>NW_024871001.1:2706694-3978389 GCF_019054845.1 Dipodomys spectabilis | reverse complement strand
TTTGCACCAGGGGGTTAACATGTAAGTTTCTGGCTCATTTGAGATCTTGGCCAGAATCATACTCAATACTCAAGAATCAGAGCAGGCTCAGGACAAAGCCTTCATGGGTAGGTCTGACAAGGGAGCTCTTTAGTGTCTATTTGTATTCATGTTTCAATTGCTGTTGGTTTATTCATGTACTTGCAAGGAAGAAGGAAGAATCCTCCCCATCCCTCCCTCTGCCATTCAGACCCAAGGTCCTTTAGGCCAAAGCAGTTCACATGGCATTACAACATGCCTGTGCCATCCGCTTTGTGAGTCTTCTAGCAAGACTAATTGATTGGAGGGCATCAGCCAGTGGGTAAGGGTTGGTATTTTAGCTGCTAAGAAGTGGCCATGCTTAGAGAGGACTGCCAGGGGCAGAAGCACTGATGACTGCCTCATCATGGAAGCCATGGCATTGACATTAACAATGAGCTAGAGCTAGGAGCTCTCTGTGGGCCTGAACAGATCTTTCCCTAACCCCACTCCAAAGCAGAGCATGGCAATAAGCCAAAAGCCCGGCACATTCTAATCCATAGGATGCTTCATATGGAGAAATGTGTCCTGGCTTTCCCTTTTTTATGGTCAAGGGCAAATCCAAGGTGAAGTGTATAGCAGACACTGGCCAGGATTCCAGATCTTGTTCCTGGAAGCAGCAGATGGCTGTTGCAAAAGAAGAACAGCTAGATGAGAGCCCTTTCTGGCAAGCCATTCTTCCTGTCCCAGACAGTGCTCTTTGTGACAGCAGACAATGTTGAGGTGGTGCCCGGATCCTCTGGCTCTCTTGAACATGTAGCCTGCTCCCTTCACTGTGCTTTTCCTGCAAGCACCCAGAATCTGTGCTTTGCTTCAGGAGGACTGAACTCATGCTGACAGAAAGAACCATTGGGGTGTCCATGTATAGAAAACTGGTAGGACCTTGGAATTCACTTAGTCATTCATTGATGGTACAAGCACACAAATTCCCAGCTGCCTAACCTGAGAAGGCATAGTTGCCCTTCCTGAGTTCCCTTGCAAGTCATGCTAAAGCAGAGGCCCACCTGAGTGTGACCCTGCATGGCTTGTTCCTTTTCCTGCTCTTCCTACTTCCTTGCAGATCTCCTGTGAGTATACTAATACGTAACAAATCACTTAGGCTGTTTCTGGCAACCTAGTTTTGACTTTGCATACAAAATCTTGTTTTCTCTAATTAACACCTCTTATGCATCTCTCTCTCTCTCTCTCTCTCTCTCTCTCTCTCTCTCTCTCTCTCCATCTCCCATTTTTCCCTTTCTTTCTCTCCAGCCACCTTTCCTCTAAACCATCTTTTCTACCAAGTTTAGAAATGTAGTAGGCATTGCATCCTCTCTCCTACCCAAGCCTTCTTCCCTATTCCCCGCCACACCCCTCCCCCAGCTTAGGCCTCTTTCCCTTACCACCTAGATAGACCAAGACACTAGGATGTCAGTGTTAGATCTCCCACTGTATAGAAATATCTAGGATACTGCTCACAAATGGATCCTGTCAAAACCCAGGTCAAACTTCTCCATCCCTTCCCAGATCACAGAGCTTTCAGTGATTTCCCTATGCTTGGCAAAGTAAAGGCATCTTCATTTTCTGAGCAACCCAAGCTTACTGCAATATGCCTGAAGGCTATTTCTCCAAATTTATGAGGATCAAGATGGGAAGTCACTCTCCTTCTCTGGACTCTGCATGTCTCTCAGATTGCAAGCCATTTTCCTACACAGACATCACCATTGTGATCAAGACCATGATGCAAAGACAATACCCAAAGGAGAGTAGAAGATGAACAATAAGATGTATCAAATAAGGATCCAGCAAGTCCAATTCTGAGTTCAGAATGTGGCTTCACTTTTCTTTACAGGCATTGTGCAAGGGCTATCCATTGCTCTTCATCACACCTGCTTAAGTGGGTTTAACTGTCTGGCTTCTATCCAGTCTTTAGGGTACCAGGTTGTCCAATCTGCCATGCAGCTGCTACTTCTCCATGGCCTTTACATTGATCAGTACATGTGTTCCTGCTCTGAAGATTTCACATCAACCACCACAGTCATATGATTTATCTATATGAATAGAACTGTTTGTCCTGGCTTTTTCTTCTCCCAGGCCTCTATCTCCCAAATATCTGATCTTGGGCTTTACTTCACTCTGTTTCTTCCATGTGGCATGGAATTCAGATCTCATAGTCTCTATAAGGCTTTGGCTTCTCACTGTAGCTAGTTTGACTTTGGGTCTCCTAGATAGATCACTTAGCTCAGCCTAGCTCTAAGAATTCCTCTGGTGACAAATGGTTATCTGAGTCCACTCCTCATACCCTTGTTCCTTTATAAACTTCTTGGGAGCAGTGGATGTTGGTTGTGCTGCTTAGATCTCTCCTCCCTTCAAGGAAAGACTTGCTGTCTAGTCCTGCAGATGGCCTCCAGTTATCAACTCCTTCAGGGTCTGCAGAAGTTATTAAGAGCTTTCTGGCCCCAGGTCATGTTTTCTTCCAAGGGGGAAGTCATTGTTCTAGAGATCCTTGCTGATTGACCAAGACTATTTTTAGCTCTACCTCATGAATACACCAGGACCTCCTCTACACGGTCTTGCTTTCTTCCTTTTCTCCCTACAGGTGGTTTCCAAGAGACATCTCATATCCCACACTCTATCTCAGTACCTGGTTGGGGAGCACTAACTCTAGCTCTAGGTTACAAGATTGTGAATGGACTTCTCTAATTCCCAAACCTCCAACACTTAACATTAGAGTCCTACTCTTGGGAAGCATGCCCCTCTTATAAATGTTTGCTGATTGAAGTTCAATTGTTGTTAGCAGCTGCTGACCTTGAAGGAATGGGTCCATGTGCCTGCTACTGAGAGACACTTAGAACATCTTAACTGAATGGATCCTTCAGTCCTCAGACAACCCCATCAGAAAAGCACCATTACTGCTCTCGTTTACAAGTGAGGAGAAAGTAAACAACAGAGTAAAAACATGAATCCTTACAACCTGATTCCTGGCCAGATCTCCTCATGTTAGAGATAAACTCTAGACACTCATGACAACCAGTAAGGTGGGTGGCATGGATATGTAATCTTGTTACTTGGGAGAAACAGGAGGATCACAAGTTGAAAGCCAGCCTGAACTACATAGAGAGACTTTGTAGAAGAGGAGAGGAGAGGAGAGGAGGGGATGGGATGGGGTGGGGTGGGATGGCACTGGATGGGATAGGATAGAATAGAATAGAATGAAAGAAGGGAATAGTGGAAGAAAGAGAAGAAGGGAGGAGAGAAAAGAGGAGAGGGTTGGGGAGGGGAGGAGAAGAAAAGGGAGGATAGGAGAGGAGAGGAGGAGAAAGAGAGGAGAGAAATCATAGCCTTGTATACTGCTTCAATTAGTAACAAATATCGTTTGATCTCCTTGTGATGTAAACCAGAAGCAGACCCATGGAGATTAATAAATGTCCCCAAGATCACAGAGCTCTAGATTTGCTAATGCTGCAGAGCATCCCAGTTAATTCCCTCTCCCCCTGCCCTCCACACCACACCCTGCAATTCTCTGGTATGTGGTTGCTGGATGTTGAGGCAGGAATGGTACCTCCCAATTGACTGGGCTGAGCTTTGAGCTGAAAGCCTGCTGTTTTCTCAGCCACATTCCCTTGCTCATCCAGCACTATCACTATTCCCAGCATGGTGGGAATGTAAAGGCAAGGAGATTGAAAGCAGGGTAGTTCTGAGAATGATGCAACGAGCCTCTCTCATTTTTATAGCCACTGTTCCCAAGTTATATTATTAAATTTCTTACTTCCTCTTACCATTAAAAACCTAACAGAGCAATGGCAAGTGGCTAAGTGCTATGAAATCCAACTAGCCTTGGTATGAAAACCACCTTACCTCTTTCTGATGGCATGACCTTGAGAAATTCACTGAAATTTCCTCCTAGTGCAGAAAGGAAATAATGTCCAAGAGTTACCTCAGAGGGTACCAGGAGAATAGAATGGAGTATTCAGCCCACAGCTCCTCAACATAGTAAGGCTACTATAAATCGTAGTCTTTGTTATTTTTTTTATTAAAGATACATAAGAGATACAGTATGTGGAACCCAATAATCATAAATCTGAAGTGAAGTCTTCAGAAGGGAAGAACAAATCATCACTTGCATTAATTAGGACTTCTCACAATAGAAAGGATTTAGCTGGTACAAAGCCACTCAGGGTAAGAGCAGGACCAACAAACCATCTAAAGGACAAAATCTTTCCCTGGGCAATCCCAGGTCATGGTATCTCCCTTCTTCAAACCCACTCCTGGTACTGAATTTATAACTCTCATAATTCAGGTTTCTTTGACATCAGAATAAAGATAATCTAAGTGAAGCAACAAGAAGAGGGGTGGAGGGTTGAAATGGGAGAGAAATGTGATGTTTCAGTATCTTGACAGAAGGAACCACAAAGCACAGCTCTTTCACTGCAAACACAGCTGAGAAAATATAATGAAAATGAGCAAGTATGTACATGGCTTGAGGAGGAGGAAGGAAGGAAGGAAAGAAGGAAGGAAGGGAGGAAGGAAGGAAGGAAAGAAGGAAGGAAGGGAGGAAGGAAGGGAGAGAGGGAGGGAGGAAGGGAGGGAGGGAAGAAGGGAGGGAGGGAGGGAGCGGTGGAGAAAGGGAGAAAAGGAAAAAAAGAAAGAAAAAAAGAAGGAAAGAAAGAAAGGAAGAAAGAAAGAAAGAAGGAAGGAAAGAAGGAAGGGAGGAAGGAAGAGAAAGAAGGAAGGAAAAAGAAAGAAAGAAAAAAGAAAGAAAGGAAGGAAGGAAGGAAGGAGGGAAGAAAGGCAGGCAGGCAGTTCGCAGGAAGACAGGAAGGAGGGAAAGAAGGAAGGAAGGAAGGAAGGAAAGAGAGGAGTAGGGGAGACAGGAAGAGATAAAGACAGCCCAGTCTTTTCCAGATACTAAGTTCAACTCATTGCCCTGGATTTGTGATGCCTGAGCCAGCTTTGTAGGTAACTCTTTATAGAGACACAGGTCAGGTGTGTTTTTTTTTTTTTTTTTCCCCTTCAGTATTTGGATTTGTATTCAGGTCCTCCTGCTTGTTCAGTTTGCTTGCTTAGCTAGTGATCTACTGCTTGAGCCACACTTCCAGATTGGTTTTTACGATTTATTTTGGAGATGGAGTTTCTTGGACTTCTTTTGCCTGAACTGGCCTCAAACCTTGATCTTCCAAATCTAAGCTTGTTGAGTAGCTAGGATTCCAGGCATGAACCATCAGTGCCTGTTGTACATCAGCCTCTTTCTTTCTCTTGTTCCTTCCTTCCTTCCTTCCGTCCTTCCTTCCTTTCTTCCTTCCTTCCTTCCTTCCTTCCTTCCTTCCTTCCTTCCTTCCTTCCTTCCTTCCTTCCGTCCTTCCTTCCTTCCTTCCTTCCTTCCTCCCTCCCTTCCTTCCTCCCTCCCTACCTCCCCCTCTCTCTTTTTCTCTTTCTTTCTTTCTCTCTCTCTCTTTTTCTCTCTCTCTTTCTCTCTCTCTTTCCTTCCTTCCTTCCTTCCTTCTTTCTTTCTTTCTTTCTTTCTTTCTTTCTTTCTTTCTTTCTTTCTTTCTTTCTTTCTTTCTTTCTTTCTTTCTTTCTTTCTTTCTTTCGTTGTCCTGGGGCTTAAACTTTGGGGCCTGAGCGCTCTCCCTCAGCTCTTCAGCTCAAGGCAAGCACTCTACCACTTGAGCCACGGTGTCATTTCTGGTTTCCTGGTGGTTAAATGGGGATAAGAGTCTCATGAACTTTTCTACCTGGGCTGGCTTTGAACCATGATCCTCAGATCTCAGCCTCCTGAGTAGCTAGGATTACAGGTGTGAGCCACTGATGCCTGGCTCCAGCGTTTCTTAAACTTACTGCATTATGAACTCTTTGACTTTCTAGTGATGCTTATGGGCCCCTTCTCAGAATTATGCTTTTAAATAAGAAAAATCAAGCATATTTTAAATATCTTTAGCAAAATGTTACGAAACAATTTATGATATAGAAATCTATGTACTGTATGAAGTAGCAAGATCTAATTATGGGTGTAGTAATTATCACAATTTCAAAAAGGAGGACCATGAAGGGAATTTTGAGGTATCTACCACAAATCTCACATGATTAAAAAAAAAAAAATCTGTGATTTATCGAGGATCAGTATTAAAGAATGTTACTACAGCCTCTTGCCTGCAATGACATGGGAAGGCAATCTTAAAATTGTAACTTGAAATTATGAAAACAGAAATGACCTCAAATATTAAATGGTAGATCAAATCACCAGTACCATTCCTCATATGCAGTGGTAAAAGACAATAAACCCATAGTAAAAGCTAGTTCCTTTGGGGGAGAGGAGAGAAGAGGAGACTGTAATATACAAGATGTACTGGACTGTAGCCCATGTTATATATCCTTTGGAGGCAGAAGGTAGCTTTTGAGCAAACTCTGTGTGTGTGTGTGTGTGTGTGTGTGTGTGTGTGTGTGTGTGTGTGTGTGTGTGTGTGTGTGTGTGTGTGTGTGCTGGTCCTGGGGTTTGAATTCAGGGCACTGTCGCTGAGCTTCTTTTGCTCAAGGCTAACTCTTTCTTGAGCCACAGCACCACTTTCAGCCTTTTTGGTAGTTTTTTTGAGTATCACAGACTTTCCTGTCTAGGCTGGCTTTGATTGCCATCTCCTGAGTCCACCAGCACCCATGAAAGATTTTTTCTTAATTATATTTTATTGTCTTTAAGTAGTTGTACAAAAAAGTTAACCATTCACCAAATCAGTTTATAAGTATTGTCTCACCCTGACTTCCCCAAGGGTTTAGGTGAGAAACACTTCTGTTTTAGAAGATGCAACAGGGCAGTTACTAGGGCCTGTGAGTTGTGTAGGGTCTGAACATCCACAGAACCATGCCTTCCAAACTTTAGCCGTGCGATATCATTTAAAATCTCAATGGGTGGTCAACAATTTAATAATCAAAACCAGGGTGGGTCTTACACAGTAAGCAGAACCTTTGTCTGACCTTTGTGTCCCAAGGGGCTCTGTGCCTTGGAGTTCCTTCTCAGAAACAATCTCATCATCTTCAGTGACCAAACTGTCCCTATAGTATCACCCAGGAATGACCTATTCTTCTTGAGGCCTGGTCCCACAAGAATCGTGTTCACTAGACGTACATATGTCGATGTTTTTTTTTTTTTGGGGGGGGGGGGTCCGGTAGTGGGTCTGAACTCTGGGCCTGGGCACTGTCCCTCAGCTCTTCAGCTCAAAGCTAGCGCTCTACCACTTGAGCCACAGCGCCACTTCTGGCTTTTTTTCTTTTTGCTTATGTGGTGCTGAGGAATCGAACCTAGGGCTTCATGCATGCAAGGCAAGCGCTCTACCACTGAGCCACCTTCCCAGCCCCATGTCGACGTTTTTTTATGCTGCCCTACATACAGTGTCTTAGATAGAAAGAACTAGCAGGTCCCTAAACACAGCCCAGGACCTATATGGACCCTGGTCCCTGTTTTGTTTTTTCTTTCGACCATTCTCCAACCACTTATGTCCTCTCAGCCCACCTGTTCTAAGGGACTCTGGTGCTGTTGCCTAGAGGACTGTACCAGACATGGTTCAGGAGGGAAGTCTGACAAGCTATCACCTGTCCTTGACCTAACCACAGTGCTGCCTTTCTGCTCTCTGCCTCCTGTGGCTAGGACCCAGAGTGGCAACCCCACCTCTGTCTCAGGCTCTACATCACAAGTCTTCCATGGGTGGGCATGCCTGTCTCCTTCACAGGGTCTCAAGACTTGCTTTACAACATCAATGGACTTTTTCTGATCGGTATCCTCTCTTGCCTCCAATTGATGACACATTATGTTTTCCTGGACTAGTCTCAAGCCATGCAGGGCAAGGAATAAATAACCTTTGTCCAAATGAGACTGCTTTTCTCTACTTGCCCATAAGCTTCTCCCTCAATCATTACCCAGCAGCCATGCGTGAAAAGCAGAGGTGAAGTCAACATTGAAGGATATCACATTTTAGAAATGCAGGGATGATGGTCCATAGAGATCCAGGGGAGATAAAAATGGAAGATGGGTTACTCTTTATTCCAACTATAACATTGTGGAGTAAATGTAACATGACCACAGTATGAATCATCATTAGTGTTTTCTTATGTATTCAGTATGACACACATTTGAGACCATTATTAATGAAACTCAGTAAAGACCTTCAGGATAATCATTGGAAACCAGTATTCATAAGTGGGATTCTAGACAATGTAGAATGCTGGGTAAAGTAAGTAGCTCAGAACAAATGGATGAGTGATAAGAGGGACTCAAGAAGGAAGGAATATCTAGAGAGTCTCTCTGTGGATTCCAAAAACCTATGGTGTTGTGTGTAGTGACAGAACCACTACCTTTTTCTCAAAATGAAGCTTAAGAACGCATCCAGAAATAATATATTTGGCAATAAAGAACACAAAGAAATGGTGGTTCCTGGCTCTAAACAGGAAGAGATGGTGCCAGGATACTGAGAATAATCTTCACAAAAACTGTTTGCATTTTTGATGCCCATTATTCTGAATCTTCATCAATAAACTTCTACACCTCATCAAAGCCCATAGCACGTTTTAGGAATAAACTGTGGGCTGAGGGTATGACTCGGTGATAGAATGTTTGCCTAGTATGCGTAAGGCCCTGGGTTCCACCCTCAGCACTGCAAAATAAATTAAGTTGTTTATATAGCTAGCCCTTGCCCCTTTCCAAAAAATACTTGCACAGGGACCCTCACACAACCTAGGCGGTGACTCTAATTAAACCTGCAGGTCTTGTTGAGTTATTGTGCTTGAACCTGGACTCCATCTCTGTGGCTTCCTTTTTTTTCATAATTGGTCTCAGTGTGCATCAGATAACCCTCCCTTCTTAGTTTAACAGCTTCCATTTTGGCCTCCGTATTTGGACAATAAAAAAAAAACACCAGGCTAGTTGTGAAGCCTGGTTAATCTGTCCCTTGCTTCCAAGCTCAAAGTTCCCATTCAATTTGAGTGAATGGTTTATTACAATAAGGATAATTATTACTTTTGTCAAGCACAGGGTACTCACCTGGAGATATGTGGAAGGGAGCCAAAGATTTCTGATTTTCCACAGACATCATCCTGAGACCAATTTTATCCCCGTGTGCTTCTCTCCTTCCTATCTTAGTAAGCTCTAAGTTTAGCTTGGGGGTAGCATGTTCTTCTTGCACACAGAAGAGGAAACTGTCCCTCTATTTCTCTTCTATTTTTTATCTTCCTTCATTTCTTCCTTTTCTCTTCCTCTCCTCTTTCTTCTGTTCCTTCCTTCCTTCCTTCCTTCCTTCCTTCCTTCCTTCCTTCCTTCCTTCCTTCCTTCCTTCCTTCCTTCCTTCCTTCCTTCCTTTCTTCCTTCCTTCCTGCCTTCCTGCCTTCCTTCCTTCCTTCCTCTCTCTCTCTCTCTCTCTCTCTCTCTCTTTCTTTCTTTCTTTCTAAATTCTTATTGTAAAGATACTGTACAGAAGGGTTACAGTTACCTGAGTAAGTTAATGTGTACATTTCCTTTTGAGTATTGTTACTCCCTCCTTTGTTTTTCCCCTACTATCCCTTCCCTCTCACCTCCCCAACTCCTCCCTCCCCCCTCAGTTGTAAAGTTGGTTTTCTTTTTTTTCCCAGAGATGCTGTTTATTTTTTATTTTTAATAAGTTTTTATTGTGAAAATACCGTACAGAGGGGTTACAATTACATGAGCAAGGTATTAAGTACATTTTCTATCAAGCATTGTTGCTTCTTCCTTTGTTTTTCCCTTACCATCCCTGCCCTCCCATCTCCACGACTACACCCCCCACACCCCACCAAAGTTGTAAAGTTTGTTTTTCGACATAGCATCTTGTACATAGAATTGTTGCAATGGGTCCACCTGTATCCCTATTTAAACAATTTGTTTTTTCCCTTCCCCTCCCCAAATTATACCAACATCAAATACAGTGAAAACAGGGGTTATACTGTAGGGGAGAGACATACAAAGCAACAAAACAATCACCTTATAAATATGTTAGAAACAATAGCAAGAAAGAAAAAACACTTGTGTCCTTATCTTATTGTAAAGTTCGTTTTCAACATAGTGTCTTGTACATCTCATTGTTACAATGGGTCAACCTATATCCTTTTTTCAGCATATTGATATTTACCTTCCCCTCCCCAAATTAGAAACATGTATATACAAGATTCAGGGCATCAGAATCAAATACAGTGAAAACAAGGATTATATCATGGGGGAAGAACATACAAAAGAAACAAAAAATAACATAGTACACTATAAGTACATTAAAAACAACAGCAAGAAAGATAAACCTCTTGTGTCCCTATCTTGGGGTTCATTTCGCTTGGCATCATCTTATATGGTCATATGTGCATCTCTTTCTCTCTCTCTCTCTCTGTCTTTCTGTCTTCTTTCTTTCTTTCTCTCTCCCTTTCTTTCTCTCTCTTTTTTCTTCTCTCCCTCCCTCTCTCCCTCCCTCTCTCCCTCCCTCCCTTCCTCCCTTCCTCCCTTCCTCCCTTCCTCCCTTCCTTCCTGTCTTTCTTCCTGTCTTTCTTCCTGTCTTTCTTTCTTTCTTTCTTTCTTTCTTTCTTTCTTTCTTTCTTTCTTTCTTTCTTTCTTTCTTTCTTTCTTTCTTTCTTTCTTTCTTTCTTTCTTTCCTTCTTTCTTTCTTTCTTTCTTTCTTTCTTCCTTTCTTTCTTTCTTTCTTTCTTTCTTTCCTTCTTTCTTTCTTCCTTTCTTTCTTTCTTTCTTTCTTTCTTTCTTTCTTTCTTTCTTTCTTTCTTTCTTTCTTTCTTTCTTTCTTTCTTTCTTTCTTTCTTTCTTTCTTTCTTTCTTTCTTTCCTTTTTACCAGTATCATAGGACTTTTCAGTCCCAATGAGGCATTTGAGGTTGCTAGTCACATTAGGAAGTGTGCCTTAGCAACGTTATATACTATTATCTTTTGCTTCCCCATCTAACAGGATTACTTATTGGGCCTTGTTTTCTGTTTATTGCTTTGTTTTGTTTTGTTTTGTCGGTTGTGGGGTCTGAACTCTGGGCCTGGGCACTGTCCCTCAGCTCTTCAGCTCAAGGCTACCATTCTACCACTTGAACCATAGTACCATTTCTGGCTTTTTCTGCTTATATGGTGCTGAGAAATTGAATCCAGGGCCTCATACATGCAAGGCAAGCACTCTACCACTGAACCACCTTCCCAGCCCCTAGGCCTTGGTTTTTAATAAAAAGCTATGACAAGTAGCCCTGTACACTAATATCCTTCTTGGTCCAGCAGTTCCAGTGTGGAACACTGAATGTGTCTGAAGCTACTGGGGATGACAATTTAATCAGCTGCTATTCTTTAGATTTATTTGAAATTAGGACCCACTGGAATGACAAGAAATACAGACATTGATGTTGGCTGTTGTAAGAGGGAAAGTGGTATTGCTTAGTCTGCTTCAGCTGTCATAACAAAACATCATAGATTACATGTCTTAACAACATAAACTAATTTTCTAATAGGTCTGCAGGCTAAGTCTATAAAAATCAGGTTTCTAGCATAGCCTGTTTTGGTAAGATCTCTCTTGCTGACTTTTAGATGGTAACCTTCTTGCCATATTGTCACATCAAGTTCCTTTCTTCCTACATGTGGAGAGAGGAAACGGTTCCTCTATTTCTCTTTTTCTTTGACCGACCTTCCTTCCTTCCTTCCTTCCTTCCTTCCTTCCTTCCTTCCTTCCTTCCTTCCTTCCTTCCTTCCTTCCTTCCTTCCTTCCTTCCTTCCTTCCTTCATTTCTTTCTTCTTTCTTTCTTTCCTTCCTTCCTTCCTCCCTTTCTTTCTTTCCTTCCTTTTCTTTCTTTCTTTCCAGTACCATGCTTGAACTCAGGTCTTTGAACTCTCTCAGATTGCTTGCTCACTGCTTATGCTCTACCACTTGACTTATTCTTCCAGCCAAGCTTTTCTGGCTGGTTAATTGGAGATGGAGTCTCATGGACTTCTTTGCCTGAAGTGGCTTCCCTCCTTGATTCTCCATTTCCCAGTCCCCTGTTTAGCTAAAGGAGCTACATGTTTATAATCATGAGGCACTTATGTCCAGACTAGAATCTTATCCTTATGGACTTTTAAAAATCTGATTGTCCTATAAAAAGCCTGTCGCCAAATATAGTCCCATTTGGAGTTAGAAGTATAACATATAAAATTATGTAGGAGGATTCAGTTCAGTTCATAGCAGTATTTATTAATGAAATCTTGGGTAGCTCATAGAGCTGAATCAGCAAGACAATAAGAAGTTGGGGCCACTAGAATCCATCTATCTTTGGGTACAAATAGAAGGAATGCATAAGCATATACTTTCCAGGCAGTGATTATATAAGAATTCAGCTATGGTTTCTCTGATGCTTGTTCATTAATCTCAAAGTTCAAATTTTCAGAAAAATAATGTGATTGGCTCAGTTTGGATCATGTGCTTATTTAAAAAAATCATTCTCTCCAAAAGAAATGATACATTCTGATTGGTTAATCTAGCTGGTATATATGCATATACACATTGTATATATGAGGCCAACCTCATTCAGATCACACAGAACAGGTCTGCCACTGGAAATCCTGGTTCTGTTAAGTGGAGAAAGAAAAAGGCAATGAATACCATGGAGTGCCAGAATTTTACACAAAATGGTTAGAGTTTAATACTTTTGAAGGAAAGCTGTTGCTTGGCAAAAGAAGGGGAGAACTTGCTGGGCCTTGTCAACTTTTTCTTTTCGAGTTAACAATAGCACAAAGAATTGAATTTAGGGTATCCCATCCAAGCCTTCAGAAGTCCATAGAGTTTATTTTTCAGATGGATTAATTTCCAAAAATGGAAAGGGAAACTTTCAGTGTAAATGATATATCATCCCAGTATTCCAAAATGTATTGTTTAGGGTATAGGTAAAGGCCAGATATTGTTGTGGTGCTAAACACCACACTGGTGATTTAAAAATCTCTGTAGTTGCAAAAAATAGATAGTAAAATCATCTGAGAGCTTCTGAGCATTTTCATTTGGCCAGATGTGGTCACCACTATTAAATGCCTTTTTCAATTTACACCACCTTCGTCTTTTCTAACAAGTCGTGTCACTCAGGCAATCATCCTTTCTCCACCTAAACCATGTAATCTAAGGGAACACAACCCCTAGACCCAGCAACAAAGATGAATCCTGACTCATGATTCAGACCATAGTCCATTCCTCTTTCTCTGACTGGTTCACAGGTCCATGCTAAAGCCAGTCACCATGGATTGCTCTTCTAGCACAATTATTGATTTAAAGGGAGGGTAATAACCCAGATAGGCCTAAAGAGATTAAAAGGGAGGGTAATAACCCAGATAGGCCTAAAGAGATTGAAGGAAGGAATTTCTTTCCATACTTGGAAGTGGTTTTCTCTTTGTATTTCATTGTGTATAGACAAGCAATCTCACTTCCCCAGTTGACGTCAGTAGCCATCTTTCTCCCATTGGGGGCCACCCTAAGCAAAGTTGGAGACAAAAAAGGCAGATATGCCAGGCCAGACCATGAATGCATCACATCTACAACTCTCTTCCTTCACTGGAATATATGAAATAACCTAGTTCTTAATTGTTTAAGCCATTTTGATTCTGGAACTCTTATCATGTGTAACCATAGAATGTTAAAACCAGACATAGTGTTAACTACTTTATATGCAACCATTATCTCATTTAATCTCAGACAACTCTAGAAGAGGGAGTACTCCATTTTGGGGGGAAATAAACCAAAGCACGGAGTTTCAGTAACTCACCAAAAGCCACTTAGTTATTGGACCCAGTCATCTGTTTCCAAACCCCAACACCTAATCCAGTGAAAATAAAGCCAAGTGGCTTCACATTTGCCAATGTTCCTATAGAGATGGAAACATAAAATCCTAGTTTTCTACTGATGAAAACCTCAGAAATTCCTTTTCCTCACTCCTGATTGACTCTCAATTGCCAGAGGTATCAATTTCTCAGCTCTTGCATCGCTTGATAAGTAAACAACAAATGTTCTGTAAGCAAATATATCACCAGAGAATTTTCAAGAACTTTGGAAATTCAATGATATTTTAAGTTGCAGTTTTATTATATAGGAATTAAAGGTTCTAGTTCTCGAGGTATCATATTGACCAGTAACATAAAAATGTAAAGCAAATCTGGTCTCTTCTTGCCCTTTATCCAGTAAGTTTACATTCCGTGAAGAAAACAGTTGCTAACAGACCAAGCTATAGAATCTCAAACACCTGCATTTGAAATACTATTTGACATTCCCTATTCTTGAACCTGAGCAGAGTAACATCTATAAGAACCAGTTTTCACATCTTTAAAATGAAAAAAGTAGTAGTATTCAAATGTAGCATTATTGAGTTAAATGAAGAAAAATGCTTTGAGTTCCAAAATAGACAACTATTCCTACAGATTTAATGACAAACTAAATAATCATTGAATCTCACATTTGTAGGTCTGCAGATATCTCTGAATCAGCTGATCTAGGCTCAGCTTCAAGTTCCAGAGGCAGCTCGATTGAGCTTCAATCTACGAGGGACATTCTGCTCTCTATATTATTATTCTGGGGTCAGGATAAAGAGGCAGAAGTTATGAGGTATTTGAAGGGAGAGAGCATTTTCCATGGCATGGCACAAGTTCAGGAGGGTAAACTCAATATCACAAGCCCTTCTCAAGCCTTTCTTTGCATCCCATCTGCCAAAAACTTCCTATTGGCCCTATCCAAGTCACATGGCCAAGTTAGTGTCAATGGAGAGCAGAGGCACTGCAAATTCATCTGGAAAAAGGTGTAGACATCAAAAGGAGGTGAAAGTAGAAAGAAAGATACTATCCACCATGGGCACTTAGAATAATAACCAATTCAGAAAATAGATACGATGGTTCAGGATTGCCATGCAATCCTTTGGGAAGCCCAGCAACCATCTTTCTGCATGGTAAATGAGTAGAAAAATAATGAACAAATTTTCCAATTCAGATTTAAAGAAATGAGAAATGCTTCTTGATAGCGTTTATATAAATGAACTATGCCCACTTGAAAAATGAACATTCTTAAAACTTAGTTTATTCTACTAATCATTGCATAAATTATATTTAAAACACCAGTGAGACAATATTAATGTTGATGTCTTGACAGTGTATAGGTTATATGCTAACTCATTTGTTAATTTTCTACTGTATTATGTTGACTTCATTATGACAGCCCTGGACATTCCCTTCCTTCAAGGGAGGTCCTGGGTAACCACCAAATTTGCATAGATTTGGCACTAGACACAGATAAAGCCTAAGGGTTCTGTAATGCTATGTGGTATTTGTTCTAGTAGTTCCTCCTTTCTTCAGTCTACCCTCCCACAATCTTTTCTTGGCCTTACACTTCAGACAGAACCCATGAACTGTTCTAATAGCCTCCTTCCTGAAGGGGCCACTATTACCCAGCTTTACATGAACCTTCACAGGATGAAATCATTCTCCAACTTGAAAGATGAATACAAGAACACAAAGTTTTGGGGTGGAAATTAAGTAAGTTACAAAACCCAGCTGTTTCTAGACTGGAAAGCTAAAGCTAAGGCAAATGGGCAAAAAAAAATCATGTAACTCTACATTATAGTCACTGGCCAGCACTGGTTTGGTGGGCCTATTGAAGAAAGTATTCCACATCCTTAAATTGTGGCAGTGTCAGCCCTGTGGTAAGGATGGATGTGAATGGTTTCCAAGTTCCCTTTACAGAGGTAAGCTTCCTGGGAAATGTTCAATTAGAAAGTTTGTTTTTGAAGTTCATATTGTTGCAAGAATTGTCAGTTTATTCTTTTTTCTTGTTGAATATATTCCATCATGTAGCTTCATCAAAACTTAATTCACTTACCTATTGGAGGATATATATGGAAGTTTTTGTTTGAAGCTGTCACAAATAAAGTTGATATAAAGGTTCATGTATTAAATCTTATTATGAGCCTATATTCTTGTGAGTAGATGGAATTTCTGTGGATAGAATTACTAGGTCACAATATTAGATATGTGAGCATAAGAAATTGCCAATTTTCAAAAGTGGTTGTACCATTTTACATTCCAACTAGTAGCGTCTGAGCTCTGATTGTTACAAATCTCTATCAATATTTACAGTTATCAGTCTTTTTAAAAATTTCCTTTGACCCCAAGATAGGGACACAAGAGGTTTTTATCTTTGTCGCTGTTGTTTTTAATGTACTATGTGATTTTTTTTTGTTTCTTTTGTATGTTCTTCCCCCACGGTATATCTCCTGTTGTCACTGTATTTGATTCTGGTGCCCTGTATCTTGTATATACATTATATATACATTCTAATTTGGGAATGGGAAGGAAAATAACAAAATGCTGAAACAAGGATACAGGTTGATCCATTGTAACAAAGAGATGTACAAGATACTATGTTGAAAACGAACTTTACAACTTGGGGGGAGGGAGGAGTTGGGGAGGTGGGGAAAGAAGGGATGGTAGGGGAAAAACACAGGAAGGATAATTATGCTCAATAAGAAATGTAGTCATTACCTTACTCATGTAACTGTAACTTCTCGGTTCAGTATCTATACAATAAAAAATATATATAAATTTTCCTTTGGTATTGGTCCTAGTGCTTGAATGTGGGGCCTGGGTGCTGTCCTGAGCTTTTTTGCACAAGGCTAGTACTCTACTAATTGAGCCACGGCTCCACCCTCTTGAGTAGCTAGGATTATACCTGTGAATCACTGATATCCAGCTAATCATCAGTCTTTATCCCCAAGCCATTCCAATCTACACTATATATGACTTTTTTTTTTTTGGTAGGTCGTGAGACTTGAACTTTGTGCGCAGGCGCTGTCCCTCCACTCTTCCAGCTCAAGGCTAGTGCTCTACCATTTGAGCCACAGCACCACTCCCCAATCTACACTATATAAAGTTGTTGTTTGGATTGTTTATGTTTTGTGAGCATAAGCTGGCTGGAAAACCACAAGGGAGGCAAAGTTACCAGGTCAGTTTTTGTAAAACTTATTGAGCAGCTGATGACTCTTAGCTACTCAAGAGGCTGAGATATGAGAATCATAATTCAGAGCTAGTCTAGGCATACTAATCCTTGAGACTAATCACCAATTAACCAGCAAAAAGCTAGAAGTGGAGGTGTGGCTCAAATGGTAGACATCATGCTGTAAGTGAAAAAGCCAAGCAAGAGTATGAGACCCAGACTTCAAGTCCACAGTACTGGTACAAAGACAATCAAACAAAACAAAACAAAACAAAACTGTTGAATAGCAACAAGGACTCTCATCATCTGTTTTGTCCATGAAGGGATAAACACTTTTGTGAGTAATGACTTTGGCCTGACAATCCTCATGGGGACCCACCACCCACCACCCCATTCTCATACACAGAGGACAGGCCCACTGGTAGGTTCAAGCCAGCAAACATTCAAGGACTGCCCAAGGGTATGTATCGGCAAGTCTGAGGATGTGAGAGACTTAGACCAGACTGGGGATGGGGAGGCGGGGGCGGGGTGGGGAGGGCTGGTAGCTCATGTCTGTAATCCTAACTACTCAGGAGGCTGAGAAAATCTCTGTTCAAAGCCAGCCTGGGCAGAAAAAGTCTGTGAGACTCTTATCTCCAATAAAGTACTCAGAAAAGGCCAGAAGTGGCACTGTGGCTCAAGAGGCTCAGGAACATCACCCAGGCCCTGAGTTCAAGCCCCAGGACTGGCAAAAAAATTCAAGTACAAATATGAATCTATAACACTCAATATTTATTGCTGAGTAAATACTTACAGAATGCAAGTGGCTTCCAGGGTATCCAAGAGGGGTCTAGACCAGATGTTCAGAGATTTACCCTTCTTGATTTTTTTCGTTATATGTTTCTCCAGCCCCTTCCATTAGCATGAATAATTCACATCTGACAGAACTATCAGCCACAGTGAGATGGGGCTTAAGATTCAGGGTTTGTCATATGCCATGGAAGGAAAGAGGTTCAAGGGTCTGAAGGAATGCTCAGGATTATGACTGTGGTGGTGAGGTGGAAAAAGAAATAAATACAAATGATAGTAGTCCTTTAGTTTCTATTCATCATATAGCATTGCCTTTAAATGCTCCTACAACAAATGAGTACCAAATGAGTAGTTAGAAAAATGCCTTCAAACACCTTTGTCCTTTTTTACTCCTTTCCCCAAGGAGTTGTTGGAGTTAACAGCTGAAGTATATTCTTTCAAGATTCCTAGAAAAGTACTTGCACACATAAATGAATGTGTACAGATAATACATATGTATATATATTATATACACTACATGAACACTCACAATATATATACATATAATTATGTCTTTCCTCATCAGTGCTTACCAAGGACCCCTTTGTACAGATATGTCACAATTATTTAACTGCTCCCCTATGGATGAACATTTAGGTCAATAGCATTTTCACTATATATGTATATATGTGTATATATATAATATGTATCTATATTTGGCTATGCACATAACTGTATCTATGGGATAGAGTTTCTAGAGGCTGGCTTGAAAGAGGGCATGCTGGGCCAAAGGCTTTAACCATTTTAAATGTTTTTAGAAGAAGCCAAATTGACCTCCAAAATGTCTTTGCCAATTAAAACTCCCACCAAGGTGTAGAGCAGTGCTCATTTCCTTCCCACCCTCCCCAACACTGGAAGTTATCAATCCCTTTGATGTTTGCCAACCCATTGGATGAAAAATGGCCTCTCATTTCTGTTTATAATTGCATCACACTGATTTCTAGTGGGGCTGAATTTCTTCTCATATTTTCTACAACCTCCATAAAATCTGTAGGTAAGAAAACTGATTGTGCTGTAGTATTAGAAGGAAGCAGAAAAGTGAAAAATGTCCCTCCTGGCCCAGTCATCTGATTCTTGTTATGTAGTGCTGAAATCCAGCCAGAATGAAGTTGCTTAAACCTCTGGCAGTGACTTGGGAAGGTGGATTTGTTCAGCTGTGTTCAGACCCAAGTAATTAGCTGATCATTTGGGCATTTAGCTGGAATATCTTGCCAAGATGCCATTCACTCTAAACTCCCAATGAGCAAAGGATGCACTTTGGGCCAGCTTACTGTTTGAGTACCTCCTCAGTCCTTGGAGAAAATTCCTCTTCTGTAGGGGCCGTATTTTGGGTGCACTCCCTCTGGTGATCAATGTGGCTGAGAATCATCAGCTCAATTTCTGGCTCTAAAATCCAGGTTCCAAGAGTTATTAAGAAACAAGCAAACAAAAACGTTTTTAGGGCCACCTAAAAAGTAGTAAATTAAAACTCTACTGCCCCAACCCAGGCTTTAGTCCACCCACCCATTTGGCTTCTAGTCAATTCTCCCATCCTTCTCCTGTCATGAGAAAGACCTTTCCAAATCTCCAATCTAATCACCATGCTCTATTGTTAATTGTTTTCAAGACGTGAGCACTTATGTGGAACTGGTCATTGTGCTAGCATTATTGTCTAGTTGAAATGTATTGTTTAAAACTCTCAAACACTGTCCTTTGTACCACCCTCAATCCGCTCCCATTTCCACATCATGTTGCCCCCTCTGCCTGCAGTTCTCCCCCAAACCAAATACATGACTGGCTATCTTACTTCATACAGGCCTCCCATCAAATATCACCTGTCAGAGAGATTTTCCCACTGGCCCACAGTATCTGCTTTGGTTTATTTCATGGCACTTCTCACTACCTTCAATTTCATTAAACATTTATTACTCATTGAACTCTCTTGTGCTCAACTGTAAGTTCATTGAGAGCAGGGACTTCGTTCACTGTGAAATCTCCTATGACTGCAGCAGTCCTTGAAATGTGGTTGGTTTTCAATAAATCTTTGCTGAAGGCATGTATTTTGAAAATATTTGGGCAATATCTGGTGGAATTAAATATGTGGATGGCCCATGACCTGGAAATCCCACTCCTGGGGTTATAGCTGGGAAAAATTCACGCACAGGTCTGGAAAGGGACATATGTGAGGATGTTCTTTATGAGGGCAGAGAGTTAGGAGCAACCCAGACATGTATTATTACAGGTGCTGATGAGAAAAATGAGGTGCATGCACATCACAGAACAGCATGCTACAGAAGAACAAAACTAAATATACATATACCAACACAAAAATAGTTTAAAGTCTTGAGCAAACAATGTAAGAAAGAAGATGACATGTATGGCATAATGCCATCTATATAAATGAAAACACATATGCATAAGATGACACTTTTACACAAATACAAAGAATACTCTTGGCCCTCTATATGGGTTCCATATTCATGGATTCAACCAACTGAAGATAAACATATTTGGAAAAGATTGTATCCTTACTAAACATGTAAATATTTTTTTCATTCCCCCAAATACAGTGTAACAAAAAATACATTGCATTAGGTATTATAAGTAATCTAGAGATAATTTAAAGTATGTCATATGTAAATACTGTACTCTTTTGGGGGGGGGGGGTCCAGTCCTGGGGCTTGCACTCTGGGCCTGGGAGCTGTCCCTCAGCTCTTCAGCTCAAGGCTAGCGCTCTACCACTGAGCCACCTTCCCAGCCCTGTACTGTTTTATGTAAGGGTTTTAAGCATCTTCAGATTTTACTATCCTTGGGGCTCCTAACACCAATTCCCTGAGGGTATAGAGAACTCTATTCAAGGATACCACAAGGGAATGAATCTGGGGAACTAAAGATTTAAAGGGAAAGAGAAAGAAGACAAAAGGTGAAACTTTGATGGATCAATGAAGATAGTGTTTGCAAACTGAGATATATAGCGAAGAAAGCTCTCCTGACCTCAGGTTAAAAAAATCAAAATAAAATGCCTTTTCTCATTCTCCATCTGACATGTTCCACTCACCTTTCAAAGCTCACCTAGCTATCATCTCTGTTCTTAGGCTTTCTTCGACCTTTCCCCATAGGATTAATTCTTCCTTTATTGACATTCCCATACTGTTTTAATGGTACTGTTATTTTAGCATTTATGTCCTCATGTGGTAGCTTTTTGCTTACACATTTGCCTTCTCCATAAGGAGATAACTGATGTGACTTTATTAGTTTTGTACCTCTGTCACTTAAATTTGTCAATAAAAACAGTAATAGTGACTTTGAGTAGAACTATGTTGCAGTGCTTGAAGAATTATTCCAGTTTTAGCTCAATCAGTGAATTTCATGGCTTTAGGATCAACCAATGTCTGACTCAATGAAAATAGAATTCCTGACACGAGGGTTGAACTCTGAAGCCAGCGGCATTCTGTTTATCCTAGGTGGAAAAGAATTAATGTGGTGTAGCCAGGAAGGGTTGGGTTATCTCCTAGACTGGTAGTACTTATATTGTCTGCCTGAATGGTGAAATGAGGAGGGAGTGGAAACGAGAAACAGAACCACCATAGGACTGATTTTTGGGGGTGCCGGCTGCGTTGGAAGTGTTGTAGAAGAAGTTGGTTGTAGAGAAGGTTTGTTTTAGAGGCTGAGTCTGGCATCGGATGTTATAGGCTTTTCTCTATCAAGACAAATATCTACTAATTGGAACAAGATAGCTGAGAATGAGTATGGGGCCCAGGAATCCATCACAAGTTGGGTGTGAAAGTTCAAGCTAGCAGAATATCATTTCACAGGTTCAGCAGCAGAGACCAGACAGATTCCTGCCACTCTTGGGACTTTATTTTCTGGAAGGAATAATGGCATTGCTCTTCATACTAATTTATTAGGTAGATTATTGCATATATCTTCCCCTACTAGAGGCACGTTCTTAGTGCCAGGAATTGTGCTGAATGAAAAAGGAAAGGGAATAAGGACCATGGAATAAGCTGAAGCATGGAAATTAGGACATGTGAGAGTGAGGCTGGAAGTGTCAGGCTTGGGACCCACATGTGATTTGAATCTTAGCTATGAAAAGTCAATTCTGAAATCCTAGACTCTATACTGGAGCTATTACAATGGTAGGAATTAACCATTAGAACTGGCATGTCAGGAGACTTCAAATTAAGAAGTACTGCTGGCCTATGGGTTGAGCTAGGCCTTTTGGGATCAACTCTTTGCTGCTATAAATCCAATTTGCATCTTGAATACAATGATTTGGATGTGCTCCCCAAAAACTCATGTGTTGGAAACTTAATTCTCAATTTCATCTGTGGATGCTATTTGGCTTTGGAAGGCAATTGGGATTAGATGAGGCCCTGAGGGCGAGGTCTCATGATAGCATTTGTGGCTTTATAAGAACAAGAGAGACTGGAGTTAACATGCTTCCTCTGTCTTACCATACACTGACTCTGATATGTTATCGTACAACATGAAGTTTCTCATTCGATGTCACTGTCAGGCTTTTGTAATTGGAAGACAAATCAGTCCCCTTCTTTCTATATTATCCAGTATAGGGCATTCAGTTATAGCAGCAGAAACAGACTAAGAGTGACTTTGGGTATATCTCCCTTCACCAATATTTTAACTTCTTTATAAGCAGAATCATTAAAGTTGACATTTGCCAGCTGCTTGCCGGGTGCTTTTAGAACACTCTAGATATTTTCTAAAACCTCATTCTTGCACTAGTCCTCTGAGTTTTTATTATGAGTGAAACTGAGGCACAAAGAGGCTGTCACTCAGCTGGCATTTGAAGCTGGAGAGTAAAGACTTTGACACATGCTGTATGCTACACTGCCTCTCTAAAGTGTGGGCATCAGGCATGTGGTATCATGGAGCACCCAAGTCCCCACTGTTACATCACAGGGACGTCATGGCAGCTGAGCTCAGAGTGACCCACTTTCTTTGGCCACCAACTCTTCTTGTATTAGAGACAGAGTAGGCTAGAAATCAGATGTGACAGCTATGGCTGGAGGCTCTGGCTTCTGTTGTCAGAGGCACAAGTGACCTCAGACAGTACACAGACATGGATGGCCAGTCCTAAATAGGCCAATGCAATGGTGGTCCTTCTCAGGTTTTTTTTTTTTCCTGGAAGTTCTCAGAACCACCAATGGAAAGCAACATTCTTGGTAGCTTCTAATTTCATGATACGTTAGGCCATTAGTCTGTGGTGTTGAATCCTCTTCTCTGAGAGCAAGTAGTTAGTGCAAATCCAATTCTATGACTCTTTAAAGAGGCTGCAAGTACTCAGAACACAAGAATATATTAACTAGGTGAATCAGAGGATATTGGTGCCCATCTACATGTCCTCCCTTAGTGCATCAGTGCACCCTGTTTATAACTGAAAACCCCCATGTCCCCCAAGCACTTTCTCTGCCCTAAAGGCCCTACTTTACCTAAGAGTATAGAATGGTCACAGGGCCAATGTACTGAGGCCCAGCTTGCTGGAGGAATTAATACTGTTAAGTAATGAGGAATGCATAAAGATCCTTACATCTCAGCAGGTACCATTCTGATCCTTACATCTCAGCAGGTACCATTCTGAGATGTGTGTCTTACATTTCCCCAGACATACCCAGTGAGGTGAGCTCATGATGTCCAAAGCAATGACATGTTCAATAACACCTTTTATTAGTTTCCTTCCTTTTCTTCCCAGCCTTACCTTTGTCCACCCATTTCTGAGTTTCTTCCACTACCCATTTAATTATTTACCCTCAACCAATTGTCTTCTAGATAACCCAAATTATGAACAGGCATATTCATATAATGATATAATAAATCTATAATGATAGATTATAGTAGATCCTGAGAAACATCAGAAGTTTAAGAGAGGAGGATCCTTCTAACCTTTCTCAAAGATGGGTAGGTCATAGAAATAAGATAAATTCAAGGAATCCTAAGAGAAGATTTTAAGATTTGACTGAAGGTGGGTCTAAAATATCATGAATTTCTCCTAGATTCCAGTACTTCCCATGTGGTTTCAGAACCCTTAGAATTAATCCTGGATTGTGGTCTGCATCTTTGAAAACGGAAGCAGAGATGAACCTGTCTCTTTTATATGAAGGTTCCTCTTCTTGATGCTCTGGTCTTCTTTTGCCACATCCAAATGGAAATTACTTTTCTGCTCCAGTTAGCAACAGTTTCTGCTTTCCAGGTGAATAAACATAATTCTCTGCAGGGGTAAAGGAAGCATCCAAGTCCATTCCCACAGTTGGTTCTGGCTGCCCTCACATTTACCCAGGGCACCCTCTTTTAGTTACTCAGCCTTACTTCCTTTGATTCAATAAAGCCTACATCTGCCAATAGCAGGGTCCTCTTACCATTCTAACCTGCACAAAACCCAGGCTCTCATTAAGAAATACCTATATAGCAAAGGTTGACGGATGTGGCATTTCTCTAAAGTAGTGTTTTCAAGCCTTTTTCACATCATGAGACCTACAGTGAATTTATATTTGTTTGACACACTGAAGAAAATGGAGGAGGAAGAGGCTCTTGGTTAGGGGCAATTGACAGAAGACTTTTTCGTACCTCAGGCTACAACCTGCTGCCCTAAAAGCTGTAAGGATCAGTAGTGTCCTAGGAAGTCTATAACCTAGGTGGCATGCCAGATATATTAACAGTGTATTGATAGCTTTTTTGAATTTATTCCACAGAAAGTCACAGTATATTTCAGGACAAAAGTATAGATGGTTCTTCTTAGGAGTCACAGGTTATCCTTGGGTCCTAGTTCTGCTACTGAGATATCTTGAATTACGAAGGACTCGATTTTTAATAAATAGCTTTGTTGAGATACAATTTCATAGCATAAAACCATATTCTGTGTGCATGTGTGCCAGTCTTGGGGCTTGAACTCAGAACCTGAGTGCTGTCCATGAGCTATTTAAACTTAAGGCTAGCACTCTACCACTCAAGCCACAGTCTTACTTCTGATTGATTTGAGGATAAAGATCTTATGGACTTTCCTTCCCAGGATGGCTGCAATCTTCCCATCTCAGCTTCCTGAGTAGCTAGGATTACAGGCATAAGCCACTAGCACCCTGCTTAAAATTGTCTGTTTTAAGTGAGCAACCATTGCAACAGTCTAATTTTAGGAGATATTCCATTGACCCCAAAGGAACTCACTTCCACCCCACTACTGTTAGGTGATGTGTGTCAGCTACTACCAAAAATACTATTTTAAATTATCTTACTGCCTGGGGCATTTCTGGGAGTGTACAGAGGGTGTCCTCCAAGTATGTTTAAAAATGTTTACTTTTCTCATACTCTGAAATCTTGGTCAACTATTGCTACCAATTCACACTATCTTCAAAGTGCCAAAGCTAAGCTTTCTTTGGGAGGCCACCTGTAATAATCTTTAAAAGGATCCCCAAGTTTCATTGTTTATTGGCTCATTCTTGAGTACCTGCTTTATGCTGGGTTCTGTGTTAGCCCTAAAACTCCATATGGACTTTACATGCAGAAACTTTCCTGACTCTGACACAAATGGTTGGCTATGGGTTGTTTTTGTCTATATGGATAGATATTGTAGATAGGTGAAGGAGCAGCACTCTCAAAGTTAACAGCCCTGAGTTCCAGAGTACAATAAGTTAGAGTCTCAAATCTAGAGGCTCATGGTTTTAAACCTTGAGAACAAGTCTATGACTCCATCATTTTAAAACTGGAGGGTTATTGCTCTAGGTGTTCAAGGCAGAGGCTCATTGCTGTGAGCTTAGAATAGTAACATCTAGCAGCTAGAATTACAGCTCCTGTGTTTTGTTCATTTGCTCCTAGGCCCTTAACACTTTAACATTTGGCAACTCTCTCAAGCTTTTCCAGTGGTTAGAATTGCAGTCTTCATATCCTTAGCTCTTGCCTATAATTCTTCAGCCTCTCATCTTCCATAGCCTCAGCTTCTCTACTACTTTTTGCCTTCCACCATTGTTCATAGTCAGATTCTTGCAGATTCTGCCTATAGTCAAGCTCTTCAACTCCTCAGCTGCTTTTATCTGTTATAGCTCAGAATTTCATCTGTTATCTCATACTAAGGTCATAGTTCTCAGTGGCCTTTTGGAACTCTTTGCTATCTTCTCACTGATACTCACACTGCTGAAATCCCCAGAGTTTTGTCTGTTCTCTATGTATCCAGCTCAGCTTGCTGTACCTGTGATAAAGGTCACAAGTAGGCAAAGAGACAATCTGGAAAACGTCTTTTGGGGGCCTAATGTTGTAACACCAGGGATTCATGCACAGGAATGAAACCTCCAAGGTGTAACTGAAAAGACTGATAGTATGCCTATATAGCCAGCAGAAGTGTACAGCATGCTTGAGCTTAGATTGGAAATCCACCAATCACACTCTTTCATATGTATAGCTTACAACTCCACATGTCACAAGTCTTACATTAGAACTAATAAAAAAGCCTCACACCAAGCTTATTGCCAACTCATTGTGGACATGCTCCCCTTCCAGTTAGAATAGCTTCAGAGTAAGCAGGCCATCTAGAGTTCACCAAAGCTTTTCTTGTCCTGAGTGGAGTCTTTCAAAGAAAGCACAAGGTAGCTGGAATAGTTGTGACTGGAGCAAGGACTTCTGGAGCAGGAACTGTTACTTCAGTAGCAGCAATGGTTGTAGTAGTTGTTGGAGCCAGTGTGAGTTTCCTCAGAGTGATTGGAAAGTATATAAACAGCTGGTCTGTCAAAAGAAGGGTTTACCTGACCAACAGCTCCTTGTTCTCAGGTAGCCATTCATAAGAATAGAATCTGTTAGTTGTCATTTGAGGGACTAAATGGCTTAATTCTAAGAGTGTCATTTTTTTTTTAAAAAGCACTAAAGGTTGTTTATAATAAAGACCTATCATGGAATGAAATCTCAGTAGTGGTTTAACTTCTAAGTGAATACCCTTAAGGTAAACTTGGTCCCTCTAATCTATCACAATTCTTACCATAAATCAAATCATGGGATTCTCCTTTGCCTCTCCATCAGCCATGGTGCTTGGGTATGTACAATGCATAGTGTGACCACATAGGAAGATCTTATTTTCATCCATATTTTTACCAGTTGGAATTATCTATTATTTTACTTTGTATTGCCTTCATTCTTTGTAAAATATAAATAAATCACTTAAATAAATTGTTATAGATAAATAAGACCTTGATGCATTTTCTACCTGCCAATGAGATCTATGAATTTGTTTAGTGTCCTTGCAGAGTATTTTTGATAACCATTGCATGTGCTGTTGGTATTCCAATGAGATCCCTAGGATATATTTTCTACAATTTCCATTTAACCCCTTTTGCCTTATGTGGGACTTTTCAACTAATGACCGACAGTGAAGACTCTGGAGATTGTCCTTGAGTACCTGGAACTACTGTGCTTTCAGTACCTGGAACTACTGTGCCTTTAGTCACAGGCAGTCAGAAGTACCTGATCATTTACTTTCTCCCAGAAGTCTTTTAGCCAGTGACTGATGAGTACAAGAGAAGAAAAAGCCTAGAATTCCTCCTTTGCATCATCTGAGGCTGTCTGACCTTGATCTGGAATCAACCTTTGCCTGGCTACTTCACTACCTCTAGCCTGCTTCCCTTACTTTATGAAAACAAATCACTGCAATGCTTTAAAAGCACAACAAAGTAATGAAGCATGTTTCTTTCTATAAAAGAGTAATATTCTCTCTAAGGTAGAAATTTAGTGCAATTGTTGACATAGTTTCCATGTTATTGGGAGTTTCCAAAGGACTTATGCTAATTCACAATGAGTGACTGAATGTTTCTATTTCCCTATAGTTTTAAAAGCATATGATATTGTAAGACAATTTTTTGCAAATCTGATGACTAATAAGTTGTACCCCACTATTTTACCTTGACATGTTCTAATGTGTTTCTTTCCCTTTCTGCTTTCCTGTGAATCGCCTGTTCATATCATTTCCCCATCTTTCTGTTGTGTTGTTTCCTATTTTTATTTGATTTTTAGAATTCTAAAATAACATGGGTCCCTTTATCTTTAAAAAATTAGAAAACTTGGAATTGTTTAAAATAGAAATATAAATTTAAAAGTTATTATAAAATAACACATTTCTTTTCAAATTTAAATAATTCAGAAGAAGAATAATTACAAAGCAAAAGTTGTTTTTAATAATCTCCACAATGGCCTCAGGCTTCAACCACACCCAATTATGAAGAAAATAATCAGGATTAGCAGATAGTCATATATCCTTCCAGACAGTGTGATGCATATGCAAACACACAAAAATAATTTTACATAAATTAATTCACTATATATAATTAAGCATCTGTCATGAGTCAAGTATAAATGGTAAATGAATATACAAATCTTTCAAATTATACAGAATATATCAAAAATTTTACCAACTAGCTTTTATCAGTACCCAGATTATTGTAATATCATTACAGTCTTCTATATTAAAACATATAATTCCCTCTGCCTCATCATAATATGCCATTGGAAAACTCCATCATATTTTATTCAACTAATTTTCCGCCAAAAGACCTTTTGACTATTTCCACTTTTATATTTTATAAAAACTCTTTCAGTGACCATCCTTGGACCTAAGTCTTCTCTTGGCCTGATTCTTCCCTTTGGATAAATCAAATTTATGGATCAAAATGTGCCCTGTTTCCTCACTTTATCGAGTTGTTCTTTAAAATAAAACCCTGAACACCTACTTCTAGATTTCCCCTACCTCTCCTCCTGACTGAGCAGTTCATGTAACTTTCTTTTCATTATAAATTTCTGGCAGTGTTTGGGCTTAAACTCAGGGCCCCATGCTTGCTGGGCAGGTACCCCTACCATTGAGTCATGAAAGATTAAAAGAAATACATAATGACTTTGGTAAGTTTTTACAGCGCTAATCTAACAAGATAGTTTAGTTCTTTCATTAATTCACTAACCCTTCTCTTAAAATTATTTATCACAAAGAGAAGTATAAAGGAAGAAATCTGATTAGAAACTTAGATGAAGACATTGTTCCTAGAGTATCTCACGCCTGTGTGTTCTCACAAAAAGGCTCCATAGCCTATGTACACTTCCTGCTGGCCTTTCAGCTAAATGTTTCTGTGGCATGCAGAAATATACTACTTGCCTTGCTGAGATCTCCCTGTTAGATGAATATGCTAACTTTCCTTTGCTTACTGAAATCTGGATCTTGGCAGAAAAAAAAAAACCACCACAGGTGGAAATAGAATGTGAATGTTTAGCTTCTTGCATTGGAATTCACGAGGTAGTTGGCATCTACAAAGCACTGGCCCATGTCTACTCTACCTCTTGAATTGAGTTCCAGGGGGATTCTGCCTAACCTACAGTCAGTAAAACTGGTGAAAAAGAAATTAACAATGCAATAAAATTAAGGTGTTGATTTTCTAATGCATTACCAAATTCTAACCCATAAAATCCCTTCTCAGCAAGATCTGTGTTTTAGAGCTCCCTGCCCCTCCTTTTTTCTAGATACTCAGAAGAAACTATCCCCATGGGAGGTTATCCTTTGCTTCTGTGTGTGGGCCTTCCAGTATACTTTCAGTAAGAATGGCAGAGTGAAAACTGATGGGATCATAGCTGTCATAGCATAGGGAAGTACTGGGTTAGTGTGGCCCTCCAAAGACAGACATGTTTATTTTGGTTTACATTTGTATGTATTGCTGATAGATATTATAAAAGAAACAACACTTAGGATTCATTTCAGGAAACAGCAAGCTCCATAATATGCATGAACAGAAGAATTTAGCACAGAGAATTGAAGGCTCATAATGTATTGGAAGACCTGAGGAAGTGGCTGCTAACCTGCACCCCCTTGAGTGACTCAGAGAACAATTCAGCATTGATCCACCAGAGTAGTACAACCTATGAGACTAACCATCAACTGAATATTGAGTTCAACAACAGACCATTGGGATCAGGAAACCAAGAAAACAGGCCACTATTCCTGAATCCATTGCTACCAGTACCCTTCAGCACTAAGAAACACACAACACAGACACAGGAATCTCTTGTTTTTTATAAATACAAAGACATTTACAGGAAAGTAGCCAAAATGAAGAACTATGACCTCTGCCTTGTTTGTGCTTTCCAGAACTCACATGAACACATGTATTAAGCAGAACCTAAAATTTACATCCAAAATCCAAGTTCTCAAGGAAGATAATGTAGTTTTAGCTTTCTAGCCTGTGCTATATGGAAAGGTAGCTTAAAAAAAAAGGGTGGGGGTCAAATGAAAACAAACAATGCCATACTAAAGCTACCAGCACAACTATGTTTATTGAAGCATTATTCACCATAGCTAAGATATGGAACCAACCCAGATGCCCCTTAGTAGATGAGTGGATCAAGAAAATGTGACACACACACACACACACACACACACACACACACACACACACACACACACACACACACACACACACACACACACACACACACACACAGACACACACACACACACACACACAAAATGGAATTCTATGCTTCCATCAGAAAGAATGACACAACCCCATTTGTTGGGAAATGGAAAGACTTGGAAAGAATCATATTAAGTGAAATAAGCCAGTCCCAAAGAAATTTAGGTCCCATGTTTTCCGTCATTTGCAATAAGTAGTACATGTATAGGATAATTTTATCAGATGAGCTGAAAAGCTCAAAAGCTATGTACATATGACCATATAAGATGATGCTAAGTGAAATGAACCATAAGATATGGACACAAGAGGTCTGTCTTTTTGTTGTTGTTTTAAATGTACTAGGTGATTTTTTTTGTTTCCTTTGTATGGTCTTCCCCCTATGGTATGTTCCCTGTTACTGCTGTACTTGATTTTGGTACCCTGCATCTTGTACGTACATTCGTCTAATCTGGGGAGGGGAAGGGGAATAACAGAACGCTGAAACAAGGACACAAGATGACCCATGCTACAAGGAGACCAACAGGACAGTATATTGGAAATGAACTTTACAACTTCAGCAGAGAGGGGAGGGAAGGGATAGTGGAACAACAACAAGGGAAGGGTAATAATGCTCCACAAGGAATGCACTCATTGCTTTACTCATGTATTTGTAACCCCTCTGTACAGCATCTTTACAATAAAATTTTAAAAAGAGAGGGGTAAAAATCAAGCACCCCAAACCCAGTATCCACCACAAAAGGCATTGACTTCTTCCATGAAAACAAAAGATGCATACACATACATATTCACAAACATACACATACAAATGGGATTTCGTTTTTGCCAGTCCTGAGACTTGAACTCAGGTCCTGGTGACTGTCTCTGAGCTTCTTTTGCTCAAGACTAACGCTCTACCACTTGAGCCACAGTGCCACTTCTGGCTTTTTTCTTTCCTGCTTATGTGGTACTGAGAAATCAAACCCAGGGCTTCATGCATGCTAGGCAAGCACTCTACCACTAAGCCACATTCCCATCCTGCCCCGCCCCACCCCCCTACGTCTGAAAGGGACAAGTGATCCTCAAAAAGAAAACATGTTAGTAATGGGGTTTCCAAAGGGAATAGTGGCTTCCAAAAGGGAAAGATCCATTGTCATATGTGTGAGGTCTGTTAATGAAAAATCCTTTTGTGTGCATTTTGGTTACCAGCAGTTTCCTGTTCCTGAATATAGTGATTCTTCTTGGAGTATGGAAAGCATCTCTCAGCTCTGAGTCTGAAAACAATGAATTCAAAATGTTAACACAGAGCTTGGCAGAAAAGAAGGGAGGAAAAAAAAGTGCAGGTCACTGATGACATCATCTTAAGGCTTGATATCTTGAAGAACATTTATTTCAAGGTGATCTTTAAAGTGTTTAATAGGCTTATAATACATTATAGAAAAATTAGAAAATAAAGCTAAATAAACAGAAAGGGGGTAATATTGAACAACTGATTTTTTTGAATTGTAACCTCTGTGTACAACTACTTAAACATAATAAAGATATAATTAAAAAATAAACAAACACAAAAACATGTAATCCTGTTATCTGGAAATAATGAGTTAATTTATTGTGTCTTTCCATACTTAATCACACACACACACACACACACACACACACACACACACACACACATCCTGGTAGTACGATGTTATTTAAAATAGGCTCTTGAACCAGACTCACTGAGTACAAATGCCTACTCTGTTAATTTTTAGCTGTGTGAATATTGGGGAAATTAATTTCTCATGCCTCAGATTCTTTGTCTTGTAAAAGCAGTACTTTACCTTATGGAGATATTATAAAGATTAAATGAGTTCATTTTAGTAAAGCACCTGGATCAGTGCCTGGAAAGCAATAATTAACAAATATTGGGTATTAGTATATATTTACATAAATATATACTATTGTATACATATAGTCTTGTGATGTTTTATTCACTGAATAGTTGCATCTTGAATGACCCAAGTTGCACACATATTCAATCACAGTTTGGGATGTGAGTCAATTGTTATTATTTATAGCTTTTTAATGTTCCCAGAGTACTTCTGGCAACACAATGCTTTCCCATAACTCCATTCAAGCTGTCCAGGAGTGAATGACAATTTACTACATTATCTTCTTTAGTAGTTACTTCTTTTTTATATTGTTATTTTGCAACACCAAATGCAATGGAGTCTAACTATTTTGTATCTTCCAAATAGATTATTATCTTCTTTAGTTGTTGAGATTTCAAGTGTGCATCTTAATGTCAAGAAGATGGCAAGAAATACCAGTGTGATGAAATCAAATGACAAACCTATACCCATGTAAATACTATTAGAATTTTTAATGACTTGTGAGTCCAAGACTTCATCAGTCAAAAATAAATTAAGAAGCAAGGTGATTAGCTTGATATTTGAAGTCAGAAATGCTACTTCTATATGATTTATGTATGTTAGTGATTAATATCAATCTAATGCTGTTTAAACCAGTTTGAGGGACTACCCAACTGTTTGGTTGTAACAAGATTTCATTGAATGAAATGTTACTCATAGTAAGTATGTTATTATTGAAGGGTTTATAGCAGACTGCAAAAAATACGTTCATATGGCCTCTCTCATCAAAGACCCATCAAAGAATGGAGACTATTTCTCTACCTCTTCAATTTGAACTTGGCCATGTGACTTGTTTTGGCTTATGGACACTAATAACCTTAACTTCTATTAACTTGTAAAATGCTGCGCAAAATTCATTATTATGATACTGTGCACTCTTGTCAACAGGTGAAGTAGCCTAAGCTAGCCTCTTAGAGAATGAAAGACAATGAGCCTTGGATATTCAACCATCCTAGACATTGTAATTGAGAGCCCATGTATACCTTTGAGGACACCCCGAACTGTCAGTTTCAGCCAATCCAAATCAGTTTAGAAAAATAACTAGCTGACTCAAACAATGAGCAAATCAAAGATGATTTTCCTAAGATGTTAAATTTTAGAAGGATGTGGCAGGCAAGATTCTAATATGGACCCTAGGATGTCCTGTCCCCATCTTGTGGGTTATAACAATATGAGATATCACTCTTGGGATCAGATTATCTTTTTTAAAAAAGTATTGTTATTCTAAAGGTAATGTACAGGAAGTGGCACTGTGGCTTAAAGTGGGAGAGAACTAGCCTTGAGAGAAAAAGCTCAGGGACAGTTCCCAGGCACTGAGTTTAAGCTCCACCACCACCAAAATTAATTAATTAATTTAATTTAATAAATTAAATAAATGTGATGTACATAGTGGTTACAGTTATAAAAGTCAGGTAAAGAGTTCATTTCTTGGGGGGTACTGGGGAAGGAAGGGATAGTAGGGGGACAACATCACCCAGTTTTTCTTTCCTGTTCACACTCACAAGTTGTACAGTTCATTTTAAACATAGTGTCTAGTGAGTACCACTGCTGTATTTGTTTATCCTTTGTCACTCCATTTCTGTGCTTCCCCTTAGGCTCCCAAAGACATATAAATGAACAAACAAGACAAAGAACAGAAACAGCAAAAACCACTGTTGTTTCCATTTCTTTGAGTTCATTTCAATAAATATTATTATGTATGATCAGATGTATAAACTCATTGTGCCTTTGTGTTCTTCTCCTAAGAGTGTCCTCCTTTCGTTTCACTGTGTGTGAGTACCTAGAGACCTGTATAATTTATTATGTCCTGGTGTATTTTAGGTCTAGCTTCTGCATATGGGAGGAAACAGGGTCATTTGTATTTCTAAGCTTGGCTTACCTTACTTAACATGACTTGTTCAAGGTCCATCCGTTTCCTTGCAAATGACATAATATTATTTTTTCTAAAGGCTGTGTAAAATTCCATTGCACATTTGTTGCATACACTCATCTATTGTACAGTATCTGGGATATTTCTAGAATTTGGTTATTGTGAATAGTACAGCAATGAACACTGATGTGCAAGTGTTAGATTATCTTTTTTATTAGCCATTCAGTTATCTTTCTTTCTTTCTTATTTTTATATATGAATTTTATTGTAAAAATACTGTACAGAGGGGTTACAGCTACATGAGTAAGGCAATGAGTACATTTCCTATTAAGCATTGTTATCCCCTCCTTTATTCTTCCCCTACCATCCCATCCCTCCCCACCTCCACAACTCCTCCCTTCCCCCCCCCCAAAGTTGTAAAGTTTGTTTTCAACACAGTGTCTTGTACATCTCATTGCTACAATGGGTCAACCTGTATCCTTATTTCAGCATTTTGTTATTTCCCTTTCCCTCCCCAAATTAGAAAAATGTATATACAAGATGCAGGGCACCAGAATCAAATACAGTGAAAACAGGCATTATACTCTGGGGGAAGAGCATACAAAGAAACAAAAAAATCACATAGCAAGAAAGAAAAAACCACTTGTATCCCTGTCTTGGGGTTCATTTCGCTTAACATCATCTTAGCTGCCAGCACAAGTATGTTTATCACAGCATTATTTACCATAGCTAAAATACAGAACCAACCCAGATGCCCCCTCAGTAGATGAATGGATCAAGAAAATGTAGTGTATATATATGTATATATATACATATATATAAAGGAATTCTATGCTTCCATCAGAAAGAATGACATCACTCCATTTGTTGGGAAATGGAAAGACTTGGAAAAAATTATATTAATGAAGTAAGCCAGGCCCAAAGAAACATAGCTCCCATGGTTTCCCTTATTTGCAGTAACTAGTATATGGCTAGTGTTAGATTACCTTATTCAATAAAGTTTCATGATGCAAAATCAACATTAAAATATTGTTGCCCTGGATGCCAGTATTTACTCAGGACCCTGACATCTGGAGAATCACAGTACAAAGCCAATCTGAGCAGAACAGTCTATGTCCAATTAAGCAACAAAATGCTGGATTGGAGGCATGGCTCAAGTAGTAGAACACCAGGAATGAGCAAGAAAACTGAGTAAAGCACAATGCCTTGAGATCAAATCTTAGAACCACTAAGAAAATAATTTGCATTTTTATATATTTGGCATACTTGTATTGTTTATATTTAAAATAGTTATTGATATTTTAGATGTAAATCCAATGCTTTATTATGTATTGTATGACTTTTGTTATTTCATTTTTTCTCTCTTTCCCTGCTTTCAAGTTACTTGAATATTTCTTAGCATTATTTTTGCTTTATCTATAGACTTTGCAATTTCTTTCTCCTTTTTCTTTTTTCTTTTTCTTTTGTCAGTCATAGGGCTTGAACTCTGTGCCTGGGCACTGTCCCTGAGTTCTTCAGCTCAAGGCAAGTGCTCTACCACTTGAGCCACAGCGCCACTTTTGGTTTTCTGGTAGTTAATTAGAGAAAAGAGTCTCACAGACTTTCCTGCCTGGGTTGGCTTTAAACCATGATCCTCAGATCTCAGTTTCCTGAGTAGCTAGGATTACAGTCATGAGCTACCAGCACCCCGCTCTGAATTTATTTCTTTGCAGAGTTTTTGTTCGTATTTTTTTTATGTTTTATTTTGTAATACAAGGTTCATGTAGCCAGGCTTGCATTGAACTCATGATCCTTCTGCTCTGCCTCCTGAGTAATGGCATTATAGGTAAATGCGAATGTATCTCACTACAGAGTAGTAGTTACTCAAGAGATTTCAGTAGAGATATATAACATATCACAATTTTAGTATAAATATTTTGCTCCTTGTATTTAAATGTAGGAACCCTAAGGTAAACTAGTCATCTTCTAACACAATGTCCAAACTCAGGAAAAGAAAAACACACATTTCCTTTGTTTGAGAATGCCTTGGTTTTCTGGATATAGAATCATGAGGTGAACTAGTCATCTTTTTTTGGGTGGTTTGGTTTGGTTTTTGTGCTGGTCTTGGGGCTTGAACTCAGGGCCTAAGCACTGTCTTTGAGTTTTTGTGTTCAATGCTAGTGCTCTACCACTTAACCCCAGTTGCTCTTCTGGTGGTTAATTGGAGATAAGAGTCTCATGGACTTTCCTATCCTGAGTGACTTTGAGCCACAATCCTCAGATTTCAGCCATTTGTATAGTTAGGATTACAGGCAGGAGCCATTGTTGCCTGGCAAGGATTAGTCATATTTGATTGCTGTTTAAAAATACCTGGGAAAATCAACTTATAAGGAGAAAAGATTTACTTGAGCTCACATTTGCAGAGGTTTTAGTTAGTTGACTATTGCTTTTGGGCCTGTGGGAACAGAACATTATAGCAGGGAATATGGTAGAGCAAAATTGCTCACTATGTGGTATTTGAAAAGCAAAGAGAGAGGAGGGAAAGAGCAGAGTTCCTAATATCCTTTCAAGGGCATATTCCCAATGTTCAATGACCTCCTACTAGTCCACACCTCCTAAATGTTTCTCCATTTCCCCCCAGTGTCTCTGAGTGGTGACCAGAAAAACAAAGACTCTGGAGAACATTTGTGATTCAAACCATAAGATGGTAGGCATGCGTTTGATTATGAGGAAAATATTATGCCATTGTCTTATGATTTCCATGGATTCTGATGAAAAATATGATGTCATTCCTTCTGCTTTTCCCCTGCAATTTTGTGTAATTCCTAGCTAGTTGATTTTTTTGTCTTTATGTCTTATGCTAAATTGAAGATATTTTCATCATTATTTCTGTGAATATTTTTTCAGTTTCAGATTCCTCTCCTCTGAAGTGCTAATAGTATGACTAATAGAGATTTTTGTTATTGAACTATAAACCTTGAAAATTTATTGTTCAGAATGTAGTGTTTCTATTATTCTACCTTTATGTTCACTAATATTTCTCCTATAATATCTATTCTGCTATTTTCAATTGTTCTTTCAACCTTTGAATTTCTATTCAATTATCTGTTTTATCTTTTATTTCTTTGCTTGTATATTTTAATTTTTTATTTCTTTCAAACTGTTTGCAGTTATTAATCATAGTATTTATGATGCTTGTATTAAAATTGCTATCAGATAGTTCCAACATCTCTGTCATTTTGGTATTAGCATCTATCCATCTTCCAGTTGAAAGTTTTCATAGTTCTTGATACAATAGATGATTTTCAATTTTATCCTTGACAATTTGCATTTTTTGCCCCTAGTTCTTATTCAATGTTGTTACTGATTACTTCCAGTCCATGATAGCATACAAGCATCTTTCTGCACACCTACCATCTGCAGATGTCTATTGGTTAGAAATAGAAGGGACATTACTTTGTAATTGTTGGGGCTGGATGTAGATAAGAGCTTTGCTAACACATACCTCATTATTGATGGGCTGCAATGATAGGGATTTGATGTTCACTCTTTAGGAGGCAGAGGTACTGCTTTGTTACTATAAAATTGGGGTGGTAGCTTTGGCTGCTGAGTCTGCTGTTGACTATCATGTCCAGTTGGGTTACAGAGGGCACACATTTTGGAGGGGTATGTTCAAGTGAAGTAGATTCATGTTGACAAAAGGGTCTTGCCTGGCAAAACTTTTTCTCTGTTCTTTGTGTAGAGAGAGAAGACTCATCTTGTTTCACTGTTTGGTTTTGATGTGATCATTCTGTGACTGATATTTCTTGTTGTTGAACTTTCATGGCACCCAAATTATAAAGTCCATAGGAAGACCACTTTTTAGTATCTATGTTCAGTGACTTTGGGTGTCTGTTTTAGATTGTTTTACTAGGTTTTTAAGAAAAAGGTGAAGAGATGGGAAGGGGAAACAAAGGAGGAGGCTACAATGCTTGATAAGAAATGTACTCATCTTGCCCATGTAATTGTAACCCCTCTGCACAGTATTTTCACAATAAAAAAAGAAAAAGGTGAAATGTGTTTACACCATTTTGTCTGAAACCAGAAGTTCAATTTATTTCAATGAACATTGTATATTCTACCCCATGTCAAATATAGAAGAATAATAAATAAATTAAGCAATAAAATGAGTTTATATGGCTGTTTGCTGGTGGCTCACATCTGTAATCATAATTCTCAGGAGCCGAGACCTGGAAGATCATGGTTCAAAGCCATTCCAGACAGAAAAGTCCAAGAGACTTCATTTCCAACTAGCCAGCAAAATGCTAGGCTATAGGAATGACTGAAATGGTAAAATACTAGCTGGGAGCAAGCAAGCCAAGCAAGAGTGAGACTCCTGTGTTTAAGCCCCACGACTTGCAAAATAATAATTTTATATAAATAATAAATACTTCAAAAGTAAAAAAAAAACCAAACATTTATGCACAAAATACGTTGTCATGAAGAGTTGGAGTTCTTACCAAAAACAAAAGAAGGGAGAGAGTGTCAGTAGTGATGAGTGATAGAAGAAGGCTGTAAGAAAGTCATTATTTGCAAGCTGCATCCATTCTTTCTCTATTATTTTCTTTACCAAAATTTCAACCTTTTGAGGTTCCTTGTTATATTTCATTCAAAGTGCTCTAAAAACAGTTGTAGCATGGAAAAGCACATCTAGGGCAAAATAAAGACAAACCTGCACATGTGAACAACAGGAAAAGGTGCAGAGAAAAATGTTCCTTCTTCATCCTTCTTTGTAAGCCTAGATGTGCAAAGCAAAACATTTTAAGTTCATTCAAGCATATCGTGCAGTACAAATCTGTGCCACATGATAAACTCTAAAAACCGATGTCAATTAATTTTGTGTGTGCTTCTTTGCTTGTAACTATAATGTCAAAATATCACTTGTTATAGTTTATTTATTTAGTGTGCCTGATGTGAGAAATTATTACACCAAAATAAAAGGTAGAACAATAAGAAAGGAACAGTTTTTTAAAGTGATATAACTTTCTAAAAGCTGTTATGACAAAAAGTCATTAACTAAATGGTTGTTTGAGAAGAAAATACATGCTGAAGATCTGTTAACAAGGCAAGAAAATTTGATTCAATCTCACTGGGATTTCCTGAGGTCCTCATAGGCAATAAAAAGAAGGGCTCCAGTTTGACCACATTCTTAAAGAAGAGCAGTGATTGTATGCATATAGTAGACCTCACAAGTACATTTTCATCCCTGCTTTAAGAGATCCTAGGGAGAGAAGGAAGATAAGTTTTAAAAAGCCTTATCTTATTAAAGTTTTCAAAAGTGTCAAGATTACAAGCATCTATTTCTCAGATTATAGTAAAGAATGCTTGTTCTTCCCCATAGCTTGGGCTCAGCCATAATGCTACTGATGGTACAGAGTAGTTGATAGTACCTGGTAGAAGAGTCTGATGAGAGATGGAGAGCAGTGTCTCTTAGCAAGAATGGTACATGACTTTAAAAATCATGATATTTCTATCTCACTTGTATCTGTATACACTTCTGTGAAGAAAAAGAATGCATTTCTCCTTTGTTATAGGTTTTGGCAAATTCTTTTGGCCAATGGAATGAGACAAGAGTGATTAAATACCAGCTCCCAAAGTATACATTCTGATTCTTTGCCATTGTCTTGAAAAATATATAGATGGGCTCCCTACTGGTCTCAGAAAGATGCTGAGAGATACATGGAACACAATTGAATTACCCTAGCTAAAACTAGCTTAGATTTTTAGAATCTCTAGGCCAAAAGTGTAAAGAAGCTAGCCAAGGAGAACAGAACTGTCCTTCCAAGTCCAGTCTACATTAATCAGCACTTATACAACCCTCCAGTTGAATGAAAAATAAACATTGTAGTTGAATATCAAAGGTTTTTTTTTAGTTAATTTGTTATATAGCAGTAAGTAGACATAGAGTATCTAAGGAAGTAAAAGAGTACTATGGTTTGCATCTGAAATACCCCTCTGAAAACCCAGATATTAAAGAATCAGTCCCCAGGACATTGGGGATGGGTGCTTTAGAAGGTTAGGCTTAGTGGAAGATTTTAGTTTATTGCCCCCATGCAGCCAAAGGGAATTATGGGATCCCATTATTTTCCTCTTTATCTTTTGTGTTCCAATAATGAGATGCAGAGTTTGCTTTGCCACATATTCCCTACTATGATGTATTACCTCATCACAGGCCCCAAAACAATTAGGTAATCAAGCCATGGACTGAAACATCCCAAACTTGACCCCATATCTTTCCTTTTTTAAAATTGAGTATCTCAAATATTTTGTTATAGCATGAAAAGCTGACTAAAGTGTGAAGACTTTAATAAGCACATAAAGAACTAATAAAGTGTCATTTGTACATTAATAATCTGATCATTAATAGTGATGGGACAAGAACTAATGAAATGGGATTAATTACATCAGTGATATATCTACTATGTATCTACTATGTTGTAATCTTTGAGCATGTTATGTCTATAGGATAAAGAATTTTAAAAAACCTATAAATACATAAACTACATATATAAATTCATATAGTGCATATGTAAAAGTTCAAACTATACACTTCGGATTTATTTTATTGTATGTATATAAGTTCTTATTTTTAAGTAAACAAGAAAGAAAAGAAAAAAGTTTATGACAGTAGCCTAGCATCCTTTAAAACAGAAATCCAGCAAAAATTCAGGGTTCTATGTACATCTTCAATGTTCCAGGCCCAGCTGTCATGGTCTCTTACTAGCCCTCAGCTATTTCAGGAGCCAGAGGGCCATACACAGTTCTTCACTGTGCTGATTTAGTAGTGTGCAGTATTCCACAGAGGAAGAGAAAGCAGCTAACTCAGAAATCCATCATCATCAGAGATAGCCCCACGTCTGGACAGCCAGTCAGCATGCTGGCTGAGACAGCCAGGTCTGCAAAATGAGGAATTCGTGATGCAAATAAATGATCAGCAGGCTTCGATGACAGAGGCACTACTCAGGAGTCCACCTGAACAGCAATGTTTGCTCCAAAACAGGGAGCATTAGCAGCATGCAACTGATTCCTTTATAATCATTCCCAAGCCGACTACAGAAGGAATTTGGATCCTTTTCCCTCCAACCTCTATTCTCTTCCACTGTCCGTTCATTCTCTTTCCTAGGCTCATTCACTTCTTTCCTACCCCTGTTCCTTCTCCTTTGAGGGGCTATGCTGGTGCCTACAATCACCTTGTCAGTCTCAACACATTATATTTTAAGGCTCAGTCTTGAAGCATGATGTACCTGTGGTCAAATCTACTGGGGTTAGACAACTACTGTAGCCAAGCTGCTCGTGGAGCGGAGAGCTGACTGAAAAAGGTGATTTCTGTTTTCTACAGTACAGTACTGCTCTCTGAGTCTGGAGCCTGTAATTAACTGCTGAGTTGCCTTCTATCAAACTACAGCAGGAGAGAGAGAAATCTCTGGAGATAGCAGTAGGAGAATAGAAAGACCACTGGGCTTTATCTCTGAAGATCAGAGTGGGGATCTTGGTCTGGACTTACTATAAATGTGGAGCAGGAGATCCTAGCTTTTCAGTGTGGTATACCAACAAGGAGCAGCAGCATCCCACAGAGACTGTCCCTACTGCATTTGCATGTGCACTTTAATAAGAGTTTCAATTGAACTAAAAATATTAAACTCGACAAATTTCTGGATTTTAATTTCTAAATGTGAGTTCATTCACAGAGACAGCTTAGAACAAGATCTGGCACAGAGTTCATCCATGCTATGCGGTGCCAATATCATGCGGAGTATTAGTATATTCTCCTCCTTTTGTGTGTTCTGTTCCTGGAGTTTGAATTCAGGAAACTGAACCTGAGCTTCTTTTGCTCAAGGCTTTCACTCTTCCACTTGAGTCACAGCTCCACTTTTTTTTTTTTAATTTAATTTAATTATATTTGTGAACATACTGTACAGAGGAGTTACAGTTACATGGGCAGGATAATGCGTACATTTCTTACCAAGCATTGCAGCCTCCTCCTTTGTTTATCCTTCACATCCCTTCCCAGCCTCCCCCCTCCCCCACTAATCCCAATCCTTCTCCTTCCCCCCCCCCCCATTTTGACTTTTTGCCAGTGCATTGGAGATAAGGCTCATGAACTTTCTAGCCTGGGCTGGCTTAGAACCGTGAGCCTCAGATCTCAGCCTCCTGAGTAGCTAGGATTACAGGTGTGAGTAATAATGTCATCAAATTTGGAACCATCAAAGATTTAACATATTGAAGAGGCGAGAGTCCTCCTGGCACAATCATTCCTCCAAAGCCCAAGCTCTGAACATTGCGTTAAGGATCAAACCTTCAACACAGAGCATTTAGAAAGATACTTTATATTAAAACCGTAATATGAATATTTTGGAAATATTTTATTCCAAGCCAAGAACATGGAATATATTTCTATTTAGTTATGTCTTCCTTTCTTTATTTGTGGGTTTTATTATGTAAGCTTTTAACCTCTTAATGAGTTAATTCCTAAATATTTTATTTTCTAGTGGCTGTGCAAATGCAATTGTCTTCATAATCTTTTCATTTGGTTCATTATTAATATGTAGTAATACAGCTCACTTTTATATCCTACTACTAGTTTATATCCTATTACTCCTTTACTAGTTCTAAGTTTCTTGTAGAATTTTTAGGGTTTTTCACAGGTAAGATTTGATGATTTTCAAACAGAGATGAATTTAGTTCTTCATTTCTTAGTATTGGGATTATAGGTGTGTGCCATGCAAGGTAGTTTCTTTTTCTCTCTCTTTTTTTCCTGGAAGGCGGGGAGTATTTTGTTTTATAATTTTTAAGGAAAGATCTTACTATGTAGGCCAGGCTGGCTTAAACTCAAAATCCTCCTGCCTCAGCCTCCTGAGCGCTGGAATTACAAACATGAACCACCATACTCATTTCTCTACTGAGACTTAATTTGTAGCCTAACATATGGTCTATCCAGGAAAATGTCCCATGTGCACTTGAGAAGAATGTGCTTGCAGTTGTCTGGCAGTATGTTGTTTAAGTTCTGTAGTTCCCTATTTTTGTGTGGGTATTCTCTCCATTTTTGAGAATGAGGTACTAACGCAGTTAGTTATCACTGTAGAAGTATCTATTTCTCTCTTCCATTGTGTTAGTATTTTGCTCCATGTATTTTTAATAATCTTATAGAGCAAAATATTTATTATGGTTACATATTTTAACTCTATAGGCCCTTTTATTAATAGTCAGTGTCCTTATTTGTCTTTTGTACTTTTTTTGGATGCAAAGTCTATTTTGTCTGATATTAGTATACAACCCTTGTTCTCTTTTTGTTATTATTTGCATGGAATATTTTTCTTTTCTGTCACTTTGAATCTATTTGTGTCTGGATTTAAACTGAATCTCCTGTATGGGGCTGGGAAGGTGGCTCAGTGGTAGAGCGCTTGCCTTGCATGCCTGAGGCCCTGGGTTCGATTCTTCAGCACCACATAAGCAAAAAGAAAAAAGCCGGAAGTGGCGCTGTGGCTCAAGTGGTAGAGTGCTAGCCTTGAGCTGAAGAGCTGAGGGACAGCGCCCAGGCCCAGAGTTCAGGCCCCACAACTGGACCCAAAAAAAAAAAGAAAACTGAATCTCCTGTAGACAGTATATAATTAGATCATTCATTGTGCTCATCTTTGTCTTTATTTGGAGAGTTTAATCTGTGTACATTTAGAGTAATTACTGATAACAAGGGACCTACTTTTGTCATTTTGCTATTTGTTTTCTATATGTCTATAGATCCTTTGCCTTCATTTCCTACATTTCTGTCTTATTCTGTGTCTTGTTGATTTTTATACAGAACTATTTGCACTTATTTTATATATATTCTATAGCTATTATCTTTGTATTTACCAAGATGATCAAATTTCCCATGCTAGTTACAACACTCTTGAACTTCTACCAGCTTATCTTTTTTATTTTAATACGTTTTTATTGTAAAAATACTGTACAGAGGAGTTACAGTTACATGAGCAAGGTAATGAGTACATTTCCTATCAAGCATTGTTGCCTCCTCCTTTGTTTTTCCCCTACCATGCCTGCCCTCCCATCTCCACAACTACACTCCCCTCCCCCTATTCCCCCTACCCTGTCTAAATTGTAAAGTTTGTTTTTCAAAATAGTGTCTTATACATCTCATTGTTACAATGGGTCAACCTGTATCCCTATTTAAGCATTTTGTTTTTTCCCTTCCCCTCCCCAAATTAGAGAAGTGTATATACAAGATGCAGGGCACCAGAATCAAATACAGTGAAAACAGGAGTTATACCGTGGGGGAGGACCATACAAAGAAACAAAACAATCACATGGTACATTATAAATATGTTAGAAACAATAACAAGAAAGAAAAAACCACTGTGTCCCTATCTTGAGGTTCATTTTGCTTAACATTATCTTATCTAGTCATATGTACATAGCTTTTGACCATTTCTGCTTGTCCCAGACATATACTAGTTATTGCAAATAACGGAAACCATGGGACCTATATTTCTTTGGGCCTGGCTTACTTCACTTAATATTATTTTTTTCCAAGTCTTTCCATTTCCTAACAAATGGAGCAATGTCATTCTTTCTGATGGAGGCATAGAATTCCATTATATATATATATATATATATATATATATATATATATATACATATATATATATCTGTGTGTGTGTGTGTGTGTGTGTATATATATATATATATATATATATATATATATATATATATATAATACTTTCTTGATCCATTCATCTACTGAGGGGCATCTGGGTTGGTTCCTCATCTTAGCTATGGTAAATAATACTGCAATAAACATAGTTGTGCTGGTAGCTTTAGTGTGGCCTTGTTTGTGATCATTTGGGTAAATGCCCAAAAGTGGGATTGCTGGGTCATAGGGGAGCTCTATGTGGACTCTTTTGAGGAACTTCTATACTGCTTTCCAAAGTGGTTGAACAAGTTTACACTCCCACCAACAATGCAGTAAGGTTCCCTTTTGGCCACATCCCCTCCAGAATCTGTTGTATTAGATTTCTTGATTATAGTCATTCTAATTGTGGTGAGGTGGAATTTCAGTGCTGTTTGATTTGCATTCTTTTATGGCTAGAGAAGTTGAGCATTTATTCATGTGTCTATTGGCCATTCTTATTTCCTCTTCAGAGAAGTCTCTTTTTAAGTCTTTAGCCCACTTATTAATTGGGCGGTTGTTTCTTTGAGTTCTAAGTATATTTTAAGATACGTGGCCCTTATCTGTTGTATGGTTAGTGAAGATCTTCTCCCAATCCGTGGGCTTTCTATTGATCTTGCTTGCTATGTCTTTTGCCATCTAGAAGCTCTGCAGTTCCATGCAATCCCATTTGTCCAACCTTTCTTTGATTTGTTGTGTTTCTGGGTCTTTATTAAGACAATTTTGGCCTGTGCCAAGGAACTCTAGAGTTTCTCCTATTCTTTCCTGTAATGTTTTCAGGGTGTCTGCTTTGACTTCGAGGTCTTTGATCCATTTGGAGTTGATTAAGGGTCTAGCTTTAGTTTTCTATAGGTGTTTAACCAATTTTGCCAGCACCATTTACTGAAGAGGCTGTCTTTCTTCTATTCTATTTTTTTTAGTTCCCTTATCGAAGATTAGGTGGCTGTAGGTCTGAGGGTTCATTTCTGGGTCTTCAGTTCTATTCCATTGGTCCTCGTATCTGTTCTTATGCCAGTATCAAGTTATTTCGAAATTTGGTATTGATATTCCTCCAGCACTGTTCTTTCTGCTAAGGATTGTTTATGATATTCAGGGTCTTTTATTGTTCCATATGAATTTTTGGATTGCTTCTCTCTATTTCATTGAAGAATGAGGTTGGGATATTGATAATTATTACATTGAATTTGTAGATAGTCTTTGGCAGTATTGCCATTTTCACGATGGTAATCCTCTCAATCCAGGAGCATGGGAGGTTTTTCCACTTCCTTAGCTCTGCTTTAATTTCATTTTTCAGGTTTTTAAAGTTTTCATCATAGAGGTCCTTCACTTCTTTTAAGTTAACTCCTAGGTATTTTATATTTTGTGGGACTATTATAAAAGGAGTTGCTTTCTTTATTTCATCCACACTCTTCTCCTATTGGCATGCAGAAAATCCATTAATTTTTTTTTTGTCAGTCATGGGGCTTGAACTCTGGGCTTGAGCGCTGTCCCTCCGATCTTCAGCTCAAGGCGAGCACTCTACCACTTGAGCCACAGAGCCACTTCTGGTTTTCTGGTGGTTTATTGGAGATAGGAGTCTAACAGTCTTTCCTGCTTGGGCTGGCTTTGAACCACCATCCTCAGATCTCAGCCTCCTGAGTAGCTAGAATTACAGGTGTCAGCCACCAGCGCCCGGCTCCATTGATTTTTCAGGGTTAATTTTATACCTTGCTACTTTGCCAAAGTTTGGATCAGCTTGACTAACCTGGGAATGGAATTCATGGGGTTCTTTAAATATAAGATCATGTCATCTACAAAGAGAGAGTTTTACTTCATCTTTCCCTATTTGGATCCCCTTTATGTTTACGTCTTGTCTTATTGCTTGTCTTATTGCTCTATGAAATTGAAGAGAAGTGGAAAGAGTTGACATCCTTATCTTGTTCCTGAGTTTAGAGCAAATGGTTTTAGCTTTTCACCAGTTATATAATGCTGGCTGTAGGCTTGCCATACACAGCATTTATTATATTGAGGAATGTTCCATGGATTCTTAGTTTCTCCAGAGTTTTCATCATAAAGGGGTGTTGGATCTTGTCAAATGCTTTTTCTGCATCTATTGAGATAACCATGTGGTTCTTATCCTTGCTCTTGTTGATGTGATGAATTATATTAATTGATTTGTGTATATTGAACCGGTTTTGCATCCCTGAAATGAATCCTGTTTGATCGTAGTGTATGATTATTTTGATGAATTGTTGATGTTGATTGGCCAAAATTTTCTTGAGAAGTTTTGCATCGATGTTCATCAAAGAAATAGGTCTATAGTACTCTTTCTTTGATGAGTCCCTGTCTGGTTTGGGGATGAGAATTATGATGACTTCATAGAAAGAGTTTGGTAGTGAACTTTCAATTTCATTGAAGAGTTGGAGAAGTATTGATGTGAGTTCTACTTTGAAGGCCTTGTAGAATTCATACCAGCTTATCTTTAATAGCATATAAAACCCTACTGTTTCTATAGCTATTTCTCCACTCTTTTGATTATAAACATTATAAAATTACATTTTAATAAATCATGTGTCCAAAACCATAAACTAATAATTATTTTAAGTGAATACATATCTTAAATTATGTACAAAAAGATGAAATCATGAACCTGTTAGAACAAGGTAGTTTTGAGAAAAATACTTTTTTATAATCAGTATTAAGCTCTTAAATTACAAGGAAACAAAAGGTATACTTACAAACTATTGTTATTGTAATATTTTTTATAATGGCCTGCATATTGACTTTTATAATGATCTGTATTTACTCATAGAGCATGTATTTTCTAGTGTCCTTTCATTTTTCCCTGTGAGAATCTCTTAAGCATTTCTTTACAGGTAGATTTAGTGGTAATGAGCCCCCTCAACTTTTGTTTATTTGAGACTGTCTTAATTTCACCCCTCATTTGTGAAGGGTCATTTTGCTGGGCATAGAACTCTTAGTGGACAAGGATTTTTTTCCACTTTAACTGTACTGGCCTACATATGAGTCACTTTTTTTTTTTTTTTTACCAAATTGAAAATTCACTTTGTCTTTTAGAAGTTTGATTATATTGTAAGGATAAGGTAGGGGAATCACAAATTTAAGGCCACACATAACTAGGGTTACACAGTGAGACAGTCTCAAAAAATTTCATTTTGAGTGGCTTTGTTGTGGGTGTTTGGACTCATCCTACTTTGCAGTTCATTGGGCTTCTTCGATGTTTATATTTATATCTTCCAACAAGCCTGGGAAGGTGTTGACTATCATTTCTTGAATATTTGTCTATATTTTCTCTTCTCTGGGAATCCTAAAATGTGCCCACTTGATGATGGCTCATAGATCCCTTAGGTTCCTATTTAATTTTCTTAGATTGCATTTCTGTCTGATTTTCATGTGTAATAATTTCCATTTTCCTATTCTCATGTTCATCAATTCTTTCTTCTGCCTGCTGAAATCTACCTTTGAATCTCTCTAGTGATTTATTTTTATTTTATTCATTATATTTTCAACTTGAGAACCTATTTTTGTTTTTTTCTAGCTTCCTATTTCTTTACTGATATTTCCATTTTCTTAATTTTTGCTTTTCCTTCCTTTGAGTATCTTTAAGATGTAATCTTAAAGTCTTTGTGTTGTAGTCTACCATTTGGCCTTTCTCAAGGACAATGTTTATTGATTTAAATTTTTCCTTTGTCCCATACATTACTATTTCTTTGTACATCATATGGTTCTTCACTTTAAAAGGGAACATTTGAATTTAATGTAGCAACTCTGGAAATCAGATTCTTCCCTTCCTCAGAGTTTAATGCTCTTTATTTTTTATTTTTGTTTCTTCTTTTTGACAGATTGATGGTTGTAGACTCTGTCTGTGACAAGAATTAGCCTGAGATAGGCCTAGGATGTAAACTTAAGATCTTCTCAGTTCCTTTCTGGGCTTGACTTATCCCTGGGCATATGTAGTCACTTTGTAATCTCTTCTGTGTATAAAGTTGCTTTGAATATCCCAGTCTTTAATGTTTGCCACTCATAAAAGGCATAGGAGAAAATCTAATGAAGAAAAAAAGGGGGTCACAGACCTTTACGTCTCCTGGAATTCACTCCAGCCAGAGAGGCAGGGACTTGAAACAATGTGGGAAGGTACAATTATGTCTATACATCTGTCATTTAAAGCTATAATCTGTGATTAGAGTACAGGTCCTCAATATTTGGATAAAGGGATCCTTTTCTCCATTTTTGGGGTCCTAAAAATGATGTTCCAAGGGATACGCACAGCTGTCTGCCACAGAGCTGAGAAAGAGAGATGAGTAGCTTCTGTTGCGCTAAGAGCTGAATTTACCCACAATTTGCTGTCTAAGCCTTCCCCTGGAAGTTACACATCTTCAATAAATTCCAGAGTTTTAAATTATATCAGATTCTGCCAGTGTATTTGTTGTGTAGCGCAGGAGACAAGATTGCTTTCTCTCCTTCCTCTAGGAGTTTGTTGGGACGTTTATTACACTTTTTGGTATTGTTCTATAGATTCATGAAGTTTTATTCATTTTTCAATCATTTTCTGTTAATCAGATTAGCTAATTTCTATTGATCCTTTCTTTCTTTATCTACAGTCTGCTATTGATCCTGTCCAATAATGTTTTTAAAATTAATGTCAATTTCTACATCATTTAGTTCATATATATGTACATATGATAGCTATTGTGGAGACTTTCAGACTTTTCATCTATTTTGAATTGTTCACCCTTATTTCTTAAAGAATTTTTTAATAGTTGTTTTAAAATCCTAGTCTGACAATTCTAGCATCTGTATTATCTAAAGTGCTTAGATATTTAAGCTTAGATATCTTGGTTATTGATATGCTAAGAAATTTTAGATTATATCATAGATGTTTTTAAAGCTATGTTGTTAGATTCTGGGTCTTATTTTTATCCTATGAAGAATGATCAGGCCACTCATTTGTGGTTCATGGTTTTAATGTCACTTGTGTTTTCAAGGCCTTTGCACATAGTTTAGCTCTGTGTCAAATATATACATAAGTAGTGGCCGGTGCTGGGCTTGTGTGTTGGTCTCTTCACTAATTTTTCAATCTTAGATATGTAGTTGGAGATTGCATCCATGCACACACAGGTCTGGGATGATTCCAGCAATTAATAAATAACTTCATGGGGTCTTTTTTATAAGCTGCTCTTCCATGGTATCTGCAAACTTTTCATTTTTTTTCTGCATCCTTTTCTGTCACTAGCCAGACAAGCATAATCAATCTGTAGCATATTGGGTAGGGAAAATAGAATATTTACATAGAACACTTCTTTTTTTTCTTGGTCATGGGGCCTGAACTCTGGGCCTGGGCACTGTCCCTCAGTTCTTCAGCTCAAGGCTAGTGTTCTACCACTTGAGTCACAGTGCTACTTCCGGCTTTTTCTGTTTATCTGGTGCTGAGGAATTGAACCCAGGGCCTCATGTATGCAAGGCAAGCACTCTACCACTAAGCCACCTTCCCAGCCCCATAGAATACTTCTTAACAGGGAAATTCCTCCTGAATAATAGCTACTGAGTTCCTACCAAGCATGAGTTCTATTATAAACACTTTGCATCTATTATGTCAGTTAGGTCTCAAAACAAACCTTATAAGAAAATATTGTCAGTCCTACAGCACAAATTGAGACTATGAGGAGGACAAGAGAGGTTAATCAACTTAACCTAAGGTACATTGCTATTTATGGAAAAATAAGGAGTAGGCCAGGTGTTAAACTCAGGCAGTCCTCTTAGTCATTTGTAGGTCTGCATGTATTATGTGACGTCATTCTTCACTTGTCACACAATTCCACTAAAGCAACTGTTTCACAATAATTATTATTTTAAAGAAATATTTTATGTCACTATCTTTAGAGCAATGGTTCTCTTTTCAAATTTAAACAGTAGCAGGCAACTAGTGTATAAGTTCCTTGAAATTACAATGAACTGAGTGTCTTCAGACAATAGAGATGGTGTGTATCTATGGAATTATTACAATGAAACCTCCTTGTACTATAAAGGCATGTTAATACAAGAAGTTGGAACAAAACTCCAGAAATGTATTATCTTACATTTCCAGAGGCCAGAAGTCTGAATTGAAGTTGTTGGCTGAATTGTACTCCATCCAGAGTCTCCAGAGGAGAATTCTTCCTTGTCTCTTTCAGCTTCTGGTGACAACTGATATTCCTTGTATGTTTCTCAGAACATTTCAATAGAACTGTGTCCTGATAATGTACCCTATTTTTATTTTCTCCCTGTTCCTAACTCACACTCCTACTACTTCTCTTTGGAATCTCCTCCCAAATGAACTAGCTGTTTCCAAATGCGTGTTTTATGCTCTGCTTCATAGTATCCCAGGTAAGATTCAACTTCATTTGCCAACCAAAGAGAATGTGATCCCAGTGACTATCCAACCCTCACTTTTTCTTCTCCCATCCAGTAACAGAATCTTTAGCTGTGGATCCTAGAACAGTAAAAATAGATGAAGGAGAAGCCAGAATTCAAGTCAAGTTCCTTCTGAATAATAGCTAAGTGAACAGACATTGTGATCTAGTGATAGCATCATATCACCACATCTCTTAGTGTGAGATTTCAAGTCCTGGTTCTGTCATTACCTAGTGGTACCACCCAAGTGATGCTAAATTGTCCCCTCTCACATTTTTAGAGATCACATTTGCCTCATCAGAGAGTTAGTGAATCCTGTTAATAAACCACAAAGCCAAATGGCTTGGTCTTCACCGTTGTAGTGATAGAGTTTTTCCTATGACTTTCTTTTTCATGTAGTGATCTCTGTTTCCTGAGTCTCCCAACAAGGGCTTCCCAACAAAATACATATCTCCACACCATTTTTCTCTTCACAGAGTGTTCTATTGCATGTACTGCCAGGGAGTGGAAAGTCCATATTCTCTTACTGTTCAGCTGTCCATGGCCTGAGGCTAACTGTGTTTCTTGTTGCCTGTGACCGCTTCAATGACAGCAGCATGGCTTGGGCCCTTGTAGGAGGCGCTTTCACGTCACACTTGCTGTGTTTACATGAGTTGCCCAGTCTGGAAATCCCCCATCATCTTTAAAACAAGACCTAGAAACACTGGCCCAGCCCAACATTCAAAGATGACTCTTGATACCTTTCATCTCCCAGACCCAGAGGACAAACTCTTTTCCTTTGTGTTCTATTTTGACATTATTCTGTTTCTTTGTTCCCATTTTAGGGCAGTGTGAGGGGAGCTATGCATTAGCTTTTGTGGGCTTTAATGAAGCAGAATTTGACAGCATTTCATATCAGGTATCATCTTTTGTGTGCATGGGGAGAAGGGATGAGAAATGTTCCTTTAACTGGTGCCAGAAAAGAAAGCAGAGCAAGACAAGAAAAAAAAATCTGATAACTACTTTTTTCTATTAAAGTCCTGGCCCTTTTCTAAAACATGCTATTCATCTATATTTCAAATCAGTTGGGAATCATATCTTTCCACAACAGCATTTCCTTACTTCCTGGAAACATATATCACAGGATGTATAATAAATGTTTATGCTAGCTGTAAAGAGGAAAGTAACATTTCATAAAATTTACCATAGACCCCAAGGTGAATTTAATATAGGAGCCGGAGTGACGAATCCCAAAGCAAGTGAATTTGGGCTTCAAGCCCATCCTGAGCTGACTTCATTATACGTTGTCGATGTTCAGGAAAAAAAATATAACAACAAAACTTCCTGAGGTCCCTGCTTGAATAAATTGGAATGTGACTCTTGCATTAACCCTACACTTTCTCATGTATCTCTTAGATACCACACATGAAGAATACCACATTGAGCAGTTGGTGGCTGGCTCCTCCCTTTGTTTTTGAAGCACAGAACAAGAAGAAACAGTGGCAAATAACCACAAGACAAGGGAAACTAAGACAGAACAATTTAACTTAGACAGAAAAGCCTGCTTCTTAGGGAGACAATGATGCTATCATGAGATAAACTTAGTTCAACATGTCAGCCAGGTAGCTGTACAATCCAAACTGCCTGGGCTATAGCTTGCCTTCTTATGAGTTGATTAAAAATAGAACAGGTTTATCTGCTCGTGATTGCTAATACTCAGTTCAACCCAGCAGAAGGCATGAGGCAGGGATGAGGCAGTTGCATGCAGAGGGACCAGAGGTTCATATTTCTTTGGAAAACAACATTATCTGGGATTGACCTCAACTGTTTGTTTGTTTTTTCTTTTTAAGAAAATGTTAGATGAAGTAAGTAGGGCCCAGAAAGACAAAGGATGCATGTTTTTTCTCATATGTGAAGGTTATGTATTTATATAGTATGTAATATACACATATAATAATATAAACTAATAGAATATATCATATATAAAACATCCAATATATTATGTTATATATATGCTTTTGATCTAAATATATACAGAGTCATATGCACAGTACACAAACATTTCGACTGAAGTACAGTATATTCAGGTAAGAATTCCAATGATGCAACTCCTTGAACAACTAATTTACAGTCTAACAAAATGAATGTGAGGGAGTTGATACTGAGGTATGTGTAGAAGAAGGTCAAGAGGAGGGGGTAGGCAAATAAAGAGAGGAAGAGGGAAGAATGCAGTCATAATATTCCACGTATAGCCTATGAAGCTGGAGAAATTGAGGAAATGGGGGTATTGGGAGGGAGGGGGAAGAACCATGAAAGGCTTGCTATGGATCAACATACATTGTACTCATAAATTAACATGCTGAATTGTAACCCCTTTGTACAACTACCTAAAGAAACAAAGGAGGAGGCAACAATGCTTGATAAGAAATGTACTCACTATCTTGCCCATGTAATTGTAACCCCTCTGTATGGTATTTTCACAATAAAAAAATACATTTTTTTAAAAAAGAAAATGTTAGAAGGAGCCATACAGGAAATTGGAATCCTGTGGCCATTCTCTTGTATTTGTTCTGCTGAGGCTGTTTTGGGAACGACCAGGTTAAAAGAATCTCATGGATAAGATCTAGTAGTAGGAATTTCCATTATGATCTGGAACTTCAAATAAGTACTACAGGAACAAAATGCTTCTGGCTGAGGGAACAGTGAGAGAACACCCTGAGCACAGTTCTCTAATGAGACAGCCTGCTTGGCCCACTGTGATCTGGCCACAAGAGTAAAGAGCTTTGGAACAGAGCAGATTGGGAGCAAGAGTTTCTTTACTTCCTGAAATTCCTTCCTTCCTTCTTGCTTTCCCCCTCTGCTCCCAAGAAACACACCCTATCCATTTCTAACATAGTGTAAACAAGAGCAATGGGGGAAACATGTGTCTGGAAAGAATGCAATCACAGTTTATCTAAAGAGAATATTTTATAGCAAGGCCAACGTCCTGAAACATCCCTCCCCCTCATTGCTTGGGAGGCAGCAGGATTAGGCTGAGACTATTGCAATATTTAAGGAGGCACTCACTCTTAAGGGTTTACTCTGCACTTGCATGACTCTGAAAGTGCATATGCCTCCTTAAAATTTGTAACTCACTGGCGTTGTCCTGGGAGGGCAGGATTCACAGCCTAGGCCTTAGGAGACCTAGAGCCTATCCTTCCCTCTGATGGGCTCTTCCTAGTTGACCTTGCCTAGTTGGGTCTCCAGCTTCTATAAATTGCAGGACAACTTCTCATTTATAGGGGCACTTGCTTAGAAGTTGTTTAAGCTGAATGTTATATAGTTAAATAAGCCAGAGTGTCAGCCCCTACACTAGACTATCTGAAGACACTTTTTAACCCACAATTGTATGTGTTTTAACCATCTGTGTATAGAGCTTCATACTTCCCCATTCAATCCATAGGATGAGTCTTTGATCCTATATTAGAACCACCAAAAGTTTCCCCATGTAGCATTTTAAATCCCTCACAAATCACACATGATCTTGGGTGGTCCTTGGTTGTTCTTTCTTTGACAATGTCAACTTCCAGGACTGGATTCCTAGGAATTAGGAAAGATAAGAGAGTACTGTCTTTGGTCCATGGTCCAGCCAAGCCTTCCTCACTGTCTCAAACAGTGTTTACATGTGCTTTTAAGACAAGGAGTCAGCAAGGCTCATATCTGATGATCTAATAACCATCCATTTAAGTAATAGCAATCACTGGGGCTGCTTTGAAACACTTCTACAAGACCTTCTACTTGCCTTTCTCCACTCTGAGAGTCAGTGAGCCCTCCAAAGCTACATTAGTTTGGTAGTGTATAGTCAAGATGTACAGGGATGCTCTTGAATCCCTGCCACGGGCACTGATACAGAGCGAAGAGCTACACTGACAGCTTCTGTTGTCTATATTGCAGGGAGAGGAACCTGACTGATGGGCCTGAAACCAAAAATCTGAGGCTTCCAGGTGTCTAGGAATTAGAAGTGTTAATACCTCTTTCATGCCTGCCCTTCAAATTCATAGTTGAGAACACTGAGTAGAAGTAAGCTTCCCTGTCTCCAGGATTTCCTAAATACATAGACCAGATCATGAAGAATTATTTAAAAGAGCCAGCATAGTCCCAATCTTAGTTGCCACAACTAAATGCCACACAATGATGACTGATCACTAGAAGTTCATTTAGCTCTGGCTTCAGGAACTAGCAGCAGTACATAATGAGTGTTTTACACTGTTAGACTCATGGTTAAAACAACAACATCAACAAACAAACAAAAAATACAGAAGGGGTTCAGTGCTAGTAGCTCATGTTTGTAATCCTCTCTATTCAGGAGGCTGAGATCCAGGAGATGACAGTTTGCATTTACCTGGGGTTAAATGGTCTGTGAACCTTCATCTCCAAAATGGCCAGCAAAAAGCAGGGATGAAAGCATGACTCAAGCAGTAAAACACCAGCAGTGAGCAAAACAAGCCAAATAAGTGTGAGAACCTGATGTCAAAACTCAAAAAATCCAAACAATCAACAGCAATAACAGCAACGAACTGAAGAGCTCATATGGCAAGTAAGGAAGCAAGAGAAAGCTGAGGAAGCCACATTCAGTATTATAAAAACCTGCCCTCAAGAGAACTCATCTAATCCTGTGAAAGCACCCTTTATCCCTTCATTTGGGTGCAAAGACCTCTTTAAGGTCTCACCACCTTTCAACACTGTCACATTGGAGACCAAATTTCAACCTAAATTTAGGAAGGGACAATCCATATCCAAACCACAGCACCACTCCACTGGATAAATGTGAACCCGGACAGTAGAAATGGAAATGTCCCCTGGCAAGTAAGCTTGAGAAATGAAATACCTACCGGGAAGAACTTTTCCTTGCCCCATGACATCTAGGTGAACAGGCTGAGAATCAGAACCTCGCAGAGAGGTTATACAGTGCACAGTTGGACATACAGGCTTTGGAGCCACACTGTGATGGAATTGCCCCTTTGCCCCTTTTAACTATGCTAACTTTGTGAGTAAGTTACTTAGCCTCACTGTGGCTTCCTTACCCCATTGATAAAATAAGGATAATGACAGCATCTATTTCATAGGGTTGTTGTGAAGATTCAATGAGAAAATTGAAGTCCAATGCTTAGGACAGGGTCTAGCATTTAATAAGAGCTGTACAAAGTGTGGGTTCTTATTCTTAGGGAGGCTGCTAAGTTCTTGCCTGGGCTGATGCTGGGTCACTTATGTGAGGCATGAGGTGAAAGGCCACTGGCCACAAACCTGAGGACAAGTCAGGCAGCAAGAAGCTGCCCAGTCGAGTGCAGAGACTAGAGCCTGGCCACTGGGTAAAACCTCCACACTGTGCTCACAGCTCAGCCAGCCTCCAAAGACCAAAGCAGGCACTGAGATTGCTCAGCAGGAGCTAAACAGATAGATATGACTTCTTAGTGGGGAGAAAAGCTGGGCATTGCCCTCCCCTCATCCCTAGGAATGGGCTTCCCTTCATAAGTAGCAGCCCTTCCTGGACCTGATGTCTCAATCCTTCCTTTCCTGCTGCTTGCTCTCTGAGCCACTGCCTCCACTGCCACCATCAGGCTGCCGATCTCCCTTATTCAGCTGGGAGAACTGCCAGGAAGGATGTGGCAGCAGTGAGCTCCAATAATGCTAAACAATGGATTAATTACACTCTTCTCCTATTATGCTGGAGCTCCTGGGGTCGCCTGCACGTGTGGTCACAGCAGACAACAGGTGTGAGACGTTAGTGAGGAGATCCAGTTCCCCTCAAAGGCAGCGAGCCTCCCTTGCCCCACAGGGATGGGAAAAGCGCTTGTCCCCTCTTTCCTCCTTTTTAAAGGATTTCATGCTGAGAATACTGCTTGCTTCCACAGCCCTGTTCAGAACTCTGGGGAATGAGGCGCGATTCTTTCCAGGAGGGCATCTGGCAATGGGTGACGGCTGGGCTGGCACGGCTCTGAACCCACCTGGCCAGCGCAGAGAAGAGGCGACAGCTGCTTTATGCAACTATGAGTGCCAGCTTTCCCAAAAGGAGGTCAGCCGCAGAGACCAAACTGCTAATTAGGTCGCATTCTGCTTCCTGCTGCCACTTTAATTTCCATCCCACAAAACCTTCAGCTGCAAATCCAAGACCATAGGCCTCTTTCACCTAAATGCAAATGTCCCATAAGCCTCTCTGGCTGGTGGGCCTTTGGCTAATGTGCACAAAGACGGGACTCCACGAAAGACAGGAGCTTCCTACAGAAAGGGGTGCCTTAGCCTTACACAAACTGGCTTAGAAAATTTGCAGCTGGCTTGAGCTTGAGATTGCTTTTAAGAAGACCAGCAGCCCTGTGATAGAAAGTGGAGTGTGATGAACGAACTCTAAACCAGAGGTCAAGGATTGTGAAACCATTTCTGCTTTGACAGTAATGATTTGGATAACTTTGGACAAATTACTTCCACTTCCTTATGTGTTGAAAAATGAGTTGGAATTACCCCTTGCAAATGCTATGATTCTGATAATGATTTAAAACTGATTTCAAGACAAGCCTGATAGTGCAAGCCTGTAATTCCAGCAACTTGGGGGAAAGAGATAGGAGAATCATGGTCTCATGCCATCTTAAGCCAAAAGTGTGGGATCCTATCTGAAAGAAACAAACTAAACGGAAAAGAACTGGGAGTGTGACTCAAGTGAAAGAGCTCTTGAGGGCCCTGAGGTCATGCCCCAGTAAAACACACACACACACACACACACACACAAACACAGAGCAACCCAACAAGTTATTTCAACTGAACTTTTTCCGTGTTGTTTCATATCCACTATGGTACTCAGTCGGCTGCTTTGCACCATAGTATTTGCATTTCCAGCCTCCTGTGATGGATACTGTGATGTCTTTTCTAGGCACTCCTCTAATAACCAACAGCACCATCAGCTGCTGAGTCCATCCCTAACAAACAGCTTTTTGGCCCAAGATCATGCTTCCCTCCCAGGGGTCTGGTGCAGTACGAAGCCTCAAGACATTTTTTCTTTGGTAAAATTCTCAAGATCATCCAAATTCTGGAATTCCCTGAGAAGTCAGCTGAGGCCTCTGTCACAATAGCCTTGCAGTTCAACCTCCTCCTGTGGCATCCTGCTTTTCTCCCTTCTTAATAAGTACTACTCCCAAAGGCACTCCCAATCAACTCATTGCATACCAATCTCTCACTCAAATTGTGCTTCCCAGGGAGCCCAACCTAGGACACCTCATTTTTCTTGGCTGCATACTTGGGCACAAGGATTGTTGCTCAGTGGGTGGGGGCCCACTGTGTTTGAGGACAGTTTCCTTCCTGAACTTACATCATTTACACAGGCACCTCCCAACAAAGGAAAAGTATAATTCATTTTGTCAAGGATTCCAGATGTCTCAATACTGAAGAAAGGGTGGGAAGCCCAGGCTCTGGAGTTCCTTTGTCAAGGGTTCACATAGATCTGTTAAATTCATTGAGGCAGTAACACCCAGATAAACTCCCTGACATACAAGTTCTTAAAGCTCTGGACCTCGTCCAGAGACATCTACTCTGGCCCCTTTCACAAGGCTTCCTCCTTACTGGGTGTTGAGGGAAGCCCTTGCGTCATACTTTGCCCTCCGTAATCTTACATCACAATTTGTTATTACATACTTAGTAGAACTAGGATCCTTTGAAAGGAGCCCACAGCATCTTTTCTATGCCCAACATGGAGAGAATCCAGGCCAGGGCTCTTGGAGTCAGAAAGAAGCTTGCACAGTAATTCATCACTACCTCTCCTGGCTTACATTCAATAAACAAAAAAAAAAACCCTTCTGACATTGTTCTCTAATCTCTGCCAGGCTCTATGCCACCAGCTGAGGCCCAAGGGATGAGTAAAATCTGGTAAATCTAGTTCTAGCCCTTACAAACCAGTGTGACAAATGTCATAATAAGATATGTGACCTCTTGTTCCTTCAGCTAACTAGACTGCACACAGATTTGGAAACACATGGCCTTTTCCAACTTCTTCCCACACCCAAATATGATGGAGTCAAATAGGGCCACTTTGCATCCTCATCTGTGTACCTGTAGTGTACAGGCTGATGAAGATGATCCCTTTGGGGATCATCTGCTCAAAGAAGGGAAGTGTGTGGCTGCTTGGAGTTCTTGCTGGATCTTCAGATCTGCCTGTGCTGAGGTCAGAGAGATTAGGGAGAGAAAGCCCACAAAGAGGGGATAGAGAGAACTGCTGCTATGCCTATACCAAGGGCCTTCCCATGAACTCAGGTTGTTCTAATCCCAAAAGCACTCAAAGACTTAGCTTAAAGTGACTGCTATAATATACTCTTTCCATGTCCCTATATGCCATATACTTGGCTCAGTGCAGGGACTATTATGGTGAATAGAATCGAACATGTTGATTAGGGAAGAAACCAGGTAATAAAAGAGTCATGGCAGTATGGTAAGAAGCCAGAACAGGACACTTATTCATTCTTGAGCTACAGGCAAGGAGATCTGGGAAAGTTTCTCTTGATGGTACCCAGAAGTATCATCAAAGCTGAGACTTGAGGAAAGAGGGGTGTGTCATCAAAGAGGAACTTGGTAATACAGAGAAGATCAAAGTGTTACAAAGAGAGGAAGTAACCCACTGAATGCTTGCTGACCTGGAAGTAAAAGAGATCATCAGTGTAGAAGAGAATAAGAACATGACAAAGAAAAGGAGGGAGATGCTGTGGTCTTAAGTAGCAGATGCAGTTGAAGAGAGGTTCATGTTTCCAGGAGACATTGTATGTGGACTTAAGCTATGTGAATGATTGGTATGGGGAGAGGAGGGGGTGGGGAAGGAGGAGGAGGAAGAGGTGTTGAGGAGTGTGCAGGGGGCCACGGTTGAGGATCTGGAGAGAGGGAGGATGAGCAATTCACTGTCATCAGAGATGAAAGCTGGGAGCAGATTTCCAGATTCAAAGGATAAGCATATTTTCAACAAGCTATATTTAAGAGTCTAGGGGATTGTAGGATGTTGCTTGAGGGGATGAATGGAAGGTGGAGATTGGGACACATTAGAGCACAGCCAGATTATGCTGGAAATCTCAGGATGGAGGTAGAGGTAAGAGGGATGGGACAAAATCCTAAGGAATAACTTTATAGAAATGATCATAGTGAATGATCCTGCTTTTAGCCAGTGAGCAAAAAAGTAGATCAGAGGTCACAGATGTCAGGAGGAACATAGGATTTGAGATGGAGTAGGACCTCAATGCCTCATGCTACTGAGAAGTCAAGTGGACAAGAAATGGAAAATTCCTGTAATGAGAGCAATACCAGTGGCACATGAACTGCCACCGGAGTGAAGAAGGTAAGAGAGCCCTCACAAAAGGCAAGGGCATTTCTAGGCCATCAAGTAAGCCATCTTGCAACAATGCACACTTGAAGCTCTGAATTAAATGGCAATTTACTTTGATTCTACTCGCATTCAAGAGACAGCACAGAAGCTCATGCTTCTTAGTTGTTTATAACCTTGAAACTTGCATGTGATCCAGCATCCAGTGACCACTCCTGAAGCTGATGCATTCAGCTAATTGGAACTTTTATAGTAGAACACAGAAGGAAGCTAAGGATCAGCTTACCTTTCCTCTACGTCCCTCACATACAGAGAAGATTGATCATAGCAGCTGCTGGAGCAAGGAGAATCAGACTGCACTGAAAATATGGCCTGATCTGCCTTAAAAGCTTAGAGCTTTTTTCAGAGGATGGCCTTTTCCAATTAGGTTTTGTTGTTGTTGTTTAGAGGGAGAAGAGGCCGCCTTTATGCCAACAAAGCCCCTAACCCCACCAAGGTTTAAAGACAGACCACTTTCCTGAAAGGAGCATTCCACTGTCCTGCTAAGCCTGATCACCATATTGGACCACCTCTGTTCTCAAGACTATTCTAGACAGACATTAAATAAGGTAAAATCACAAGATATTGCTGCTGATGATATTATCAAATATGTCCAAATCAAACAAAATGAGACTATTGACTCAATCGGTTTTCTGTTACTATAAGAGAATGTTGCCAACTTGGCAATTAAAAAAAAAGAAAATATATTTGCCTCATCATTCCAGAGGCTGTGAATCTGGTGGGACCTTCTTGCTATAGTATCCCATGGCACAAGGTAAGAGAAAGGAAGGGACAGAAATAGAGAAGGAGAGAAATAGAGAAGGGAGGGGAAAAGAGAGAGACTGAATACATCCATTTATGAAAAACCTACTCTTGTGATAACCCACTTCTACACTAGCAGTAATCCAATCTCAAGAGTGGCATCCTCATGACCTAATCACCTCTCAAAAGTCCCACCTCTTTACATATTGAACTGAAGACTGTTTCCAGCACAAGAACATTGGAGGACACACTCAAACCATTATGACTACCATTTGCCTAGTTACATAGACCCAAGGGCTTGGCATTAACTTTTATCCTAATCTTTCCCTTTCCTCCTGCAACTCATCAGCCAGTGTTGTCAAACATAATCCTAAACCTGACCACTTCCAACAATGTCTACTATTTCAGTCCAGTCTAGCAGCATCTCATGTCTACATGCCTGTGAGGAGCTTCTTAATTGGTTTCTCTGCTCCGTTTTTTTTTTTTTTTTTTTTTTGCCCACTCTATAATCCATCTTCCTTCCAGCAACCAGAGGAATAATTTTTAAAATAAAAAGTGGAGCCTGTGGAATCCAGATATATACTGGGAAGATCTCTCTGAATTAGTAACTATGAGCAGACACTTAAATAAACTGAGAAGCCCTAAACTGCATAATGGGGACAGAGCATTCCAGACATAAAGAATAGTAAATGTGAGGGCCCTCAGGTGGAGGGATGCTAGAAGAGGACCGTGAATGTGTATGTTGGGGTCGGGGAAATGAAAGGAGATGAGGACTCTGAATGGAAGACCAAGCTGTACTAAAGACCAGATGCTGATGGCTCATACTTGCAATCCTAGCTACCCCAAAGATGGAGATCGGGAAGACCATAGTTTGTGATCAGTTTATGCATAAAATAAATACATAACCCACATCTCAATCAATGGTTGCATATGATGGCTCTTGCTTATTATTCTAGCTAGGTTGTATGCATAATAGGAAAATACTGCCAGGGCATGCATAAAAGACATTTTTTTAAATAAAGGTAAGAAGAACTGGGGGCATGGCTCAAGTAGCAGAGCACCTGCTTAGGAAGCACACGCCCTTGAGTTTAGCTCCCACTACTATGAAAGACAAAAACAACAAAAAGACAAAACAACTGGAGGCATCACTTAAGCGATAGAGCACCAGCCAAGCAAACTGAGCAAATTCAAAGTCCTATGTGAGGGAGACAGCAGGATGCCTAGGGAGGGCTAGTGGTGATCACAGTCCAGAGGCTTTACTGAGTAAGATGTCTGAGGCTGAGGATGAGGAAGATGGAGCCACAACCAGGTCAGGACTATGGCAAACAGTCCTGGAATCTCCAATGGCCAGTGGACTTCATGTAGACTCTGGCCAGTGGCTTTTACCTGTAATCCTAGGTACTCAGGTGGCAAAGAAAAGGAAGAGAAAGAGAATGAGAGAGAAAGAGAGAAATATAGGGCGGGAAGGAGGGGGAAGAAAGAGAAAGAGAGGGAGAGAGAAAAGGAAGGAGGGAAGGAAGGAGGGAGGGAAAAGAAGGGAGAGAGGGAGAAAGGGAGGAGAGCAGAGGGCACTGCTTACATTTCAGCTGGTTCTTTGCATCCGTCTGTGCCCTCTGCTTGGAGAAAAGAGGTCTTTTTTTTTTTTTCCTTTTTTTTTTTTTTTAATTTAATTTAATTTTATTTGAGAACATACTGTACAGAGGGGTTACAATTACATGGGCAGGATAATGCATACATTTCTTACCAAGCATTGCAGCCTCCTCCTTTGTTTACCCTTCACCTCCCTTCCCAGCCTCCCCCCTCTCCCCCACCCAATCATACCCCCCTCCCCCCCCCCTCCGACATTGTAAAGCTGGTTTTGACATGACATTTTGTACTTCTCATTGTTGCAACAGGTCCACCTGAATCCTTAAACGACTTGTTTGTCCCCATCTCCTCCACATGTTATACTGACATCAAATATAGTGAAAGCGGGGGTTACACTGTGGGGGAGGGACATACAAAGCAACCAAGAAATAATCTTATAAATGCATTAGAAACACATGCATGAAAGAAACAAAAACATTAAAATACATATTTGAGGGTTCGTTTTCCTAACATCACATTCTCTGACTTTTTCCGCTTGACTCATACCTATACTAGATATTGCAAATAAGGGAAACCATGGGACCTATGTTTCTTTGGGCCTGGCTTACTTCACTTAATATAATTTTTTCCAAGCCTTTCCATTTCCTAACAAATGGGGAAATGTCATTCTTTCTAATGGAGGCATAGAATTCCATTGTGTATATATACCACATTTTCTTGATCCATTCATCTACTGAGGGGCATCTGGGTTGGTTCCATATCTTAGCTATGGTAAATAATGCTGCAATAAACATAGTTGTGCTGGTAGGTTTAGTGTGGTCTTGTTTGTAAACATTAGGGTAAATGCCCAAAAGTGGAATTGCTGGGTCATAGGGGAGTTCTATGTGAAGTCTTTTGAGGAACCTCCATACTGCTTTCCAAAGTGGTTGAACAAGTTTACATTCCCACCAACAATGAAGTAAGGTTCCTTTCTGTCCACATCCCCTCCAGCATCTGTTGTTGTTAGAGTTCTTGATTTTTGCTGTTCTAACTGGAGTGAGGTGATATCTCAATGTTGTTTTGATTTGCATTTCTTTTATGGCTAGGGATGTTGAACATTTCTTCATGTGTCTATTGGCTATCCTTCTTTCTTCTTCAGAGAAGCTTCTCTTTAAGTCTTTCGCCCACTTACTTATTGGGCAGTTGCTTCTTTGAGGATTTGTTGTTGGGTGGTTTAATTTTTTGAGTTCCAAGTATATTTTAGATATGAGACCCTTGTCCGTTGTATGGCTAGTAAAGATCTTCTCCCAGTCCGTGGGCTTTCTATTGATCTTGCTAGCTATGTCTTTTGCCCTGCAGAAGCTCTGCAACCTTATACAATCCCATTTGTCCAACCTTTCTTTGATTTGTTGTGTTTCCGGGTCTCTATTCAGAAAATTTCGGCCTGAACCAAGGAGACCCAGGGTTTCTCCTATTCCATCCTGTAATGTTTTCAGAGTGTCTGCTTTGAGTTCAAGGTCTTTGATCCATTTGGAGTTGATTCTGGTGCAGGGTGATATATAAGGATCTAGCTTTAGTTTTCTACATGTAGTTAACCAGTTTTGCCAGCACCATTTACTGAAGAGGCTGTCTGTCTTCCATTCTATTGTTTTAGCTCCCTTATCGAAGATTAGATGGCTATAGGTCTGTAGGTTCATTTCTGGGTTTTCAATTCTATTCCATTGGTCCTGAGGTCTGTTCTTATGCCAATACCAAGCTGTTTTGATTACTATGGCTTTATAGTAGAGTTTGAAATTTGGTATTGATATTCCTCCAGCAGTGTTCTTTCCGTTGAGGAGCGTTTTTGCTATTCGGGGTCTTTTATTGTTCCATATGAATTTTTGGATTGCCTCTTCTATTTCCTTGAAGAATGAGGGTGGAATTTTGATAGGTATTGCGTTGAATTTGGAAGAGAAAGCTCACTACCGAACACATTCTATGAAGCCATCATAACCCTCATCCCAAAACCAGGCAGGGACTCATCAAAGAAAGAGAACTATAGACCCATTTCTTTGATGAACATTGATGCAAAACTTCTCAACAAAATTTTGGCCAATCGACTTCAACAATTCATCCAAAAAATCATACACCACGATCAAACAGGATTCATTTCAGGGATGCAAAGCTGGTTCAATATACCCAAATCAATTAATATTATTCATCACATCAACAGGAGCAAGAATAAGAACCACATGGTTATCTCAATAGACGCAGAAAAAGCATTCGACAAGATCCAACACCCCTTTATGATGAAGGTTTTGGAAAAATTAGGAATCCATGGAACATTCCTCAATACAATAAAGGCTGTATATGACAAACCTACAGCCAGCATAATACTCAATGGTGAAAAACTAAAGCCATTTCCTCTTAACTCAGGAACAAGACAAGGTTGCCCACTCTCTCCACTTCTCTTCAATCTAGTATTAGAATGCCTAGCTACAGCAATAAGACAAGATGCAGACATAAAGGGGATCCAAATAGGGAAAGAAGAAATAAAACTCTCCCTCTTTGCAGATGACATGATCTTGTATTTAAAGAATCCCATAGACTCCACTCCCAAATTACTCAAGCTGATTCAAAACTTTGGCAAAGTAGCAGGTTATAAAATTAACCCCCAAAAATCAATGGCTTTTCTGTATGCCAACAATGAGAAAAGTGTGGCTGAAATTAGGAAAGCAACTCCATTTGTAATAGCCCCACAAAAAATAAAATACCTAGGAATTAATTAACTTAACTAAAGAAGTGAAGGACCTCTATGATGAAAACTTTAAAATCTTGAAAAAGGAAATCAACACAGAACTTAAAAAATGGCAAAACCTCCCATGCTCCTGGATTGGAAAGATTAACATCGTGAAAATGGCAATACTTCCCGAGAAAAGAGGTCTTAGGGAAAGGAGACCTCAGATGGATGGGGACAGATGCATGGGGATCTCCCGTGACCTTCCTATAACCTTCAGGTTTGATACACAGGCTTGGCAGTGGCAGCAGTCCTTCACATATCTGCCCTTTAGAGCTGGCCCTGGGAACTGCCTGTGGGTGCGGCTGGGGCTTCTGCCATTGTTCCATATCCTGTGCCCATTCCACTTCAAAGCCCGCCCTGAAATTCAGGTACCACTGCAGCTAGAATCCAATCCTGCCCTCAGTCCAAAAAAATGGAGTCTTCATCAAGATTGTGTCCCCCTGATGTGATCACCTTGGGGAAGGAGGGAGCATCACTTAGTGATACCTGCGAGTTGGAGTTAGGAGGGCTCCCCTACATTCAAAGAAAACCTTCCTATAGATACATCGATGTTTAAAGAAGTATCACTAGGGTGGTTGATTGGGTGAGTGCCTAGCATGTAAGCATAGAGAGGTTACTTACCTAACTGATCCTAAATGCTTGCATTTAGTTGCACTTGGTTTTATTTAAAAAAAAAATAAAGAAAGAAAAGAAAAAACAGCTGGGCCCTGGTGGCTATGCCTGTAATCCTAGCTACTCAGGAGGTTGAGATCTGAGGATTATGCCTAGAAGCTAGCCAGGCCAAGAAAGTCCAGGAAACTCTGATCTCCAATAAACTACTCAGAAAAATCCAGAAGTAGTGCTGTGGCTCAATTGGTAGAGCTCTAGCCTCAGAACAGTGTCCTGGCCCTGAGTTCAAGCCCCAGGTCCAGCAAAAAAAAAAAAAAAGACAAAACCGAGGCTGCCACAAGTTTGCTCTAGGCCAGGGTTATTATGTTAGGGCTAATACTGGAACATGTCTGATTGGGCACAGCCATAGTGAAGAAGAGTTGAAGGTCATTGTTAGATTGAGCACATATTCTATCTGGCACTATGCCATTCACATACATTCCCCCAAGGATACTTGGGTTGCCCTCTGCCTTTGGTCATGTCAAACAGACTTTAGACCTGTGTCTCAAAACTTTAAGCTACTTCACAGGTCCTTCAAAGGTCCCTAACCTTAGAGCCAGGCTCTATTTGTCATAGTAGCTAAACTGATTATCATGCTATCTGATCTATTTGATTCTATATGTTCTTTTAGGATCTGTCAGATCTGTGTGCGTGTGTCTCTCAGTCTCTCTATATCTGTCTGTTTCTGTCCTGTCTCTCTCTTTACAGACACAGTTCTTCAGTTGTTTTCACTTTCTGCACACCTGAAATGCCTTCTTCAGAGCACTTTAATTGGTGAGCAATAGGGTCTCCATGCTGCCATATCCAGCGAAGGCATCCTGACCTCTCTTTCCTTAGCCTGTTTTTGGTGTACACAACTGCTGACATGTTCATTGTTGTGCAATCTTTGGTAATATCCCAGGGTTTTTTTCCTACTTCACAGATAGTTTCCCATTAGTCTTTCTTAGTCTCTAGTGTAGCCCATTTCTCATTTCATAGAGGTTGGATAACTACTTTCAATCCATAGCTTTTATAACAATTATAGCAGATTGTGAAAATATTTCTGATCGTGGTATCATGTTAAAAAATGGCGGAAACCCTTCTACATGTATAGGCATTCATTTATAGGTAACATGCATACATTACTTGAATACTGTATTATACCATATCATATAAGTGTGGAAATTAGATAAAGATAAAAAAATAGAAGCACCAATCATTTCTTCTTCCTCTCAATGGCTCATGTTGCTCACATTCTGTAAGACTACTAAGGCAACCCAATTACTCCATATGGCGGAAATAGCCAGCAGTCCTCCAACAATTCATCTTTCTCCTTCCATCAATGCAGTGTGGTGGGAGGGGGCCGTCAACTCTGCTAAGAAAAAAGACTACCATTAGAGCACACTGAAAACAAAGCTAAAGGTGTATAAAAGATCTGAAAGTGAGTGCAAGTTTGTGCACAATTGCCTACCAGACAAGTATGCCAAATTCAAATTCTGCACATCCAAAACAAAAATCACATTTCCCCTAAATCTCTGATCTCTGCTTCGATAAAAATAGCAATATGGACATAATGTTATGTCAGAAACCAAAGAAGGGCTTCAAAAGCTAATACGGTTGCAGCAGAAGGACATAACAGTCTGTTTAAAGGGGATTCTATCAGTTGAACGTGAAACATTAAAAAAAATACTAACAGTAATACGTTATGAGGTATCCTGCGTGTGTGTATGTGTATGTGTGTTTGTGTAGCAAGGATTATTGGTGTGAGCTACCAGTGCCCAGATCATTCTGGCTTTTTGCTGACTATTTTTGGAGATGAAAGCTTAGACTTTTTGTGTCAGGGCTGGCTTCAAACTACAACCTTCCAAATAATTAGGATTACAGGAATGAGCCACAAGTGCCCAGCTTGAGTTCTATTTCTTTTTAATGCCCTTAGCATGCATTTGGGCACAGCTGGGGAAATTTTGATATCACCATACATTACGCATTGAAGGATATTATTGGATCAATTTTAAATGTCTTAGATATTGCAGTTTTATAAAGTTGTTCTTGATGCACACCAATGTATCTAAAGATGGGTGTTATACCTGTGCTTTACATATATGTGCTAGTTAAAAATGTATGTGTGTGATAATGTATATACTGAAAATGTGACAGATATGGAGAAGAGAGGGGAGGAAGAGAAGGAGGGAGGGAAAGAGGAAAGGAAGGAGGGAAAGACAGAGAAGAAAGAAAGAAAGAAAGAAAGAAAGAAAGAAAGAAAGAAAGAAAGAAAGAAAGAAAGAAAGAAAGAAAGAAAGAAAGAAAGGAGGGAAAGAGGAAGGGAGAGAGGGAGGGAGGGAGGGAGGGAGGGAGGGAGGGAGGGAAGAAGGAATGAAAGAAGGGAGAGAGAGAAAATACACAGCAAAAAGGTAACAACTGTTGGATCCAGAGATGCACATTGAGTTATTCATTGTATTATCAATTCAACTTTTCTTTAGGTTTGCAAAACTTCAAAGAATATGGGGAAATAAGCAAATATACCTTGTCTCTGCTTTTGCCAACACAGATTACCAGGGACCAGATTTTAAAAGACTCTATTTGATTAACTTACAACTTTGATTTTCTTGTCCTAAAAGCTAAGGGAAGTCATGAAAAGGTTTTAACCAGAATTATCTGATCAAGTTAAGTGTAAAAGATGATAGTAAAGAAGGAGCTCAGTATAACTCTGTCTTGTGGGGTTTTCTTCATTCCCATCCCCCTTTCTAGATATGAACATTCTAACTAGTCTCCCTTCTAAGTGCCTCTGTTCTTTTTGAACCATAGCACTCTGATTCCCGTAACAAGTGACTTGGTTACCTCTCCTTCCTTAGTTCTCTGATTCCCATGTAATTTGTGTAACTGATTTCTCTTTCTCTGTAACTGATTTCTCATTCTGTAGTTGAGTTCAGAACAAGCTTTCTAAAACTCAAACATGAACAGAACATTCTCCATTTAGAACTTTTCTGTGACTCCTCTAAGAGCATGTTTAAAAGTTTTCTATATCTATCGTCCAGATACTCTGCAAAATAGGCTGAACACACACCTGGCCAGTGGAAAGATGGTCTAGGTTCCAGAAGCTGTTCTCCATCTTCCAGGGATCACCATGGTTGCCACCTTTTCCTGTGGTTGTAGGAAAATCTTTTCAGCATTGTGGCTTCATAGTATTTCTTTCTTAGGGGTTTCTTCTCTTTTTTGCCAGTCCTGGGGACTGAACTCAGGTCTTGGGCACTGTCCCTGAGCTTCTTTTGCTCAAGGCTAGTGCTCTACCACTTGAGTCATAGCACTACTTCTGGCTTTTTCTGCTTATGTGGAGCTGAGGAATCGAACTCAGGGCTTCATGCATGCTAGGCAAGCACTCTACCACTAAGGCACCTTCCCAGCCCAACTTCTGCTCCTTTTTGCATGAGAGGCTTGCTCTTGAGGAATGGAAAGACCTCAAATTTATGGGCAAAGTCTGTCCTCACTCTTTCCAGGATCTATATTGTCTTCTCTCCTTGTGGGCAAGGGCTACCTAGGATATTCCCCTTTCTGACATGAGAAGAAGCCTCATTCAGTGAATTTGCTACTCTAAGACCTTATTTTTGTCTCCATTTCATCTGCCAGCTGTTGAGGCTCACTGCCATAGAAAAACGTCCTTCTCCTTGTTTCTGTTTTGCCAGTGAGCATTTTCCTTTCAACCTTTATAGGGGCCCTGCTCCTCTACCAGCTGTGAAGGGCTGGTGGGGAAAGGGGAGAGATCTTCTGTCTGGAGAGGAGACTCAGATTTACCAGCAAATCTAAGTCACATCTGAGAAGTCCCAAGTGGTTCAAAAGAGACAAAAGTTCTCCCTTTCTTCACTTTTTCACCTTCAATAAACTGTGAGCTTTTATGCATTCTAACAGTCAGTCTTTTGTAAACTCTCTCAGCCTGAAGGCTTGAGACTAAGGTCCAGGGCCAAAGGAATTGCTACTATCCCAGCTGCTTGGAACAAGCTGCTTCTTGTATTTAAAAAAACCCAGTGAAGTACTAGAATTTGCTCTAGCACCTTTTACAACAATGGTAACCTATTTCTTCCCTCTCTCCTCCCCCCAGGAATTCAACTTCCCAAAGGAGAAAAGGAGGCAACAAACAGTGATACTCCTGTTCCTACAAGAGAATATTCACAAGGCCACCTTAAATAAACGCACTGAATGGGGGGTTTTCTATGGGCTCTCTACAAAACAGCAACCAGAGGAATCACTTTAGATTGTGCTTACCCCAAAACTCACTGACTCCTCATTTCCATCTGCAGTAACCCAGCTGCACCTGGTACTGTCTTACCCACAGCCTCCTGTGGTTTATCACACACTGTTGCTCAGCCTTTATGCATCTGGAATTTGCTTTCATCTCCTGGAGCTCCAGAGGTCATGCATCTGAAGTCCATAAATATTGTAAGACTCCACCTCCATGTATTCTTGCAGCTGGAGGCTTGTCCCAGAGCAGACCTCAAGGCCTCTTCGCTGTTCCAAAATATGCTCCCCAAATCCAACAGCTAACAAAAACACTCAGATCTCACTGCTGCTAGAGCTGCAACCTTGTCTAGCTTCTCCCCATCTCTCCTTTGCTATCTGGCTAGACCTCCTAAGCCACTGCCTTATTTTTTTCTTCTTGGTCTGAGTTTAGAATACACAAACACTTGTGCATTTCCTCCAAACTGGCGCAGCCTCTGATTCTCAGTGCCTTGCTTTGCTTTATATTTTTACATGATCAGCAGCAATCTTCCAAATTCCATATCCTGTGGGCTTTTCCATGAAGATTCTCATATGACTGGATATCGCTACTTGAGAAGTGTTCTTCTAGAGATGTCTCTGGTGATGCACTGATTACCACCAATGTCATCACTATCATCATCATTAATGAATAGTTAGTGCATGGGGAAATTTTTACTGCCTTGAAAGTACTTGCACATGTTTTACTTCATTTATTCCTTACCCCCAAATCCATAAATCAGAATTATTATCCTCATTTTATAGAAGAAGCTAGTTGTCCAACAGAGTAAGAGACTTGTTTAAGACCCTATGAGTACTGGAGCATGTATTCAACATTTCATATCTTCTTCCTGGCAATGTCAGATAAAAGAACACAAGCTTTGATCACAGAAAGATTGGAGTTTCATTCTGACATGAAAGTGGAATTTGGTCAGTTTTCATTTGGAGGGTGCAGTTTTAGAGGTCTGAATCCTATACTTGCTAGGCAGGTGCTCTACCACTCTACCTACATTCTCTAGCCCTGGCCTATCTTTTTAACCTCTCTGACCACCCTCATATTTGACAAAAAACAGCCTTGGGATATGCTTAGGGGTACAGTTAAGAAGGTACTGTTCACAACCATATTCATTGCATTATTGTTTACCATAGCCAAGATATAGAAACAGCCTAGATGCCCCTCAATGAATGAATGGATCAAGAAAATGTGGTGTATATACGCAATGAAATTCTATGCTTTGATCAGAAAGAATGATATCGTAACATTCGTAAGGAAATGGAAAGACTTTGAAAAAATTATATTAAGCAAAGTAAGCCAGACCCAAAGAAACATAGGTTGTATGGTTTCTTTCATTTATAGTAACTAGAATGTGCCTATAAATCTACAAGTGTTTACACTGGATGGTAAAAGACAATATACTTGGACATGATAAATTATACAGGACTTTAGATATTAACACAGTGAGACCAAAGGAGGATATTCTTTAGAGAGGGGATCACAAAAGTTCAATAGCTATATGCATATGATCCTAGAAAATGATATTTATCTAAATGAACTCCAAGAAATGGAAAGAAGAGGTTTGTTTTCTTTTTGTTTTTGTTTTTCTACTTTGCTGCTGTTTTTGTTTTCTGTACCCTTTGTCTTATTTGTGAGTTTATCTGTTTGGGGAGGAAGAAGGGAGCACAGAAATGGAGGGACAAAGGATGAACAAAAGCAGCAGGGATGCTAGACACTATGTTGAAAATGAACTATACAACTTGTCGGGGAAGGGGATGGGAGGGAAAAACTGGGAGAAAGCAAGGGAAAGGGTGACACTTTAAAAAAATTTACTCATTACCTGACTTCTCTAATGGTAATCCCCACCTTTACCATAACAATGAAAACAAAAATGCAACTCTGGTTAAAATTTTTCCCATTTATAGTTGGAAAAAAAACTTAAAGCTGGGCTACCTTTATTTACTGTATTATCATGACTGTGTTAGTTAGATTTCTGTCAATATAATAAATGGCTGAGATAATTTTTTTAAAAGAGACAAGGTACTGTTGAGGATGAGACCTAATACTGCATGACTGGACTCAGTATCTCCACTTACTTGTGTAACTAGACCATCCGTGTTCTGCCCAGGCTTGAGATTGTTTCACTATCACATGAAGAAAGTATAAACTTCAAGTCCTTCCTCAGATAATGCTGAGCCTGCACAGAATTATTCCTGGCAAGGGAACACAGATTCTTCATAACCTCTAAGAACCTCCCGAGATCCTTACAGCCCAAGAGCTTATAGCATGTAAAAACATAATATTGCACATTTGATTCCAAGTATGTTTTCCTGTCTTTCCTTCTACATGGGTTGAACTTGATTCCAAGCTATTCAAATTTATTTGGCAAAATGCCCCCTTCTGACAAATTTTAGCAGCTCCACATTTAGTGGATGGACTGACCTTCCATTAGGGTCAGAAAAGTGAAAGAGCCAGAAGTTTGCAAGCGGAGAAATAGGCTCCGTCACTGAGCTCTATGCATCTAAAACCAGTCTTACAAAGGTCCTAGAACCTTTTACGTCTTCAAAAACAAGCTTAGGGCAATAGATAGGTCAAAAAAGAGCCAAATGTCTGCACTCTGCCCTGTGGCCCTCAGTGGATATGTCCCTATACATATGAATAAACTCTGCCACCTTGCTGTGACACTGCATTTCATTCAGGCAATTCCACTGAGCTGAAAACCTTTTGCTCTGATGGATGAGAATCAGCTTTGGAATAGGAAAGTACTTAGAGTCACTGGGGAATGAATATAATCTCCAAAACACATTTACTGCTCACATTCAAATGAAGATTAAATGATTCCTTTAATACTCATCAACTCTATTAAACTTCATAGAAGCAAAACCTTTTGAAATAAATTAGCCAGATACTTTCTGGAAACAACAGGCATTTAAGGCTACATTCTCTTATGCCATTATTTGTCTCCTGTCAATCCAGGGAAGAAACTTGAGGAAGAGGAGCAGGAATAGCAGGAAGTCAAGTAGTTTGTGTACAGGGTACAACCCATGTGCCCGGCAAGGTGAGAAATAATGTGACTGCATCATGCCATTTAGCTTCCCCAACAAATGTGAAGGGTCGTTACTATTATTTTTTAAATGTTTTTATTGTCAAGGTGATGTACAGAGGAGTTACAGTTACATAAGTAAGGTGATAAGTACATATCTTGTCAACCTTATTACCCCTTCCCTCATTTTCTCCTACTTTCTCTCCCCTGCACCCCTACCCCTAAGTTGTACAGATCATTTCCAACATATTGTCGTGTGTATATTGCTGTTGCATTGGTTCCCCCTTGTCCTTTGTCTCACCATTCTGTTGTTTCGCCTTCCCTTCCCTAATTCAAATAAACATATGTACAATACCAGGGTACCAAAATCAAGTACAGTGATGACAGGGGATATACTATAAAAGGGTAAGAACATACAAAAGAAACAAAAAATTGCATAGTACATTAAAAACAACAACAAAGGAAAACCTCTTGTGTCCATGTCTTGGAGTTTATTTGGCTTAGCATCATCTTATATGGTCATATGTATGTAGCTATTGAGCTATTCTGCTTGTCTGCTAAGAATATCCTGGATTTATATTAATTATGCAAATAAGGGAAACCATGGGACCTTTGGGTCTGACTTACTTCACTTATATGATTTTTTTCCAAGTCTTTCCATTTCCTTACAAATGGGGCGGTGTCATTCTTTCTGATGGAAGCATAGAATTCATATATATATATATATATGTATATATACTCATTGGATTACAAAGAGCATGAAAAGCCAGAAAATTGGAAAATGGTAGATTAGTATCTCAAATCTAATTCAAAACTCTCTGAACTGCTATTGTGCTTGAATCTAAGCCTAGGTTAGGTGTAGATAATAAGGTAACAAATAATACCATGAGAGCTCAGTTATCAATTATTTGGCTTTGGGAGTCTGACTGTATGGTTCAAATCCTGTTTCTACTGCCTTCTAGTTGTAAGAGCTCAGGAATGTTATTTAGTTTTATACATCTTGGTTTCCTCATCTGTAAAGCTAAGATAGTAATAGACAAGTGCAGAGAGAAGTACCTGATACGCCACAAGTAACCAAGATTCTGGGAACCTGGGCTGGAGATGCAGCTCAAAGGTAGAGCACCTGGCCTAGTAAGCATGAGTTCAAACTGCAGAATCATTAAAAAAAACTAAAAATACAATATTAACAATATTCCTAGAACTGGAAATGGATAAGTGTCTTCAGTTGTATACCCGAAACGCTGCTGAAAAAAAGATTTACAACTTTGGGGAGTGAAGGGTTGGGGGGGCCGGGGAGGGGGAGGACGGGATGGGAAGGGGAAACAAAGGAGGAGGCTACAATGCTTGATAAGAAATGTACTCATTGTCTTGCCCATGTAATTGTAACCCCTCTGTACAGTATTTTCACAATAAAAAAAAAGAAAAAGCTAAAAAAAAAAAAAGAGAGAGAAGGATTTGAGTGCATGGAAATCATTAGAGAAACATGCAAGGGAGACTATCCTAGGAAACACAAGTAGGGAAGTGGTATCTATCATGTGACAGGCAACCTAAACCTTCAAGCTATCATTGTGAGCAACCCAGACCCAGTGCCACTGGACATCTCTGAGAGAAGGTGAAGAACTTAGGCCTCAGGATGCTTACAACAGAAGAAGCTTGGTTATTCTTTATCCATCACTCTGTCCCTAGAGTCATCAACCTTGCACATGATCTAACAAACAGAATCCTTCAGGGGGAAGATTTTGGGGTGCTCCTAAAGTAATGTTGGCAAGGGCTATGATAGCTAGTGCTGAGAGAGTATGGATAGAGCAGCAACAATATCTATTACAATAACTTTGAAGGCTGTATTGATATTATCTAGTCACTGCAGGCTGTCCACTTAGCAGGACTCTTAAGGACCCAGAATTCTAGATCACAGTTCACATGTTGATATGGCTTCCTCATAAGCAGCTTCCATATTTAGCCATCTGAGGACAGGTCTTCTTTTTTTATCATAGATTGTTTCTAAGACCTAAACCACAATGTGTGTGTGTGTGTGTGTGTGTGTGTGTGTGTGTGTGTGTGTGTGTGTGTGTTGAAAAGGGACATCCCTGGAGCAACAGTCACAATGTCAAGGAACACTTCATCTTAGGTATAACTCAGTACCTTCAGTTGTTAGCAGTTCTTCTGCTAGCTCTAAACAAGAGTTACCCTTGTTCTTAATCTCATGCTAAAGGTTCACTCTCTACACTTCCAAAGAGGTTTATCTTCCTTATGGGGTAAGGACTTCAGAGAAGCAAGGGAATACAGCTCATAGAAACACCTGTTCCTAAGAGGTGGCCAAGCAGTGTCTACTACCAAAGTACAATGATGCATCTTGGGCAAGTAGTGTTCTCATGTATGTATATATATGGCATCTGGCATTATAAGTTGGAGCCAGGGGTGGAAAGAGGAGAGTAGAACTGGAGAAAGAGGCCCATCCTCCATGCCACTATGTTCCACTGAAGAACTCTGAAAAAATCCAATAATCCTAAAAATCAAAGCTAAACTCTCATATAAACTCTGGGATACTTTCAAGGTAGGAAGATGGATATATTTTACTTAACAATGCATAAGTATAATTATAATTATACCTTGTAAATAGTCCAAAATATAGCATGCAGGCTTTCATTTTTACTTGTTTTCTGTCAGGGGCCAGCCTGGGTCTAGGAATAATCCTTCAGAGTCACATCAAAGAGCCCCTGAATGCAGCTCTTCTAGTCTGGAGGGTATCTTCCCTACAGTGATAATTGAGTAGAAGAGAATAGAATGTTCCATAAGTCCACCCCTTCTCTAAAAATATTCAAGGTATGAATTTATGAATACTCATTGTAGATAAGTAAAAATACTGATGAGCATAAAAAGGAAATAAAATATGTAATTCTATTGGAATAGAATGCTTATATTTATTTGCTCACTTGTTTTCATGAGTGTGCTATAAGGTGGCTGTAGAGTAACACAACTATGTCTATATCTGGTCAGTTAAATTTTCTCAGAACTAAACTTTTCAAAAATTTTCCTCCACTGAGTGTGATTGCTGGGAAAAATCATATAACATTATTAATAACATCATTAATATGATGTCTTATTAGATTAGCAATAATCTAATCACTGTGGAAAATCCTTCAAGAATATTAGCAAGAAATCATTTCAGTGGCTTCTGAATTGAACCATTTTAATCATGACCCATAAAAATCATGTTAGTGGAGGGAGAAAAGTATAGAGTGATGTCCATTGTTTCAGCTTCAGTCCTTGGCAGGTCATGGCTTCCAGTAACCATGAGTAGTTAATGGATGAGGAGGAGGAGGAAAGACGGAGTTGGGAACAGGTTGTATTCATTCTTTTCCTGACTCATAAACCTAATTCTTTATTACGTGCCTACTGTGTGCCAGAAACAAGGCTATGTTCTATGGCACTCACAGTTCTGGACTGGACATATCTGCTTTTGTTTTACATTTTTCTTAATTTCAGCATTCACTTTATTTGTAGTAAGTACTATTCCTCTCTTCTCCCAGTCCACAAGACTCTGGCAATTTAGTTTCACTTTTGGACTTCATGGGCGGGGCACATGGCATCTTTTGAGCCCATTAGAACTATATATCCTCCAGCTCAGAGTGATTGGTTAGGCACATGATGTAAGCCAGGCCAGTCAGGATCAAGAATTCTTGTGTCTACTTTCAGGACACACAGGAAGTTTTTCTTTGTTGATGTTGTTTTTAATGTACTATGTGATTTTTTTGGTATATACTCTGTTGTTACTGTATTTGATTTTGGTACTCTGCTATTGTATATATGTTTATCTGAATTAAGGAAGGGAAGGGGAACAACAGAATGGTGAGACTAAAGACAAGGGGGGAACTAATGTAACAACGATGTACACAAAACAATATGTTGGAAATGATCTGTACAACTTGGAGGTTGTTGGGGGGAGGGAAAGTAGGAGAAAGTTGAGGGAAGGGGTAACAAGGTTGGCAAGAGATGTACGCATTACCTTACTTATGTAACTGAAACCCCTCTGTACATCGCCTTGACAACAAAAAAATCAAAAAATTAAAAGAGTTTCATTCTCTTATTGGAAGGATTTCTGAGGTGACTTAAGTCTGAGGTTCCTAAAGACCAACACACAAATCTAGAATACACAGGAAAGCTCAGAGTAGAGCTTACCTAGCCAGATTTAGAGATACTTCTGAGAAGCCAACTCAAGTCAAGCTGTAACTGAATAATGGTGACATTTCTCAGTGAGTTCTCATTTTATTTAAGCCTGTGTCTTATTGTGCTTTGATTTTGGAGATTTAGAAATAAAACACTTTCTGATGAAAGGAAGTAATTGCAATATAATGTAAACTGCCTTGGAACAAATGAGTAGCTATATAGTAAGATTCTGGGGCTCTGGAAGAAGAGAGAAGAGAAGATTGGGAGAAGAGGGGTAAGATAAACAAAGTGAAGTGAGGAGAAGAGAGGGGAAGAGAGAAAGTGAGAGGAGAGAAGGAGAGGGGATAGAAAGAAAAGGGCAGAAAGGGGAGCATAGGGGAGGAGAGGAGAAAAGAGGAAAAGGAGAAAAGAAGAAAGGAGTGGTCTTTTTAATTAGGAAATTTAGGAAATCTAGGAGAATATGACATTGTACAGCATATTGGTGAATAAATGAGAACTGATCAGACAGAGAATGGAGAAAACTTGAAAATGTATAAGCTTTTTTGGTTGGATCTGGAGAACTTAGATGGAATTGATGTTAATTGAGAGGATATTTTCATCAGTGAGACCAGCAAGTCCTTTTTTATGTATAAGCCCAGAATTCCTGAAGAAAGAGCCATTTCCTAGGTTGTCACCAAGGGATTGGAAGCCATATAAACACAGAGTAGACTACCAGACCTTTCCCCTTCCTTTACACATGTTGACCTTTACCTATTAGAATCTCTGCACTAAATGGGAACTGAGCCAGAGTCCTCTGGAGTCTTGGGATCCAAAAGGAAGTAAAATAGGTCTCTCCTCTGCAACTCACTACATTACTCTTGCCATGTTGACAATTTCAACAAAACCTGTGCCAAGAAGGTATTGACTCAGTCTATTAACTCTGCAAAAGATTCACAACAGCTATTTTTCTTATGATTGCATTCCAGAACTTGTTTCTAGAATCTGTAATTTTTGTAGTAGAAGCCCAACACTCTCAGCCTTTATCTATTGATCCTTATAAAGGAGCATGCAATCAATGGGCCCAAGTTCTAGGATTCTTCAAGGATTCCCATTAGAGACTCAGAGTCCAGGGGATGTTGCACGTGAGTCAATTTTCCAATTTACCAATAACAACTCTGGTGGAGTTCACAGGAAGCTTTATTGGAGGAAATTTTACTGAAAATTTACAGCTACTAGGATCACTTTGAAAATTTCATCTGCTCATGGAACTACAACTCTAGAGTACCAGGACTTTTTAGGGACCATCTAGTCTTAAACTTCAGGAAACATGAAAGATTAAGGCTCAGAAAGACAAATTGAACACCCAGATCAGTTCCGAAGAATAAGGACTGAAAATAAGGACTGGGGCATCTGGGACTTCTTAAACACTTCAGATCTCATACAATGAAGAAAAAGAAAAATATGACAATAAGTAATGACAGCAACAACACACAGGGGGTAAATATGCCACATTTTTGTTCAGCAATTTTGATAGGCTCAAGCGCATATAAGAAGCTATTTCAGCAACTGTCCTAGCACCGACGGATCTCTCTTCCTTAGATCCTTTCCAAGGATCTTCCTAAAGCTTTGCTGGGACTTGGATGCCTAAGGTAAGTGTATTTACTTCACACTCACATACACCTGGATACATGCTTCCACTTTTTATTAGGAGCTATGTTTGCCATATATACATATATATAATATATATATGAAAGTATTTTAGTTTTCCCTGTCTAGACACACACACACACACACACACACACACACAAAACATATATGTGTGTGTTTCTGTATCTGTGATTGTGTGTCAAACTGGTTTATGTGTGTGTGCATGTGTATGTTCAATCAACATAAATGTGTATGATACCAGCTACATAGTATCTAGTAAATACAAAATTTTATGGAAGGAAAGAGAGCCCCCTAGCAGAAATTTCCCATAAAGAAAGAAGTGAAGACCACTGAACAGCAAGTGTAAGCCTTTGAAGTAAAGAGTATAGCATGACCTTCTAGATACAACATGGTGGAAAAGAGTGGAGGATTCTGACATTCCTCTTTCCCTATAAAGTACCTCACCCACTGAGAATTGGAGCAATTACAGCACTAAACTCTATGACACTCTACAGCTCAAACAACCTTCCTATGAGAATGCACTCCAACTGATTGTAACAGTCCTCATTTTGCAAGACCAATGATCCGGTATTTCTGCTTCATCCTATGAAAGCTCATCACTAGTATTCTTGGGAATAGGATGGGGAGCATGGAGTGGCACTGTTACAGAACTGTGTGTGGGAAGATAGAGATCACAATGTCTAACTTGGCATGAAAACAGAGCCTCTTCAGCACCATATGTTTCTCCTCTAATCCTTTCAGGATTAAATAAGTAATTAAATGTGTAAATAACATAGCATAAGTTGCTAACTTTACTTCCTTTGCAAAATGTTATTTTACACCTACCTTAGGTCCCTAGCTTTATTAAAAAATTGAAATTTCTGTTGATAGTTTTTATGATTCTAAAGTGTAGCTGAGAAAACACAAGATGAGTCCAAAGTCAGAATTTAAACACCAATACTGTTATTAGTTAACCATATGAGTTTAAGTTAGACACAAATCCTAGCAATTCTTAGCAAAGATGCCCAGGACCTTCTAGGATGTCATAATCAATGAGATGTTCTTCAAGTAAATAGTTAAAAAATAATGGTTAAACACTAATGTTTGAAAGCAATTTAAGATATATAAATTGTGGGGGAGGGAAGAATAAGAGAGAAGAAAAGATGGAGAAAGGATGTAATCAATATAAAATACAGATGTGTTTGGAAAGGTCACAGTGAACTTCATTAATTTTCATAATTTATGTGTTAATAATTATAATAAAGATAAAATACATAAATTAGATGGATTCAGACTTGTGTTTATAATTACATCATTCTTATTTTCCTACATTGTGACTACGCCTTTGCAAAGAAGAGAGAATGTGTTGGGGAAATTGTGGTCAACATTATAGAGACTAAGCATGACCCATCCATCACCTCTTGAACAGATATGAGGTTATGAGCAGGGGAATTCAAGCCATCTGATACACATGACTATTCAACCTAAAGAGATGGTGTCCAAAATGTCCTTCTGATACCAAAATAATAAAAGCCATGCCTCTGGAAGAGAAAATAAAATGTTCATCCATTTTCAAGGTTACACATAGGCATGGGTTGAGTGCAATATGTTGGAGCAATGTCTCTCAGAAATCAAGATTATGTATTCTTTCTCTTTGGTTGATATCATTCTTAAAGTAGAAGAGTATGTAAAATTCTAAATCATGCTCAGACAAACCAGACAGTTACTTCTCCAACAGTATTAGTTATAAGGATTAGAGAAGTTCACAGAGCCCAGGAGTTGTGATTGTATGGATGCTTCTATTCCCTTTTAAATGTCACATAATTTTATATTTTTAAAAAATAGAACTTCAAAAAAGACAAGAAAAGTGGTGCTTTTGCATTGCATATGGGTAAAAATGGCTTTAGGTATATTTATGCTTATCATACAACAGCCAACTTCAAAATAAAAAGTCATACAAAGTGATAAAAACAAGTAAAACTGTAAAATGTCCTTTAGGTTTCTAATGCTAACACTCTATAAAGTCTATTTTTATTATAGTAACCAATGAAATAAGATGTACTTATATTTTCTCTTTGACTTGTATTACTGCCTTATTAAACTTTCCTGTGGAATGAAAATCCCCTGAAGCCCAAATCTTGTTTTTCTAAAATTAAGTTTCATTAAAGAAAAGTTAATTGGCCATACTTTTCCTTATATTGGACTGTAAGAGGCACAAAATTAGATTAATCATATTCCTTGGTTCAAAATATGCTTCATTAATTTTCTTTTCCAAAGATGGTTGTGGATAGTATCTCCCTCTTACATGCTTATCAATAAAATGACTTATACTCTTTTCTGGTAGAAGGGTGGTATCTCTGTCTGCTCCCATTGTGACTCCACTGTAATGGTACCATGTGACTATGTCAGCCTCATTCTTGGAATACTCAAGCTGGAGCCCTGAACTTTTATGTTGTAAAAACACTGTGAGCTAGCCCACATGACAAGACAACATGGAGAAGTCCTGAGATTTTATGACAAAAGGGACTCCAGACTCCAGATCCAACCACAATCCGATTGCATTCTCATGAGAGAAACTAAGCCAGAGCCACGCTCAGATAAAATGAAAGACAATAAATTCATGTGGATGCACAAAATACTCAAATAGCCAAAGTAGTGTTGAACAAAATGCACAAAACTGTAGACATAACAATACCTGATTTGAAGGCATACTATAGTGCTACAGTAATCAAAGCAGTAGAATATTGACATAAAAAGAGAGTGAAAGACCAATGGCAGAGAACAGAGACCACAGAAATAAACCCACAAGTCTATAATTAACTGATTTTTGACAAAAGTGCCAATAAAAATACATTGAGAAAGCAGTCTTGTAAATAAATGGTGATGTGAAACTATTACTGGATCTGTGACCAATAAGGAGGTCTTCAAAAAGGAGAAGGCCTCTGCTTATCCCTTGAGTAGTGAGTTTTTGATGGCCTAAAAATAATCTGAGGACACATGAAATAGTCTAAGAAGTTTTATTAGTACAGCAAAGTGAGGGAAAGACAGAGATAGTACCCAACCCAGCAAGGAATGCAGGTACATCTGATAACTGGTACAATGAATGCTATAACACCATATAAGTTTATGGTAAAGAAAAAAAGTAAGCTAGACTTCAGCTCAAATCCATTTTAGCGTAAGTACTCCTTTTGTTGTGACACTTGGTACATTCCATCATTGTTGTACACTGTTTTATCAGTTGAGACCAGAGATTTCAAGATTGGCCTGCTCACTAAGCTTAGGTTACTGTTGTCTGAACATCTTCAAGAAAAGGATGGATTCTACAACATGCTCCTACCAAGACAGGTGTCATCTCTAAGATAAATTTTCTCTCTTAAACGTGTTTTGTGTCAAGAGGAGTCATTTCCCTCATTTTCCCTGTTCTACCTTGCCTCAAAATACTCACAGGTAGAAGACAAACTCAATACCTACCTCTCACCTTGTATAAAAATTAATTTAAAACAGATCAAAGACTTTATGTAAAAGCTGAAACTACAAAATGACTAGAACAAAGCATAGGAGAATCTTTTCAACACATCCACATAGGTAGTGATGTTTTTGGATATGAATCTAAAGTACATCAAGCAAAAGTAAAAGCTGTCAAAACTTCTCACAGCATAGGAAATAACTAAGAGAAGAGGAAACCTATTGAGGAGGACAAATGTTTTGCCACATATCTTATAGAAGGTTAAATCTCATAATATATAAAGAGCCAACCAGACCTGACAAAAACAAGTAAAACAATTAAAGAACAGTAAAATGATTTGAATACACTGTTTCCAAATGAAATACAAATTGTCAATAAATATATGAAAGAAAGTTAATAACAGGGAAATGCAAACAGATTACAATGACATATCACCTCACTCGTTAGAATGGCTATTATAAAAAAATGAAAAATAAGAAATGCCATAGAAATTTTCAAGCCCTCCCCCCCATGACCGATAAAAAAATGCCGGCAGTAATGTGGAGAAAAAGGAAAAATCACATGCAGTTTTAGTAGAAATATAAATAAATACAACCATTATAGAGAACAGTATTGATGTTTCTAAAAACTACCATATGACCCCAGAAATTTCGTTTCTGGGTATATATCAAGGGAAATAAAAACAGGATATTAAAGAGATACCTGCACATTCATATTTATTACAGCACTATCAGTAATAGTCAAAGATATACAATCAACCTAGATGCCATTAATTCATGGACAGATAAGTAAATGTAGCACATATGTACAATGGAGTATTATTTAGCCATAAGTTGATGTTAGGTGGAATGAACCCCAAGGTAAGTATTCAAATGTTTTTTCTTTTTTTTTATTGTGAACATACTGTACAGAGGGGTTACAATTACATGGGCAAGATAATGAGTACATTTCTTATCAAGCATTGTAGCCTCCTCCTTTGTTTCCCCTTCACATCCCTTCCCAGCCTCCCCCGCCCCCCACCCAATCCTCCCACCCCCCAAAGTTGTAAAGTTCATTTTCGACATGACAACTTGTACTTCTCATTGTTGCAACGGGTCCACCTGTATCCTTATTTAAATGACTTGTTTTTCCCCTTCCCCTCCACAAATTATACTGATATCAAATACAGTGAAAGCAGGGGTTATACTGTGGGGGAGGGACATACAAAGCAACAAAGAAATCATCTTATAAATGCATTAGAAACAATGCATGAAAGAAAGAAAAAAACATTTAAATACATATCTTAGGGTTCATTTTCCTAACATCACCTTATCTGACCTTTTCTGCTTGACTCATACATATACTAGATATTGCAAATAAGGGAAACCATGGGACCTATGTTTCTTTGGGCTTGGCTTACTTCACTTAATATAATTTTTTCCAAGTTCAAATGTTTTTTCTTTCATATGATTGTTTCTAAGATACTTATAAGATGATTTCTTTGTTGCTTTGTATGTCCCTCCCCCACAGTATAACCCTGCTTTTACTGTATATGATGTTGGTATAATTTGTGGAGCGGAAGGGAAAAACAATTAAATAGGGATACAGGTGGACCCATTGCAACAATGAGATATACAAGTTGTTATGTTGAAAAACGAACTTTACAACTTTGGGGGGAATGGGAAGGGGAAACAAAGGAGGAGGCAACAATGCATGATAAGAAATGTACTCATTATCTTGCCCATGTAATTGTAAACCATCTGTACAGAGGAAAAAAAAAGATGAATGAGATTGTGTCATTTACAGAAAAATGGATGGAAATGGAGATTATTATAGTAAGTGAAACAACTCAGACACAGAAAGACAAGTACCACATGTTATTTCATAATGTTTTATAAGTTGACTTGATTATAAAATAGTGACTATTTGAGGTTAGGAAGGAGGCAGAATGATTAGAGAAAGAGAGTGGATTTGATCAGTGTATACAGAATGTGTACATGGAATTATCATACTGGACCTTATTAATATGTACAATTAAAATGTGAATAAAAATTGAAAAACTATTGTTTTATCAAGCTAAGTTTTGATATGCATTGTTTCACTGCAGTTTTAGTGCTATAAACATTAACATCTGGCAATGAGTGGCTCTGTAGATTGGCCATCTTTTTGGACTTTTCTTCTTGAAAATATTTTTATATTTTGAAATGCTTGAGTGCATCATTCATAAATGCAAAACTTTTATGAATACAGTGCCTATCCCAACCAGTTTGTAATGCTATTTGTTTATACCAGAAATTTGAATTTGTTCTCAATTTAAATATGGTCCTTGAAGTGCTTCCTATGTGAAGATTCTGCTGATTTTGTGCCTTAGCCTAACTTGATCCTTCTGGGCTGCAGTTGCTCTTGTATAAGATGAGGAGCTAAAAACCTGCCTGTATCACAGGACTGCTATAAGCAGTGGTTTAAAATTGAAAAAGAAAGTACTTTCTAAATGACAAGAATCAATATCATAAAGCTATATTACTTTTGCAGTAATGTTAGTGTATTTCATTGTCCTGTTCTCTTTTATCACCTGGGAAACATAGGAACATCCTCTGGTCCACTATGTACACTTGAAGAGTTGCTCTGTAAATATTCCTTGTCTACGTGGTACAGGTTTGTGCATTTCTTAAGAATAGGAAGTAAATCACACATTTCTTTTGTTTCACATTAGCAATGTAGTAATAATACCTGGTGGTTAATTTCCTATCCAGATGTACCAAAATCTGGCCCAGCATTCTTCACAAATCTAAAAGGAATAGAATCACGGGTAAAGCATGCCCAGCTTGGATCCTTCTAGGAGGGATCATTACTGAAAGACCAAGAGGGTCTCATTAGGAGGTGTTTTGCCCTGAAGGCAGCCTCATGGCATAGCCCCTGAAGACAGCTTTACAAAGATTCTATAGTGCCCATCCCTGAGATTTCTGAAACTAACATCCGGATGTCCATTGGCTGCACAGACACTGAGAACCTTATTTTTTTTTTTGATGAGATGATATTTCTCGTTCCATTTCCTTTGGGAATTAAAGCTGGGATTTGGGGGTGTGGAAATCTCCAAAGAGCTGGCAATATAATTTTTTGGTTTTCAAATCTCATATTCAGCTCAGCTCCTAATTACATACAGAACTTCTGTTTACCATGCAAGGATACCAGACCACAGGAGCCCCCCTCCCCCCTTTTTTTAACCTATAGGCTGAGACCTCCTTGCAGAAGACTGGCAATCTCGCCTTGGGGGATATTTCGCAGCTCATTATTTTTCTCTTTAGATACGGTAGCCTCACTTCTGCTCATTAGGCTCCTTTCACTACATCATTGCCTTTCTTTAATGTGGCTGGTCTATTAAATAGCCCTCACCTGGCAAAGCCCCCCCAGTGTCCCGAATGCGGCTCTGCTCTCCCGCTTTCATGACTCGGTTTGGACGTCACTTTAATAAGAGTGGCCCAAGCACAAGCCTCCCACATTTCCCGGAGCCACAGAGCCCCTCTGCAGCAGAGCAGGCGGCTACAGAACTCAGAGGATGAGCCGCTTAGTGTTCAGAGGTTCCTGAAGGCTTTCACAGAAACGCAATGAGGTACACCACAGGAACGGCTCTGTGTAGAAATATTGGCATCCCATTTATTCAGCGCTACCAAATATCAAAAGGCAATTGATTAAATATTGATCTGACAAGCGCTTGAAAAGGAGCAGGTGCTTCTCACAATCTGGCAAGAAAACAGGGTCAGGAACACCAAATGTGGGTACTGCAAAAGCATGTTTGTGAAATCTCCGTGTCTTCTTGCCATGATTAAAAGACTTGTTAGTCACGGGTGAAATCCTATAGAGGGTATGTGCTTGAGTGTCACTTCATATTAAGCAGCATGAAATTCATGTTTCTTCTTTAGTCAGAATCCCCCAAACTGACCCAAACAGTGCAGTTGCCTTTGTGGTTCAGATGAGCTTCTTTGGACTTTTCTTTTTTCTCAAGGTCAACACTTGAACTGAAGCAGATCTTAAAAGACGAGGATTTGAGCCTTTGTTAGCGAATGCAGAAACCCAGTGGAACTAGCTCAAGTGAGACTTTGCTGATTCAGACACACAAACATGTATGTATGTGCATGTGCATACTGTATCTGTATGTATTCTTCACTGCACAAAGCTGAAAAGTCTTCAGGAAACAGCTCTCCTCCCTTTCCTCCCTCTCTCCCTCTTGCTTAAAGCTATCGTGGGCTCTCAGTCTGCTTTTCTCAGCACATTGGTGGGGTTTTCTTCTCTTTTTCCAGAGTCCTGAATCCTCTTAGCTCAGCTGTAATTGGCTTGGCTTTGGCTTGGTTTGCTCTGGCATCGATTCCTGCCCCCTTAATCAATGGCTTCTCACCATCGCTCTAGGCTAGATGCCATCATAAAATGGTTGTGATTGCCCTTGCATATGCCAAGTTGGTCATAGTTATTCATATTGCCATAATTTCAATTGAGATCTGTGCATTGCTGGTGCTAGACATGCTAAATTGAATTTTTGTTTAAAATGTCTTTACGAAGATTATACCATGATTTAGCATTGAAATGAAAAGATATCATGTACACAGAAAGGCATGTAAACAGAGAAATGGGGCATAAATTTGATATTAGTGAAGCAAATGTTCATCACTGGCAGAATAAAAGCAATTTTATATTTTCTTGCAAAACAACAGCAAAATGTTTTATAAGACCTAAGAAAGGAAGATACCTACAAATAGAAGAAGCTATGTTATATTTTACTTCTGACATATAAGCAAAAGGATTGCCTTATCTCATGTCAAACAATGCAATTGGAAGCACAGAAATTGCCAAATCCTTCAGGACAAAGGAAATTTCAAAGGCACAAGAAGCTGATGTGACCAATTCATATGTCAAGCAGGACCATTGTTAAGACAGTCAGCATTTGTTGACTATAAATGGCTCAACTTCTAGCCACATTGGTTTCAGTGGAAGAAAAAAATGGTGCTATTAATTTGGTCCAATGATAAAACACCAGAATCCAAACTTGCCAAGTAGTTATGAGCAGGTTAGAAGAGAATCCTGGATGCAGCATAGAGCATTCTTTTCAGAAATTTCACAACACTGCTGCTCTTGGGGAATGTAGAGAAAGGTCTTCTGTGGAAAAACTACAGACATTGATAGTTCTGAGTTGAAAAGCACTTTCAAAGAGTGAGACTCCATGTATCTTATTTATATTTTCCTTTACACATATGTGTACTTAGTATATCTCAAGAGGTACTTTAGTATATATAAAACAAAAGCTTTATATGATTTTGAAACAGCATTATAGAAGTTCAATTGGCAGCATTTTCTTCCTTTTGGCTGCATCTTATAATTGAGTCAACTTATGCAGTAAAACAATGGAGTGTTAGCTGGAGCCATAAGAGCAACTCTGTCCTTATTTTGCTTAAGAGAGATCCCAGACCACAAAATTCCACTTTCCTCCTATTCCACTGGCTGGATTGGCCACAAAGCTATCTTACCCAATAGGGTAGCCATTCACTAGCCACAGACAGCCATCTTAATTTCTATTAATTAAAATATATGATTCAAGTCCCCAGTTGTACCAGCCACAATTTAATTGTTCAGTTCAGTAGCTGCATGTGGCTAGTGGATAATATATTAGACAATAAGGAGGTACATAGATAAATGTCATAATCATTGAAGTCTATTAAATTGGTTTTAACTACAGTGTCTTTGTAAGACATGGACTGGAGATAGAAGAGCTACTGTTGATAGACATGGACTGGAGATAGAAGAGCTACTCTTGCACAACTGCTAGAAACTGTGATGCCTATTGGCCAGGACCACTCACGCCTACTTTCATGAACCAGGAATAAATTGCTTTGCTCTTTCTTTTTGATAAATTCTTGGCTTGCTATGAAGCCCCAGGATAGCTTAAACTTTTGACCTTCCTTTCTCAGCTTCTCAAGTGCTAAGATTACAGTGTGTGTCACCATGTTTAGCCTGTTCTTTATCCTACAAATTCATTTTTTGCACTAATTAGTATTGTTAATTGACAGTCTCTTTTCCCCCAATGTATTTTACTGGAGTGGGTACTTTTTCCAAAATTCTGCAGTGTCTGATACATAATAGGCTCTTAGAAATAATATTTGAATGGTACATATGTAAATTAAGAGGGACAATTATGACTTAGAAGGCCAGGAAAGTTTGCTGAAATGGCATATAAGATGAGACTTGAAACATAAATCAGATGTAAAAGAGGTATAATGCAGGAGGGAGGTGATCCAGGGAAATGAACATGAATCTTTGCTAGGAGTAAAATTATGTAAGTTTGTAGATGGAGGTATGTAAGATGTGAAGGTTCAACAGGAAAGTGATAATGATCAACTATGCAACAACAAGCCCTGTTGAAATTTCTTATTTTTTCTTGAGAGCTATGTAAGGGTTACTAAAATTTTTATGTTTTTACCAAATTATTTTAAAGGGGTTTTTTCCAGTGAAATGAATGTTTATTATATTCTTAAAAATATTTGAGGGCTGGTGGCTTATGCCTGTAATCCTAGCTATTCAGGAGGGTGAGATCTGAGGATCTCGGTTCAAAGCCAGCCCAGACAGGAAAAGTCCATGAGACTCTTATCTCCAATAAACCACTCAGAAAACTGGAAGTGGTGCTGTGGCTCAAGTGGTAAAGCACTAGCCTTGAGCTGAAGAGCTGAGGGACAGTGCACAGGCCCAGAGTTCAAACTCCACGACCGACAAAAAAAAAAAAAAAGTATTTAAGGAAGGACATTCCCTGATTCTTTCAGTAAAGCATCCCTGCACTTAGACAAGACACTCTTGGAAAGTTCCTTTATGTCTAACTTGAATATTTTTTCTACAACTAGCAGTATTTCCTTCTATCAGGTTTGTTTTGTGCACTTAAAACACATTGATTACTATTATCTATTATCTATACTTCTTCCATGCTGTGGAAAAGTTTTTGGGGAACAGGTAAGAATATTGTGTTACACGTTCCCTTGATTTGTGCCAAATATGTTGCCTCATGTAGTAGTCTGAATGAGAGAGGGGCCTAGTAAATCTGTAAATAGAGACTCGATAACAGTGGATTCCACTATGCTCCAAGAGAGACGGGAAGACTTTTTCAAGTCTTCTCTTCTTGATTCTGGGTCTTTTCACTTGTTTTTTATCAGTAATCCTTGGAATCTTGGATCTTGAATTTGTAAGAAGGATGCGACTTGGAAAACAGCCAAATCACCTCTACCACTGAGGTGATTTAACAGCTTGTATGTATTCAAAGAACCAATATTATAAAACACATTCTCTTCCTGTCTCTTTTTATGTTCTACTTTGGAGATCCAATCCACACTTAAGGCTTTGACCACTGATGCTAATGATTACTTTCAAATTATGCCTCTGACAACTTTCTTGTGCATTTCAGACCTTCACTTACACTTCTTACTGCATATCTCTGCCAGAAAGATCCATAAACACCTTGAATTTAACATGCCCAAACTCTAGTCTATGTCCTTTCTACAAATATGCTCCTTTTTTATTTCTAGCAACAATACACTGTCCACCTAGCTACAAAATCCACACAGATATGAGTTACCCTAAATTCCCACCTTAGCTCAGACCCCCTAAGCCTTATCACCACTAAACTCAGTCATAGCTACCTCATAAGACTCTCTCCCATTCATGCCATTTTCCAGCCCCTCAGGCTGCTGCCAATACACATATCCTCACTTCTATCTGGCTTCAAGTTCTTGCAATTGGAGTAATAGTCCTAAAAATTGAAATCTAATCATGACATTGCTCTGCTTAAAATTTCTAAATGACCCCCTATTCTGTCTAGGAAAATGCTGGCACTGGAGAACAGAATTCAGCAATGGTTCACATTTGTAATCCTAGATCCTTAGGAAACTGATATCTGAGTTTTACAGTTTGAAGCCAGCCCAGGCAGGAATATCAGTGATACTTTTATCTCTAATTAACCACAGAAAAGTCTGTAGTGGAGCAGTGGCTCAAGTGGTGGAGTGTTATCTTTAAGCAAAAAAGCTTAGGGACACTGTCTAGGCTCTGAGTTCAAGGCCCAGGACTGGTATCGAAACAAAAAAGAACAGAGTTCTCAAAGCCCTTCATGACTGAATCCCTTACCATTACTTCAATTGTATTTCTCCTTCCTTCCCTTAGGCCTCTTTATGCCTCTTCTTCAGCTACTAACACGCAGTAGCTTCTACTCCACCTGGACAATTTTTCTCTTTTCCAGGCATCACTTCTACCTCTGTATCTACCTTGGGGGAAAAATCTACCTCACCTTCAAGGTTTAGTTTTTGTAGCTTTTACTTAAGGATATTTTTTCTGATTTGTAGGTATCCCACCCTTAATACATTGACAACACTGTAGCTTTATTGTAATATTTGAGATACTATACCTTCTTCCTAAACATAGGCCTCATCAAAAGCAAGACTCATTCATCTATATAAGTACACTATGTCTATCATTGTACCTGATAAATGTTTGTAGAGTGATCATTTTTACCTTTCATATTGTTATAAGAATAATGTAAAAACATTTATATTTGTATCTTCAGAATGAAAGGATGGATGGGAATGCCAACTAACCTCATTTTGTGGCAAAGCCCAAGACTAAACCAATGATGGCAGCAAAGCCAGAACCACTTTAGAATGCTTATCTAAAGATCTAGTTCAGATGATGAAACATACATAGCTGAAGTGAGTGAGACTTGATGTCTTACCAACCACCAAAATCTGTAGATGAAATATAATTGTATTTTTAATCTATTTATTTATTTATGCTACTAATAAAACAAAGAAGGATTGGAGGTACTTTTTATAAATAATTTTGTATAATAACAAAATAAATAGATACAGAAATGAAGTCCAGGGAAAATAAAGACAATGAACTCCATAAAGCCGGAAAAATACCTCCTCTTTTGTCTCTAATAGATTAACAAGGAAGGTAAATCAAATATTTTAAGATCAAAAGATTTAACATTTAAAATCACAGCAAGGTAAAAATATAATGAAAATTCTTCCTGGGAAACAGAAACAAAGCAAAAACTCAAAGCAGTAACTTTACAAAATTATGGGCTTCCTTTTCAGTAGACCAGCATACAGTAACCAGGTTGAAGTTGGGGAAGAGATGTAGTGTTTAATTACTGTATGTTAGAGTAAGAATATCTTTTAACAGAACCTGATGGAAGCTACTCATGGCCCTGGGGCTGGATTGGTGACATGCTAATATTATCATGAGACAGGATCTTTGAGTAAGCTATGTAAGGCCTAGGACTCCAATAGGTCATGAGGAGGCAAATGCAGAACTGTAGCAGGGAGAAGTAGCTACATAAATAACTCAGATAGATGCTGACAACAAACTCTCATGTAATCTAAGTCTGAGAGCCCAAATCTCAAACACATAGAGAAACAAGCATTAATAAAAGACAGTTGACAAAATTTGCAAGTTAGAAATAGAAAAAAATTAATTTATCATATTTGCATAACTTTAATATTAACATATTAGTATAACTAGGGTCTTCAAAGGCACAGAACAGATGAGTATGAAATAGATAAAATGAGTAAAATTAAATAGGAACAGGGAGAAATGAAAATGAACTATCTTAGCAATCTTGGAAAGCACAATAAAATTATGAAACCAAATCAATAAACTAATCAATGAGTGAGGTTAGTTTTAGGTTAGACATAATTAAAGAGTGAATTAATGAGTTAATGACTTGAAATATAGTGTTGAGGATCATGTAAAACACAAGTTTTATCTCTTTTTTTTTAGAAAGGACAAAGAGCCAGGCACTGGTGGCTCAGGCCTATAATCTTAGCTACTCAGGAAGCTGAGATCTGAGGATAATGGTTCAAACCCAGCCCAGGCTGGAAAGCTCATGAGACTCTTATCTCCAAGTAACTGTCCCACAAAAAAGCCGCAAGTGGAGCTGTGGCTTGAGTAGTAGAGTGCTAGCCTTGAGCAGAAAAGCTCAGAGATGGTGTCCAAGCCCTGTTCATGCCCCAGGTCTGGTGCACGTGCATGCATGCGTGTGCGTGCATGCACACCCACACACACGCACATACAAATACACACACACAAGAACAAAGAGATGACAGGGTACGGTAGGAGTATCTTAAAAAATTGCAAAGGAGAATAGAATATTAAATATCTTTAGATATTGAAAATCAATGGAATATGCAAGTTGAAAGCATAAGAATCAAAACAAATATAAGATAGAACTTCTGAACTAGAAAAGAAGGGAAAATTTTTTTAATTGACTATAAGGCTGGAAAGTATGTAAGTATGGTAAACAGAAAACACAAAATAAGATGGTAAGTTCAAATAGATCAGAACTATAGAAGGATATATGATCTATAGAAGGATTTCAGATCTGTATCCATGGCAATCACATTAGACATGTATGAAAATGATGATACCTATAATTTGGAGAATGAGGGAGAAAGAGGGGGTTGGAATGGAATACATAAGGAACTTTAATTTTATTTCCTTTCAAGTTTATGTGGTAAATAAAACAAGAGGTCAGCATTTTATAAACCTAGGTGATCAGTTAACAGTTATAGTATTTTTGGAGCAGTTGTATCTGAGATACTAAAATAACTATGCATAGGTCTACATCCAATCTAAGGTAATCTGCAATTTTCCAAATGCAAAGATCTCCCAAAAACATCTTTAGTCATCTCAAATATATTATCTCTGAAATAAATAGAAGAGTAGAAGTTCTATTTGTGATATTCTGCTAATTTATATAAATATGTACTTAAAGAATATTTTATATAAAATAAAATATTCACTTGGAATTACTCTCTTATTTCTTATGAAACATTTGCAGTTAAACTATTCATTAAATTTTTTACATAAATGATTTGCTTAGTAATCATAACACATGTTGGAGCCATATAATATCTTCATTTTCTTCAAAATTGAGACAGTACAGTTTATGGATTGTACTGTCACTAGAAAGTTCTGAACCTTCCAGTTCTCAGCCTCATATTAGTACACTTTTTTTGAAAAACTTGTCTTATAGGTTTATAATTACTATGTCCCAATATAGCCATTTATTGAATTGTTTTTTAAAGTGGCCCTTAAATGAATAGCTTATATCAACATACAACTCTTGCAATTGTGTGAGGCTCATACCCAGTCACAATGACTGAAACTACATTAAATTTCTTCACTTCATTTTTAACCTACTTTGTCAGAGGGTCAACCCAAACTAACATTGAAAACATTTCTGGCTAATGAGTCTTGACCACATACATATTTTGTTGATCAAAATAAATATAGTGGAATAAACCGAAATAGGAGAGACTATAATTGCAAGGGAAGATTATCTTCTATTTAGAATAATGTTACATTTAGCAATTTTTGGCATCTCAAATACACAAGAATGCAAAAAGAATAATCAAAAATGAAGACTTATATATCCATCATACAGAAAAGACTTACATTTTGAATAATTGTTTTAGCTTTAAAAATGCATTACATTTCTTCCTGTCTTGATGATATCTATTCTGACTGAGATGAGGCAGAATCTCAGTGCATTTTCCTTATATCTAAGGTTTGAACATTTAAAAAATATTTTTGACTACTTTTATTTCTTCATTTGAAAACTGTTCAGTTCTTTTACCCAATTATTGGTTGGATTACATGTACTTTTCTTCTTTAACTTTTTAGTTCTTTATATGCTCTGGATATTAATATCTGATAAATAAATATTTGTAAAAGATTTTTTTCCATTCTGTAAGTTGTCTCTTCATTCTGTTGATTGTTTTGCTGTGTGGAAGCTTTTTAACTTGATGCAAGCCCATTTGTCAATTCTTGCTCTTATTTCCTGAGAGAAGAAAACAAATAACAACAAATGCTAGCAAATATGGAAGGGGCAGGAAACTCTTATTCATTGCTGATAAAAACTTTTTTAATATAGCCACTATGAAACATTGGTATGGAGGTTCCTCAAAAATTAATAGAATTTTCATATGATCCAGCCATACCACTTGTGGGTATATACACAAAATATGTCAATGTCAGCTTACAATAGAGATATCTGTATACCCATGTTCATCATAGAACTATTTACAATACTCTAATTATGGAATTAGTCTAGTATCCATTAATAGATGAATGGCTAAAGAAAATGTGGTATATTACTCAATGGAGTTTCACACAACTATAAAGAAGAATGAAATTATATTGTTGTTAGGAAAATACATGATACAGGAGATCATCATGTTAAATGAAATGAATTAGTCTATAAGGAAAAATATCACGTATGACCTCTTATATATATAGAATCTAAGGTAAGAAGGACATGAAATTAAAAAGGAAAACAGTAGGATATAGAACAGTAAGAGTTTCCAGAGAGCAGGATATGAAAAGTAATAAAATGAGTGAATGTGATCAAAGTACATTACACAAATGTATGGAAATGTTTTAATTAAATCCTTTGTACAATTAACATACAATAATTAAAAATGAAAAAAGCTCATGTTCTGAGCCAAGATGATAAGCAATTTTCACTACAATTCCACTTTAAGCACAACTAAATACCATGAAAGAGTTCAACAGAAAATGATAAAAAGTACTCTGAACAGTGCACAGAGAAACTAGCTAGAATCTAAACTTATGACTTGAAGAATGACACTCTAGTAAGAAATGAGTTACCTGGGTTTTATTATATGTGTGTGTGTGTGTGCATGCGTGTGTGTGTTTGTGTTTGTGTGTGTGTGTGTGTGTGTGTGTGTGTGTGTGTGTAATGTTTAATGATAAAGAGAGAAATCTAGCAGAGACTTAACAGCAGGGTGACTCACATTTGCATCAATGGTTGGCCAATCGACACTTAGCAGTGGCACTCAGTGTGTCAATCTGTCCTTTTACTCACAATCTACAATAAAAATGGGCAAGTGGGTCTTGAATGGAGTGATCAACCCTACACCAATATAAACCAGCAATAGGAGGGTACAAATATCAGTGGAAACAGCAGTTTTCATGTTTCTGAGCAATTTAGTTAGTGGCAGAAATTAAACCAGACTTTCCGCTTAATATGAGAAACCCATTGAGATCCTGTGGATCTCTACTCAGAGGCAGAGGGCATCTCACTAGGCTCATCTCCAGAAACACCTGTGGATATAGAGTTAAGAAGTCAACTACTATCATGTGATAATAAACAGAATAGGAAAAATGTTCTACTTCTTGTAGGTTCAGCACTCCCACTGCCTATCTAGCAATATTGTGAGGTGCAGGGAAGAGCTTTTATTTTTGCAAACGATCCCAACAGAGACAAAGCAAAAGATTAAACAGAGCCAAACAAATAAACCAAACCAGAGTATTATCACAAACGTTTAGAAAACTAAATTGTTATCAGAACTGCAAACAACGAAAGAACCTATAAGGTAAATATAATCAGGGAAAATGCCTGCTAAAATAGATTTAAATAAATAGTCTTTAAAAATACCCAATATAAAATAAAAATAACTCATCATACTAAGAAAAATCACAACTTGCACCAGAAAAATAAGCAACTAGTGCCAGTAACAAATTCAACCAAATGTTAGAATATATGACAAAGGTTTTAAAGTAAACTTGCTCTAACAGGTAATTCTTAATTTCTTTGAAATAAATAAAAAATACTACAGTAATAAGATTACAAATAGCAAAAAAGTACCAAATAGAAGCTATAGAACTGAAAAATACATGTCTAAGAACCTCACTAGATGACTTCTAAGAAGAATCATTGAAGATGACTTTTTAAAGTAATAAAATTTACTCAGTATGAATAACAGAAAAGTAGACTAAAAAATTCCAGAAACACAGAGACCTTTGATATAATTTTAGAAAGATGTAAATTCATGTCATCAGAGTCCCAGTAGAGAAAAAGAATTTCGATTGAAAATAATGTAGGCTTCCTGAAAAGTTCTCCAGTTTAACAAAACACCTTAAGATGCAAATTCAAGAACCTGTATGAACCCTAAATAAGCAAACTAAAAAAAATTCATACCAAGAAAAATAATAAATATCTGTAAACTTAGGACAAAATAATATCTTAGAAGCAACTTCAGGAGCAGTACATTGCCCAGAGGGAATAGTAACTCAAAGACAGCAGATTTCTCACCAAATACTATGAATTCCAGAGTGAAGTGGCACAACATTTCTCAAGTACTGAAACAGAGAGAGCTATGAACTGAACTCTGTATCTGGTGAAAGTATTCTATAGGAATGCAGAGGAATAAAATGATTTTTACACAAAATAAAAGAATGAATTCTGAGCAAACTTGTTCTGAAAGAATAGCTAAAGGAAGCTCTCTGAGTGGAAAGAAAATTGTAAAGAAAGATTGGAACCTCAGAAAGAACAAAAGCACATGGCAGTATGTAAAAACGAGGGCAAACATAAGAGTATATTCCCTTTCATGAGTTTCCTTAGTCACATTTGGTTGAAACTAGAATTATAACAACATCTGTATGGTGCTTAATGAATGTAGATTAAATACTCCAGACAATTATATTTTAGAAGTGAGGAAAGCAAAGGAAAGTGAAATTTCAATTCTTCATTCAAAGCAATACAACATTGGTCCCAATGGACTATAATAAGTTATACATACACACTGTAATATCTAGAGTGATGACTAAGAAAATTAAACTAAACATAGTATGAATAAAATAAGATGGGATTTAAATATATATTCAGCTAAGTCATAGGAAAGTAAGAAAATAGAAACAAAGCAATCCCTGCATCTTGTTTATACATTTTTCTAATTTGGGGAGAGGAAGGGAAATAACAAAATGCTGAAATAAGGATATAGGTTGACCCATTGTAACAATAAGATGTACAAGACACTATGTTGAAAATGAACTTTACAATTTGGGTTGGGGAGGGACGAATTGGGGAGGTGGGGAAGGAAGGTGGGGAAAAACAAAGTAATAGTGCTCAATAGGAAATGGACTCATTACCTTACTCATGTAACTGTAACCCCTCTGTACAGTATCTTTACAATAAAAATATAAGAAAAGAAACAGAAGAAGAAAATAGAAAACAATAAAATAGTAGACTTAAAGTTAACAGATGGGTAGTTATTTTAAATAATGGTGTTGTAAATATACAAGTTAAAAGTCATATAGCAGATAAAATATCATGTTTAAACTAAATTTACTTTAGTTTTTAAAACTAAATTTACTTCGAACACAATGACATAGGTAAAAAAAATAAAATGACATGCCATGCAAATACTATTTTTTTTACAAATATCTATGTTAATATCACATAAAGTATATTTTAGAGCAAATAATTCTTCTAGGGACATAGACATAATCCTAAATATGTATGTACCAATCAACAGAACAGAACTTCAAAATCTTAAACTGAGAGCTAAAAGAAAAATATAAAATCCACAATTATAGTTAGGATTTTAGTGCCTTGCTCTCCAAATCAATAGAACTACTAGACAGAAAATAAGTCAACACAAAGAAGAACTAAACCATGTTATTAACCAACAAGATCTATCAGCAGAATGCACATTCTTTTCAAGTATCCATGGGACAATTTCCAAGATAGACCATATATGGTTCATAAAACTAATCTCCAAGCATTTTAAAGAATTGAAATCATACATGTTCTTCAAGCATAATCAGGAAAAATCAGTGTTCAACAATTGGAAATTAGGCAAAATACTTCAAAGTAATTCATGAGTCCAAGAAATGAAATGCAACATATCAAAATTCATGGGATGCAGCTAAAGAATTACTAATAGGAAAGTGTATAGCATTAATACTTTAGAAAGGGGAAAAGTCTCAAATTAATAAGCTCCCACCTCAAAATGCAAGAAAAAGAGGAGTGAAATAAAGGCATCACTGGCAGATAAAAGGAAACAATAAAAATAAGAGAAATAAGTGAAATTGAAAATGATAACACCACTTCAAATCAATGAAGTAAAAAGCTATATCTTAGGATAAATCACTAAAACTGATACATATGAAAAGAGAAGAGGCTAGGTGCCAGTGGCTCATGCCTATAATCCTAGCTACTCAGGAGGCTGAGATCTAAGGTTGACAGTTCAAAGTCAGCCCAGGCAGGAAAGTCTGTGAGACTCCTATCTCCAATTAACAACCAGAAAGCTGGAAGTGGTGCTGTGGATCAAAAGTGATAGAGCACTAGTCTTAAGCATACAAGCTCAGATGCATAGCCTAGGCCCTGAATTCAAGCCCCATGACCAAGAGTGAGTGAGTGAGAGAGAGAGAGAGAAACATGCAGAGAGAAGAAATTTTACACCGCCATTAGAATGAATAATATTATATCATTTGCTGGGAAATGGATGGCCCTAGAACAAATCAAGCCAAGCTCAGGGACACAAAAAGTGTATGTTTTCTCTCATATGCAGAAGCTAGATTTAATATACACTGGAACATAACAAATTATACAGGTCTCTAGGCATTCACATACAGTGCGACCAAAGGAGGATACTCTTAGGAGAAGAACACAAAGACACAATGCTTATGTGCATCTGATCGTATCAAATAATATTTACAAAATGAACCCCAGGAAATGAAAACAAGAGTTTTTTTTCCTTTGTTTGCTGTTCTGTTTTTGTTTTCTTTTCTTTTTGTTCTGTTTGTTCATTTACATGTCAGGGAGTGTAAGGGGAGGCACAGAAATGGAGGGGCAAAGGGTGAACAAGTGTAGCAATAGTATTCATTGGACACTATGTTGAAAAAGAAATATATAACTGTGGGTGGGGATGGAAGGGCAAAACTGGGAAAGGGCCAGGTAAGAGGTGACATTTTCTAAGAAAACTATTCTTTACCTGACTTATGTAACTGTAACCCCTCTGTATATCATCTTTATAACAACATTAAAAATTAAAAAGAAAAAAGAAGAGACACAGATCACTAATATTAGAAATTAAAATGTCACTATATATTCAATTACCATTAGGAAGAATAATAAAAAATACAATGAACAGCATTATGGTCATTAATTTTACTGTTTGGAAGAAATGAATCAGTTTCTCAAAAGTCATGAACTAGTAAGTCACAATCAAGATGTAGTAGATAATTGGAATATTGTTACAAACATGAAAGAAATTGAAGTTATAATTTAAAACTCTTCCAAAAAACCCAAGCTCAGAGAGATGGAGACTTTTACCTAGTGTTTAAGTAACAAACACAATTTTTACCTAATCTCTCCCAGAAAAACCATTTGGTATGTGTCCCAGTATTAGGGTTTGAAGGCATGGTTTCCTTGATCCTGGATGAAACTCTTCATTTGAACCATACTTCTAGCCTAGCATTTTACTGGTTAATTGGTAATAGAGTCTTGTGGACTTTTCTGCCTAGACTAGTTTTGAATTTCAAGATTTCTGAGTAACTAAGATTACAGGCATGAGCCATTGGCACACAGAAAAAAAAGAAAAATATACACACACTTATTATTTGTATTAATTAGCTTCCTGATGCACTTCTATAATGTTTTCACTGTAGGTTTTAATTGCTTCATCTTTAATGGACTCCCATATGAGAATTGTTTTGTTATATTTTCTATGGTAAGAAATGAAAGATAAATTGATAGAAAAATAGACACTGAATAGAGTACCTAGAAATAGACTTACATAAACACGCCCAACTAAATTTTGACTAACATGCAAATAATTTAATAGTCTTTTCAACAAATAATGCTAGAACAATAGATACCCACAGGCCAAAGGAAGGAAGAAAGGAAGGGAGGGAGGGAAGAAAGGAAGAAGGGAGGGAAGGGTAGTTGGAGGAAGAAAGAGAGTAATGAAAGAACTTCAATTTAAACCTCATACCTTATGGAAAAATTTACTCAAAACAGACCATGAAGGACTGATGATGTAGCACAGTGGTAGTGTTAGCCTAGAAGCAAGAGACAATAGGTTTGATCCTCAGCACTGAAAACAAATAAAAGTGAAACAAAACAAAAATAAGATCATAGAACAAGCATAAATGTAAAACGAAGTATAACATAAACGACATATACATTCAGAGAAATATAGGAGCCAGACATGGTGGTGCACAGATTACAGAATGCCACCCCCTGGGAGGCTGAGGCAGGAGGATTTCATATTCAAGATCAAAGTCAGCCTGGACTCCACAGTGAGACTCTGTGTTTATGATTCAAAAAGGTTACATATTGTATGAATCATATATACTATGTGAATTTTTTGGGGGGGTCCAGTCGTGGGGCCTGAACTCTGGGCCTGGGTGCTGTCCCTTAGCTCTTCATCTCAAGGCTAGCGCTCTACCACTTGAGCCACAGCACCACTTCCAGCTTTTTTTCTTTTTGCTGATATGGCGTTGAGGAATCGAACCCAGGGCCTCAGGCATGCTAGGCAAGCGCTCTACCACTGAGCCACCTTGCCAGCCCACTATGTGGATTTTTGAAGTGACAAAGTTTTAGAAATGGAAGGCAGATTAGAGGCTGCCAGAAGTTCAAGGCAGGGCAAGATGGAGAATGAAGATAGATGACCGGTGTATATAGCAGCAGGATGATTATTGAGGTGATGAAACTCTTGTATCCTTACCATGGTTGTGGTCTTTGGGATAGTGCAGAAGTGATAAAATTGCATAGAACTAAAGGCATCCAAATAAGTACAGGTAAACTAGAAAAACAGAGATTGATGAGTTACATCCATTGTATCACATATATTATGGCACAGTTCTACAGGATGTTACCTTTGGAGGAAAACTGGATAAGGAGCACAGAAGAGCGTCCTGTATTATTACTGAAAATTGCATGTGGATCTACAATTACCTTAAAGTAAAAATTAAAAGTTCTATAAATCAGAAATTTTCCCTCACATTTCCTCCTCTAATGCCTCTGCTAGTTGTTGAATATTTACCAGCAGGTAGAATCACTTTTTTTTGGAGAATGGACTTTGTATTAGGAAAGCTCATTGCGATATCTTCCCAGAGCACCTCATGGGAGACAAAGGAAGTGACTGGAAGTAATGGAAGAGCTTATAAGCTGGGGAGAATAACACTTTCCGTGTCCTCAGTTTTCCTCATAAGTAGATTGGGAGAGTCAGAGGTAGAAGGAAGGAACCATGTTCTTTTGTGTATCTTTCTCTTACCCTCTCAGCTCAATAAGCTGTGCATCATGCTATGGTTTGGATGTGGCTTGGCTCTAGAAGTTTATATGCTGGAAACTTGATCCCCAGAGTAATTAGTATTTGGTGTGGTAGAACCTTTAGGGAGTAGGACATAGCAGAACCCTATTAGGTTATTGGTGGGACTAATCTTAGAAGGAATTAATGTAGTTCACATGGGTCCCTAGTTCTCATGAGAGTTATAAAATGGCAATAAACCTCTTTTCTTTATAAGTACCTGTCTCAGATAGATTTTTATATCAAAAGACGCAGTCTCCATGTTATGGGTGGAAAATAAGGCTGAAATACCTACCACAAAACCAGAGCTGGAGTTAGTGCCCAAAGTGAAGGTTCTTTTCATTCCTGCTGCCTAGAAGCCTATCCAACTTCCTAAACCTTAATCTTGTAAGGCAGCCTCTCCTGGAGGTAGGAGAGTCAGGCCAAGAATGTCTTGGAATCCAAGTAAAAAGGGTTGGAAGGAATTCAGCTCAACTTTACCACACAGACACGTGTGTATCAGAAGCCTAAGCAGACCTCCCTCTACTTATACTGCAAGAGTTACAAGGGACAGCTGCTAATTTTCATGATTAGATGTCTGTTCCCACTGCTTCTTGAAGAGTCAACCCAGGATAGTCCCAAAGTCCAAAGAGTAAGCCCCTTGGAGGGCAGACCGCCACTGAAACTTGTGTATCAGCCCTAGACGCCAATGGGCAGAGGTGTAGTGATGGTCATGGGGAAGATAGGATCTGTGAGTAAAGAAAGAAATGCTTTGGGTTGGAGACCATATTGCCTAAGAGACTGCCTTCTTACCCTGAGCAATCTCCTTGGCATTTTCCTCACAAGCTTTGCTACCCACAGTGATCGGAAATAATTCAGTTTGGTGGTTAGAGTCCTGGACTGGGGGTCAGGGAGGGTCAAGAGACACAGACTTCACTCAGTTTTCCTTTAAGACTTCAGACAAACCCCATTCCTCATTTCAAGTTTAGTGGGTCCATTTTATCCATCAATCAAATGAGGGAGTCAGACTCAGCGGTCCAAAGCTTCTCTCGGTTGTTTCAGCCTTCATAGTGAAAGTTAGTACTAAGATATTCATATAGGATCTACCTGAATCCAACACAGCTCACAAATGTTATTGGAACAGAAGTCCTAGTTGGATTTCATTTTTCTTCCAAGGAAGTTTATTGCCTAACAAAATGTACTTAGTGGTAAATTCGTGCCTGTGATGTTAAGTGTAGGCTACAAGCCCAGAGCAATAAGAAGAAAAGAAAAGAATAAATAAATAACAAGAGAGGGGTGGGCAGTCCAAAACCAGAAGGAGGGTTATGCAAGAGGGTCGAGAAGCCTCCAATTCATAGGAGCATCTCTCATCAACACAGGCACCATTCCTTATTTATGCCTGTCTGGGTTCCGCGTGGTCTCCACTTCTTGTTAGCTTTTCAGCTGCACACCAGGCCCCAGCTGGCAGTGGCTAATTGCAATCAGCAGGTGAGAAATGTAGGTTCTCCGAAAAGGAATTATCTCCAGCGCTGGGAACCATTCTGGGAAATGTAACAGACCTAGGAAGAGAGGGGGAGATGTTTAAAACCTGAACTTCTGTGAAAAGCATTAATTGAAAAAGACAGCACCGCACACCAGGAACCCATGACTCACTCGCCTGAAAATATAATGAAGCAACTTAGTGTGGAAGGAAAGACAGGCGGGGGAGGGGGGAACATTTCCATTTCTACATAAGCCATTCCTGCCTCATGTGCACAGGCCCTGCCTGCCCTCTTTTTCCAGGAGACCCAGAGAGCAAACCTTTGTGCTCTCTGGGTTTCATCTTTTACCTTTACAATTTTCTGTGTGAGTAAAACACTTCACCTTGCTAAGGACTTTGGAATTATTTTTTAAAGAGAGACTTCATAAAAAAAAATCTGCTGTGAAACTGAATGACTTGAAGAATGAGGTTCCAGATGGGTTCACAGGCTCTTGAGGTCACCCAGCATTCTCCCACAGGTTCACTGCCCTTAGGGTCAAGGAAGGGTTGCACACACACCTATTGGAGCAAGGTTATTTGCACCTTGGGGAAGCAAGAGACAAGGATCAAAGTCCTAGGTGGGGATTTCCCTGATCCTCAGTCCCAGGCAGTCCTGTCAGAAGCACCAGGGAACAGGAAGGGGCCTAGGTGACCTTGCAGGCCTCACTGCCTGACCCTCTCACCCACCTGCTCACCTGCAAAATCGGCTTCTCTCTGTGTGCAACCAGAAAAGGGAGTGAAAGGGTACCAGAAGGATGATTTGAATTTCATGTTCTCAATACCACCCCCTCACACACACTTGGGAGTTCTATGTGGCATGCATGTTGATTCAAAGAAAAATAGTCTGTTTGTTGGAGTTTAAAGCTAGCCATGGAGCAGCTCATACTGCACAGTGCTTGGGGGTGGCGGGGAGCAGGGGGAGGGGGGGAACTGCCTTACAAACTGCCTGAGGAGGTCCCACGACAGAGCTGGAGGGACTAGTCCAGCAACCTTTCTGGAGAACTTGTGGCATAGGGACAGGCCCCAAGACTACTGCAGATGGCCACCACTCATCTATAAAATGAACAAACTGCCCGCCTCAACCCTTCACCTCTCTTTGCCTGCACATTCCATAAAAAGCAAGCAAGATGTGGCTTCAAACACAAAAGATTCACTCCTCAAAAATAAACGTTTCCTGGCGTTTGGAGGGGGGTGGGGTGGGTGGCTTTGTTTTTCCTTCTTTTGGTTGTTTGTAGGGGGGGGGGAGGGGAGGGAGAGGTTAAACTCTGGAGCTGATCTCAAAAGGAACCACAGTCCCTGGTGGGAGGTCACACTAAGGACAGATACTCTGATGAGACCAGGAATCTTTGTCCACCTGCAAGCGCTCCCCTGCCCCCAACTCCCCAGGCACCCCAGGAGCCAAAGGAATGTCAGAAGAGAGATTAAAGTCTCAGGAGGAGGAGATAAAGAACCTCAAGACCTTCAGCCTTGGAGCCAAACCCCAGGCTTTGTGATCAAAAGACAAATAAACAGCCATTCCCACAGGGTCCCTCAAATCTGCTGAGCGGAGCAAATGTTTCCTCTTTATAAACAAGCTTACCTGATGAAGTCGAAGGCAAAGCAAGCCAGACCCTGAAATCCCACGCAGTTTTGGGCAGACAGCTTATCAAGCGCCTTTCTCACGTCTTTCTCTGAAATAAGACATCCAAGTTTGAACATAAACTGCAAACAAACAAAATCAGCTCTGCTCTTCATGCCAGCTTCCCCCTTCTGACGTGGGGAAGGTTTCAAGTAAGAAGAGAGTGTTTAGAATTAGAAGCTGCTGAAAGGATTTTAGAAACCCACAAGAAGAGAAGCAAAGAAAAGATTCTGTCTGCAGCCTCCTTTCAAGCATTATTAGGTTCTGTACCTCTGAGTTTCAACTCTAGGGGGCACAATTCATATGGAGGTCTGGGGAAGCTGTGCTCTTGGAGGTGACAGTACAATCAAAATGCAAAGTAAATGATGCTCTGTGCAGTGAGACAAGAGTCTCAATGAAAGCCCATTGTGGGCCATCATTTGGGTATTCCAGAAAAGGGTCAGTAATTCTTGCCCCAGTAAAGCTCTATTGTTCTCCAGCACAATGTCACTCTGGTAAGAATACACCCTGTGGAGAGAGAAAGAGGAGGAGGTAGGGAAGGTAATATGTAATGTGGTCTGGAAAGGCTTCATTGATTTGAAGTGACTTTTGAACAAAGAAGAGGTGAGAGTGAACCCTTCCAAGGGACCTCTCTGGAGGAAGAGGGAGCCAGGTAGAGGAGACAGCGAGAGTAAATATCCTAAAGTAATTTTGTGTCTGGTAGAGGGGAAATACACCATGAAAGCCTACAGAGCTGGAATGGAGAGACAGGAGAGTGATTCCAAAAGTGTGAGTGCAGTAGAGGATCCCAGAATACTATAGCAAGACTGTCCCATTAATCTGTTTCACTGGGCTGGGATCTAGACAGTCACATGTGGGGACCCAGGGAACTGACTTTCCTATCTCATTTTTGACATGAATCTGTTTACTCAATAACCATCTAGGAACATTGGCTCACCCTTCTTGGCTCCCAGGATCACTTGTATTTCAATTAGGGAGGCTGTTAAGGAGAGTCAAGCTTAAGATGTCCTCCACCAGTAATGGTGGAATGGCTCAGAGGATTGGGAACTGCTGAACTCTCCCTGTTCCAAAGTGCTTGGGAGCTAAGACCACAGAGTCTCCCACGTATTACCTTAGCAGGGCTCCAATATTGCATCTTTATGCATGCAAGCATCATAAAGAAGGAGACATATGGAAAAGAGGGAGGAGAACTTAAAGGCATCTCTCACTGTGAAAACGGTACCCTGGCTTGCCAGGTACGGAGTGATGGAGTAAGTTTGCATCAAGCTCCGCCCCCCCCACCTCTCTCACACACACACATACATACCTTTTCCCACATAGAACATGAATACAACTGTGGAGAGGATGAGCTTCTTTCTGGACTCATCTCTTGCAGAAACATGTAGGATGTACTGAGTGTCTGTCATACTGTTGTACTTGAATGCCCAGTTCAATGAAAGCACAGGCAGTACCTGTCCTGAAAAATGTAAAACAGGAGTCCAAGGTAAGTTGGGCATTTTGATATGATTTCTTGGCTAGGGACCCTGTAGATACCTATAGACAGAACCTCTTCATTTCCTTTTGAGAATTTGTCAGCTCTATTGTATGGCACCATGTAGACAGAACCTCTAAGCAGAGGTGACACCTGAAGCAGGAAGCTTCTATTTGGATGGGTATTGCAACAGTTTCTCACAGGCTTCAACTTCATTCATGCAGGTGATCTGTAGTCTAGGCTGGTGCTCTCTACTACACAGCTCTACTCATACCAACCCCAGCACTCCCAGACAGTCAAGGACAATGACTGGTGGGCACTGGAAGGACTGCAGGCACCGTCACATCCCATAGCAAGATGTTTAATGAGAACACATGTAAGCTGCAACAGTACCTACCACACTTCTTCCTGTCAGAGCAGAGATACAGCTGCTCTCACTTCTGCCTTCAAATTAACACTTCAATTTCTTTCCAAACTAACCTCATCCAGAAAAGGGGGAAAAAACAGAATTAGGGGAAACAATTCCAGTTTTGCTACTGTGGTACAAAGTCATCACAGTGACTTTTACCTCGACCCTCAGTTTCCTCACATGCAACATCTCAGAGTTGCCTGAAACAAAATGGTATTGGGAGCAGTTCCTTTTCTCTGTCATTAGTGAGGCAGTGAAGACAGTGCATTGTTTTAGGTCAATTTGCGCTGTGTTCTATACAGCCCAAATGCTAATGCAGCATTGAGAGGTCCCACTGGATACAGGGGCTCAAGTGTCCTAGTATATGTCATAAGGACACATATACTATGCTACATTCAGACCAGTAAGAAAGAAATATCATCATCTTTCTTCCCAGGTGCTAACTTTCACATTTAACTTGCTGCCATACTGGCACTAGTCACCTGGTGAGGTAGTGGCAGCAGGTGGCAAAAGCCCATGCTCATCTCTAGCTATCAGACTGAGAAGGCTTTGGAGACTGTAGAAAGATCTATAGGATTGCCACAGTTCAATTAACAACCCAAACCCAAACATTTTCTTCTATAAGTTCATCTTCCAGGTGATTTCAGATAATTCTAATATAACCTGAGGAAAATATCTCTGAGCAAAGAACTGTGAGCATCATAACTTGTGAAGAGCTTTCAGCAAAAGTGTGCTATGTTACTGAGGAAGGGAGGTGAAGGGGAGAGAAGGGGGAGGGGAGGGAAGAGGAGAGGAAATGGGGAGAGAAAAAGAAAGGGGGAGAGGAGAGGAGAGAGGAGAAGAGAAAAGGAATCCTCTATTTCTCCTGCTTGTCATTCAGGGAATTGAAGAGGAGAGGAGAAAGAGAGAGAGAGAGAGAGAGAGAGAGAGAGAGAGAGAGAGAGAGAGAGAGAGAGAGAGAGAGAATAGCAATGACCATACAACAAAAAAGACAGAGATGTGACACAAACACCAAGGCTCAAGTCTGTAATCTTACCTACTTGTAAGGAATCACAGTTTGAGGCCATACCAGTTATAAACATTCACAATTCCATTTCAACCAATGGCTAGGCATCATGGGCATACTTGTCATCCCAAACCACAGGGGAAGTGCAATGGTTGGGTATTATGACACATGCCCGTCAGACCAGTGACAAACAGGAGGACCACAGTCCAGGCCAATCCAGCCATAAAGTAAGACTCTATCTAGAAAATAACCAATACAAAAAGGTACTTGGTGGAGTTGCTCAAGTAGTTGAGTGCTTGCTTAGGCAACATAAAGCTCTGAGTTCAACCCCCACTATGGCTACAAAAATGACCAAGATGTAAATTTAGACCAAAATTGAGAAGTAAACCAAACTGTAGAAGAAAAGAAAGATTCTCATTTATGACCAAAGTCATGAAAAAAAGATGACAGTTAGAGTGCCTGACCATGGGCCTCAGTTTCCTACTCATGGAAGGAAGACTGACTTGCCCATCTCCAAAACCCCTTTATGAGAGCATCAATAGTCTAAGTCAAGCTAGAGGATCCCATGCCAGCATATACAAGATGCAAAGTAAGCAAGGGAAAGAAAATGCCAGTAGGAATACCTTTATTCAGAGCACTTCTTAGAAGATGGTGCTAATGCAACACTGCGTGCCTCATGACCTGCACTCATGAAGTCCTGCCCTCTGCACTTCCACCCTGTGAGATGAATGGCTGGAGCAAATGTGTGCTTCCAAGTAAGCATAGTAGTTTAGATCAGGAGTCCTGCCGATGAACAGGCAAGTCAGCAGGAGAGGCAGATTTGGCTGTGAGAGTCCATGCCATGAGAGCTTGGAGGAAGAGGCACTGAAGACTTAAAAGTACAAGTGGAAACTGAATTTGATTTTCTTTAGTGTTTAAAAGATTTTTTAAATGAAGGTTAGTAAAGCAATCCTCCTGGGCACCGGTGGCTCATACCTGTAATCCTAACCACTCAGGAAGCTGAGATCCAAAGGCTAGCAGTTTGAAGCCAACCTGGGCAGAAAAGTTTGCTAGATTCCATGTCCAAAATAATCAGCAAAAAGCAGAGCTGGAGGCATGGCTTAAGTGGTAGAGCACAAGGCCAGTAAACAAGCCAAGTGAGTATCTCAAGCAAGTATGAGGCCCTGAGTTCAAATCTGGAACAGAAGGAAGAAAAGAGAGAGGATGAATCCTAACAGTGATTCACAACATGCGTGCTGAATCCTCCTGTTCTCAATGTTTCACCATAAACACAATGCAGACCTCCTATTATTCTATAGGCCTAGAAGTTAGGGTTGGGCACCTAGGAGCAGTGATCCAAATTAGAATTAAGACTGTCATATCTTTGTTTAGCTCAGAGATTAGCAGAGTTTTTTTCTGCAAAAGATCAGGTATTAAATGTGCTAGTCTTTGTGGGCCATACAGTCTTGGTTGTCACTACGTAACTCTGCCATTATAGCACAAAAGCAACTGTAGTTAATATGTAAATAAATGCATGTTCCGATAGAACTTTATTTACCCGAACAGGCACAATTTATGTAGGGCCTGTGAGCTGTAGTTTGTTGACAACTGATCCAGTAGTTTCTGAGAAGGTTGGGCTCGGGTTTTAAATTATTACATTACTTACAAACTATGCATATTATAATACGAAGAAGGAAGAAAATAAAAGAGTAAAACAGAGATGAAACAAAGTCCTTTAAAAAAATAAACTCTGTGTGTATGGGGAACAATGCAGTCAAGAAGTAGAAAGGGTAAAAAGCAAAATACATCTTTAAGAGCTACAGGCATGGCCGAAGAGCCTAACATTGGCATTTTCTTCTATAAAACACAAAGCTTGGACAAAGAGCTCTACCACTCTGTCATTCTGCCCCGTGCAAACCTCACCAGATTCAGAGCCATGCATGAAACAAAGCTACCACACACTGTGGAGAGTACACAGATGGGAATTTTCACCATTCCTGTTAAGGTCTCTCACTGAGGACGAATCCTATCTTCTTCCTACAGCACATTATGCTGAAGACATATCTAAACTTGCACTTAAATAAACAATTTAATCAGCAGCCTAAAGTTTCCTTTTATCACCCAATCTCCCAGCTAGACTGAATAATTATTTTCCATCTTCTAACCGCTGGACTGTTAAGTATCAGCTAAAGCAAACAGAATATCAGGCATTGTTGAATGCCCCCACAGCTCTAGTCTTTCACTAACGCAATTCCCACGGTGGCTGGTTTTTTAAAAGACCTTGCAACTAAACATGGCTCTCAGAATGATTGTGCTGTAGAGAAATGCTTTGTAGTGTGGGAGAGAGGGAAGGGCTTTTCATCTAGCGTGACTGCCATCAGCGTTCTGGTCATTAACAAAGAAAACGATATACGGGTTGGATTACAAGCAATCCCATCGCCAGTTTGAATGGGAAGAATATTTCTAGACTCTGTCTGATGACCAAGCCCATTAGGACTCTCTCAGCCTTCCTTCTCCATCTATACAATGAAACTAGAAATGCTTGCATTGTGTGGTTGTTCTAGAGATCGACTTAGATAATGAGGAGTGTAGTCTAACCCAGTTTCCAGTACTCTCTCTAAACCGGAGTTGCCTTGCTACTACTCAGGATTGACAGAACTTCATTCTTACCCAAGTCATGCCACTCTCTGATGGGGGAGGAGGTGAGAATGACAGTCTTAAAAACAATCTCCTTGTGGTATGTGCCTCTTCCAAAAGTGCTCTCTTGTGATTGGCTTCTTACATTTAAGAAAAGTCACTAGGGACCCCACCCTGGCTGTTGTCCCAATCTGAGGCTGTGTGGAACTGCAGAAATAGATAAGAGCCAGGATAACTGGTGACTGTAGAATCTACTGGGCCATCAGACATAGCCCACTGAGTCACTGGTTTCTCTTGGCAAGTTTGTAGTGGAAACACCCTTCCTGCCACTAAAGTCCTTCCCTACTCCCCTCTGTCTCATGACCTCCTCAAAGATCAATGCCCTCTACCCCTGCCTGCTCATGTGGCTGGCATGGAGGGGAGTAACCTACCTCACAACCCAGGCTGTTTCTGTTTCCTACCTCACTGGGTCTCCATTCCTAAAGACTTCTGTAGGCTCGTAGTGACTCATGGGAAGTCCTGCAGCTGCCTTCTGGCCTTGTCCCTGACCTCAGCCTTTTCCCTCTCCATCCATCCTCCACACGTCCCTATTAGACTGGTTCCAAAGATTAAGATCAACCCCTGACTCTGCCATGCTTAAGAGCCATTAAAGGTAGGACAAAGCTCAAGCACCTCAGTAAGGCCTATACTGACCTGGTTCCAGCCTACCTTTGAATACCTCACCTTCGTGATTTTGCTGTTGTTCTTTATGGTTTTTTTTTTTTTTTATGCTGCCATCTGCTCATCCAACTGCAGCTCAGTCTTTAAATCCAGCTCAAATGCCAAGTAGCTCTGACAGTTCTGAAGGTAGTACCAATTGCCCTTTGTTCTCACAGGCTCCTGCAGTTACTTGTGTTTATTTACTAGAATATGGGATAGATACTTGGGAGTGGTTTGTGTTTCTACTCTGCTATAACATCAGTATTATAATTTATTCATATTGATATTTCCAACAACCAACATACTACCTGACATACAGGAATAGGTGTGCAGTATGCTTTGCTAACTGGAATAGAATAAATCGAGAGGACAGATTCTTTGGTGTTGGTGGGGAGAAGAGGCTGATACAGGCAAGACACAAAACATCCACAAGTACCATCCAGGGAATTTTCTAATATTTCTTTTTAAACCGTTCTTATTTTTTCTTAGAATTGCCTTTGGAGAATAAGCCAGTCTTTCCCACCCTCCATTTCCCATTAAATCAATAACTATCTCTAGTCTCAGAGCTGTCAGTCATCTTGTATCTATGATTTTGAATCATAATTATAATCCATCCCTTGTCTGTGTTTTACTCAGCATCCACAATGTCCAGGAGGCTTTGTTTCTTTTTAGCAATTTCCTTTACAGTTCTCTCTACGCTTCACCATAAGCAATTGCTTTATCAATAGTTTGCCTGTGTGACATCATGAGATTCTGGTACAAGAATATTTTGGAAGGCCACAACTCATATAGTGTTTCCCTACCCTGAGGGCTCAGGGTAAACTCCACATCTCTTGGCATGAGTAATAAGGTCTTCAACAGCCTGGCCTTCTGCTCTTCTGTTTCTGCCTTTGGTTCTTACTGATGTTACTCAACCCCAAACTTCCCCACTGTTTTCTCAGCAGGCCAAGCTTTGTTGGGTTGCTTTTCTTATATCTTGTCCCCAGATTGCTTTTCCCTCCATCTCCATCCAGTGAACTGTTCTTTTTTTTGTAATTTTGTTGTTATTATTAAGATGTTGTACAGAGGGGGTTTCATAAGTCAGGTAACAATAAGAACACTTTAAAACTTATTTTATTGTGAAGATGCTGTACAGAAGGGTTACAGTTATATGAGCAGGGCAATGAGTACATTTCTTGTTACCTCTTCCTTTATTTTAAAACACTCTTTTTATGGACAATGTCACCCTTTCCTTTCCTTTCCCTGAGTTTCCCCCTTTTGTCCCTGCTCACAAGTTACATAGGTCATTTTTCTACAGGGTGTATACTGAATAGCACGATTGCGTGTGTTTACCTTTCCTCCCTCCCTTTCTGCATTCCCCTTTTACCCACCCTAAAAGAAAAGAAAACAAAAGCCAAGAACACCACTAAACAACAATTATACCAACAATAATAACAACAAAATGTTTCCATTTCTTAGAGTTGATTTCAATAAATAGTATTTTAAATGTCCAGTTAATTTCTAATTATGTTTCGTTCCATTTTAGCTGTTGTCTCCTGAGAGGTATCTTTGCTGCCAAGACTCCATCTTTCCAACAAATGTTGTCTATTTCTGTAATGGGATTCTACCTACCTCAGCTTTTTATCTTCCTTTTTCTTCTTCTTCTCAGTTTTATTTTCTTTTAGTTTCAGACATCAGATATATATTATCAAATTACTCATGGGTATAATAATCCCCCTTTCTGAAAGGGATAGGTTCTAAAACCCTCGATGGGTGTTGGAAGCATCAGGAAGAATCAAACTCTACATAGATTATATTTTCCCTATACATTCATTCATGTGATAAAATTTAATTTACAAATTAGGCATAATAAAAGATTAATAATAAAGAGCTGATAATAAAATAGAACAGCTGGGCACTGGTTGGCTTATGCCTGTAATTCTAGTTATTCAGGAGGCTGAAATCTGAGGTCAGTGGTTCAAAGCCAGCCTGGGCAGAAAAGTCCCCATGCGACTCTTATCTTTAATTAACCACTCAAAAAACTGGAAGTGGAGTTGTGGCTCAAAGTGGTTGAGCAGTAGCCCTGAGTAAAAAAGCTCAGAGATAGCACCCAGGCTCTGAGTTGAAGTGCCACAACTGCCAAATAAATAAATTAAATTAAATAGGACAGATATAACAATACACTATCACAGAGGTTACATGAATGTGTTCTTCCTTTATGTCTACGTATCTTACTGAGCCATACTCAGCCTTCGTATAATTCTGTGAGATGGTACAATGCCTACAAAATGAGATGAAGTGAGAATGACCTAGGTGGTGTGCTGTACCACAGTTGACTGTAGGTAACTGAAATGTTGGAAAGCAAAACTGGCTAAAGGGAGAGGTTAACAATAGACTCTCATTATTGAGCCAGGCACATTCTGTAAGTACTAGTAAGGCCACTATGCCAAACAAAAATGAGGAATTTGATAATAGCTTATTCCTTATCACCATATCAACCTACATCCTTGCCTCCTTGTTTGAAAGCTCTACTCTTATCTTAAGTACTATATCTATCCTACACTTCTTTCTATGTAATATTATTGCACCTAAAAGCATTGTATCACACTTTTTGTGCCCTTCCTCAGATTTTATATTCCTAAGATCCATCCATATTTTTCTGTGTAACTTTCTCCACTCATTTCAATGACTGTTTAATTTCCGATGTGTATATATATTACAATCTGTTCTTTTTTTTGGGGGGGGGGGTCCGGTCGTGGGACCTGAACTCTGGGCCTGGGCACTGTCCCTCAGCTCTTCAGCTCAAGGCTAGCACTCTACCACTTGAGCCACAGCGCCACTTCCGGCTTTTTTCTTTTTGCTTATGTGGTGCTGAGGAATCGAACCCAGGGCCTCGAGCATGCAAGGCAAGCGCTCTACCACTGAGCCAACTTCCCAGCCCATCTGTTCTTCTTTTTGATGGGCATTTGGTCTGGAATAGAGTGACCAGACATAACAAATAAATGATACTCAGACAAGTTTGGATTTCAGATGATGATTTTATTCTCTTGCAATTGTTGGGATGTACTTATGCTAAAAACAATGACTCATCTAAGTTGAATTTTAACGGTATATGCTGGATTTTGTCTGGGAACCTGAGGTCAGAACTGCTATGAGCATTCCACACATGATTCTCACTGTATTTGACAGAGTTTCTTTCTGGTAACACCAAGCTGGTTGCTTTGTGGTGCTGGTGACTACGCCAAGTGCTCCACCACTGAGGTACATCCCCAACCTCAACTACTTTTGCAAATGACTGTTCTCAAGAATACTTGAAACTCATCTGCTATTTAAAGAATATGAAAAGTAATTGTTTAAATAGGGATACAAGTGGACCCATTGCAATGATGAGATGTACAAGATGCTATGTCGGAAAACGAACTTTACAACTTTGGCGGCGGTGGGGGTAGGGTGGGGGGAGAGTAGTCGTGAAGATGGGAGGGCATTGATGGTAGGGGAAACAAAGGAGGAGGCAACAATGCTTGATAAGAAATGTACTCATTATGTGACAAAATTCATATGGAGCCACAGCTTTTAAAACATAAACTGGGAGGCCAGGCTCCAGTGTCTCACATCTGTAATCTAGCTACCCAGGAGGCTGAGATCTGAAGATCATGGTTTAAAGCCAGCTCAGACAGGAAAGTCCATGAGACTTGCCTCCAATTCACCAAAAAGCAGATGTGTGGCTCAAGTGGTACAGCACCAGCCTTGAGCAAAAAAGGTAAGGGACAGCGTCCAGACCCTGAGTCTAAGTCCCAGCACTCACTCACACACACACACACACACACACACACACACACAAATACAAGAGACTGAGGTATTCCTCTAACTCATTCATGCCAGTATTGAATTTACAGAAAGCTGTGAACTTGGGTGTGCCACCAGCCTGGGGACATAGAAGAAAATGAACATTGACTATTATAGTAAAGTCAACACAGACTGATGCCATTTTGATCCTCAACACTTAGCATGTTGGAAGAATTGATGCTTGTATATGGTCTGTAGTTCAGTAACTTTGGAGGAGAGAGAGAGCTAATAAGGATCCACCTTGGGCTCTGACCAGGAGTACAAAGGATCTCAACAAAAAGTGGATGGATGTGTTCTGCCAGATGTCTAGCTGAGGAACTATAACCCTTTATGAAATCATACTAGAGGTTAAGAGACAGTGGGATAGAGGTCTTTTGCCATAAGAATCTCTGAAAGGGCCAGTAAATTAGTTCAGGAAAGATAGCTTTATTCGTCTTCCAGTGCATCCATGAATGTCAGTGGGGTTCCCAACTTTAACTAAGTGGTGAGAAGGACATGAGTGAAGAGAGAGGAGTTCTACCTCTCTTCACCCTACCCCGACACTGTAGCCTTTCAGTCTAAAGGAAACCCAAGCTGAGCAGAGAAGATTTAATGCAAAGATAAACATAGAATTTTGACTTTTCTCAAATAGTCTAATTACTCAGTTGTGACTTGAAGTGGCCATAACAATCTATTAGCTACCAATTATTTACCATAGCTAAGATATGGAACCAACCCAGATGCCCCTCAGTAGACGAATGGATCAAGAAAATGTGGTATATATACACAATGGAATTCTATGCCTCCATCAGAAAGAATGACATTTCCCCATTTGTTAGGAAATGGAAAGGCTTGGAAAAAATTATATTAAGTGAAGTAAGCCAGGCCCAAAGAAAGGTAGGTCCCATGGTTTCCCTTATTTGCAATATCTAGTATAGGTATGAGTCAAGCGGAAAAAGTCAGAGAATGTGATGTTAGGAAAACGAACCCTCAAATATGTATTTTAATGTTTTTGTTTCTTTCATGCGTTTCTAACGCATTTATAAGATTATTTCTTTGTTGCTTTGTATGTCCCTCCCCCACAGTGTAACCCCCGCTTTCACTATATTTGATGTCAGTATAACATGTGGAGGAGATGGGGACCAACAAGTCGTTTAAGGATTCAGGTGGACCTGTTGCAACAATGAGAAGTACAAAATGTCATGTCAAAAACGAGCTTTACAATGTCGGTGGGGGGGGGTATGATTGGGTGGGGGGGAGGGGGGAGGCTGGGAAGGGAGGTGAAGGGTAAACAAAGGAGGAGGCTGCAATGCTTGGTAAGAAATGTATGCATTATCCTGCCCATGTAATTGTAACCCCTCTGTACAGTATGTTCTCAAATAAAATAAAATTAAATTAAAAAAAAAATCTATTAGCTACCAATATGTAGAAATGAAATGTTCTCAGTTTGGTTTCAGGTTTAGGGTAAGATTGCCCTCCTTGAAGCAAGTCAAACAATCGAGTCCTGTTTTCATCATGTAGGCTATGCTTGTCTGCATAATGGTTGCACCTCACATATTCATTCAGCCACATCCAAGTAACCACACTGGCAATTACAATCAGCCAAGAGGGAAAAACCTCCTTGGAATAGGATCTGAATAGAATTTCCTTTCCTTCCTACTCCTCTCCTCCCCTCTCCTCTCTTCTCCTCTCCTTTCTTCTCCCCTTTCCTCTCCTCCTCTACCCTCCCCTCTCCTCTCTCCTCTCTTCCCTTGCCTTTCCTGTTCTTGTCTCCTCTTCTTTTTTCCAGTCCTTTGCCCACCTCCTCTCCTCTCCTCTTCTCTTTTCCTCTTCCTCCTTCACCTTGCCTTCCCTCTTCCTCCTCCTCCTTCCCACCTTTTCTCTTCTTCCTCTCTCCCTCCCTCTCTCAGTCTGTCTCTTGCACTCTCTCTCTCTGCTTGCTTTCTACACTCTGTTATATACTCAGCGGGATTTTCTTATTCTTGGTCTCAGAGTCCTTTTTCTTCAAATCCCAAGGGCTTAGTCCTGACTTTATAAAGAAAGTGGGTTGTTAGGGGAATATAGGGTCGGCTTGACAGGTGATTCAGAGGATCAGAAAGGCCTGGGTGATTGTCCTGATGACAAGCAGACTATTATAGATGAGGATTCAGAAGTGGCAACCAGATTGACTAAAAGGCCATAGGATCAGCATTCACTCTTGTATGTTTCAAGTTTTATTTCGAATGATAAAGATAAAAAGACTGTATCTAGCAGATGTGTGAAAGCCAAAGCTGGAAGAAAGTCCTAATGTTCCAGATGATAGAATCAGGATTCAAAGTCATAAGTAGATACATGGAATGATTGAAAGAAGCAAAATAAAATTTAGGGAAATAAATGTAAACATCAGCTTTAAATTCAGATAGTCAATGATAGAACTAAGGGATACTCCACTTCCTTTCAAAAGTTCTTAGTTTCTTGATTTAATATGATTCTGAAGCAAATCATAGCTGCTGGTGTAGATATTGAGAACCAAGCTTGATTGTGCCATAGCAGAGAGGTCAGAGAGAGGAAGACATTGACAAACTGGAGCATGTCAGAGTCTGAGACCCGGAAGGGGGAGATGTCTGGAAATGTCAACAGACAAGAAATAATTGAAGAAATTTAACATTTGCATGTGAATAAAAGAAAAAGGGACTCAGAGTAGTACCTTTTAATTTGTTGACAAACCACCTTGTCAAAGAGGGGTTAGTTCTAGGAGGCAATATCACAGTAGAAAAGACAGAGAAGGAATATATGAGAAGGTCCTACACAATGCTCCTTGAGAGCATCACAACTGTGGAACAGGTTATTTCATGACACAGAGACACACAAGGTTATCTGTAGAACTCTAAAAAATTTCAAAACCGGGAACCGGTGGCTCACGCCTTTAATCCTAGCTACTCAGGAGGCTAAGATCTGAGGATCACGGTTCAAAACCAGCCTGGGCAGGAAAGTCTGTGAAACTCCAATAAAGCAGCAGAAAACTGGAAATGGTGCTATGGCTCAAGTGGTAGAGCACTAGCCTTGAGCTGACAAGCTGAGGGACAGCGACTGGACCTTGAGTTCAAGCCCCATGTCTGACAAAAAAAAAATAATTCAAGAATGTTCGACATGTGTTTGTGTAGGCCTTGACCTCTGGAAGTCCCCTTTGCCCTTTACTTGCTATGATTCCACCTTGCTTAAGTGAAGACAGCCTGTCTGAACTGTGGAAGCAGGTAAATTACAGAATAAGATTTTAGCCTATACAGATAGTAGCTAGATCTGAAGCTGAATAAATAGTATTACATGATGACTGGCTTTAAGGCCTAATAGAATGGAAGTGAGACAAGACCAAAATTAGTTAGGTGCCACTATGCTTGAAAGACTGATTTAGAACCTAACATTCAAATGACACTCATAATCAGTCTCACTAAGAGCAAACAGCATTCATCAAGCACTAATCATAGTGCATCCCTGAAATTAAAAGCCAAACACCTCAAATCTTTTTTTTTATTGTGAAAATACTGTACAGAGGGGTTACAATTACATGGGCAAGATAATGAGTACATTTCTTAACAAGCATTGTAGCCTCCTCCTTTGTTTCCCCTTCCCATCCCTTCCCATCCTCCCCTCCCCCAGCCCCCCCACCCAATCCTCCTCCCCTCTCCCCCCCCCCCACTAAAGTTGTAAAGTTCGTTTTTGACATAATGACTTGTACATCTCATTGTTGCAATGGGTCCACCTGTATCCCGATTTAAATGATTTGTTTTTTCCCTTCCCCTCCACAAATTATAACATCAAATACAGTGAAAGCAGGGGTTATACCGTGGGGGAGGGACATACAAAGCAACAAAGAAATAATCGTATAAGTGTGTTAGAAACAATCGCATGAAAGAAAAAAACATTTGAATACATATCTTAGGGTTCATTTCCCTAACATCAACTTATCTGACCTTTTTTGCTTGACACAGACATATACTAGTTATAGGGTCAGATGCAGATGAACCAAGAGTTGAGGAGAAGTGTTTATAAGACTACACCAGGACCTGAATACTTCCAGATGGTTTCATTCTGCCAAATTTAAAATATCTATTTTTAACTTTGGGGCATATATGTAGACTTACATTAAGGGAGATTGAATCAATGTGTGTTGTCCCCTTGGAACTTGTAAGAAATAGTTCCTCCCAAGACCTACTGGATTTGTATCAGCACTTTCACAAGTACCTCACACAATTTACATTCAGATTTTAGAATTACTGCTGTATATGAGTTGTCAAAAATATGGCTTTGTTGCTATCTTAGGCTATAGATGATCAGATATATAACTCAAATGTGGCTTACATTACTTGACCAGTACGAGCTTGTTTATGGAGACATAGAACAGTATCTTCAGCATGAAGACTATCACATTTAGGGTTAAAGAAAGACCAGCAATTGGTATCCAAGAGATTCAATGGTAAGTTAGGAAGTTTGTGTTGTCCTGAAATATAAGTACTTGCATCTTAAATCTGATTGTATTTGAGAAGATAGGAAGGCAACTTTGATCCTTAGAGCCAAACATCATAGGATATCAATACTCTGGAATATACCACTTCCATATAATGAATAGGAAAACAGATTGGTGCCTTAGTTTGTTTTGGACTGCTTTAATAGAATACTTGAGTCTGAAGAATATATAAAGAAGAGATTTTTTTGCCTCCTCCTTTATTTCCCCTTCTCATCTCCTCCCCTCCCCCGCCTCCCTCCCTCCCCCATCAAAGTTGTAAAGTTTATTTTCTTTTTCTTTTTTTTTTTTGGGGGGGGGGGGTCCAGTTGTGGAGCTTGAATTCTGGGCCCGGGCGCTGTCCCTCAGCTCTTCAGCTCAAGGCTAGCGCTCTACCCTTGAGCCACAGCACCACTTCCGGCTTTTTTTTTCTTTTTGCTTATGTGGTGCTGAGAAATCGAACCCAGGGCCTCATGCATGCAAGGCAAGCGCTCTACCACTTAGCCACCTTCCCAGACCGTAAAGTTCATTTTCGACATAAAATCTTGTACATTTCATTGTTGCAATGGGTCCACCTTATTCCTATTTAAACGATTTGTTTTTTCCCTTCCCCTACACAAAAAGGAGGAGGCAACAATGCTTGATAAGAAATGCACTCATTACCTTGCCCATGTAATTATAACCTCTCTGTACCATGTTTTCACAATAATAAATAAAGATTTTTTAAAAGAAGAGCTTTATTTCTTGCCAGTCTTCAGGCTGAGAACCCCAAGATCTCAGGGCTGCATTTGGTGAAGGTCTTACTGCTGTGTCATCATAAGGCAGAAAACATCACAGGGTGAGAGATCACATAAGAGAAAGTGGACAGGAACAAACTTATCCTTTATCAGAAGCCCGCTTCTGTGATAGCTACCTTTCCTGCAATAACAGCATCCCTGAAAGTAGCACTCTCATACCTTCGCAAAGGTCCTTCCTTTCAACACTCTTGCACTGGGAATTGTTTCCGGCACATGACCTTTGGGGGACACATCCAAACCATAGCAGGTGGCTAAGATGAGGCATCTCATTATTCCTAATCTCTAGGGATTGCCTCATTATCTTATATCTATATCTGTATCTATGACTTTATGCTCTATGCTGGTGACATTTGGTGATATTTTAGAAGGAGTGGCTTGCAGAGGTCTGTTTCAAGCGGAGTGCAAATGATACCTGACATGTGTCCTGGAATGAGACTTGGACAGGAAAAGGAAATGTTAAGTATCATTCTTTGAAATCTTTCCTTGCAGTGTTCAAGTATTACCTTGTTGTTTTTAGTGTGAGAAACAACTCAAGAAAGAAGATAAATGCAAAAACATCGAAGTTTAAAATGAAAGATAGTCTGGTCTTGAGTAAATTGGAAAATCCTTGCTTTCAATTCACCTCTAACCAGAAGAAGCAATGAAATCGCCTTTGATTTGTTCCAGTTTTAAAAAAAACCAGTTCCAAATATCTCATCTAATAAGAATTCTCAAGACCATTACTCAGTCAGCATTATACCATTCTGAACATCCCAGAATGGGTTTTCTTTAGACCCATATTTAAGAGGTAGACTTCCCAATGCTTCAAGTTGGTTCAGCCCTCTAAACAAGAGCAACTGATTCAGCAGGCAAAGCCTTAGTTCATGAATCATGAATCTTGAAAACTCTTCAACAAAACCTGAGGAGTAGCATTTAACTCTGTGGTTCTTACTTACACAATCTTATTTTTTCCCTGTTCCATAAATCAAAAGGAAAAAAAATCCAATGCATCTTTACAGTATGACAAGTCAAACACAAGAATGGGTGTTTGGTGACTGGGTCCTTTGCTAGAAACAAGGTCAGGAGGAAGATGGTGGGAGCCATAGTAGGTACAAGCTTACATTCCACATCCTTCTCCAAATGACCTCCTGCATTGTGTTCTAGGCAATCAGGAAATATTGATAACTGTTAACCACTAGCCACACATTTTTTCAATAAGAAAATCACATTTTAGTTATGCTCTCTCTGGCTCCAGCAAGAGAGGGAGTCTGCTTTGGCGATTTCAAAATACTGGTGTTCCAGGGGTTACAAAAGGGCCAGCTTGCTTCCGAGCAGAGCATCATATCCCAGGCTTCTTTATATACTGTTTAACAAAATAACCCCATATTTACTTAGCAGCAAATATAGGTTGGTGCTGGATAATGTTAAAACAAATGTACATGGTTTCTTCTTGCCTTCAAGAAGGTCACTAATCCTGCTGATAAGATATACAAACATTAAAAACCAGCAATAGCAAGGCAGTAGATGATAAATACCAAGAGAGTGGGAAAAACAAATGTTATTATAATAACATTGCATTCAGGTGAAGTTCATTAGCACAGGAATGGAAGTGAGGAGTAGAATGGTCAAAAATATCTGTGAGTCTGAGATCATATGGAGGGGAAATTGAACTATGTGAACAGTTTCACGGCATTCAGGAGTGGGCAGAGAAGATGGGTGGCTCCAATAGGCTGTTAAACTTGGAGGAAGGGTTACAACTGAACTTCAGTGGGAGACAATGGCTTCATTACAGGTCTCTACACCATGCAGGACTCCTGCCCTAGCTTATACATGATCTGGAATAAACCCTTGTAAAGGAAGGGCAGAGATATTCTGAGGAATAGCAGGGCAAATCAGGTCACTAGCCATGGTTTTAGAAAGTCAGGATATTCCTCACCTCCACCTTCTGCCTTACTAGATGACCTCCAAGTTATTTCAAGGTTTGGGGAAGATTCTCCTTCCCCAAGGAGACAGACCAGAGACTTCCAAGTCAGATGTATTGTACACTTAAATCCACATGTTAAATGGGAATCCATTTGTACAACTATTTAAAAATAATAAAAATAAAGTCCAATCTAGGTGTACAAGCACATATGGGATAGCCTTGACAGCAAATTAAATGTGAAAAGCAATATTACCTGGACAGCACAGTGGCTGAGACCTCAGCACGCTTTAAATTTCACATAACTGTTAACACTTTCCTTTTCCTCTCAGGGTCACTGTCCAGTTTTCTTTGTGCCTCTACCCAAAGTTTGGGCTCTCAAAAGATCTCAGTGCCTCTTCAAATTGAGAAAACTGAAACCATGGAAGTTTTCCCAATAGTCACTTTGTGACCTACTGACCAAACTACATGGGTGCCCAATCTTCTTCAGTTTTACCCTTCAGTTTCAGAGAATGAGTCAGCCTTCTTGTTCAAGGTCAAAACTTCTCCTTTACAGTTCCATCAGTAATCCCCATTGTTTACTATATCCTTTCTATTCACTATCTTCTCCACCTATAAGAATTCGTCCAAGCCCCAAACCAAACTTAAAATGCTCCCCATGCACAGGCACACACACACACACACACACACACACACACACACACACACACACACACACACACACATATGCACACACATCCATACGCACTCCTTCATTTAATCTCTTCCAGCCCCTATTTCTTTATCTTCCCTTCCCTGACACAGCCCTTTGGAGGGTGACCCTATGCTGGCTGTTTCCACTTGCTCAAGTCTATTCAGTCCTCAACACTGGCTCTTGAATCCTCCACTCTATCTTTATGATCACCAATGACTTCCACATTTTCAAATCCAATAGGATACTTGTCATTTATCTTCTATATTCTACATTACTTGTTGAATATTTTATTATCTTGTCTTCTATGTCCCTTGGCTTTCCTTCTGCTTCACTAAGCCCATTACTAACTACGTTGTGGAACCAAGAATTTTCTCCTTTCTCAGGTCTCCATAATATCTCATGCTGAGCTATAAGCATCTTTTATGTGTCCTCTTAATTCTCTGGATCTTAATAAATTTTGTCAAAATTAGATGGCTAAGTTTTTCTCCTATTAAGCCAAAAAAACTCTAGACAGAAGTGGGGCTATGTACCTTTCTCAGACTACAGTGCCTATAGGTATCCAATTAATTTTCTCAACTGCTTTCAAACAAATTTTGAAGACAAACTAGGCTGATTGCAAATTATAGCATATTGAGAATTTCATTTCTAAACATGCATGGTCTCTCAGTTTCTTACTTCCAAATACATGTTCTAGAGGGGAAGCCAGATTTTTAATCTGACCTATGGTGAGGAAATCTGGCATTTGCACTCAACATTCAGCGAATCTTCTAAACATTGTTTTCAAGGTCTGCCTTAGTGTGCTTTTTTTACCTTTTGGCTCACCATACTGCTAAAGTCTTCTACTGACCTGGCCTTATGCTTGTTTGTGAGCGCGTAGGTTCTCACTGAACAGAATGTGACAATTACACAGCTATTTTAATGCCTAGAGAGTTCTTCTGCCACTATAAAATCCCTTGCCTGGGGACTCTGTGTTTATAATTGGTTATCCTTTTACATATTTATAGAAATAGTGGTCATCATATACACTAAGTTTACAAACATTTCTTCCAGAATTCTACAGAGCCTCCCACAAAACAACACTGGCATTCTGGAGTCCTGTGAGCCTGCACTACAATCACTAGTCTAGAAGAGTAAGGATTTCATCAGTACATTACGGTTACAACCTCAGCCAGTCAATACTGTCCCAGAAGTTTGAATAGAACTTTCTCCTTTCCAAAAATTATCCTTGTTTTTACTTAGTGACCTTAACTTTGGATATTGATTCTGATCTGGAAGATCTCTTATGCAAAGGTATAGACCTTAGCAATATTCTTGGGATATTCTCTCTTTCCCCTCTTATGTTGGCTACTTGACTTGGCTCCTGAACCAGTGGTTCTGACCTAGAATTACTGTTCCAGTCCTTTATAAACTAGCCATACATCAACCATCATAAACATTTTTCCATCCTTCCTTTCCTATGTCTACAAAGGCTTTCTCATAGCCCTCTCCATCCTCTTCACCCCTGCAAGAAAAAACTTCAGGAATGACCATGGGTTTCTGGTTTTGCTCAAATAACCATCTATGGCTAGCATAGGAGAAGGCCAGATTGAACATATAAAGATGCTATTATTCACTGAATATTTGGTACACTGTGCTATGGATTGATGTTAGACTTAGTCTTGCGGCACTGAGAGAAATACGTGTATAGGATTTGGAAGACTTGACTACTATGAGTCCTTTACATGTGCTATTCTATTCTTTCGGCCTAGACAATGTTTGGGGTTCCCCCAAGAACTACTAGTTTGGGTCTCTGGTTTAAGAGGCTTCCCAGGACTATAAAAACCTGATTTACTGCTGTCACTTCATTCGCTACCATCCCTTGAAGACTTCCTATCAAGTCATTTAATTTGCCAAGAAAAGGCTCCAATGTCCCAGGGACATCACTCACAATAGTTTTCTAATAAGGACTCACTCTGTCTCCACTGTAATTGGTCATCAGAGAGTTAGAGAAGACAGCAAGGAGAGTGGTTGGCCAGCTATTTGAGGCTCTTCAGACTCCAAGTAAAATAGATGAACTATACACACATGGTTTACAGCTCCCTGATTCTTGAATCCATGGGAGCATTGCTACTCTTCAGTTAGATCTAAGCCCCTTGAAGCATCTCTCTAGACATGGTTATCCATTGATTCCTATTATTCTTCTAAATTTTTCAGTAAATTGTTAATAAATATTTTTCATCTTACAGATCATACATCCTCTGCTATCACCCTAGAATTCTGTCACTGTAGCACAAAAACAAATGACATAGGTAAAAACAAACATTGCTGTGTTTCAATAAAATGATACTTTCACAAACAGGTCAGGGACAAGATTTCATTCAAGTACCATAGTTTACCAATCCTTGGTCTACTTCTATCTGGCACCAGGTGGAACTGTTCATTTGGATCTTCATTCAGGAACCTGACTCATGGAACTGACTTTGTTCTCTTTGTGCACTCCCCTTTTGTTTGTACAAACTTGCATGGCAAGATTATTAACAGTGATGTATATGATGAGATTAGGACATGATCTTCATAATGGGTACCATGGCCCACATATCTTATTTTGTGTATATACCACAACTCTTGTTCACCATCTACCAAGGGCATTAGACTTGAAGGCAAATTTAGGAGATTAGGGCATTGCAATTCTATATAACCTGAGTACATCATTGTTAGCAATGACTTAGATGGCTTCAATTCTGGATCAGTACCATATGTCCTAATACACATGTGTTAAAAGCTTGTATCAAATTTAGAAAAGTTTCCTATCAGAACCCAGGCCCTAGATTTCTATATTTTCTGCAACACATTGCTGAGATCACTTCAGAGCATAGAGGACAAAAGATAGGACATTAATGTGGATTCAATACAAATTTTGGAACCAAAGAAACCTCAGTCCAAAACCTAGCTCAACTGTCAACTTCAGATTCTTCACCTGTAAGATGGAATAAATATTTTGATAACTACCTCAAAGGATTGTTGGGAGGTGCTGTGACAGAAAAGGTATAAAAGTACCTTGTGAAGGACACTTGGTTATTATTGTTGCTCCTTCCTCAGGTGTGCTAATCCTAGCTCCTCCCTGTTCCAAACTGTCATTGTTCCATGAGGTTTCCATTCACACAGTACTCTAGCTAAGATGTAAACAGTTTCTGTCAAATAGCCAGGTAACAAAAACTGATTCTCCTTGAATTATGACAAAATAGAACCTTACCTCTGCCTGTACTACTCTGATAGATTTGTGTTTAAATGTCCCCACAAACATTATGTCATTAATTCTCACTACAGCTCTTTTAAGAAAGAAGAAATGATACTACCACTTCCATTTTTCAGACAAGAAAACTGAGGGAAAGAGTCATTAAATGACTATTACAAAATCATTCAGACATATATTGAAGTGAAATTCTGGTTTATTGAACCTAAGCTAGGCATTCTAAAAGTGTCAAAACAAACAAACAATAACAAAAAACTTTCCATTCACCCATTTATAAGAGAAAGGCCTGAGTTTCTCCCAGTTCTCTCAGTTCTACTTCTCCTAAAATAGAGTTTGCAATACAATACAGAATATGACATATGACCCTTGCAGCGACATTTGTTAACCTGCTTACTGTGAGCATCTTATTTAGTATGCTAGCTTTCTGTTATTGTAACAAATAATTGAGATAAGGGCTGGGAAGGTGGCTCAGTGGTAGAGCGCTTGCCTTGAGCTGAAGAGCTGAGGGACGGTGCCCATGCCCAGAGTTGAGGTCCCACGACCGGACCCCCCCAAAAAAATAATAATAATTGAGATAAATCAATATAAAGAGAAATGGTTATTTTAGCTAATAGTTTAGGAGGTTTCAGTCCATGATCTTTTACCCCCATTGCCTTCAGACCTGTGACAAGGTAGTATATCATGGAGGGAGTGTACGGAAGAACAGAACTAGTTACCCTATGTGTCCTAGAATTGAAAAGGAGAAAGAGGGGCAAGATCCGGATCCTATAATCCCCTTCAAGGGCATAACTCCAATGACCTAAAGCCTACCACTAGGTCACACCTCTTCAAGTTCCTACCACCTCCTAAAGCACCATTCTGGGAGTCAAGCTTTCAACATATGGGCTTTTGGGGGACACTTAAGATCTCTAGCACCTAAAAACTACATTTAAACCTGAGGAGGCTGATAAAGGTTTCTAGGAGTGAAATGGAAAAAAGGAATTGCAGTCATCAATAAAACAAATGCCAAGAAGGAAAACCTGTCTAATTCAGATTTCATCTGTTCTTTTGAAGAGAGGAAAGGGTAAAAGCAATGTTCTGGTTCAGTCCTGTGTTTGTCTAAGCATTGATTTTTGTCTAATATCTCTCTGAAATGTCTACTAGATCACAGTAAGAACCTTGACAATGCTTCTATCTCTCATAAGGCTTTCTGATGATGCAATCAATGTCTTTCTGCTTCCCAAACTAAAGCTGAATTTATCTAATCTAGAAAAAAATATATATCCTGCTTGTTGGTCAAAGGAACTGCGATGTTAAGGAGCTAACAGATTCCAAAGAGGACCCAGGTTTGCACGGTACATTATTATGTGTCATTAACCAGCACATGCCAAGTTTACGTAAGTTCTTGTTTCATTTTAATCATATAGAACTAAATCTCTTACTTAGAACATCACTACAGGAGGGCTTAGAATTTAGACATTAATCTACTATCTGAGTATATATTAGCTTCTATTATCTCATTTTAATAATATTATTTATTCAATTTTGGGGTAGGAAATAAATTCCCATAGCTCAAATGAAAACCTTTGAAAGCATGTAAATGCAGAGACTCCTCCCCATCCCTTCCCCAGTTGCCCTTCACAATAGGTAACCACTGTTATTACTGCACTCCATCAAATCAAAGATGTCATCCATTTTCAGATGTATCATTATTTTATGTACCACCAAGAAAGAAAATAATATGGATAATTATAATCCTAAAGTGCCATATAATAGAACATATTCCTATTTCACAGTTGCTAAAATATGAAAAAGTACATATCATAGGATTGTTCTTTAATTGCTTTACATATATTTATATGTAAGCATATATGAATATCATTGTCACTTTTACCTCCTAAAATAGCTAAAGAACATGATTGCTAACTTGTTGCTTTTTTCATTTTGTTTTTGTGTGCTCGTCCTAGGGCTTGAATTTGGGGACTGGGCACCCTCTCTGAGCTTTTGTGTACAAGGCTAGTACTCTACCACTTTGAGCCACACCATTTCTAGCTTTCTGGTAGTTAATTGGAGGTAAGAGTCTCATGGACTTTACTCCCTCTACTGGCTTCAAACCATGATCCTTAGATCTTAGCTTCCTGAATAGCTAGATTATAGACATGCGTCAATGATGCCCAGCTTGCTTTTTTGTTTTAAAATATATAGTAAAGATCACACCATATCTACAAATAGAGGCCTCCCACATTCATTTTTACATCAATTGAAAGAAAACAGTAGCCAGGTCTTCGTGTCTCATTCCTATAATCCTAGATTCTCAGGAGGATGAGATCTGAAGGTCCAGGCTTCAAGCCAGCTCAGGCAGACAGAACTGAGAGACTCTTACTTGCAGTTAACTAGCAAAAAGCCAGAACTTGAGGCATGGCTGAAGTGTTGGATTTCATCCATGAGTGAAAAAGCCATGTGCGAGTGTGAGACCCTGATTTCAAGTGTCAGTACCACTAGCACACACACACACACACACACACACACACACACACACACACACACCAATACAGTTCATTTAACTAGTCTTGTTGTTGTTGGTCGTGGGGCCTGAACTCTGGGCCTGGGCACTGTCCCTCAGCTCTTCAGTTCAAGACTAGTGCTCTACCACTTGAGCCACAGGGCCACTTCCGGCTTTTTCTGTTTATGTGGTGCAGAAGAATCGAACCCAGGGCCTCATGCATTTGAAGCAAGCACTCTACCACTGAGCCACCTTCCCCACCCTAATTAGTCTTTTACTATTGAACATATCAGATAGTCCCAATGTTGTATTTCAAGTGCTGCTGCACTGAATATCCTTTGTGTGTATCATTTCACAAGAATGCAGCATGTCTCTATAGGACAAAATCCTAAATTTTAAGAACTTGGCAAAATAGAATAAGAATTTTTAGTTTTGATGAATATTGCAAAATTTGTTTCCATAAAGGATCATACACAAATTTACTGCCACCTTACTGCCATTTTAGGTATGAATGTGCCTACTTCCTGTAACTCTGCCAATAGACAGGGGGTAGTTTCTTCTGGATTTTTTAATGTGATAGGTAAAAGTAAATGATGTATTGGTATATTTATATTAAATTTCTCTTATTATGAGTGCAGCAGAGCAACTTTTCATAACCTTTCGAGCTATTAAATATTTTTTCTATACTATATCTATAGCCTTTGTTCATTTTTATATTAGGCAGTTGTTTTATCTATTGATTTCTCCATGGAAAAATATTTCTCAAAGGAAAGTGATACTTTGTGGCATGAGTTACAACTTTTCTTCTAGTTTATCATTTGTTTACTTGTTTTTGTTTCTTTGTTTATTGCACTTTTCCCAGGTAGAACCTATGATTTTCATGTACACTTATTAAACTTTTACAAGTTTTCAATTCCAACTCATACATAGCAAGTGTTTGCTTACTTCAAACTTATGCAAGAACTCTCCATTTTTTTCTTCTGCTATCTTTTAAATATGTTTTTGCATTTGAATCTTGTAACAAATTTAGAATTTTTCCTATTCCATGATGTAAGGACTATATTAATTTCCATTTTATCTAGATTGCTAGCTAGTTTTTCAAACAACACCATTTACTAATCAGTCTATCATTTCCCAAACTAGTTTCAGATGCTACTTTTATAACCAAATTTTTATATATATCTTGTTCCATCTTTACAACTTCTAATCCAGTTAATTGGTATTGGATTTTCCCATGTAAACACCTACTGTTATAGACTGAATGTTTGGTTCTCTTCAGAATTCATATGCTGACATTCTAATCCCCCAGTGTGATGAGGTAACAGGAGGTAGAGCCTTTAGGAGGTTAATTAGTCTTAGATAAGATTATGAGGCTGGAATTCTCACAGTGGGATTAGTGTCCTTATTAGAAAAGGAGGTGACACTAGGACCACAAGTCCATAGTAAGACCATAAAGAAGTCATGAAGAATCATAGGCGAAATGAACCCCAAGATAAGTTTTTTCTTTCTTGCTATTGTTTGATTATAAGATGATTTCTTTGTTGCTTTGTATGTCCCTCCCCCACGCTGTAACACTGTATTTGATGTTGGTATAATTTGTGGAGGGGAAGGGAAAAAACAAATTGTTTAAATAGGGATACAGATGGACCCATTGCAACAGTGAGATGTACAAGTCGTTATGTCAAAAAACAAATTTTACAACTTTGACTGGGGGGCGGAGTGGGAGTTAGGAAGGGGGGATGGGAAGGGATGGGAAGGGGAAACAAAGGAGGAGGCAACAATGCTTGATAAGAAATGTACTCATTACCTTCCCATGTAATTGTAACCCTTCTGTATGGTATTTTCATAATTTAAAAAAAAGAAATCATGAAGAGTACCATCCTGAAGAGTGGATGTCAACATCTTGATCTTGGACTTCTAGGCTTTCAGAAATGTAAGAAATAATTTTCTGTTTTTCAAGCCAGCCAATTTATGGAATTCTATTATAAAAGCAAGAGCTAATGTAGACACTTACCTTTAATTATTATTTCAGATGTGTAGTCTAAAGCCATATTCTTTCTCGCTACTCTTAAAGCACAAAACAGGAGACTAGTGTCTATTCTGTGTCTCCAATGTTCTTTACTTTTCTTTCTCCCTTTTTTCTATCTCTTTCTGTGAACCAGTCTACTTGAGAAGCAACTTGTAGGATTTCAATAAAACATATGCATGCTGGTCTGTATGTGAGCAAAAAATCATAGTAGTTATTAGCTCTAGAGAAATTGTGCTGTAGTTCAAATTCCTGCTCTGACATTTACTACTTATGAAATCTTGGGCAAGTGTCCTAACCTCCATCTAACTTCATTTTCTCATTGATAGGATAGAAATACTAATAGTCCCTTTCCTCATGAGCTCATTTGGAGTGCTCAGCAGAAGGCCTGGGACAAAACATTCCAAAGTTAGTTTTCCTTATTGGTACTGTAGTGTCTTGATATCATTTACTTTTATCTCTTTAGCTTCCCAGGACCTCCCAGAACATAGATAGACTAGTATAGTCATGTCTTACTAGGATTGTCTCTGAAAGGGTGTAAATGACTGCAAGGCAAAGTGCTTGGGTTCAAGGGAAATAGATCATCTGTAAATGATCTGCAGTCCCATCGATGGAACCAAAGAAAACACTAGGCAGAGCCGAGAATTGGGGCAAAAATTAAGTCAAGAGATGGCTGTGATGACCAGAGATGAGACAGTCAGGTAAAGCTGTCTGGAACATTGTACAAGGGTTTTGGCTTGCTCTTTAATACAGGAAACTCTAGGCAGGGGGATGCTTGGTTCTCTGTGTGTGGCAGGACCTTCTGAATGTAAAAGGGTAGGGCCTTGGGCAAGTCTCCTAACTCATTAAACCTTGGTTTCTCCCTCTGTAGACCAAGGATAATAATCACCACAAGTAAGACTCAAGAATGCTGAACATTAAACATGATCAAACTGGTAAAGTGCTGAGCAATAGAAAGACTCCAGTAAATGTTGGTCACTCTTGACTTGGTGAAAGTCTCAGTGAATGCAGTCTTTCATTTTGTGATGTCTTGATGCCAAAGAATGCTGATGATTCTCAAACTTTTTGCCTCATTTGCAGAAAGAACCAAAGAGCCTACACATGTGTGCATATGTGCATGCGCGCGCGCGCGCGCGCGCGCGCGCGCGCGCGCACACACACACACACACACACACACACACACACACACACATATCCGTCTGGAAGAGGTTAACTATTGTGACCGGTACAATTAGCCCCTTTCCATCTGATAACAACCCCATCTAAGGAATTCACAACCATTAATTAGAGGCACCCAGCAATCTTGTGAGGAGGGAAATTATCGCTCAGACTCTACATGCGTCTGAAGCAAGTTGCTCCAGGGTAACCTCAGTCACAGAGCCTGAGCCTGAACAGGGACAAAACAGGATGGAGCCTGCCAGCTCCAGGCCCCTGCACACACCGCCTCTTCCCACTTCCAGGGCTCCAGGGGGCTGAGTGGAGGCCCTGCAGTTGTAAGTTCATTATTAAATCATTTCTCACCGAAAGAAGAAAAGAACTGGAAGCTCCACACACAGTGATTTTTAACATGCTAGTCTCTCTTCAATAGATATTGAATTCACTGATGTATCCCAGAGAAAAGTGAGCTCCTTCCTCCCTTCCAAATGATTCTTTCAGGGTAATATAGCATTTAAACCTTCAGGTACATAATAGCACGCCGCTCTATTAGCTAAGGCGATTTTATTCCTCAGCTTACAGCTCCTTGCCTGACAGTTGTCACCTAGACAACCAAGTCCCCATGAACTCAAGAGGAGACTCAGGGGGAAGGGGGGGGGTCGTCCTCTGAGGAGTCAGCCAGCCTGATACATCAAATCTTCTGGTGCAAAGGAGCCATTCTTGGCTTTGCGATGTGGAACACACTAAATAATGCATTCAACTGTTGTCTATTCATCTTTTCCATCACCACCACCACAGGCCCCTCCCTGCCTGTGACCTTGGAACGCTCCCTCAGCTTCAGGCCTTCCTGTTCTCCTGTTATCAGCAAATCTAGTTTGGTGTGAGCGTGTCCGTGTTTAACAACTTTCCAACCTGCAGCTTCCTAGCTATGCTTTTTTTTAAAACTCTGAAACAAAAGAACTGCAAAGGCAGAAAGTTCTCTATAGCACTGTATAAGGAGACTCTAATCAGACAAGCTCCAGTGGGCTTTGGTAACTTAATGAGGAGATGCCACCTTGTTCTGTCCCTGTCTTGGAAGAGTGGAGCTCCAAGCAGTAAAAGTTCTCTCTCCTGAACTAAAACGACAAGCACCACCAAGTTCAAGAAATCCTGGAGCGAGGGACTGGGAAGGTGGCTTAGTGGTAGAGCTCTTGCCTTGCATGCATGAAGTCCTGGGTTCAATTCCTCAGCACCAAATAAGCAGGAAAAAAAAGCTGGAAATGGAGCCTGGCTCAAGTGGTAGAGTGCTAGCCTTGAGCTGAAGAGCTGAGGGACAGCACCCAGGCCCAGGGTTCAGGCCCCATAACCAGACCCCCCCCCCCAAAAAAAAAGAAAAAGAAGAAGAAATCCTGGAGCGAGAACAAAACAGGCATCATAGGACAGAGGATCAAAGTTACACTTCCTCATACCAGTAAGCAGCACTGCCCATGGACTGAGGTCATTGGTTACCAGCTGTGCTCCTTTTCAGGGTTCTGATAAGAAATATTGAGGGCCTGTGGAAGCAGCTGTGGGAGGCAGCATGAAGTCTACATACCTTGTATGTCATATGTGAAGCCGTGCATAAACACAAGCTAGGTACATTTGCAGTACTGAGGAACACAGCTAACTCCATGGACTGACCAATTACTCATGCATCCACATCACATGCCCTTGTGTTTTCCTCAGCTCTCTTCTAGACTGTTGAAAATACAGCATCAACAAAATGAGCAAAATCCCTGCCCTCACAGAACTTGCACAGTAGTAAAACACAGCTTGCTAAACATTACGGTAAAATCTTCTAGTTGTCAGTTAAACATTTCCTAGAGGAACTTGCAAGAGGAACAATGTGAGAGAAGGAAACTACTATTAAGATACCAGTCCATTCCAAGCACTGCACATGCCAAAGAAGCTGTCCTGTCAGTACTTAACTTGAGCCTTAGGGCTATCAAGCCTTCAAAATGTAGACCTTGGCCTCTTAATACAGCTATATAGCTGTGCCATGTGCCTAGGGGAACTCTTTAGGGGAATCACACAGTGGTGTGCTACAGTAAGCTCATACTGGCCCATGTGCCTCTTCTCAATTCCATGTTTTAGTGGCATTACATTGGCAGCTTGATATGAGCTGTGGACGTCAGCTCTAAATCATGGCTTTTGTTTGCTTGAAGGCTCCCTCTCAACATACTATAGTAGTTCTCCTTTACGCTAAGTTTCACTTTCTATGGTTTTCATTGCCCAATCAATTGCAGAGCAAAAACACTAAACTGAAAATTCCCAGCAAATAATTTACAACTTTTACATCCCATGTCATTCAGAGTAACATAATAAAATCTTTATCTCACTCAGGACACAAATCATCCCTTTGTCCAGCATATCCACGCTGAATATGCTATGCTTGTTGTCAGTCACTCAGCAGCAGACTCAGCTCTCAGACTAAGTGTCACAGTATCACAGGTCTTGTTTGCAAGTAACCCTTATTTGACTGAATTATGGCCACAAAGTGCAAGAATAGTGATGTACCAATTCAGGCATGCAAGGTGTTTCTTTGAAGTGAAAATACAGTAAGATATTTTGAGACAAAGGGAAATCACATTCACCTTACTTTTTTTTATAATATAGTTACAATTGTTATTTTATTATTGTTGTTAACCTCTTAATGTGTCTAACTTAAATATCAAACTTTATCATAACCATATATGCATACGAAGAAATAACCCTAAACCAATGGACAGCTGAAGCTAGCTCTGTTTGAGCCTACTTACCCCTGGGCTTTGCAATGTTACAGGCTAGTTTGAGATGGGGCTTTATGACTGGCAAATGAAAAAATTATAATTATAACCTTTCATCATATCTTCCTCCATCATAAACTGGTTTGGCTTGTTAGCAGAGAGGAGACAATGATATCAGGGCCTTGCCCTTATCCCTTCGATACTCAACATCCCCATGTAGCCTGACATCTTCTTACTGTAGGCAAATGAGATACCTGGGAGAGGCCAAAATGCTACCTACGTAGACACAAGAGCACTCTTCCGTGTTTGGTAGATAAATATACTAGCTTCTTTGTCTTTCTAGGGAGGGTTGAGGACTGTTCTTCACTGTCTCCATGACAGAGTCCTCCAACAGCATAGAGTTTTAGTTTCAGCCCACAATGATAAACTCTTTTGACTGTCTGAAATGATTTTCTTTTCTCTACTTTACTTCTTCACTCCCTAATGATGCTATTTATTCATTCAATGCTGGGATGGAGCCTAGGACCTGGTATATGCTAGAAAATATGCACATCAAATATATACTTGTACTCCACCATTGACTTACATTCTCAGCACATTCTGATGAGGCTTTTGGAATAAACTCCCCAGTATACTACTTGTATATAAATCCTCTTTCAAAGGATCTGCTTCTGGGGGAGAAGTAGTTGCCCCAAACCAATGAGTCCTATAATCCAAAACATTTTGTCCTTCACCTTCTAATCCATACACTGTTATTGTGGTCTCTCAGCCAAAGTTCTATGGTATTCCTTGTTTTATGTTGTTCAGTGTCTGCATACATAGTTCATTTGCAAATCAGAATGGAAAATGACTACTCAGAATTGAAACTGGAAGTCATGATCCTCTTTTTGGCAATTGCTACATATTCTAATTTGGTTTTGACCTACATTTGGTTTTGACTATGAAATACAAAATGCTGAGCACACCCAATGTTCTTCTTTGGGACATCAATGAAGATGAAGGAAAGCTTTTACAGTTTTTTTTTCTTGTGACAATGCAGGTCTAGGTAACTGAGATACGATCACATTCAAACAGCTCCCTCCCTTTCACCTGATTTATTCATATTGAGTAAAGGCTGAAAGTTCGCGTTAGCTAAAAGGCTCTTGATTGTCAGGAGATCTAGGAGAGGCTGACTCTCTGGATATGTGAAATTTGGGAGTATACATGCTCATAAAGTCAAAATCAACCATTGTGTTGATAACCGTACCTGTTTCTCCCAGGAAATGGAAAGAAAAAATACCTGTTTCAGGGCTTAGACTGTCAAGTTTAGCAACTTTTGACACCTACATACATACCTAAACACATACCTGTATTTTCCAAAACCTTGGCCAGGGAGTAACTTCCTCACCCATTCTTTTGGTCTGGATAGGTCTCTGACTTCATGGCAAATAAACTTAAGTGGAAGATTTTGCCATACCAGATGAAAAAGAGTCCAAATCTAAATGGCTGCTGCAAATGCTTCCAGGAAGAAAAGGTCTTTAAGGAGTAAATTTCAAATAAGTTGGTATGGCATAAGGAAATCCTGAACTTGGAGTGTGTGTACCTGTATGTTAGTATGCATGTGCCCAGTTTGCTAGCAGCATATAAAGTGGTTAAAAATCCAGTCTCTGGAACTAGACTGCTTGAGTTTAAATCCCAGCTTCAATATTTACCAGCAATATGACCTCAGACAAGTTATATAACCTCTCTGAGCTCATTTCCTTCATCAATGAAGTAAGGATAATAATGATGCCTGCCTTGTAAGACTGAGGCAAGTATGAAATTAATTAGTGTCTCTCAAATGTTTAGAAGAGTGTCTGATGCATAGTCTGCTTTTGTTACTGGTCACTGTGTCTCTGTGTCTCGATCTTCACAGATGCAGGATTCTTACTTGGCCTGTATTTGGAAGTTTTCTGAAGATGAATTGACACAATATCATTGAAAGGAATAAAAATCTGGTAAAAAACATAGCATAAATTTGGGTTATGATTAATTCAGCCCATCTTCCTTCCCCACAGCCCTCTCCCCACCCCCCGCTGGGCATTTAAAAGCTTGGTTAGCCTTGACTTCCAGGGAAGGAAACAAGAGCTCAGGGAAACACCCTCCCCTCTACAAGGGTTGGACATATGGTGAGCAGCTGGGATTTATGCAAAGCATTCTTCAAATTAGTCCAAAGGCCCCACTGTTCTATTATTGCCCCCAGCACAGCCATAAAACCACAGCTCACAACTGCCAGCAGGTTGTTACATCCCCAGGCCTGTGCTCACCCAGGCCCCTCTCAGCTGCCAAGCCAAGGCCTTTCCAAGTTCTCTGGCCCCAGAGCCACCTGCATGTCCATTGGTAAACTCAATCTGCTGTCAAGAAGGAGGAAGTAATTAAATAGGGGACATGGCAGTCCCACCACAGGCCCTGGAAAAGTCAATAAAATTTAGTCACTGGAATGGGAACTGAGTTTTAACCACTCTACCATAAACCATGATGCACACAAAAGATGTCAGCTTCAGGCCAGATAGCAAGAAAGTCCAGGAACTCTGACCTTCAGCACAATTTCACTAAAATGGTTGTGGTAGGGTTGAAGAAGGAAAATGAAGTGCTGTATACACCAGTGAAATAGGACGTGAGAAATAAAGAAAAAACGTCTTGCTTTCCCCAAAACACTATAGCCTGAAGAGATTAGGAGGAGGGACATGGTGCCCATGAAAAGTAGATAAACAGAAAAGAGGCAGGATAAAATATTGCTACTAGACGGTTAGGCCAATTGGGCTCTGGGAGCCTGTGGATGAGAACGTGAACTGTTGCACAGCAGTTGAATTGAACTATTGTTATTTGTAACATCAAACCCCTCTACCCTCCCATTTCACTGCTCCAGAATTTGAAGATTTTCTAGCCATCACAGGTCTGCATCCTCAGAAAAGGCTGCAGGGAGGAAGCAAGTGGAGGGGAGAATCCCAACCCTGGAGGAGCCAACATTCTGCTTGGCTGATCTGTTCTGCCCTGCTTGCATAGTCATTCCCCCCACACACTTCCATTCCTTTTGTGAATCTTCTATGCAGTCAATCCCACTGACTACTTCATGAGATAGTACAATTATGATCCAGTAGGATCCAAGTGGAGGTTTGATGAAGAGTATTTTGGAATGGCAGAAGGTAGGAAAGGGGAGACATCATAACAGATCCAGAAGCAAATAAATGCATTGAATTACTTTTTTCTTTTCTGTTGGTGGTAGGGCTTGAACTCTGGACCTGAGCGCTGTCCCTCAGCTCTTCAGCTCAAGGTGTGTGTTCTATCACTTCAGCCACAACACCACTTCCTGTTTTCTGGTAGTTTTATTGGAGATAAGAGTCTCACAGACTTTCCTGCCTGGGCTGGCTTTGAACTGCGATCCTCAGATCTCAGCCTCCTGAGTAGCTAGGATTACAGATCTTAGCCACCACCAACACCCGGCTGAATTACTCTTGTTGCTCAATTTTAGCCTTCTCGTTCTGTTTCATTTCATTTTTTCTTTTCTTTTCTTCTCAGAGTCAAGCATGATTCAAACAAGCATTTAAGTGTAGTCCTGAAAGTGAAATGCAGAACACAATGTAAAACAAATGGACTGCCATTAGCATTTATTAAACATTTATTACTTTGAATCCTCATAAATTTCCTGGACAACAGATTCAGAGAGCACTATACCTATTTCATGGAGGAGAGGACTTGAGTCTCAGGGAAATGAAGTGGCATGCCTATGGTCAGTAGTTATAGGGTGGTACAAATAAGATTTGAGCACCCACTCAATGCTTATTTCTTCTAAGCCCCTATGTGCCTGCCAACTTCAGCTTACATTTTTCTAATGCTTAGCAAACTCCCAACTCTTTCTTAAGTACATTATCTCACTGGATGTTAAACATATCTTTGGAGGAGGAGTTCTTATCCATGATTAAGACATGAGGAAACTAAAATTTAGAAGGATTAAGTGATCCTCACAAGATGATAGAAGCAGCAAGTGAAGTGTGAGGGGCAAAAACATCTGGCCTCACTACACTCCTGAAGCCTCAGACTGAGTACTTACCCATGCCAACTATCCTCTGCCCTAAGGATGGATAGCTTCAGAATTCCACAGGTGTGCTAGCTCCTTCATTAGCCACATCCACCTTACTTACCACAAGGTGGACACATAGAGCTGTTCTAGGTTTTTGTTGTTCTTGTTAAGTGACTTCACATTTTCCATCTAAGGGGACACAATTCACATTTTAAAATATGGTATATTTAGCTGGGCACGATGGCTGAGGCATGTAATCCTTACTACTTGGAGGTCAGGAGACCAAAGTTTAAGGCCAGCAAGAGCATAAAAGTAGTAATTTATTATTTTGTTCAGGTAGTTTTCCAGTAGATGGCAGTAATGTGTCTTTTCCCCCCTTTTCAGTACTGGGGTTTGAACTCAATACCTCTACTTGCTAAACAGACAGTCTATCACTTGAACAGCCATGCCCCACCAGCCCTCTGTTTGTTTTACTTTTCAAACTTCAGACCTCGACCTTCCTACCTATGCCTTCCCCATAGCTGCGACCACTGGTATATACCTTCATGTAAATTTCTTTGTTGAGATGGCATTTTGCTAACATTTCCCCAGGCCAGCCTTGAACCATCATTTTCCCAATCTTCACTTCCCACATAGCTGGGATTGCAGACATATACCACCACACTCATCTCAATAATATATTTTAAGGATGCGGTGGATGCCTTTTCCTAATTCATACAAAGACCTCATAAGGGCTAGTGAGATCCATGATAATATTTGTCTTCAGTTATTCCTACTTGTAATGGCAATATGGCACTAACCTACCTGTCTTCCTTTAGTCCCCCTTATGATGGCAGATATCTTTAGGAATTCGTTTCTTCACTCATTTATATTCAACAATATACCTATTGGCTACTCACAATGAAGCAGACAGGACGTGAGGTGAATCTATGGGTTGGGAACAAAAGAAACATGGTTCTTTCTGCCTTAGCTCTTGAGCTTTAGTTATAGCATATGAAAGGTACTATAGTTTGGTCTACACAGTTGATTCACCATCCATCTCTGCCTTACCTTTACTTCATAGGTAATAAAACTAAAAAAAGACAAGAAACAACAACAGAATCAAGTTTTCTTTCTGAGTTCCTTTACCGCTGGGAATGGTCATATGACCCCAGTTCTGGCCAATGAGACATAAGCAAGTCAGTAGATACTCATGTCTCCCCTCTACTATCGTTTCCTAGTAGAATACAGATGTTAAGCTTGAAGTAATAGCATTCATCTTCTTGTAAGCATGAATATTAAATATATTTACTATAAACAACAGATTAAAAAAGAGAAAAAGACTCTAAGTCCTACAGAGTACCATGCAGCTACTAGCCATGTGGTAGACAGCCTATTTTGTTAGTTGTGATAAATATCCCCCAGATATTTAAACTACAACCAGCTGAGTTTCCTGTTACTTGTAGTTCAATGCGACCTAACTGATATAAGGAGACTTACAATAATCAAATAGATAGTAGTAAATATATAATTATAAATACTTATAAATGCCAGTCTAGAGAAGTACGGGGCTCCAAAGGGATGTAAACGGAGGCACCTGATGAGATCTGAGTGGAAAATAAAGATTAATGAGGGAAAAGGCATGGCCTCACTCAGTAATGAGGGGCTAAAGCAAGATGGCGTCTGGCTGAAAAACTTATACAAGGCCATGAGGTTTGGGAAAGTGTGCACACTACAGGTGGGGAAAGGACAATGCACATGAGTGGAGAGGTTAAATCAGCCCCTGGGGATCAAAACAGTGACCTAAACCTCTTTGCTCAGTTCATTAACCAACAGGATTGACAACGCACAGTGCTAGCTAACTGCTCAGGCATCACTGAAGAAAAGCAATGTAAATGGAAGTTTTCTCAGGCTTGTCTGAAGTGAAAAAGAAATTAAGGTCACTTCTAATTGTTCACATCAGTAAAAGGCAAAGAAAATACCCAAAGGAGAGCCAATTGAAAAGTGCTCTTGGCGAATCCCCAAGACAATGAATGTCTGGCACAATCTTGGCTCTCATTGTTTGTTGAATGACTGAACAAATATCGAAGGAAGTTATTTCAGATTATAAAATCATGTACAAATCATTATCCCCAGTCTTTATTGTACAGTAACATTCACCTTTCCAGTGTAGTCTACAAAAACTTGGGACAATAGAAACCCCTTTCCATTCTTGTTGAGCACATGACCTAGGGCTTTGTCTTATTAGTGAATCTCAGCCTTGGTTTCTCTCTCTGCAAAGAGGGATTGCTTTCTATATCTAGATTCATTCCTCCAAGTGCGAGAATTTCTTCTCTCACAGAACTCCCTAAACTCATCTTACACTTTGAGCCAAGACATCCAGTTATCTCCTAGAACCACAGATATTCACACACTCAGTTTGGCACAAATTTAGAGCATGTGGCAGCCCTGCCACCTAAGTTCCTTAAGCCTTGAATTGCGGCTCCTCATAGAGACTTGAAAGTAACTTGTGCACAGATGGGACTTGAGCCCAAGATCCTTTGCATCTGGAGGCTATGATCCCCTTTCTTTTTACCAGGCTCTCCAAACCTTCAAGATCATCCTCCTTAGAAATACTGCTATCAAAAGCCCTGAGAAAAGTAGTTATTCCATTGTAAAAATGGCAATACTGCCAAAGACTATCTACAAATTCAATGTGATACCTATCAATATCCCAACCTCATTTGTCATTGAAATAGAAGAAGCAACCCAAAATTCATATGGAACAACAAAAGACCCCGAATAGCAAAACAATCCTTAGCAGAAAGAACAGTGCTGGAGGAATATCAATACTAAATTTCAAAATCTACTACAACTAGCCATAGTCATCAAAACAGCTTGGTGCTGGCAAAAGAACAGACCTGAGGACCAATGGAATAGAACTGAAGACCCAGAAATGAACCCACAGACCTATAGCCACCTAATCTTCCATAAAGGAGCTAAAAAAAATAGAATGAAAAAAGACAGCTTCTTCAGTAAATGGTGCTGGCAAAATTTGTTAAACATCTGTAGAAAACTAAAGCTAGATCCTTACATATCACCCTGCACTAGAATCAACTCCAAATGGATCAAAGACCTCGAAATCAAAGTAGAAACCCTGAAAACATTACAGAAAAGAATAGGAGAAACTCATGGGCTCCTTGGCACAGGCCAAAATTTTCTTTTTTTTTCCAAAATTTTCTTAATGAAACTCAGAAACACAACAAATCAAAGAAAGGTTGGACAAATGGGATTGCGTGAAACTGCAGAGCTTCTGCATAGCAAATGACATAGCTAGCAAGATGAATAGAAAGCCCACGGATTAGGAGAAGATCTTCACTAGCCATACAACAGACAAGGATCTCATATCTAAAATATACTTAGAACTCAAAAAATAAAATCCTCCAAAAACAAATCCTCAAAGAAACAACCACCCCATTAATAAGTGGGCTAAAGAGTTAAAGAGACATTTCTTTGAAGAGGAAATAAGAATGGCCAATAGACACGTGAAGAAACGCTCAACTTCTCTAGCCATAAAAGAAATGCAAATCAAAACAACATTGAGTTTCCACCTCACCCCAGTTAGAATGGCTATAATCAAGAACTCTAATAACAACAGATGCTGGAGGGGATGTGGCCAAAAGAGAACCCTACTGCATTGGTGGGAATGTAAACTTGTTCAACCACTCTGGAAACCAGTATGGAGGTTCTTCAAAAGACTACACATAGAGCTCCCCTATGACTCAACATTGGGCATTTACCCAGACGATCACAAACAAGGCCATACTAAAGCTAAAACACAGCTATGTTTATTGCAGCATTATTTATCATAGCTAAGATATGGAACCAACCCAGATTCCTCTAAGTAGATGAATGGATCAAGAAAATGATATATATATATATATATATATATATATATATATATATATATATATATATATATACACACACACACACACACACACACACACACATATATATAATACACATATATATAATGGAATTCTATGCCTCCATCAGAAAGAATGACACACTAACCTTAGGAAATGGAGAGACTTGGAAAAAATTATATTAAGTGAAACAAGCCAGACTCAAAGAAACAGGTCCCATGGTTTCCCTTATTTGCAATAACTAGCATATGCCTAGAACAAGCAAAAAAGTCAAAAGCTATGTACATATGACCATATAAGTGAAATGAATCCCAAGATAGGGATACCAGAGGTTTTGTCTTTCTTGCTGTTTTATTTAATGTCCTTATAATGTACTATGTGCGATTTTTTGTTTCTTTTGTATGTTCTTCCCCCACGGTATGACCCCTGTTTTCACTGTATTTGAGTCTGGTGCCCTGCATCTTGTATATACATTTTTTCCTAATTTGGGGAGGGGAAGGGAAATAATAAAATGCTGAAATAAGGATACAGGTTGACCCATTGTAGCAATGAGATGTTCAAGACAATACATTGAAACCAAACTTTACAACTTGGTGGGGGGGGGAGGAGTTGGGGAGGTGAGGAGGGAAGGGATGGTAGAGGGAAAACAAAGGAGGGGATAACAATGCTAGATAGGAAATGTACTCATTACCTTAGTCATGTAACTGTAACTCCTCTGTACAGTATCTTTACAATAAAAAATAAAAATAAAAAATGGCCTAAAAAAAAGTGGTTATTCACCTAACCATCACAGCCACAGGTAGACCTTCAACCCTGACTCTGGGAAGACTTTGAGAGGACATCACCCCTCTTCTTCCCTTTCTTTCCCTCTTCTCTTTCTCATTCTTGTTTTCTCTTAATTTATTTTTTTCTTTACCACTTCTGTCCTTTTTCTTCTCACCCTCTTCCTTTTCTTCCTCCCTGTCCTTTCTTTCCTCTCATCTTCCTACTCTTTCTCCTCCTACTGCTCCTCTTCCTCTTTTGTCCTCTTCCTTCTCCTCCTATTACTTCTCTTCCTGCTGTTCCTCCTTCTCCTCCTGTTGTCTTCTCCTCCGCTCCTCTCCTCCCCTCTCCTGTTCTCTCAGTCTTTCTTCCTACCTCTCTTGTCCATACCCTTCTTGCTCTCCCTCCTATATTTCTATTTTCCCCAGCCACTTAGGCTTACCAATCTCAACTGGATACCTTGAATTTTCCATTTACCTTTTCTCTTCTATGCCCCTCTAGAATTTGCACATACAATTCCTTTTGAGCTCTTCAAAATGAATGCTGTACCATCTCACCCACTGACATACAGTAGCACCTAGTGGACATCTGCAGTGCACATAGCCTTAATGCAGGTGATAGACATGACTAGAGTCAGACTGTATTGCTGTGGTTCTGGAAAATGTTTAATCACAAGATAACCCTATGCTATTCCTCTTGTTATACTTCTAGCGGTCCTACTAACATATAGGATAAAGGAACCATCCATCCCTTAAATAGAGGAGGGACTACACATGGGGCTTGGCGGTATAACTTCATGAGATATGGATTGTTTTCTGAAAAATCAGGGGCCATTCATATCTACCTAGGAAGTGGTAACCTCCCCTTTTCTCTCCATCATTTCTCAATAGCCATCCTCCTTGCTCCATTTTTTCTTTTGGACCACACTTTTCTTCCCGTCGATTCTAAATTGCATCAAAGCTCCTGTACATCCATTCCCTCTGTTTCAATCTCCCACCCCATTCCTTATCTGTTTAAAGTCTGTTGATCTTCCATATTCCATTGTAGCCATTCCCTCCTCCTGGAAGCCTGCCCTGACTTCCTAGCCCTGCTTTGCGATTTCAGGTCCTTACTCTGTGCTACCAGAGATTACTGGCTTTTTTTTCTCCACACCCTTATATCACACTGGACTGCCATTCCTATTCACTAGTCAGCCTCCCCCATTGGCCTGAAGGCTCCATGAGACAAGGACTTATACCACATTCCTCACTGTTGAGTTACCAGCCTTTGGAGATGGTCACAATATATAATAGACACAAAATAAATATGTATGCACCGTTGCCTTGTTTGTTTGTTTGTTTGTTTGGTGTTTTGTAGCTTTTATGTCTTTTTTTTTTTTTTCCAGGGCTGAGGACCAAACCCAGGGCCTTGTGCGCGCCAGGTAGGCGCCCTTCCGCTGGGCTAAACCCCCAGCCCCACAAAATAAATATGTATGGTAGACACATTATGAGTAGATTTTTTTCTGTTTTCCCACGTAATTGTAAGCTACCTGCACATACAGTACAAATACTTCCTATCCTTGGGTACTAAGGGACAGAGCCTGATGTAAGAAAAGATAAAGATCCTAACATGTTTACTCTGCAAAAAAGTTGACTGGATAAGAAGTAGATAACCCATTCATGGTCTTTAAGTAGCTAAAAGGATGTCAGATAAACTAACAGAATTCCTTGTGTGGTCCACTGACCAGCTGGATCCCCATCACTAAATATTTGTTTTGTTAGACTTACTAATTTTTGTGTACTGCATCAGATCAATCAAGGCAGAAACTTTCAAGTGAGACTCAGGATTTTGTGTAAATAAGCTCTCCAGAGGATTCTGTTGTTTACTAGAATTTGAGCAACCTTGGGCTAGTTAATGATAAGCCTATTCTGAGTTAAGAAGATCAGTTTCCATTTTAATGTACAAAAATCCTTTTTTTGTACAGTGGCTCAGTTTTTTAGTCTGTTTGAATTGCTGTAACAAAACCCATATATTTGATGGCTTTCAAGGGACTAAAATTTCTTATAGCCCTGAGATGAATGTGCTGGCCTAATTAATTGATGCCTGGTAATATTTTGCTTTCTGGTTCACAGTTGCTACTGTCTTGCTTTGTCCACACATGACAGTAAGTATAAGGGATATTTTCTAGAGTCTATTTTATAAGGACACTAATTCCATTTGTGAATACTCCACCTTCACTACCTAATCACCTTTAGAAGAGTCCCCCCCCCCCACACTTTCAATACCATTCCCTTGAGAGTTAGTATTTCAGCATATGAAATTAGTGGAGACAGAAACATTCAGTCCAAAGCACAGAGATTGTCCCACTAAGTTCCCTGAAGTCCTAATGGTTCCATACAAGGGTAATTTCTCATCAGGTCTCTGTTGAGAATTCATGCCTAGAATCTTATATTGTCAATTCAGTCAAGAGATGGAGACACTATCATGAAAGCTTTTACAAATTATTTCCCCTCTGAATTGTGCTGTGTTAGATCAGAAGTGGAGATGAACCTGATATACTAGGTCCATCTTTTTACCTGTCTGAGGTCTAAGGGCTTTGGTGGGGATCTGGGGGGGGGGGGGCGGTAACAATGACATCATTATTTGATTTTATATGAAGTCTTTGTAGTTGGAGATGGAAGGCGATCTCACAGTTGCAGTAATACAATTATCCAACGTGAACAGTTATAAATGATAGTCCCATTTCTGGTCTCTGGTGAGCGCCTCATGGTGGATGACATCACGATGGCAGCAGGAATACATATAGAAGAGAATATATGGTAAGAAAGCAAGCTCAAGGGATTCAAGTGGGAGATGCAGGTGTCCTCTTTTTATCACAATTTGCTCTCATAGGAACTAAGTGGGGTTGTGTGAGAACTACATTAATCCCTATATTAATTCCTTTTAAGAGTAGGGCCTCCAATGACCTACCAATGACCTGCTCAATGACTTACCCCCTTAAAGGTTCCATTATCTCTCAGTATCAAAAGCTTCTAGCCAAGCTTCTAGCACATAAACCTTTTCAGGAACACACTCAAACCATATAAAACCAAAATACCCTTTAAACAATGAATGCTTATGGCCTACCTCCTGAAAACCCATTACAAGTCTTCCTGGACAGACTTTTCCTCCAAGCACCTTTCTCTGATGATTTAATCCTTCCCTGGATCCTTAGGAGATCATCTACATCACTCCTTCAGCTAACTAAAACAAACTCAGAGCAAGTGAAAGAGCTCACATGTTATTAAAGGGGCCAAGTGTTGAAGAACCCAAATGAATCACCTTCCCTCCACATTCTCCTGGCCAGAGATAATTTTGTGACCTCAGATCAATGTAAGAGGTCTGAAAAGGAGTCTTCCGTGGCTTCCCAATATAGAAATAAAAGGGTGGTGGACATCAGAATTGTCTACCATAGGGTACTTTATCTTCTCCTCCATGAAAGTGTAAATTCTGTAGTCTCTAGATGTGTTCTGTAAACATGTTGCATTACAAAATATCTGCAAAATTAAATTTTAGTCCATATACCAATAGATGTAGAAATCATATGCATGCACTTAAGCCAGCTGAAGTACTAGATTCTTGTTTGTGTTTAATTTCTTCATATTTTTAAGTAAAGAACTAAATATTAAGGTAAGTTGCATTATTTCCTGCTTATACCTCAATATACAGTCTCATCAGCTCTGACATTTTTATGCTGACCCCTGGAGATCTCTGCTTTCAAAGATCTGACAGCTTCCCAGACAAGAGGCAGTTTTCTGTGTTGGAATTTTAAGTTTCTTGGGAGCATAAGGGTTTCCTTGGTGTCTCAACATGGTGAACAGATATGGACAAGGACAAGAGATGGGGCTTACTTTGCTCTCTGCTTTTAACTGTTAAGGACACTGTCCTGCCCCTCCCTTTGCATGCTGGGTCCTTAACTTAGGTGGCAGCTATGGAATGAGATCCTTCCCATTAACTTGGACTGTGACCCATGCAACCCACTATTAATACTGACGTTCTAGGAGTCTCTAAACATGTAAGGAGGAACTACAGCAAGGGAAAGGTAAGTTTGAGGGCTGTCTGGATTCATTGAAATTTGCTACATGAAATGTGTTCCTAAGACAGATATAATTGCCAATTAAGTCATTAAACCAAACAAAAACAATAGAAGGTTGTGCTTTCATTTTTCCTCAGGCCAGAAAACTGTTGTCTAATGGATAAAACAATACTGCAAAACAAATACCATTACTTTGGAGGGGAATTTTAGAGAAGACCTGTCTTGCAGATCACTGAGTAATTGTCTTCCTCTGTATTGTTGCATCCTGTCCTCTATAAAGTATAACTCGTGAATTTAGTAGATTAAATTATTATTATTGCATAGACTTCAAAACATTCCATAAAATATAGTGAGTTTTTCCCAAGGTATGCACATCAGTGATAAAATTTAGATAAATGAGAACACACATCCAGGATGTCTAGTAAATAGTAGCAAAAAGACACTTTTCAGTGACTCTAAATACTTTTCTTTTTCTGCTACTAATTATATACTAGTCATTTTCATTATCTCTTAGCTCAACAACAAATTACAGACATCATTTCCAGCATTATTTCACCTAAGCAGGTTTCTTTTACATTTTTTCATTTTGTTTTTATTGGGGGGGGAGGAGGGGATCCGGTCGTGGGGCCTGAAGGGCCTGAACTCTGGGTCTGGGTGCTGTCCCTCAGTTCTTCAGCTCAAGGCTAGCACTCTACCACTTGAGCCACAGCACCACTCCCGGCTTTTTTATTCTGCTTATGTGGTGCTGAGGAATCAAACCCAAGGCCTCATGCATGCAAGGCAAGCACTCTACCACTGAGCCACCTTCCCAGCCCCTCATTTTATATTTTTTAATTAGCGTACATTAATAATGTAAGTGGAAGCTCATATATTTTTATACTGCATATGATGCACTTTGAATACTCCTGCTATTTTCCTGTTATTCCCTCCTTTTCCCTTTTTTTTTCTAACAGCATTTGGTGGGTTTCTTTAGTCTTTCATGACATATAACATCCTTCAAGTCTTGTCATTACTCAGTAGCCTTTCCTTTTACCCTCTCCTAGTCTTGCTGGTCACCTACTGGACAGTCTCCTTTTTATGCTCATGACCCACCACCACTATTCTTATCCTCATCATCATCCTCATCATCATATCCTCATCATCATTATTTTAGTTCTATACTCGGCAAATAAGTGAAAACATGCAATATAGCTTCTTGAACTTGGTTTATCATGCTCAACATGATGATTTTTAGTTTTAATCATTTTCACTAAACAGGTTAACGCTAAGCAAATGTTCATTTATCTTAACCACCAGGAAATTTCACTCACAAAAGGCAGAAACAATTGATTTGTAATAGCCTGCTTTTCCTAACTGGACTAGTAATGTACAAAAAAAAAAAAAAAACCCTAACAGTCCTGGAGCTGTTAATACTAATCTTGTAACACGCCACTTCATTTGAGCTCACTAGACCTTGGTTTACGCATCTTAAAAATACTGAATCAATATGTGGCCAAACTTCCTTACTACCTTCGCTTGTATTAAAGAGCACTTGAAAATAATTCATAATTTTTTTTTTTTTAATGGGACTGGCAATTCAACTCAAGTCTTCAAATTTGCTAGGCAAGTTACTTACCACTTGAGCAATATCTTCAGTCCATTTGCTTAGTGATTTGTTTTTCTGGATATGGTGACTACCTTTTTCCTGTGGCCTCTGTGATTTTCCACCACCTCTCCGGTAGGTAGAATTACAGACATGTACCACCAAACCTAATTCATAAATTGTAATCTAAAGGCATATGTAAATATACTGGTCCATTAATATTTATTTTAGTACTTTTCCTTTGGTTAAATCTAGAGGGATACGGTATAACTATTTTCTTTACTTACGATAAAAGAGAATCAATTCCATTCTTCATACTAGTCATCATATGTACAAACCTGTGCTGTACGTTCCAGCCGTAGGGCAGGGCAGAAAATGACCAAGTTATTGACAGACAAGATGGGGCCATGGGGGCGGGGCCAGCCAAGTGTGAGGGCCAAGCTAGTCAAGATGACGGCTATGTGGGAAGGTCCAGGCATGACAGCTGTGAGGGCCAGGCTAGACGAGACGGCCCTAGGGGAGGGGCCATGGAGGCAAGATGGCTTCTAGGAGGGCAGCGCTAGAGAAGATGGTGGCCATGTGGGAGGGGCAAGATATAATATCTGTGAGGGTCGGATTAGACACGATGGCATCCATAGAAGCGGATGCAGGCAAGAGAGCTGTGAGAACTGAGTTAGACAAGATGATGGCCATGTGGGAGGGGCAATGCATGATAGCTGAAAGGGGAGGGCTAGGCAAGATGGCGGTCATGGGGGCAGGGCCAGGCAAGAGAGCTGTGGGAGGACTAGACAAGATGGTGGCCATGGGGGTGAGGCTTAGCAGGATAGATATGAGGGCCGAGCTAGAAAAGATGATGGCCATGAGAGCAAGGATAGAAAAGATGGCGCCATGGGGACAGAGCCAAGCAAGATAGCTGTTAGAGCGGAGCTAGACAAATGGTGGCCATAGTTATGGGGCCAGGCAAGAGAGCTGTGAGGGCCGGGCTACAGAAGATGGAGGTCATGGAGGCGGGGCTATGCAGGCAAGATGGCTTCTATGAGGGCAGAGCTAGACAAGATGTAGGCCTTGGGAGCAGGGCCAGGCAAGATAGCTGTGAGGGCCTCGCTACACAAAATGGCAGGTATGGGGGTGGGGCCCAGTAAGATAGGAGGGCAGAGCTAGAAAAGATGGGCCACGAGGGCAGGGCGAGATAAGATAGCGCCATGGGTACAGGGTCAAACAAGGTAGCTGTGAGGGCCGCGCTAGACAAAATGGTGGCCATGGGGGTGGGGCCAGATAAGAGAGCTGTGAGGGCCAGGCTTGACAAAATGGTGGCCATAGGGGCGGGGCCAGGCAGGCAAAATGGCTTCCATGAGGGCGGAGCTAGACAAGATGGCGGACATGGGGGCTGGGCCAGGCAAGATAACAGCTGGGAGGGCCCGGCCAGACAAGATGGTAAGCCATGGGGACGGATTCAGGCAAGATAGCTGTTGAGGGTTGGAACAGAGAAGATGGCACACAGCAAGCGTGGGCTGGACTAACCCATGTAAGACGGCGGTAATAGAGGAGGGGCCAGATGTGACGTTTGGGGGTGGGGCCTTACAGGATATACCCAGCAGGCTTTGCGCGGGACCGCGCTTTGTCCTGTGAGAGAAGATGGCGACCGCTGAGGGAGAGCCGTCTGTGGTGACCCTGGAGTCGCTGCCTGCCGATCCCCTGCTTACCATCTTTACTCTTTTGGACTACCGAGATCTCGTCAATTGTAGTCTCCTCAATCGAAGATTTAATCAGATAGCAAGTTACGATCTGCTGTGGAGAAGGTACTGTACAAAGTATTGGTTGGTAACTGAGGAAGAGAAAGTACAGAAGAATGAGTGCTGGAAATCTCTCTTCATAGGCTTTTATTTGGATGTAGGAAGATACATTGACCATTATGCCACTATCAGAAAGGCCTGGAATGACCTCAAGAAATATTTGTGGTCCCGGTGCCCTCTAATAGTTTTGTCTCTGAAAGAAGGCCTCAGTGAGGAAGAGCTTGACGCCATTGAGGCCCAGATTGGTTGCAAGCTTCCGGATGATTACCGATGTTCATTCCGTATTCACAATGGTCAAAAGTTAGTGGTTCCTGGGTTGTTCGGAACTATCCAACTGCTAGATCACCAGCGTTCTGAAGATTTTTTAGATGCTATGCTGGCTGCTGGAGGATTCCAGCCAAAACGGGGACTGAAATACTGTCTGCCTTTAACTTTCTGTGTACATACTGGTTTGATTCAATACCTAGCTGTGGAAGCAGCAGAAGGCCGAAACAAAAATGAAGTTTTCTACCATCGTTCAGAGCAAATGACTCAGAGTTCTGATATTGAAATGTTTATCACCGGTTCTTCTTTTACTGATTGGTTTACTTCTTATGTTAATGATGTCGTATCTGGTAGATTCCTTGTCACCAGAAACCAAATTTTGAGATATATGCAAGATCCAGACTGTGTAGCAACAACCGGGGACATTACAGTTTCAGTTTCTACATCGTTCCTGCCAGAACTCAGCTCTATTAACCCACCTCAGTATTTCTTCTCATACCAAATCAAGGTGGAAATGTCAAGAGATGCACTTCCTGATGAGGTTTGTCAGTTGTACAGTTGCTGTTTGAAAGTGACCAATTCTAACGGAGATGTCGAAGTTATTCGAGGGCCTGGAGTAGAGGATGAGCTTCCAACACTCACCCCAGGTCAGAAGTATGAATATTTCGGCTGTACCATATTCAGTACAATATCAGGCTATATAGAAGGATATTATACCTTCTATTTACAGCGCTTTAAAGAAAGGATCTACAATGTTGCCATTCCCCGATTCTACCTGGAATGTCCAAAATCCGTTGTGTTTAGAGCTACATAATTTGTGCCTTTCAAAAAATTTGTCCATTTCGTTCAAACATTGAATTCATTTGCATAAAGTTACTCGCAATACTGCTCAATTTGCTTTTTTCTTTTTTGTTTTTGTTTTTGTGCTGGTCCTAGGTCTCAAACTCAGGGCCCCGGGTGCTGTCTTCTGAGCTTTTTGGCTCAAGACTAGCATTTGGGATTTTTGTTGTTGTTGCTAATTGAAGATAAGAGTCTCATAGACTTTCTCTTTTGGGCCAGCTTTGAACTGTGATCCTGGTAACTCAGCCTCTTGAATCACTAGGATTACAGGTTTGAAACACAGGTACCTTGTTTTGTTTTATTTATTATTTTTTGGTGCTGGTCCTAGGGCATAAAAACATAAACTCAGATGGGGCACTGTCCTTGAATTTTTTGTGCACAAGGCTAGTACTCATCACCTAAGCCACAGCTCCAGTTTCAGCTTCCCCCCCCCCCCCCCATGGTTAATCTGGGATAAGAGTCTCTCAGACTTTCTCCTTGGGCTGGCTTTGAACTGTAATCCTGGTAACCCAGCTTCCTGAGTAGCTAGGATTACAGGCATGACAAAAGGTATGTCACTTGTTTTGTTTTCTTATTTTTTAATTTTTTGTTTATTATTTTTGGTGCTGGCCCTGGGGCCTAAACTCAGAGCCAGGGTGCTATCCGTGAGCTTTTGTGCTCAAGGCTAGCACTCAGCCACTTGAACCACAACTCTACTTTCAACTTTTTTCTTTGGATAGTTAATTGGAGATAAGATTCTCACAGACTTTCCTGCCCAGGCTGCCTCTGAACTGTGATCCAGGTAACTCTTCTTCCTGAGTATCTAGGATCATAGGCAGAGCCAACCTGGCTCTGGCTTTATATATTTTTTTTGGCTGTTGTTGTTTGTTGTTGATTTTGCTGGTTCTGGGTCAGGGCCTGGGCTTTTTTGGTAATTAAGTGGAGATAAGGTTTCACTGAGCTTGTATCCTCAAATCTCAGTCTTCTGAGTAGCTAGGATCACAAGTGTGAGCTGCCCCTGGGTTGATACTGTTTTATTGTCTTTAAAAGCTGTAGTAATTCATCCTCTTGTTCTTAATATTGGTAATTGGTCAGGAATATTTCCTGACTTTGATGCATGATTTTATTTTTGGCTGAAGATTTAAAGGAACAATTTTAAGTTTTGCTGATTTTTCCCTATTATGCATTTATTTTTTTCTCACTGACTTCTGCAGTTATCTGTATTTTATTTTGTTTTGTTTTGTGTGCCTGTCCTGAGGCTTGAATTCAGGATCTGGGCACTGTCCTTAAGCTTTTTTTCTACCATTTTAACAACAACTCCATCTCAGCTTTTTGGTCACTTATTGCAGATAGGAGACTCACGTACTTAACTACCTGGGCTGGCTTTGAACCACAATCCTCAGATCTCAGCCTCCTGAGTAGCCAAAATTACAAGTGTGAGCTACTAATGCTTGGTATGCTATTGTTTTAATGACTTCAAGAGTTGTAGTCATTTGCCCTCTTATTTTTAATATTGGTAATTGATCAGGAATATTCCTGACTCTGATGCAAGATTTTTTATACGAATTTACCTTTTGCTGAACATTTAAAGGAACAATTTTAAGTTTTGCTGCTTTTCCTCTATACTTATTTTCTATTTTATACTGGTTTCTGCAGTTGTCTTTCTTTTCTTTTTTTTTTTTTTCTTCCTTTTTTTGTGTGGTCTTGGGACTTGAACCCAGGGGCCTGGATTCTGTCCCTGAGCTTTACTTCAACTATTTTTGGTGGCTAATTGGAGATAAGCCTCTTACAGACTTTGCTGCCCAGGCTGGCTTCAAACCTATCTCAGCCTTCTGAGCAGCTAGGGTTATAGGCTTGATTCACTGGTTCCCAGACCTTCTAACTTTTTAAGGTGGAAATTCAGATTATTAATTGCAAGTCTTTTCTGTCTGTAAGCACTGTGTTAGTGGTATTTATCAAATTTTGGTGTGTAGTCTTTTGATTAATATTTAGTTCAAAATAGTCTCAGATTTCTCTGGTAACTTAACTTTGATCTTTAAATTTTCTAAAATATTTTAACTGCTAAACATTTGGAAATTTTTCAGTTTTCTGTTATAATAGTCAATGTATATCTTAGGAAATTAAGTAAACTGAAGGGAAGGGTTTGGAAGGATTGGGGAGAGTGATGAAAAGGACATCGATCAAGATGCATTGTACTTATAAATTGATTTGTTGAATAATCACTCCTTTGTATAACTACGACAATAAAATATAATTTTAAAAAGCTAGATGTATAATAGGGAGGCACAGGCACCAGCATAAAACTCTAAGATCAGTATCATTAGGAATTTGGATGAGAACACTAATTAGTTAACCATGTCCTTTCTCAAGGCTTAAATTTCTTTAATACTAATATAAATTGCTGTAAGAGTCAGCTGACAAAATTGTAGTAATAATGGCCATAATTGTCATGAAGTTCTCTGGTTGGATATTCTCACATAGTTTACCAGCTTACTATAAATAAGTCAAATCCTTAGAGTGGTATGCAGTGCTTTACAACCAGACCCTGGTGCCAGGAATAGTCCTGATTCTTTGATACTAGCATGAGATAAACCAGTTACACTCTTATTTTTCTGAAGTCACTTTTTATAAGCTCACATTTTCTTACCCCAAATGCAAGGATCCAGCTCATATTGTTACCCCTCAATGGTTTTACTAAAAAGTCCCAAATAAGTTGATTTGTATGCATTCTACCTCTCTTCCTCTAGGCTTACAGCATTTTGGGATCCTTTCTCATCATATATTGGTACTGGGTTGTTTTGGAATATGAATAAGTTGGAATAGATAATTTCTGATGTTCCCTTCACTTTTAATGCTTTCTAGTGATTTTCTCAGGCTTCACAAAGTAGTCACCTTCATTATACAGCAATGATTTTTGACTCCCCTCACACAGGCTGCATAGGACCTTTGTGGTTTCTAAACATACTGGAATGGTGACAGAATAAATACTACAGAGGAAAAAAAGAGTAAAGGAAGATACAATGATTATTATTGACAAGTTGCGCCATAATTTATAGTTTTCAAATAAGAAGGGATATTAAAGGATGAAAAAGATCAAGGGGCATCATACACACAGAAGACATGCCCATGTGTGCACATGCACATGCACACACATGAAAAATAAGACAAAATGGGTAGGGGAATGGGTCAAGTAATATAAAGCACTTGCCTAACAAATACACGGTCCTGATGTCAAGCCCCAGTCATTTCCAAAACATTAATGCTTATATTGGTATAAGAGTGTTATATTGGTCATCAATACTGTACTGTACCTGCCATAGCCTGGTCTTGCACCTTAGCTTAACAAATATTCACACACACACACAAATATACATATATGAATGCAGCATAACAAAACCCACAAAATGTTGTTCGTAAAGCGAGGAGACAGGAGGGAGAAGTGAATGTACATATTATGGAGTGAATTAATTTGTTCAAAGTACGGTGTATATGCATGAAAGTATCAGAACGAAATCCCCTTATAAATGTATGTTATTTCAAAAATAAAGTAATAAAACTCATGTTAAGCTAAGTGTGGTTTGTGCCTACAATTATAGCATTCAAGAAGCGGAGGGCAGGAGGATCATGAGTTCAAGGCTACTTTGGGGGATAAATAGCAACTTATTGACCAGCCTAGCTACATGAGGAATACCTGTCTCAACAAAAATTAGGGCAGGTACTGTAATCCTAGCTACTCAGGAGTTGGAGATCAGGATTCTGGTTCAAGGCCTGCCTACACAAAAGAGAACGGCGGTGAACAATATAAAAAGGAAAAGAAAAAAGAGACCCCCATCTCTGGCATGGTAGTATGTGCCTGTGGTTTGAGCTGTATGGGAGACTATAGGTATGAGGATTATTGTCCAAAGCCTGCTCTAAGAAGAAATAAGAGATCATCTCCTCTAATGAAAAATAGCTAAGGCAAAATCGGCTAGGGGCATGATTCAAGTGGTATAAATCACTTGCCTAGTAAGTGTGTGGTCCCAATTTCAAGCCACAGCCATTGCCAAAAAATTAATACTTGCATTGGTATCGTCATGAGCGTGTTATGATGGTCAGCAGTATTCCATACCTGCCATTGCCTGGCCTGGCATCTAGGTGTAACAAACTCTTATTGTGAAAACAGATAAATACCTCATTTTAAGTAAAGTAGGTGTAGATTTCTCACATTCAGAAGAGAAAACAGATTCAGAAGGTGATTGCCTCAGATCACTCATCTTAAGCAGATGATTTATGATTTGACTGTTCTATCTCTAAAACTTGTGCTTTTCTATACCATCATCCACAGTATGGTAGATTACAAAGAAATGGCCATGAATTCTTTGTCGCTCCTCCACTCAAAATGTTGGGTCTTTTCCCTACCCACTGAATTCTAAGGTTGACCACTTAATTTTCTTTGGTCAATGGATATTGGAAAATATAAATGGAAACTTAATTAAAAATACTTGTATACTGACCTTGCCTTTTTTGTCACTGGAAACTCTTCCACAATCATATAAAGAAACTTGGAGATTGATGAGTCATAACATGGAAAGAGGTGCCCTAGCAAACTCAACTGTCCACCCATCCCAACTAAAACTCCAGACATTTAAGTCAGGGCATTCTAGACCATCCAGTTCCAAGAAAGCTAGTTAAGAACAGAAGCTACAGAATCTTAATCATTGCTCTTTTAAAGCTGCTAAATTTGGGGTTTGATTTGTTACACCCAAAAGCTGACAAATGCAAACAGCAGCATTTCACTACCAGTGCCTCTTATGATGAAAGAATATTAGTTGCAGAATTCCATTTTCACGCTAGTAAACATGGAGAAAAGGTATAAGAAAAGGAGCACAAAGGGTGAACCTCAACAGACCAACAGGTTTTATTTGGTAGGAAAGTCTAGGAAGGGCAATCAAATTTCCTTTAGCTCAGCTGAAGGGGAAGTGGCACACCCCCCCCCCTACAACTAGGGTTCATTTAAATATTAGGCAGAAAAAGTGAAGTCAGGGGTTAGGGAGCAGATGGAGGTGGGGTGAGAGCACAATCTTCTTTTGACTGAGGAGTTTCAAGGTTTCAACAGCATCTGTCTTGACAGGGGTCTCAGCATCAGATATGACCTAGAGCTGGCTCTTTTCTGAGACCATTGGGTATATTTGTTCAGGGGATATGATTCAGTGGAGTCAGCAGCAATGAAAGTTCTAAGATACAGCTATCAGGGGGAAGGAAAGTGTTTTCAGTTTAAGTCATTTTCCATCAGAAAGTAGTCCCCCCTCCCCATTATTTTCTTTTTTGTGCTGGTCCTGGGGCTTCAACTTGGGCCCTGGGCGATTGGAGCTTTTTTGCTCAAGGTTAGCCATCTACCACTTGAGTCACAGTGCTACTTCCAGCTTTTGGGTGGTTAATTGGAGATAAGAATCTCGGGGATTTTTCTGCTCAGGCTGGCCTTAAGCCATGATTCTCATATCTCAGCCTCCTGAGTAGTTAGGATAACAGGTGTGACCTGGTGGCAGCCTTATTTTTTGACTGTTTGCACAGTAGCCCCTCTTTTCCTGTGCTTGGCTTTCTCTGTAATGGGCATGTGCAGGAGATTGCAATGGTGTCATCCAAGCCACATGCTACAATGAGAGCATTTGGCTAAATGTGATAATAAAATAGGAGTATCTATTCCAGAGAATGTGTTCTCTGTTTTTACAGTACAATTTAGGAGGTGAGAGTGCCTGTCATTAATGAGTCAGTAAAGTTCAGGGCAGGAAGCAGGGAAGGAAGGAAGCAGGATTGAGTAATAGTGTTTGCTAATATACCAAGTTCAAAGTCTCTGCTCTTTTTCCATTGTGCAATCAAGAGTAATTCAAGAAAATATTTGCAATTACAGGTCGCTTTCAAAAAATTTTGGTTCAACAGTTGTAACTTTGTATGTTACCTTATCACTCCATTAGAAGAGTAGGCAGGACAGGCGAATGTCCTACCTCCACCAAAACACAGCAAGTTTGATGGGAAAACTTGGCTTAACCGTTCAAAGAAATAACCTGAACCTAAAGATGACAGATGACCGCAGACAGCAAGGAACAAGAGGCAACAAACACCTAGCTTGTTGATGATGACAGTTCAGTCAGGGATGGATTCATACTTCCAAACATGAACTGTCCCCAAATGAGGCTCATTTGGAATTAGTTTAACTTTTCTCCTTTGAATATCAATTTTATTTCAAACACGCCAAAAAGTTTAACAAATTTTACAGTGAACACCAAGATTCTACAATGAATATTTCTTCCAGTTTCTTTCTTATATATTCATCTTTTTTTTCATTCATTGTGTCTTATTTTTGGATACATTCCAAAGTGAATTACAGTCATCAATTCACTTCTCCTAACAAATACATTTGGATACATAGCCTTAACTAAACTTCAATTTTTTTTTTTTATCATTTTCCACCTCTGGACCCCTTCAGTTTGTCTTGTAGTTGTCTAGAGAATGTTTGCTTACAAATTGCCAAGGCTGCTTCTGGCCTCAAGTGAAATTGAATTTCTCCCCTATCATTTTATGCTACCAGCCCAGGGTTGCTGGCAACTTAGGACTTTAAGATCTTTGCCATGTTCCATAGAATCCATGTGGCTAGTCACATATATACTATATGCACGGATACTCCAAACACGTTTTGAAATCATTAAGAACCAAAAGTTTCCTGCTATATAACACATGGGAAGTCTGGATAAAGTACTGCCCTTCCTTAAAATGTTCAAGTAAACTCAACTTGGAAAAAAGAGAAATGCTTAAGTTCCAGGTGAGAAGTGGGAAATGAAAACCAGATTAGTGACTAAATGCTGATATGGTGTTCCTTGAGGAACTTCAGCCCAGATATGGGCTCCAGGGACCAAGATGGGGCTTTGACATCTTCCCCCACAGCAGTTGTTTTGGTTGCAGGCACAGTGAGAGCTTTAAACCTTCATGAAGCTGGGAGACTCAGAAATATCCTATCTATTAGAGGAGTACAGAATTATTCTTTCCAATAGAAATACTTACTGTGTTCTTGGGCCTTAATCAAGTGAATTAAAAAGGTACCTATAGAAAGAAAACTAACCCACTATTTTTTTGTGGATGTGAATATAGAAAACCCAAGTTGAGAAATTAGCATAAAAATTTGTCTAGGATTGGGGAGATCTTCAAATCTTTGCAAAATCAATGTGGAATCTGAAGACCACAAAGTATGCACACAGAGGGAAATAAAGCTGAAGATATGCTCACAATAACAAAAAATAATAACTACACAAAGAAATAAATTCCATAGGGAAAGTATATTAATGAGATTGAAAGAAATATGCATAAAAGCAACCTGATTGGAAATAATAAACTTATAATATCCATAATGGCTTGTAAAAATAATAATTAAAATAATAATAAAATTAAAATGATAAAAGTTAATTTTATCATCCCACAACACAATGTAAGTGAAATAACTTCTGTAATATTGGGTAGCATAAAGAGACTAAGAGAGAAAAGGAGAAAGGGACAATGAAACACCTAAATGGTAAGCTCCCAGAGAGTAGATCCACACACAATTTTCTATTTGATTTTTCATTTCCTTGCATGTCTAACTAACACATGGACTTGAGGGGTTCAAAAAATGTTTGTTAGCTGGGTGCCAGTGGCTCACGCCTGTAATCCTAGCTGCTCAGGAGACTGAGATCTGAGGATCATGGCTCAAAGCCAGTCCAGGCAGGAAAGTCTGTGAGACTCTTATCTCCAATTAACCACCAGAAACCAGAAATGGCACAGGGGCTCAAGTGGTAGAGTGCTCATCTTGAGCTGAAGAGTTGAGGGACAGTACCCAGGCCCAGAGTTCAAGCCCCATAACTGCCAAAAAAATGTTTGTTGAATGAATGCTGTAACAAACAAATATTAGGCTGCAGGATTAATAAGCAATGGGGAAATTTTTCCATAGGAACATTCTACACTAAAATATACTTCCTTCCTTTAAAGCCCAAGATACCTACGAAAACTCATTTCATCTTAGCAATGACAGATATTCATGGGTCAAGGTCATTTATAGACATCTACAGACAGCAGATGTTTTTCTAAAAAGTATTTGCAGGAGGCTGCAGGTGAGTTCATTACCTTTGTATATTTTGATCTCACTGAGAACTGCACTCAGGTCTGCATGGATCTGAGCAAGAGTCTAGGGGAAGAGAAATACCTCAGACAATAGAAACACAGTTGGAAAAATTTATTCAGAACAAAGCAAAAAGGCTATGCTCTGAACACTGCACATTTGCTAATAAAAGGCCATGAAGTGCCTAATCTCAATGGCTTGTCAGTAGAAATCTGATCTGCCTGGATGGGACTGGTAGCATATGAATGTTGAATCACATCAAAGTAAAATGCAGAGAACCTGTTCCAGAACCAGTCCAAATACACACTGATAGCTTGTTCATAACATTAATAGTAGGAAGTAGTATCACTTATAAAAAAATCTACCCTGATATATTGGTTGGAATTTTGTCTCAAATTCAATATCCCAGTGTTCTCAGTTTATCTTTTAGTTTGACAGAAAATCCACAAGATTTTCCCCAGTTATCTCTGCTCAGTAATGCACCCAATGCTCTTAGATTACTCAAGGTATTAAAGCCATGGAAACAATTCCCATAAGGCAAAGCAACAATAAATTTAGATGTTATAGGCAACACCATATACACTTCATTAGAGATTATCATTCTAGATGTCCATGTTTCTGGGCCAGTTGAAACAACATGGAGATATGAAATATGTCAAGTGACTTTCTGGTCTTTCATTTTTATCATATGTAAAATTATGATGAATGGAAAACGTTTAGGGCATAGATTTTTGTCTTAGGCTGAATAGGATTTGAAGCAGGCTTTTCCAATCACTAGTTAAGTGACCTAGGTGGGTTACCTAAACTTTCTAAATTCAACTGAAAAGAAGATAAAAAGTATTATCAGTTGGATTTTCTTAAGTTGTGGTATGTCCTGACATGATGGAGCAGCTGGGAATACAAAATGACATAATACATGTGATTATAGTTACTCAGAGCACCATGAGGACCACTGTGAACACTCACCGTGTATTTATAATGCATAGTTATTCAAAGTCCCACGTGGACTTGGAGAGTCCAAAGTTCCAACTGTAGAATTCACAGTATATGTTCCTTTCCACCTCTTACAACAGCTCAACAAAGCAATAACGGAATCTATCCCACATTTCAGTGCATAGATTCTTATACATGGAATAATGATATCTACACTTTCAGAAAATACATAGGATTAAATGCATACCAGAGTGTATTAGAAGTCACCTCTAAGGCAGTGTTTTAATATTTGTGAATGTGACCTTGCAGTACATTGAAGATAATGTTACAAATTCTTTACTATTCTGAGAAGTGGTGTTTAATGTCCCACTTGTTTTATCTGAGCTCTCCCTAGTAATTTGATTGGCTAACAGTATACAATGGAAATTATATTCCAAAACTTCTGAGACTATATTATGGGAAACTTTGCAGTTTCTTCCCAGATATCAGGATGCTTGCTTATAAGGGTTACTACGTTAGGAGTCCAATTATCCAGTGGCTATCACACCATTAGAAAGGACACTTGCAGTGACCATGTGAATGGGCCTCAAGGCCACAAAAAGAAAGAAAAACAAATGTCTAACTAGATCATAGGCCTTTGGATCATTCCTAGCTGAAGTTCCTGGAACCTAAAAGAGAAGAGTCGTGTTGTCCCAATCAAGCCCTGCCTAAAGTGCAGATTTGAAAAACAAAAAGTACATGTTAAATACTGCTAAATTTAATGAGATTTATTACAAGTGATATGGTTTGAATATGAAATGTCTTCTTACAGGCTTCTATTTTGAACCCGTGGTTCCCAGGTGGTGGCATTATTTTAGGGAGTTCTAGAAACTTTAGAAAGTGAGGCCTAGTGAGAAGAAAGAAAGCAGGATACTGAGGGTAGCACTCTAGAAGTATCTTCTCCCATCACGTTTCTGTCTCTCTGCTTCCTGTACACCATGAGATGAACAGCCTCCTCTTCCACAAGCTCCTGCTGCCATGATATTCTGCCTTACCACATGGTCCAAAACATGGATCCAAATGACCATGGGTTGAAAGCTCTGAAACCGTGAGTTAAACTATAAATTTCCTCCCTTAATTTGTTGTGTCATGTATTTTGGTCATAGCTATGCAAAAGTAACTAATATACATAGAAATACATAACTACTAAAGAATGTATTTGTTTATTGACATCTTATAAAAAATGTATGAGTCTTTTAGTTTAAAAATAAAAGAATAAAAAATGAAAGATAAAAAGAAAAGATACCTAAAAGCCAACACACACCTGAAATCCTAGCTACTCAGGAACCTGAGATCTGAGAGTAGCAGTTCTAAGCCAGTGCACGCAGGAAAGTCTGTGAGACTCTAATCTCCAATTAATCACTAGAAAACCATAAGTAGCCCTGTGGCTCAAAGTGGTAGAACACTAGAGTTGAGTAAAAATGCTCAGGGACTGCACCCAGGCCCTGTGTTGTTCAAGCCCCACAATTGAAAATTTTAAAAAAAGATATCTACTCTTCATATCATTAGCCTCCCCAACAACTTTCCTTCACTTTTCACTTAACTTGGATTGTAAGAGGTTAAGCTGTTTTCTCTTCTGAAAAAAACCACTGTGTGATGTCTCCTTTTACCTCCTGGAAAATAGATCCTGTTCCAAACAGCCACAGGTACAGGGCAAAGTATTTTATACATTCTAAGATGAGACCTTGATCTCCTTTGAGTCTGTTAAAACATCCCAGATGTGTTCCCATGCACTATCTAGAGTTATCTTTATTCATAAACTGATTGACTGAAACCTTGTGAAAAAACAAAGGAAGAGTAATTTTCTCAGTGTGTAGATTCTGGAACCAATATGGTGTGATTTAAGAGAGGGTCAATCCTGCCTATTAGGAATGTAGTCTTTAGGACTATCTCAGGGACTTCTTCCACTTAATTGAAAGATTATTCATGTCACTTCTTAGCTTCTGCCTCCAGAAAACAAAGGGGCTTGACCTGATAGTCTTGTATCCCTCTTATAGTTGTAGAGTTTAATGCATGAAGCTAGAAAAGAAGCTAAGGTCTTGCTTTGCAATGTCTCTGGCAAATCAACTTGGAAAGGAGAATTCTGGGATGTGATCACAGACAGAATGTACAAGTTTCAATGTGACCTAAAGGAACCTTCTGTCCTTCCTCTATCCCTTTTTGTGAAGGCCCAAAGTTATATATAAAGAACTTTTAGAAGTAAAGGAAGTAACAATTTGACATAAGTCTTTGTATTCTAAAGGGGAATAAAATGTAGTTGTCATTTTTCGAAAGGAAGATTTGGTGTTTGTGACACGCTAAGATAATTAGAGATTGGAAATGATGGCTTCTTGGTAGCAGAGTGGTTTGGGGATTTCTGGTGTCTCCTGTACTGGCCATTTTCAATTCTTCACTAATCAGCCTCTTTTCCTAACAGTAAAGCAGGAAGGAAGCAGATTTCTGACAGATTGAACCTCCTCCCCCACCCTTTCAGTGTAAGAATTCCCTCATCAGTTAAATGGAAACTCAGATCACCCACTGAATTCTAATGAGGCAGCCTCCTCACCTGTCAAAGAGTCCTCCCTGCTGAAGAAGAAAGCAAGCCAGAAAAAAAGACTGCACACAACATACTGAAGTTTACTTTCCCATACCAAGGGACATGAATAGAACAACTTCCATGACATTTATACTCACAAACACAGCAATAGAAAACAGTGGAACAAGTTACCCTAGGTCTTAGGATTCTTGCAAAACATGGCTGTAGACAGACAAGTTTACAAAACTGGCTAAGAATGTAGTCATAATATTCAATGTATATCCTGTGAAAGTAGGAAAATTGAGGGGTTGAGTGGGGTTTGGAATGGATGAGGGAGAAACATGAAAAAGAGTGATATTGATCAAGACACATTGTACTCACAAACTGACATATTGAATTGTAACCTCTTTGTACAACTACTTAAAGATAATAAAAGTATAATTAAATAAATAAGAGCTTCAAAGTATGGAAAGGGGCTCATATTAATTCATCTCCTGAAAAGCTTGAGTTTAAAATATACATATAGGCAAATCATCCTTTGAACACCAATTTGAAATTGCAATGGCTGATATTTCAACCTTAGTCCCAAGAGCAACTGATTGAAGGTCAATTTTACTATTAGCTGAGAAAGCCAGTGAAACCACTTACAAAGATAATGCTGAGAAATCTAGGAAGTACACCAGAATCAAAGTGGCAGAGGTCCTAGACTGACCTTGGGTACTGGTTTTCTCATTTTGGGAAAGATAGGTAAAGAGTAGGCCTGTGAAACAAGGGATAGCAGTGATTGGTGAGCCAAGGAATAAACCCTACAACTTGCAAAAGCGAGTATTTTAAATATTGTTTCTTTGCCATTTGAAAACTCTTCTATTCTGATTTGTTTTTTGTTTGTTTTATGGTAGTATTGGGGTTTGAACTCAGAGCCTTGCCCTTGCTACTCTCGTATTCTACCACTTGAGCCACACCTGCAATTCCTGTTTTCCATTAGCAACTTGGTGAGATACCAAGCAAAATGTTAAGTACACAAGAATTTTAGCAAATGTATGTGCCTGTATAAAAACCACCATGATGGAGCTATAGACTATTTTCATCCTCCTCTAATTTTTATTTCTGCCCCTCTACAGTTAATATACCCTCCAACCCCAAGAAACTGAGCTGATTCTAGTGACAAAAGGAGATGGCCTCTAAGTTTTTTTTATTTCTTTTATTTTTTTGGGGGGTGGGGGTGGGTCCGGTCGTGGGGCCTGAACTCTGGGCCTATGTGCTGTCCCTCAGCTCTTCAGCTCAAGGCTAGCGCTCTACCACTTGAGCCACAGCGCCACTTCCGGCTTTTTTCTTTTCGCTTATGTGGTGCTGAGGAATCGAACCCAGGGCCTCAGGTATGCAAGGCAAGCGCTCTACCACTAGCCACCTTCCCAGCCCCTATTTCTTTTATTTGTAAACTAAAAGGAACATGTGTTGCTTATATAAAGTCAGATAATACAGATTCAATAACTTAGATGTAGCTTTTGGGAGGTTCATTTAAATGAATACAATAGTATATGCAATCTGATGTCTGGCTCTGTTTGCCACAATGGTTTTGAGATACATTTGTTTTGTGCATCAGTTGTTTATCTTCTTTATTGGTAAGTAGCATTCTAGTGTATGAACATAGACGACTTTTAAACTAGTCTCCATTGATGGACAGTTATGTTGTTTTAAGTTTAAGCTATCATTAAGGCCTCTAGAACAAGTATTTTTTGAACTAGAACTAGTACCTTCTGTACAAGTATTTGTGTGGACACGTTTTCATTTCTCATAGGAGAAGGATAGCTGAGTCCGGTGAGAAATCTAGGTTTAATTTTTTTAATAAATGATAATTTTTTTCGAAGTACCCCTACCTATACATTTCTATTGGCAACTATTTACGTTAAGTATAAATAGAGTTGACTTACATAATGTATAGAGGTTTCAATTCCTTATGAAAAATCTTAAAAAATTATACAAGGTAATAGACTCATGTTTTGGAGTTTGCAGCATTGTAATATATGAGTCTGTCTATATGTTGTATATTATATTTCCAATAATCTGCCTATGCCTGATTCAGTGGTGCATGCCCATAATACCAGCACTTAGAAGGCTGAGATAGGATGATTATGGGTTCAAAGTCATCCTTGGCTGCATAGCAAGACCCTGTCTCTAAAACAGAATAAATAAAACCTCAGTAATAATCTGCACATGTACTTTAATATTTGTAGCAATTGCTAACTATGTTTGACATAGTATAATTCTGCCTATAGTTAACTATAAAGATACAGTAATAAGAGAAGGCTAAAGGATGGGAATTTAAATGTTGTGTTTAAAAATCCTTTCTGCAATTGAGAATGAATCAAGTGGTTTATTTGTTTTTAGCACTTGCCTCACTCTAAGGAAGCACAGTCTGAGACAAAGGCTTATGTACAGGTAGTTTATTGGGAGCAGGAGTAAAGAAAAAATGGAATAGAACAGGGAGGCAGAGCACTCCTTAATAAGGATGCATTAAAGAGTTGGCCACCGTGACAGGTGACAAGTGCTTTAGATGGCTGGATTCTTTGGAGTCTTATGACATATATACCTCAAAAATACCTGCTCAGGGTACAATGAAGGAGCATTCATTTGTCAGGCTTAGTTCAGTCTGATGAAGGGTAATCCAAGGGCATTTACTCTACTGTACTTCGGATAGTATGCATCTGAACACAGAGTGCACCCTTGCACATGTTCCACACCACAGCATCAGAGAATGCCTGGGCCAGACAGACTTCATTAGCCCATGAGACAGGCACTGTCTCATTACATCTGCCTGAAGCCAGTCAAAACCAGCAAGGAGACAGACCCTGGTGGTTCTCATGTTTCAGAGTAGCTACTGAGATCTGAAGATCACAGTTCGAAACCAGTCCAGGCAGGAAAGTCCATGAGACTGTTATCTCCAATGAACCACTAAAAAGCCTGAAGTGAAGGAGTGGCTCAAGTAGAAGAGTGCCAGCTCTGAGTAAAAAAGTTTGGGGACAGTTCCCAGTAGCTGAGTTCAAGCTCCAGTACTAGCAGAAACAACAATAGCAACAACAAACCAGCAACCTTACTTCACAAGAGCTTGTTCAAGATCTGGGGCCAAAGTGGAGTCCAAATTACAGTACATTACACAGGAGGTATCCTCCAATCATATGGTAATCTCCCTTCTGTACCTTCTGGTATAGGCAGGTCTGTCTCTTTTCTTTGCTTTTCCAGTCAAGGATACCTAATATAAGCTGAAGTACTTTTAGTGAGTGTGTAATGTGATTCAATTATATATGAGGAAGTACATTTTTTTGAAAACGATTTTTGAGATAAAGCCAGACACAACAAGTTTGCATTTAGGCTATTTCCCCAAACCCACCAAAGTGACAGGTAGAAGGGTAGGAGGAAGGATATATCTTCATTGTTTGTTTGTGTTTCTTCCTATTAATGAAGGTTCAGAGAAGCTTTTGTGGTTTCCAAATTTAAGTAAGACCTTTTTGATGATTTTGTTTCTCTTGTCTCTTGGATATTCACTCTTGAATAAAAGTGTGTAATAAAAATATTGCTTATTACATGCATACATAAAGCCACAGATTCTTAATCGTATAGTTGGTCTATCTGTGTCTTTGAAGCCTTGAAACATTTGCAAATTAATGTAAGCAGAATTCCACCACCACTGCAATTCCAACGACATTGATTGAAGATAATAGATGATATTGTTTTTTGCTGAAAAGAAATTGCAACTGGCACTAAGACTCTAAGAGGGAAGATTATAACTACACAACCACAGGTTAAACAATGGCTTAATTTTTTTCAGTTCTTTGCAAATTATTTTCCAATTACTAGGAAACCTTGGCAAAAGCAATGTACATTCAATGCAAATACTTGATTTACATATAATGTCTGCCTTTGTCGTTTTTTATTAGGCAAGACAAGTTAAGTGGAAATACTTAGTGCAGATTGGGACATAAACACACACACACACACACACACACACACACACACACACACACACACACACACACACTGTCAGGTGTCACCATTATATCCCCAGGGAGTGAGAGGAGGGAGGGATGGGAGAGAGGGAGGGTGGGATGAAGGCCTTGACCAGAAGCCAAATACTTTGATCTGAAATGAAAGACTCCTGTCTTCACAAAACAATCAAATATTTGGAGCCAATTAGACAAAATACTGACTTTTTAAAAAATGTTTGAAGCTCTCAAATTCCCATTTGGATTTTGGCAAGTGTAGACACAACTAGACACAGTCTGCAGATCTCCTCAGGAGAGAGCCTGGGAATGCAGTGAAGCTGCAACAACAGGAGGAAATTAATCAAGAAATAGTGAGAAAGCCTGGGAATATGACATTGCTAGTGATGTGTGGTTTGTTCAACAAACAAATAGAAGAGCTCTAGGGAAATGAAATTCCTCAGGACACAAGACCAAATGTGCCTTGTCAGCAAATGCAAAGGGAAACAAGTAAGAACTCTCTAATGGGAGGATGGACAGTACAAGAGTTTGAGGACACTAGAAGAGAATGTAATAAAGAGATCTTAGATAATGTGATGTTAGGAAAATGAACCCTTAGATATGTATTTAAATGTTTTTTTCTTTCATGCATTTGTTTCTAACTCATTTATAAGATTATTTCTTTGTAGCTTTGTATGTCCCTCCCCCACAGTATAACCCCTGCTTTCACTATATTTGATGTCGGTATAATTTGTGGAGGAGATGGGGAAAAACAAGTCGTTTAAGGATACAGGTGGAACCGATGCAACTATGAGAAGTACAAGTTGTCATGTCAAAAACGAACTTTACAACTTTGGTGCGGGGGGGGGGGGTGAATTGGGTGGGGGGGTGCGAGGGGAGTCTGGGAAGGGATGTGAAGGGTAAACAAAGGAGGAGGCTGCCATGCTTGATAAGAAATGTACTCATTATCTTGCCCATGTAATTGTAACCCCTCTGTACAGTATGTTCACAAAAAATAAAAATTAAAAAAAAAGAATGAAAAAAAAAAGAGATCTTAGAATTTCAGTGGGATGATCTCTAGATGTCGTGGCTCATGCCTATGAGTGGCTCAGGAGGCAGAGATTGGGAGGATCGTGGTTTCAGGCCAGCCTGGGCAAAAAGTTAGAGAGATTTCATTTCAATCATCAAGCCTGGCTGTAAATTCAGCTATGAGATAGGCATACATAGGATGATCACAATCCTGGATGTCATAAGCATAATTGTGTGACTCTATTCCTCTAAGACTAGCTACTGAAGAAGCTGAGATGTGAGAAATGTAGTTCAAAGCCACCCTGGGCAGACAAATCTGCCCTTATCTTCAATTAACCAGCTAAAAGCCAGAACTGGAATAATGGTTCAAGTGGGAGAACGTTAGCTGTAATCGGAAAAGCCAAGTAAGAGTATGAGGCCCTTAGTTCAAGCAACAGTACTGGTGAGTGCGCGCACGCATGTGCGCGCACGCACGCATACACACGCACGCGCGCACACACACACACACACAAAATATGTTACACCAAAAATAACTACATGAGGGAAAAGGACTCCTCCTCAGTTCAAATAGTAAAGTGCTTGCCTAGTAAGCACACACCCTTGAGCTTACCAAAAGAAGAATTTGAGTGGATTGGTACACTTATAAAATATTTCCACATCAACTCCATTGCATGGATAATAATTGTGAGCTCCCACTTAAGAGCAAGAAACTGATGTTCACAAAAGCAAAAATATTTTCCAGTGGAAAAGATACTTTCTGACTCTCTTGAGTCATAAAGAGAAGAACTTGAGCTGAGATGTCCTGTCTCCTGGTTCAAGCTCTCTCCAGTAAGCTAGAAATCAAAGATCCAAAGACAGAGCAGTCTAGTGGTTAAGTGTATACAAGATAGCCAAGAGTCTAAATGTAGCACTCACTGCCTGGGGAGATACCTGGCACATCCTCTTCTTATCCTCTCATTATACAATGAGATAATGCATGTGATAGAACTCAGTGCTTGGCACATAGTCAGTTCCCACTAAATGTAGTTATTATGGTGCTAAAAGTATAGGGATTATGCAAGCCAATGTAGACAGAAGTGGATAAATTATAAGTAATCACTGAACCAAGTTACCAAAGCTTTGAGGGATCAATATAACTGTATAGCATGGACACAAATTTGATGATAAAAGAGTTATAAAAAATATAAGAATATACCATAGAATTGTGGCTATTAAAGAGTGGAGAATGATAGTTCTTACCAAAGGGGAATAAAAAAGAGAGTTGGGGACCAAACTGAATAGCAAGATTAGATTGGAAAAGTCAACATTAACAATTACTCTTTTATGTTGCCATTCAAATATCTCATGTGTAAAAGAAAGATTAGTTAATAGATGATTTAAACTTGCTTATTACTGTGAATGTAAGGAAATTCAAATGAAACTTGTAGATACTTTAAGTACACTGGATTGAGGGGGAAATGTCTAATGAATGAATAAAAGACATTTTGTAATGCTCTTCTCAGGTAATTTCAATTCTATCCTAGTCTCCATTTATCGAGCATCCAGGTTTTGGACTGTTTTGGTCTGCTCTTTGCTATATCATTGAAATCAAAGATAAAAATTCTTAGCTCCTTCCAATCTAGTAGCTGCTTTAAAAATATGACTATGTAGCTGGGCGCCGGTGGCTCACGCCTGTAATCCTAGCTACTCAAGAGGCTGAGATCTGAGGATCGTGGTTCAAAGCCAGTCCAGGCAGGAAAGTCCGTGAGACTCTTATCTCCAATAAACCACTAGAAAACTGGAAGTGGAGCTGTGGCTCAAGTTGTAGAGCACTCATCTTGAGCTGAAGAGCTGAGGGATAGTACCCAGGCCCAGAGTTCAAGCCCCACGACTGACAAAAAAGAAAAAAAAATATATGACCATGTAATACTGGAGCAATGGAGTAATATCATAGTCTTCCCATAGTGCTGGGGTGTCTGCATGAGATTTGGAAGACCAAATTATTGGCTCCAATTTGTCAATTCTCTCATTACACATGTATATATGCAGCTTACCATGGCCTCCCTATGGGTGGAGTACTTTGCAGGCTCCTGGAATCTTGGGCTTAGCTATGTGATTGACTTATCCCAATGAAATGAATAAATATGATGTGATCAGAGACTTAAAATGCACTTTCCCTCTTGGGCTTCTCATTGGCATACAAACAATATGCCATCTGTGTTCTGTAAGTCCAAGCAGTATAAGAAATGAGAGATGACCCATTTCCAACTCACAGTCCAAAAACCAAACACAGCCTAGATTAATCTCTAGCGAATTCACATACACCTAGGCAACAAGTCATTGACTCTGGGGACAATTTGTTATACAGCACTGTGGCAATAGCTGCCTGAAATATCTCACAGGGAATGTGATGGAGATAAACAGGAAGAAAGCTTTATTGTAGGTCTTTGCTGCCAGCATACTTCCCAACACTTCCTTCACATAAGCACATATGGCAAAGAAGAGTTGTAGGAATTCTTGCCATTGCGTCTGTAAATCACATTTTTGCTTCATTTGTGTTGAGCCAATGGTGGACCCATGTACAAACCTTTCATAAATGTTTCTAGAGCTAGGCGCCAGTAGCTCACTCCTGTAATCCTAGCTACTCAGGCGGCTGAGATCTGAGGATCGTGGTTCAAGGCCAGTCTGGGCAGGAAAGTCCATGAAACTCTTATCTCCAATAAATCACCAGAAAACCAGAAGTGACACTGTGGCTCAAGTGGTAGAACACTAGCTTTGAGCTGAAGAGCTGAGGGACAGTGCCTAGGCCCAGAGTTCAAGCCCTGTAACACACACACAAAAAAATATTTCTAGAGAAAAAGGATAAAAAATAGAATCTCAAGCTTCATCTAATTTGAAGCTCCCTTTCTTGCTCTACTGAAACTGATGACTCCTTCAGAAAAGTATGTGTATGGTACTGACTGTAAGTAATGTAGTCACAGCAACTCCATCAACCAGGAAAAACTGAAGATGAATTGGCCCAGGAACTGTGGCCAAATTTTTGAAATTGTCCTGCAACCATGCCTAATGCAGAACGTAAGCCATGGATGGAAAGTAGTTATACTTCTCTCCTGGCAGAGAGAGTGGGGGGGGGGGGGACGGTTAAGAAAAGCTAAGCAGAGTTCATGATGGTCAGGCAGGGTGGAAAGAACAGTAGTAAGACAAATTTAACTCACACCACAATGAATATGGGACTATTCTTTCCAGAGCACTGAACAATATAGGATGATACACATTTCAGATGCACAGGTTTTTTTGTTAGAAGTTTTCTGTTAGTTAATTTAAAAAAGAATTTAAGGAGAGGGTTTCCAACTAAGGCAGATGAGTCCCGCAGTATTAATACAGTTAAGCAAATATTGGAGGATCATAGGAAATGAGGTTGAATAAATTACACGTTTTATCAGACATCTTTGGGCTTTGAAATTGCTGACAGCCCACTGTGGAATATTAAATCTCACATTTCTCAATTTGATTTTTTATTGATGTTGGGGAGGAGGTTGTATATGAAAATTTTCTTCTCCCAACATTTATAAAATATTATGTATGCATTAACATATGCGTAAATATTTATTTTTGAATGTGTTTTAGGCTAGATGCCCCCGAGGCTGCCCCTGAGACAAAGATTGGGTGAAAGTAGCTTATTGAGAAGGTGATTCCAAGAAGCACTGGTCTACTGGCTGAGATGTAGGGAGAATGCATCAGGAGGGGAAATAAGCCAATATAGTCCTCATTCATCACCACATTGGGGAAGCCTGAGATCAGCCCTAATTTAGGGACCACCAAGAGATGCTATCGAAGTTTGTCCTACCTGAGAAGGGAGAAGCTAAAATTTGTACAATGAATTCCCAGCCAATATGAGGATGTTCCCAGGGTGCTAACATCCCAGCACTTCCAATCTGTTCCATGATTAGGGCCTGAAAAACACCTTGAGGAAGAGATTCTGCAGCATATGCAGTAGGATGTGACTAGATGACAGGATTGTGAGTCCTAGAGGGACAGAGGCCAGCTACCAACTGTGTGTGCTATAAAGTGAGTAATTAAGTCCATGTGTCAATGAAAAAAGATATATATATCTATATATATTATAGATCTATGAAGTCATCTACTTGTCTAGCCCATGAGTAATGTTCTCTTGGACCACACTTAGAATCTGACTTGAATTACAAAACCTTTTAGTTACCGGAGGTTCTTAGGAACAGCCAATATAGCCCAGGAGAATGAGGAAGTGACAATGTACAATCAGAGCCCAACCTTGTCAATGTGTTAGGAATGAAGAACTCTGGATCCATATTTATCTGCTGACCATAGTTGCTGAGCTAAGTAACTTGTCCACAGATACAGAGAGGTAAGAGGTAGTGTAGTAGAGACTGGAGTGTACACTTCAAACCTCTGTCTTTTCCTATCAGACAGTTGTAGGAAGAGCATGTGTGAGTCAGGCCCCAATTTCCTTTCTCATAATAAAAAGGAGCCATATATTCTGCAGAAGGAATGATCCTAAGAGACCAAAAGCATGAAAGGCTTCATAACACCTGCCAGGATGGGGACAGAGAATAGACTTCCTTGGTTGAGGGAGCTCATTAAGAAAACTATGATTCTCTTTCCCTCAACACAAACTCATATGAAAAAAAATCAGTGAATAGCTGGATGCTGGTGGCTCACACCTGTAATCCTAGCTACTCAGAAGGCTGAGATCTGAGGATCGTGGTTTGAAGCCAGCCCAGGCAGGAAAGTTCATGAGACTCATCTCCAATAAACCACCAGAAAACTGGAACTGGTGCTGTGGCTCAAGTGAGAAAGCCCTAGCCTTGAGCTGAAGAGTTGAGGGACACAGCACCCCACTACTGACCAAAAAAAACAATCAGTGAATATTAATTCAAGAGCTGTGTAAATCATCTGAAGCCCTTTAGAACAGCCTTGATTTCGCTACAAAATAGTTATGAACTATTGATATTATATGGGTTGTGATTTTTAACACTTCCAGAAATAATTTTTAAATTTAAGAAAATTCCTCAGGAAGAGATTTTTCTTAAGAATTATCTCTCTCCCAAGATGAGTTCTATATTGGGTCTACAATTGTATCCAATGCAATAGCCTTGAGTAGCCCCAAAGATTCCAGGCACTCATTCATGATTAGATCTGGTAAGTTTCTTCCAGTCTCCACTTATGCCACAAACTCTACCTATCCAAACTAGGTCAATCAATGTCTTTGAGAGGTTATGTCAAATAGACATTAGCTGGGATCAAGGAATATACCAAATCGATTTAAGGAGCTTATCAGAGAGACTGAAGCATTAGAAGCAATCAGAGTGGCTGGACTCCATACTCCAAAATAGATGTCTTTCCCAACTCTTACACATTATTTAGAAAGTTGCTATTCTAGTAGCCAGTAGGACTTAAAAAATGTAGTTCAATGATTCCAGGCAGACATGATGCCATGTCCTGTGACACCCACAATTCACTGTGATGATGGGCAAGTTAGGTTATCTTCTAATCCTCTCTTTTCATATCTGTGCTGTTTTCCTTTCAAGGCTGATGGAATTAAAATGAGAAATGAAGGGAATGAGTGTATATGTCTTACCTTCATTTAAGTGTGTCTTGGTTCTAATTCCCTTATTATCATAGCAGTCATGTCCTGAAATAGCCTAGTGATACTTACAGTGAACAAAAGTAAAATAAAGTTAAAAATGAAAATGTTTCCTTGATTATTCCTGGGTTCATCTTCTGCTGAAGACATGTTTACGCTGGTCAGAATTAATTGCCACAACTCTCCCTGGAAGAAAACATTTATATTAAAGTGAGCTCCAAGTCTTAAATGATAGTCATCTTATTTCAACCTACAGTTACCAAATTATGGAACTACTGAGATAGGTAAGAAGAAGGAAAGAATGCTTCTAATTTTACAATGAGAAAGTAAAGCCCAGTGTGGTTAAATGTCTTGCACAAGTCACACAGCTATTTAATGACACAGTGGAAACTGGAGTTAGATCTCTGAATTTTCAGTCCGCAGTTCCTTCTGTTATATGATATATTAATAATTACTAATGAAATTAAAGCCCAATGAAAGACAATTTGAAGTCCCTTTAGAATTCAATGTGATGAGATGTTATTTGTACCTAGAATATTCTTGGGAGAGATTGAATAGGAAGTATGTGATGTGTAGTGATATGTAGTAAGTTATTCAATATGTGGTTTGGGATTCTCATTAGTTCCATCTGTTCTGACATCTGGATCAGTCCAGTCTAGAAGCAGGTTACATGGGTAGTGAAGAAAGCAAGCAGGATGGCAGACTTGGAGTCTAACTCCAGCTCTTACCAATTCAATGTGTAATGTTACAAAATGTCCTTGATTTTCCTAAGCCCCTGTTTATTTATCTGTTTTTTTTTCTGTTAAATAAATGCTCCCATGAATAGATGTTTCCAGATTCTCATGTTCAAGTTTCCCAAGAAAATGTCTATCTTCTTCATGGCCTTATGCAAACTGTCTTGAGAGTCTGATAGCTTATAAGGGAAGAAATGACATCAAAGTTAGAAGAAGAGGAGAGACTGAAAGAGAACAGAGCTCTGTGGGCACAAAGAGAGAAGCAAGTGTTGGAGGAGGTGAAGGAGCAATGGGAAGGTAAGGTGCCCTCAGGGAGGCAGCAGCTTGAGATCTGGCTTGTAGCAGTATTTATACTCAACACCAAGACAAATTCACTTATGTTCATTTTCCCCCTCTACTCTGTCATTGCCTTTTCCTTTCTATTTAGTAACTTCATTGAGGTAGAATGCCATGTCATATAATTCACCCATTTAAAATGCCAGATTTGGTGGACTTTCATAGATTCAGTGATGTCATCATCATGATAGTTACTTTTAGAATATTCTCAGCACCTTCAAAAGAAATGTTGAGCTGAGTATTTACCTATAATCCAGTACTAATCCAGGTGGCTAAGACAGGAGAATCTCAAGTTCAGGATCAGCCTCATCTGTGTAGTAAGTTTCAGATCAGCCTGTGCTGCATAACAAGATCCTGTATCAATTTAACCAAAAACATTTACTCTTTTACTATATTCCCCCATATTTCCAACCTCCTTCCTAGCTCTCAGCAACCACAAATCCACTGTCTTCATAGATTTGTCTATTCTGGACATTTCATATAATGCATGAATTGAATCTTACCATATTTGGCCATTTATAAACTAGCTTTTTGCTGACCATAATATCTTCAAGGTTCATCCATGTTTCAGTAGGTGTCAGTACTTTATTCCTGTTAATGGGTATATAATATTCTCTTGGAGGAGTATACCACATTCTGTCTGTCTATTCATCACCTGGTAGACATTTTGGTCATTTGCACTGACATGAACATTTGTGTCCAGCTCATTGTGAGGGATAAACCAATTTTTGAGGCCTATTTCACAGTGAAGTTTGTGGGGCCTAGACATAACAAAAACATAGATAATCATTGCTCTTGAGAAAATTACAATCTGAATGGAGATATAGCTGAGTGTTAAAGCACTTGCCTAGCATGAGTGAGACCCGGGGCTTTAGCCTCAGTACTAAAAATTTTAAACAAGTCTTTACAAGAGAGATGTATTTATTTCTGCAAAGCTGTGATAAGTGTCATATAATATATGGGATGCTCTAAGACAGGGAGAGAATTGATGCTTTATATGTGTGTTAGAAGTTACTCAGCTTCTAGGAATGGATAGAAGAGTGTGAGTTACAAGTTATAAAAATGACATGTGCAAAGACACATGTAAGTGTCGAAGAGAAGGCCGTGTTTGGGTACTTGTAAGTAATATCTATGTTATTTAGCTTCTATGATGTTTGCTATGTATTTTGTACTATTAATAACACTTTATTTGTAGTAGTAACTCATTCACTCCCCACAGTAGTCTTTTGAGACATCATCCACTTTTGTAGCTCAGGCTGGCCTTGAACTCAGAATCCTCTTGCTTCAAGCTCCTAGAGATGCTGGGATTACAAACATGAACCACCATGTTCAGCCTTCACAGTAGACCTATGGTCATACTATTTTTTCCCCATTGTACATATGGGAAATGTAAAGCATAGAAAATAAGTCACTTTTCTGAATCTACAAAACTACTGGGATCCTAGATTCAAGCCAAGAGAATGTGGTTCTAAAACCTACAATATGAGCCACAATGAAGGCTATGTCTACTGATTTCCAAGTTGTCCTGGGAAGTTGGGTCATAAGATGTCAGAAGGGGTCTGAGATGATGACATTGGAAATGGTAGACCATGCTTAGACATGTAAAGCAATTCTGAATCCTAAAGCAAAAAGGATGGCATAGAAGATTCCTGTATGAGACAATGACAGAGATGAGAGTTTCATTTAGAAAAGACATATGGCAGCCACAAGAGTATTGATTGAAAACAAGGAGACACTATGGGTCTGTTTCACTGTGTTGGTAGTTTCTGGAAAGCAAACAATGTCCCTGCCACCCTTTCCCATACAATATGCCTATTACAGGTGTGAAATTGCAAAGGCAGTATTGGTTGTGCTCTCCTGCATGCAATCTTTTCAGAAGAATGCCACAGCCCAGACTTTCCAAGAGATAGCTTTTATTTTCCCCTCCACTTTCCATATTGCAGAATTGAACCAGAGTTCGAATGAATCAGAGGGGAAGGTTACCCTATATCTAACCTTGCAAAGGGAGAATTTTCAGTGTACAGGACCCATACATGGATTTTCAAAATTACAATGAGACATGATGCACACAAAAGGTTTGTGTGCCAGAAGACTGTCTGATTGGGTTTCTCCTGTGCATACCTTATTAAAGTCTCTGGCTTTCAACACATCAGTAGCTTGTTCCCCCTATTCTCATGATTGAGATTTCATTTTAGGTGCACCTTCCAGCAGAGCCCACCTCGAATACAGAACAAGAATGGGAGCTCCAGGGGCACTCTAGAATGAGTTCTAATAGAAAACAGGAAGTAACTATAATACCTACACAAGGCACACAGAAAATGGGCCCTCTATTGTTATCCTTGTGCCTTATAATCAGATTGTTTTAGGAAATGTAGAGGATGATCTTTGTTCCAGAAAGAGTTCATATTTAACTCACAAATCTTCCAAATCCTCTTATGAAGCCACTGTGATCATTTCTATGGCACAGATGGAAAATCAGAGACAATAAAGGACTAGTGGACTGATCTATCATATTCAAAATTCTGCAGGTAAAATATATGAGACTGGGTAAATAGCACCTCACCCTCTCCTCAGATTTTTTTTCTATATTTCTGTTAACATTATGAAGTGTTTTCTTAGCTCAGCAATGCAATACTTGTTATACACATACATAGAGTCTGATCATGTTAGCTGGACTCAGGAGAGATTTGCAGCAACTATCTATGGAATGAATTAGTAATAAATTCTGGGTGTGTATATGTGTGTGTGTGTGTGTGTGTGCACATATGTATACCCATAGAGTTGTGGACACAATCCCATACACACACACACACACACACACACATATATATATATATATACATACATACATATATATGGTAATTTTTTGCAGTGCCTTTTGTATGCTCTGAACTGAGTTTTTATTTTGGAACAAGGCTAAAAATATATATATTAGCTCATTTGGTTCCCACAACAACCATTTGTGAAAGGCATCATTTTTTCTATTGTACAGATGAAGAAATTTAGGCATAACAAATTTAAACTTAAATAATTTATTTCCCCTTTTCGTGTTCTTAGGTGGAAAACTAAAAATCTGAACACAGGTAACCTGCCTCTATGTCTGAATTATTTTTTCCTGAGTCTTAAATTAAAGATAATAGTAACTTCTGAAATTATTGAATAAGAGAATTATATGAATTATAGCCATCTCAATTGCTATTTGGTTTCCCCAAAGAGAAATTGGTCATTTACCATGTACGCCTTGATAACCTGATGGTTTTCAGTCCAACCCAAATAAAATTGGGTTGCCTTGAGGCCAGTCTCTATCTCAGCACTATGATATATCCAAAAGAAACAAAAATCGAATTACCAAGAGTCTTTAAAAGCATTAATGATCTCTTGAGGTGATGGGGATGAGAGAATTATATCATGAAACATACAAGAAGACTAATTAAAATCTAACTCATACAACTACACTTTTGAAACTCTGTCTTCTTTTCCTCTGTACCTCTACCATTCTAGCCCTAATGCTGGCTCATCTTAATCTCTCTGCATTATCTGCACTCACATAGTTCTGTCATTCTCCTTCCCATCCCTCCTTATTCTTAAGTAGTTGGTAGAGCTCTCATGAGCCAAGTAAGCAGTAGAACTTTTCTTGCTAAAAGACCAGAAATGGGACAACTTAAAAACACTTGAATATTATTTCTTTAATTTTTGACATATGAAAAATGGAAGTATGGAAAAGTAACTTTCCAGAGAGAGACAGAGAGACAGAGAGAGGTAGACAGAGAAAAAGAGAGAGAGAGAGAGAAAGACAGAGAGAGAGAGAATAATCTGTTGCCTCTAGAATGTGGCCTCTTGGGGATTAGTGTTCCACTTTCAGGAAGACATTCCCAAATTGTCTTGAGTAAAATATGACAGAATGTGGACCCTGCCAGATTGTATTATCCACTATGAGAAGATAAGCACTATGGGTCTAATGGAAAGATGGCAGAGTGTGAGAAAATTGTTAAGAAATTGTTAGAATATAAAATTTCAGACTTTGGACACATTTCTCTTGTTCATACCCTTTAAAAGAAGCAGATTTCACTGAGTGTTGGTGGCTCATGCCTATAATTCTAGCTACTCAGGAGGCTGAGATCTGAAGATCATGATTCAATGCCAGCCGGGGCAGAAAAGTCTCCAGGAGACTACTCAGAAAAAGCCAGAAGTTGTGCTGAGGCTCAAGTGGTAGGCACAAACAGGTTAGGGACAGCTCTCAGGTTCTGAGTTCAAGCCCTGGAATTGGCAAAAAAAAAAGAGAAGGAAATATCCTATCTGTCCAATCATATGTAAAATTGAGCAAGAGAGGAAGGAGAAAAGGGAAGAGGGAGAACAATATAAGCAGTGAAGACAAGCATGCTACTCTGACTTCTCACCTCTTCAGAATCCTCTAATGATTCCAAGACCTTGAGAAGCTAATCTTCTCTCTACGTTTTCTATGTCAGAGAGTATTGTTAGTGGACAAAGGAAAATGAAAGGTTGTTAATACTAAACACTTGCCCATCCTTCTTATAATAAGAAGCAGAGGAGGATTGAGAACATATCCTATACTCATCCAAAAGCTGTTAGAAAGCCTACTCCTTATAGACAACACTAAGACACAATAGCTATTGCACTAGGTTAGGACTTGTTCAATTTCATGTAAATAAATCCCAACTCCAAATATTTCAATTAAAATAAAAATAATTGCCTTAGATGACTAAAAAGTCTAGAGGTAGAATATCAGTCCCAGCTGTTCAACTCAGCCCTACTTTCTTCCATATTGCTTTATTCCTGTGGAGCTGTTATCAATGACAAAGCACAGGGAGGCACATGCACAGTAGGTTTATATGGTTTTTACATTTTACAGTCTTAATTAAAGTACCATAAATGACTCTTATTGGTCCAAATTGGGTCACATATCTATCCCTAAACCAGTTACTATAACCAGTGGCATAGAGGAGCCTAGTAGATTATGTGAGGCCTTATGTCCTCCATGTAGAAGAAATGGGACATTATAGTTGACAGCTCATCAAGTAGAAGAACAGTTTCCAGATACACAGTACCTCTGCCCTTAGGAGGTTCTAAGTTAAATGAAAGTAATAGCCAAGTAATTAATGGATGAGCACTGTGAGAAAAGGGTAAGTACTGAGTGCCTTAGTTCCTTAAGGACACAGAATACAGAAGGAGTGCCTGTGATTGGCTTCAGAAAGGAAATAGCATTTCCAAAACTGTAACAAAATAACTAAGATAAACAACTCCTAAGAAAGAAATATCTACTTTGCCTCATGGTTTCAAAGGTTTCAGTTCATTGTCATTCTAATAAAACATCATGGCAGAAAGTGCATTGGTGCATTGCTAAGCTATTCATCTTATAGCTTCTGGGATGCAAAAAAAGGAGGAGAGTTGGTGGGTGTCAGTGTCTCCTTCAAGAGATCCTTCCAATGGCCAAACTTCTTCCCACTAGACCTCAACTCTTAAAGGTGCTACCACTTCCAGATAGCACCACAGGCCAGCAAACCAAGTGTTCAACTCATGGCCTTTGGAAAATTTTAAGATTCAAGCTGTAACAAGGAGCTTAAATGAGAAAATAATGAATTCTGTTTTGACACACTTTGAGTTTATGGGGCCTGATGGTAAGTCAAGTGGAAGTATATTCTAATATATGTGACAAGAGAGATATATTTGGAAGATATCTGTAGTTAGAATGAAAATAAAGCCTTGGGATAAAACATTTCATTGAAAATATACTGAATGAAGAGAGAAGAAAGAATGGCTATAATCAAGAACTCTAATAACAACAGATACTGGAGGGGATGGGGACAGAAGGGAACCTTACTGCATTGTTGGTGGGAGTGTAAACTTGTTCAACCACTTTGGAAAGTAGTATGGAGGTTCCTCAAAAAACTCAACACTGAGCTCCCCTATGACCTAGCAATCCCACTTTTGGGCATTTACCCAAATGATCACAAACAGGACCATACTAAAGTTACCAGCACAACTATGTTTATTGCAGCATTATTCACCATAGCTAAGATATGGAGCCAACCCAGATACCCCTCAGTAGATGAATGGATCAAGAAAATGTGGTATATATATATACACAATGGAATTCTGTGCCTCCATCAGAAAGAATGGCATTGCCCCATTTGTTAGGAAATGGAAAGACTTGGAAAAAATTATATTAAGTGAAGTAAGCCAGGCCCAAAGAAACATAGGTCCCATGGTTTCCCTTATTTGTAATAACTAGTATATGTCTGAGACAAGAAGAAACAGTCAGATAAGTTGATGTTAGGTGAAATGAACCCCAAGATAAGGACTCAATTTTTTTTTCTTTCTTGCTATTGTTTCTAACATATTTGTAAGATATTTCTTTGTTGCTTTGTATATCCCTCTCCCACAGTATAACCCCTGTTTTCACTGTATTTGATGTTGGTATACTTTGTGGAGAGGAAGGGAAAAAACAAATTGTTTAAATAGGGATACAGGTGGACCCATTGCAACAATGACATGTACAAGACATTACATCGAAAAAACAAACTTTACAACTTTGTCAGGGGGGCAGGGAGGGTGATGATGGGGAGATGGGAGGGCAGGGATGGGAAGGGGACACAAAGGAGGAGGCAACAATGCTTGATAGGAAATATACTCATGACCTTGCTCATGTAATTGTAACTCCTCTGTATTGTATTTTCACAATAATAATAAAGAACAGGTAACTTAAAAAACAAAGAAAAGCAAGAATGAATCCTTGAGGAATGTCAATTGATAGTTATTGAGCAACTGAATAGAGTGACTAAGGGTGTTTATATCTTTCAATATCAGGTGGACATGGGGCTGTTTGGAGAAGTAAAAACACACATTGAGAAGAAAAAAAAGCAATTTGGCCATGGATTGTTTTCTTGTGATTTTGGTGGTTGTTATTGAGGTATATAGGTAATGTCACACTGTAAAGAGGTAAAACAGACACTTTAACAAAATCCTCTTAGAAGAGTGGCTCATGTTGAGATCTTCTCACAAGAGTGCCAAAGTTAAGATGATATGTTTAGAATTTTGAAACCTGGTGAACTACATATTTTTAGCACATCAGAGTCTTTCCAGTGACTCAGCACTTGAGAATTACCGAGTTGTAAGGAAGAGGCTGAGCTTTTCTTAGGACTAAATTCAGTTGTCCCAACATGGAAAATTCCCTTTTGTTTACAAGACAAACAAGAATGAGATCAGGGTTATATTAAAAGCACACTTAAAGTAAATTCTCATCATTTAGCATAATTTTACCTTGCCTGATAGTACCATCAGACAAGTTAATTATAAATTTGTTCTTCAATCATCTATTTTTCTCCTTTTATAGAAAACTTGAAAATGAGGTTTCCATTTGGCCTCACATTTTCATGAGTCACTGAATCACAAAATTTTAGGCCAACTTAGACCTTAGAGTTCAACAATTTTAATCTGTACATTTGGATATAGACATTTCAATGCAAAGAAGTTAAACCAGAGGTCTTTAGTCAAACAGATCAGGCAGATAACCTCACAGAATACAACTGGCCTTGAATTTTCTTTTCAAACACCTAATTTTCAATTTCACTATGAAAGATGCCCTCTTTCGTTGTTCTTAAATTTCTGTGGCCATTGTGTTCCAGCCACTCCCTGCATCCCAATAGTGATATCAAAACACTCAATGGTGATATCAAAACACTCAATGGTGATATCAAAACAAAATAATATGTCTAACTAGAGGGGGTAAAAAAAACTTATCAGAAGGATAAAACAAGATAAATGAGATATAGCTTTGGTTTTAAAGCTTTGTTATCAACTAAGTAGACCAGCTCTGTCCAGAGTTCAGCTTCTCCCCAGCTTCAGTTAATAGTTGACTTGACAGACTATGAACCTATTTTGTCAACACCTTCCAAATACATGTACTTCTGAACCTCTCTTTCGCCTACAGGCTGTTGCTTCTGCTTTTCATACACATTGATTCATCTCCTGAAACTGGGGTGTTGATTATGAAAAAAACACTGACAATTTTTCTAGCACTTTCTTGTTGTTCTTTCAGAAGCTGTTTTTCTGTTAGGATGGACAGAGAAAATTCTAGGTTTCTGTATCCTAGGTCTTTGGAAGCTTAACACTCTTATTTTGGTTTTGGTTTTCTATGTCTCCCCCTGTTTCTTTCCGTGTGGGCTTTCCTGCAATAATTGCAAACATCAAACCAGACAGATTTTTAAAGAACGATGTAGTGGTTTCATCATAGTAAATAATGGAGTAAATAACCCAAATGCTATGACAGAGACATTTTCCCAGAAATTCATGGTTTAAAGTTACATATGAGTGTCAGACAGTTCAAATGTATTTCCTTCTTAAAACTAGATTGCCAGTATCTGTACACTGCAGGTAAGTCCCACATTAAAAGCAAGTTTTTAGGTATATTATTTGTCTATTGCTATTACAAATGACTCCAAAATTTAGATGCTTAAAACACCATATTTATTATTATAGTTTCTGTGCATCGGGAATCTAAGAACAGATTAATTGAACACTTTGTTTTAGGGCTTCTCATGATCTGCAGTCTAGGTATTGGCTAAAGCTCTGGTCTAATTCCATGGCCTAGCTGGGAAAGATCCATTTCCAAACCTATTTATGTAATTGTCAAGTTCCAGTTCCTTAAGGGCTTTTGGGCTGGGGTCCCCAGTTCCTTTCTTATTACATGAACCTCTCCAATATGACAGCCTGATTCACTAAACCAATCACTGAGTCTTCTAACAAAGGAAACACGTTTTTGTAATCTAATCATAGAAATGACTTCCCATCATCTTTGTCATATTTGGATTGGTAGAAAAAGTCACTATGCCCAGGCTATACTCAAGGGGGAGACTTTACAAAGATGTAAGTTTCAAGAGCCATTTAGAAGTCTACCTACTGAATTATGGATCCAAATTAAAATTGTTATTGTAAAGGTAATGTACAGAGGGGTTAGTCAGGTAATGAATACACTTCTTTTTGGTCTAGGTTACCTCAAACATACATTTTTTCTTAGGTCCAAGCTCAGAACTCGAACTCAGTATCTGACATTTTCACTCATTGGCTTGCATTCAATCAACTGAGCCACACTTCCAACTCCCAAATATACCTTTGACTATATCAACTAGAGATAAGGCATTCATGAGTATCGCTGTTGCATTTGTTCTACCCTTGTATTTTGTCTCAACATTTTTTGTTCCCCCTCCTTTCCCTAATTCAGATAAATATATATGCAATACCCAGGGTACCAAAATCAAATACAGTGGCAATAGTGAATAAACCCTCCATAAGGGGAAGAACACATAAAAGAAGCAAGATATCATGTAGTACATTAAAAACAACAAAGGAAAACCTCTTGTGTCCATGCCTTGTGGTTCATTTTGCTTAGCATCATCTTATATGGTCATATGTATATAGCTATTGAGCTATTCTACTCATCTGCTAGGATTATCCTAGATATATACTAATTATTGCAAATAAGGGAAACCATGGGACCTATATTTCTTTGGGTATGGCTTACTTCACTTAATATGATATTTCCAAGTCTTGAGGGGGAGGAAAAGTGGGAGAAAAATGAGGGAGAGGGTAACAAGTTCAACAAGAAATGTACGTATTACCTTACTTATGTAACTGTAACCCCTCTGTATATCACCTTGACAATTTAAAAAATGTAATAACAAATAAAGAAAATAGTACCCTGCTCCATGTGATTAGCTGTCTTGCTACAGCCTTACTCAAAGAAGAAAATATATTAACTTAAAATATTTCTCATGAATTAAAATGCAACAGGAATGAAAATATTCTCAAGATGTGTAGTCTTCAGGGAGATGCACATCAAAACCACACCGAAGGGAAGGGAAGGAAAGGAACAGAGGGGAGGGAGACTGGTTTGGAAATAAACGTTAAGGACAATGGAGATATTGAAGCCCTCATATACCACTGATAGAGAAATAAAATATGCTGCCAATATGTGTGAGAAAACTTCTGAAAAGAAGAAATTTGGACTTTTTCATAATACTTGAAACTATAGGAGGCTTCCTAAATACAGATATGTTAATTCAGATAACACTGGCCATTGTAACAAATAACCCTGCAAACATTATTGGTTGCACACTTACTGCTAATATAATAATCATGCAGTACAATGGTCTTAATCAAGTGAGTTTTCTTAAAGTGGTAAGTCAGAGACACATGCTCCATCCACTTTGCTGTTCAGTTATTTTTTTCCTGGTCCAGGGGCTTGAATTCAGGGCCTGAATGCTATCCCTGAGATTTTGTTTTTTATTCTCAATCAAGTACTCTATCACTTGAGCTACAACTCCATTTCCAGCTTTTTGGTAGTTAATTGGAGATCGAGTCTTACAGACTTTCCTGCCTGGGCAAGCTGCGAACTGAAGTCCTCAGATCTCAGCCTCCTGAGTAGTTAGGATTACAGACAGGTGTGAGCCTGGCTTGTTCAGTTATCTTTAAAGTGGCCTCCAAGGTCATTCTGAAGGTTGTCTCTATTCCAGGAATCCAGAAAAGGGAGAGGAAGAATAACAGAAGTTTCTTTGGGACAGTTATAACATGAGAATTTCACTCGATTCTTATTAGCTACAAATGCACAGGTCATTGCTAACCACAAGGAAGGGTAAAAATTATAGTCTGTCTGTATACCCAGGAATAAAATGAATTAATTTGGTTAATAGGCAATGTTTGACACAGAACTGTTATCAAATTCATTGATTTAACAAGATCCTGATAGGTGCTAGATACTGCCCTAAATACTGTGAATGGATAAATATTTGAAGAGTCTTCTTGTCATATTCTTGAATTTTCTTTCTGTGTCGCTGCTATTGTTGTGTCATTTTCTTCACCACTTCATTATATTTGCTTTTTCTATAATTTGGTATATTATAAAGAGAGTTGACAACTACTCTTCTCACATTGGAATGCATGCTGCTGCTTTCACTCAGAAATAGAATCTATTTCCAAACTATATTATCTATAGCAATAGATAATTAAAAATAATTCATTCATCTTTGTTTTCTTCTATATTCTTCACATTGCTAGTGTGTTTACCAGATGAAATTAAGATAGAATTACCTCTGATTATAGGAAAATAGATAGCACATATTAGCCAGTTTTCTATCATTATGAAAAAATATCTGAGATAATTAACTTACAAAGAAGAAGGGCTATTTGGGGCTTATGGTTTTAGAGGTTCCAGCTACCAGTCAGGTAGAACCATTTTAGTCCTCGTGTGGGGATACCGGCTGGCAAAAATGAGAGGCACATAGGAGAGGAAACTACTAACTTCATGGGCAGGAAGCAAAAGAGGAAGAGGAAGGATCTAGGGTCCTACTACTCCCTTTAATTTCACCCTCTACCATTGATGTACTACAAGCCATCCACTGAGTACTACTTCCTAAATGTTCTACCACTTACCAATTTTGTTACCTTGTGGAACAAATCTTTAACAAATGGGCCCATGAGAGACATTTGCTATCCAAAGGGTAACACATATGGCAGTGTAGAAATGTACATAACAGGTATCCTGAGAAATCCCATTTCAAATCATTAAAACAGAATGGGTAAAAGTGTTTATTTCCTTTCTAGAAAGTATAACCATTAATACAATGTTAAATGAAATCTGGGTATAAATTGTTCCCTTCTTAGGCTGTGACCTGTGATAGCCACATACTAGAGCTATATATATATTAATAAACTGTACATTCTATAGTTCAAAAAACTAAAACTGCAAGTTGGTACAGTCATGGCTTCAGAATGTCAATAGTACAAGTAATTTGAGATTGACATGATACCTCATTCTTGGCTGTACAGAAGCATAAGTGCCCCCAAATACTGATGTCCTTCCTTTATTTTGTCTGTTTCTCCTGAGATTAATCTGTATTGCTTACTGAACTTTGAAAAGGGAGATATACAAGAAGGCACAATTCCAAGAGAAAACTTGACAGAGATATTGCTGTCTCATGTCAAGTCCTATGAGCAAATATACCCTCTTTGTTTGCAAAAAGGAGAAATGGCTCTTTTCCAAAGGATGAGTAGAAATGATTCTACCATTGGTCCCTCTCCAGCTTGAGCTAAGCTTTTCTTATTGCTTCTGTCCTTGAGTACCCTGGATGGACATTTCTCTGGCATCCCATTAGCTATTTGCCTCAGAAAGGTAGAGTGACAGTAGGAAAGACAACGCCAGAAGGCACTCTTTATTTGCCTTTCTCCTATAACATTATACCTAATTCATAGGCGCCACCCACCCCTCAGACTCTGAAGGGTTTAGCATCACCAGGTTTCATAACACAATCTGTCGTTTGTATAACATTTTCTTCTTCTGAACAGTTGGTATCCTATGTTCACTGTACCTGTAATAACCTAGACATCTTCATTACAGCAAATTGTCATCAGCCAACAAGGCAAGACACATCTTTTTGCCATGCAGGAGAAACACAGAATGGTTTCTATGCCCAGAATCTCCATATCAAGTGAGAGTCAAGGATTATTTGAAGCAGGAACAACCATCTAGCGAGAAGGAGATGTGAAGAATGAATAATTTCTGTGCAATGTTAACTGCACTTGTATGGGTTATAGGAACTGAAGACCACAGGGAATTTCTGCTTTTAGATCCAAGGGTGAGAATTTCAACATTTGTAGTCAGGTAGCACCTGGGACAGGAGTCCTCTGAGCTTAACATTCAAGATTGACTTCTTTTTAACATAGATCCCATGGTTTCCCTTATTTGCAATAACTAGTATATGTCTGAGTCAAACAGAAAAGGTCAGATAAGCTGATGTTAGGGGAATGAACCCCAAGATAAGTATTCAAATGTTTTTTGTACTCGTTATCTTGCCCATGTAATTTTATCTCCTCTGTACGGTATTCTCACAATTTAAAAAAAAAAGATTGACTTCTTTAAAATTTAAATTTTATTGCAAAGGTAATATACAGATGGGTTACAGTTACATAAGTAAGGTAATGAGTACATTTCTTTTTGAACAGTGTTACCCCCTCCCTCATTTTCTCCTACTTCCCCCCTCCCGGCCCCCCAAGACCTCAAGTTGTAAAGTTAATTTCCAACATAGTATCTCATGAGTCTCACTGTTGAATTAGTTCACTTTTTCACCCACCATTTCTGTAATTCTCCCTTTCCTTCCCCAAATTAAATAAACCTATATGCAAGACAATGGGTACAGAAACCCAAAACAGTGACAACAGGGAACAAACCAAAGGAGAAAAAAGAAAAGAAAAAGAAAGAACTGCAAAGAGTACAAAAAAATCCAACTTGTTTCAATTTCCTAGAGTTCATTTCGATACGCATCATTTTATATGGCCATATGCACATAGCAATTGAGCCATTTGATCCTCTTCTAAGAATATTTTCCTTTGTTCCCACTGTGTGAATGCTTAGAGTGCTGTTTAATTAATCATTCCAAGTGTAATTATTTGTCTTTTACTATTCATTGGGTTAACTTGTAGATTTATAGACATAGTCTAGTTATTACAAATGAGGAAAACCATGCAGCCTATACTTCTTTAAGTCTGGCTTACTTCATTTAATATAATTTTTCCAGGTCTTTCCATTTCATTATGAATGTGGCAATGTCATTGTTTCCACAGAAGCATAGAATTTCATTGTGTATATATCAAGATTGACTCCTTTACCTAAATATTCATTCCAGTGTTGTCTCTGTCTCTTTCTCTTTCTGTCTCTGTTTTTGTCTCTGTTTCTGTCTCTTTCTCTCTGTCTCTGGCTTTGGCTCTGTCTCTCTGTTTCTGTCTATCTGTCTGTCTCTGTCTCTGTCTCTTTCTCTCTAACTCTGCCTTTCTCTTTTTCTCTCCAGAAGAGTGGTCTAGACTTTTTACAGGGAAGTCCAGAGTCAAGGCAAATGGTCATACTTGAAATATTCTATTGGTCAAAGTAGTAGACATTAGCCCAGATTTGATGGTGAGTAAGAACAGTTACAACCTCAAAATATAGAGCAATAGTATGAATTACAAGAAGAGAGGACATTTTGTGGGACAGATGATTCATGTCCCTTTCGTTGTCAAAATTTCCTCATTTATAAAAACTGTATCTTTAGAAGTCAGGAGAAAGGGTCTACTTGAAAGAAGGTGATAGAATATGAGGGGCATCTGGGATTTGGAGAATATTCTGGTCATTTTACCTAATTGTTGATTGCACAGACATATTCACTCTGTGAAATTCATCAAGCTGTTCACCTACAATTGATTCATTAGGCTTTATGGATGTTACACTCCAATAAAATATTTTATCCAAAGTGAAAAATAGCCACAGATAAATTAGAAGGTTACTAGGCCTATTACCCAAGTCCAGACTACATTAGAGAAGCCAATGAATTCTTCTGAAGTTGAAAGTGGAGAGAGACCATGATTGTGGAGAATGGGGCACTCAAGTTTTAATGTCAGTCAGCAGACTATCCCGGGGAAGTATAGAGGTGCAAGCCTTTAAGCAAGCAGTCGTTCTGGGAATCACCAGCACTGCTAGTATTAGAGGAGACAGAAAGTACACACATTTTCCCTGTGACAGGTGTGGACCCTGGAAGTGAGCAGATTTGAGTGACCCAAATTTGACGCTTTCCATAAGAACTGCTAACAAGGAAAGTTGGCTCCACCAAGCAATAGACTGCCCCCAAAGTAAGGCAAGGGATTTGAACCTTCATCAGAGGCTTGCTAGTGAGAGATTCCCAGCCCCAAGGGACCATGAAATGTACTAAAATGAGAGTCAACCTTGAACATTCTCTACTCTGACAAATTCCCTGGTCCAGTAACAACTGCTCATGTCTAATGAGAGGGTTTCTGCCCAGTCCTCTCTTCCTTCCTATGCTCCAACTATGGGAGGACTAAAATTGGCAGCTTAGAGACTGGTGGGGGTGGCAGTGAAAGGAACAAAGCAGAACATGTCTTAGTCAGAGGCAGGCAGCCCAGAATAAGGGATCAGAAGGTGTTTGAAATTGAATAAAAGATTGACGTTTTCAGGTGAGACTGGATGGGACCTTTTATGTACTGAAATTAGATTGCACTTGAGACTAAAGGGGATTGAAAACCTATGGGACTGCCTGAGATTTCATCTAGCAGGGAGAAAGAAGTATCTGAGACATCATGTTTGATAAGACGATGTGAAGAATGAATTATTTTTTTTTCTTACATCCTCACAAGTAAAACACAAGTTAAAATCTATGTCGCAGTCCCTGGTAGGCTAGTAACTTCAAGTAAGATGGCAGCTCTGCCTTCTGCTCAATATTAGGCCATCAGACTGCTCCAACCCAATTGTCAGAATTAGTACCCATGAAAACATGCCCCATTCTCTAGGCTATTTGGGGGAGTACCCCGTGGTACTGACTCCAGTGTTCTCCTGAAGAAGTCTCTGTTTCTCCATGCATACATCCTCATTTGCATCTTATGCAAGACTAATGACTGAGCTACAGAAGCTATTGTGTGGCTGAGCCCTATACTTGGACAAGAGGAACAATAATCTTGGAGTCTTTTTTTCCATGTGCCTTGACTGGGTGGTGGCTTTCATATTGTTTGGGGGATATACAGGTGGATAGATGTGAGTACACAGATCTAGGGACAGGAGCAGGGGAATGGGAGGAGGGAGAACATACTGGAGGAGCAAACTACTAGAATGAAGGACAGAGGCTTTTTATATCTGTACAAGTATCAGGAATTAGTGTTTCTCAGAAACACTAAACAGTCTCAGAAGAAATTGCCTAGAGGCCAGGGCCTGGGACAAAAGTAGAAGCCACCAAATATCATTGAAGTAAGGAGAATTAGAATACATTAAATAAAGGTGAGTGGGAATCTACTACTCAAAGACTTCCAAAGTAGACACTGTTCATTGATCAAAGAAAAAATGGCAAGTGCAAATAAGGCCTTCCCCAACATTCATGTGATTACCCAATATGTTTGCACACATACTCACAGAGGGGAATGAGGCAATCTCATACAGAACGAAGCAAAAAGAATAATAGACAGCTCTCACACGGTTGATACCTATGTGCTTGGTACTTTTCAAAGCACATTCATAGTAACCATTTTAGCCTCACAGCAAATAAATGAGATATTATTACCACTTTATGGGTGAGAAGAACTGAGGCACAATGTGACATAACTTGATGAATAGGCTTTTATATTATAATTGTGACAGGATCAACTGAATCCAGTACCTGGTCAGAATTTCTCTGTTAAAATGTCATTTTCTGGAGAAAGTTCTGGAAAAAGTATATTCAACTTCACTAATAATGCTTAAAAGGAAAATGAACTCAAAGCATAAAACTTAAAGCCTTAAAATATGTGCTTCTATCCTGTTTATTCCATTGAATTTGACTTAGGCTCACAGTCTCTGGCATTATGGATGGATAGGAAGACGGATGAAACCACATAGGCTGTCATAAGAAAGAGTAAGGCCTTCCTTCCCATAACTCTCACCTGTCCCTACTCCAGAGAATAAACAGAAAGTGCCCACATAGTCTCATTTTTAAAATTCTTACAAGATGTTCTGACTTATCACTGACTGGCAGCCACCCCTGAGCTATGCTCAGCTGCTTAATCAGCATGGCCCTAAAAGTCCCTTCATACCAGAGCAGTGACCTGCCAAATATAGCAGACACCCTATTTTTAAAAGAGGTTCAAATGAGCTTGCAAAAGGCTGGCAACTCATAGCATTTACTCCATTTTATAATAAGCAGACCAGCCCATCTGCATGGCATTCAAATGCTAAGACACCACAGTAGCAATAGCAAGAGTGGCAATAAGACAGACTTGTGCTTAGTGACAGTTGGCTATTGAGGAGAGTCTCTCATTTCATCTTGGCAACAGTCCTTAGCAGAAGTTTTATTGTCTCCAATATACAGATGGAAAAAAAACAGTCTCAGAAAAGTCAAATGGCTTCTCTACTTCACATAGCCAGTGATCTACTAAGCATCTGAGAGCCTTGAGCCATTTGTTTTATTTGTGACATCATTGTGGTTCATACAAAATTATCAATACAGTCAAACTGGCCCTGGGCAGCTGCCAAAAAGCATTATGTGCCTGTCCAGTCACGTATCAAATGATTTCATGGGTTTCACATTGCCTGAGGGTTGGACATTTCCCATCCCTGTTCCATGTACTGAAGACCAAAAAGTAGATGAACCTACTCGCTATGTCTTTTTTTTTTTTTTTTATTCTGAACCATGGGGTATCTTTATTAGTACTTGATTTCTAATTTTATTGAAATTACTAGGGCTGTTTAATAGAGCAATTTTCATAACAATAACTGATCTTGAATTATATTTTTAATGCCAGTAGTGGGGCTTCAACTCAGGGCATTGCAGTGTCATATTTCTTTTTTTTTTTTTTTTAATTTTATGTTATTTTAATTGAGAACATACTGTACAGAGGGGTTACAATTACATGGGCAGGAAAATGCATACATTTCTTACCAAGCATTGCAGCCTCCTCCTTTGTTTACCCTTCACCTCCCTTCCCAGACTCCCCCCTCCCCCCCACCCAATCATACCCCCCCTCCCCCCCCCCCACCGACATTGTAAAGCTGATTTTGACATGACATTTTGTACTTCTCATTGTTGCAACAGGTCCACCGGAATCCTTAAACGACTTGTTTGTCCCCATCTCCTCCACATGTTATACTGACATCAAATATAGTGAAAGCAGGGGTTATACTGTGGGGGAGGGACATACAAAGCAACCAAGAAATAATCTTATAAATGCGTTAGAAACACATGCATGAAAGAAACAAAAACATTAAAATACATACTTGAGGGTTCGTTTTCCTAACATCACATTCTCTGACTTTTTCCGCTTGACTCATACCTATACTAGATATTGCAAATAAGGGAAACCATGGGACCTATGTTTCTTTGGGCCTGGCTTACTTCACTTAATATAATTTTTTCCAAGCCTTTCCATTTCCTAACAAATGGGGCAATGTCATTCTTTCTGATGGAGGCATAGAATTCCATTGTGTATATATACCACATCTTCTTGATCCATTCATCTACTGAGGGGCATCTGGGTTGGTTCCATATCTTAGCTATGGTAAATAATGCTGCAATAAACATAGTTGTGCTGGTAGCTTTAGTGTGGCCTTGTTTGTGGTCATTTGGGTAAATGCCCAAAAGTGGGATTGCTGGGTCATTGGGGAGCTCTATATGGCGTCTTTTGAGGAACCTCCATACTGCTTTCCAAAGTGGTTGAACAAGTTTACATTCCCACCAAAAATGAAGTAAGGTTCCTTTCTGTCCACATCCCCTCCAGCATCTGTTGTTGTTAGAGTTCTTGTGTCTTTTGCTGCCAGCCTGCCTTCACCATCAGCATGAACTTCCTTCTGAGTTGTAGGAGGCTCAAAGGCTTCAAGAATGAAGCAAGGATTCAAATATAAATATTAAACAATAACGTTTGCAGGAATGAAAAGGGGGAACACCTCTGTAACATTGGAGTAGGCAAATATTCCTTGATAGCAACAACAAAATAAACCATATATCATAAAAGTAAAACTAGATAAATTGGTCTTCATTAAAATGTAAAATTTTAACTCAATAAACACCTTCACGAAAATGAAAACTGTAAGTCACAAACTAGGAGGAAATATTTATAGCTCATATGTTTGACAAAAGACTCACATCCAGAGTATATAATTCTCCCAACTCAATAATAATGCAAGCAAGCCCATTAAGAATGGGCAGATACATTCTCAGAGAGAAATACAAATGATCAACATGTACATGAAAAAGTGCTCAACGATAGTTGAAATTCAAATTAAAGTCAGTGGGGTGGCCATCTATACCTGCTAGTAAGGACAAAATTAAAGGTTTGACAATATCAAGTGTTGACAAGAACATAGAGCAAATAGAATTTGCCTGATCTACTGGGGAGACTGAAATGTTACAGCTACTTTAGAAACAAGTTGCTAGTTACTTATAAAGTTAAATATACACTCTCCGTATGACTCCATTGTACCACTTCTGGGTATTTGCTCAAAAGAAATTCAAATACACATCCATCCTTGTGTAAAAATGTCCGTAGGCTAGGAGTAGTGGCTCACACCCTTAATACTAGCACTCAGGAGTTAAAGGAAGGAACCAGAGCAGCCTAGGCTACACAATGAATTCCAAGCTATCCCAGGCTGCATAGTGAAGTCTTATCATACATAAAAAGAATAATTGTAGAAGTTTTATTCATAATAGCCAAAAGCTAGCAACAATTCAAATGTCCATCAATGGAAGAAAAGATTGCATACATTTTGATATGTGCACACAATGAAATACTATTCAGCAATAAAAAGAAACTATCAAGGTATGCAACATCAAGGTAGATTCTCAAAGTAATTATTCTTACTGATAAAAACCAGACAACAGGAAAGAGTACATAGGGTAAGATTCCATTTATCTAACCTTTGAGAACAAACAAAATTAATCCATAGTGACCGAGAGCAGATCAATGGGTGCCTGGAGCTGGAGTTTGGAGTGGAGGTATCTACAAGCTGACAGACACAGGGAAATGGCCATAAGCGTGTTGGAAATGCTGATTGCTTTGGTTATACCCACATACAGATTGTAGCCCTTCAAACTATGTGTTTTAAATGAATGCATTTCATTATATAGCTATAATACTTCAGTAAAATAATTTGGAAAAAAGTATGTAGAGAAAGGCAGTAATTCAGATATAAGGAAAGGAGAATTGGCAAATGAGTGGAAGTATATAATGAGAGCAGACGAAGCTTCCAGTTCTGGGTGCTAACCCAGCTCTGTCATTTGTCACTCAGACCTTCAGCCAGTCTGTGAGGTTTTGGGTAAGGAAATTAACAGTGAGGGTGGTAGATTTATTTCCAATAGTCCCATCCAAGGCTGGCTGCCTTCAGATCTGATGACCTCCTGGACTCATTGTGGCTTTTGCATCACAAAGCTAGCTGCTCACTGGTACCAGACCTTTTGCACTAGAAAGGCAAGACTTCTGAGAAGCAGGTGATTGGTAGGAAGCATAAACCCTACGCCTGCTAGTTATAGCAAAAAGTAATTTTTCCCAAGGATATATGCAGTTACACATCTGCATCCATTCACGCATTCATTCATTCTACATTTGAAAAATATCTGTAAGCTCCTCTTGGGCTGGCTTTCCATTGTACACCATTGGCCCAGAACCTGTGCCTTGTGAGACAGGTGCTAAAGGCAGTTACCAGGCCATGACAGTCTGGTGTGGCAAGAGCCAGTCTTCATTTACATTCCAGCAGACCCATTTTACCAGTTCCTCTAGAGCCTACACTCAAAGCTCTTTGATTCATGTGAAGATCAGCCTAGTCTCTTTGTCAGAGTTCTGGTCTCAGGTTGCTGGATAGAGCCTGCTTTGCCTGTACAACAGAAAGCCTGAAATGCCTGAGAACTTTGCTTTCTATTCCCTTAATGAATGACTGTTGGTTGTATAAATACTCCATAAATAAATAAGTGCACACACTCCAGATCCTTGCCCCCAATGTGATACTCTACAGTGTTGCAGCCTTCACTATCTCCAAATTCCTCCTAGGATGGAACCAAAGTTATTCACCCCTTTGAGGGATTTGGTTTAATAATGCACCTGGTTCTACTTCCTCCTCTTCTGTTTCCTTCTCCTCTATCCCTGGAATACTACTTCGTACTATAATGTTTTCCTAAGAACCTTCACTTCAGAGTCTTCTCTTAGGAAATGTGACACATGTTTTCAATTAAAGAACACCAAAGGAGTACTGCATCTTGTATATACATTTTTCTAATTTGGGGAGGGGAAGGGAAATAACAAAATGTTGAAATAAGGATACAGGTTGACCCATTTTAACAATGACGTATACAAGAAACTATGTTGAAAACAAACTTTACAACTTCGGGGGGGGGAGAAGTTTGGAGGTGGGGAAGGGAAGGGATGGTAGGGGAAAACCAAAGGAGGAGGTAACAATGCTTTAGGAAATGTACTCGTTACCTTACTCTTGTAACTGTAACCCCTCTGTACAGTATCTTTACAATAAAAATACATATGAAAAAAGAACTCCAAAAGAGGGCTGTGGACTGAGTGTATTAATTTGATGTGTGTCTGTGTGTATGTATATAAGCACATCTGTGTGTATACTTATGTGGGATAGGTTGAAATGTGGGATCAATTTGTAAGCAAAAGGACAATCAGGTCCCAAGGCCTCAAGTTGTGGTCAACTTAGGAAATTACAAGTAGTTCATTTGAGCTGTAGCATAACATACCTATGGCAAGATGTTGGGAGATACACTGAAGGGATTTATGGACTAGAAATTCTGAAACTCAGGGTCACATTGAGAACTTTTCTTTATGGTGATAGTGAGCTGTTGATTGTAGTGGTAAGATCAGATTTACTATTTAGAAAGATCACTATTGTCAATGGGATGAGCATATTTCAAAGGGAGAAAACCAGAAGTCTGAGAGCAGTTAGGGGACATTTGGACCATAACTGAAAAGAGACAGTAAGAGTAGAGTGGGAATCCACAGACAGATCTTTCCAAGTCACAACGGACAAGGTACAAGTGTTTATTGACTAAATGATTATGTATGTACACAAACACACACAGACACACACGCGTGCCCCCCCCCACACACACACACGGGAAAGTAGGGTGAGACAAGGGTTGGAAATGGCTCCTAGACACTGTCACAGGTCCAGCTCTCCAGGTGGAAGACTCTGGTTGTGAGGTTAGTAGTATGCAGAAAGTTTATTCAAAAGTGCCCTCAGGATTAATCTCTGCTCAGGGCAAGGGAAGGAAGCCAAATGGGGCAGAGGGAGAAGTTAGAATGTGATAAAAAGTAAAAGATTAACATGAACAATGAGAAGTGGCCCAGATACACAGACTTCTGGGGTACCATACCAGCTTTCTCCAACTAGATCCCCACTGAAACCAAGGAGGAACTAGCTGCTGTCAGGAAACTTGGGAGTTTTTTTCCTTTTCTGGCAGAAATTCTGAGTTCCCCAGCTACTAACTGCTCTGACAATTCAAAGACCCAATGGAAACACTTTTGGTTGTCAATTGTTGGTGGGCAGTTTGGGAAATTAGGGCACACCTATCAGGGTGTTAGGATAAAAAGGGATAGTTAACCATTCATAGATTCAGTGACAGATCTAAAAAGTACCTTGAGAAAACCAAGCCACTTGCCTTTGTGTCCTAAGAATGTCTCAATTAAAATGCCATTTGGCTAGAAAAGGCAGCAAGAAAAACCATGCCTCTCAGCTATAATTTTGCACTGGGATGTTACATGCAAATCAGTCATGAGTGTCAAAGGCCTCAAGGTCTGGAGCTGTTCTCTTGCAATATTTACCCATTGACCATTGAAACGGTTGACCAAGTTCCTTCCGGAAAATGAGATTCTAAGTCCAAGTGGCAAGTTCAACCACTTTAAAAATAAAGTGTTTGGCTTGAGTGAAGCCATGAAGTCTGGAGAGAGACCTTACAAAGGCAAGGGGGTTTTCTCAAAGTTGGATTGTATTGGTTTTTGTGGTTGTTACTGTGGTTGTCAGGTTTGAGTTTGCTCTTCAAAACATCTCTTGCCCTTGGCCAAGGAGTTGTCAACCTCAAGGGACAAAATACAGTGCACACAGATCTGAGGAAACACTAAAAGGAACTTGGTGACCTTGGTAAGAGGTGGAAATGAGCAATGCTTGCAGTAGTCCCTGCACAGCCAAGGCTTGATAAACAGCTATGTGGTGGAAGCTGCTGTAGCTGATATTTTGTAGGCAAAAACCACAGAGGCCATTGCCCCACACTGGGGAGAGTCAGATGGGCTGATATGACTCGTGTGTTTATTCATATCTTTACTAGATTATTAAACTCTGGAGTGTAAAGACTGTAATTCTTATGGCCCTCTGGCCCATGCTCCTATGTTGACCTAATCATACATATGCATACTCTATGTTGTACCCTAGATTGCTCTATTGCTTTATTACCTTTTATTTACTTTATTTTTTGAAGATTTGGGTAAAACAGAGATGGGGGCTCACAGATTTAAAGAAAAAGCAGAGCTCTGGGTTACTTTCATGAATTTCTACTGCTGAGTAATCCCAAATGAATTAGTAAATTCCTCAGAATTACAGTTTTCCCAACCAGAAAATGGAGAAATTCCCCCCTTCCCCCTTTACAAAAGCACTCTGGTAAGACAACTGGAAATATAATCAAAAGTTTATCAAGTGAGATCTCTCAAGTAGAATAAAAATTAAACCATGACATTTGGGATAAAACTCAATATTTTGTTAGTCAAATTCCATTGAAATTATACTTAGGTACATTAACTTAATTTGAGAACTAGTGGCAAATTATACTACTATTTGACACATAACTGCTCTGCATAATTATTCAATCAGAGCTCCCCCGAAACAAATTAATGCTGATACAACCTAATTTTTTAAATTTGAAATAGTTCAAGAATACAGAAAAATATCCAAAATAATATAATGAACACCCATACACCTGCTATCCAGCTTTGTTAAACATTTTACTATATTTTCTTCACACATTTTCTTGTGAAATCAAATATTAGAAATCCAGATGAAATTCCCTGTAGAGCCCTTTATCATCCCAGGAGTAAGAACTCTTCTTGCTTAGAATAAGAACTTAGAACAAGTGAGACTGTGTTACGTGCCCTCAGTACTCCTGTCTCAGCTATTTTGGCAGTTCCCCACTACCAGGACCCAAGTTAAGTCAGTGCAAAGCCTTTCCATAAAATCCTCAAGAGAAACTTCATCGGAGAAATTAACATCGCCAGAAGAAACATCAATCAAGATGTATTGTATTAACAAACTGATTTATTGAATAATAACTACCTTGGAAACTACTTAAAGATAATACAAAATATTATTTAAGAAAGAGCCTCTTCAGTAAATGGTGCTGGAAAAATTGGTTAATCACCTGTAGAAAACTAAAGCTAGATCCTTATATATCACCCTGCATCAGTATCAATTCCAAATGGATCAAAGACCTCGAAATCAAAGCAGAGACCCTGAAAACATTACAGAAAGGAATAGAAGAAACCATAGATCTCCTTGGTACAGGCCAAAATTTTCTTAATAAAGACAGAGAAACACAATAAAGCCAAGAAAGGCTGGACAAATGGGATTGCATAAAGATGCAGAGCTTCTGCATGGCAAAGGACATATCTAGCAAGATCAATAGAAAGCCCATGAATTGGGAGAAGATCTTCACTAGCCATACAACGGACAAGGGTCTCATATCTAAAATATACTTAAAACTCAAAAAATTAAATCCCCCAGCAACAAATCCCCAAAGAAACAACTGCCCAATAAATAAGTAGACTAAAGACTTAAAGAGAAACTTCTCTGAAGAGGAAATAAGAATTTCCAATAGACACATGAAGAAATGCTCAACTTTTCGATCCATAAAATAAATGCAGAGGGAGTATGGGAAGCGACGGGAAGGGGAAACAAAGAGAAGACAACAATGCTTGATAAGAAATGTACTGGTTATCTTTCCCATGTAATTGTAACTCCTCTGTATGGTATTTTCACAATAAATAATAAAAAAAGAAATGCAAATCAAAACAACATGGAGATACCACCTCACCCCAGTTAGAATGGCTACAATCAAGAACTCTAATAACAACAGATGCTGGAGGGGATGGGGACAGAAGGGAACCTTATTGCATTGTTGGTGGGAATGTAAACTTGTTCAACCACTTTGGAAAGTAGTATGGAGGTTCCTCAAAAGACTCCACATAGAGCTCCCCTATGACCCTGCAATCCCACTTTTGGGCATTTACCCAAATGATCACAAACAAGACCATACTAAAGTTACCAGCACAACTATGTTTATTGCAGCATTATTCACCATAGCTAAGATATGGAGCCAACCCAGATGCCCCTCAGTAGATGAATGGATCAAGAAAATGTGGTATACATACACAATGGAATTCTATGCCTCCATCAGAAAGAGTGACATTGTCCCATTTGTTAGGAAATGGAAAGACTTGGAAAAAATTATATTAAGTGAAGTAAGCCAGGCCCAAAGAAACATAGGTCCCATGGTTTTCCTTATTTTCAATAACTAGTATATGTCTAGGACAAGCAGAAAAGGTCAGATAAGATGATGTTAAGTGAAGTGAACCCCAAGATAGGGACACAAGTGGTTTTTCTTTCTTGCTATTGCTTCTAGGTATCATGTGATTTTTTGTTGCTTTGTACATCCCTCCTCCATGGTATAACCCCTGTTTTCACTGTATTTGATGTTGGTCTAATTTGGGGAGAGAAAGGGAAAAAACAAATTGTTTAAATAGGGATACAGGTTGGGCCATTGCAACAATGAGATGTACAAGATGCTATGTTGAAAAACGAACTTTACAATTTAGGTGTGGGGTGGGGGGAGAATGTAGTTGAGGAGGTGGGAGGGAAGGGATGGTAGGGGAAAAACAAAGGAGGAGGCAACAATGCTTGATAAGAAATGTACTTATTACCTTGCTCATGTAACTGTAACCCCTCTATGCAGTATTTTCACAATAAAAACTTATTTTTTAAAAAAAGAAACACCTACCAATGGAGAAGGTACCAATATATAGTTGTCCATCATTGGTTGTAGAACTGCACCATCCCACCATGCCAAAATCCACAGATGTTCAAGTCTCACATAATATGGTATTGTATTGTATTTGCATAGAACCTACATATATATATATATATATATATATATATATATACATATATATATATATACACTTATCATCTCTACATCACTTAGAATACCTAAGGTAATATAAATGCTATGTAAATAGTTAAAGTTCTGTGTTAAGAAATAAGATGAGAAAAAATTTATATTGGTTTGGTACACATACATCATAGGTCTAATTTTTTTCTCTTTTTTTCTTTCTTTTTTTATTTTTTTGGTCGGTCATGGGGCTTGAACTCTGGGCTTGGATGCTATACTTCAGCTCTTCAGCTCAAGGTGAGTGCTCTACTGCTTGAGCCACAGAGCCACTTCTGGTTTTCTAGTGGTTTATTGGAGATAAGAGTCTCACTGACTTTTCTGCCCAGGCTGGCTTTGAACCATTATCCTCAGATCTCAGCCTCCTGAGTAGCTAGGATTACAGGCATGAGCCACTGGCACCCAGAAGGCTTAATTCTTTGTGAGTGTATGTACTAGTACTGGGGCTTGAACTCAGGGCCTAGGCACTGTTCCTGAGATTTTTGTCCAAAGACTAGTGCTCTACTTGAGCCACAGCTCTATTTCTGGATTTTTCAAAATTTATTCATAAGAGTCTCATGGACTTTCCTGCCTGGGCTAGCCTCTAATAGTGATCCTCATATCTCAGCCTCCTGAGTAGCAAGGATTACAGGTTGAGTTACTGGCCTCCCACTTTAGGCCCATCTTTAAGGTTTTAATTTGTTTGGTTTATTCATTATTTTGAGCTTAGGAAGGAAGATGTGTCATGACATTATATGATCATCTAAGATTTTGCCACTATGATTAAGAATTTATGTCTTTGTCAGCATATAATAATATGACTATAGTAATACCTGTAGCTGTGTAATTTCTTAATCAGTGAAGCATAACAAAGTTTGAAGTACAAAAAGCAGTGAATTCAACTGAAGCACTACCAGAATTCGTGTAATTACATTTTTCCTGCTAGCACTCGTAAGAATAAGAAAATAAGGAGCAAGTAAATTAATTCAAAGAGTGAAGCAGTAAACTCAAGGTATCTGTGTAGTGATCTAAGTTCCACAAATATATACAATTCTCATCTTTTGGATTGATGAAATAGTACATTTAACATATCATAGCTAAGTTGATTGTAAAAAAATACCATTAGTGTGAATTCACATAGCAGATTAGTGATGCTGTTCCCATCTGTGAACATGCCTAGAAACTAGTAAATGTGGATCTCCTTCTGGAAGAAAGGAGACAGAGAAACTCATTACTCATCTTTGTAAAGGATGCTGGCTTCAAGGGCACAGGAATCATACTCTGGGCAAAATGTCATCCTGCCTAGCTGATCTATACACTGGAGAAAGTTACAAATCACTCTCTTCTGCTTTTAGAGGCATAGAATCATTATTAGAGCTGTCTCAAACATTCACCATTTCACACAGAAGATGAATAAGCTTCTCAAACTCTGTATTTGGAAGTCCGAGTTGATAAAGAATCACTGGTGAAAGTTGGCCTGTATTCTGTAGATAGTGCTTTAGCAAGGAGGGTCTTTCCAATGAGTGGTAAGACCAATCATCAATACTCCTTTCCATAGTCCTCTAAAGGTCTTAAAGACTACAAGCATCCACACTTGTTCTCCTGCAGCTTCATTAAGCAATGTTTTTGCTTCTACCAAGTCATCAGCATAATCCCAGTATATTTTCCAGAACACAAAGCCAACCTAACTAAATCTGTGCTCAAATGAATGCTGGGGAGAACTTGAGCCTCCATGCGACTCATTTGTATGGATTTGTCATTGCACTTGGCACACAATAAATTCAAGTTTTGCTTTTTGGAACATTTTTGGATTTTCCCCCTATTATTGCCTAGATAAGGTTAGCTGAAATCTATGGATGTGGAACCTATAGATGCAGAAGGCCAACTCTGATATAGTCCTTAAAGGAAACAATTCTGAATAGCTACAGTACAATTGAGCTCTTTTGCTCCAAGCAGTGACCTCAACAGCCAGCACTCTTTCTTGGCTTTTCCCTTTCTCTTGTCTCTCTCTACACGCTTCCTGGTCTTCCACCACAGTCCCATACATTCTGTGCCCAATGACCCAGTTGCCAGATGTGTTTAGACACTCAGTTTAAAGCACATGCCTATAACTTTATGTTGCCTGTTAACACAGTTTGATATTTTTCTAACTCTTACCATATGGACTTGCAGATATCCAGAAATTATAGTATTATTCACTTGCATGCTTAAAATCCATACTACACTCATGTAGTATGGTTTACCATGCTACACTCATCTTTTTTGTCCCCTTTGTAACTTATTTATTCATTTTGTGGCTTTCCAGCATATGACAAAGTAACCAAGCACAAAACACACTGAGCTTCCAAATATGAACAAATGTATTCTATCTAATTCATTAAATTGCATGTTAACTGTCTCAATTTATTAACACATTAGCATTAACGTTTAAAGGGACTTTTGTTTTCTGGTACTGAGGCTTTAACTTGGGTCCTCACACTTTTGTTCATCTTCCTTATGGCTCTGTACATTTGAGTTACACCTTCAGCACTGGTTTTTGCTGGGTAATTTGAGATGAAAGTCTTGCAAATCTTTCTCCTGGGCCGGCTTCAAACCATGATGCTTTAGATCTGAGCCTACTGAGTAGGTAGGATTACAGACATTAATCACCAGGGGTCCTGCTAAAGGGACTTTTGAAATTAAAAATCGCAGAACAGAATCAAATTTTCAATGAGATGCAAATATTTATATACATAGAAGATTGAGAATAATATTTTAACAAGAGCATCAATTTCCTAGGGTAAAGAATTACTTCATTGTGTTGAATGTGCATTGAGTATAATTGTCATGTCCTAATAACAATTTTTGTTATTACTGCCTGTTCTCATTATGCAATTTTATCTCTATTAGCACAATCAAACCTCTGAACTCTATGCGGGACTGATTTATTGGTTTCCTACACAGGGAACTACACACAGTAGGTACTCAATAAATATTTGCTTAATGAATGAGTGATTGGCTTTTCATTTTATTTATAAGAAAATTAAAGCCCTAAAAGAAAAAAAGAATCAATACACAACTAATGAGCACTGGAGCTGGAAGTAGAACTCAGATCTGGGAGCCAAAATTGAATTCAGAGCACTTTGAAATCTATATAATAATATGTTTTGTTGAGTATTTTCTGTAATTATTGGTTACACTGGTTTTGCTACAATAATTTCTTTTGTTTAAGAACCAGTTGATCAAAGCAGCAGAATAGCAAATTGTCCTTTAACAGGGAATGCTGGAAGAATCTAGAGTATAATCCAGTCTCCAAGAGAAAGAAACTATTATCCCCTTCAATTCTTTTTAAATTGTGATCTAACTTACATATAATAAAATGAAACAATATTATGAATTTTTATATTAATTCATTATCAAATCATTTCCAGAATTCTTCAAATTATCTTTATGTCCCATCTAAGTAAATAATCTTTTCCTAAAACATAATCATTATTCACACCTCTATCATAGATTATTTGGGCTTCATATAAATAAAGTTGTGCATCACCTATTTTTTACTTTTATTTTTTCCTTCCATTTATATTTTTATTGTAAAAATACTTTACAGAGAGGTTACAGTTACATGAGTAAGGTAATCAGTACATTTCCTATTAAGCATTGTTACCTCCTCCTTTGGTTTTTCCCCTACCATCCCTTCCCTCACTACCTCCTCAACTCCTACCTCTCCCCTCCCCGCCAAATTGTAAAGTTCATTTTCAGCATAGTGTCTTGTACATCGCATTGTTAGAGTGGGTCAACCTTGTATCCTTATTTAAGCATTTTGTTATATCCCTTCCCCTCCCCAAATTAGAAAAATGTATATACAAGACGCAGGACACCAGAATCAGATACAGTGAAAACAAGAGTTATACTGTGGGGGAAGAACTTCACCATAGCTAAGATATGGAAATAACCCAGATGCCCCTCAGTAGATGAATGGATCAAGAAAATGTGATACACACACACACACACAATGGCATTCTATGCCTCTATCAGAAAGAATGACATTGCCCCATTTGTTAGGAAATGGAAAGACTTAGAAAAAAATACACTAAGTGAAGTAAGCCAGGCCCAAAGAAACATAGTTCCCTTGGTTTCCCTTATTTGCAATAACTAGTACATGTCTAGGACAAGCAAAAATGGTCAAAAGTTATATACATATGACCATATAAGATGATATTAGGTGAAATGAACCTCAAGACAGAGACACAAGTGGTTTTTTTCTTGCTTGCTATTGTTTTTAATGTACTTACAATGCACTATGTGAGTCTCTTACTTTTATTTCTTAATTTTACTGTTAAGTTGATGTACAGAGGGGTTACAGTTGCATACGTAAGGTAGTGAGTACATTTCTTGTCAAATATTGTTACCCCTCCTTCATTGTTCTCCCACTTTCCCTCCCACCCAATGCTCCCCCCCAAGTTGTAAAGTTAATTTCCAACATGTTGTCCTGTGAGTATTGCTGTGGTTTGCCTTTTGTCTTTTGTCTCACCATTTTGTTGTTCCCTTCCCTTCCCTAATTCAGATAAACATATATACATTACACAGGGTACCAAAATCAGATACAACAGGGATAAACCATAGGACAAAAATGAAAAAAATCTCAGGAAAAAAAAAGAAATAACTTCACATAGTGCATTGAAAACAGCAACATCAAAGAAAAACTTCTTGTGTCCTTATCTTGGAATTCATCTATGCTTCCATCAAAAAGAATGGCATTGCCTCATTTGTAAGGAAATGGATAGACTTGGGAAAAAAAAATCATATTAAGTGAAGTAAGCCAGACCCAAAGAAACATAGGCTCAATGGTTTCCCTCATTTGTAATAATTAGTATATGTCTAGGATAGTCCTGAAGAGGATCACAATAGCTCAATAGCTATGCGCATCACCTATTTCTGTGCCAAATTTCTTTCAGCCAGTGCTATATGTATCAACCATATCATTGTTGTTTCATATGTCATAATCACTTTTATGCAGTACTGGGGTTTGAACTTAATGCCTCATGCTTGTTCAGCTTGTTTGCTCATGTCTAGCAGTCTGCTTTTTGAGGTATGCCCCCAACCCTGCTGTATGCTAGTGATGGTGTATCCTGGAGTTTTCTGCCCTGGCAAGCTTCAGACCACAGTCCACTAGATCTCACCTGCCTTTGAGTAACTAGAATTACAGGCATGAGCCACACTGGTGCCTGACTTTAGCAGTCAGGCTTTTTCCTTGCTGCATATTTCACTCTATGAACATACTTACCATTTTATTATGGATGGGCATTATCTGTTATTGCTAGCTGAGTGCTATTATGACTTTTTTTTAAAATGCTTACTTAAAAAGGTTGGGGTAGGTCAAGGGGAGAGGAGTACACAAGTGAAGAGGAGAAGGGGGAGAATGAAGTCAAGAATTCAATGTAATCCTACTAATGTTTTTCAAAAAGTGAGGGAAGGAGAAAGATGGGAGGAAAAGATGAGAATGCTAGAAGGGTTGCATTGTATTCATCACGCTTTGTTAAGTGGCAACTCCTTTGTACAACTACATAAAGATAATAACAAAAAAGATCTTCACTAGCCATACAACGAACAAGGATCTCATATCTAAAATATACCTGGAACTCAAAAAATTAAATCCCCCAAAAACAAATCTTCAAAGAAACTACTGCCCAATAAATAAGTGGGCTAAAGACTTAAAGAGAAACTTCTCTGAAGAGGAAAGAAGGATGACCAATAGACACATGAAGAAATGCTCAACCTCTCTAGCCATAAAAGAACTGCAAATCAAAACAACACTGAGATACCACCTCACCCCAGTTAGAATGGCTATAATCAAGAACTCTAATAACAACATATACTGGAGGGGAATGGGACAGAAGGGAACCCTACTGCATTGTTGGTGGGAGTGTTAACTTGTTCAACCATTTGAAAGTAGTATGGAGGTTCCTCAAAAGACTCCACATAGAGCTCCCCTATGACCCAGCAATCCCACTTTTGGGCATTTACCCAAATGATCACAAACAAGACCATACTAAAGTTACCAGCACAACTATGTTTATTGCAGCATTATTCACCATAGCTAAGATATGGAGCCAACCCAGATGCCCCTCAGTAGATGAATGGATCAAGAAATGTGGTATATATATATATACAGAATGGAATTCTATGCCTCCATCAGAAAGAATGACATTGCTCCATTTGTTAGGAAATGGAAAGACTTGGAAAAAATTATATTAAGTGAAGTAAACCAGGCCCAAAGAAACATAGGTCCTATGGTTTTCCTTATTTTCAATAACTAGTATATGTCTGGGACAAGCAGAAGAGGTCAGATAAGTTGATTTTAGGTGAAATGAGCCCCAAGATAAGTATTCAAATGTTTTTTTTTCTTTCTTGAGATTGTTTCTAACATATTTATAAGATGATTTCTTTGTTGCTTTGTATGCCCCTCCCCCACGGCATAACCCCTGCTCTCACTGTATTTGATGTTGGTATAATTTGTGGAGGGGAAGGGAAAAAACAAATCATTTAAATAGGGATACAGGTTGACCCATTGCAACAATGAGATGTACAAGTCGTTATGTAGAAAAACAAATTTTACAACTTTGGCTGGGGGGAGGGGCTGGAGGGGAGGTGGAAAGGGATGGGAAAGGGAAACAAAGGAAAAGGCAACGGCAACAATGCTTGATAAGAAATGTACTCATTACCTTGCCCATGTAATTGTAACCCCTCTGTACGGTATTTTCACAATTAAAAAAAAAAATAAAACAAATAAAATGCCTTTTGGAAAACATAAAAATCTCATTTCCATTAGTTATATACCCAGAAGTGGATTTCTGGGTCTTTGGATTGTCATATGTTTCATTTTAATAGATATATTACTTGGGAGAATCCTTGCTAAGAGTTTCTCTCACCTAAGAAGGCTGGCAGAAAGTAGAGCTTCTGTTACCAAATTTCTAGTCTTTGAGTGGAAGGTATCTTAAAAAGGCAATGATATGACTGCCCACAATATACCTGTGACCATTCATAGCTAACTTGAACTAGGTTACCAGTGACTACCTCCAGAGAACCTTGAACGTCCTGCCCAGTCCTTGTGGCTTCCACCCATTCTTTCCTTTAAATCTCCCAGGGCTCAAGTAGGACTATGCATTCTCATCTGACTTATGCCTCATCCTACACCCCCAAATCTTTCTTTTGGCAGTGTGTAGTACTACAGTTGGCTCAGATAAGGGCTAAATCTGTTTCCAACTGAAGATGCATTCAGGAACACTGCAGCTTCTGTCAGTACTGAGGGAGATGATGTGTAAAGTAAGCAAAGGTGTTGTGTGATGACAGGTTAGAAAAGTCATATCATCTACTCAACTATTGATTACCTCACTGTTGGTATCACATGTCGAGAACTTTCAAATTCTTTGAGGCCCTTGGAGATTATCCAGTAGAAAATATATCCAAACCTCAAAGTACTTCCAAGCTCCTGTGTAAGCACATCCAAGGAAGAGAACGTAGCTCACTCTGAAGCAACCCGCACTCCACAGTCAAAGAGACCCTCTTGCCAGAAAGTTCATCCTTCCTTTTGGCTTGATGCTGCCTTTATTTAAGTTCCATCTATCATCCCTTATTCATGTAAGTATGATTTTTTTTTCATTTAGCCATTCTGTAAATATTATAGGAGCCCTTTCTGAACTGGAGAAAGCCGTCCTCATTCAAAAATGAAAAGATGGAGATGGAGATAGGGGCTTAGACATGGCAAATGTTTCACGCCTTGGATCTTATAAGTTGTGGTTGCTTACTAGAACTTTGCTATTATTAATTTTGTTATGGCTTCACTGATCACCAAGGAAAGCATGTGCAGCCTTGTACTACTGTATCAAGGACAATGTCACCTCTGTCTTCTCTTAACTCAAATGTCCTTGCAGTTTTCAGGAATAGGATCTGGCCCACCTATAGAGCTCTCTGGGCTTATCTGTTTGGCAGTCTGGTGTGTGATAATGCAAACCAAATATTACTTTTGCAGTCAAAATAACATATCTAAATTTAGTGTGCTGATCTAGCTACTTCTTTCAACTTTACTTTACTTAAATGCAAAAGCTAGCTTTTAATACTCAATTACTCCTTTGTACAACTTCTTAAAGACAATAAAATGATAAGTAATAATAAAAACAAAAACATGGAGGACAAACTAATAGAAGCTAATCAATATATCTTATCATTACATGGAAAAAGAACATGCTAAGAATGAGTTATGCTAGTGTATCTGAAGTGTATGGCACCATGCAAGATACACAAAAGATCCTAAGAAGTGCTCCCTTACCTGATATTTCTTACCATCTCTGCTCTTGAAATGATGTATACTCAGCCATGAAGAGGAATTATAATATTGTGCCATGTTGAAAGATCTGTGATCTTATCTTCTATTTTAAACCATATTGCTAATTTTAGCACTATGAGACTTTAAACTACTAGGTACTTAAGAAATTTGCTGAACTTCTCTGAACCATGTATCTTGAGTTGGGTGTTTCTTAGTCTTGGGTGTACCTTAAAAATATACAAAATCTTATCTTTCTGAATATCCACTAACAAATTTTTGCAAAGGTCACTATAAAGTTCTTCAGTTTTCCATTTCTAAAGTCAACTCTATCAAAAGCAAATTTTTTCCAGGTAGTCTGTTCATCTGAGTACTTCCATATAACTTTAGCCCTTTTGGGGTACATTTAATCTGAAATAATACTTTACAGCTTAAGAATATCCATGAGCCAGGCACCAGTGGCTCAAGCTTGTAATCCTAGCTACTCAGGAGGCTGAGATCTGAGGATCACAGTTCAAAGTCAGCCTGGACAAGAAAATCCGTGAGATTCTTATCTTCAATTAACCACCAGAAAACCAGAAGTGGTACTGTGGTTCAAGTGGTAGAACACTAGCCTTGAGCTGAAGATCTCAAAGACAACATGCAGGCCGAGAATTCAAGTCCCACAACTATTTAAACAAAAAGAACATCCATGGTTTGGAATCTTCTGAAGTTCCCAAGTACCAAGGAAATTCAGCAACCTTCAGCATGTATTGGCTCAATTGATGAGAGGAGATATTTTCATACATCTACAGACTTGATAACAGGACAGGAAGACTGCAAGGAGAGTTTAAGGTCATGCTTAGGTATGTGATACTGTTAATACAGTGGCCCTGCCAACTGTCTCTGTGGGTTGAGCTGGCCCTGACCACTGGCATGCAGTTGGTAACTTGATGGTTAGGAATGTGTGACCAAGCACAGTTGAGGTTAGTAGCCAGACAGTCCTCAGAGTACCCAGAAATAGTTCATTACACCCCACACTGAGAGCTCTCTCAACAAATGCAACAGTTGTGATGGTGTCATAGTTTGTCATGAATGCCTCCTTAGTCCATCACCCACTTAGTCAATCAGTAAACATTTGCTGTGACTTCTCTGCTTTCTTGTTACAGAGGAACTGGAAAACAAATCCCATTGGCTCCATGGCTTGCAGTCTCCAGTTCTGTGCTCTTTTCCCCAGAAAACTTCTTATTTTTATTTATTTTTTTGTGCTAGTACTGAGGCTTGAACTCAGGGCCTGGAATTTGTCCCTTAGGTTTTTTTTTAACTCAATGTTAACACTCTCCCATTTCATCCACAGCTCCACTTGTGACTTTTTGGTGGTTAATTGGAGATAAGAACCTCACAGATGCCGGGTACTGGTGGCTCACATGTACTCCTAAATATTCAGAAGGTTGAGATCTGAGGATGATGGTTCAAAGCCAGCCTGGGCAGGAAAGTCCATGAGACTCTTCTCTTCAATTAACCACCAGAAAATCCAAAGTGGCGCTGTGGTTCAAAGTGGTAGAGCATTAGCCTTGAACAAAAGAGCTCAGGAACAGTGCTAAGGCCCCAAGTGCAAGCCCCACATCCAACAACAACAAAAGAGTCTCACAGACTTTCCTCTCCAGCCTGGTTTTGAATCCTGATCCTCAGATCTCAGCCTTCTGAGTAATTAGGATTACAGGTGTGAACCACTAGTGCCTGGCTGAGGAGAACTTGTTTTTAGAGAACATGGGTCCCACTGGGCACACAATCCTTGAATTATTGAATCCTTAAGATAGATTGTCCCTCTTCTGCATAAGGCTGTACTTTTGATTTCCCAGAGCTGGGAAGAGATACAAGGTAACCCTTCTGGACTTCGTTGATATTACCCAGTTCTCCTTGTCCTCAAGTCTTGTTATTTGCCTATGGGGCCTTTGAGATAACTCATCCATGGGGGAGGGTGCTCATTTATTTCACCAATTCAAGCATTTCCTAGGAAAGCAGTAAGAAGGAAACAAAATAAGCCATTCACCTGCCAGGAATGAATGAAAAGGCTTGGTGAAGGGGACTGCATCCTAACATTCTAACAAGAGAGGAGAAGAATCCATGTCGTGTTACAGACAACACAGCATCACTGATTTGAAACAGAGGTTAAGCAAGCCTGACAAAGTGGTTCATCAGATTGAAGGCCAACCCCACATCTATTGGATCTCATTAGATCCCAGACTAGTTTATTGTCAATCCCAATCAATTTAGTCTGCCACGTGGCACCTTTGTCTCTCTACACTTTCCTCTGCCATCCATCTACTGGTGGCCTGACTCCATTCCCAGAAATAATGTCACTGTTCCTGTCACACTGACTACTGGCTGTCTGTTGAGAATCCTAAAAGCCTGTAGGTGGTGAGCAGAACAACAGCTGGTGAGTCTCATTTATCGAAGGTCTTTCTATTTTTAATTTTTGAAAATATTCCATGCTAACGTTTCCCTTCTCTCACTCTTGCCTTTTGCAGTATTTTTAGGCTGCACAGGCTCTTCAGAACAAGCATCTAGCTTGCTGGGCACTGCAAATAGATTTTCTCCTCACCTGCCAGTCACGGTGTACTACAGGCATGCGTCATGTGGAGAACTGGTCCTTTCCCTCCAGCCTTTTCTGTGGGCTTTGCTTCTATGTGCTGCTAATCTGTCTAAAAATCAAAGCCACATCAGCCTCAAAGGGGAGGCCCTGGCCCACAGCACCCTGCCAGGATTATTATGAAGCCAATCCACCTTGTACCAAGAGCTCACTGGGAACAACTGGCGGCAGACAGTGGAAAGCCAGAGATCAGGGATCTGAGCAGGGAAAGGCGATTTGGGTGAGAGGTGGGTGGGATGGGGCACAAGGGATCAAGACTTGAAACGTGAAAGCACCCTGGGGTTGCTGCACTCCTAGCTGTTTTTGGACAAGGACAGACATGAGAATTATCAAAGAGGGCTGTGCTGGGGAGACCAAAGGTCCACCCAGCCCAGGGTCCCCTCTGTCAGGGGTCGCTCAAGAGCTTCTATGGGTAAGAGAGAGGGGTGGAACAAACTGATGTGCCATTCTCCTCTATATCATTCTCCCCATCACTTTTTCAGGCTCAGAGAGAGGCCTTGTAGCTGCTTAGTCCTCCCTCCAAAACTACCAGAAATACACAGATAATAGAATCTGCTAGGGCAGTGGTTTCCACAGTGTGGTCTCCAAGCCAGCAGCATCAGCATCACCTTGTAGAAAAGTAATTTCCCGGGCTGGGAAGGCGGCTCAGTGGCAGAGTGCTTGCCTCGCATGCATGAGGCCCTGGGTTCGATTCCTCGGCACCACAGAAGCAGAAAAAAGCCAGAAGTGGAGCTGTGGCTCAAGTGGTAGAGCATTAACCTTGAGCTGAAGAGCTGAAGGACAGCGCCCAGGCCCAGAGTTCAGGCCCCACAACTGACCAAAAAAAGAAAAAAAAAAAAAAAGAAAAAGCGAAGTAATTTCCCAGGCTCCTTCCCTGTCTTTCAGACTCTTTCCCTTTGAGTACAGCTGAGTACTCAGCTTTTTAAACATTCTCCAAAGGGTTTTGATACATATATAAGTTTAAGTTTGATAATCACTGTAATAAGAAAAGCATGACAAACGTGTATACTGGATACTCAGTTGGAGGATAGTTGTTTGTTGTCTGTTTTTAAAGGAGAATGTAAGGGAATAGGGCAGAAAGATTGAGATGCATAATCATATTAGTTCTTTTTAAAAAATACTAAAGTTTGAACTCGGTTCACAAAGCAACCACTTTATCACTGAGTCACATCCTATCCTTTTGCTTTTTTAGTTTTTTATTTTTAATTTTTTGGGAATCAGTCATGGGGCTTGAACTCTGGGCCTAGGTGCTGTCCCTGAGCTCTTCAGCTCAAGGAGAGCACTGTACTACTTGAGCCACAGTGCCACTTCTAGTTTTCTGGTGGTTAATTGGAGATAAGACTCTCACGATCTCTTCTGCCCGGGCTGGCTTTGAACTGCAATCCTCAGATCTCAGTCTCCTGAGTAGCTAGGATTACAGGTGTGAGCCACTGGTACCCAGCTATTTTTAATTTTTAAATGGAGAATCTCATACTGTTTCCAGGGCCATCCTTGAATCATGCTCTTTCTGCCTCCACCTCCCAAGTAACTGTGATTGTAGGCATGCATCACCACACCAGACCCTCATATTAGTATTTCTGAAATGAAAAGAAAGTGAGTGAAATGTATGTCATTAGTATCTGCAAAATAAACACAGGCAAGGGAAAAACAAAAATGCATTTTAAAATAAATACAGTGCAAACAAGACTCCATCTAAGGTTTCTCTTGGGAGAAAGAGATAAATGTTCCATTGAAAAATTGCAAGCAGTTGAGACTATGATTATGAAGAGAACATTGTCAAAGACTATGAATTTGCAGACTGCCTCTCAAAAAACTGCTTGAAATGTTATATACATGTTATAGTGATAACTGATGTTCAAAAGAAACACCTGCAAGGACAATTTTTAAATTAAACCTGGCTGTTCAATGAAGTAGAATAAGGAGAAAAACTCCCTTCTTTACCCAGCTCTCAGTTCTCCTTCTCGTTTATTTATTGAGAAAATGACAAGTCATCAAAAGTGAAACACCACACAAGCCTACTGCCATCTAGCCTTGGAAAAGAGCTTCCCACAATGCCTCAAAGGAAACACTTGTCCTTGTGCCCTGGAATCCCATCGGCTCTTAACTCCTCAAAAATGTCCCACCTACAAACATCAGTGTTCCTTCTTCAACTGGTAGGACCAGCCCCATAGAAACACCCTGAACTGTTCTCCACCTTTAACCATTCTGTTACATCTGCTGTTAGCCCCACCTCCCACTCTACTTCCCTGCTCCATAAAACATATTCAAGCTTTCTGTCTCTGCTTTCTTTTCTCCCACTCTTTCAGGATCCCTTCCTAATTTGTCTTCCAGCTTTATCCACTGTACTGGAATTACCCTCCTGCAGGTCACCAGCAACTTTCAGACTGTCAAACACAGTGGCTCATGTTCCATTTCACCTGGCTTACTATCTCAGCAGCATTTGACAGAGTTCTCACCTCACTGGTCATACCTGCTGTCTCTTTCCTCAGTCTTTCTTCTTCCTGCCCATTCTGAAATTTGAAATATCCTCCAAAGCCCTTGTTGATCCTACTATTTACTCTAGTTATATATCTTGCCTTAGTGGGCTCATCTGGCACTATGGCTTTAAATAGACTCCACCAGGAAATCAAAAATGTGTGAAGTTCAATCACTTCTTCCCATCTTCACATTACCACACTGGTCTAAGCCCAGAGATTACTGCGATAACTTATTACCCTGTTCCTACTGATCTTCTATTACATTGCTCTGTTGCAAAGGCAAGTCAGACCATGTTGTTTCTCTGTTCATTACCTCATCAACTTATCCCATCTCACAAAATACAAATCTATACTTAGACTTGTGAAAACTTGCATGACCTTACCTTGGCTTTTTCTAGGACTTCCCCTTCCAACAACCCTCTGACAGGGTTTCAGCTGCTCTGGCTTCCTAGATAGCCCTTCAACCTGCCAAACTGTGCCCACCTTAAGGGTCTTTGTATAGGTCATTTTCTCTGACTGGAATACTCTTTCCCTGATAATCTAGATTTCCTCCTTCTTCACTCTACTTACATATCTCTTGTCTTACCAGGGAGACTTTCCAAGACTTCCATGTCTTCATTCTGTCTAAACCCACCATCTATTTAGCACTTATCACTGCCTGAAATGTTACATACTTGTTTATTGCCTACCACATAGAAAATGCAAGATCCCTGTTCTCCCTGCATATAGAACAATGTGTGGCACACAGTAACTTTCATTAACATTTTGTCCAGTGGATTAATGAATAAATGAACTAAGTGTTTTGGTATTATCTATCTTACAGGATGAGAAATTAATGTTGGGGAATTTCACCTAACAAATCAATTACCAATCCCCTGGAAAATTCTACACATCTCTCTCTGGCCAAGTAGAGAATGAATACTTATGGCATATGAGCTTTTTCATCTCTTGATTCACAGTGGAGTCAAAAGAGTAATCGTGTTTAAAAATTATGAATGCATGGGAAAAAATGTCCAGGGCCAGTGACACATGCCTGTAACCCTAACTACTCAGGAGGCTGGAATGTGAGGATCATAGTTCAAGCCAGCCTGGGCAGGAAAGTCCATGAGACTCTTATCTCCAAGAAGCTACTCAGAAAAGGCTGAAAGTGGTAGAGGGCTAGCCTTGAGTACAAAGAGGCTCAGGGACAGCACTCAGGCCCTGAGTTCAAGCCCCAGGACTGGCAAAAAATATGAATCTCCAAAGTACATCCTGATTTGAGAGCTCAAGATTGGGACTCTGAAAAGCAGAATTTTAAGAATATAGTTCTATGGTTAGAAGCATAGACTCTGGAGCCATGCTCTTAATCTTAAACTCATCATGGCTGCAGGGCGACTGCAATACTTCAAGCCTCAGTTTTCCAATCTTTGAAGTGGAGATAATAATTATATTCTTACATCAAAAGATTGTTATGATAGTAAGTACACATGTGTGTGTATTCCTTAGTATCTAATAAGCACAAGCTATTATTATGTCCATTTTAGAATTTTCTTGGGAAATTCTGGTACACATCCAGCCTTGAGAATCATTAATGTGATTACAGACTCCACTAAGTAAGAGAAGGGATGGTTATTGTTCTGAGGAGTAGGGAAAGCCAGAGGCTGAGGAGAAACAAGAAGGAACACACACAGCTGGTTTCTGAAGGGTGAACAGGACAGACACTATACTCTCCAATGGATAATCAGTAGATCTGTGGCTGGTCTAGAGGAATTATCTCCTTCCAAATTAAATTGTAGTTGGCATATCTTGCCCACAGGACCAGATCATAACAGATTAATTGCCTTCTCTAACCAAAGATGGTGGTGGAAAGACCCATATGCTATACAGGGGGCTGCTAGAGCCTAGAATTTGTGCTCACATCATAGGGTATAATCCATAATGAGGGATAATAAGCAGAAATAGTCTATCCTGTAAGACTCTAGGAGCTCCTAGATTGATCACAAAATATCTCCAACCTACTTCCCCATATCAGAAATCGCTTTAGTAGGGAACACAAATGATGATGAAAATTCAAACATTTCCAGAAGTAGCACAGACATAAAATGACATAATGCATTGAACCAGAAAAGGTCAGTCTTTCTGCAAGGGGTTTCTATTCAGAGAAGAGCACTGTGGTGCACTCAGCTACACTTCACCAAAACCCTGGAAAATATTTAGCAGCTAGAAGAGTTAGCTTTCTATTTCCCATCCAGAATGGACATCATGATTGATCCAAGATTTAATTCACTCAGAGTTGCACCATAAATGCCAGATAATGATTGATGTCTTTGTAAGTCACTTCTTTTTGGGGAACTGGTTTCACTTAACTCAAGGATTTGGCAGAGCTTGGCCAGCCTTCTATTTCACTTGCAAACTAAAAGCTGTGTTTTTGTTGTCCTTGTTATAGTTTCGTGAGGTGTGTGTGTGCGCATGCGTGAGTGTGCACGGGCCAATGTTGTAGTTTGAAATCAGGTCATGTGTACTGTCCCTTCGATTTTTTTATTCAAGGCTAGCACTCTAACACTTGAGCCACAGCTCTACTTTGGCTTTTTGGTCGTTAATTAGAGATAAGACTCTCACAAACTTTCCTGCTCAGGCTGGCTTTGAATTATGCTTTTCAGATCTCAGCCTCCTGAGTAGCTAGGATTACAGGCATGAGCCACTGATGATCCAGCTAACGCAAAGCTTTATCTGGTGAGTGCTAGTGCAATGTGTGTATATAATCTTAATCCAATGGTTCCATCAGCAATTATTCACGGGGTTCCTACCATTAAATACTCTAGAGATAGCCAGTATAATACCTTGACAGTTCAAAAACTGACTCAAACGTGTATGTTTCTCCATGGAAAATAGCTCTGGCTTTACAAATCAAACTTTTCCAAGTCCACCATTGAAAGACTTCCTCCCACATTCAGGTGTAAGCCCAAGGAGAAGAAACTATTGTGCTTTATCTGAAGGTGATGGAATGCTATCACTTTTCCAAGCCTCCAGATGCTCATCTCGCCTCTCCCATGTTTCTCCTTACAGCTCCTACAGAACCCTTCAGAATCTGCTCACCCTGTCCAGGGCTTGAATGACTTCCTGCTCACTGGACCTGGCTGCTAGTACACAGTTTTTTTCTTTTGCTCCTCAAGTATACTATCTGCCTTTGCAGCAACACTGTATGAGAATTGTAGCCATGACTTGGAAAAGAATGGCCTAGTCTAATGGGATGTAGTGAAGTACACATTCTTTCTTCTGAGATAGTAACAGATTTTTCAAGGGACAGCATGTTAGTGAGGCAAGCCTTAAAAAAACACATACCCAGATAAATTTGCCAAGCCTTCCTCTCATACCTGTCTCTATTCATTTTGTCATGATTGGCTTTTCCTTAAGTGACTACAAGTCAATTCCCAGGTCACAACAGATCATACCTAAGCAGTTCAAATAGCCCTGAAAGTACATAGAACCTGGAAGTAGAGCAGTGTAAGCCACCCTTCACGGGGAGCTGCTTATATTTGTAACACAATGACTATCATATGTTGTATACTTGCAAATGGAAGTTCAAAGTGTTAAGTGTTTACACAGATGATCTCATTTAATCTTCTTAGCCTCTCTAGAAAACAAATATGGTCACCTTTGTTTTACAGATTAAAAACTGAGGCAATGGCAAGGGAAGGAACTTACCAAAATCATACAGAGAGCCAATCCTTTTGACCACTATGCTGTCTTATATACATTGCAAGCTACTGAAAGATTTGTGCTCCAAAATGACTTGAACTGTCCCTTCACTAACATATATACACAAGTGCACATCACACACACACACACACACACACACACACACGCACACATCAAGCTCCTATTTCAATCAACAAACAGAACTAGTAACATATTAACCTAGAGGAATCCTTACTTTGTATAGCTTGTGTTATATAAACTGAAAGACAAAGACAAAAGCAAAAACAAACAACAACAAAAAGTAAACTCTTTCAGTTCTGAACCAGGAGTCCAAGGTCTTGGGTGATTATTGCCTGGCCACTTACAAACCCTGTTTCCTTTGGAAATAATGAAAAGGGAAGGGCTTTAAAGACTTCAAAGTGCTTTGCAATGAATCTATGAAGGCAAAAGATAATAAATGCCTTTGTGCACTCAAGGTTTTGCAATTCAGACAGTAAACTTTATCGTCACAAATGTGAGTATATGAAATTGTAATTTTTTAATTTTCCTGGAAACTGGACTTAAATCCTATCCAGGGCTCCCATCTGTCTTCCAGAAAACAGTCTGATCTCTAATAAGCTGTCAGATACTTCAGTGGTTTTCTTAAGTCATCCAGAAGGAAGCTCAAACAAACTCAGAATTCCCTATGCTGTTCCTTCTCCTTCTTCTGGGCTAGAGCTCAGTTTGTGCCTTACTGGATGTTGTGTGACTATCTGTAGGCAGAGTGCCTCCCTCTTGATCTCCATCTGTTACTAAGTCTTTTTAAATGTTCCTTTGTCCTCATTCTCTGCCTGGCTGCCTGACTGGGCTGTCCATTATCTGCTGAGATATCCTCCTGGGAGACACTGTATCTTCTTTCTCCTCCTCATCCTCCTTTTATTCTCCTTCTTTCTCCTCTTGCCCCTCTCATCCTCTTGTCCTGTAGGTACTTTGTTCAGCTCATTTTTAACTCTTGCCCCTAAATGTGGGCTCGTTTCAATATCTGTGCTTAGTTTTCTACTATTGTTCTCTATATTGTTTCCCTCAGGCAATTTACCAACCTCCCTGTCTCCTTTCATCCAAGATGAAGATCCTAAATCAAAGCTCTGACCCCAATTTTTCCCTAACCATCATAGAATCATGATGTTTGTGCTGCAGGTAACCTTCTTCTTACAAAACTTTACTCTTCCAACTTCCTAGTGGCCATCCCCCTCCCACCCAGGTTTCTTTCCAACCATCGCAAATTCACTGTGACTAAAATTAAATTTATCCTATTCTCCAAAGATATAGCTCCCCTCTCTGCTACTTTATGTCTTCAAACTTAGAGTCTGGATTTTTTTATATCCCTCTCTTCACATCAGTTTGTGTCTCACAAGTTCTCGGCATTTAAAGTCTCTGGAATCTTGTTTTGCATTTTCAATTGTTCTACTGACACTGGAGTTCAGACAATTATCATTTCATGCATCAATTACTAAAACTGTATCCTGTCTTTCATGAAAGTGCGCCCAGCTCATATCTCTTCTCCACTCCTTGTGACTCCCAATCAATATTTATGGAATCTTAAAGGTTCCTTAATAGGTGGCACAAGGTCACATAGGGGCTGCAGAAGAAACAGAAAACCTCTAGAATGATGTAAAATATAACTTAAACCATACCACTGGAAATTTTACTTCAAGTGCAAGTGTTTATCACAGAGAAACTTGAACTCACACCTAAAATGCAGTGCAATGGCTCATGTTGATATTTCTCTAGAGATCAGATTTGAAGGAAGCGAATGAAAGCTAGAGGCCTGAAGGCTTATCAGAGTTTGTCCTTTTTCCACTTGAAGGAATGCAAACATTGGAGTTGGATTAGACAGAAGAGCTAGGTCATAAATCCAGTCCACCCCCAATGCTTATATTACTTCCAAAATACATTCCTACCCATCCTTCTACATTTTAGGAAGTGATCTAGCCCTAAGAATAGGAAAAAAATGAATAGAGTTAAGTGAAGTGATCTATGTAAAGATAACTAGAATTGGGCCTGAATCAAAGTAGGTATTCAAAACTGTTTGCTAAAAGAATAATCATTGGAAAAATAGTACTGAGTGCTCAATTTAAAGGGTTTATTTTGCTAATACAGAGGGTCTTATAAGATAGTAGGTAGTCCTGAAAAGAAGGGTCTCACTGCTGGGCCAATCAAAAGTGCTTACATTACAGATAAGTAATTGAACAGTGAACAACTATAGAACCAGAAGTTGGTTTCTATCTGTTGCATTTCCTTTTAAAGAATAGCCATCAAATAGATCTGGCCCAATCTATAATTTTACAGGTAAAATTGAAACAAAAAAAAAGAAGAAATAAAGAAGATCAGCTGTTAACCAGCCTATCTGGGTGGTAAAATTACAGGCTATTTTTTTCTCCTTCCCTTTTCTTTATATACTTAAGGTTGTATAAAGAAGATGAAGGACTTTTATCTACAGAAAAGGGCAACATTATTGAAAGAAACAAACGTGGAAGCAGTACTCAGTGTCCAGGGTACAGAATTTTCCCCTTTATTTTTTCTTCTCTCACAGAGACCTGCACTCTGCTGAATAATGTGTCCTTGAACCAAGTGGTGCTGTAACGGACTGTTAGAGAAGCTCTATCTCACAGAAGAACACAATGACATTCCCTAAGGCCTGAGACTTGAGCATATTGTACAACAAAAATCAGATACAGGTTTTTAGCCAAAGTCAAGTACAATTACAAGTCTTTATGAAAAAAGCTAGCCTGACAGGGGCCTGCAGGCTGGTTCAAAGTATTTAGTGTAATTCCCTTTCTGCCAAGGAGGCTGATGGGTTTCATTACTACTCATTTGATTTTTTTCAGGGCCAATCTGGGTTTTTAATTAATCCTTCCTTCATCCTTCTGTCCTCTTCAAAGCAGAAGCCTCAGACTGCTACTAGCTCTGGGTACCTTGGAGGGGAATTCTTTTCTCAGGCACATCCGGTGGCTGTGTAACACATCATTGTTTTTGTCTTCTCACTGCTCTCTCAGTGGACAATTTCCACTGGTAATATGATACATCAAGGAGCCACTGCAGGGAGCCCTGCTCAGATATCTCATTGGTGATTTCCAGCTCACCTCAAAAGCTTGCACAGAACGACATCTATTCTCGCCTTTCTTTGTCTTTGTCTCCTGGTGACCTAGTTTCCTCCACATTTCACCCCCAAAAGAGGCATCAGGGATTTTGTCAAGAGCCTGGCAAGTGGACTGATGTAGCCAGAGCAGCAACAGTAAATGCAAAATTCCAAGATTTGTGTTGTCGCTTATGATTTCTTTCAGAGCTGAGAGGCAATCTTCTAAGCCTTTCCCCCCAAAAAGAAAAGAAAGAATACTTATGGCATATTTAGTCTTTTCGATTATAAAAGCAAGAAGATTGCCAGGTGCCGGTGGCTCACACCTGTAATCCTAGCTCAGGAGGCTGAGATCTGAGGATCACGGTTCAAAGCCAGCCCGGGCAGGAAAATCCGTGAGACTCTTACCTCCAATAAACCACTAGAAAACCGGAAGTGGTGCTGTGGCTCAAGTGGTAGAGTGCTCACCTTGAGCTGAAGAGCTCAGGGGCAGAGCCCAAGCCCAGAGTTTAAGCCCCACAACCGACAAAAATAAAAATTAAATTTAAAAAAGCAAGAAGATCATTCATTTCAACTTTTGCATCTCATTTCACCCTTTCTTCCCCTTCTTCCCACTGGCCAAAATGTTCTTTATTTTCCTTCCCAAGTCTTCATTTCTGCACCTCATTTGCTTCTGCAGCCTGAGCAGAGGCACAATAGCACCTGTGCTGATTTCAGAGTTGCACAGTTTTCCTTCCTCCAGACCTTCAAGGGAGGTCAGGAATAAATGGTGCTTCCTCTGCAGTTCCATCTACCTAAGGCACAGAGCTGTGACAAGTCTTGCTTTTCCAGTCTAGCTCCCCTACTACCTGCTTCTCTTTAGGCCTGCCTACAGGTTGAAACTCTCCTTCTGGGCTAGAAAGATGGGAGACAGGAAAATTAACATGAAGAAACAGATGCCTTCACTGTGGGAGCGTTTATAAATAAAGTTCAGAGGACAAATAGCTCGCTGGAGGCAAGGGAGATCATTTTTAACACAAGTGGCTATGGTAGCATTATAATCTCCTCAGAAGCAAGTCTACCCAGCATGGTTAGTGATGGAAATGACAAATTGTAAGGGACTCTGTGCATATATATATATATATATATATATATATATATGTATGTATATATATGTATGTATATGTATATATCCTCCATATGCAAGCAGAGGAAACAAATTGGGGGTATTTCAGGGGTCTGTTCAAGTCTAAATGTGCAGACTCCTCTATTTTATGCCCCAGCACACCTAAGAGATGACTGGGGATAGTGTAGGTGGCCACAGGAGCCATCTTCAGAATCTCAGCCTGAGTTCAGGCTCATAATGGCAATTGGAGAACATAATGTCCCACAGTCATCATCGAAGTTTCTATCCCTTGTCCTTGGAGAAGGTAAGAAGAGAAGAAAGACATACATACAAGCAGCAATGTTAGCGTAGGAGTTTTAACCTGGACTCTACAGAGGGATTTGAGGAAAGATTAGAGAGATCTGTGACCTTAAATGTTAAAGGGTCACCATTTTTATGTTCACAAACTTTTAGAACATTTAGCAGTTTCTTTGTTTAGGAAATGTTCAAAACAGACCATAGTTATGTGAGTAGTACCTCTTTGTCACCAATATATGTCACAGACTTGTTCAAAGTACATTGTACTTTTCCATGATAACTTGATAGATCCTTTACCCTCATCTTTGCTTCAAAATCATGATACTTAATAGATCTACCACTAGCTCTTGATGAATATATCAATAACAGATTACTACATCACAAGTATGCTTATTAATATGTTGATAACTGTATTTCAATGTCATTGCTTTCCCTTTTTAGCCCTACATATCAGTGCATTTTACAAACACTCGAGAAAGAATCTGCTGGACTAATCAGAATGCTGTACCTCTCTCTCTCTCTCTCTCTCTCTCTCTCTCTCTCACACACACACACACACACACACACACACACACACACACATTGTGATAGATGCACCTCTGTCTTTGAGCATTGAAGCCAAGAGCCCATAACGAGTGAATATGGACAGCCCATTATGTGTAATCACCACATTCCCACCAGCAAATTTATTACCAACCCCACTGTGTGAATAAGGAAATTGAGGCTTGAAGCAAAATCTGTTTGACTTCAAAGGTTGTCTTTCTAGTACATCACCCCTCCCCTACACACACACATCTTTTTATGACTCCCAAACATTCAGTCAAAAATTCAATTAGCACAAATACTACTGGCCATCAAAGTAAACTAATCAGTGATCTGTTTCTGTGATGCCACAAGAACTCGTAGAAACAATGAAAAAAATCAATCTAACAGATGTTTTTTTCTAATTGAATTTATAATTTGATGGCCCACCCCCCACTGGCCTCTGCCCCAGAATGGCTGAGTAAACTAAGAATTTCCTGCCATGGGATACAAGGTGAATGAGCCTGTCCTTTGGTTATATGTGGGGACAGATATCCCCTTCATCCTGCTGGGGCTCTGACATCCCGTCTAGACCTCTACAACCCTCCTTTTTCCACTATGGACAATAATCTCATTTTACCTCATCTAATGGCTTTTGGACTGAATTATTCATGAAGACAAGGGAAGTGAAAGGAAGGAAAGGGGAAAAAAAGGAAGAAAAGGGAAAGGCTCTAATTGCATATTTCCCTGGGTGCTGAGAAGAAAACAGAGTGATATTTATGCTTATAGAATTAACATTAAATATTTGAGGACCAATAAGACACAAATAAACCCTCAAATAATGGATTCGTTCATAACAATGACAAGGAGTGCCACAAAAAGGAATTCAGGGCTTTGTACAGCAGAGGTCCCTTACCTAGTCTGGGGTCTAAGAAAAGATTTCTCTGAGGAAACAATGTTTGTGAACTCATCTTTTGTAATATTTATGGTTTTAATATCCTGCTGCTGTGTGACCATCCTTTCATTACAATATGAAATACAAGTTAGACCTCACCTCTGCTGGCTCCTCTCAAGTAGAAGAGTGCTTTTCCCACCATTTCTACTTCAAATTCCACTGTTAGGATGCAGAAACTGATGGTAAAGGTGTCTGTCACACGTGGCCAGTTCATAGCCTCAAAGAGCTTGAGATAGCCCTGGTTTGCATCATCACAAGAGACTGAAAAGTGTAACGTGCCTGAGATGGTTTAACCCATTCCCTAGCACTGCAGCTTGCCTTGCAGGCTGGGAGCCACCAGCCTCATGCCTCATATGGCATTCAGATAGCCTCCTGTGAATCCGATCAATCAAACTTTACAGTCCAGTGTCCCATTTGTGCATGCTGTACAGCATAAATCCAGTGTCTTTTCAACTAGAAGCATAACGGTCACAGTTATGATGAGGAATGGTTGTGGTGAGAGGCAAACGGGAGCTCTGGCCGACCCAGGAAGGGAAATTTCCTTTTTCCCTAGAGACAAAGATTCACTTCATGAAGGTTTAAAATTCCTGCTTGAGAGCAAAATTGCAGTACATTCAATAGGAGTCCTGATAAATTTTCCTGTGGCGTTTTTTAATTCTTCTTTTTCTCCTTCCTGCCATCTTCAGACATCACTGATAATGGGTGCTAGGCAACATGGGAAAGGGAAAAGAAAGAGGAGCAAAGACGTTAAAATCAGAAATAATAAATTGAGTTGTGTACAATATTTCTAATAAGCACACAACTATATTCAGAATGAATTTTTTTACTCACCCTGAAGATAGCTTCCCAATTCATCGGCTTTATTGATAGATATAAACATACCATGACTTGGAGGAAAAGTAATATACTTCCTGTGTAAGAAATATTTTTATTGTGGAAACTTCTGACCTCTACATCTTCATTTATTGTCTTGCTGAATACATTCCAGGGGTCAATATTATGTACAGATATTCTTACTTAATGTTCATCATTACCTTGCTCATGTAACTGTAACCCCTCTGTATAGCATCTTTACAATAAAATTTTTAAAAAGATTTTCTTGCCAGACACCAGTTGCTCATGCCTATAATCCTGACTACTCAAGAAGCTGAGATTTGAGGATCATGGTTCAAAGCCAGCCAGGCAAGAAAGTTCACGAGACTCTCATCTTCAGTTAACTACTAAAAAGCTGAAGTTGAGATGTGGCTCAAGTGGTAGAGTGCTAACTTTGAGCAAAAAAAACGTCAGGAACAGCACCACCCAGTCCCTGAGTTCAAGCCCCAGAACTGGTACAAAATATGAGTTGTGTTAGACACTAATATGAGAAACAACTCATATTAGTAACAATAAAAATGTTACACACAGTGTCTTCTTCATGGCACTTAGAAATTCACATGCTATTATTTTCTAGGCACAATGAAAATAGGATTCACTGAATTAATAAGATTTGATTTAATAAACTACTCAAGTAGAAAAATAAAATCATAATCCACCATTGTCTGTCTTTTCTACCTCCTTCTAAATTATACAACATGAAAATTTAAGAACAAGATAAAACCATACCTCTTTTCTTCACTTAGCGTATCGTTGGGTCTTATACTTGCCACTTAAAAGAAATTATTTTATTTAACTTCATTATTACACTTCTTAGAGGCAAACTCATATACTTATTTGAATGCTATTACTAAAGAAATGTATCAAACTCTTCCAATTTTAAACATTTTTCTAGGTTATTCACTCTTCTAAGCTTGCTTTCTTGTACTTGCAGCTGAAATAGTGAAGTAACTTGCTCTAAAATTGGAAAGTAGATGTCCAAGTCGGTTTGAACAACTATATCAAAAGACGTTAGCCTGGATAATTTATAAGCAACAGACACTTACTCTTTACAGTGCTTGAGCCTGAAGAACACAAGTTCAAGGTAACAGTGGAATGAATGCGTGGTGAGGGCCTCGTAAATGGCCACCATGTGTCCTTACATTGTAGATCTGAAGGGGCTCTCATGGAACCTAATCTTGTTCCAGTGGTTCGACCTTCTAATATTGCCTTGGTAATTAGGTTTCAATTATACACATTTTTAGAGGAATGTACTCATTTAGATCTTAACAGCATATTTACTTTTAAACAGATTGTGCAGAATGCTACAGAAGCCTCTCATGACTTGGTGTCATACTAATAAAGCGGGTTCCAAGGTGAAATAAGATCACACACTGTGAACTGTATGTTCCAGGAAAGTTGCAAAACCACTCAGTATGTTAAATGCTCTTAGGATTCTATCTTGAAGAAATCTTACATAGTTGAATTTGAGGAGCATTTTCAGGGCTAATTTCTCCGCAGACTTTCCCTCATACCCTACTGCACCTATACTTACAGATTAGAATGTGGTTTGGGAAATATTACAAGTGACGGCTGGATCTACATACAAAGAAAACCATGGTTTTGCAGGATATTTGATTCATCCAAACTAATATTTAGTTATGAGTTGTTAACAGGTTGCTTTCAAAATAATTGCACATTTGACTTAGCTCAATAATTCTTTGGTTGCTCCTTTGATAAAATCAGTTTCTGCGGATTAATACACTGACTATTCCTAAATAAAGTTGGAGATTCAATAGAGATAATTTCTCTGGAAGAGTACACCCTTTATTTCAATCTCCTGCCTTTTAACTCAATTCTAGTGGCTCACAATTAGCAGAATCCCAAAACTGGGGAAACTAGAAAGCCAGAACATTTGAGCTTGAAAAGCTTTAGAAACTTATAGTCCCACCCAACCACCTTTTTTTTAATTCAAAAAATACTATTTAGGCCAGACGCTGGTGGCTCATGCCTGTAATCCTAGCTACTCAGAAGGCTGAGATTTAAGGATCATGGTTCAAAGCCAGCCCAGGCAAGAAAGTCTGTGAGACTCTTATCTTCAATTAACCACCAGAAAACCAGAAGTGGCCCTGCAGCTCAAGTGGTAGGGTGCTCACCTTGAGCTAAAGAGCTCAGGCGTAGCATCCAGGCCCAGAGTTCAAGCCCCACAACCAACAAAGAAAATTTCTATTTATTTAGTGGTCATTTCTGGAGGTTCACATGTATGGTGCTAGCATCGCCTTTGCAGGACCTCATAGCAGATAACAGTATAATGGTGATATACATGTGGGAAGAACAGATCCTATCTTCACATCACATAATCAGGGCTCAGGCTTTTATCATAGCATTCTTACAAGAACCAACTCAGCAGTCTTATAACAACTACCTTATCTCTTCTGAGTGCAGTACATCAAGTGACCTAATGATCTCCAACTAGAGTCTACCTTTCCAAGGCTCCATAGCACTATTCATCACCAAACTTTTAGTCTCTACCTTTTGATTGACAGATGAGAAAAATGAGGCTCAAGATCCCATAACAAATTAGTGACTGGTCAGTCCAAGAAATCGGACCCTTCCTCTATACCACTCAACCCCAATTTCACATGTTTTCCTTTTCTGTTTATGTGTGCTGATATCAGCACTGTTGGAAGATTCATGCTCACAGAAAACACAGAGATGCTTAGGTACACAATTTTATAGGTTGCCAAGTTACTTCTGATGAGACAAGTCTTCTTGGTTTAGAGGGTTTGATAGAATAGGGACTGGCTCTCTGAAGGAAATTTAACATCACAGTGTGAAGTCTTACCATCTCACATATGGACTTATTTCTTCACTAGGGTCTTGTAATTAATTCTAATTAAGAAAAACATTAAGTAATGTTTTCCAATTAGCCCGCAAACAGTTTTCGACCCACGGTAGAGTGCCTGTTTATTCTTTGCTGGAGACATTAATATTATTAAACACTGATAAAAGACAGCATTATTGCTTGCATCCTGTGGCAGCTTCAGAATTGCCTTCTATAGAAAGGATATAGATACACTGTGTTTTTCATTCTGGAACTAAGCATTTGTTTGATTTGGTTTTGGTGGTTGGGGGGTAGGTGGCCAATACATATTAGAGCCCAACTCTAAACTTTGGCTCATGCTTGTCTGCTCTCTCTCTCTCTCTCTCTCTCTAGCTTGCTCACTCACTCTTGCTCTTGCTCTTGCTCTTTCTCTCCCTTCCTCCTTCTCTTCCTTTTCTCTCTTGCTCTCTCTCCCCCCCACCCCAATTTTTCCTCTCCCTCCTCCTCCCTTCCTTCTGTCCCAGGCTTGCCAATCACCTAGCCAGATATCTCTGGCACAGTGATTCTTTCTGAAGTCAAATTCTACACGTGTGGCTAATTCTCAGGCAGCACAAGGAAGACCATAGTATATTGGAAGCAATCGGCTGTTTGCAGGAAGCACAATGATCTGTAGTCACATCTCATTAGGGGAGCCTGGGCCCCGTGGAGCACAAGTGAAGCAAACGCTGCCAATGTAATTTGTTTTATATGCCTAATTCTCTTCCTTATAATTAACATTTGAAATTCAAAAACAAACGAGTGTACTTTGTACGTGTCTAGGATCGGTAGAGCACTTTCAGGAAGCCTGGGACTTGGGAGCAGTCCTCACTCTTCCTACAAACCAGTATGACCTGGGGCTGGGACTGCTGGAGACCAAAGAGAGACAGTGTTAACCCTGAAGAGCTAACTCACTGGGATCAAATATGGTGAGGAATGAAGAGAGCTCAGAGTAGCTCAAAGTCAGCCTTAGCCCCTAGTTCATATATGGATTTAGTTGTTGTCATCTTCTATGGATTGAAGCAGCCAAGCAAAACTGACTCAACAGTGGGACAATGACCAGACAGATATATTGTCCCAGGCAACCATCACAATTATTTTCCCACTGTACGTTTTTATTATTTTGATTGCTATTGTTATTGTAGAGGTGATATACAGAGAGGTTATAGTTACATGAATCAGGTAATGAGTATAATTCTATTTGAACCATGTCTCCCTTTCCCTCACTCTCTCCCAATTTTTCCCTCCTGTTCCTACCCACAAGATGTACAGTTCATTTTCCACATAGTGTCTAGTGAGTACCACTATTGTATTGTTCATCCTCTGTTCCACCTTTTCTGTGCCCTCCATTGCCCTCCCAAATACAAACAAAACAAAAAGAAAACAAAAACATCAACAAGTATCTCTTGTTTCCTTCTCTTGGAGTTCATGTCATAAAAAATGATTTTATATGATCATGTGAATATGGCTATTAAGATTTTTGTCAACAACTCCTATGCGTGTCCTCATATACACACATACACACACACACACACACACACACACACACACACACACACACACACACACACACACACACACACTGCTAATGATTGGATAGTCAAAACGATCAGACATGGAAGGACAGAAAAGATATGTGATATGATAGGTTGAACTTTATTTATTTTTTATCTTTTATTTTTCTATTTATATTTACCATCAACCACTCTGGTATGCATGCAGAGTATACTTCCAGGAGAGAATGTCACTCACAATATCTTCATTGTGAACCAGGCTGTGCAGAAAGTGCTAAATATGGGCCATAAGTGCCGAGCCTAAAGTACACATCCATGATAAGCCATATGACACTGGTCTATAGTAAACTATAGACTATGGATGTGTCAGGTGGCTATCTTGGTTGCAAACACCAGAAATCAATTCCAGATAATGACAACTGAAGTTTGTGCATGAGGTGTTGACCAGAAAAGCAAGAGAATAAGATGAACAAAAACACTAGAGGCCATCAGCACTGACAAAGTTGTGCAGCAAGACCAGCCTGGTAAGAGTAGCTCAGGTAATGCCATCATCTAATACCACTTCTGAATCCTGCCAGTGTCACTGGAATAGAACATTCAAATAATGGGTACCACATACTTCCATATCACTCAGCAAATTTCACTCAGGAACCCAGGAAGAAGGCTCAGGTGTAGAATGGCCAAAATATAGCAACTTTCTTACAACATTGGTCAGCATACTGGGGAGTATGCTGGTCATTCATTCAGTTAAGGTATTTGTGCTGAACTTCAGAAGATCAAAGGCATGGTAGGAGATGTACAATGGCAGATATGATTTCAAATCTCCTTTAGTAACCATCTCCACTATTACCTTTCACTAACTCCTTTCTATTTTTCACAACAATGTTGATAATCATTTATTGAGCAACCATGTGATTTGTTAAATGATTTACATTTGTCATTTCATTTAATCACCATAAGAATCTATGAAGTCAATGTAATGACTCACTTTTTCAGGTAAGGAAATTAAGGTATTAAAAGTTCAGTAACTTGACCAGCAAATCCATGAAAGAAGTACAATTTAAATCTAACCCTGGCTGGTTTCAAAGTTTAAAGTTTGAATGGTATAACACCAAAATATTCATGGACACCAATGAGATAATAGTGTGTGTGTGCGCGCGCTCAAGCGCATATGCGTGGCATGCCAGTCTGGGGTTTGAACTTAGGGCTTAGGTTCTGTCCCCAAGCTTTTTTGATCAAGGCTAACACTCCGTCACTTGAGCCACAGTTTGACTTCCAGCTTTTTTGGTGGTTAATTGGAGATAAGAATCTCATGTAGTTTCCTGTCCAGACTGGCTTTGAACCATGATCCTCAGATATCAGCCTCCTGCGAAGTTAGGCTTACAGGTATGAGCCACAGGCACCCGGTAGTAATAGTCTTTATAGTATACATTTATTTAAAATATATAATTACAAAAACCGTGGTAATTCAGTAAAAATTATTTTCTGAATCACACTGAATTTTATTAATCACAATAGAATCTACATGCATATGTGAAAGCTATGTTACTTATCTAGTATTTCACAAGGCCTCTCACTCATAGTACTTAGAGTAATTATATACAATTAGTCCACCTACTAAGGGACAGGATGTGTGTGACTAGGATTTGACAATTTGCTTTGGGACATTTTGTATGAACCATAAGTTTTGGATGACTAGAGTAAATGCTATAGTTCTCTGTCTTTCATTAAATGCCCATAACAAATGTTGAAGAAAGAAAGGATGTAAGAAAGGGAGAGGAAAAATGAGGGAAAATACAAAGGGAAGCAGACAGGACAGGGCAAGTATACTCATTAAAAGATGGGGAAAAACCAGTTGTTTAAGGATACAGGTGGACCTGTTGCAACAATGAGAAGTACAAGTTGTCATGTCCAAAACGAGCTTTACAACGTTGGTGCGGGGGGGGGGGGGGGGGGGAAGGAGAAGGATTGGGATTAGGGGGGGAGGGGGGAGGCTGGGAAGGGATGTGAAGGGTAAACAAAGGAGGAGGCTGCAATGCTTGGTAAGAAATGTACGCATTATCCTGCCCATGTAACTGTAACTCCTCTGTACAGTATGTTCACAAATAAAATTAAATTATATTAAAAAAAAATAGGTAGGAGAGGCTAAGGCATCCTGAAGATCAATGCTAACAGGTTCCTTATGTTCAGAGTCTGTTCCTTATGTTCAAGTCTGAAAAAGTCAGCCAGCACTGGAGTCGCAGACTGACTTCATGAGTCCTGGTGAAACAGAAGTCTATAACCTAGAGGCCCAGGAAAACTGTCTAAATAACTGGGCAAGAGCAGAAGCACTAACAGATTTGAAAAAAATAATAATTAAAAATATCAACACCAAACCCACCATTCACCACTGGCTGCCCAAATGCGGGGATTCTTTGATCATCCAGTAAGGGTTAAAACAACTTTAGAGTTCCAGACAGCCTGAGTCTTTTCATGCTCCTTGGAAAACAACATTTCCCAGATTGTGATCCCTGGAACACTTTTTCTTTGATATCTTTATAGAGCTTTCCATTAAGGAAGACTCTGTAGGTGACTTCTGCTCCTATAGCAGATTACCAAAAGCATGCTCACCTTTGTTGAATACAGGTGTTTCTGAAACCTCTTTGACCCTAGAAGCCTATTTTGCAAACTACTCAGGAAGCAAAAAGGTCTCAAGACAACAACCAAACACTGCTTCACAGCAATGCCTTTGTAGGCAGTGTGGACTCTTCTTTCACAAAACTATGTTCTGGAAACTCTCACCATATTTGGATATCTTGACATGACCAAGGGAGTTATTTTTATAGCTGTTGTGTCATCTCATCTGGAGGGATTTTCTTGTCTTCTGCGTTAACCCCACCTCAATCCACTGAGCTCCAGCTGACAGGTACATGGTCAGGGTTAAGATGAAGAATACATACTTTGTACCATAGTACCTGTCTAAATTCTGGATCTGCCCATTCACAGTTGTGTGATTTGGGGCAACTAAGTTAACACATTTGTGTCTCTACCAACCTGCTTGATAGCATTGCTGTGGCAATTTAATAACTTAGTATGTGGAAGCACTCAGCCAAGTACCTGAAAGAAAGAATACCATCTGCTTTCTATCTTTCCACATTTTCCAGTCTTGATCACACTGTCCACTCCTCTACTGGATTGTGTGATCTTTTTTGTTTTGTGTTTTGTAATTTAAGATTATTTTATTGTAAAGGTGATGTACAGAGGGGTTACACTCACATAAAGGTAATGAGTATATTTCTTATTGGACTATCTGATCTTTAGAGCAAAAGTTATGCCTTTTATCTATGTGATTCCTGGTTCTAGCACAGTGCCAACCTGCTGACATCATCATACCATATACACTGATGAATAGTCTTTTCTGATTTTGAAAGGAGCCAAATGGAGACCAAAACTTGTTTTCTAGCAAATTCTAGTGAATTGAGAGAAACCAGCTGATGGTTTTAAAAATACATAAAATAAAAAATAAACCAACAAAAATAAAACCAGTTTACATGTAAAGTTATAGCAGATGTCTGGTTCCAAAACCCTACTGCCTGTTTGATTATTCATTAGGAAAGCAACGTTTTCTTATTTATTTGGCTGTCTTCTATTAATGGAGAATTGGGTTTCTCTCTCTTATCAAAAATTTTCCATGGCCATACAAAATGGAAAATAAACTCTTACATTTGCATGTCAAATGTTTGGATTTTTATTATAAAATCTGTCTTTCTAAGACATTCTAGAAATGGCAACAGAATGGATGCCTGGTTTTAGGATATGTTTTCCAACCTCTCAGCAGGTGAACTTGCACACATTCCATTCTGGTACCAATTGAGTAGGAGTTCTGGAATGCCTAGACTTTTATCTGTCTTCTTGGTATGAGGGAGAAATGAGAGCTATTTTGATTCCTGAGTCTGGGTTTTCTTAACAAAATGATTGTTAAGATTCTGTGCCCTTCTACTCTCCTCCTCCAGCCACAAGGAGAGAGATATCATTTAATGATTCTTACTTGTAAAGGGAATAAAAATACAAAGCAGAGAAAGTGGTAAAGGTGGGAAGATCTCCAAAAGTCATAGCCCCATTACTGTGTGTTCTAACTCTAGCCACAGATACAGCTTCAAGTCCAAAGAAATGCCTTAACAATTTAAGCAAGATGCTTTTCAGTTAATCATATACTATAAACCCTTAAAACCTTTTTCAGTCTACTAACCATTTTTACAGTTCTTCACCTGTCTTTTTTTTTTTTTTTTTTTGCCTTGTGGTGACAGATTCGTCTTCCTCTATCCTGGTCCTAAACTCAGCTGTGACAGTGGAAATGGACAAAAATGCAAAGACAATCATCAAATATCACAAAAGAAATATTAGAGCCCATGTTGTTCCAAGTTGCAGCTTTTAATTCACTTGAGATGCTTTGAAGCTTGTGGTGTATTTCAAATTTAAAACTATCACAGCTACAAAACTCTTTTTTTAAACAAAAAGATATCTTTTTTAATGTGCATGCAATTTTTTATAAGTTTTATTTTGTTTTGTGAGTTGGGGTGATATTTGCTGGTATTTTTGATTTTGCGCTCTTCTACTGGTTGTTTTAGTGAAATGTAAGAGAGAATACTTAATGCTTAAAATGCCCTAGTTCAGCATCTCCAGAATTCCTTGCTATTGTGTGTGTATGAGGAAGGAGCTGGGGGGGGGGGGGGAGGGGGGGGGCTTGAAAAAGATTTGGCTGCTATCTCTAAGCAAGTCACCCTAGCAATTTACCCTACTGTTTTCCAAACTTGTAAAGCAAACACAACTTGCTTCCCTCCTCCCAGATAAGGCACAAATACTTTCAAAAGTTAGTCACTCCCACCAACAATGCAGTAGGGTTCCCTTCTGTCCACAGCCCCTCCAGCATCTGCTGTTATTAGAGTTCTTTATTATAGCCGTTCTAACTAGGGTGAGGTGGTATCTCAATGTTGTTTTGATTTGCATTTCTTTTATGGCTAGGGAGAAACTTGTTTAACCAATTTGGAAAGTAGTATGGAAGTTCCTCAAAAAACTCCACATAGAGCTCCCCTATGACTCAGAAATCCCACTATTGGGCATTTACCCGAATGATTACAAACAAGACCATACTAAAGATACCAGCACAACTATGTTTATCACAGCATTATTTACCATAGCTAAGATATGGAACCAACCCAGATGCCCCTCAGTAAATGAATGGATCAAGAAAATGTGGTATATATACACAATGGAATTCTATGCCTCCATCAGAAAGAATGACATTGCCCCATTTGTTAGGAAATGGAAAGACTTGGAAAAAATTATATGAAGTGAAGTAAGCCAGGCCCAAAGAAACATAGGTCCTATGGTTTCCCTTATTTGCAAAAACTAGTATATGTCTGAGACAAGCAGAAATGGTCAGATAAGTTGATGTTAGGTGAAATGAACCCCAAGATACGGACTCAAATGTTTTTTCTTTCTTGTGATTGTTTCTAACATATTTATAAGATATATCTTTGTTGGTTTGTATGTCCCTCCCCCACAGTATAACCCCTGTTTTCACTCTGTTTGATGTTGGTATAATTTGGGGAGGGGAAAGGAAAAAACAAATCGTTTAAATAGGGATACAGGTGGACCCACTGCAACAATGAGATGTACAAGACGTTAGGTCAAAAAACGAATTTTTCACACACACAAAAATAGTCACTCTGTCCCTTTCCAATAGCTCTACAAAAAGTGGAAAATAATGTTAATGTTCTAACTAGTTCTAGTCCTCTGGCCTGTGCATGTTTCAAGCTGCTTCATCATCTGTTCAGAGCCTGTTCTTTAATCTTCCCCAGGAGCCTGTGTGCAGGTTCAAATGGTGATAATTACCATAAAACAATTGTGTTTTCCTTCTCCCAATAAAAATCGTTCTGTTAATCATCCAACTCGCAGCCCCCTTGTCTGAGGACCCTCATGCCAAACTGGCAGGGTAGAACGTGGCTACAGATAAATTAGCCCACGTGTGATTGCATGAAAAAACACATTGATTTAGGATTTTTTTTCCTCTCTCATTCAACGTGACAACTTGTCTAAATAGGCTTCTGCCTTAACCTGACAGCTCGTGGACAAGCTGTGTACAACAGGCCATTAAAACTCAATGCTCTGAATATGGAGAGTACAGCGCACAGACAAAGGCACAAGACTGAAAGATTAAAAGGATGAACAAAAGAAGTGGGGGTGGGGAGAGAAGATAGGGTCTGAAAAGTTGCCCTTGCATTGGACTTTCAGGCTTTGTTACAGGCTGGATTCTCTAGAGAAGCCCTGGAGATGGAATTTGGGGTGAAGTCTCTTTTTGAAGATCAACACCTAGAGAAGGAAAAGAGGCACAAGTAAGAGTGAGCAGAGGGAAAAGCTAGGGTACAAAGCAAGCTGGATAAAGTCTCTGCTGCTCCCCTCCTCCCTATGGAGCTCTGCAGTCATTCTGTATTGAGATGAAGTGACTAGGCCCTTGATTTCCCCCTCCCCCCTTTTATCAATCAAAGACAAGGTATACTTGTAGGCTATGCTGGCTTCCTGTAGCAGCGGCATAAGACTGACAGAGCTGACAACTGGGATCCAAAACCTTTCCTTAGAAGAGGATTCACCACACATATACAATTGTCTACTAGATCATAGCCCAGATTTCTGTATCTCCACAGACATTTCCCTGTCCAGATCAAGTTACAAATCTCTATTTACCACAATATAATAAACATTCCCTTTATTATACACTAATTAGTTCCATGTTATGAGTTCTACTTATTTCGCTTCATGTAATTCTCATAACATTCTAAGAGGGAAGTATTTTTACCAATCCCATTGCGCAGGTAAATAAAGCCAGGCCAAGAGAGATGAGCTATCAAAGGCCATATAACTACTAAATGGCAGGGCTGTTTCCAAAACGCCATTTGTTTAACTAAGGCACTGTATGAATTCAAATAAGTATATGTCTGTAGATTCTATGCAACTCCTTCTCTGACCCCTATCCGCAAAGATTTAACAGAAAACATGTCTAGTAGTACTGTTAGAACTTATGAAAACCCATTTCTTGGTCTTGGAGACAGCTCTGTGCACTTGTGGATCCTTCCCTATCACTAATGGCCAGGTGCAATGCTTTATTCAACATGTACTTTATTCAGCTATTGCTGGATTCTCAAGGAAACAGATCCTGGAGATCAATTTAAGGTGCATCAATACCTGAGGAGAGGATAAGAAAGAAGCAGGCAAAAGGAAAAGTTGAGCTACCATGCACTTCCAGTTAAATGTTCATCCTGCAGGAAGCTCTAAAGCGCAGGAAGCTCTAAAGCTAAAATGACTCAACCAAGTTGTTCTGTGTTAAGGTAAAGGAATGAGCCATAGCTTAGTGTACGAAACAGTCATCAGCTATAAAATAGTCTGGGAATGGAGTATGACTTTATGCTAAGTAGATCTCTCTCCAAATTTGTAGAGGTAAATTATAAAAGGAGACTGCTGAAAACTGTTAGCTGTCAACATTTCTAAGATGGGGGTTCAGTATTCTGTTCCTTTGTCCCTTCATTTCTCTGTTTCCTTTCCTCAATCCATCTATTTTAAGCTTCCCGTGTTAGCTGAGATGACAGGTGTGTGCCAGCACATCTGGCTTCCCTCTGTTGAGATGGAGTTTTGCAGACTTTTCTATTTAGGCTGGTCTGGAACCACAATATTCCTAGTCTCCACCTCCCGTGTAGGTAGGATTATTTATGAGGCACCAGTACCCAGCTAAGTGCTCTATTCTTTAAAGTGAATTCATACTACTAATCATAGCAGTAGATAGCATGTAATTTTTGTTTCATTCATCTTACAAATATTTATTGACACTTTGTATGTTTCAGGCCATTTTTGGTCCTAAGAATTTAATAGTGAACAAAAAAGGATCTCTAGTCCCATCCAAATAGTATTTTAGTGTTGACAAATCATATTTTAGCAAAAAAGACCAAAACAATTGTATATGTTTGTCTATTTTAGCATAGCCATGTAAAACTTTACTTGGTCTGAAAAAAAAAAAGATCATTTAAAGTCTGTTAACACATATTACCAATTTTTTTTCTGAGAGTGTTAAAAATTATAAATGCGCACTCCTTAAGTTTTGAGAATTGCGAAAGGGGAATTCAATTTGGCCATGAGGAAGTGTTTGGTATAAATCAATCTCGAACCTGTTAGTTTTCATCTAGAATCTCAAAAGGCACTAGAGATAATAACATCTAATTCTTCATCTTTTTATTGCAAGCATCAACAATGAAAATCAATTCATCAAATCTTTTTGCCAAACATCTATCTCATTAGCCCATTTCCTATCTAAGAAATTGCTGCTTCAGAGATTAAGTCAATTATTTCCAGATGCAAGAGAATAAATAGTACAACTGAACCAGTTCTCCTGAACTCTAGAATTGTATTATTCAATAATTTCATTCTTAACTATTTGTTGAGCACAATCAAAGTGGTGGATGACTTACCACCTATAGCTGCCAGTGCTTTTAAGATGATACTGGCACTGAGGCACCTGAACTCTCCACTAGCTTTCTTTAGGATAGAGAAAGGTTAAAGGGGGGAAGAGGTACCTCCACCCTGGTTTCTGATTCAGTAGTCATAGGGAATACCCTGGCAGCACATTTTCAAAGTATTTCCCTTACTCATCACACTCTCAAAATGACAGCCATGGCCTTAGCATCTAAACGTTTCCATCTTTTTCTCCCTTATAGTGTCTGGTGTTCCATCAGGGCAGGCAAAGATTTTCTTAACCCAACTACCAAAGCTCAGGTTTTAATGGGTGATCATTAATTACACTGATATCTCTCTAAGTTAGCATTTGCATATCAAGTGCATTTAGACCTGGTCATTTGTTGACATGTTTTAATGGTGGATTGGAATTTCAGTGGGCTTCCTACAAACAAAATAATATAGGGATTCCAAGACTCCTTGAATAGTGGACATGATCATGGGTATAAAATGCTACTGTTCCAGGGGCTGGGAAGGTGGCTCAGTGGTAGAGCGCTTGCCTTGCATGCCTGAGGCCCTGGGTTCGATTCCTCAGCACTACATAAGCAAAAAGAAAAAAAGCCGGAAGTGGCGCTGTGGCTCAAGTGGTAGAGTGCTAGCCTTGAGCTGAAGAGCTGAGGGACAGGGCCCAGATCCAGAGTTCAGGCCCCATGACAGGACCCCCCCCCCCCAAAAAAAATGCTACTGTTCAAATGCCAGACAGGATGTACTTGAAACAGGTCTCATCACCCACTATACAAAAGGGAAGAAGGCCATTCAAGTGATGGTCAACAATGTGTTTTTGTTGCAAGAATGATGCTGACATTGCCTGGGGAGAAAAAATAAACATAACTCTACAACTTGTATGTAAGTATGAAACTGTCAGGCTAGAAGGGAAAAAGATTGAACCTGAAGCAAATATTAACTCAGAAATGACCAACAAATTGTACAACTCTCTTATACTGTACAACTTACTTATACTGAGTAGCACTTGCTCAAGGGAAAAGCCAGGAATTAACCCTAAGGTTTACCCTAAGATCATTTTGTAGCAAGGAAAAATGGTCACAATGGCTCAGAAAGCAGAATGAGGCTCATAAATTGGTATTTTCCATTCCTTTCAATTCTTTTATCTAAATCCATACATACCTGCCAGAAAGATGAGTAGCTGGCAAAGCATGATCCAAAGATCTGGTGATGGTATTAGGTTTTCAAGAGAGACACCTTGAGGAAAGTGTTGGTACAGTGATCTGGAACTTCCTACCACCATAAGGAGGTAAGTTGTTTCACTAAAGAATAAAAAATTTTCTGGGTGCAGGTAGCTCATGCCTATAATCCTAGCTACTCCGGAGGAAAGATATGATGATCATGGTTCAAAACCAGCCCAGTCAGGAAAACCAGTGAAACTCTTCTCTCCAATTAGTCACCAAAAAAAGCCAGAAGTGAAGCCATGGCTCAAGTGGTCAATCACTAACTTCAGCAAAAAAGCTCAGGGACAGTGACTACACCTTGAATTCAAGCCCTAGGATAAGCACAAGAAAAAAGAAAGAAAGAAAGAAAGAAAGAAAGAAAGAAAGAAAGAAAGAAAGAAAGAAAGAAAGAAAGAAAGAAAGAAAGAAAGAAAGAAAGAAAGAAAGGAAGGAAGGAAGGAAGGAAGGAAGGAAGGAAGGAAGGAAGGAAGGAAGGAAGGAAGGAAGGAAGGAAGAGAGAAAGATTTATCAGTAATAACAACCAAAATTCACAGCAGATGCAAATTTCATTCACATCCATATGGAGGCTGGACCATAGAAATTCCAGTTACAAGGATTGTAGGTATCTGCCTCTTTTTTAGAACAGTGTCATGATTTCTGTCTTATTAATTATTTCTCTCTACAACTAATAAAGAAATAAAAACATGCAAAAATTAGGAAAAATATGGAAGATTTGAATAATACCAATAAAAAATTTGATCTCATTGGATTACAGTTATATATATGTATATATGAACATATACATATATTAAATATTATATATATATATTTTTAAAGTATGCATAAAACATTAAATGTATGCCGGGACATATGTACATTAGGACAGATTCTGAAATACTAAGATCATTTAGAATGTACAAATTAAGATAAAAAAAATTTTTTCTTTTTTTTGTCGGTCATGGAGCTTGAACTCTGGGCCTGGTGCTGGGCGCTTCCAGTTTTCTGGCAGTTAATTGGAGATAAGAGTCTCATGGATTTTCCTGCCCTGGCTGGCTTTGAACAGTGATCCTCAGATCTCAGCCTCCTGAGTAGCTAGGATTAAGCCATTGGTGTACAACTAAAACAAATAATTTTTAAAATATATAGCTAGAAAAATTTCAGATATTCATGAATTGAATATTATATTTCCAAATAACCTAAGGCAAAATAAATCACAATAAAATTAGCAACTACTTTTGAGTAAAATAAAAAATATAATTATGAACCATGTAAGAACATTTCAGTCAGTGATGAACTGAACATGTGATGATGGTCTATAAGATTACAATGGTGCTGAAAAAATCCTGCCACCTGATGACATCATGGCTATTATGACATCATAGGGCAATATATTATTTACATATTTGTGGTAGTATTGGTGTAAACAAGCCTACTTTGTTGTACAAAATATAGCATATACAACTTTGTATATTATCTATTTATTGTGATAATAGACAATCTTGTTACTGATTTGCATATATACTATATTATATATATTTAGACTTATAAAAATACAAGTATAAAACAGTATGTCAGACGTCCACAGTAAGATGGCTAAGGAGAAGTTGGGGGCTAAACAAGCTCATGTAGAAACCAGTTTTAGTGTTCCAGTGAAAAGTCCAGAGCTAAAGAGTCACACCAAGTGTGCATCATAGTACAGAGAGTTTGGCCACAGAGGAAAAATTCAGGCAACTAGGTCAAAGAGACAGATCCAAGCACTCAACAGTGTTTGTGGGGGCAGCTGCTGCCACAGCTGCCATATAAGCAGAAAGAACCCAGGACAAGGCACCAGAGGTGGTGTGCAAGCGGATTCTACTCACCAGCAAGAACTAACAAAGAGCAGAAATCTTCAACCTGCCGACCACAGACAGTCACAGACCATGGACAGCCCAGAAACCAAGGGAAAGGCGTGAGTAACACACAAGTCATTCTCACTACTTGTCACAGAACAGCAGTGGGAAGGTAGCCCTTCCCCCACCACGGGAGAAGAACTCCATCTTTGATAAAGAACTCCATCTTTGATACTGACAAAGACCAGGCCAGAGCAGCTAGCAAGTAAGGCAGGCCTTGGAAGAAGACAATAGGAGCCATTGAACAAGTCAGAGGAACCTGACCTGTGGGGCTCAGCTCCACTCCCCACCCCCTCCCCCACCAGGGAAAGTTGCACTTCCCATGCAGAGGTTGCTCCACCCATGGAGGAGTGACTTTCTTCATTGGGTAAAAAGAGCTAGAGGTTGCCCCACCCCACGGCAGCACAGGCAGCAGACCCAGGAGGGTAAAACAAAAACAATTGGAAACTCAGTGAACATAAATCCTGAGTATGGCTCCAGGGTGGGCTGTGTGAGTGTCTCAGGAGCTAACCCCTCAGGGAAAAGCTACTGATTGCTGACAGGCCTCAACCCTACCCACAGCCTAGCCCCATCAGATCTTTCAATCTTCTGCCTTCAAGAGACATACCTTGCCCACAAAAACAAACATATTCTGAAAGTGAAAGCCTGGAATAAAATCTACCAAGCAAATGGCCCCCATAAACAGGCAGGTGTTGCAATCTTAATATCAGATAAAATAGACTTCAAATTAAAATTAATGTTGAAGAGATAAAGAAAGTCATTTCATACTAGTGAAGTGATCTCTCCTTCAGGAAGATATTACAATTTTAAATATCTATTCACAAATAATGAAGCACCCAAATTTATGCAAGAAACACTACTTTCCCTAAAATCTCACATAGATCCAAAGACATTAATTGTTGGGAACTTTAACACACCACTCTCCCCACTGGATACATCAACCTGGCAAAAACTCAACAGGAAAACCTCAGATGTAAACAACTACATAGACCAACTACCCTTAACAGACATCTACCAAATATTTCACCCAGCAGCATCAGAATACACATTCTTCTCAGCAGCACATGGAACATTCTTCAAAATAGACCAAATTTTATGTCACAAAGCAAATTTGTCCAAATTCAGAAACATTGAATTTATGCCCTGCATTCTCTCCGACCACGAGGGAATAAAATTAGAATTCAATACCCAAAGCCACCAAAGAAAATCCTGTAACACATGGAGGCTGAACAACACATTGTTGAACCAACACTGGCTCATGGAAGAGATTAGGAAGAAAATTCAAATGTTCATGATATTCAACAAAAACACACAAATTACCAGCTCCTCTGGGACACAGCAAAGACAGTACTAGCTCTGAGTTTCTACATCAACAAATAGGAGAGATCTGAAAACAATAACTTAACAAGGCACCTGAAATTCCTTGAAAAAGAGCAAGAAGGTAAAACCCCAATGCAGTAGACAGAAACAAATAATTTAAATTAAATCAGAATTAAATGAATTAGAGTCCAAAAATATACAAAGACTCAACAAAATAAAGTGCTGGTTCTTTGAAAAAATTAACAAAATTGACAGACCCTTAGCAAATCTTATCAGAAAAAGAAGAGAATACACACCCCCCCCCAAAAAACAAACTCAAGAGATGAGCATGGAAATATCACCACAGAAACAACCATGATTCAGAACATTACAAGGGAATACTTCTCAAATCTTTATGTTAATAAGTTTGAGAATCTGGAAGAAATGGATGAATCTCTACCAAATATTGACGTGCCCAAACTAAACCAAGATGATTTGAACCAACTTAACACACCCATATCAAGCATCGAAATAGAAACAGCAATAAGAGACTTCCCACCCAAGAAAAGCCCAGGACCAGATGGATTTACAGCTGAATTCTACAAGGCCCTCAAAGCAGAACTCACAGGAATACTCTTCCAACTTTCCAATGAAATTGAAAGTGAAAGCTCACTACCAAACCTTTTCTATGAAGCCAACATAACCCTCATCCCAAAACCAGGCAGAGACTCATCAAAGAAAGAGAACTGTAGACCCATTTATTTGATGATCATCAATGCAAAATTTCTCAAATAAATTTTGGCCAATTGACTTCAACTCATCAAAAAAAATCATACACCAGGATCAAACAGGATTCATTTCAGGGATGCAAAGCTAGTTCAATATACACAAATCAATTAATATAATTTATCACATCAACCAGAGCAAGAATAAGAATGACATGATTATCTCAATAGATCCAGAGAAAGCAATTGGCAAGATCCAACACCCCTTTCTGATGAAAGCTCTGGAGAAACTAGGAATCTATGGAACATTCCTCACTATAATAAAAGCTGTGTATGACAAACCTACAGCCAAAATTATACTTAATGGTGAAAAGCTAAAGCCATTTCCTCTAAATTCAGGAATGAGACAAGGATGTCCATGCTCTCCACTTCTCTTCAATTTAGTATTAGAATGCCTAGCTACAGCAATAAGGCAAGATGTAAACATAAATGGGATCCAAATAGGGAAAGCTGAAGTAAAACCCTCTCTCTTTGCAGATGACATGATCTTGTATTTCAAGAAACCCATGAATTCCACTCCCAAGTTAGTCGAGCTGATCCAAACTTTAGCAAAGTAGCAAGGAATAAAATTAACCCTCAAAAATCAATGAATTTTCTTCATGCCAATAAGGAGAAGAGTGTGGATGAAATAAAGGAAGCAACTCCTTTTATAATAGTCCCACAAAAAATAAAATACCTAAGAGTTAACTTAAAAGAAGTGAAGGACCTTTATAATGAAAACTTTAAAAACCTGAAAAATGAAATTAAAGCAGAGCCAAGGAAGTGGAAAAACCTCCCATGCTCCTGGATTGGGAGGATTACCATCGTGAAAATGGAAATACCTATAACTATCACAACTTCATTCTTCAATGAAATAGAAGAAGCAATCCAAAAATTCATATGGAACAATAAAAGACCCCGAATACAATAAGCAATCCTTAGCAGAAAGAACAGTGCTGGAGGAATATTAATACTAAATTTCAAACTCTACTACAAAGCCATAATCATCAAAACAGCTTGGTACTGGCACAAGAACAGACATGAGGACCAATGCAATTGAACTGAAGACCCAGAAATGAACCCACAGACCTATAGCCACCTAATCTTTGATAAGGGAGCTAAAAAATAGAGTGGAAGAAAGACAGCCTCTTCAGTAAATGGTGCTGGCAAAATTGGTTAAACACCTGTAGAAAACTAAAGCTAGATCTTTATATATCACTCTGTACCCGAATCAACTCCAAATGGATCAAAGACCTCGAAGTCAAAGCAGATACCCTGAAAACATTACAGGAAAGAATAGGAGAAACTCTAGGATTCCATAGCACAGGCTGAAATTTTCTTAATAAAGACCCAGAAAGACAACAAATAAAAGAAAGGTTGGACAAATGGGATTGCATGGAACTCCAGAGCTTCTGCATGGCAAAGAACATAGTTGGAAAATCAATAGAAGCCCATGAATTGGAAGATCTTCACTAGCCATACAGCAGACAAGGGCCTCATATCTAAAATATACTTATAACTCAAAAATTTAAATCCCCCAACAACAAAACCTCAAGGAAACAACCGCCCGATTAATAAGTGGGCTAAAGAAGAAATAAGAATGGCCAATAGACACATGAAGAAATTCTCAACTTCTCTAGCCATAAAAGAAATACAAATCAAAACAACATTGATATTCCACCTCACCCCAGTTAGAATGGCTATAATCAAGAACTCTAATATCAGCAGATGCTAGAGGGGATTTGGCCAAAAGGGAACCCTACTGCATTGTTGGTGGGAGTGTAAAATTGTTCAACCACTTTGGAAATCAGTATGGAGGTTCCTCAGAAGACTCCACATACAGCTCCCCTATGACCCAGCAATCCCACTTTTGGGCATTTACCCAAATGATCACAAACTAGGCCATACTAAAGGTACCAGCCCAACTATGTTTATTGCAGCATTATTCACCATAGCTAAGATATGGAACCAACACAGATGCTACAGATGCTCCTCAGTAGATGAATGGATCAAGAAAATTCTCTCTCTATATAATAGATAGATAGATAGATAGATAGATAGATAGATAGATAGATAGATAGATAGATAGATAGATAGATAGATAGATACCACATTTGTTAGGAAATGGAAAGACTTGGGAAAAATTACATTAATTAAAGCAAGCCAGGCCCAAAGAAACATAGGTCCCATGGTTTCCCTTATTTGCAATAACTAGTATATATCTAGGACAAGCAGAAAAGGTCATATGAGGTGATGCTAAGCGAAATGAACCCCAAGATAGGGACACAAGTGGTTTTATCTTTCTTGCTCTTTTATTTAATGTACTTATAATGTACTATGTGGTTTTTTGATTCTTTTGAATGTTCTTCTCCTCTGTTTTATAACCTCTGTTGTCACTGCATTTGATTCTGGTGCACTGCATCTTGTATATACATTTTTCTAATTTGGGGAGGGAAAGGAAATAACAAAATGCTGAAACAATGATACAGATTGACCCATTGTAACAATGAGATGTAGAAGACACTATGTTGCAAATGAACTTTACAACTTGGGGAGATGGGGAGGAAAGGGATGGTAGGGGAAAAACAAAAGAGGGGATAACAATGTACTCATTAACTTACTCATGTAACTGTAACTCCTCTGTACAGTATCTTTACAATAAAAACATATATTAAAAAATTGAAAAAAAAACTATGCCATTCCATATTCTGCTGGGAGCAACCTCATACATACCATATTATTGACTGCCATACCAAATGATTGACCTACACCATCTAGGTTTGTGTAACTTTACCCTATGATAGTCACATAATGACAAAATCACTTAGTGATGTATTTCTTAGAATATATACTCATTGTGAACTATACAGCACAACAAAACATGGGATGCAGCTAAAACCATGCTTACAGGAAAAATAATAGCCTTAAAATTCAAAAATTATAGTATAAGGCTGAGTCATGTAATTAATTATTCATTCTAAAACACACGGAAAAATATAGCAAATTTAGCTCAAAGAAAGTAAAAGAAAATAGTAGAGACAGACAAAAACACCTGCCGCGGACCAGGTTCTGTCGGGACGACGGAGGATACCTAGGGGAGGAACCTGGAATAGGATGGGGAGATGGCAAACAGACAACTCACACACATTAGGAGTGGATGCTGAGTGCTGAGTGCTGAGTGCGATTTAATGCAGAGGATAACAAACTTTTATAACAGAAGTCTTCATAAGAAAGGGGCAAAAGGTTACACAATCTTGCTGCAAGGCTTTGTTCTTGGATGGTCACCAGCTGGTCACCTGAAAGGGCAAAAGTTTACACAATCTTGCTGCAGGGCTTCATTCTTAGGTGGTCACCAGCTGGTCGCCTGAAAGGCACTTGTTTCCGGCTTATCTCTAAGAAATATAATGGGTTTCGACGTTTGTCACCAACTAACCATTACCTTATTTCTATAGAGGCCTTAATTATCCCATAAGATTTTTCCTGTTCCTTCTTTAATAGTAAGGTCATGGAGGCCTAGATCTAGCAAGTCTCAGTAAATCAGAGTACCAGGAAGTTCTTTCTCCTAAGTAGTTATCTCAGCAATTGCCATACATTCTTTCTGTTCTAGCCGCACCTACAGCTTCTTGCAAATCTCTTACAAACAATTCCTTCTGCTGAAGTGACTTTGTGAAACCCCCAATATTTACTTATGACTTGTCTACTAGCCTCCATAAGAGGGGTTTTAGGTTAGCACTTAACTCTGGTGAGTTAGTCATATTTTTTAAGACACTCATCAGATATTGGAATCGTCAACACTCTTAAGAAAGAACTTTGAATAAGGGAACATTGACAATGAGTAAGTACAATGAACAGCAGAAACAGTAAAAGATTAATAGGCACTCTTATATAGTGAGGAAAAGAAAGGCAGAAACACATCTTTCCCAGGGGCTTGCCAGCCTTTTTCCAGGAGTAGGCCTCTTAGAAGCCTTATTCTCCAAGGTAGACTTCGGTGAAGTCCCAAAACTTGGAGATAGGTTTCTGTAAAGCCCTATTCTCTGAGGTAGACTTCGGTGAAGTCCCAGAACTCAGAGATAGGTCTCTGAAGCCCCTATCTTGATCTGATAGATGGTTTCCCATGCTAAGCAGACTCCACTGGAGTCGGTGTGGCAAACACCCACAAAGGTACAACAGAGAAACTCAACTGTGTCAAACACTGATTCTTTGAAAAGAATTAATAATATGGGCAAGACTGGTGTAAGTTTTGGCTTGCTTGAAGGCAAAACACAACATATACCCATGCCTCAATCAAATGTTCCTGCAGTGTTCTTTGTCACAGAAAGTATTAAACATGCTTGTAGGAAGTATGACTGTGCTCTGATTTGGAAAGCTTGTAGGAAGGTAAATTGGGGAGTTCCATGGAACCTGGGGAGGGTTGTGAGTGTGACTCAGAACCCAATCATCAAGCAGGAGCTGAGTTTCTAGAGATTTCATCAATCAACCTGGAACAGAGTCTTGAACTGTCTGGTGGTCTTTACCAAAAGGAAAATTTTCACTTTCCTACACTTTAGTTTTCTTATTCTCTTCAAAGTTGCTATAGCATCACATGGCAATGGACTAAATCTTTAGAAGGCAATATAATGATATGTATTTTCACATTAGTTATTCCATTTAACAGAAGTAATCCCCAGACCACTATTTCTCATCAAGATTTAACTTGGGAACAGGGCACCTGGCTAAGGGGTAGGAAATCTCAGTCAGTATTAGTTGTAGGCCTCTGAAAAGCTTCAACTGGAACTAATGCCTGCATGATCCCTTTCTTGTAAAGGGATTCTTGTGATGTTCACAGAGAAGAGGGAAATTATTGTCTGTTGAGTGCCCATTGTATGCCATAGACTTTAAACTAATTACCCCGCCAAATCTCCACTATGCCTGTGAATCATTTTTATTTTTGGTTTCACAGAGGACAACCAAAGACGAAATGTTTGAACAACATCATTATGATCACAGAACTTAGACTGAAGGTTTTTTTAATTTTTTATTAAATAAGTTTTTATTATGAAAATACTGTACAGAGGAGTTATAGTTACATGACCAAGGTAATGAGTACATTTCTTATCCAGCATTCTTGCTTCCTCCTTTGTTTTTCCCCTACCATCCCTTCCCTCCCCTCTCCTCAACTACAACCCCATAACCCTGCCCACCCTTCCCCCGACCCCTACCCCCGCCTAAATTGTAAAGTTTGTTTTTCAACATAGCATCTTATACATCTCATTGTTGCAATGGGTCAATCTTTATCCCTATTTAAACATTGTTTTTTCCCTTCCCCTCCACAAAGTATACCAACATCAAATATAGTGAAAACAGTGGTTATACCATGGGGGAGGGACATATAAACCAACAAAAAAATCACATGGTATCTTATAAATACATTAGAAACAATAGCAAGGAAGAAAAAAGCACTTGTGTCCTTATCTTGGGGTTCATTTTGCTTAATATCATCTTATCTGACCTTTTCTGCTTGTCTCAGACATATACTAGATATTGCAAATAAGGGAAACCATGGGATCTATGTTTCTTTGCGCCTGGCTTACTTCACTTCATATAATTTTTTCCAAGTCTTTCCATTTCCTAACAAATGGGGAAATGTCATTCTTTCTGATGGAGGCATAGAATTCCATTGTGCATATATACCACATTTTCTTGATCCATTCATCTACTGAGGGGCATCTGGGTTGTTTCCATATCTTAGCTATGGTAAATGAAGATTTTTTTTTCCTTCTTTAGAGATGATCAAGTGAACCATATTAAGAATGGAGTTTGTAGGTAGAGAGCCAGTTCTGGCTTAAATCATTAAATCATTATGACCCTAGTCAAGTCAGCTGACCTCTGTTGAACACGCTAGTACATGGGACTAGCATGGGACTGTTGAAATAATTAAATAAAAATAATTTGGAGAAGTGCTAAGTACAGTGGCACACACAATAAATGGTTATTTCTCCTACTTCTACCCTGCTATTTCTGCTGTTCTCGCTGCTGCTAGACTACTATATTATATTGCCTATCTGGCTTATTCTGCTTCCTTTTAGTTTCAGCACTGAACCAATGACCATCCTAGCTCCATGTAATGTTAGTTTAAAAGAGCTGAATTCACCAGCCAGAAAAAGAAATGAGGAAGTTACGGCTGGTGGTGAAGCACAGGACTCAGAAGTCAGGTCTCATGGATTTTGTTTTGACCACTGAGTCACGCAGTGACCAATTGTCACAAGCACATTGGCCAGCTGGCTGTTTTCATCAAGAGTAAAAGCATAAACAAAACCAACTGCTTTGTCCATGGAAAAGCACCACCTGCTTTAAAACCACCTTGGGGAGGGAGATGTAAGAACCAAAATTAGTGACTTTTCTTGATTGAACCGTTTCATTCTCCTATCAAGCTTTCCTTTTAACTTCTTATCTACTTAGGCTGGGTTTCAGGTATGTCTCTGTACAGCTGGTGGGATCAGGGATGGGGAATAGAAGAAGGCAAGACAGAAATGTAATGACTATGGAATCAAAACTGCATCCAGTTAAGTCTCTTCATAGGGCTAGATATTTGTTAGATGAATGTGACAATGCTGTGGCAGGAATTGTGTAGTCATTTATTGCACCCAAAGCACTGGGACACAAAATCTTATTCTTTCAGCATTTTTGGCTTTGCTTTCTATTCAAGCCCACAATATTTCATGTCAGAAGGCATAATCTCTTTGCTGGAAAACCTTCCCAACTCTGCTTTTGGTAGTAGCCAGCAAAGTACTAGGGTTTCCAATTCTTTCTGTCTGGCCTTTCATAGCATGTATCCCAATTAATAATAAAAAAAATTGTGGCTGAATTCCCTGATAGATCTAGCATCGAGAACCAAAATGAATATTTGCTGAATACCAACCTGAGTGAAAGATAAATGAATGAATGAACGAGTAGACTGGGTTCTCTCTGCTTGGAGCTGGTACTTATTGCAGATTTCAACTTATTGCTGCTGTAAACTCTAGTTTTCTTTGCTAGGTTTGATTTCCAAAGTAGGCTGAGATATGCCACTTCCACTTTGTTGAGTTTTAATTCGTAAACCCATGTGTTTGTGTGACATTGACTTTCTCATGTACTCTGTACCTCACCCCACTGTCACTGAGGTGTTCCCAGGCTCCTCCATTATTCTCCAGGTATAACGACAAGAAAGTAAGCACTTTCCTATTTGTCCACACGTGACTCATTTTGCTTTTACATCACTCCCTGCTATAATAGTAGAGAGACAGGACCAGCAGAGCCACCTCCTAAAAATCAAATACACTTTTGGCAGAGCTCACTTGCTTCTATCGCCTAAAGAGAAGGAAACATTATCTATATGCTGATTACATCATGAGCTCTTGGCGTGGCAACATTTCACTGTTGAGCAAATAGACTAAGGAGCTAGAGAATCTTTAATAGGCAATGCCTTCTGTACATCATTCTTCCTTTCCCCTGTGGGAATAGAGATGGACAGGAAGAAGAAAACAACTTAGGACAAAAGTTTTAAAGAAATCACCCTGGCACTGGTGTCTCACACCTGTAATCCTAGCTACTCAGGAGGCTGAGATCTGAGGATTGAGGTTCAAAGTCAGCCCAGGCAAGAAAGTTGTGGAGACTCTTATTTCCCATTAACCACCAAAAATTCAGAAATGGAGGTGTGGCTTAAGTGGTAGAGTGCTATCATTTGAGCAAGAAAGCTCAAGGACCACAAAAAAAGTTTTCTAGAAATGAAAGTACATAAGTATGCCAAGAAGGAGGGCGACAGAATGGACAGCTGAGTTAGAAAGGACACCATTGCAAAGGAAATCTTAATATTTTCAGCCTGTCCTGGGATAATTGCCAGTGAGGGAGCACAGACACAAAGAGTACTTGTGGGCTGATTCAGACTTCTAGAGCTCATGGATACATGTAAATATTCTTGATTTTGATCAAGAATATACAGGAAGCTCTCTGCCTGACTTCTAAAAGCCTTAGCTTTTTTTTCAGCTCTAGTCTGGTTTGACTACAAATAAAAGCCTGGCTAGAAAAAAAAAAAAAGAAAAACATTGGCATTGGTATCCTGCTCAGATTCCCTTTCCAGCAGGTACACCCAGTTCCCAATTTCTGTGAGTTTTTGGCTGTTGAGAGTTTATGGCTGTAGCTTTCTCTGGAGGATTACCCTCAGCTAACAGGAAGAGAGTCCCCAGTACAAGAATGCTGTGCCCTCAGTATCCCATAGCCAATTACTGATTGACACAGGGGTCTTTAAAAAAGCCAAACTCTTTGCTAGCCAGAAGGGTATCTCTGGTGCCATTCATGCTCACTATGGGATCAAGATAAAGCCAGGCCTCACCTAAACCATGTCCTTTCCATTCTCTGCCCTGACTTGCTTTCCTGGCCTTCATTTCTCCCGACAGTATGATTTCAATTGAACTTGAATAAGCATGTCCATCTCAGTCAGTAACACAGCTACACACAGCACCTACCATGTGTGTGAGAGCTATACATTATCAACATATTGAGTTCTCACAAATCTATACGTTACTATTATCCATGTTTGGCAGCTCACACATTGAAGGACAGGGAAGTCAAGTCATTTGCCCCATGTCACATGTATTGTAAATGATGACACCATAATAGGAAGCCAAGCAGTCCAATCCTTAACTACAATTCTCACTGATTTTCATAAATCTTGTTCACAGTATTCTCCAGAAAGCAACTTTAGATTTCATCCATGCTTTCTGCCAATTTTTAATATGCAAGGAATCAAGAACATTTGGAAATTATATATTCACCTAACATGTTCAAAGAAGCATTAGCTATATAAGAAAAAAGCTAGAAACTACCTAAATGTTCATCAAAGACAGGATAAGGTCAAGTATGGTGGTACACAACTGTGATCCTAGCTCTTAGGATGCTGAGGTAGGAGGAATACAAGTTCAAGGCTATACTGGTCTATATAGTTAGACACTATCTCAAACAAATAAATAAGAAAGTAGAGAGGATAAGTGAACTGTGATCTTTGCACACAATAAATGTCTCCATGGCAATGACAGTAACTACACCAATCCTATTCATAAAAATACATGGAAATTTCACAAATATAATACTGAATAAAAGGAGCCAGACTCCAATGAGCATAGGCTACATGATTCACTTACATTAAGCTCAAAATCAGATATAACTCATCTGTTGGATGGAGGTGACTGGTAAGGAACACAAAGTGATTTTGCAGACTATCCATCATATTTTGTTTCATGATGTAGGTATCAAATGCCTAGGTATATGTCCTTTATGCAAATCTAATTGCACATTTATAATTTATGCACATCCTGAATGAACACTACACTTCAATAAAAAGCTCATGCTCCTGTACAGGATAATTTTGTTAAAGGAAAAAGAAGAGCTACCCACAAACAAGTTGTCATTTTTCCCTAACTGGGGAAATTATGTCAATAAAGACCAAAGTGTTTTTCTTCCCAGCTACCACACTTGGGCTTAGATTCCTGAGAGAGATATTTACCTGATCTCTCAGAGACCTCTCTTTAGTATTCATCTTCTACTCTACACTTATCACCAGAATGTTTTCCCTGTTCCAAAGCACCAGGCCTAGACCATTTACTCAATAACTGGACAATAATCAAGAGAGGCATTCATTAACCAGCAGAATAAAATGGCTCTGCCCCGCCCCATCCATGTTTACTCAGGGCACAGGCTGATGTTGAGAACAAGCAAGCAAGCAGAGCAGGGAAAGGCTTTGCAGGACATGTAGCTGGTGCCAAAGTAGCAGGAGGCCTTGGCAGACAACAGCTTCCTCGGGAGGCTCCTCCAGGGCCCCATCCATTCTGATGATGTTCCCCACCTCTTTTCCTCAAGTCAATGAGCAACCTCAAAGAAACCAAGAATCCACCTTCCGGTAACCCCATCAATTTATTTCAACACACAACAGGGTCCCTGATGTGGAAAAACCAGATTTCCAGGCCTCTTCAATGTCTGTTTCTGGCAATTGTAAGGTGTGCTCTTTCTTCATTTAAAAAGCAGCTGGCTAGTCATCAGGCCATTTCAAATGTTTTTTATGAGAGAGATAACAAATAAAATACATAATGGTTTCTGAAGAGATTATTTGTGACCTCACCAAAGAGGCACCGACTCCCCTCTACCACACAAAAGATCTTCCTCCTCTATTAGCAGGAAGACAGAAAATTCCATTTTTAATTAATTTATTTGTTTATTTCATTATTTGTTATTACATATGATTTTTTTTATTATTTCTTCAAATGGTTGTACAAAGGAGTTGCCATTTAACAAAGCAGTTTATGCAAACAATGCATCTTGATCAGTGTCACCCCTTTCAACATTCTTACCTATATCCCTCCTTTGCATACCCCTTCTCTCACTCTTCTTAATAATGTAGAATATTCCCTGAATTCTTGACTACCTTCTCCCCCTCTCTCCTCTCCATTTTTGTGACCTTGTCCCCTTGACCCCATCCCATCCCTTTCAAGTACCCACTCCCTAGAGTTTATTCTGTTGACCTTTGACTTCGCCTTTCTAAGGCATTATGCTATTTGAGTTCTTAATACGTTTGTGAAGATGCGATGGTAATTTGCCAGAAATGGCCTCTTTTCTTTGCCTGTATGTCTGGGAGGTGTCCAGTATTTATATTCTTTATCTCAAAAATATGTACTGAGCACCTACTATGTTGTCAAGCATTGGATAGGTGCCAAGACCCAGGCTGTGCACTAGACAAAGACTGTATTCTCCCTCTGGAAGCTAAATCCCTCATGAAGGACTTAGAACAAAACAAGGTGCAGTGCCAGGGCCAAGCTCCTCCAGCAAACTTGGATTAACTAGAATAGATGACCTCATTCAGCAAAACATGTCAACGTCTCAATCTCCCTGCCACCCAGTGGTCTCCATCACAGCTGCTGTTAGTCCCCCCAAAGCCTAAGCTTTATCCTCATGGTTTAATTGTGGCTGCAAGTAAAGATGGAGCGTGTTTGTCATAAAAGGTCTCAGGTGATCTGACTCCTGCTAAGCTCCTGACCCTGCCACCCCCATAGACTTCACTCATGGTTCTTAGGTCCCACTGGCATTCCTTTTGACTCTCAAATATGCTGAGTTCTTGATCACAGGACTGTTCTACTAGCTCTTCTCTCAGTTTATATTCTCTTAACCTAGATTTTCTCAAAAAGTGGTTAGACAATGTGTTCTTATTAAGTGCCACCCCTTTGAGCAACCTCAAAGAAACCAAGAATCTATCTTCCAGTAACCATCAATTTATTTCAATATACAAGTGAGTATCATCTAAGGTAGCCCCACCTATCTGTTCCCATCTATTCCCATCCAAGTATCTTGTCTCTAGACATGTGTACTGTTGTATGTGTCCCATAGAATATAACTGCCTTAACAGAAGGGATCACATCTGTCCAGGTCATCCCTGGGGTCCGAGCAGCTAGAACAGTGCCCATCATGCAATGGGGCCTTCAATACATACATATTTAACAATTTGATGAACAAAAGAATGAATGGGGAAATATTAGAACTAATATGAAATGAAACCATTGGAGATTTATTAAATAATTTTGGTAAATCTCGATAATGGGCTACCACCTAACCAATAAAATCGACTAATGTTTTTCAAAGCACAATTGATGATTTAAGTGTGGCTTATAGAATATTCTAACAAATCATGAATAAGTATATTGTATTACAAACTATCTCATCACAAAGCAGAAGAGAAAATAAGAGAGTATACTGTACATTATAAGGACAAGTATTAGATGTGCACACGCATGCGTGCCTGCATGCACACAAACATGGGTGTGGTTAGTAGGTAGCAATATAAATATATTTTTTTACTATGGCCATAGCTAGGAAATTTGAAAGTCACTGTTGTAAAAGACTAACAATGACAAGGAAATATAGTCAATGCATTAAATGGAAAAAAATAGCTTGTAAAAGAATAAAGGCAGTGTCTTTAGGTAGGATAAAATAATACACTGAAACATAATTAGCTTAAAAACTATGAACAGGTATAAAAACACCAACTTTTAAAAAACTAACTGGAAGAGATTTTTCAAGGTGATTTCTTTGTTTTCTTCTCTCTATTCATCTCTGTTTTTTTTAATATCTGCACTGAACATGAATATGTAATTTTTGAAACTTAAGTGATTTCTAAAGGATAGTGTATAATACTTTTAAAAAGCAGGTTTTTCTTTTATAAAAGTATTTTAGTGTTGATGTCATAATGGCAAATAAGCTATTGAGTGCCTACAGAAAATGTAATTATGACCAGGAGTTCTTCATACAAAGTGTCTCATCTCAAATTATCTTCTCCTCTCTCCATAATGATACAAAAGGGAGAGAAAATAGCAGGCATTTTTATTCATATAAGAAGAAGCTGAGGTTAAGTGACTTGTCCACATCAAGTTAGTGGCCAGCCTGGCAAAGCACTCAGGGCCTCTGATTGCTAATACACACCCTGCACTCCACCTATTTTACTACAAGCCTACCACTTTATTGTGGGACATAATTACTCTCTTTCACCTTTGCCACTGAAGAAGAAAAGTACTTTCTCTTCTTCCTGTCCTTCTATTCCTAGAGGCTGCCAGCTCTGGAAAATGGCTTAGCCACTCCCTCAGCCATTTCCTGTCTCTAGGGCCATAAGAGTATTGTCATTTCTGTGAACTCATTTCATACCTTGGAAGCACTATCATGGGAGGGTTAAGAGTCACCTGAGTTTAAATTACAGCTCTGCTACTTAGATGCTTTGTTATCCTGGGCAAGTTATTTAAGTCTGGGCCTCAATTTCCCCATTAGTAAAGTGATAAAGATGATAAGGATTAAATAAATTAGGTATATAATATCCAGATGGCATCAAGAATTATGCTCCATGGTCATTATTGCAAAGTATTGTTGTTATTATTATATAATTTTCAAGCATACTCTGGGCAAAACATTGCCCTTATTTTTTCCTTCTCCCTAACATCCACAGTGAAATTTCCTCTGTCTTCCTTCTACCTTGTGAGGAAATCTGATTCATCCCTCTTGGGTTTGAAGCTGTAGCTGCCAATGCTGACTGTTTTCTAGTAGTATGTATGAGTCTCTCTGAGGGGCCAGATGTACCGAAGAAGACAATTGATGGCTGTCTTTCTCATGGGTATTCTATGTGTTTCCCAGTACCTGGGATCCCCTCCTTCAGCAATAAATAGTCCACCTACTTTTTCCCAAGCTTAAGTCCAAATGGTGTAAGTGGACCCACTTCTCACATCACAGGAGAGGGAGAGAGAGAGAGAGAGAGAATTTCTGGTAACTTCTGTCAAAGTTTTCCTGTGGTTGGATTAGCAAGATTTGGTACAGAGAAAACAAGGAGAAGTGGTGAAGTGCCATATCACCTTGTAAAATCTGAGAATAAGGTCAGTGGAGAAAGTACAGTATAGCCAAGCCTCCACATGGAAGGACATGGGTCTTGGTAATAGCACTGGAGCCTCTGAATTGAACTTTACCTGAAACCAGTTTCCTTTCTGGACTTCTCAGTTATGTAAAGTAGAATTCCCTGTACTTTTCCCTTAATACAACTGGAGTTGGTTAAAAAAAAAAAAAAACACTTGGTAAGAGTCCTCGCTGATAATTCCTTTCAACAAAAATATCTTCAGGGCCATTAGAAAAATTAGCTGAGGTAGCTTACAGGCAAATGAAGCAAAATAAACGCTTGTGCAGAGTTTAACATAAAACATGGCAAAGGAGTATACTCCTCTCTACATAGCTCTGAGAAAATTCAAGTTCAAGGGTTCTTTGTATGACTCTAGTTTGTAACTGGCTTCATTTCATTTGAACAATGTATCTTCATTTTCAGAGTTGCATAAAAACTTTCCACCTAGGGTAGTTTGACACCAGGAAACAACAGAAAAATGCCAGAATATCACTTCAGCAAAGATAATAAGCAAAAAAGCCTATAACAGACTCAAAATCACAGTAAAGTTGTTGTCACTCCACATTCAAAGACCCTAGCTCAGTATCCCTGAGATTTAACAGCTATCCAAGGTCAAAGAGTAGTAGATAGGAAGTTTACAAGATTCATGATTTCATCTTAAAGGCCAAAGCTATTTTGGCTCCAGCCTGTAGTCCTTGGAGGGACGACTTTGACTGAGTTCAGAACATTTAAGCTGCTGTACACAAGCAGCATCTGGAATATTTGTAATGGGCAAACCTCCCAAGAGAGGTTGAAATCATTTCAATAATTTCATCTTCATTGAAATCATTTAAACAAGGTCTGTACAGACATCAACAGTGGACAGTGTAGAAAGAATTCTGGATTAAGGAAGTGTGTGTGTGTGTGTGTGTGTGTGTGTGTGTGTGTGTGTGTGTGTGTGTGTAATACACAGCCTAGCATGTGAAATTGAGGGACCCATTAGAGTGGACCCTCACTCACTCCTGGCTCCCACTCACATGCTATAATGTTTGGCTACTTATTGGAAAGGCAGCATTTTTATCTCAGTACCATTTTCCTTTCTCCTCATCTCTGACATGCAAAGTCAGACATTTCCATTCCTGCTAGTGGCTAGTAGATTAGAATGGTAGCTGTCTAGGCAAAATGCAAGTCACCATTGGCAGGACAAAGAAGAGAGCTGGGATAGGTGACTCACCCTGTTGCCTTCTCACCTTTTCTCTGTTTCTTTTTTAAATACGTTTTTATTGTGAAAATACTGTACAGAGGGGTTACAGTTACATGAGCAAGGTAATGAGTGCATTTCCTATCAAGCATTGTTACCTCCTCCTTTGTTTTTCCCCTACCATCCCTTCTCTCAACTTCTCCACTGCCTTCTCAGCAGGCATAGACTGGAAAATACTGTTTGTGTTGCCATTTGCAGATCTGCCCCATGATGTTTGTCACTTGACTATGCTTGATCGCACATCCAAGAGGGTGACCCAAGAATGGACACAACCATGATTTGCTGCCAAAGAAGGAAGAGAGGAACACTGAAATCCATCTTGGGCTGCATCTCAGTGGCTTCACAATGGATATCCCAGAGGATTGAATTAGTGTCTTGCCCAGAGGATTCAAACCACATCTGATGGAGATCAGATGTAGTTTTATTTCATATTTCCAAAGCAAGATGGAGGCTACTTCTGAGATATGCTTTAGGGGCCCATAATGGTAATCAAAGTTCACTTTGGTTCCTCCTGATTTTTGAATAAAGATGAGAAAGGTGAGGTAGAGGGATTTCTCCAGTTGAGTCATTTCTATAAATGATAGTTTTATTCTCCTCCTCCTCCTTGCCTATATGGGCAGAATCCCTCCTATCCAGATTCAGCTTGGAAAGAGTTTTTAATCATTAGTTCACAAGTTATATATCTAGACTCTTTTCTAAGACAGAAATCAGGGAACTGATGTGGGTGTTCAAGCTCCATAACCAACAGAAAAAAAAAAGAACCTTGGTTTGCTGGGTGCCAGTGGCTCATGCCTGTAACCCTAGTTATTCAGGAAGTTAAGATCTGAGGCCCAGAGTTTAAGCTCCAGGTCTAGCAAAAAGTAATAATAAATATCTATTCTATTCATTACCCAAATACGTTTTCAAATTCTACCAGTAATTCTTATTAGTAAGAGGCACTTAATTAGCAGTCACTTTCTCAAACTGATAATTTCCTCAGTGAGCTATGTGAGAAAAGCCACAGCAAGTGTTCAGGGTCCTCCAGTCCAACCTCTGCCCAGGGAGGTTTACCACTGTGCTAAGCTTCCAAAGATATGCAGGGAATTGAACAAAGAATACTGCTTACATCTCAGATTCCACACCCAAGCTACACCAAGAGATTAGTCTGACTTGGGAACAATGCAGATAAGAAAGATGAGTTCTAAGTTAACAAAAACAAAAAGGAATTTTCCTTTATTCATATAAAGAAATAAAAAGAGCTACTTTTCTCATTATCACTTAATTGTGGTTATATATACTTAGTACTAGCTTCTTGAAAGTTCTAAAAAACTTTCACATGAACTCCAAAGTTCCATTGGTATCAGCTTAAGGGTTTTTTTTTAAAAAAATAAACTATTTTTATTAGTATACATTAGCAGTACAAGGGGGATTCATTGTAATAATTCCATAGATGCATATATTATACTTTGAACAAATTCACTTCCTCTAATTTTTTAACTAGTGTTGAAAATGATGAATTTGTTTAACTTTGATTTATTGTAATTACAGTTGAGGTTTTTGGAGTATTTGTAAACTATAGGTTCATTCAATACCTTGTCCTTCACTAGCATATATTACACCATTCATCTGTATTGTCCTTTGCCTATTTTCTCTCCAACACAACATTTTGCACCACAAAACACAATAGATATTTCTAAGTGATATGAATGACAGTCCTAAGGTAGTGTAGCTAGACAGAAAAGGAGTCTAAGATCCTTATGATTGAGGTGGTATCTTGTACTTTGGTGAGTTCACAGTGCCTATTACATTCCTCCATAAAGGGCTGGTACCTAATAAAGTTATTTAAATTGAATGCGTAGGATTTCATGAGCTCCAAGCCATTTGTGAGTCACCGGTGTCTGTACAGTTAATTGATAGTCATGACCTGGGCTATAAACAGAACTAGGCCACATAGGGACTGGGAGGTCACCCTCTTTACAGAGTAAGATTTCTGCAAGTGTGACTCTTCAAGCACCAGCATCAGAATCACTAGTGTCCTTGGACTTTGCTTTGAGTGGATCAGAATTTCAGGGCTGGGGGTCATGAATGTCAGAAACTAAGTTGGAAAACCTGAGCTTTGTACCATGCATTGAGCAGATCTTCAGGATAGAATGTTGTTTCTCTTGTGAGCTTGGGCTCAAAGCAAGCAGTATAGTGGGATCAAGATAAGGCAGAGGAAGGCTTCCGTGAGGAAACCCTAAAAGAAATCCACTAAATAGCCATGTGGTTTAGGAAGACTATCCAAGCACACAAAAGAATGCAGGTTTAGGGAGCCTCGGTAACCAGACACTCCAAACTTGGAATCTGTCTTTAGGAAACAAAGGGGGTCATGCTGTGCTGGAAAACCTTGGATGTCTTTGCACTTTCTCACAAGCAGGCTTACCCTGAACATCTGCAGGACTGAGCCTGGAGTACAAACAGAGTCCCACATACCATATGCCTAAATGTTTAAAAGTTATATATCAAACTAACAAATGTTTAAATTTAAAAAGGTTCTTTTCTTCTATCTTGACAAACAAACTGTCATAATAACTTGGAAGGCCAGGTGTAAATTCAGAGTTTGGGGGCTCACTGGAGTTCTGTGCTGGAATTTGGAGTTGCAGAGAATTGGCACTGGCCATTTTTTTTCTCTCTCCTGCATCCGCACAGGTTGACCCTATGCTGAAGGATCTTTCAGCTGCCTCTACCATCTTCTTCCACAGATCTTCCTGCTTCTCTCATCTAAACAGCTACACCTTTAGTCCTAGGGGACTTAGTCCTCTTTAGTCCTAGGAGACTAAGTACTGGCTGTACAGTCAGCTGGAGGTTAGTCCCTGAAAGCAAGCTCAAGAATTTGGGCAGTTCCATCAGAAAGAATGACATTGCTCCATTTGTTAGGAAATGGAAAGGCTTGGAAAAAATTATATTAAGTGAAGTAAGCCAGGCCCAAAGAAACATAGGTCCCATGGTTTCCCTTATTTGCAATAACTAGTATATGTCTGGGACAAGTAGAAAAGGTCAAAAGCTATATACATAGGACCAGATAAGATGAAGTCAAGCAAAATGAACCCCAAGATAGGGACAGAAGCAGTTTTTTCTTTCTTGCTATTGTTTCTAACGTATTTATAAGATACCATGTGATTGTTTTTGTTGCTTTGTATGTTCCTCCCCCACAGTATAACCCCTGTTTTCACTGTATTTGATGTCGGTATAATTTGGGGAGGGGAAGGGAAAAAACAAAGTGTTTAAATAGGGATACAGGTTGATCCACTGCAACAATGAGATGCACGCTATGTTGAAAAATGAACTTTACAATTTAGGCGGGGCGGGGGGGGGGGGGTGGGAAGAGGGGGAGATGTAGTTGTGGAGGTGGAAGGAAGGGATGGTAGGGGGGAAAAAAAAGGAGGAGGCAACAATGCTTGATGAGAAATGTGCTCATTACCTTGCTCATGTAACTGTAACCCCTCTGCACAGTATTTTCACAATAAAAAACTTATTTAAAAAAAAAAAGATGATGCTAAGCAAAATGAACCCCAAAATAGGAACACAAGTGGTATTATCTTTGTTGCTGTTGTTTTAATGTATTTATAATGTATTATGTGATTTTTTTTGTTCCTTTTGTATGTTCTTCCCCATGGTATAACCCATTTCAGTGTATTAGATTCTGGTGTCCTGCATCTTGTATATACATTTTTCTAATTTGGGGAGGGGAAGGGAAATAACAAAATGCTGAAAAAGGGATACAGGTTGACCCATTGTAACAATGAGATGTACAAGACACCATGTTGAAAATGAACTTTACAACTTCAGGGGAAGGGGGTAGGAGGAGTTGGAGAGGTGGGGAGGGAACGGATGGTAGGGGAAAAACAAAAGAGGGGATAACAATGCTTGATAGGAAATGGACTCATGACTATACTCGTATAACTGCAACCCCTCTGTACAGTGCCTTTACAATAAAAAATATATACAAGAAAAGAATTTAGGGCAAAGAATTTAGGTGCCAGCAACCCAAACACTGTCCAAGATGATGAGCAAGTTCTAAGTGGGCACATTCCCTTTGATCCTTCCTAATTCTGATTGCTGAAGAATGGTGTGTCTAAAGGCCTTGAAAACAATGCTTTTCAAAGTTCAGTGTACACAGCATGAGTCAGCTGGGATTTTATTAAAATGTGGATTCTGGATTCCTTAAATCTCTAGGGATACTCAAGTATTTGCATTTCTAACAAACTCTCAAGTGATGCAAATGCTGCTGATCCATGGACCACACTGTGAAAAGCAAGGGTTGAAACCCTGGGACCCAGGGCACAGTTCTTCCTAACTGTGGTCTAAAAGATGGATGGTACTTCTTAAAGTTGTGGAACCAAGAAAGGGTTCATGAATTCTTTCTGGGTTGTATAGCTGCTTAATAAAAATATGGGAGAGAAAGGAGAAAGAGGGAGGAGACAGAAGGAAGGAAGAAAGGGAGGGAAGGAAGGCGGGAGGGAGGCAAAGAGAAAGATCTGTTCTTTAGAACTAAACATTGTTTCTTTTAGTACAATGGTTTGTATTCATTCTGACTTACTTAATATTACAGCCTTCTCCACGTTTTCTTTTCTCCTTGCTCCTCTCCATTTGCCTTCTGGTTTTCTATGTCCTCTAAGGAGAATGACCTTCAAGGACAATTCTAGTATTATTCTTTTCCCTAACTCACTTCAATAAGCCCTAGACATAATCCCAGGTATCCTGGATCATAGCCTGTCCTTACCCATCCACACATATACACACTACATCTGCTACATAGAAAAAAGTCATTAATTTGAACAGGCTGTGAATCTTCTGGAAATTTCCATATCACCGAAGATTCAGAAAGTCAGTTCACATTCCCTTTGTACCCTTTAGTTATTAAATCATAAACTTTAATTCAAGGCATTTAAAGGGCCCAAAGGAATTTTAATTTGATGTGAATGACTTTCAAATCTGAATAAAAATCGGATCATATAAAACTGTGCAATCTCTATTACTTTTAAATAATAGAATGAGTTTAAAAATAATCAACAGTCAATGTAAGAGTCCTGTATAATTCAATTGAACCCTTCTTTCCTGGACTAATGAAGGAGGTAGTGAATGAAGCAATCCCCAATCATTTGTATGTGACTTTGCATGAGGTGGGTGCTCCTACTTGGATATTATTGAAGTATCTGTTTAAATTAGTGGCATTCTTTAAGGAAAAGACAGCTATGGTAATGCAACCTAGGTAATACCTTAGAGTTATTAGTGGATAGCTTTTAGTAATTCAATCCACATGAATAAGTGAGCATTCATGACTTCATCAGAAGGTAACCATCGTTTGTCAAAATGAATGGTTTGCAGCATAGACATATCAATGTGTTTTATTTTACATCTACTTTAGGAATAAACATGTGGTGACCACTTGTTGTAGAAGTGTTAGGGTGTTTGAGGAGAACAAACATCTTTGTCCTACCACCTACTAGAACAGTATCTGAGAAAGCAGTTACCACTGTACCATATAGCCTAATATAGTCATTAGAACAAAGAACTTGTTGCACTCAGCATACCCCCAGAGTTGCAGGCATAGAGACCCATTGGATGTACAGAGTAACCTCAGTCATGGATCTGGGACACAAATTTGAAGAACATGTGCTTTTAAACTCAGCCTTCAGAGTCCTAGGTTTTAAAGACACAGAGTATTGGGCCCCATCTCAGAGGTTTTGATTCAGCAGGTCTGGAGTAAGACCTAAGAACCAACATTTTAGTGAGTTCCTAGATACAGCTGCTGCTGCTCCAAAAGACTGTGTGTTTAGAACCATGACAACATTCAAAGTTAACTGTATCTGGTCCATCTCCTTTACCACCATTAGCATTACTTGCAAAATTCAAGATCTACAAATCATCCTTCTGGTTCTTAATGGGATCTTGACAGGTTCCCCTAGATTCTACCATCAAAGATCTATTTCTTTGGACTTAAGATTGATGTCCCCTTAGAGGTTGCTCTTAAAATATGAAAAAAAAATCTAACATGGATCCAATCATATTAACCACTTCAGGGTAGAGTTTCTCAATCTTGGCCTTCTGAAATGCTTAGCAAGCACTGAAAAGGGTGCTGTTTTTTTTTTTTTTTTGGGGGGGGGGGGTCCAGCCCTCAGTGATTCCAGTTGGATCAAGAACTACTGCTTTGCATGGTCATTCTAACTGACTGAAGCTTGAAAAGTTCTGTTTTAGAAGAAATCAAATAAGGTATCTCCATGGTCAGATCTTTTAGGAGTGGGGAATTGGGCGTTAAGATCTGCATACAACTAAGTTGAAAAGCATCACAACCAACATCAACTCCTTCAAAGTATACTAAAGCGTAGCTTTTGTCTAACAGTGTGTAGATTTGAAGCGAGGATCCTTGACCTTGAAGTCTTGCACCATTCAAGCATGGGAAGTAAGTGGTATTGTCCAGTTGGCTTGGTCATGTTTGTCATCTTTAGAAATGTATTTGCTTGGGGGAGGGGGAGGCTGGGAAGGGATGTGAAGGGTAAACAAAGGAGGAGACTGCAATGCTTGATAAGAAATGTACGCATTATCCTGCCCATGTAATTGTAACCCCTCTGTACAGTATGTTCACAAAAAAAATTAAATTAAATTTTAAAAAAAAGAAATGTATTTGCTACAAGGACTGAATTCTGTCTGAAGAGACATCATGCATTTTAAAATTTAATTTTAATTGACAGCATTATAGGTTTAAATTTTATCTTATTTGACAGCATTATAGATTTTTATTGTGTGCAACATACTATTTTGAAGTATACATTGGAGTATGTACATTACAGAATGGCTGAATCTTGCTAATTAGTAAATGTATTACCTCTCACAACTGTCAATTGTGTGGCCAGAACATGTAACATCTACTTTCTTTTCTTTCTTTTTCTTATGGTACTCAACCTTGAACTCGGGGCCATGTGAGGTGAGTACTCTACCACTTGCGCCACACCTCCAGCCATCTCTTTTCATTTGTAATGAAGACAATGTCATTATTAACTATCATCGTTTTGCTGTACAATAAATCTTTTGAAATTTATTTATATTGAACTCTATTTACATATCCTTTGACCAACATCTCTCCTTACCCTCAGATCCCCTAAGTACCACAAACTGTGATCATCACCACCCTGCTCTCCACTTGTGTGATACATACTTCTCTAGATTCCACATGTGAATGAGAGCATGTGGTGTTTGCCTTTCTCTTCCTTGTTTATTGCACTTAACATAAGTCTGGCAGCTTTATCCATGTGGTCACAAATGGTATAATCTCCTTTTTTTACAGCTGAATAGTGTTTTATTCATTATACAGTATGGTTTTTTTTTTCATCTATTGATGGACACTTAGATAAAGTCCATGTCTTAGCATGGAGTATACATGCCTTTTGAACACAATGGCATCATTTACTTTGGATATAGCAGTAATTGCAATAATTGCCCTAGCAGTAATTGTTGGATTGTACAGTGGTTCTATTTTTTTAATTTTTGAGGAACCTTCACATTATTGGCATTCAGAAATTTTAGGAAAAGACTGAGGAAAGGTCTTGCTTTCTCTGCTGATCTGCTAACTAACAACTGTCTAATTAGCACTATCTCAGCTACAAAAAATAAAACAAAATACCATAGTCCCTTCCTGTCATCTACTCATAGCATGGTTAGTCAGGAACAGGGTAGGAAGGAGTTCACAAAAACAATATACATGCATCAAAACAGTCAACAGAACAGCCACAGTATAAGTGGCTTGCTTCCACTTTTACCTCTCCCCTGTTATACTCTTCTCACTGGAAGATTTAGTCACTGTTTTTACTTTTCCTTACTAGCTTAATTCCTAGTAATATTGTAACCCAACAGAGTTGTTCCTTTCAACTATCCAGCGCATATCTTTTTTGTTTGTTTGTTTTCACCTCACAGGTTTTTGTACATTTTTTGTTGTAAAAATGCTATACAGAGGTGTTACAGTTACATGAGCAAGATAATGAGTACATTTCCTATTGAGCATTGTTGCCAGCGTATATCTTTGACCTTTCTCCTCCAGTGATTGAGAGGGCCCTGCCCTTCTTTGGCCATTTACTCCCATGATCACACCCTAGACCTTATCATGACTAGTGACTATGATCCCCAATATAATCTCAATTTCAGGTATCTCAATTTCCAACTACCACTTCCTCCCGTTCCACATCATTCTCTTTAATCTGTCAACTCCCAATAATTCTTGGATCTAGCTCACACTCCCAATAATTCTTGGATCTAGCTCACTGATCCTATCATCTTTTTGCTACCCTTAGTCCCCTTTGTAGCCTTGCTGTAGTTTGTGTGCCCTGAAGATAGAACCTGAGATGAGAGTTCATTGGGAAATATCTTATTTGGGAAGTGATGTCATGAGGTTGCCCCTTAGGCCACAGGCACTCAGTTCCACTGAGACCTTCTTTGGAAAGAGTATAGAGTTTGTAGAGCTGAGCTTATCTGTGATAGTTAACACAGCCACCCATCTAGGCCACACTGACCTGTAGATTGAACCAGTCTGGGAAGCCTCAGGGCAGAAAAATGAGAAAACATGTATTGCACACTTAAAAAACAGTTGCCATGGACAGGAAGGAAATGTGAATTTAGAGGCCACTGTCCACTGGAGTTGAAGTTGAAATTAGAAGTGTGATGATGGAAAGCATTACAGAGGATAAATAAGTCTGATGTATATAGTCAGTAGCATGTTTTCCCATAAGGATACAGGATGACACATTGCAACAATGAGATGCACAAGACAGTATGTTGAATATTAACTTTACAACTTTGGGGGGGGGAGTGAAGGGAGGAGTTGGGGAGGTGGGGAGGGAAGAGATGGTAGGGGAAATATAAAGGAGGGTATAACAATGGTCAAGAGAAATTGACTCGTTACCTTACTCATGTAACTGTAAACCCTCTGAACAGTATCTTTTTTTTTACACACACACACACACACACACACACACATACACAAACACACACACATACATCTAGCCCTTGAAAACAAATGATCTACTATCTATAATTATAGTTTTATCTTCTCAATATGTCATATACATGTGAGCCATATAATATAATGTAATCTTTTTTTATTGTAAAGATACTATACAGAGGGTTACAGTTACATGAGTGAGGTAATGAGTACACTTCCTCTTGAACATTGTTACCCCCTCCATTGTTTTCCCCCTACCATCCCCTCCCTCCCTCCCTTCCCCGAGGTTCTTTTTTTTTAATTGTGATTAAGTGATTACATAATTTCCGGAATTTTACTGTATTGTGGAATAATGATGCTCATTTAAAGTCACAAGTCTGAACAGTATCTTTACAATAAAAATATATACTAAGAGAAAAAAAGAACATAAGCTATTGAGCTATTGTAACCCTCTGCTAGATCTAGCCTAGGCATATACTAAGTATTACAAATGTGAGAAAACATGGCTCAAAGCTCAATAACTATGTACACATGATCATATAAAATGATCAAAATGAACTCCAAGATATAGAAACAAGAGGGGTATTTTTTTGTTTTGTTTTTAGCGTACTGTTTTCAGTTATTTCTTTTTCTTTCATTTTTTCCTTTGGTTTATCCCTGGTAATCACTGTTTTTATTTCAGTACACTTTTCTTGTATCTAAGTTCATCTGATTTGTTGTAGGGAAAGAGAATCACAGAAAGGGTGAGACAAAGGACAAAAGGTGAACCAATGCAACAGTGATACTCACAAGATACTATGTAGGAAATGAACAGTACAACTTGGGGGTAAGGGAGACAGGGAAGGGAAGAAGGGAGAAACCAAGGGAGGTAGTAACACTGTTCAACAAGAAATGTACCTTACTTATTTAATTGTAACCCCTCTGTACATCACCTTTAAAACTAAAAAAAAAAAGAATGCAGGCTGCTGAGTTTTAAGTTAGACTTCTTAAGATACAATTTAAATACTATAATATCTAGCTTTTTAAAGTGTAGTGTTCAGTATGTTTGAGAGGTGTATTCAGTCATATAGCCATCATCATAAACCAAGATATAAAACATTACTGACACCCCAAAAATTACCCTGTGCCCCTTTGCAGTCAATCCCATACAGCCACTGGAAAACTATCTGCTTTCTTTCCCTATAATACTACCTTTCCCAAAGTAGTGTACTATAAATGAAATTATGTAGTCTAGTGTCTGGCTTTTTTCACTTAGGATATTTTTTGAAATTTACCCATATCATGAACTTCCACTTTTTTATTGCTAGATATTCCCATCATGGAACTGAACAACAGCTAGTTGATCCATTCTCCAGTTGATAGACATTTTAGTTGTTTTTGTCTATAATGAGAAAAACTGATATGAACAGGTGTGTACAGGTCCTTACATTGATCTGTGCTTTCATTTCTTTTGGATGAAGCTGTAATATAAGCTCTGCTACGTTTGATGCTACATTTTTAGTGTTTAGCTTGTTGCTTGGCACATAGTAAGGTCTCAATAAATATTTGTTGAGTGAATGAACACAGAAATAGTATATTCAAGGTTATGAAGAGCAATCTTCCTGCCCAAGAGGATTCAGATAAAAAACTGTGCATTAAATTACCTGTTATACTCCATAGATGTTTATAAACATCTTATCTGAGTAGCTTCTGGGACAGCATTTATTTCCATTATGGAATTCATGGAACAGCACTCATCTATCTCATCAACTAATCCTCAGACCTCAGCAGGCTCATACTTACTACACAGAGGTATAGGGGTTTTTAATGCTCAGCCCTGCATACCATTTGTGCTTTGGTTTGCTTGTTTGATTTAAATTCTAACTCATCTTTCCACCACTTGATTTCTTTCAGGCCCTAGGTCTCTAGTCTCATGCTGTCTACCATGGCCACATTATCAATAGATGTAAGAACAGTACTGTTAAAATAAATTCATGTCCTCTTATCCTGTACAATTTCTCACTAGTTAATGGAATCCCATGGGTAGCCAACCCATTCTAGCAGCTTATGAACTTTTAAGCACTGTTTCCTACCCTTGGGTGCTATGTTCACCACACACTTTCTCTCCCATATTGTTACTACTTGAGCTCTCTCTGGCCAAGCCAGAAGTCCTGGTAGATTTATACCACAAATAATGGCAGATGTTTCAGACACCCCTGTCTCAATCTGTAGCACTTCTAGAAGACCCAGTGGAGTCTCACACATGCCTATGAATAAGTTTGCTCAGATATCTCTGCATCTATCTGCCACCCCCTCACTAGGAAGCATATTTGTTCTATTACTTTCTACTGAGCCCCACCATTAAAATCTGAAACCCTGAGGTTCTGACAGAGCTCATCTGTGTGGAACAGCAGAGAATGTGGCTCAGATATTTTAGATGCTGTCTGTGAGCAAGGGGTCCCATAGCAATATAATTTATATGCTTCTTGATTCTATTACTTTTTATACGCAGCCATTTTGTGAATGAGTCACTTATTAAGCACTTATGGATTATCTATGGTATACCAGCCAGTATTCCAATGTTAAGAGCAGAGAGAAATGAAAAGACAGGAAATGGATCACACAGGATTCTCTAGGGAGAGAGAACTAAAGGGGTGTGTGTGTGTGTGTGTGTGTGTGTGTGTGTGTGTGTGTCCATTGATGATAGAGTGATAGAGCCTGGAACAACAAAGCATTGCAATACACATATACACACACACACACACACACACACACACACACACACACGAAGAAAGAGAGCTATATAAGAGAAGATTTTTTTAAGGGAATTGACTTAATGTGATTTTGAAGACTCAGAAAGTCCCCTGATAAGTCATTTGAAAACTGGAAACCCTAAGATCCCTAAGATGTAAGTAGCATGGAATAGTCCAAGTCTAAGGACCTCAGAACAGGACAGCTGATAATGTAACTCTCAGTACAAGGTCTAAGAAATTATGGGACCAGTGGTGTTAGCATTGGAGTTCAAAGGCCAGGGATAATGAGGTACTGATATCTAAGAACAAAGGAAGAAGAGGGTGTGTCCAAGCTTAGAGGATAGACACATTTGTCTGGGATCCTGGTGGATTCAATCTGCCTGTTCTCCATATTGAGGATAGAATTTCCTCATCTCATTCATTCAGAGTCAAACACTATACTCCTCTATGCACTCTTACAGACACAGACAAAATAATGCTTTACCAGATTTCTAGGTATTCCTTAGTCCAGTCAAAGAGACACTTAAAATAACCATCACCAGCAGCATTCCTCTGTGAGACACCTCATATTCATTCAGTCTCATTTCTGACCCAGCATAGCCACAGTGAACAATTAATTGAGTTTCCATCTATTTTACCTTCTTAGTTACAGGTTAGCATTTCCCATTAGAAGGAACCTAAGTGAGACTGGAAAGACAGAAGTTGGGAGTGGCCAAAAGGCCATTATTCTTCTTAAGCACAAAAGGTAGATGTGACAAGATTTCCTAGAGAACTTGTGAAAACCAGTCATTGCAGTGCTTTACTCAAAGTTCAGTCACCAGTAGCTATCTACCTCACCTCTCAGTAGCTATCTACCTGACCTCTCAGCTTCTATCACTTTGACCTAAAAACTCCTCCCATGTTCCTGTAAGCTCTGACCCCTATATCCCCTTTGTTTATTTCTGTAGGACTTAAAGGGGTTCTATAGTCTAATGCAAAGGACTGATACAAAACCCTTGTCTCAGGCTTTTTTGAGGGACCGTCAATCTAAAGCAGATTGTCTGTCAAGAGGAAAGGGACAATAAATGAGTAAGCAAACAAGGTCAAGTCAGCCTGTGATGGATGAAAGTCCTGAAGCATAGGAAGGGCAGATACTCTAGATGGAGGCCTAGAAAACAATCTGATGAAGATGATGTTTGAAATGAGATCTGGAGGATGAGAAGCTATTCTCCAAGGTAGACTATTCAGAAGAGAAGGAATAGCAAATCAATAAACAGTGGGTTAAGAATGGACCTGGCTAAGGAGAGAATGAAGGTACTGTGGTTGAAAACACATAGCAAAGGGGAAGGAAATACAGCTAAGTGGGGAGAACCAGGCAGCAGCTGCTCAGGTAGGAGCCTGTAGGCTCTCAGAAGAGGTATTTTCATTTACTACTAAGTGAAGTAGAAAGACATCGTTTTTAAGCAGAGGAATGATCTGATTTATTTTCTGAAAATAGATATTTAGCTGCTATATGGCAAATGGAACATGGAAAGGGGCAGGAATAATAGGACAAATCTTACCATGACTCAGACTTGAGTTCAGAGTCTGCATCAGGGTCAATTTGGAGTGGCAATGACCGTGGGGCTTGTACTTACAATGCACGTCCCTTCTTTCATCCACAGCTCTCTTAGAAAACCACACTGCTTAGGTCTGGCTGATTCCTCCCTGTCTCAGCCTTCTCCCAGAGCCTTCTCATAGGGCTTGTGCTCCCAATAGGAGGCTACTTGGCGCCTCAAATACAAAGACATCTGGCTGGCTTGCTTTTTCAGTCCTCCAGATCTCAAAGCCATCAGATTACCAACTAAGCAGCCATTGGCACCCTACCTGTATATCAGGAAGACTCATGTCAGGCATCCATGAGCATGGAAATTGCTCTGGCCTAGTTAAAAGAAACAACAACAACAACAACAAAAACCAGTGTCCGGCATTCAATGAAAAAGGAGCTTCTCAGTCATGGCAACCATTTTGTCTAAAGGAGATGTAAGGAAATGGTCTCAAAGCTGTTAATAGTTCGGAATCACAGGAAATATGATGGGATGGAAGCAACTCTGGGTCTAAGAAACAAAAAGAGGAGTGGCTAGTTTTCAAGACACAGCCCCTATTTCCATAATTATGGGCAATTGTACAGGTTACTTAGAAAGTATGTGAATCAGGGCTGGGAAGGTGGCTCAGTGGTAGAGTGCTTGCCTTGCATGCATGAGGCCCTGGGTTCGATTCCTCAGCACCACATAAGCAAAAAGCCGGAAGTGGTGCTGTGGCTCAAGTAGTAGCACTAGCCCTGAGCTGAAGAGCTGAGGGACAGCACCCAGGCTGAGTTCAGGCCCCACGACTAGACCCCTTCCCCTCCCCCCCAAATAGTATGTGAATCAGAAGGTTGGACTGTTTCTAGATCAGGCCATAATTTAGATGTGGGAAGTGGTTTCACATTTTTGTGCCACCAACACAACATACACTGCGTTTCAATCTATCAGCAGCTCAAATTTGATCAGCTTTTTTAACCTCTTTTTTTTTTTTTAAAGAAATGTGCAGCAAATTGCTTTTCCTAATTAAGGTAGATGAAGACATAAGCACGCATACTACTTACCAATCTGGGATAAAATTGACTTTCAAATGATATTTAATGGACCAGCCTGGTGGTAATGTTCTGTAGATCCAGGCAGGAGGCCTGGATTTGATTCTCTTATTGCAGGAAGAAAGAGACGTGTGTGTATGTGTGTGTGCGTGTGCACGCATGCATATGTGCATACATGCATATGTGCATACATGCATATGCATGTATTGATATACATTCATAAGTATGCATATGCGTGGGCACATGCACGTGTTTACAGTGGTAGAAAATGGGAGCCAAAAGCTCCCATTTAGACCTTTAGACCTTCTCAAGAAACTTTTTGTTTGTAAAGAAGTCTAACCTTTGTAATTGCAAAGGATGGTGAAGAAGAGGAATGAGATGCAGTGAAATAGTCAAGTTTTTAAATTTTTATGTAAGGATATTCTAAGCTTTTTATTTTAATAAAAACATAATGAAACTCTCTTATTAGGGGAGGTTTAATATAATCATAGTGACCATAACCACAAGATAATAACAAGAGCTCTGTTGTTGAATACCTGTTATGAACCACAAACAACGGTATAGACTTACTCAGTTCATTGGGATATATCTGTTAATACATTCATTAAGAAGCACACACATTATTATTTACTCCTTTGATTCCTAAGGGGTGTGTGTGTGTGTGTGTGTGTGTGTGTGTGTGTGTGTGTGTGTGTCCTAGATCTTGAATTTAGGGCTCAGGAGCTGTCCCAGGGCTTTTGTGCTCAAGGCTAGTGCTCTACCACTCGAGCCATGACTCTACTTCTGACCTTTTCGGTGATTAATTAGAGATAGAGTCTCCCAGAGTTTCCTGCCTGTGCTGGCTTTGAACTGTGATCCTCGGATCTCAGCCTGATGAGTAGCTAGGATTATAGGCATGAGCCACCAATGCCCAGCCATTTCTTAAGATTTTTGATGACAAAATTTCAATGTAATTGGCTTCCTTTGAGAGTCTATGTATTGTATTTTATGCATTTGAAAACAAGATTCTGACAAGAGGTCTAAATTTTTTTTTATCAGACTGGCAAAGGGATCAATGGCACAAAAAGATTAAGAAACCCTCATTTGATGTGATGAATTTTTATGTGAATTTACCACAATAGAGAAAGGAAATTCTGATTTAATGAAAACGATCCGTTTGAGAAGGCTACTGTGGTATCAAGAAACTTCATTTTCTTTAACTGGAGTTTGAAAGTTTCTCCATAATACTTGCAGTCAGGTCTACAAAAGGAGCTTAAAGCAGTTTCCATTCACTTGCCCTAGGTGGCCTTGGATATAAGTATTATTAGTAACACCAGAAAGTTTAACTGATGGGTGAGGATCTAGCAAGCTCCCTGGCTTCTTTGGCCACTGGATTCCAATAAAAACCTGCTTTTGTGGTTTCCTTTTTCTTTTTTCCCCCATAACCCAAATGCCTTGCTTGATGCAGATGGACTGTGCCAGTCACAACTAAATTCTGGGCTCACTCAGTTTTCATTGACAGCACATAACATCCTTCCAAAACCCCCTTCCCCATCTGAAGCTTACCCCATTATTATGTTGTATTTATTCTCATTTTTGCAACTGCTCTGTCCCTGTTCAAAGCCTGGAAGTCCTTCAGATCCAAGATCCATGCTCAACTAGAAAAAAAAATGTAATAAGCCAAAAATTTAAATATAGTGATTATTTATGAACAATTCAATAAAGAGTGATCGGTTACCGTTTGTCTTCTATTGACCAGTACTAGTTAGTAACTTGAAATAGGGCAGATTGGAGAATTGGTGCCGTGATTATCCATCACCAACTGAGAGCCCACACAACCCCTGAGATCTGACATCATAAAACCCACCCTCTATACTGAAAAAAGTAGAAGTATGTGGGAAGAGGAAAAGGTCATTTTGGAATAATGATGTGCTACAGTTGGATATCAATGCTGTCATCAAATTTCCCTCCATTGTTATAATTATTATCATCAAACTCATTATATTTTTATATTTAAATTATTTTTATAATAGCTAAATTACATTCTGTTAATACATTCTGAGTCCACTTCTGTATTTCTTTTGTAATTTCATCTTTCCGTTTTTTTGTTTCGAGCACCATGTGAAATGTTGGTGACAATGAAAGCATTTAAGTAAAACATAGCCATGCTTGTCAATGAGTGTCTTTGTGGGCCTGAGAATGAAGAAAGCAGTGGTGGCCCAGTAGGGAATCATATAAATTTTCCATTGAGAAAAGGATACTTATGTGAACTGAAACAATCATCTCTAAAGGCTCTCTCCCAGGGACAGCATCAGAACAGACCTCAAGAGATTTCAATACATAACCACAGTGAGGAAACGTGATTTGTGGATTCACATGTTATAAAAGCTACTTCTGTTGATTTTTCTGTAAATGTCATGTGAAATAAATTGCTGTATTGCTTGAAGATTGTTTTGCAAGTACAAAAATGTTTAGGATGGCATTTTCCTTTAGAGGAATGCATTTCTACTGAACTAAAAGCATGAACGTCTTTTCTATTCTCACACACTTGTTCAGGCTGCAGTCCATACATGCTGATCATGTTTTGTTGTCCATGTTGAAACATGATAGTGTTATTATATGACCCATGAGCATGGGGTTTGCTGCACATGTTGCCACATAGACACTACTTCTTTCTACCTTTTAGTAGGTATCTGAGCCTTTGTCTTTGATTCCTAGCTACAATCATAATCCCAAACACCTGTTTCTTATTACTTCAATAATTGGTGGTCATTTTCTGTAAATCTTCAAGCCAGCATGTATCTATTTATTTCCACAAGGTAAATCACTAAATAGCCATAAATAATGAATTTTTGCCATGATTTTTTTACAGCTCAGGGGCCTGCAATCAAAGGTGGCTAATGGCAACAATATTTTCTTAGTTTTGGTTTCCTAGAAAATAGATCTTCAGAAACGGCTTAGATTCAGGTAATTTATATGGGAAGTCATGCCAGGAAGCACAATTGAGAAAGAAGACAAAGTGAGATAAGAAAGAGAGAAAAAAGCCAGGTGCCAGTGGCTCATGCCTGTAATCCTAGCTACTAAGGAGGCTGAGATATGAGGATTGTGGTTTAAAGCCAGCCCAGGCAGAAAAAAAGTCACTGTAAGACTTTCATCTCCAATTAACTATTCAAAAACTGAAAGTGGCACTGTGGCTCAAATGATAGAGTGCTAGTCTTAAGCACAAAGAGGCTCAGAGACAGCGCCCAGGCCCTTAGTTCCAGCCCTACAACCAACCAAACAAAAAGGAAAGAAAGAAAGAAAGAAGGGGAGAAAAAACAACAGTGCTTAAATGGCATGGGAAACTGGAGCTCGATTCTACTGGGATCCTTTGAGAATCTTGGTAGAAAACTGGTAGAACATCCTTAGAACTGGGCATTTGGAAACTGGGTTATTTGTATATCATTTCTTATTTCTATCAGTTGAAGGTTACTTCTAGAACCCTTTAAAATCCCAGGATTTCTAGGCTTCCAGGCAAAGAAGTGAGCAAGTTCCACAGGTACCTGAGGAGTTCTTAGTGCAGAGAAGCAAAAGAAGCCCAGTTCTCCAAATGGACAATAATTGATATGCACAGAGGCAGTTGATATGTACAGCTAGGCCAAGGAACATGGCACAAGATGTCAATCGTGCCTATAATCCCAGCTATTCAAAATATGGACATAAAAAGACTGCAGTTCAAGGCCAGTCCTGGCAAAAGCATGACACCATATCTAAAATACAAACCCAGAAATAGCAAATTCTATGTCTCCGTTGGTAGAGTGCCTGCCTAGCAAACATATGATGCTGAGTTCAAATCCTAACTTACCTATGTAAGTAACACACATACATAACAGGTATGTAACATAACATACCTGTTATGTAACACACATGATTTATTGAGCTTTACTATGTCATAAGCATAGTTTTAAATTCTTTACCTATATTAATTCATTTTTAAGAAGAATGTTTTTAGTGCTATGTCTTCACATATCTTTAGCTTTGCTCCTTACAAAGACCATTCACTAGGCTGGTGCCAGTGGCTCACTTCCATAATCCTAGCTACTCAGGAGGTTGAAGTCTGGAGGATAGCTGTTCAAAGCCAGCCCAGGCAGAAAAGTTTGTTCAATTCCATTTCCAAAATATTCAGCAGAGGCAAGCCTGGAGGTGGAGCTCAAATGGTAGAGCACCAGTCAAGCATGCTCAAATCTCAGTACAAAAAAAACTATACTATTTGTCATGCTGAAGGCAATTTCACATTGCTGACTATTTCAGGCAGTAGGGGAAGCAAATAATGGACTCAGCCCCAGCTGCTTTTTCAAAGGCCCAAATGAAGACATCTCTTTCTGGTAATGAGAAGTACAGAGTAGCAAGAGAAATTCCCAAACATAATCTTACAATTTTTGTTGGAGTTCTAAACTTTCTTTGAAACTCAAATTCCATTTTCTCTCTGCTTTGGTTTCCCTTGGAAGGAAAATACAAGCCTCCTTTCTAAAAGCAAGCTCTACAGAAGAACATATCCCTGCTTCTCAAGAGACAGTCAAAAGTACCTTTGCACAGCACAGTCATTGTTATGTAACATCACATCCGGGACACTCAGTGCTTTCTATCAATAGTTTCCCATCTCCCATTTCAGTAGTGTTGACAGTAAAGCCAATCCAAGTTTTTCTGGAATTTGTGTTTGTCTTTTATCATCATTCATGCCACTCTCTAAAGTGACAGCCCCAACAGCACGGTGGTATCTATCATTCCCTCTGCTGGGTACACTGTAGAAGCTGAAATTGGGTAGAACTTTCCAGGCAGCAGTAAATCCCAATCTTAGATCAATAAGTACAGAACCTGGCATCCCTTATCAACATCTCCTCTGGACCAACTTGTACATATACAAAATCTCAGAACAAAGTCAGTTAATAACCAAGTTTTATTGATGATATCTGCTCAGCATGATGGACTAGACAAAGAGAGGATTTTTTTCCCTAAAACCTCTTTATCCAGCTCTCTAGGTAAGGTGACTGCTCTGATGAGCAAGACAGTAGGTACTGATGTTTTTTGTAAATATTTTCTTTCCATCTTAATTACTATAGTTTATGCTGGTCTGATACAGACCCAGTATAAATTTCGATGGTACTTTTCTTGAAACTAATGTGAAAAGGGGAACAACCCTTGGCCTAGGTTTATAGTCATGTAACACCTTAACCTCTGGCCATGATTCAACAGGCTCCCAGTATAAAAATCCCCAATAGAAATTGGAAAATCAATATATACTGGAAATATATGTCACTCTCTAATATCTTGTCTAGTGGCCACATGCAGCCAGTAACATGGAAGATGGAGTAGTCATCCTTTTCGCTTAATATGGCGGTTTTGATGCATACTAACCAGGTTGGGAAACCATCATGACAGGGAAGATCTTCTGAATCCCATAAAAGGACACCTGCTTACCATTTATATGTATCAGATGGTACAAAGACCCATTCTCCTCTACCAGAGCTGTTGACTGCTAGCAATCTGGTTCTGGAGACTTTTGATTTCTAAGTAGACCTTTTAAAAATATAATTATATTGTTATTATTAAGTTGTTGTACAGAGGGTTTATCATTTCATATATCAGGTAATGAGTACATTTCTCTCTTTTCTTGGACAATAACACCCCTTCCTTCACTTTTCCCCAGTTTCCCCTTCCTGCTCCTGCTCACAAGTTATATAGTTAATTTTCCACAACAATTTCAGATTTACATAAAAATTGCTACATTCAGTTGCAAATAATAGTTTCCATCCACCCCACACCCAATTTTCCCTGTTGTTAAAGAGTTTCACTAGTGTGATACAGTTATGTAGTGATAGTTAATAAACCAGTTGATAGATTAATATTAACCGGAGGTCCTTTACATTGTTTTCTGATGTCCTTTTACTATTAAAGATCCCACTCAGGATAACACATTACAGATAGTCATGTTATCTTTCAGTTCTTGGCCATGACAGTTTCTTAGATTTTTCTTGCCTTTCATGACCTTAACAGTTTTGAAGAGTCTTGATTGGTTATGTATTTCATAGAACGCCCCTCTCCTGGAACTTGTCTGTTGTTCTCATGCTTAGACTGGAGCTATGTGTTTTGGGAGGAAAACTACAAAGATAAAGGACCATTCTTCTCATTGTTGATGCTGACTTTGATCACCTGTTAAGGTTGATTTGTCAAGTCTCGTCTCTGTAAAGTTACTCTTTCTCCTTTCCATATAGTACTCCTTTGAAGGAAGTCATTATGTGCAGCACATATGTAAGGAGAGAAGAGATGTTCCATCTCCTTGAGGGTTGAGTACACACATAAAGTACTTGGAACTCATCTGCACAGGAGATTTGTCTCTTCTGGTCATTTATTTACTCAATTACCTATTTATAGCAGTATACACTCATGGACATTTAGTTTATACTTTTGATTCTAATCAATATTACTTGTTTTTGTTGCTCAAATTTTTCTGGCTTGATCTACTGTGAGCTCCTTCAGCTGGCCTCTTACCCCTTTTGCATAATCAATTTTTTCAATGCCTCATTAGTGTTTTTGTCCTAGAAGATGCTCTGGATTCATTGGGGTTGTATGTATTTCTTAACCCCATCCTAGAGAGCCACTTGCACCTTTTATTTTATTTTTTTTTTTATTTTTCAGAGAATTCTATATGAAACCAAGATCTTGGGACTAAGTATGCTTTTGCTAATAGAATGTCCTGGCTTCAATCCCCTCTCAGCTGACAGGGCAAGAAAGCTTAATACATTTTAGCCAGTGTATATTTGTATCTATAAGTATGTTTTATATGTAATCATGTGTGCCTATATATCTATATCCATCTGTCTATCTGTCTGTCTGTCTATCTATCTGTGTATGTGTGCATGAAAAGCTAAACATTAATTTCTATTGATATCTTCAATCGGAATCTACTCTCATCTTATTTCCCCATTTCCTCCAATATGACTGTTTCTCACATCTGTAATACAGTTCAATTATTTTACCAGTGCCCACGCTTATCTGGGTTCTCTACCTGAAGATTTTTTTCCTCCAACTGTGAGAAAGTTGGCTCACATTATCCTCAATATTTTACTCATTTTCTCACACTTAGAATGCGTAAATACTTTCAGAAAAGTTAATTCTTGCCAGGCACTAAATGGCTCACACTTGTTATCCCAGCTACTCACAAGGCTAAGATCTGAGGATCATGGTTTGAAGCCAACCTGGGCAGGAAGTTAATGTCTCATATCTCCAATTAACCACCATAAAAGCTGGAAGTGGAGCTGTGGCTCAAGTTATAGAGTGATAGTCTTGAGCAGAAAAGCTCAGGGACAGTACCCAGGCTCTGAATTAAAGCCCCAGCTCTCCACACTCACACACACACACACACACACACGCGCGCGCGCGCGCGCGCGCGTGCGCACGCGCACGCGATAATCTTTATGATGACACAAAGCAAACCTGTTATAAGTAGATTTGGATGGTTCTTTTCTTTCGAGATAAAATCTGCACGTGGTAATTTGGCCAGATCTTAAGTAGCCAATTAAGTGGATTTTTTGACAAATGCATGTACCTGTGAAGTTGATAATCACATTAAGATGTAGATTATTTCATCACCCCAGAAAATTCTTTATACCCCTTCACAGTTCATTTTTCCTCTAGAAGTAACCCAATTCTGATTTTATTTTCATCCTAGATTATTTTTGGGGGGTCCGGTCATGAGGCCTGAACTCTGGGCCTGGGCACTGTCCCTCAGCTCTTCAGCTCAAGGCTAGCGCTCTACCACTTGAGCCATAGTGCCACTTCCAGCTTTTTTTTCTGCTTATGTGGTGCTGAGGAATTGAACCCAGGGCCTCAAGCATGCAAGACAAGTGCTCTACCACTGAGCCACCTTCCCAGCCCCCTAGATTATTTTGCCACTTCTAGAACTTCATATAAATAGAATAATGCAGTAGTGAGCATCCTTTGCATGGCCTCTGCCTGCCAGAATAATGTCTGAGATTCATCAAATGTTGTATCTGTAGCTTTGTGATAGGTTAGTTGCTTCCATGAATGAAATCAAAACAGTGATGTGCTGGAAAATGTTTAACAACCATCTATCTGAAGAAAAAAAGAAGTGACTTATAGTTATTTGCTGATTTTTGCAGTGCAAATACTTCTATCATTGCCAATTTCAAGCTACTCAAAAAAAAAAAAAAAAACAGGTTTCTGTTGAGAGTCAGTATAGTCAGCTTCAATAGGCCACTGACCACACAGGTTAGTGGTCATCTCCCAAAGGATCAGTTAAACTTTTATTGTGTTATCTTCTTCAGTATTATAGCAATCGGGCAGTTTGCAGGATTATAAGTCTGCAAATGCTTTTAGTAATAGCATACCCAGGCAGTCAACCATTGAGGACTGCCATGTATGGTGGCATGTAACTAGACCTAGCTACTTGGGAAGGAGAGGAAAGAGGATTGAGGTCTGAGGATTACCTGAGTAAAGTAGGTACAAGATCCTCTATCAGAAATAAACTAAAAGCAAAAGGGATGAGAGTTTGGCTCAAGTGGTAGAGTATTTCCCTAGGAAGTGTAATGCCCAAGGTTTGATTCCCAGTATTGCAAGAAACAACGAAGGCCTATTTTATACTACCTACTACTAGATTTATCTTTCTGAAAGATCTACCATCCTTTTTCTATTTGGTATACAATTGTCAGGCCTTCTCTTGGTGGTAGACTTGAGCTAATAAAATTTGGGGCCTTGATTAGGTCTATGGAGTTGTCTTAAATAAAAATTCCTGTGAGGTCTTTTAAGAAGGGAATAATCCAAACCAAACAGTTAAAATTAGGAAAATGTGTCCTGCCTTCGGCCAGGGACAAAATAAGAGTCAGGTCCAACCAAAGTCAGACAAGAGGGAAAATACATCATGGCCATGTTGAGGAAATTGTCAAATAAATGGTCCAGAGCAAAATTCTTAGACACCTAAGCAGGCAAGAGTTCTTTCTTCAAGGCCTTGACTCCCTTTAACGCCTGCAGCTTTGACAAAGAGCCATTCAAGACAGATTTTTTTCCCCTAGCTGTTTTTACTTTTTTTTCTCTAGGTGCTTTTCTTTTTTATTTATATTTAACTTACGTTTTATTATCCTGAAGTAGCTGTACAAAGAGGTTTCAATTCAATACGTGAGTTTGTGAGTACAATGCATCTTTATCAGTGTCACCCCTTTCATCATTCTCCCCCCATCTCTCCCAGCCCTACCCATCCCCTCAATTTATCTAGGTGCTTTTCTTAAAGACGCTGAGAGTAGAGGAAATGAAGGACATAGAAATGGGGGTGGAAAATGCTTATAGAGGCTCCTTCAGCCACAAGTCCCTTCTGTTAAGGGGCTTCATGTGTCTCTTGAGTGTGTTACACTCTCTTCAAAACAGCACATGACAAAGAAAACCATCTTTTCACCATGCTAATCAATGAGTTTGGCTTTTGTGTATTTATAGGTGAGTGTGCAACTGGGGCCTTCCAAAGTGTGATGAAGCAGTAAAACAAGCAGATAATGCAATCCAAAGACCTTGACCATGTCACACTAGCACTGCTTGATGGATACAAAGCAATAGTTTAATGTCTTTGCAATCCACACTATCCTTACTAGAAAGCTTGTTTTGAATATAATTCCTCTCTGGTTGTTTCATCATTGTTATTCTTAAAAATCACATGTTCCATCTTTGCTGACTGTATCTTTGCTATTCCTCTGTGGATACAGTTTTACATCAGACCAGATGCCTCTGCTTTTGTTAGAAGGCAATGGCCATTATGTTTTCATCATGGTGGATCCCTGTCCAAGAATATCTTGCCAACAAACTAGCTAAATGATGCCCAAGTGTGACCCTTAACCTGTGTTCCATACAACCTCTAACCCAGGCCAAAGACTCTTCCTTCTTTGACTTATTCCTGTTAGCCAAGATTTCATTCTCTATCTTCAAACTAAAAGCTTCCCCTCTCCAACCAAGGAAACAACTCTACCTTGAACCTCCACTGAAATCTTCCTTTATAGCTCCAAAGATGATCCCTCTGACTAATATTTTCCTATCATCTTTGCCTACAACAGTATTTTGACCTTCCTGCCCCCTAAAATCCAGCAGAAATAAGCTATAATGGACTTCAAAGACCTTTCCAGATTCTAAGATTAATGAAACTATAATATATTCTGAATGGGGAAATAAACAAACAAGGATGCTCTCAATATCAAAGACAATGAAACAAGTGGACAAGGCCCTATCTTCTAACTTGCCTTTGCTCCACATAACTGCTCTCCAGAAGGTCAGTGGTCTTGGGTGTGTGTGTGTGTGTGTGTGTGTGTGTGTGTGTGTGTGTGTGTGTGTGTGTGTGTAAGGGGGTGTGTGTGTGCACATGTGCGCATGTGCACACGTGCACACATGCATGTGTGTGCACATGCATGCAGGTGATATCTGCAGGTGGCTTATTTAGGGGGAAAAAACACATCTTCATCTTCGTCTAAAAATTCAGCACAATTGGCATCCTTTGATTTCTAACTGGACTACTGAGCTTACTAAAGGTACCAGTGCAAAAGACCTGATCAAAGATTTCAACAACAGATCGCACACAGAATTTTTTAAATATTCTTATCCCAGCTTAATATACTGTCAACTTTTGACTGTAGTTTTTCATGTTTATATGGTGAATTTTGTTTCACCTGATTTCACATTGCACTTTTAAATTTATCTTTTGGCTGGAGCACTGTCATATCATTACAGAGCATTTTCTGCATGAATTTCTTGAGGGCTGAGTCTAGGCCCTATCTGTCTTGAATATTCAGTATTTAGCATAGATCTTTTGCAGATCCCTTACACAAATGTGGCCAAATTGCTGTTAAGTGTTTTCCCACAGGATAACGGCTGGCTTCAACGTTAAGTACTCAAAAAAGACTGAATTGTCTCTTTTATTGCCTGCACAAAACCTAACCCAGGCGATGAAGAATTTAATGCATTCTTTTAAAAGTGGATGCTATAACTTGTCTTGACTTTTACTCCCTGCTTATATTTTCTATGTGTTGTTTCTTTTGTTTCTTACACATATACATGAGGTGTCAAAAGGCAGGGAACCAGAAAGGCAGAGATATCTTGCCTGCTACCTTTTAAAGCCCAACACAAACAAATCAGTCTCTGTGACCTCCCTGTTATCTCCTTTGGAAATGAACATCAAGAACTATGGTTTTCCATGAAACGTGAATGAATGACACTAAGACCAGAAAAAGCCTTCATAGATGATTGAGCCCATTTCACCAGCTCCCCCAGGCCACCTGCCAGCATGAGAGAAGAACATGCAGTAACCCTATCAGCCAGCTTCACAATTAGAATGAATTCATAAGAAACAAAAGATCTTGTTTTCATGGGAAAATATCCTTTGTGATATCCAACAAAGAGAGAATAATTTTGAAAGCATGTGACTTGGGGTCCCATCCTGCAGTTCTTGCACAGACAAAACTCTCATTGACTCTATCAATAGAATTGTTGCTACATAAAAAGTCTTTTGCAAAATTTCCATGATGCTTCAAAGCACATTTGAAGTGCATCAGATCCAGTATCCCACACCCTCCCCATTTTAATAATGCTGAAGAAGGTTCCTCTTAGATTGCCCTATTGTGCAGCAGAAGCCAAACACAGCACAGGATTGGAAGCCAATGGATACCCCCACTCCCTCCACTGTATATATCACCATACCAAAATCTATGGCAATATATAGAAGGTCAAATTTCTACTGGATTTTTTAGCTTGAATTTTTCCATTTCAAATTGCTCTTCCAGGTAGATAGAAAACGGATTTCTTGCAGGCTTCAATAAATACCATCTCCAAGTAAAATCCACATTTCTCAAATAGATAACAGTATAATGATTGGTATTGCTATTCCAGCTATGGTTGAATAGCAAGCAGTCCATTCCTTTTTATGTAGTATGCTCCTTAAGAACCACAAAAGATAAAATTGGGCCTTCAATACTGATGGAATGAAGGACAATGGGCCCCATCTCTTCTTTTGAATTCTCTTAGCAAATGTACTGTGTAAAATAGAATGCAGTCCTAGGAAAGACTTTCCTCCTCAAAAAAAATAGCAGATAGTATCTGTTCTAATAGGTAGATGATTCATTCTTATTCTCACCTGTGTTGTTGTTCACTCAATTGGGGCAATTTTAAGTAGGGAACCATATTCTTAAACTAAGAAAAAAAATTACTTCAGTCCATGAGCATTCACCCTAAAAAAGCTAATCCTGATAATGTCACCAACGGGCACAAAAGAAAATTAGCCAGTCTGTGATCTTCCCCCTGGAACTTAAAAAAAAAAAAGATCCTTATCAGCCTTTGCAATTAGCTTCTCCAGGACATGGAATCAAATTATGTGACCCACTCACATAACTTAAGGAGAAAATTTAAATATTCTCATGAAGCCTAAAGCCTGAGGTATTAGTACTCCTCTCTTTCTCTCTGTTTCTCTTTCACACATACACACCACCACCACCACCACTCATAAACAATTTAAAGATTTTTTTCAATCCTTAGCTTCTGTCCCATAACACCTGGCTCTTAATTGCACATCTATTCTAAATTTATTTCACATCTATGTATCTTGTCTTCTCTGTCAAAAGAGAAGGCTCTGTGTCTTTGGCCTAGAAAAAGAATGTATCTTCAATCACAATTGCACTCTTTCACAGACAGTAGTATAATTAATCAGAATAATAATCAACATAGATTGAGTGCTTAATATATATCAGATGTTCTTACAAGTTTTACATACATTATTTCACTTAATATTCGTAACACCCTCACAAAGATACAAACCCATGTTATGAATGAAAATAATTCAAATAGAAGGTTTGTAGTAAATAATTGCTGAGTAGCCTAAATAGATGGAGCCCTGTGGAAAGTTCCTAAAGCTATTAACCAAACTGTTGTGCCAAGTAACATTCCCTTAATAATTCTGTATTATGTTTACTTTGGGTGACTAGATATAATAACAGAGACAGCTATTAGCTTTCCAAAATCCATTACCTTCTTTTTCATTAGAAACGAAGTCCTGATCCCTATCCCTCAGAATTCTTTGCAGTTTTGTATGACTTTGTAGCTAAGTTCTCATCAGTGAAATGTACATGGGAGATCTTGAAATAACTTTAAATTGAAGGAAGCTTTTCCATATTCTCCTTCCTGCTGTTTAGAATATAAATGGAATACTGATGTAAGGTGGTCATTTTGGATCAAGTGCCCTTGAGAATTAAAGGCACACTGAGCTGAAGAAGATAAAGAAGTATAGACACCTGACATTGTAAAGCTATCATGCCACCTCTAGTTGCCTCCATCTAAATTTCTTTTATGTAAAAGACAGACAGACTCATAGTTTATTAAAGCCACTGTTACAAGCTGCCAAACCCAGAGCAAACTAGGAGTTGACATATAAATGAAAATAAGCATGTTTCTTTGAGATATGTAATAAAAGATTATGTTTACATTCAAAGGAGATCAAAAATACTTTTATAAAACAAGTAGGGTTTGGAATGTATCTTAGTGGTAGAGCCATTGCTTAGCATGCACAAGACCCTGAGTTTAATCTCCAGTACCAAAAAGTCCCCAAACTACACAAATAACAATAAAGAACCACAACAAAATGCAAGTCATTTTCATGTTTTCTCCACAATGATTCTTTTCTTATTTTGAGAGTAATATATCTCCATTTGGAAAAACTTTTAAAATATGGAAAAACTGTAAGTAGAAAAGTGTCTTAGTGCCTTATCTCTCTATCAGTCAGAACAAATGTTATTAATACTTCGGATTTATATAAACCTCTAAAATTCATATGTAAGTTATCAAACCTTATAGTTGAAATGAACTGTAGAAATCATGTTGTCTGACATTTTACCAAAGCCAGAATCTTGTCTAGATGCTTATTCAGTCAGTCCCTTCTTGAATCTCTCCAGCAATGAAGAGATCCAAAAAAATCATTAAAGTTCTATCTTAAATATAATGCAAGTTCTATCTTATGTTAACAAAAATTTACCTCCTGGATATCTGAAGAAACCAAAACTAATTTAGTATTTCTAAGGCATTTAAGTTCTATTAAATATTTAAAGGTAAACAAAGCAGTTGTATTTTCCATAGTCGGTTAGAAATTATATGCCAAGCATTGTGACATACATGTCATGACTAAAAATAAACTAAGTAACATGTAGTAATGGTAAACTAGGCGCAGTAGGGGCAAAAATAAATATCTTCAAAAGATCTTTATCCACAGACATGTAATTTAGATGCAATTTATATGAACTGTAATTTATACACAGACCAGTTAAATGTGGAAGTTCAAAGAGCCAGGCACTAAGGTAGATGCTGCTTCTTCAATGACTGTTCAAATAGCAACCAAAGCTGCTATTTGTAAATGGGTGGTTGGAGTGGTGAGGGAAGAGTGTCCAAAGAAATGAGTTAAATTTTGAAAATAAACTTTGAGGCACCGGTGGAACATCCAACTAGAAATATGTAATGGAGTAAAAACTGGATGGCTGGAGTATAGATTAACTCTTGAAACTATACTCTCAATCCAACTGTTAGAGACAATAAAGGATTAAGGTACTCTGCTCTTGATTTGTATTATAGACCAGCAATCTTAAAATATGTATATTCTGCTTTAAATACTGTCATTCTTCCTGGAGTTGTTCATGAAAGAAATATAATCACACAAATAATTAGAAAGGAAAAATAAAAAAAAAAAACATTAGCACTTACTTAATATAGATCTCAAGACCCTCGAAAGGCATTCTGATAGTTAGGCTGCACCATATGGAACATCATCTTTGTCCTGGGTTACATAGTTTAAATGCTTCTGGTCCAAAGAAGGCTGTGAGTGAAGCCTGCTAATGTGTCCCTTATCTCCAAATTAGAGATCTTACCGTACTCTGGCCTCATGTAAAGCAAAAAGAAAGGTATATTAGTTGGATACACTTTAGACAGATAGATGCTGCACTGGACTATCAGTCCTGCCATAGAGATGGGAGAGAGAAGAGTGCCTACCACAGGGAGTTGGTCTTTAACCTTTCAGCAATGTTTCAAAGACAGTAGTGATAGCCACACCCAAGTACTGACATGTTAACATATAATGACTGCCCACTTCAAAATATGAGATAATCATGGCTCAGAATCTGTTCTCAATTCCAAACAATTCCCCACCCAAATACAGGTTGAAGGGAGGAGAGCGCAGGTCATTTCTCCTTCAGTAATTTATATAGCTAAAGAAATTATAGCTTTCAGACAACTTAGTAGACTTGCTGTGTTTGCATTAAACATGAGATCAATTCAATCTCCCAGGTGACTTTGATAAAAAAAACTTCTGAGCTCTTCTCCATTTTATACTCATATGATTAAATTATGAACTCTTTTTTTTTTCTGTCAGTCCTGGGGCTTGAACTTGGCCTGTGCACTGTCCCCGAGCTTCTTTTGTTCAAGGCTAGTGCTCTACAACTTGAGCCACAGTTCCCCTTCCGGCTTTTTCTGTGTATGTGGTACTGAGGAATCAAACCCAGAGCTTCATGCATGCTAGGCAAGCACTCTACCACTAAGCCACCTTCCCAGCCCAATTATGAACTCTTAATGAAAAACTTGTATTTATCTGGTTTTTTTCTTTTAAGTAGTTGTACAAAGGTGTTGCCATTCAACAAAGCAGTTTATAAATACAATGCATCTTGATCAATAATGACCTTAACTTTGGATCTACATTTCATCACTAAACATTCCTGATAAACCATCACTCCTGGTTTTAGCTCATTTTTAAATTTACCTCATATGTCTTTAAAGCCTTCATCCAAATAACTGATAAAGGTGAAACCAAGGTAAGGTCTCAAAACTACTACCAAGATCCTTTTGAACTGCATTGTAAGTTGACACAGATTTATGTGTGTATATATATATATACATATATATATATATGTATATATATATATATACACACACATATATACATGTATGTGTGTAAAGTATATGTATATACACATATATGTATATTATGTGTATTATACATATAATACATGCATCTATGTACATATAATACAAGTAGCTTGTACGCTAACAGTACAGTTTTGATATTCAAACTTTACTTTTCTATGTTGTCCACAGACATTGTGACTACCATATCACACTCTTGTAGTGGCCCTTCCATTATTCTTTCAATATTGGGATAATACATTTTTAAAAGAAATAAACAGTTTATTTTTATTATATATGAATACAGTAACAAAGATAAAGGTTAATATTAATCAAAGTCACTGTCTCCAACAATTCACCTTTACATGTGTATATTTAACAGATTACATCACTAATCTGTTTGTATCATGCCTGAGACAGAGATTTTGTAACTAGTAACAATATTTTTCTTATGTACTCTTGCCATACAGAAGCTATTTTAAAAAGGCAGACCAATTAGCAATTTTATCAATTTGTTCATGTATTTGCATTTTGTATATATTTGCATTTCATATTTAATTTGATGCCCCATAGCTGTTAAAATTAACAAGACTCAACAGATAGTTTTACTTACTGGCATTCTGAGTGATGTGCCCTTAAATTAATAATTAGATCTTAGATAAATAAACAGAAGTACAATCAACTGGAAAATTGTTCTTCCATGCAGTCAATATTAGGTGCAATTTTCTTTAATATACTATATACATGGAGGTAACTGAGATGTGCATATCAAAATATAGTATTTGTTTTTGGCAGTGCTGGGAATTGAACTACTCTACTACTTGAGCTATCCCTCTCACCTTCAAAAAGTAATATTCTACCATTAAAATTTTAAACATTTGTTGAATAATTTGAGGGGCTAATAATTTTAATTAAATCTATAATATTTCTACAAGTCCTCTATAGGAAATATTAAAACAAGATATTTTGTCTACACTATGCTTATAACTGAGCCCTAGTGTCCAAGTCTCTTATCTGATATTTTAGAAATACTAAGCTATTCACAGAGAATTGCATTAAAGCATATTTCATAGAAAATCTTAGAGCCATCTAACCTATCAAAAGCCCATTCCCTTTCCAGCTAAATTAACTGTTTTTCCCAATGTCACCTCCATCTTACTACATTGGACTCTCCCATCTCTGCTAAGAAATATTCACTACATAGCTCATCTAAGCTTCTATTTCCTTACCACCCACATCTGGATAAGGACTTGGAACCCTCAGCAGCAGTGACAAAGAAAATATATCAACAGAGTTCCTCACTGTTTGCCTACCTGTGACCTGATTCACACACTGCTGACTTTAGGACAAGTGCTAAACTCCATGTCCGGGACAAAGGTTATGAAAACAAAAATGGCACCTGTAGCTGACTCCAAAAGGGAAATGTTTGCTTACATGCACCTGTTGGTTAATTTCATCATTTAGAGAATGATTTTCAGCATCAAGCATATGACCTTAGCACTGCAGATCCAACATTAAAGCAACTATACCTGTGAAGTTTACATTCTAATGGATTTAGAGAAATCAAAGTCTTACCCCAGTAAGACTTGAATTCCCATTAATAAACTTTTCCAAAGTTTCTTGGCACCATATTTTATCCTATTTTGCTTTGAGGGTGTCTTACCTTCTTGTGATAAGCCCACAAAAATAGCCCATCTAGATTTTCTTCAGTTTATTGTCATGTACCCCTTTATTCTCTTACCCCCTCAGTCTGCCTTATTCCTATCTCTAATGTGCTACTTCTAGCCCTATGAAAAACTCAGGGAAAAAACAGTAGAAAATATTAATATTCTCTACATACCAGTGGTACAACATCCAGTTGTCATGTGAACAATTAACTTGTCACATCAAAGTGCTAGTAGAGATACAATTCTCTTGTCTTCATACACAAGTTCTCTTCAAAACACAAAATAGAGGGCACTTTGACTCATTGGATAAACCCATTCTCAGCAAAGTATTTAATCATCAGTTCAAGTGAGACTATAAGACTTAAACCTTAAAATCAATTTGAAACTTCTTGCTTTAGCAACTCTTCAGTTCTCATAAGGACTGGAAACAACCGCAAAATGAACAGTATCAAAAGTTCTTAGTGCCAGGCGCCAGTGGCTTATGCCTAAAATCCTAGCCACTCAGAAGACTGAGATCTTAGGATCTCCATCTGAAACCAGCCTGGGAAAGGAAAATCTGTGGGACTCTTATCTCCAATAAGCTACTCAGAAAAAGCTGGATGAGGTTCTGTGGCTCAAGTGGTCAAGCCTTAAGCAAAAGAAGCTCAGGGATAAGGTCCAGGGCCATGGTTCAAGCTCCAGGACCGGCAGAGAGAGAGAGACAGAGAGAGAGAGACAGAGACAGAGACAGAGACAGAGACAGACAGAGACAGAGACAGAGAGACAGAGAGACAGAAAGACAGAGACAGACAGACAGAGAGACAGAGAGAGACAAACAGACAGACAGACCGACAGACAGAGACAGAAACAGAGAGACAGAGACAGAGACAGGCAGAGAGAGACAGACAGAGAGACAGAGGAGAGGGGAGAAGGGAAAGGAGAGAGAGAGAGAGAGAAAACGAACATTTTGTCTTCCTTTGGTTTATCCCCTGTTGTCATGTTTCTGTTTGGTACCCTGTGTCTTGTTTATCTGATTTGGGGGAAAGGAAGGGAATAATAAAATGGTGAGACAAAGGACAAAGGGTGAACCAATGCCACAGTGATAGTCACAAGACACTATGATGGAAATGAACTTTACAACTTGTTGGGGGAAGAGTGGGAGAAAAGGAGAAAGGGGGTAACAATGTTCGACAAGAAATGTACTCATTGCCTTACTTATGTAACTGTAATCTCTTTGTACATCACCCTTTCAATAAAATAAAATTTAGCCAGGTGCTAATGGCTCATGCCTTGCTACGCAGGAGGCTGAGATCTGAGGATCTCCGTTCAAAGCCAGCCCAGGCAGGAAAGACTCTAATCTCCAATAAACCATCAGAAAAACTGAAGTGGCACTGTGGCTCAAGTGGTAGAGCACTAGCCTTGAGCTGAAGAGCTGAGGGACAGTGCCCAGAGACCCAGAGTTCAAGCCTCACAACTGACAAAATTAATTAATTAATTAAAATAAAATTTAAAAGAAAAGTTCTTAGCGAGCTAGATGGAAAGAACTTAGGACAGGTTCTCTCTCCAGAACTAATTACATGTATGGCCTTGGAAAGTCACTTAATATTTCTGAGCCCCAATTTTCTCAACTATAAAATGAACATATAATCATGTTCCCTCTGTGAAGCAAAATTGTCTACCTCTCCTCCCCTAGAATGGCCACTGAAAATTCAAATTGCATCTGATCAGCTATGCTACACTAACTTCATTATTCCCTTGCCTTCATTAATATAGCTTCTTTTTTCTGGACCTGTCATGTCCAGGTAAATTGTTTTATTTATTACTATTTTGATTGTTATGTTGATTATTATTATCAGTAACTCTTGAATGGAAAACATCAACAGTTTGCACTTTGAAGTCACTCATCTCAAAACATTCTTGGTGCTCCTTTTCCCTATTTTGGACTGTGATATGGTGATTTTTTTCCCCAATCCTAATCAAGTTCACTGCATCTAAAGACCCAACTTATACCAGACTTCTAATTACCAATGAACTCTAAACTTGCCTTCCTCTCTCTGACATACTGTCAAAGCAGAAACATCAGCTTTTTTTCCTCAAGACATGTCTGGATATTTTGGGTACCAGCTTTCAATAGCTCCAAAATCACCGTGCTAATATATTTGGAAATTTGTTGAATCCTGTGAATTTGAATTAAAAAATATGAAAAATATGAGAGAGTGTTAGAGAACTTTAGGCACCAGACCCTGGGTTCCATTCCAGGCACTGCAAAAATATATGTATGAAAAGGATTCAAAATAACCATGAGGATAACCGTGAGCTAGCCTCTTCTCTCTCCTCTGTGACATCTTTGTGGATATCCAATTTAATCTCACACAAATGATATGAAGTAGCCTGTAGGATACCTGTTTTGCAGATGCTAATACTGAAGTCCTTTGTTAACTCACAGAATTGGAAACTGGAGGAATTAGGACTAGAATCAGGATCTGTTTGGCTCCAAAACACTTATTCATACAGTGTATCTACACTTACATTTAAGTTAACTCTTAAGGACAGGGTTAAAATTTAATATTGAATCAGGATAGGATAGAAAAGTATACACATTTAATCTGAGTTTTGTAATACACATACAATTTGAAAAAAGTTTTCATAAAGTTCACCAAATATTAATAGTATTTACTTCTGAAGAATTATTTTTGAAAAATACTATTTCTACTTTAACAAGTCAAGTATTGTTTCCTACCATGGTCAAATATTATGGTTAAATAATACCTTGCTAAATTGGATGATGCTAATGTGCCAGAAGGAGAGAAACACTCCTGTGTATTGGAACTCCCTCAGATCATAAGATGTTGAAGGGTTCTCCAACCACAACAGGAAGTAAGAAACCTTTTCACCTACACCAGATATTGGACCGTTCTAATTCACTCACACAGGTGGCAAAACTCTCGTGTCCCATTGCAAAATTAAAATTGATCCTTTAATCTAGAATGCAACTGGATGATGAATATGCAGGTGGGCAGGTGGCCTGATAAGATGCCTACAATTGAATTGCCAAATATAGGACAAGCTTTTCAATCTGTTAACTCAAAGCTAGCTCCTTGAATTGGGTCAAGTGTACCAGTCTTACACATGTTAAAATTAGTTAGGCTGGTATATATGTGCATCCGTTTTATGTTGGTACCCAAATGCTATTAAAGTTGCTGTCTATCTTTTCTTTATACCTTGTTTAGTGATTCCATCAACTCCTGTTGGTTTCATGTATGTGTATGACATTTAAATTCATACCATAACAATTGATTTATCCAAAATGTATAATGTAGCATCCTTAACTCTGAAGAATGCAGCCAAAATAAGAAAGCTACCAAAACAAGTTTTAGATTAGACAAGGGAGACTTACTATTAACCAGAAAAAAATAATCCAAAATCATTTCCAGCACCTACGCATGATAAGCACCTTCAATGAGTGGTGTGTTATCAGATCTTGAATCATTTCAGCCTTGACCCAAATGTATTCCCATAGTACATCTAGTAGATGTACGATGACACCTGAAGCCATAGGTTGATTGATGGACAGATAATTCACAAAAGACAACAAATGTGAAGAGAATTCAAAGTCTCCAAGTGGCTACCAAAATTCATATTGAAATGAAGTACCATATTTATCTACTATATCAACACAATTATGCAAGCTATAGTAGTTTCAATGGCGGAACAAGTGCACTGTTAGATAATATTAGTGCAAGAGGCATATAGACCTGATGGGTCTAGGATGGCATTTGAACAAAGCCTTGAAATTTTGTTTATACCTCTTCTGCTGCTGCTAGGAATTAACTCTGGGGAAATAATACTAAATGTAAGAAAACCTAGAACAGTCTAGTGCAAATATTGGGAGCAATCTTCTTTGGTCATTGATGATAAAATAATAGCATACTTTTCACATTTCTTTGATACAAGTACTATATTGACTACATAGGGGCCCTGCACATTCTATCTCATTTAATCTTTACATAAACTATATGAAGTAAGTAATAGTATATCCATTTTATAGATTATAATACTGTGGTTATTTGCTCATTCATGGAGCTGGGAACTGGAGTAATTAGGATTAGAATTGAAAGTTTTAAATCAAAGGCACCTTACTCACACAGTATACCTTATACCATAGAACATTAATCATTAAAAATTAATGAGCCAGGTGCTGGTGGATCATATCTGTGGTAATCTTAGCTACTCAGGAGGCTGAGATCTGAGGACTGTGGTTCAAAGCCAGCCTAGGCAGGAAAGCCTGTGATACTCTTATCCTCAATTAACCAGCAAAAAGACAGAAGTAGAGAGATAGATCAAGTGGTAGAGTATTAGCCTTGAGCAAAAGCACTCAGGGACAGTGCCCAGGACTTGAGTCAAAGCCTCAGCACCACCACAAAAACATAATTAGTGTTGGATGAAGATAAGATTAAAAGTTGTATGTAACTAATCCAAATTTTGTAATATACATACATATGCATACATACCCACAGAAAATTACAAATTTTGTGATATATACATAATACATATATATATATGCACCCAAATGTTGTAACACAGAGAGGAAAAAGGTTTTCATGAAATGCACCAAATACTAACAATGTTTTTTTGTTGTTGTTGTTTGTGGGGAAATATTATTTTCTACTTTGTAACTTTGGTACTTTTTCCTATATTTGTACTATGGTTAATATATTGCCTTTATAATGAGAAAACCAGAAATGTTACTGAAAAAACAATGTTTTGGAGATCATATAACAGAAATTAAGTAAAAGCAATTAATATGACTCTGGAGAGCCATCCATGTCACATAGAACAATCAAGGACTTATACAACAATAAATATCCTCCCTTGGCTAGAGTGTCTAGCCCAGGATCACCACCAGACGTACTCAGACAATTTCATAGTCATGTATATTTGCTTATATTCATTTCTACATTTGCATCTCTGAACACAGCATCATTTACAAGGACCAGAGTGGATATTTTATATAACCCTACATTTTACTGCATAGGTTTTAAAAGGAGACCAGATGCTTCCTTTCATTCATTCTAACTAGCGGGTGTCACAAACCTTCAGGTGTTTGTGAAGCTACAGCACCTTCTGATATCAAAATGTCAGTAATTGTTGTAGTGACCTTGATAACAGGCTCAAATTAAGCAGATCATAATTTTCATTCTGAATCACCACAGACATGTCATATGGGAGATACCTGAAAATACAGAGCCTTTGGCATCTGCACCCTGAATTCTACCCCAGCTAAAGAAATGTAGCTACAGACTGAAGCCAAGTTCACGTGATGCATACAGATCAATTTTATGATTGTTATTTTCTTGCTTGCTTCATAGACTTGACCTGAACATTCCAGGAAAGGATAATTGTTAGGTAAAGGTATATGCTCTAGTTGTTACCACATTCGCTACAGAAGCTTCTCTACTTGAGTCATAAAGATAAGACATTCATTAAGCCATGGAAGAGAAAACATTCTCAACTAGTTGGAGACTGAATAATATAAACTCTGGGAGTTGATTTCTTTTACCATTTATTTTTGCTGAGACCTGATCACACAGACACACTGAACTCTGTGCACAAACCATCCGTTCTTATTTACACACAGTTTCTCTACAGATGGTAGAACCATCAGTTAAAGGCCTGTGACTGTTATCAATTCAGTACCTTTCTAGCTTCCAGTTGGCTATAAATTATCTCACTTCTGATCCTGTTTCTAGTCCATGAACTGGAGTTACTGTTAACCTCTAGTACTGCTTCTACTCAGCCTTATTAAACTCACTGGATACAAATGACGTTAGCTGCAATTTTCCTATGTATTCATGAGGCATGAATGGGCATAAATGCCCAAAGGGGAATGTTACTACATTGTTGGAGGGGGGCAAACTTGTTCAACAACTCCAGAAAGCAGTGTGGAGGTTCCTCAAAAAACTACATATAGAGCTCCCCTATGATCCAGCAATCCCACTTCTGGAAATCTGCCCAAATGTCCACAAACAAGACCACACTAAACCCACCAGTTCAACAATGTTCATCACAGCATTATTTACTATAGGCGAGCTATGGAACCAACCCAAATGCCCCTTGGTAGGTGAATGGATCAAGGAAATGTGGTATATCTACACAATGGAATTCTATGCTTCTATGCTTTAGAAAGAATAACATTGTTCCATTCAAAAGGAAATGGATACCAAAATCAAGTACAGTGACAACAGGGGATATACCATAGGGGAAAGAACATAGAAAGGAAACAACAAAAAAATAAAAAATAAAATCACATGGTACATTTAAAACAATAACGATAAAAACAGACCTCTTGTGTCCATATCTTGGGGTTCATTTCACTTAGCATCGTCATATATGGTCATATGTACATGGCTTTTGAGCTTTTCAACTCATCTGATAAGATTATCCTATATCTTGTATATATATTTGTCTAATCTGGGGAAGGGAAGGGGAATAACAGAACGCTGAAACAAGGACACAGGATGACCCATTGCAACAAAGATACCCACAGGACAGTGTATTGGAAACGAACTTTACAACTTCAGGTGGAGGGGGGCGGGGGAAGGAGGTAATGGGGGGGATGGAAAGGAGTGTGGGAAGTGGGGGAGGGAAGGGATACTGGCACAACAACAAGGGAAGGAGTAACAATGATCGACAATTAATGCACTCCTTGCCTTACTCATGTAACTGTAACCCCTCTGTACAGCATCTTTACAATAAAATAAAATTTTAAAAAGGAAATGGAACAACTTGGAAAAAATTATATTAAGTGAAGTAAGCCAGACCCAAAGAAAAGCAGGTTGCATGATCTCCCTCATTTGTAAGAACTAGAATATGTAGAAGATGCTCTTAACCAGGGATCTCAAGAACCCAAATGCTTAGTGCAAAAGACTATATATAATGAAGCATATTAATATGAACTCCAACTCATGGAAACAAGAGGCTCTCATCAGACCCAGTGTATAGTTCATTCTTTTTTCTCTGTTGTTTTTTTTTTTCTTTCTTCATTTCTCTTAGCTTTTTGTACCTCGTGTTTTGTATAACAGACAATGCAATATGTGGAAGGGAAAGGGAATCACAGAAACAGCAGAACAATGGATGAATCACAGCAACATTAATATTCACTTGACACTATGTGGGATATGAACATTACAGCTTGGGAGGAGGTAGGGAGGGGTAAGTGGGAGATAAAGAGAGATGGGGTAATGATGATTAAAAACAAATGTACTTATTACCTAGGTAACTGTAACCCCCAACACATCACTTTTTCAACTAAAACATAAAATTTAAAAAAAATAAAAATGGGCATAAACATGCCTTGTGAAATCGTGGGCGAAGGAGAAGATGGAAAAAAAAACAGAATAACTTGCATTAACATCACAGCATTCACACAAGACAATAAAAATAAAGATGGCAACCATTAAAGTGCCAAGGTTCTTCTAGAAATTGTGATATATAGAAGAAGTAAACTCTTCATGGAATCAGAGTCACACAAAATATTTTTAAAGTCATATGTCCACTGCCCTACTTATAGGACAAGAAATGTAAAGCATTCAAGAGAGAGCAATGCAAACTGCTCCCTTGCAATTCAGTGATAACACACTCCCTGTTCAGAAAAGCACCCTTGTGTTCTATGGCCTTAGCTAAGAAGAAATCCTTACTCAATGATGAAATTATCCTCGACCTCATCAAAGTCTATTCTTTCTTATCCCCCATAAACATGAAGCTGAACCATTACAGCTTCTCCAACATCTGTTTTGTTTTGTTAGTACTAAAATTTGAAGTCAAGGCCTCACATTTGTTTGGCTTGTTTCCTCATACCTGGCATTCCACCACTTAAGCCATGCCTCCAGCCTGGGTTTCTGCTGGTTATTTTGGACATGGAGTCTCACAGACTTTTTCTGCCTGGGCTGGCTTCCAACTATCATCCTCCAGCTCTCAGCAGCCTCAGTAGCTAAGATAGTAAATATGAGCCACTGGCACCTAGCTTTTGTTTTTATAGCTGCTAATCCTAATAGTGACAAAGGCACTTTGTCAAACATCCCTACTCTTTAGATTTTATAAATGAACCTTAAACCCTGATCTGAATAGGATTTAATCCAATTCAATAGAGAACAATTTTATATTTACAGGTTAAATTGTAAAGATAGTAGAGTGTTTCCATATATAGTACTATTAGTACTATATATGTTAGTACTATATAGTTAATGTGGTACATTTGTTATCATTTATGAAGCAATGTGCTTTATTCATATTTCTTTTGTTGTTACCTAATGTTTCTTTTCTGCTCCAGAATCCCATCCAAGAAACCTCATTACATTTACCCACCATGTCTCCTTAGGCTTCCCTTGGCTATGACAGATTCTCAGATTTATCTTGTCTTCCATGACCTTCACAGGTTTGAAGAATACTGGTCATGCATTTTGTAAAATGGCCTTCTACTGAAATTCATCTGTTTTTCTCAAGATTAGGCTATTCATTTTGAGAGAAGACCAGAGAAGTGTCATTGTCATCACATCACATCACATCAAGGGTACATCCAATCGGTATGCCATTGTTGATGACTATTGTTGATGATGACCATTGGTAATGCTGACCTTGATCGCCTGGCTTGGGTTGTCATTGTTATATTTCTCCATTATAAAATCATTCTTTCTTAACAATAGATTATTTTATTTACTTTATTTAAATATAATTTACATACAATAAAATGAGTGTACTATTTTTAAGTGTATACTTTAATGATGATTGATAATCCCCTGTAGTGGTTCTCAACTGGGGGGATTTTATCTCCTCGAGGACATTTGACAATGTCACAAGTGACAGAAAAGGAAGATGAGAATGACTGGTATTTATCTACTGAGTAGACACCCTATAATACACAAGACAAGGAAGAATTCTCTAGCCCTAAGTGTCAACAGTTTCTAAGGTGAAAGAACTCCGCACACATGTGCACACATGCGCCTCCCCCCCCCCCCACACACACACATTGGTGTGCCTACTTTTCCCATTCAACACAGAATGCCACTTCACAAATCTCCTGTGCTCCTTTGCAGTCTACTGTTCTGCAGCTTGAAAACCAATGTGCTGATGGTTTCCACCTTAGTGTAGTTTTGTCTATTATTAAACTTTACAGAAATAGAACAATACTTTATTCTTTCCTTTGTCTCTGGCCTCTTTTGCTCAACATAATATTCAGATTCACCTGTGTTATTTTAAATAACAGTAGTTTATTCCTTCGTGTAAAATATTTTTCATTGTATGCTATATTAGCCTTTATCATTGGGCATTGGATTGGTTCCAGTTTGGGGATTTTATTTGGACATATGTTTTAGTTCTCTTGGATAAATACTTAGAAGTAGAATTGCTGGGTCAAATGGTAAGTATAAATTTAACTCAAAGGGTTTATATTTTTAAAACAAGAAAGACAAAATAAATGGTGCTTTATCTTATTTGGGATTATATGGAGTCTCTCATGCTACTTTCTCAGCTGGAAAATAAGTTTTGAATTAAGAAAGTGATGTCAGAGACATTCACTTCCATTCTTTCCATCCCCAGGCAGAACTTCTTGGAGTAGGTGATCTGACTTCATTAATTCCTCTCTCATTTGCACTTTGCCAAGCAAAAGTTGATGTCTCTGAAGATCAAAACCAGAAACAGCTGTATCTATAGTTCTTTAGATAATGTGTGTACCTCTCTTTGTTCCTTTTTTTCTTGAGAAAATGTTTATAGAAAATGGCCTGTGGTATTGGCAGTTGTGAGAACAGATCTAACTTCTCCTTGGAACTGCTATAAATTTTTAAAACAAACCAAACCCTAACATCACAATATGGCTATGTAAGGTACCTCCAAGCCAAATCCATTAGATTGAGAATGAAATATTTATTATGATCTGAATAAGACAACAACAAAGAAAGGACTTTAGATTTTCCTTAAAGTTGCACTACCAAAACTTTCAGCATTTATATTTGTACAGTGAGCTTGGGAATTTAATATTGGACTATAAAGAGCCTCAAAAGGACTGTCAAGGAAGAAAACTTTACATACTTCATCAAAGATAGAACCTTTTAAGATAAAAAGTAAAAAATCTATCCGGCTAGTAAGAAATCCTGATGTTTGATATATAGCAAACTGTTCCTTAGTATTAAAAGTTATTTATAAGCACATTATGAAATGACTCATTTCTAATGGTATTAATGATAGCTCCAATATTTTAGAAATTCATCCTCAACTTTAAAAAACTTTAATTATATATAATATTATTAATTTTCTGCATATATTAAACAATTTAAATAGAAGTGACATAGAACTCAGTGTAATGAGAGAAACACAGTTCTAGAAAGTGAGAGATCTGAACTCTAGTTTTACCACTTTTATAAACTAGTTGATTAAAGAATATACTTGGTGACTGTCGGAGGAAAAGGAACCCTTATTCAATGCTGATGTAAATGTAAATTAATCCAATGCCTATAAAAATCAATACAGAAGTTCTTCAAAAATTACAAATAGTACTCCTATATGATCCAGCCATATGACTTGTAGGTATATTCCCAAAATAATCTAAGTCCACTTACTATAGATAACTGCATGTTTGCTTCATTGTGACACTAGTCACGATAGTCATATTATGGGCTCAGCCTAGGTGCCTGTCAGCAGATGAATGGATAAAGAATATGTGGTATTTATATACAATAGTTTTTTACTCAGCCATAAAGCAGAGAAAAATTATGCATAAGAAAACTGATGAAACTGGAAACCATTGTGTAACGTGAAATAAATCAGTCCCACAAAGGCAAGTATCACGTGTTTTCTCTTATATGTGGACTCTCAGTTAAAAAAAGAAAGAGTATGAAAGTCATAGGGAACTAGTAGAAATGTGGAATAGGTAATAGAGGAGAGAGGACAAGAGAGTAATAGAGGGGGTAAATTTGATCAAAGCATATTATATGCATGTATGGAAAGATCATGATGAAACCCTTTATTTTGTACAATGATAGTATGCTGGTTTTAAAAAGAAAGTATACCACATAATTCTTAAGATTCATTTCAGCTGTAAACTATGAATTGCATTTTTTGGCTTTCAACATGCATATAAATAATAGACTATGCATTTATATGTGCACCTTTACATCTGCATTCATTGAACTAACCTCAAAGTGATCTTCAGGAGAGGGAACATTAGATTAAATAGATTTATGATTTTTTTGTATACAATTATCATTCAACTTATAAAAATTATAAAACTAGAGTAGGATGCTGGTGGCTCATACCTGTAATTATAACTACTCAAGAGGCTGAGATCTGAGGATCATAGTGCAAAGCCAACCCTGGGCAGGAAAGTCTATGACACTCTTTATCTCCAATTAACCAATAAAAGGCTGCAATTGGAGCTGTAGCTCAAGCTATAGAGTGCTAGCCTTGAGCACAGAAGATAAAGGACAGCATTTGGCCCTGAGTTCAAACCCCAGGACCTGGGTATCTTAAAAAAGTCAACAAAGGGGTTTCCTGGTAGCCATCAAGCCTACAATAAAATGGGGGATTGTTCAACCACACATCTCCTAGAGCAACTTAGGCTTCTACCAAATGAGAACAGGATTTCTTGGTACTCAAGAGTTGTCCCTTCACCTCTAACATACATACTAAAACTACAGTGCCAACAAGCATGCAAGAGCATCCACATGTGAACCACTTCCCCACTGAGGAATAGTCACCAGTCCTTGATTATTTTGCCTGCCTTTGGTTGAAGATAAAGTCTGAGGTATACTTTTAGAGGCATGTAAAATATATAAGCCAATAACTTTGAAAAATTATTTTTTTACCATAGTTAAGATATGGAAGCAACCCAGATGTCCCTCAGTAGATGAATGGATCAAGAAAATGTGGTGTATATACACAATGGAATTCTATGCCTCCATCAGAAAGAATGACATTGCTCCATTTGTTAGGAAATGAAAAGACTTGGAAAAAATTATATGAAGTGAAGTAAGCCAGGCCCAAAGAAACATAGGTCCCATGGTTTCCCTTATTTGCAATTACATATATGTCTGAGACAAGCAGAAATGGTCAGATAAGTTGCTGTTAGGCGAAATGAACCACAAGATAAGGACTCAAATGTTTTTTCTTTCTTGTTATTGTTTCTAACATATTTATAAGATTATTTCTTTGTTGCTTTGTATGTCCCTCCCCCACGATATAACCCCTGTTTTCACTGTATTTGATGTTGGTATAATTTGTGGAGGGGAAGGGAAAAAACAAATTGTTTAAATAGGGATACAGGTGGTCCCATTGCACCAATGAGATGTACAAGATGTTATGCCGAAAATGAGCTTTACAACTTTGGCGTAGGAGGGGGGGGACTGGGGGGAGGGGCGGGAGGCTGTGTGAGGGGGAGGGGGGTGGGAAAGGATGGGAAGGGGAAACAAAGGAGGAGTCAACAATGCTTGATAAGAAATGCACTCATTACCTTGCTCATGTAATTGTAACCCCTCTGTACGGTATTTTCAGAATAATAAAAAAACAGCATTCTTCTTGCAATTATTGGAGAATACTAGCTGTCTCTGAAGACTTTCCTACTGGGTATATTTCACTTACCTTTTAAAAAATATTTGTGGACATGTCAGATTCGAAGAAATGATCCCCTGAGTTCAAATGGTTTAACTCTCACAATCCTTTAATTCTGTTAGTATATTAAAATAGATCATTATAATATACCTTCATACCCTAGGAAGTTTATGCCTCAGGAAATGGATTATTGCAATTTATCGTAATTTGCAGTCCTTCTTCCCTGTTTGTAGCAAAGCTCCACCAACATTCTAGACTGCTCATGCAAGTTTTACCAGATAATGTGCATATCTACAAAGCATTCTCAAGGCTTTTCCTTGATATGAACACAAGAAAAAGGACAAACTTGGAACAAAGATATTTCACACCCACATTCATTCAGCAGAACAACTAGGACTTGTCATGCCAAATCACAGTGATTACTCTGAACATTTATGCTTACAGAGGAAAGAACAAGGATAAACATCAATAATAAGACTCAAGCTTCAATTTTCATTTAGATTCATCGAAGACCACAGCCCTGATTTCGGTATTTATTTTTCCTCTCTTTCCCTACACATCTGGGAGTTCCACACTTTTCCTCCTAGCCTGTTCTTCCTAGCTTTTGTGTCACCAGTGTGTCTCAAAATCTGGACTTTCCACTACCCATCTCCCACAATGAAGATGACATGTGGTACTAGGTCTCATAAGGCTTCACTGGCAGAGCACAAGGGGAACTGTGAGATCATCAACATCAGAAACAAGAGGTCTGTGGCAGAGACTGCTAGCTATTGACGCTGAGATCCACTTTGCCTTTTCTCCTTAGTAACAGAACTATTTTTTTTTTTTTTTTTTTTTGCTGGGCATGTTGCCATCTGAAAGCAACAACTGCATTTGCCAACCTTCCTAGCAACTAAGTGTGATCTATAAAAGCCAAAGTCTTTCTAAAGGCCTTCAATTTGGAAGTCGTGAGTAAATTGTAACTGGAGATCTATACACAGAATTATTTGTGGAACGACTATTATTGCTTATAATGGAAATGATTCAGTGGAGAACAATCACTTAGTATTCCTTTTTCTTGCTGCCTACCCGAACCTGATACCAAGAGCTCTGGCATCCACCATATATCATGAAATTTCCTTCAGGAGGATTAATGATACTAATGACAGAAGAATATTTGAGGCTGGAGCCTGGTGGCACATCACTGGGCCATGATGGCATTTCTGGACACCTCCCCCACTTTCATAGTATCTTTATTCAAGCATGAGAAATGACGTTATTTTGCTTATCTTTGTCATGTCAGAGCTTTATGTTAAATTGATATCTAAGAAAAGAATATTGCAGTACAGAAAACACTAAAAGCAAGGACCCAAACAAGTTCAAACAAACATAAGTGACAAGTTTAAAGAACTTGTCTAGTGGATGGTGATCAAGGAGAATACTAGGTGAGATTAGAGTAGTACTGGAAACAATTCCAATTAGGGTATTTTTGGCCTTGGAAAATTGTTTACAGTAAGAGAAAGGAAGAATCATTTCAGGGTTTGCATCAGAGGAATGATATATGTGTTCTTTGTTTCAATATACCTATCTGGCCACTGGAGAGGAAGAGCATGGGTGCAGAGAGATTTGGTAGGGAGCTACTGTAGAAATCTAAGTGAGAGGGCTGGGAAGGTGGCTCAGTGGTAGAGCACTTGCCTTGCATGCCAGAGGCCCTGGGTTCGATTCCTCAGCACCACATAAGCAAAAAGAAAAAAGCCGGAAGTGGCACTGTGGCTCAAGTGGTAGAGCACTAGCCTTGAGCTGAAGAGCTGAGGGACAGTGCCCAGGCCCAGAGTTCAGGCCCCACAACCAGACCCCCCCCCAAAAAAAAGAAAAGAAATCTAAGTGAGATACCATGGTGGCTTAAACCAGTATAGTGTCCATAGAAGTGGATACAAATTTAAACATTACATACTTTCTAAAGGTAGAGCTAAGAAGATTGGCACACCAAAAGGAAACTTTTCCATATACCACATATCCAGATGCACTTTGTTTCTTTTCTTCTCTCATCTTTCCTCTCTTCTCCTCCCCACCCTCTTTTTCTGCTCCTCTGGTCTCTTCCCTCTTCCTCTCATTTTTCTCTGAATCATTTGAGAGTAAATTTCAAGCACAATAACTTTCCCCCTCTAAATTATTTGATATTTATCTTTCCAAGAATGAGAAAAATAACTTACATGGCTGAGATACAATTATCATAATCAGAAAATTAACATTGCTATAATATAAATGTTTAGTATTAGACTTTTGCAGGTAAACAAATTGTGTCTTTGTGTGTGCGTGTGTGTGCACACACGTGCACACCAATCTTCAAGCCTAAACTCAAGGCCTGGGAGCTGTCCCTGAACTTTTTTGCTCAAGGCTAGTGCTCTACCACTTGAGTCACAGCTCTACTTCCCATTTTTGGTGGCTAATTGGAGCTAAGAGTCTCATAGACTTTCTTGCCCAAGCTGGTTTTAAACTTCAATCCTCAGATCTCAGCTTCCTGATTAGCTAGGATTACAGACATGAGCCACTGGAACCCAGATTCAAATTATGTCTTGTATAACAAAGAGACCTATATCTACACATTTATGTTAATATTTCCATTTTGGTACCCAGGCCAAGGTCACACACTGCATTCTGACTCCTCCAAATCTTTTACTTTAAGGCAGTTCTTCTGTTATTACCACTCACAACCTTGACACTTCTGAAAAGTACAGACCAGCTATTTTTTTTTATCAGTAAGCCAATTTATAAAAAACGTTTGACTTAGGCATCTGCAATGGTGACCTCAACCTCCACTCCTGGCTCAATACTGATGGAAGTTATCTGCTTGACAATCTCGGAAAGACTGTGTAAATCAATGAGTTGCTTGTGGATCCTCATCTGGAAGCGATCCCATGTCTTAGAACCTTCACCACAAGGAGTTCTTCTTGTAGTGATTCTCAAAGTCTTGGTAGGCATGCGCACTGGTCCTTTCACTTTGAGATTCTTCTCCTTGGCGCCTCGGATCAGGTCAGCACATACTACGGGGCGCAAAGGCATCAATTAGTTCGCTCACAATCATTCACCGCAGGTTTTAGACCACCGCCGGCCGGCTCAGAAGCGTATAGAACAGACCAGCTATGTTGTAGAATGTTCCACATGCTAGATCTATCTGTTATGTCCTCGTGATTGAGTTCTGGTTATGTATGTTTGGCAGGCACATAACAGGCATTGATATGCCCTTCTCAACTCAACTGTATCAGGGTTTTAAAATATCCTCAAGCATGTTTTCAAATGCTTCATAACTTTGCTTTCTGCTTATGCCTTAATTCCTATGCTAGTCCATCTCTGTTCCAAATCTGTCAGACTTAGTTCCAGAAAAATTCACTAAAACTCCATGGTCGGGCTGGGAAGGTAGCTCAGTGGTAGTAGAATGCTTGCCTTGCATACATGAGGCCCTGGGTTCGATTCCTCAGCATCACATAAGCAGAAAAGGCCAGAAGTGGCTCTGTGATTCAAGTGGTAGAGTGCCAGCCTTGAACTGAAGAGCTGAGGAACAGTGCTCAGGCCCAGAGTTCAGGCTCCACAACCGACAAAAAAACGAAACAAAACAAACAAACAAAAAAACTCCATGGTCCTCTAACTAATCCACACTGTTCCCCAATATCATACAGTGGTCATCTTATCCAAAAGACTTTAATTTTCAGGCCCTGTGGTGTGAGCTGTCCCAGCACCATGTACCCAGCCATTGTGGCACTTCTTACACTGTATTGTAGCTGCATCTACATATTTGTCTTTCCTCTCCCCCAGACTTCAAGCATCTAAAGAGTGGGTCCCATTTGCTATCATCACCAGCATACAGCCCAATGCCCAGTACGCAATAATTACCCAACAAATGCTTCCTGAATGAAACATCAATTCCACAAAGCCTCCATGACATCTGTGACTTTGGTCTTACATATTCTCAGAATCCTGCAGAACTTGAATCTCTCACGTGGAGTTGCTAAGGGATTTGTTTACATCTGATCTTTGCTGGGAGCCTGGAAATTCCCCGAACCCTCTGTGACTTCTTGCATTTAATTCACTACACCTCATCACAGTCTGTAGGAGAAATTCAAGAGACCTGGAGAGAGGGAGGGAGGGCTGCCTTTGTTTTAGAACTGTGTCCTTTTGAGTTGCTATTGAGAAGGTGCAGACTATTTTGGAATGTCTTGCCTAGCTACTACTCCCCCTCATCCCTCATTTCCTGTTTACTCTGCCTCCCAAAAATCACAGTGGGGGGAAGGGGAGCTGGGAATCAGGCCAGTTGCTTTGGTTGCCTTCCCTCCAGCAGAAACCACTACCTTTGGTCCCTAATTCAGGAATAATTACTTTAAATTTGAATTTAAGCTTTTCACAAGTAAGTCGTTACTTTGCAAAAGAGAAAACTAAGGCTCCAAGAAGCTAATTAAGTCTTCTAGGAAACAATGCCAGAACTGGCTCTAACTCCAATTTATTGAACTGTAGAAGTCATGATCTCTCTTTACTACTAGGTACCACCTTTCCTCCTACTTGACTTTGTCACTCTTCTTATCATGTACTTTTGTGTTCATGAAAATAGCATCTAAAGTACTTCTCTACCCTGAAAAGTTTGCACGCTGCACTCCAGCACTAGTTCATCATTATTATTCAATAAGAGCTAAGTATGTTGTGTACTAAAGGTGAGGATGCCACTAATCCAAAGGCTGCTGGAAAACTGAATCCCTTCTACATTGTGAATGAGAGGGGTAATGTTATAACCACTGTGGAAAAGGATTTGGTACTTTCTGGAAAAAAATTAAATATAAACTGTACACATAAATTAACATAAACCCTATAAACTAGCAATCACATTCCTGTATACGTATTTTTATAACAAAAAAGGCTTGAACTAGGATGTTCTTTGATTATAGGTAAACTAAATAAATAAATGAAATGAAAACAACCTCAAAAGAAGAATAAACACATCCTGCAAATTTATGCTGTGCAATACTGTTCAGCTAACTTATTCAAGACCATGAGTGAATTTTAGAAATATAATTGTGAGTGAAAGAAAGCAGATACAAAAGAGTGCATATTGTGTAATTCCCTTTCATCAAATTTCAAGAACAGGCAAAACTAATTACATAGAGATAGAAATCAGAATAGTGGTTGCCTGGAGTAGAAGAGGGTCAGAGATCAAAAAGGAAGATCTGATAACTTCTAAGGTGGTGGTTGTGTTCTGTAGCTTGATTGAGATATTGATTATGATTCTATGTGCTTGTCAAAGCTGAAAAAATTGTGTAGGTATTTTATTACCTAGCAGTACAAGTAAAAAGTAATAATGAAATAGGGAGCTCTGCACACATAAAAAAAAAATGCAAGTTATTTTGGAAGAGAAAAAAGCAAACTGGAGTATAAAAAGAGAGGAAGATCTAAGATTGTAATTACAAATACATAATAAATAAGGCCACTTTATTTGAAGCAAGCATGTTTAGTACTCTAATGGATGCTCCATTAGTAGTGTCTTCTTATGCAGGGCCACTGTCATCAAGATTAGAACTTAAAAGATAAACAAAAGTTTCTTTCACAAAGGGAAGAAAAAAACCTTTTGATACTCTTGTCAAGCTGTGCTAGAAATGCTATTTTAACCAGCCCCAAACAACAAATGGATTACATGCCTAGAGTACTGCATTTCTCCTAGCCAAGTGCTAAAGTCACATATTTTAGTTTCCTAGTCTTTCTATATAAAATTCCCACAAAGTTAGTGACTTAAAACAACTTAGAAATACCATCAAACAATTCGGGAGGTCAGAGGTCCAAAATGGGTCTAGATAGGCTAAACTCAAGGTATTGGAAGGGCTGTGTAACTTCTAGAGGCTCAAAGGGAGATTTTTGTTTCTTTGTTTATCTCAGCTTTGAGAAGCTGCCTTCATTTCTTGGCTCCTGGCCCTTTCTTCCATCTTCATGGTCAATGGCAAACTCTGTCTTTCTCATGCTGCATCACTCTGACTTTCTGATTTCCACTTCTGTCTTTTGTAAGCACCCTTGTAATTACATTGGTCTCACCCAGAAAATCTAGGGGATTATTTCACCACCCAAAGGTCAGGCAAATTGCAAGGCTAATTCTATCTGCAGTCTTAATTACAGATTGTCATGCAATGTAACACATTCACCGGTTCCAGAGAATTAGGCTTGGACATTTGTAGAGAGGCCGTACTGGTTACAATTCTAACTACCAGAATTCTAACTAACAGAATTATAAAAATGGTACATATTACATTTCTCTGATCATTCTTTTTGAGAGTGTGTATGTGTGTGTGTGTGTGTGTGTGTGTGTGTTGATCCTGAGGCTTGAACTCAAGAGCTAAATAGCTGTCCTGGAGCTTTTGTGCTCAAGGCTAGTGTTCTACCACTTGAGTCACAGCAGCATTTCTGGCTTTTTGGTGGTTAATTGGAGATACAAGTCACATAGACTTTCCTGCCTAGGCTGGCTTCGAACTACAATTCTCAAATCTCTGTCTCTTGAGTAGCTAGGATCACTGGCATGAGCTACAGGCACCGAGCCTCATCCATTATTTCTAATCACTGTATTCACTACACCAGCTATCAGATACGTATTTCAAAGGTTCAAGGTTCATCGTAAGATGCTACTCAGATAGAAATTACATTTGACTTTCAAATGTTTTCATTTAGTTTATGAATCTCTTGAAACTGGGAAAAAAGACCTCTGTTACAGTTATCTATTAGTATGCAACACATCACTTAGTGGCTTAAAAGAATGACAATATTTTGCACACAAGTATGAAATTTGGGCAGGGCTCAACAGGGACAGCTTGTCTCTACTCCACTTGGCATCAGTGGGGTAGCTTGAAGGCTGGGGGTTGGAATCATTTGTTTGATGGCTTGCTCATGCTTGGCAGTTGACGGTAGCTGTTGGCTGATTCTCAGTGAGACTGTTAGCTGGAACACCTATGAATGGTCTCTCCATGTGACTTGGGCTTCCTCCTAGAGTGGAAGTTGTGTTTCATGGGTCGGCATCTCAAGAGAGAGCCATGTATGTCATACAAGAGGAAGGCATCACCTTTAATGGCATGTCCATAGAAATGATAGCTACATTTATTTCATTAAGGCAGCTGCAAAAGACACAGTTCCTACATCTTGATAGAAGGTGGCAAGGTTCTGGAAGAGCATGTAGGTCACTCTATGACCATTTTTAGAAAATATAATTTGCCTACTAGAATTTTCCTGCAACCTTTCTGTTTTCTCTCTTCATTTTTGTCTCCTCCCATTTCTTCCATTCTATTTTTTTATGCAATTGTTACCTTCACTTTTTTGTCCCCTAACCCTTCCATTGCAAGATTAAGCCAACCTTAATTGTTTAGTGAGAAGATGGAAAGAGACCCTAACACATCACAAAAGTAGCACCTAATTGCTGAGATGAGGGATTACTTAATCATTCACTCAACAAAAATGGCAATTTAATCCCACTTTTGGGCATTTACCCAAATGTTTACAAACAAGACCACACTAAAGCTACCAGCACAACAATGTTTATTGCAGCATTATTTACCATAGCTAAGATATGGAACCAACCCAGATGCCCCTCAGTAGATGAATGGATCAAGAAAATGTGGTATATATACACAATGGAATTCTATGCCTCCATCAGAAAGAATGACATTTCCCCATTTGTTAGGAAATGGAAAGGCTTGGAAAAAATCATATTAAGTGAAGTAAGCCAGGCCCAAAGAAACATAGGTCCCATGGTTTCCCTTATATGCAATATCTAGTAAATGTATGAGTCAAGCGGAAAAGGTCAGATAATGTGATGTTAGGAAAACGATCCCTTAAATATGTATTTTAATGTTTTTTTTCTTTCATGCATGTGTTTCTAACGTATTTATAAGATTATTTCTTTGTTGCTTTGTATGTCCCTCCAGCACCGTGTAACCCCTGCTTTCTCTATATTAGATGTCAGTATAACTTGTGGAGGAGATGGGGACAAACAAGTCGTTTAAGGATTCAGGTGGACCTGTTGCAACAATGAGAAGTACAAAATGTCATGTCAAAAAACGAGCTTTACAATGTCGGTGTGGGGGGGGAGGGGGGGAAGGATTGGCTGGGGGGGAGGGGGGAGGGGGGAGGCTGGGAAGGGAGGTGAAGGGTAAACAAAGGAAGAGGCTGCAATGCTTGGTAAGATATGTATGCATTATCCTGCCCATGTAATTGTAACCCCTCTGTAGAGTATGTTCTCAAATAAAATAAAACAAAATTAATTTAAAAAAACAAAAATGGCAATTTCATATGCTTCAACTTCAAATTTGCTGTCACTGGGGCTGAGAATGTGGCTTAGTGGTAGAGTGCTTGCCTAGCATGCATGAAACCCTGGGTTCCATTCCTCAGCACCACATAAACAGAAAAAAACAGAAGTGGTGTTATAGCTCAAATGGTAGAAAGCTAGCCTTGAGCAAAAGAAGCTCAGGGACAGTGCTTGGAGTTCAAGCCCCAGGACTGGCAAAAAAAAAAATAGCTGTCACTGTAGTCAGAGATAAAGTTACTATAGTTAACTATCAGAAGAGACAGAGTTCTCTACATTCCTCAGGTTTCCAATGAGTGGAGCAGAGTGTCCTCAAACAATCATATTTCTTCATCAGTTCACTTACACTAACCTAAGAATGGTAGGGTGACATCTGGTAAATTGGAAAAGATTAAACTCAACAGTCTGGTCTTGGCTTCTCCCTTTTGTACATGGAGCATAGCCAAGAGGAGATATTTTCTTCGGGTCTAAAGTCCACCAGAAGGAAAGAGCTCCTAGGTTCTGAGATTCCTGCCAGGGTTAGCTATCAAAATGTCTGTCCTCTTTTTTCCCAAAAATTTATGCTATGAAGGAATTGTTGACAAGTACATTTCACAATAGAAACAAAAGTATAGTCCCCAAACATCCAGGAGTTACAGGTTGTAAGGTCACACCTTCTTTTCAATGACTCATGCCCACAAAGTACACTCCTTGCATTCTACACATACTTTAACTGCTATGGGACATATATGTGGCCTTTCACAATGTATATACTTAAACAGGGCCTAATCATGAATATTGGAAAATTTGAAAGACCTTAGTCAGAACCAGCAATGTGCTATTTTCGTTTTAATCTCTTTGATTACCAAACAGGAAAGCTCCTCAACTAGAAGAGGAAAAGGGAAGATGAAGGGAAAAAGCAGCCTTTATCCAAAGCCTCAGCAAGTTCTGTCAGGTATTTCAACATGGTGGCAAAGTAGTCAGATTTTAATTGGGCCTATTGAGCTCACCCACAAGTGACAAAGTTTTTTACCTCAGCAGTGTGGTATTCAAAGGGGTGGGAGGAAACTACAAAGATAGTTTCTACCTTTGAAAACATCAAATGAATCCTGACCAGTTTTATTCTGTTAACTGAATGCTGGTTGATAAAAGTGAACATATCAACACTAGTAAAATTGACTGAAAAGTAAAATCGATTCTAGAAAATTCTCTACCACAACAATATTTATTCTGCTAGTTAAAATAACAACGGTCTATAATTTGTTGCTAGACTTTTTTTGTTGGTCATGGGGCTTGAACTCTAGGCCTGGACACTGTCCCTGAGCTTTTCAGCTCAAGGTTAACACTACCACTTTAGCCACATGGCCACTTCTGGCCTTTTCTGTTTATGTGGTGCTAAAGAATCAAACCCAGAGCATCATGCATGCGAGGCAAGTACTCTACCACTGAGCTACCTTCCCAGCCCCTTGCTAGACCTTTCTCTACTTTTCTTTTCTTTTCTCTTCTTTTTTTTCTTGTCGGTCATGGGCTTGAACTCTGGACCTGGGTGCTGTCCCTCACCTCTGGGCCTGGGTGCTGTCCCTCAGCTCTTCAGCTCAAGGCCAGTGCCCTATCACTTGAGCCACAGCACCACTTCCGGCTTTTTTCTGTTTATGTGGTGCTGAGGAATCGAACCCAGGACATCATGCATGCAAGGCAAGCACTCTACCACTGAGCCAACTTTCCAGCCCTCTACTTTTTTTAATCTACTGTGCTAGAAACCACTTGCTCTGTAGCTTATGATTACTAAGTTACCATCTATAATTCTGCTCATAACCAGGCTATAGAAATGGCATTCCACTATCCACAATTTTTTTACACATTTCAACTCAGGCACATTACCAGATATATTAAAAAAAAAAAAAACTTTGAGGCAAAAGGCACTTAAAGAATAGAAAGAAAAAATAAAATGCAAGAAAAAGTATAGGAAGGTACAAAAAAAACTGTTCTTCTTAAAAATAGACAATGCCAAAACAGGAAAGACTAACGAGATAGTTGTGGTTTTAGTGGGCCTCGTTTAGACATACACACAACTATTTGTTTTCTGCTTTAACATGTCCAAGACTTTTGACACTAAAATTCAAACAGCTAACTAAATGAAAAAGAATGGAGGAAGCTTTGGCAAAGTGAAATCTTCCTGGTTTTATGAACCATGGATCCATTTTAGCTGCCTTTGTTTTATTTACTGACTTAGCAGCACTGACGAGCAGGCAGCTGGAAAAGATCTGGTACAGATGTGGTTTTCCTTTTCTTTACCCAACATCCTATTAATTAAGGATCATTCTTCAGTGAAGCAAGGAGGCTCCTGAGGAATGTGGGAAATGTTTAGAAAATTGTAGAAACCTCATTTGTTGAAACTGGAACAGACTTTAAACGAGCAGCTTTCACCTCTAACTTCCTATTTTTACTGGCTTCATCCCTTGTCCTGAAAGGCAGAGGGGCAGGACAAAGGAAAAAATTAAGCCCCTAGCCTGCACTCAACAAACACATCTTTCTATTCAAGTTCCATCCTGAACTACAAAAGGGCTTTGTAAGCAAACATATGGAAATCCATAATGTCCCACCAAGCTTTAGGTCTAGAGAGGTAATGTACACCAGAACCTGGCTTACCACTGGGAAGAAAATCCCAAAGAGTGAAGTATGAACTCCTTGGAATGGGCTTAAGAAAATTTTGATGGGAAATTTGGGGTCCAGTTGCCCAGAGTAGTATAGAAATAGTATAAGGTCTGAACATTCTATTGGTTTTGATGGTTTTGTTCCATAAAGAGCCTTAGAACAGAGTGCTGGAATCAGAGATGGAGCAATGACTGTATGAGTCAAAGGATGATACCGACTTCCAGATATAGAAGCAGTTGTTGGTAACAGACCAGCATTAAGTCCATCTCTTTTGGAAAGTTCCATACAGTTCCAGAGGAACTAGAGGTCAAGTCAAGTATTTAGAATAACACAGAAACAACCTTGAAATTTCCCTGGGTTGTTTTTTTAAATGAAAAGAACCTTGAAAGAAAAAAAAATCAAGAATTTTCCGTTTAAATTGCTTTGGTAATTAAAACAATTTATGCTTGACCAACCACCTACATAAAGTTTGAATTTTAAAAGACCAAACTAATATGCCATATATTTAAAGTTTCCAAAAACTTACAATCAAGCTTTTTTATTGGAAGGAAAAAATATTCCTTCAAAACTTTAAAGAACAGATTCCTTTATCCAAAACTTTTAAAAAAGAATAGCACAAGGATGTAGTGGCTGGTTTAAAAAATACACAAAAAAAACATACTAGATGACCCATAAGAAGATAAATGTCAGCCAGGCACTGGCGGCTCACACCTGTAATTCTAGCTACTCAGGAGACTGAGATCTGAGGATCCTGGTTAGAAGCCTTGGGCGGGGAGGGGAGTGTAGTTGAGGAGGTGGGAGGGAAGGAATGGTAGGGGAAAAACAAAGGAGGAGGCAACAATGCTTGATAAGAAATGTACTCATTACTTTGCTCAAGTAACTGTAACCCCTCTGTACAGTATTTTCACAATAAAAAAACTTATGAAAAAATAAAATTAAAAAAAAAAGAATGACAAAAAAAGAAGCCTTCCTGGGGAGGAAAGTCTGTGAGACCTTTTTTCAGTATATTTCAAAAGTTTTTCTGTGAGACTCTTATCGCCAAATAACCATCAGAAAACTGGAAGTGGTGGTGTGGCTCAAAGCAGTAGAACGCTAACCTTGAGGGCAAAAACACAAGGACAGCAGCACCCAGGCCCCTGATTTCAATTCCTACAATGGACAAAAAAGAAAAAGGAAAATAAATCCCTTTAAAACAAAAGGTTACATTGCATAAGGTTTGAGGCCCTAAGTCAACTAGAACTGTGTTCAACATGCAAACATGAGAACCACTGGTCACATAAGAGAATTCCACAGTTCCAGACAAGCTGGCTGAAGGATACAAAGGGTCAAGAAAAGGAATGAATCCCATAATGAAACTCACCAAAATTATCTGAAAAAAGGAGACAAAGGGGGAAGGAATGGGAAAATAAAAGAGGAGGTGAGTTTATTCAAGTACACTATAAGTATGTGTGGTATTAGAAGGGAGGGAGGGAAGAAGGAAGAAAAGGAGGAAAGAAGGAAGGGAAAAAAAAGAACAAGCTAAGCTCAGTGGCACATGCCTGTAATTCCAGCTATGTGGGAAGCATAAATAGGAGGATCTTGGCCTGAGGTCCTCCCAGGCAGAAGCACAGGAGTCTATCTGAAAAATAACTAAAATGGAAAAGGGGTGGAGGCATAGATCAAGTGGTAATAATGCATAGCAAACATGAGGCTGAATTCAAAATCCCAGAAGCAAGCCAGATATAGTGGCCCATACCTACATTACCAGTGGCAGACACCTACACTACCAGTTAGTTACTTTGGAAATAGACATCTGGAGGACAGAAGTTACAGCCTAGGAATATAGTTACTGAGACTTCATCTCATCAGAAAAGCTGGGTGAGGTGATGTGCATCTGTAATTCTGTAGGAAGTGTAGGTTGGAAGGTCTTGGTCTGAGGCCAGCTGAGAGCTAAACTTGAGATGCTATCTGAAAAATAACTAAAGCAAAAAAGAACTGGGGATGTGGCATATCAAGTCCTGAATTTAAATCCCATTACAAGGGAAAAAAGGTACTTGAAGCAGTTTTGAAGTTAGTAATTGTTACCTCATTATTTAATTCTTGCCATCACTTGCCCAAAGTGTTATGATTTTTTTTTTGTTTTCCTTCGGGTTTTCCTTCATGATTTAAAACAAAAAAGTGTGTGTGTGTGTGTGTGTGTGTGTGTGTGTGTAATTGAACTGATAATTTCCCTTAAGGTAGACAGATTATCCAAAGCCTTAAATTTTCATGGCAGGAGAGAAAATGGAGACACAAACCAATATTTAGAGTAAGAAAAACCAGTGAGGCACTTCCCTGTAGTGCCTAAGGAATCTGAGGTGTTGAACATTCCCCATATGTGTATCAACTCATGTAATTCTCACTTCAATCCCATGAGGTAATCCACAAATTGCTAGGCCTATTTTCCAACTTGGCAAAAGGCTAGGAGAATTAAATATACACAATTAATAGTAACAAGGCTTTGTACCCATAATCTTCTATCTCCTGAGTTTGTGCTTTTTTTGTACCATAGAGATCCTGTAATTTCCTTTCTTTCATTTTTTTTTTTTTTGCTTGCACTTAGCTATTTTGAAGAGAACACAAAACAAGAGACCTTCTACCTGACTAGTGGTGCTGACAACCTTATCTTTATATATTAACGATTAACTTACTCTGGTAACTGGAGGGCATCCCAGTTTTACAACTTCTCCATTTCTTTCATGGCTGCTACAAGCAGCCATAATATTTTCATGCTGCCCCTGCTTGCCACACATACACACATCATTTGCTTTTTTGGTAAACCGCAAAGTTATATATGCTATAAATCCAAGTTTTATGTGTTTAGAGAATGTGACTTCAAGACTGAAAACTAAGTAACCTGATATTTATTCTTCCAACACAATAAAAAAAAATAAAATGCAAACGACACCCTTTGACCTGTCCTGAGCATCCTATGGCATCTCAAAAGGATTCCTGAGTGACTTTGGGTGGCCCTGATTGGGTCACCGTAAAACTGAATATTGGGCATTGCTCAAGGGTTTGGCACTTGGTTTGGAAGTACTGGAACAGGGCCCTGTGCATATTAAAATATATTTAAGTCGGTCCTAAGAGCAATGTAAAAAACTTGTGTGAATCCGAAGTAGCTAGTGTTTCTTTGTAAATTTCACTTCTCCATAGCCAAAAAAGGTCAGCCTTTAGATTAAAGTTTTTACGTTTCAAAATACATCAGCTCAGCTAAATATTTGCAGAGATGAAGTTCTACCACTGCGAATATTAGAGAGAAAATAAACTTCACTTCCACTAAACAAAAATCAATTCAACTTTATTGAAGGACTAATGTAGCCACTGCACTGGCAAGTTAAAGAGCAACAAACGCTAGTCCAGTTTATTTAACACATTCGCGCTTTTATTTTTTAGAATATAGTCTACATCTGGATTAAAAAAAGTTTTAAATAAATTGAAGACATATAACAACAGTGGAACCCGTCATCATTCTATAGCCAACAGATAGAATGTCAGTTGATTCCACTTAGAATAAATCCACTTTCTCATACTAATGTTATTATTTTCACTGGCTGAGTGGCAAGCTTCATACAAGCTGGCGCATTGCCAGCTTACACACACTGGGGTGGGGGTGGGGTGGGGTGGGGTGAGAGGGATGGGGTGGGGGTGCCACAGGACTACTATACAGTGTAACAGAAAATCATTAATAAAATAGTACCGGTTACCGACAGTGCAGTTTGTGCGCTTATCACAAGGACAATGGAAATCACCGAAGTTTTTAGAACAAGATGATCTGAAATACTTAAAGACAAGGGCCACGGTTACAAACAGGAAAACTGATGCAATCCTAGCAATGCCAAGGCCTCCACCGGCTCCACGACAGGGCCGGTTGGAGGCTGCGCGCCCCGCCTTCCGCAGTACCCGGCTTGGGGTTGCACTCCCAAGTGTGGCAACCCAGCGCCGCGCCCTGCCACGGCCCCTTTTCTTCCGGAAAGAAGAACAGAAAAGAAACCCCAGGAAAGGCACCGGCTGAATGCGGGCGTCAGCCCAGTCTCGTTCCCACCAATGCACAATGCAGTTAGTTCCCATCCCAGGATGGTCCTAAGGCCTCCTTCTCCCGCTCCCTCGCTCCTCGCCTCTCCCAAATGCCACCCTCTGCAACACAGAACCCCACAGAGCCCCCTGCACGTACAAAGCACAACTTTGTAGTCTGCCCTTCGCGACCCACAACCAGGAAGAAAATAGCTTTGAAGAAAGACAGTGGAAGGGGGGGGGCACGAGAGAGGGTGCTGGGCAGCCGGAAGCGGCCTGCCTCAGTGGCCCCAATTGCCAAAGCCGATCTCCTGCTTGTATCTGTTGGTGAGGATGTTGGCTTTGCGGGTGAGTTTGGAGAGCACCGTGTGGAGCCCGCGCAGGTGGTAGTGAAACTGCTGCTCCAGGTCTTCCTCGCCGGCGTCTGCGCTCTCCAGGTGGCCCAGATCCACTAGGATGTCCTTGGACTTCCAGGCGCTGTTCTCCTCGCTCCCTGCCGGCGGGGGCGTCGGCTGGTGCAGGACTCCCCATTCGATGTCGTTGCGGATAGACTTAAGGAGCACGTAGTGGCTGTACATGTCCCGGGAAGGCGCAAAAAAGCTGCCATTAGCGCTGCCTGGGCTGGGAGTCGGGGTCGTGCTCTCCTCCAGGCAGCTGCCACTACTGCCGACCTCCACGCCGACCTCGTTATCTAGCCCTGGCTCCGCCAGGGGCACATCCCGCAGCAGGCTGGGCACCATCACCGTCTGGTCCATGTTGTTCACGGCGCCGATGAAGCGATTCATGGCGTTAAAGAGCGAGTGCTTTTGGTTATAGGTGTCGCAGATCTGCATCATGGTAGCCGGGAGGGCGCCGAAGCTTACAGATGCAAGGGCACGAGGGTGGTCCGCCAGGGCAAGAGGACACCCGCCTTCACGCGCTCTCCGAGGCCCGCGTTCGGGGCCTGGCTCTTAGCTGGAGAGGCGGGATTCCCGGCTCCACCTCCGTTCTCTCCAACTCTCGTCTCGCTTGCTGCCCGGCAACTGCAGGATGCGCGGCTTCCACGCTGGGAAGCTCGCGATGGCGATGGGAAGTTGGTGGGTCGAGCCTTATCCTGATAGGGAGAAGGGATGAGGGGAGAAGGATTATTCATCAGACTAGGGCGCTTGGCGTCTCGGTTAGCGCGCTCTTCCCGCCCCCACTCCTTCTAGTCCGGGACAGCGCTGGGACAGCGCCGAGGTGGGTCCGCGAGATCAGGCGGTCTCACCACCACGATTACCGAGATTATCAACAAGGGGAAAAAGGAAGAGGCTTTCCACCATCCTCCCCTCCCCCAATCCTCCGGCTTCTCTCTCCGAAAAGCCAGAGCTCAAGAAACCACGCTGGCTGGGGCAGTGACCCGGGCGTGGACACCCACCTCCTCTTCCACCTCGAAATCTCCGCTCCTCGGCTGCTTTAGTGATGTGGCTGCCGGCAGCTGCTGCCCAAGGGCGCTGCCGCGGCCAGTAGCTGGACTGCAATTGTTGCCGCTGGTGGTGGCGTCGGCCCCCTACCCATCCCAGGTGCTCAATTTATAGTCCAGGAAAGGTGTTGCCGGCGCCCAGGACCACCCCCGTAGTCTCCTCCTCCTCCAGCCTCTCTCGGCAGCGCAAAGATAAAAGGCCCCAGCCCAATGACCGGGAGTAACACTCGCTTGGCCCTTTCTACAGCAGGGGCGGGGCGCGCTGGGCCAGCTCCGCCTCTCGCCTGATATCCGGGCCGGGAGGGCGCTGGGGCAGGGCAGGGCAGGGCAGGGGGGGCAGGGAGGGAGAGAGATGGTGGAGCGGCACCCCGCCTGCTCTAAGCCTTAGGCTACCCATCTACCGGGGGAGGGGGTCGGGCGGGGAGCCAGGCACTGCGCTGGGGAAGGCGCCACTATTGGGACCAGGGGGCTGGCTGGTGCCTGGGCTGTGGGGAGGGTGGAGGAAGGGTTGAGTCGGGCTGGCGCTCGCGATGGCTGGGTAGGATGATCGGAATACACGTGTTGGGGTTGAAAAGTGAGTCCCGCGACCCTGAATTTAGAATGGCCACAGCCGGGAAACTGAAGCCTGACTTTATTATTAGACATTAGGGAAGAAGGACCGACAGCTGCCCTAACTTCATCCTGGGACTCTTATGTAAGGAGGATGGCTGAACACGCAGGGTGCACGTGGACAAGCAGTGCTCTAGCCGCTGCTCTGGAGATGGTCAGCTACTGGAGGAGTGCGCTCTGAGGCTTTGGTCTCCCTCCTGCCAGGGTCTTTACATATCTTTCCTACCCAACTGCTGCCAGCTATGCCTGTCCCTCCTCCCCCGCCCCCTCTCAGATCAGAGCCTAGCAATGGAGACACTCTCTGGGCCTTGTGTCCTTTTGGCAAGGAGGTGACAGAAGTTTGGCCAGGTGTTATTTTTCATCATTTTACAGAAAAGTGGGGATGTGTCCAATAACTTTTAGGAGTGTGTCTGTGAGCAGTCCCTTTCAAAAGTTGGTTCTTAAGTACAGGGTTACTTAATAGGGCCGAGGCTATGCACTAAATCTCTGTATAAAACATATTGTGTGTGTATGTGCTATATGTGCATGTTTTTATGCGTGCCCCTGCTAGTGCAGATACTGGGGCTTCAATGTCCCTTAGCTTTTTGGCTCAAGGCTGGTGCTCTCTCACTTGAGTCACAGTTCCACTTCCGACTTGTCATGGACTTTCCTGCTTGGTTTGACTTTGAACCGTGATTCTCAGATAGCAGCCTCCTCAGTAACTAGGATTACAGGTGTGAGCCACTAGCACCCAACTGCATGTAAATTTTATAAACCTTGCACTTCTGAACTTCACTTTAGGACTTCCAAGACACAGCTTGGTTTATCTTTTCTCATCTCACTTCAGTTATCAGTCCCTCATCCACCAGTCTTCTCCTAAGGTCCTACAGATAATTAGGACTCAAGCTTCATTCTCTCCTTGTCTGACTTTAAGAACCTAAAATGACCTGTATTTTAGTATTGGTCACCAGAAACTATCTTCCTGATTTACTTTGAAAGAAAAGCTAACTTGGTGCCACATGGACTGACAGCTGAAGTTAGTGCTGACCCTTAGAACCCAGTCCTAGGGGACATCCCTAGGGGACATCTAGCTCATAATCACATTTTCACTTCGATTAAACTAAGATGTTATCTGTTCAACAGATTCTGAGATATCAGTGGAAAGAAGAATGTAGAAGAGAAAGAACGATTATGTAACTGCAGTATCAAAATATCTCACCCTTCCTTTTTGCACTCATAGACTTAGAAACTTTTCCACACTCAGTTTTCTCATCTATAAAATGGAGCTTCTTCCATGTTAGTAACTTTTCTAATCTATTTCCTTATCTTTAAAATGGAGCTCCTTTAAAAAGGGTCATGCCAAAGATTTTGGTTAAGGTTAAATAAGGTAATGGAGATAGAAATCATTATGTAAATTGTAAGATACTTCACAAAGAGTAGTTGTACTTAGTGTAGGATCTCAGCATACTCTAGAAGTGTTTTGTGTGAAAAGCCAGAACCCCTCCCCCTCAGCATTTAAGCAATAGGAAAGAATAAAATACTCCACGGTGGTTTTAAACATTTTAATATGCCCAATTATATTGAAAGAGGAAACTTGAAGAAAAAGGTTTCCAGGAGTTAATCTTCTCATGAAGTAACTACTTTGATCTCCATCCCAGATCCTTCTGATATTGTAAGTACCTATGTATGCATCCAGAAGAAAACTCAATATTGCTTTGAGTTCAACGCTGGAGTCCTGCCTCTTTTTCTCTTCTACTGGGTTCCAGCACTGCGATTAATAATTTATGGAAAACGGAAATCCAAGTGACCTAGCAAAGGAATCCTACCCTGACCAAAATAACAAACAAAAAAAAGTAACAAGAAAACCCTTATCTAACTACTTCCCTTTGGCCTCCATCCCTTCCCCCTCCTCATGCATTTCCTTCCTTGGGTCTGGTCTCGATCTCCCAGTTTATTGAGTCCCATCTGCTGTTCTCACATATTTCTCAAACCCTATCAAAAGATTGGCTCAAGCACCTGCCTGCAAAACTTCCCAAACCGGGCCTCCCAGCTCCCCCAAGCCCACACAATAACTCACACCCACCAGACGGGGTAACTCCGGAACGAAAAGGTCCTCTGGCCAGAGCTCTGGGCCCTTAGAATCACCCCACTGCCACCCCTTTGGATTCAGCCAATCAGAAGCTGTCAGAGGATATTATGCAAATGAGCCTTTTCACCCCAGCCAGTCAGAATCCACCAACCCTCCCCCCATCCCCCCCCCACTCTGCCAGAGTCCTCTTTCACCCCCGCCCAACAGAGCTGGCAGCAGCGTTCCTGGCAACCGGCTAGCTGCCAGTTTTCCCCTACGCAAGGCTGTTAAAAAAAACAAAAACGGCTCCCTTGGGTCACTTGGGAGCACAACAGCCTGGGCTAGGCCCGACTGCAGTCGGGTAGCCTCCCTAGTTGCCCCAGGCATCTTCCCTATCGGGATCTGGAACAGACTAAAGGTGCTGAGTAACCTCATCACCAGGACTCATTCTGGCCTACAGAGTATGGAGATCATCCCTTGAACGAGTAACTTTTGCATACAGGATCAAGGCTCGGGACATTTCACTTCTACTTTCTTTTTTTTATTTATTTATTTTTTTTTTTTTTTTGGGTCCAATCGTGGGTCCTGAACTCTGGGCCTGGGTGCTGTCCTTCAGCTCTTCAGCTCAAGGCTAGCGCTCTACCACTTGAGCTACAGCGCCACTTCCAGCTTTTTTTTTTTTTTTTTTGCTTATGTGGTGCTGAGGAATCGAACCCAGGGCCTCAGGCATGCAAGGCAAGCGCATGCAAGGTGTCAAGAGCCACCTTCCCAGCCCTTCACTTCTACTTTCTAACCAATATGCTAAATCCCATTAAACGCCTGCTCTGTGGTTCTGCACCTGCTCTATTTCTTCATCCACAGCTCCAACTCAGGGAGATCTTAAATTCCAAGTCTTATGTCCACTTTACCTATTTACTTCAGTAGCAGGAAATCAAGTTTTGCTGGCACGTTTGCCCCAAAATGTTTATAAATTAACTCTGCCAAGTCCCTTGGATAGTTTGGGGAAGGATGTCATTTTATTTACTTATTTTATAATACAACAGGGGTTTGCTATGCAGCTCAGGCTAGCCTGGGACTTGCTAGGTAGCCCAGGATGACATGAAACTGGCAATCCTCTCCTGCCTCAACCTCCAGAGATCAGGGATTACAGGCCTGTGCTATCATACCTGGAGAAAGATGGCAAAATAGTTGGCAGGAGTAAACTAGTAGGAGAAGACATGTTTGAGAAGTAGTAGTTCTGGAGGGCTTTTGGGTTCAAAATACAGAACTTTTATAGGGTCCCACTTAATTTTATTTCATTAGTTTTGACCCATCACTCTACTTGTCTTAGTACTTTGAGTTCTGATTCTCTACTCTAACCCACTTGGGTATTTTACCCAAACATTTGATAGCTGTTCTATCTATTCATCCATTTTATTGATAATGGGTAGCAGGCAGCACCAAGCAAAGGGCAAAGTGCTATTGAACATCTGGAGCCCTCCTTTGGCTTGATATCAGTCCATTAATTAACACCTCTTGGTGTATGTTGTTTCAGCCAACTATGAATCATGTTAATTGTACAGCCATCTAACCTGTATTTTTCATCTTGACCACAGAATATTATGAGGGACCTTGCTAAATGCCTTACTGAAGTCTCAAGCTAATGGCCAGTTTTTCTCCTATGGAGTGAAGAAGGAGGGCATTTTTGTCATATGTTACGGATAAATCACAATCACATGATACAAAAAGGCAGAAATAGCATGATCATAGAAATTCTGAGTCCAGTGAAAGTTGGCAGTTTCAGAGAATACCATTTGTATGTTCTCAGCATATTTGCCTCTTTCAGAAATGTAAACTACATAGAAAAGGATGTATTCAAACTGAATATGGCAGATAAGAAAAGGAAAGTCTCATTATAGGGTTTCTTACTACAAAAAAGCTTTAAAATTTGGTTATTTCTAGTCTTTGTAGAATGCTAGAACCATTGTCTACCATTAATCCAGAAGGAGCCAAAAGGACATTGCCCTTTCACTCTATCCTGTTTAATCATGTCACTTGGTTCCCTTAAATTCTGAAAATAAATTCAAAATTTACAAAATATAACATTGAAACAACAAAGGGAGAAAAGATATAATTATTAATGTCACACATTCAAGTCATATTAGGATTTAAACATAAGTTTATATATAAACATATCTATAATATGTACAAATATGATTTTGTCGTTTTATACTATTATAAATACAATATTATCCAATGAAGGGGTTTGTTTTTCCCATCTAGGTCTTTTATAGAATTCTCTTTTAACCCTAATAATACAAGGAAGTAGACCTAGGTGACCATGTCAATGAAAATTCACCTACATTATTATTAGATTTGACAGAACACATAGGTTAATCTCATTACATTGAGCAAAAACAAAAGAATGGTGTAGCAAACTAAATCCACATATATGAATATGGAAACAAATACAACCCATAAATCCTTCTAGCAATAGAGGAATATTAAGAATAGGAAATGGGGGCTAAAAGTGTGATTCAGTGGTACACCATTTGCCTGTATAGTATAAGGCCTTGAGTTCAATTGCAGTACTACCCAAAACTAACCAACCAAACAAGCAAGAATCAAGTAAGAAAAATAATAGACCATTAGGAATATTTGAAAAAGGAAATTGCCAAAAAAGAATCCAAAGTTCTAACCCAAAATATCACTAGAAAATTGATGAATGAAATAGAAACAAAGGAATAAAATAGACATGCCAGGAAGTTAACTTATGACATAGAGTAAAGGTAGAAGGTACAAATAATCACAACACACATACATACACACAAGAAATAGTGGAGAAATGTTGCATGCAGAACAAAGACAGCACAACATAAGCATAACTGATGCTATTAAAAAGATACTCAACAAATGAAACAGAAAAAAATGAGATACAACAGAAAATTTTCTTGGCAAAATATACTTATTTGTAGGTTTATGGGCACATTGTATACCAGGTAAAATCATTCAGAACAATCAGAAAACAAACTAGCTATTTTTTTTTATCTCAAGCAATAAAAGAAGAAAGTTCTCAAGTATCCAAGCAGGAAAAGAAGTTGACTAAAACAGGTGATGAGTATAGGGGGAAAAGAACCAAGACAGCCTTAGAGAAATATCCCAAAATGGGGCACAACAGAGCTATACAAAACAATATATGAATTAATGTTGTTATATTTCTCAAGTACAAACCAGTAGGCAGATATTTACAATTATGAATTCAGAGATTTTCTTCCTGCAAAAGCTTAGTAGTAAAATCCTGCCAGGAAGAGAGAGAAAGAGATAGATAGATAGATAGATAGATAGAAAAAAATAGTTGGAACAGAATTCTGATAAAGATTCATTCCATTGTGAGCTTAAATACATTTTAATGGAGATATTAGATTAAACTATGTAGATACTATGGTTCCTGAACAGAATGTAAATATTTAAAACCCCAACAATTAAAAATTAATGCAAGCAATCAAATTGGACAGTGGGGGGATAAATAGTAGCAGAGCTAATCAATGTTTATTGCAGCAAATCAATAAAAGATATCCAAAACCAAATTACCACTTGAAAAATGAAGATACATAGTAACTCATGCCTATAATCCTAGCTACTCAGGAGCCCGAGAGCTGAGGTTCTGTGTTTGAAGCCAGCCTGGGCAGAAAAATATGAGGGACTCTTATCTCCAATTAGCCAACAAATGCCATAGCGGGCAGGGCTCAAGTGTCTAGTGCTAGGCCTGAGCAGGAAAATGTTGAGTGAGAGTATGAGATCCTGGGTTCAAACTCCAGTATCATTACAAAGAAGAAGGAAAAGGAGAAGGAGGAAGAGGAAAAGGAGAAGAAAATCAACATCTTTATACTTTTCAAAAGATTTTTCTCAAATTTGAAGGATTTTTTAAGGAACTGGTATATACTGAAGCAAAGAATCTCTTTCCCAAACTTCAGAATGATCTTCAGTATTGCTTCAGTTACTACTGGAAATTCAAATAAACTAATTTTTAACATTTCCTTTAAGGCAGTTCATATAAATAACATTATGTTTCTTCACCTGGATGCTTGGTGCTAGTGACACAGGTGTGTTCTATTTATCAAACCTATTAAACACTTATGATTGGACATTTTTCTGCATATATATCATTCTTGAATATATCAAAATTCCATTCATAAGAGATTTATGGGTTGGGGAGAACAAAGGGACAGTCAATATGACCTAGTTATCTGATTTGTAATTAAATGCTCTCAGTATGTTGTGGATAAAACATTTGTGAACTTGCATAGGAGTAGGAAAGCAGCAAGCCTTGAATGTCAGAGCAAAACCCACTGTTCCTGCTGTCTGCTTCTGTCAACTGAAATTTAAGAATTGCAATGTTGAAGCCTTCTATGTCTTGGTGTTAGCAAGATGATATTCTTGGAGGTGATTCTATTAAAACAGTGCCTTTCTATAAATCCCTTAAATACTGCTCCTGAAAGTTTCATTTGCATAGCACATTTGTGTGTATTGATATCCACCTGGGTTATACTGATTGGTTCTGATGATTAGAAATAAGAGGAAAACATGATATCTGCTGTCTTTTCTGTGAAGGATAATCTTAAAGATGAAAAAGATCATATTAGTGGAATTCTAAGTCTTCTTATTCCCTTATCTACACCCTAAATCTGGCCAGAGGGAAGTGTTACTTGCCTACCTGTCAGTCTGTCTGTCTATCTATCTATCTATCTATCTATCTATCTATCTATCTATCTATCTATCTATCTATCTATCTATCTATCCATCTATCTATCTCCCTGTCTCTCTATCTCTATATTTTTAACCAGGCTGCAATCCAGATTGTCTTAACAAATTTGACCTGCAAAGATTGGACTTTAGATTAGCACTAATTCTGGGAAGTCCAAAATCCACTGGGGCACATGATAAATTTCCTTCTTTCCTAAATCATTTCACAATTAGAAGACATTTAAAATTAAGCTTATAAATATACCACTACTAAGCCCCTTAATCTTTGCTATAACTATCATTTTGTTCTTGGAAAATACATTGTAAAAGGTAATATACATTTTCCATCTTTTAAATACCTAATGTCCTGTGCCATTTCATTTTGTGCATAATGATTGATTATCTTGGCCAGAAGTGTAAATTGTTTGTGACATAAAGTTTATTCAGTAATATTTGTTGTAAATATTTTTGGGAGCCACATGGTGTCCATAAAAATGACCCGTTGGTTTCTACTGTGGTTTTCGTCCTGATTTAACTATCAGCAAATGTGAGTGGGATCACTGAGGCTATTCATAGAGTAATTAGATCTTGGCTTTTAGAAAGAAGAACCTTGATTTACTTAGCAAAAAAAAAATTTAAAAACAGCCAAGTGCCAGTGGCTCTAGCCTGTAATCCTAGCTACTCAGGAAGGTGAGATCTGAGAATCAAAGTTTGAAGCCAACAAAGACAGACAAATCTCTGAGACTTTTATCTTTAATTAACCACCAAAAAGCTTGAAGTGGAACTGTGGCTCAAGTGGTAGAGTACCAGTGGCAAAAGTTAAAGGACAGGGCTCAGGACCTGAGTTCAAGGCCCAGATAAGGAACACACAGACACACACAGACACAGACACAGACACAGACACACACACACACACACACACACACCTCATTTAGACTCCAGTCCTATTGTTGTTGGCTCAGGACCTGAGTTCAAGGCCCAGATAAGGAGCACACAGACACAGACACAGACACACACACACACACACACACACACACACACACACACACACACACACCTCATTTAGACTCCAGTCCTATTGTTGGTCTTTGGATACAGAATCCAGAATATTCCACATCAAAATTTCTTAGGAATCTATGATTAAATTAAGAAACTCTACATACAGACTTAGTATTTATCCATTCCTTTTGTTTGTTTGTTTAACTTCCAACAGTACATTTGGCTTCATTATAGTCAGATTGAAACAAATTGGATGGCAATAAATAGTAAGTTCAGCTGCTTTTCTGAATATTATTTTTGACCTGCTACACAAACCATGATTTTCATATATTCAATGAATGGGTTCAATCACTTCACATTTCTTTGTACCATTTGTATATATCTTTCTAGGCTGAAAATCAAAGGGCTTGGGTTATTACTACCCAATATCATGTTTATTTATTTAAGTAAAAAGAATTTATTTTCCTTACTTCTAGAGCACCACCTCTAGGTGTATGGTTCCAGACAAAAACAGCCTGTCTTTTCTCCCTCTTCTCCCGCTTGACTGGCTCATTTGCCTTTCTCCCCAGGGCCAAAAATTGAAATGATGCCTAATGGGAATATAATGCACTGCTAAGTCCCTAATTATTTTGGAATGCTCTGTAATCCATTCAAAAAATCAGCGTGCCTGTACATGGAGGTCAAGTTCACCTACAAGATACTACATAGAGTGAAATAATAAAGGAAAAAAGAACTTCTCCGTACATTGAAAAGTAAGGGATTAATTTTGGAATTATGACAGAATTCTTAGAAAAGCTATAAAAACATTGGAGTAAATTTGAATTCTTATATCAAATTATTTAGGAGTTGATTGTTATCTAAAGGACATTCTATTTACTTGCAAAGGTGGGCAAATTAGATCACTATTGCAGTTAAAAGAGCAAAAGGGCTGATATCAGACCCTCTCCTTATTTACCAAGTCCTGCAACTTTTCTCTGTCGTTCTTTTCCTTGGGAACTTAAAAGACATGTAGTCTGTGCCAACCTCAGTTTCTTCTCCTTAAACTTCATAAAAGGATTGAAACTGGAATGTGAAATCTGTAGGATATCAGGCACATGACAAGTAAGTGTAGTTGTTTTCCTTGCTGTGATAGGTTTTCATGGTATTAGGATTCATCACGATAAGAATTATGGTTGAAAATAAATGCTTGTATTTTTTTAAAAAAATTATAAAGGTGATGTTCAGAGGGGTTGCAGTCACATAAAGCTCTTGTATTTTTTGTAGCTTAACCTTTTCCATCTTGTAAATTTTGTGGATACAAAACATAGTTTTTCCTTCCTTCTTTCCTTCCTTCCTTCCTTCCTTCCTTCCTTCCTTCCTTCCTTCCTTCCTTCCTTCCTTCCTTCCTTCCTTCCTTCCTTCCTTCCTTCCTTCCTTCCTTCCTAGCCTCCCACTACGCTTTTCATGTCAGCATACATCTTTGAAACAACCCACAAATTCCTGTCATGCATAATATCAACATTTAAAATACTTATTGCTTAGGGAATGGATGGATGGATGGTTGGATGGGTGGATGAAGTATTTCCATATTAATTTTTTTTGTCAGTCATGTGGCTTGAACTCTGGGCCTGGGTGCTGTCCATCAGCTCTGCAGTTCAAGTCAAGAACTCTAGCTCTTGAGCCACTGTGCCACTTCTAGTTTTCTGGTGATTCATTGGAGATAAAAATCTCATGGGGCTTTCCTGCTTAGGCTGGCTTTGAACTGCGATCCTCATATCTCAGCCTCCTGAGTAGCTAGGATTATAGACATGAACCACCGGCACCTGGCATTAAATGTATTTTGATGCCCATAAGCACGTATGCCTCATGATATACTAATGAGATTTTTTATTAAACTATTTTTTTGACAGTACTGGTATTTGAACTCAGGTCCTTTTACTTGCTAAGCAGGTACTCTACCACTTGAACTACTCGCCAGCCCTTATGGTGTAAAATAGGTTTTTAAAAATCAGGAATTATTTCAATCAAATGCCTTAAACAGTAACTACAGAGATGATTTTATGATTTCCTTTTTTGGCAAGTTCATATGACAAATTATATTAATTGACTAGTAGTAAACAATTCATTCTTAAGTTTCTAGAGAAAACATTATTCTTTTAAAAGTATTGGTGGATTCTATTTCTCAAAGTGATGTGAAGCTGATATCTAAATCTAATAGAAATACTTTACACATGGCTACAATCTAGTCACACTAAAGCATTAAAATGTAAATTCTTCGACAGTAAAATATATTGGGGTTGGAATCTTGCAAACTCTATTTTTCCAAACTCCAGTGGCAGCCAGCTTCCTGTTCAGTCTGATAACAGGAGGAACTGGAAAGAAATAGGTGAAGAAAAAGGTGCTTCCTTTGTATTTCCTGCTTTTCCTGTCAAGCCACTCAGGAAATAGCAGTTTACTCCAGTAACACTGCATTCTTCCTGCCTGCAGCTTCATTTGTATTCATCATGTTCCTCAAGATGTAGTAGCAGCAGAAGCAGGAGTTGCAGTCTTCCTCAGAGTCTGATTTCCAGCTCTGAGCACAGGGAAACCAGCAGTACTTGGGCAAGGTCTCTTCTCTGAGCTCTTAAATTTGTGTGATACTAACTTTTTCCTTTTTGTTCCCCTTATCCTAGATTGTAAGCTGCTTCTTATAACTATCATATCCACATTACCTCAGTTCCCCCCACCTCCTACTTTTTGTTTTTGTTCTTTCAGCCTTCTTATGCCTGTGTCATTAATTCCCCATACTTAACTTCTCTGTTGTAGAGGTGGCTTCTGTTTTCTTGCAAGGAAACTTAGTGACAGGCCACCTGAGTAATTGGTCAATTTAGATTTTTTTTTTTAAAAAATTTCATGTTAAGTTGATTTGAGTATTTATCTTTCTGAGAAAATATCCATTTAATTCACAGAGATATAAAGTATTTCTTTCTAGATCTTTCGAGTTCCTCTGATTCTATGATGACCATCTTAATTTCATAGGTGTTATACTCTACATTTTCCTTGTTTAGACTACCTAATCTGTCCATTTTCCAAAGAAATAACTGCTTTGAATTTATGAATTCTGTCATGCTTCTAATTTTACTATTTTTATTTATCTTGCAAGTTTTTCTTTTTTTGTTTCCTTTTCTGTGCTTTGTTGTTGCTTTTCTTTCTTCATTCATTTGCTCCCATCTACCTACTTAGTCACAATGTTTAAGGATAGGGGTTTTGTTTTGCTTTGTTTTGTAAGTTTGTTTTTTTTTTTTTGCCGGTCCTGGGGCTTGAACTCAGGGCCTGGGCATAGTCCCTGTACTTCTCTGTGCTCAAGGTTAGTGCTCTACCATTTGAGCCACAGTGCCACTTCTGGCTTTTTCTGCTTATGTGGTACTGAGGAATCAAACCCAAGGTTTCATGCATGCTAAGGAAGCACTTTACCACTAAGCCACATTTCCAGCCCCAGGATATGGCTTTTTAATCTGATTATTACTTGATTTGTTTTAATCATTCTTTATTACATAGATTCTATTGATGGATTTTATATATTTTTTTCATGGAATGAATATCATTGATGATATCATGGAATTGACATGGTATGTTACTGACTTCATTGTTATAATAGCACTAAGCCCATCATGACAGCACTACGTCACAGCTTATTTAAATTCCAAAGGTCCCATCTCCACATACATCATTAATTTTGAGATTCAGCTTTTGCCTATGATGGTTCCGTGGCAAAAGAACACAAAGATTATGTTTGTAGCAAGAGAGGTCAATATATAACTATGCAATCAAATACTAATTATGTTATTAAAATCCTCTATCATAGCCTTTCTTAGATTTTGGTGGTAGTGATAGATGGTACGTTGAGAGTATACTTAATCTATTTTATTACAGAGTAAATCAAAGTCTTCTATTTATCTCATGTTTTCATTTTCTCAATGTACTTGTTCAACTTGAATTCATTTTTATGTATTTTGATTGCATATTACTAATGAATAAATGTGTTCTCTATTTGAATTCTACCTTTTACCACTTGAAGTTAGAAATGAGACAAAGCTGTCCACTCTTATCACTCTTATTTAATATATTGCTTGATTTTTTAAAACCTAGAACAATAAATCAAGAGAAGAAAAAGGGATAGAAACAGAGGCATTGATATCAATAGAGAATATTGATATCAAAAGAAATATTGCATGCTCACAGACAATGCAGTCTTATACTTAGAAAGCACGGGAAATATGCCAATATTCCATGAAATTTTCTTGGGTTATTGATCATTTTCTATATTTTTCAGTACACGTTGGCTTTAATAAATAGACTTTTTTGGTTTGGGGCAGTGTGAGGTTCCCTGCACAATTTGTAGGAAGTAGAGTTCTCATGTGTTGCTATCTCCACACATTCACAGCCTCCTTCACCATCAATAGCAAGTCTGTTATAGTTAAGCAATCTATATTGACTGTCATTGTCAACCAAAATCTATAGTTTACATTACAGATGTGAATTTGATTTTTATAACTGTTTTTGTGATTATCCATATTTTTCTCTGCAATTTATTCTCACTATTTCTTCCTTGAGTTCTTTTCCAGTTCCCCTTGACAAACTATCTTCCTGTGTAATTTATTTATAGTTATGTGTTTCTTCTTCATTGGGAGTGTCTGTATTTTCCACTTATACATTTTTAGCTTCTTTATTTCTCTTCTAATTTCGTATTTAACTTATTTATACCCTCAGTTCTTTCTTGAGTGGTTTTAATTTGTTGTCAGTTTGTAATGTATACTACAAAGTTAAATCTTTGTTGGGCTGAAATATTTTTCCTAGTCTATGTTTTTTATGTCTTTGGTTATACAAAAATTTAGTCTGTCACACAAAGTTTTAACCCATTCTCACTTTGACCCTAAATCCAAAATCTCATCAACTCAAAAAGTCCAAGGTCCCGAAAAAAAAATTTTTTTTTTTTTGGTCCAGTCGTGGGGCCTGAACTCTGGGCCTGGGCGCTGTCCCTCAGCTCTTCAGCTCAAGGCGAGCGCTCTACCACTTGAGCCACAGAGCCACTTCTGGCTTTTTTTTTTCTTTTTGCTTATGTGGTGCTGAGGAATTGAACCCAGGGCCTTATGCATGCAAGGCAAGCGCTCTACCACTGAGCCACCTTCTCAGCCCCAAGGTCCCAAAAATTTTTAAATATTATTTTTTAAATCAACAAAATTCTCCATTTCTGTCAAACTGGAAAACAAGTTATCTATTTACAAAATACAATGAAAAGACACTCTCATTTCAAAAGGGAGAACTAGGTTATGGAATGTAATAGCTTCTCTGTCAAAAGCCCCATTCTTTAGTGCCTGCTTCATCAACAACTGTTCTTGAAGCCTACACACACACACACACACACACACACACACACACACACACACACATTTTTTGTCGATTGTGGGGCTTGAACTCTGGGCCTGGGTGCTGTCCCTCAGCTCTTCAGCTCAAGGCAAGCACTCTACCACATAAGCCACAGCGCCACTTCCGGTTTTCTAGTGGTTTATTGGAGATAAGAGTCTCACGGACTTTCCTACCCTGGCTGGCTTTGAACCGTGATCCTCAGATCTCAGCCTCAGCTAGGATTACAGGCATGAGTCACCAGTACCCAGATTACATACATATATTTAATATATATAGCCACATATATGTGTCATTTTCTTTATGCCATCTATGGTTATATCATCTTGGTTCAAAGTGTTCCTCTGACTCTACATTATACATACATACATATGTACATACATCCTTTGATTTCCTAAACATTTCTGGGTGTTTAATTTTGTATTTGTATGTTTAAATTTCCTGAAATTAATTTTATTTCATGGAAGAAAGAGTCCATTTATAATTTTTCCAGATGGATATTCAATTTTGATGTAGCACTTATGTTAATGAATCCATACTTTCCTGAAAACATAGTTTACCTATGACTTTTGTCATTTATTAATTTTCCATCTAAATTGAGATATGATTCTTGACTCTATATTCATTTCCACTGATTATTTTGTGCCTTTTTATGTCAATATCACATTGACTTGATTAAAAAAAAATGGCTTTTTGGTATTTTCTGATGCTTTGTAAACTAGTCTCCCTTTCTTGATATGATTTTCACCTAAATAGTCCATGTGCTGTCTAGTTGGTAGCCACTAGCATAAATTAAATACACTTAATACAATTTAAAGTTGTAATACCACTTTCCTCATTTTTCTCACCATTCTGTTGTTCCCCTTCTCTTCCTTAATTCAAATAAACACATATACAATACCAGGGTACCAAAATCAAATACAGTGACCACAGGGGATATACCATAGGGGGAAGAACATACAAAAGGAACAAAATATCACATAATACATCATCATCAACAACAACAACAACAAAGAGAAACCTCTTGTGTCCATGTTTTGGAGATCATTTCATTTAGCCTCATCTTATATGGTCACATGAGCTATTCTGCTCAAGTTTGACAAGAAATATACTTATTACCTTACTTATGTAACCGTAGCCCCTCTATACATCACCTTGACAATAAAAAAAGAAAATGAAAAAAAGTATAATAGCATAGTTTCCCTAGTCACATCTCAAGTGCTCAACAGACATATGTAGCTGCTGGTGTTCCCATGTAACAGCTCAGAGGCTGAACACTCCATCATTGAGGAAAGGTCTATTGGACATTACTAGTTTAGAATCTTGTATTTTCTTGTTTCTAAGGATGATTCTCTAATGTAAAGTCTTTGTGTCCCCTCATTCTTTGCGTCTTCTACTTTCACAACTGGGAGAGTGGTCATAGTGTTCATATCTATATATAAGATAGGCAGGGTCCTTCCTCCATTTTGGTTTTATGCAAATTCTGTGAGGACAAGTATCTTAGCACCAATGTGAAGAGGATGCTTGCCTCCACCCATGACAGTAACTGGAAATGGATTCATCTTCCCACTGGAAAGTACACAAATACATGAAACTATTGTTTCCAGTCATTAGGCAAAAGGTAGTCAGGGTGTGATCCTTGAGGGAAAGGAAACACTCAAGGTGATCTTTTGTGCTTTAGGGTACTTACTTTGGTGCTACTATCATTTGAACTTGGTAACTTGAACTTCCTAGGCAGGCACTCTTACTACTAAGCCACAATTCCATCTAGAATTGAGAGCCTAGCTCAAAAATAACCAGTGAAACAAAAGACTAGAGGCATGGCACAGTAGTAGAGTGACTGCCTAGCAAGAGCAAGGCCTTCAGTTCAATCTCCAATACTGTCAAGAAGAAAAACTATTTCTAGATGAACTAAAAATCTAAGCAAACATAGTAAAACTGTAAACTTCTGGAAGGAAATGTAGTAAATTTTTTTCATGACTTTAGGTATAGACAAAGTTTTCTTAATCATGGGACAGAAGTCTAATTTAGCCACATGTCAGTGTCTCACAAATGTAATCCTAGGTACTCAGAAGGCTGAGATCTGAGGATTTTGGTTCAGTGCCAGCCTGGGTAAGAAATGAGACTTTTACCTCTAATTAACCATCAAACAAAAAGTGGAGTTGTGGCTCAAGTGGTAGAGCACTAGCACAGGGACAGTGTTCAGACCCTAAATTCAAGCCCCAGGACCAGCATACACACACACACACACACACACACACACACACACACACACGATGTTTATATTGGACTTTGTCAAAACTGAAAACTTCTGTTCATCCAAAGTTAATCAAGAAAGCAAAAAGATAAGCCAATCTGGGAGCAAATATTCACAATACATATGTTTCACAAAGTACCTGTACTTAGGATTCATAAAGAATGCTTTCAACAATAGAATAAAAGAAATGGCCCAATTTAAAACTGCATAAAAAATTGAAAAGAACGGTGATTATCAGAGATTGGGGGGAGGCATTTGGGAGTTGGGAAGAAATGAATCAAAGGATATAAAATTTTAGATAGAAGGAATAAGTACAAGAAATTTATTGTACAACATGGTGGCTCTAGAAACATGGTGACTCAGAAAATTCTAAAATTGCATATAAATTTTCCCATGGAAAGTGATAGTTATACGAGGTCATACATGTGTTAATTAGCTAAATTTAGTCATTCTATAATAATTATATGCTTCAAAACAATATGAGTACATAGTAAATGCATACATTTTTATCAATTGACTAAAAGAATACATATAAGAATGAATTAGAAAATAAAAGACATGAAAAGACACTTCACATAAGAAAATATATAAAGTCCAATAGCATAGGAAAAGATGTTCCACATCACAGTTAACAGAAAAATACAAACTAAAACTAGAGTTTGATACCACTTCATACTCATTAAAATGGCTTAAATTATAAAGCCTAGTAACAAGAAATTTTTGTGAGGATGTGATTAACTGAAACTCAGCACTGATGTGGAGTTGTGGAATGGTGCAACCATTTGGGAAAACTGTCAGTTTCTCATCAAGGGACATACTTACACTATAAGAGTTAATTCTAATCAAATTTACTCAAGAGATATGAAAACTATGTCCACAAAAGCCTTCACAAGAATATTTATATTGCCTTTATTCATAATATCCCCAAACTGGAAATTAACCAATGTCTTTTAAGAGAAGACAGAATTGCAGCATATTCATACAATGGAATACTAGTCAGTAATAAAATAGAATGAATTTTTAACCACATGCAATAACATAGATGAATCACAGAATATTAGGCTGAGCAATAGAAGCCAAACACAATAGAGTATATGCTTCATTATTATATTGGTATGAAATGCAAGAATAGGCAAAACTAACTAGGTGTGGAGGCAGACACCTGTTACCCCCCCCCCCCCCCCGTCCCCTACCACATTTTAGATAGGAGGATTATAGTCAGAAGCCAGCCTGGGCCAAAGTGTGAGTATTTATCTTAAAAAAATAACTAAAGTCAGCTGGGTGCCAGTGGCTCGCACCTGTAATCTTAGCTATTCAAGAGGCTGAGATTTGAGGATCACAGTTCAAAGCCAGCCTGGGCAGGAAAGTCCCTGAGACACTTATCTCCAATAAATGACTAGAAAACTGGAAATGGCGCTGTGGTTCAAGAGGTAGAGTGCTCACCTTGAGTTGAAGAGCTCAAGGACAGGGCCCAGGCCCAGAGTTCAAGCCCCACCACTACCACCAACAACAAAAAATAACTAAAGTCAAAAAAGGTTAGGGTAATGGTTCATGTGGTAGAGAATCCACAGAACAAATGTGAGGTTCTGTGTTCAAATCCCAGGCCCACCAAGATACAAAAGAAAACCATAATGGCAAAATTAATTGCTGGTAATAGAAATCAGAATGATGATTGCATATAGTCAGGCTAGAGGAGAAAAGAAGTTAGAGATGGACTGCAACTGTGGGAACAAAAGGGCTTTCTTGGATGACAGAAAAGTTCTGTTTGGTTCTTGGTCAGGAGGGTGATTATGGAGATGCGTGCACTTGCCAGAACTCATTGAATCTGCTCGAGATTTATGCTACTTTTGTAGGCAAATTGTACTTCAAACAAAAAGTAACAACTGTGAGGGAGATGAAAGGGAGTATGCTTGGCTTAAATCAGGTTTTCTGGTCTAGAAAACTCGGGCCCCGTCTGTCTCCTTTGCTGGGAGGCAATACATCTTCATAGCTCTTGGCACACACTTAAGGGAGGCGATCATTCCTGTGTGAGGCTAGGCCAACTTTTCAGTTTACTGAGCTCTTTCTTTCATGGACTTGCTGTGTTTTGTCTTATTTCGTTTTGTTTTTCTTTGCTTTCTGACTCTTGTCACCAACAGCTTTATGGCAAGCTGGTGTCATCTACAGGAAGTTTATCATCAAAGCTGGAGAATAGAGAAACAGCCTATCTGTAGTGTCTTTTTTTTTTCAACATTTTTGCCTTCCTTACAGCTTTTCAGTGTGAAAAATGCCTACACTGTGCTGATCCCTTTTCCACCCTGGCGCTGACTTGCCCCATAGTCCATCCACAACAGTACATTTGGACACTCACCTGTAAACACCTAAAAAGCCTGGTATTTACATCCTCTCTGAGATCTGGAAAGGTTATTTGTTAGCTCCAACATTGGCTCATAATGTGGCAAGTCCTCTTCACTTAGTTTTGTTGTAGACGGATTTTTATTTCCTTTGCTCAATTCTATGGGCTTGAAGCGAAGGTGTGTACTAAATAGTCAATTTCAACATCTTTTGTTAGGAACTCTGAATCTGGTGTTCACAAATCCAGAGTTGGCCCTGCTTCTCCCATGGTTAAAGGTCTTTCCTAGGTCTCTCATTGTCATTCAAAGATGGTGTCTCAAAGCCCAAATATTGTCTCCAAGGCTCTATTCTACTTGGCTTTATACTGTTCTTCAGTTTCTTATTTCTTTTTTCTCTCCCCAAATTTAGGATGTGTCATTCTTTCTCAATTTCTTTAGTTCTTTTCAGATTTTTTTTGTTCTTTTCCAAATTATTAAAATAATTGTAGTCAGCAGTAGACACTTGGAAAATATAACAAGTATTAAAAAAAAAAGGAATGAAAATCATCTGATCATTTGTTTTCCTGCAATTCCTTATATTTTTGGTTGTTAACTATATCTAAATATAGCTATATCCAATTAATATTGGATTAATTACCTATATTCAAATAAGTGAGTTTGCAAATATTTTCTCCCATTCCATAGGCTGTCTCTTCTTTGTGTTGATTGCTTCTTCTGCTGTTCAGAAGCCTTTGAATTTGATGATGCCCATTTGTGCTTTTGCTGCTTAAGCTTTTGATGTCATACCCAAGAAATCACTGCCAGAACCAATGTGAGAGAGCTTCCCTCTATATTTCTTTGAGTTTTACAGTTTTGGAACTTAGATTGAAGTATTTAATCCATCTCAAGTAAATGTTTGTAGTTAGTGTCAGAGAACAATCAGATTTCTTTTCTTTTTCTCTCTTTTCTTTGAATGTGAGTATATAGAATTTTCACCATCCTTTATGGAAAAAGACTGCTCTTTCCATGTGGTATATATACACAATGGAATTCTATGCCTCCATCAGAAAGAATGACATTTCCCCATTTGTTAGGAAATGGAAAGGCTTGGAAAAAATTATATTAAGTGAAGTAAGCCAGGCCCAAAGAAACATAGGTCCCATGGTTTCCCTTATTTGCAATATCTAGTATAGGTATGAGTCAAGCGGAAAAAGTCAGAGAATGTGATGTTAGGAAAACGAACCCTCAAATATGTATTTTAATGTTTTTGTTTCTTTCATGCATGTGTTTCTAACGCATTTATAAGATTATTTCTTTGTTGCTTTGTATGTCCCTCCCCCACAGTGTAACCCCCGCTTTCACTATATTTGATGTCAGTATAACATGTGGAGGAGACGGGGACAAACAAGTCATTTAAGGATTCAGGTGGACCTGTTGCAACAATGAGAAGTACAAAATGTCATGTCAAAACCAGCTTTACAATGTCGGTGGGGGGGGGGAAGGGGGGTATGATTGGGTGGGGGGGAGGGGCGAGGCTGGGAAGGGAGGTGAAGGGTAAACAAAGGAGGAGGCTGCAATGCTTGGTAAGAAATGTATGCATTATCCTGCCCATGTAATTGTAACCCCTCTGTACAGTATGTTCTCAAATAAAATAAAATAAAATTTAAAAAAAAAAAAAGACTGCTCTTTCCTATTATATGCCCTTGGCACTCTTGTTAAAGGTTACTTGACTTTCTATGCTTGAATATATAGCTATTTATGTTTGAATTTATCTCTGGGCTCTCTTTTCTGTTCCACTGATCTATGTGTCTGCTTTTATGCCAGTACCATACCATTTTTATTATTATAGCTTTGCAGTGTAGTTTGAAATTAGGGAATATTATATCTCCTGCTTTGTTTTTTTTCCAACATTGCTTTGATAATTTATGATCATTTGTGATTCCTTTGTGGAAGGTATAAAGAATCATGACGCAGTGAACAAAAACCTCCTACCCATAGTGCAGTTTAAAGCACATGGTCGCCTGTGACAGACTCTCCAAATAGCTTTCATAAACATACTCACAATTGTCATCGAATAACATCTAGGCCTTATGATTAAAATGACCCAGTGACAAGAAGACCTGAGCAATCTCCATCAGTTGGATGTTGAGATTACAGTGGCTGCAGACACTTCCTGTGCACAGTGCAGAAACCAGAGCAAAACCACTTTAAGGTTGTGACCTGAGAAGCCTTGAGAGCAGTGGCATCAAAGTGGGTGGAGACCAAGGGATAAGCTGGATCTATGCTGGTGGCAAGAATTTCCTTGTGCTGAGCTCTATAGGTATACAAAGCAAGGAGCACAATACAGTAGTGTGTGGTGGCAGTAAGCAAATGTGAGAGCTTAGAATGAGAAGACAACTTGAATTGCTACCAAACTGAGCAACTCAGTCAATCTGGAAGAAGCAGAGTCCCCAGGCCTTCAGGAACTCTGAGGTATAGAGGGCTCAGCATCAAAGGCATCTTTGTTACCACAGCAATTTTTACCTATACCTTCACCTGTCCACACTCCTAGCTAGTGTAAATCTAGCAAGTAAGTCTTTTTTGTGTGTGTGGGGGTGGTCCAGTCGTGGGGCCTGAACTCTGGGCCTGGACGCTGTCTCTCAGCTCTTCAGCTCAAGGCTAGTGCTCTACCACTTGAGCCACAGAGCCATTTCCGGCTTTTTCTTTTTGCTTATGTGGTGCTGAGGAATCAAACCCAGGGCCTCAGGCATGCAAGGCAAGCGCTCTACCACTGAGCCACCTTCCCAGCCTTAGCAAGTAAGTCTTAATCAATATTCCAGGAAATGGAAAAAAACCCCAATCAATATTTAATACAATGCAATAGGTATATCCATCCAAAAACTTATTCATACTATGATGGAGATTAACCTAGCATTTCCAGGCAATATGGAGATTAGCATTCCCTGGGAATAAACTCATGAATTGTCCTAACCCACACAGGTATTTTCAGTAGACACAGAAAAGCAGCATTTCAATGTGGGGACTTTGCCACCAGCAGTGACGATGCCTGTTCCCTATTCTTTACCCCAGAGATTAAGTTTTGGATCATTATCTTGGCTGAAGTGTCACAATAGCCACCTTGTTTCCAGCCTGGGCTGTATTTGTCACCATTTTCCCTTTTTAATACTGTTCATAATTATCTAGCCCTGTTCTTGATTTCTGAAGACAAAGTACTATAACAAGCTATGTTGAGGCAAGCTTCACTTCAGTATGGTTTCCACCCTGCTTTCTTGCTCTCTTCTCTAGGTAAATATTTTTATTTGGTTTCCATTTGTTCTTCAATGCTTTATTTTTTGCAAACACAAGAAGAAATTGTGTCCGTATGTGTTTATTGGTATTTATTGCCTTTTGAAAATACAAATAGAATGCTATGTTATTTTGCATCCCTTTCCCCTTAATAACATATCCTAGACATACATTTATGTGAAGAAATTGTCCTTGTTCCTTCTTCTGACGGCCTAGTATTCCATTGGTGGATTATATTCCTTTTCCAAACAGTCCTCTGTATTATTCGTAGTTTATTTTAAATTCTATGATTGACTCATAATTAAATAAAAATAACTTTGGTAGTAATGGCACTCTCCTGCTCAAAATTCTGTATGGCTTTTGATTGCTTGAAAAATCCATTACAAAATGCCTTGGGAGGTCTTTTAAAACCCAGAACAAGCTACTCTTACCCATTTGTCTCCACCTCCTACCCACTTTGTACCTTGTGTGGCAACAACGTTTCCTGCCTTTTCTGCTTCCCAGGTGTAGGCTGCACATTGTTCCTGTAGTTCTTGCAACAATGTTCTTCTGTTCCTGTAGTTCTTGCAACAATGTTCTTCTCTCCTGTCCCTCCCCTTCCATCTCTGCCCTCTATGTTCTAGAAATGATTCCCCAATCCCTAGGGAAAAAACACCCACCTCTTCTAGGACATTTTTGCTGGTCACTGTCTCCACTGGTATCTTGCTCTAAGTCAAATTAATCACTTCCACACTGGTACTCCCTAAAAATCGTGCTAACCATTTTGTTCTTTATTGTTATTTTAGAGGTGATATGCGGCAGGTGATTTACAAATGTCTGGTAATATACATTTCCTTTCATACAGTGTCATCTGTTCCTTCATTCTCTCCCATTCCCTTCCTCCCATCTCCAGCCACGAGTCATCAATGTCCAGTACGTTCCACAGCTGTACTTTCTCACCTTTTTTCCTCATGCTAATAGTTTTGGAGTTCATTTTTGAATTCAGTTTTGCAGTATTTTCTGGATATTTGCATATATTTCTCTTTTTCTTCCTCCTGGTAGATCATGAGAAACAATCTTATGTACTAGGCTTTTACATAGTTAATGGAACAATAGATATCCCTTTAATTGTTTGTTCTTATTAAATGTTGGTTAAAAAATAAAGCACCCGCTAGGCGCTGGTGGCTCACACCCGTAATCCTGGCTACTCAGGAGGCTGAGATCTGAGGATCGCAGCTCAAAGCCAGCCCAGGCAGGAAAGTCCGAGACTCTTATCTCCAACAAACCACCAGAAAACCGGAAGTGGTGCTATTGCTCAAGTGGTAGAGCCCTTGCCTTGAGCTAAATTGCTCAGGGACAGCATGCAGGCCTGGAGTTCAAGCCCCATGGCTGACAACATAAAATAAAGTACCCATAATAATCAGAACAACAATTGCTTATGACTTTGAAAAGCAAATGCACGTCATTCATCTGTTACTTGCTTTGTGTTGATCTATTTAGTGATGAGTGAGGGACCAAAGAAATTCTTAAAGAAGTGAGAATTGTTGTTTTTGTTTTTACAGCAAAATTATGTTTTTATGGTTTTTATTGTAAAAATAGTGTACAGAGAGAGGGGTTACAGTTACATGAGCAAGGTAATGAGTACATTTCCTACCCAGCTTTGTTACCTCTTCCTTTGTTTTTCCCCTACCATCCCTTCCCTCCTCACCTCCCCAATGCCCCCTCCCCCCCAAGTTGTAAAGTTTGTTTCAACATAGTGTCTTGTATACCTCGTTGTTACAATGGGCAAACCTATATCCTTATTTCAGCATTTTGTTATCTTCCTTCCCCTCCACAAATTAGAAAAATGTATATACAAGATGCAGGGCACCGGAATCAAATATATTTGAAAACAGGGGTCATACCATGGGGGAGGAACATACAAAAGAAACAAAAAAATCACATAGTACATTTTAAATACGTTAAAAACAATAGCAACAAAGAAAAAACAAGCAGTGTCCTTATCTTGGGGTTCATTTCACATAACATCATCTTATATGGTCATATGTACATAGCTTTTGACCTTTTCTGCTTGTCCTAGACTTATACTATGGGACCTATGTTTCTTTAGTACAGCCAATTTATGTAGTTTTTAAATTACCATGTGTTGAAATATCAACCATCTTTTTAATAGTTCCAAATTAAGTTAGAAATGTTTTATCCAGAATGACCACCAAACATTTGTGCAGTTTAAATGGCTTACTGGTAACTTCAAGCTGACATTGAAATGTAAAGACATGACCAACTCATCAATATTTATATATAAATGTGTATCAGTTGTTTGTATAGCAACTATACCACAATTAAACCAAAAAATAAATAAAAAGACATGAATTATTACTGCCCAATGAAAAGAATCTGGCAGATTCAAACCATTTTGGGGGTCTCTTTAACAGGAATACAGATATGATATGTTAAATTCTACTAGAAAATCTTTGGAAATACTTCTATCTGGTATTAACTAATTAATTAATTAAATTGAGGATACTTGCCACTAATACTTTTGGTTTTTTTAGTTTGCTTTTCAAATAGGTCCTCATGCGTTTATTTGGGCCAACCTCAAAATGAGATCCTCTCGTGATCCTGGGCCTCGCAATAGTTGGGTCACAGACACTAAAAGGCCCCACAATTTTTATTAAGCATCATAAAGAGTTACAATGCATTCTTTTAAGGAAATTTTTCATCATAATTTCAATGTATGTTTCAATATACAGTTTCTGATTCTAGAGATAAGTCTTTCTAGACTTCCTGGATGACCGTGTCCCCTAAAGTCACAGGATTCTATCAAGTTATAATTGACATGAATACTTTTGATGGGTTAACAAATGTTAGTTGTTATGGATCATGCTTATAAAGCATAATGTCTATATTGTGAACGGCTTGTAATCTCATTAAATATCTACAACTTCTCAGTGGAAAAGCTGTTAAAGAATTTGTGTCCATCTTTAATCTACCACAGACTTAGTCCTAGATGACAACTACAAAAATAAACAGAACTCCCACTGGTACCATTATTCCTGCCACGTGTTAAATATTTACTGAATTAATAAATAGACATTAGAGATATTGTGGAGAAAAATCCTAAATAGCAGGGCTGTGAGGTGAGTAATGTGTGGGAGGCAGAGGAGAGGAGGAAAAATAAAGACATTTCATTGCAAACCTGGGAAATTGTTGGGCCCTTTAATATTAATGCTTATCATAATTTTAAAGAAAGAATGTTGTCTCAGTTTGTGATGAATTAGCCTTCATATCCCACTGAGACTCCCTCCAGAAACTATGCTGAAATGGTTATGTCCATATCTTAAATGTAAAGGACATAGATAAACAGTTGGAAAGCAAAAATGGCTAAAAATGAAGACAATGATCCCACCCATAGGAGAGAGTATAGCAGGGATAATTTAAAAAAAAAAAAAACATAATTGTAGCTGGGAACCAGTGGCTCACGCCTGTAATCCTAGCTACTCAGGAGGCTGAGATCTGAGGATCATGGCTCAAAGCCAGCCTGGGCAGGAAAGTCTGTGAAACTCTTATCTCCAATAAACCACTAGAAAACCGGAAGTGGCACTGTGGCTGAAGTGCTCACTTTGAGCTGAAGAGCACAGGGACAGTGCCCAGGTCCAGAGTTCATGCCCCACGACCAACAAAAAAAAGTATATATATAATTGTATTGTTATTCTTACGGTATCATACAGAGAAGTTACCATTTGGTAAGTTAGGTAATTAGTACATTTCTTTTTGGACAATGTCACCTCTTCTTTTGCTTTCCCCGTTTCCCTCTCCCACATCTAGCAGGAACAATTCTAAACAGTCCCTGAGCAGCACTGCTAATGAACACTATTACAAGCACATTTTTGTTGACTTTATTACGGTTGTTTTCCCATTAGTATTGGTAGGTGCTCCATAGAGATCAGTAGTAAAGATACCTCAATTCTGAGAAAGAATCCTTTTGGTGCCAGAATTTCAGAGACTTCCCAAGTTGTCTGTTCAACTGGGTATCAGCTGAAATATGGTCGAGCACATTCCATTCCATGTTTAAAGTTTACATTTTTCTGAAAACATTCATCTGGTTGTCTCTAAGCCAGCTGAAGCTGAAGCAGAAACTTCTCAGACATCAGGGCTACTCTGGCTGAGGTTTAAGGAGGGTATCTTTCTTTTTTTTTTTTTTTTTTTTTTTTTTTTTTTTTAGTTTAATTTTATTTTATTTGTGAACATACTGTACAGAGGGGTTACAATTACATGGGCAGGATAATGTGTACATTTCTTACCAAGCATTGCAGCCTCCTCCTTTGTTTACCCTTCACATCCCTTCCCAGTATCCCCCCTCCCACCCCAATCCCAATCCTTCTCCTTCCCCTCCTTTCCCCCCCTCCCCCCCCTCCCCGCACCGACGTTGTAAAGCTTGTTTTGGACATGACAACTTGTACTTCTCATTGTTGCAACAGGTCCACCTGTATCCTTAAACAACTGGTTTTTCCCCATCTCCTCCATAAGTTATACTGACATCAAATATAGTGAAAGCAGGGGTTCCCTTTTATTTTATCCAGTTCTTCCATTCTGCTTTAATGATAGTTTTCTTTGTTTTTTTGTTTTTTGAGACAGGGTCTCACTATGTATCCTAGGCTGCTTCAAACTTATGATCATCCTGCTTTAGCCTCCTGAGTATTGAGATGATAGGCATATGCCACCACACCTACCTTGAGTAGTTTTTTTTTTTTTAATTTAATTTTATTTTATTTGAGAACATACTGTACAGAGGGGTTACAATTACATGGGCAGGATAATGCATACATTTCTTACCAAGCATTGCAGCCTCCTCCTTTGTTTACCCTTCACCTCCCTTCCCAGCCTCCCCCCTCCCTCCCACCCAATCATACCCCCCCTCCCCCCCCCGACATTGTAAAGCTGGTTTTGACATGACATTTTGTACTTCTCATTGTTGCAACAGGTCCACCTGAATCCTTAAACGACTTGTTTGTCCCCATCTCCTCCACATGTTATACTGACATCAAATATAGTGAAAGCGGGGGTTACACTGTGGGGGAGGGACATACAAAGCAACAAAGAGATAATATTATAAATGCGTTAGAAACACATGCATGAAAGAAACAAAAACATTAAAATACATATTTGAGGTTTCGTTTCCCTAACATCACATTATTTGACTTTTTCCGCTTGACTCATACCTATACTAGATATTGCAAATAAGGGAAACCATGGGACCTATGTTTCTTTGGGCCTGGCTTACTTCACTTAATATAATTTTTTCCAAGCCTTTCCATTTCCTAACAAATGGGGAAATGTCATTCTTTCTGATGGAGGCATAGAATTCCATTGTGTATATATACCACATCTTCTTGATCCATTCATCTACTGAGGGGCATCTGGGTTGGTTCCATGTCTTAGCTATGGTAAATAATGCTGCAATAAACATAGTTGTGCTGGTAGCTTTAGTGTGGCCTTGTTTGTGATCATTTGGGTAAATGCCCAAAAGTGGGATTGCTGGGTCATTGGGGAGCTCTATGTGGAGTCTTTTGAGGAACCTTAAGGAGGGTATCTTTCAGTCTTGCATTTGAATCCTTCCTGCCTTCCTGCCTTCCTGTAGTCTAACTTGTAAAGTATTCCCTAACTGAGTGATGAGGAGAAATGAGAGGCTCTGCTGAGACTATAATCTCACTCTAAACAGGTATCTGGTGAGGGCTGGTGAATGATGATACATCATGCGGCTCCATCCTCTCAAGTGCCCGGAATCACCTGGATAATGCTGCTTGCTCTAGCTGGTAGACTAGGGGAGTTTCCAATGAGCATCAGAGAGATGTATCCTGCATGGAAGCATCACAGCACCTTATCAGTTGCTGGCCCACAACATAATTATGAACATTGGAGAATCAGCTGCTGGGCCAATGCAGGAATAGCTCCTCTGACATTTAAAAGTATGGATTTTTTCCCTCCTACTTACTGGGCAGGCCTATTGCATATTCGTTTGTGGATATGTTGTCAGGGTGATTGGAGAAGCCATCTTCACTGTGACTACTCTGACTATTGATCCCAGCAAGGACGAAGCACATTCTTCTGGGGACAGCACACTAAATACATATTGGAAAATAAATAAAAGAAATGTTGCTATTACTAGTATTATGTAATATTAATACCAAAGTGAATTATATTTTTTAAGCATTAAGGTGCAAGATTCTATAAAAAGCCAAGCATCACTAAAGCTCCATCACTAAGCTAGTAGCTCTGTCCACAGGACATTTTACATTCTGTTTAGAAAAGGCAGACAGATATATTAGAGCTACATCTCCCACATGCAATCAATAGGCCATAATGATGCATAAATACAGAGTTCACTTAAAAGTCTTACCTTCCAACTCCTAATAAAGCCTTTGGAGTTCGATAGATTTGTGAATACACATTGAGGAAAGAATTTTAGCTGGACAGATTATTGAAATGCTAGAAAATGGGGGTTACGTTTTAGGAAAAGAATTTCTTCCATGGACTGTCAGATCCATGAACCTACCTTGAACACAACTCTGGGGGAGAGACGGATGACTGCATGTTACATTTGACATTTTTCTGTAGTTGATGACAGATTTGGAGTTAAGTCACAGCCTGGATGTGTTTTTTGCCAGCCTTGGGGCTTGAACTCTGGGTCCGTGTGCTGTCGAGGCTACCACTTGAGCCACAGTTTTTTTCTGAGTAGTATATTGTAGATAAGGTCTCATGGACTTTCCTGCCTGGACTGGCTTCAAACCACGATCCTAAGATCTCAGCCTCCTGAGTAGCTAGGAATAGAGGTGTGACTCACCAGTGACTGGCTAGTTGCTTCTTTTTCAAGAGAAGCTAAGGGCCAATGTGCACACTGAGTGAGCCCTCAGCAGATAACAAGAGGCAAGCATCTGTTCCAGAGAGATGTATGAGTAAAGTGCTGGGGTTTTTGTCTTTTCAACTCTAGCTAACTTCTCATCAAGGACAAGGATCTGCCTGACTTCTGACACACTGATTTGAGCTTCATTTTATACCGGGGCTACAAAGACAAAATAAACATGTTCAAATTTTTCACTTCATTATCAGCTGTTTTACCTACAAAACTAAAATATTTTCTGCTTTATACCAGGTAATGCCTTATAAATCCCTTTGCATACATTATATAACACATTTAAATCTCAAAGTCAACCTACAAAGTGTACAAATACTTCATCAGTGATAAATAACTAAGACGAGCAAATGACTTTAAAAATTAACGTTCTCGATGACATTATTTTAAATGAATGGAAAATCATTCTTTTAGTAATTTAACATTGGCACCAATAGGCCAGGAAGATAGACGATTTGACCTCGGCTTTAAAGTTGTCTTCATTGTTAATTTCCATAAAAACCTTAACATTGTCTAATTATAGGGTTCTGCATTCATTGATCTCACTAATTCAACTGTTTTATCTGAGAGCCTCTACTGAATTGATAAATCTAAATTGCACATTTTCTAAACTGCTAAGCTCAGGAGAAATCTTGAAGGTGGCCCGGATGGCGGTTGAATCTTTTGTACCCGTCTAGCACCATCTACTGTAACTTTGCAATATTAGATTTATTGTCCCTTTCTCCATACATGATGTGATGTTCAGATTCCTTTTTACTGTGTCTTGATAGTCCTCAATCCACCAAAGCGTATGTTCATGATCGAACTGGAAAGCAAGCAATGTTGGTGGCAAAAATATGGAAACAACCTGGAACTGGTGGCTCACAGTTGTAAATTCTAGCTACTCCTAATGCTGAGATCTGAGGGTTGGAGTTCGAAATCAGTCAGGGCAGGTAATTCCAATTAACTAGCAAAAAGTCAGACATGGAGATGTGGTTCAAGTGGTAGAACATCAGCCTCGAGTGAAAAAGCCAATGGGACAGCACCCAGGCTGAGTTCAAGCCCCAGTACTGGTGTGTGTGTGTCTGTGTATGTGTCTGTGTGTGTATGTGTGTGTGCACATGTGCATGCATGCACACACATGTGCACACACATACATGAAAAGATAGGGAAATATAGTTGGATGTTCATGGCTTGTTGGATTTTGTCATCAAGAGATAGATTTCTCAGCCTACATGGTTCATCTGGAAATCTTTTGTTGTAGAAGCTGTATTTCTGTTAAACAAACAAACAAAAACCTTTTTCAAAGGAGTTGGGCCAAGAAAAGGGAACAAGAGACATTCTTTAGTTGCCATTGTTGTTGTTTTTGTTTTCCTTTCCTTTTGTCTTGTTTGTTAATTTGTTTGTATTTGGGAGGGTAAGGAAGGGCACATAAAAAGGTAGAAAAAGGGGGATAAACAAATACAACTATGATACTCACTAGAAACTATGTGAAAAATGAATTCCGTATCTTATAGGTGGGCCCAGGAGGGAAAGACTGGGAGAGATGGAAGGAGAGACATGGTTCAAAAAGAATTATACTTATGGCTCATTACCTGATTCATGTAACTGTAACCCCTCTGTATATCAACTCTACAATAACAATTATAAAAAGGAGTTAAAAAACAAAATAAAAAGAGTTGGGGATCCACATATGAAACCCTTCTGAGGCTTTTGCAATTGTGTGTTCACATGATTCACTCATTTATCTGCCTCCCTGGAAGTAATAGGACATAAAGAGAATGAAATCAATATTCTTTTCTTCTTGCCTAGCACAAATGGATACTTACTTGGGGTCAATAGTCCTTTTTGAGGGTTTTATGTAATGTTCAAAAATATCTTTACTTTAGGTAGGGAGAGGCGAGGGTGGAATGATGGAAGAAACCTATGCTTAGCTGTAGTCATTACAAAGGTTCTGGCTTTTGTTTGTGAGATGGCTATGAGGTACTTATTAAATTATTCCAAATAACAGAATAAACATAATGGAAAATTAATTCAAGTAGTCTAGGCATAGACAAGTATTAGAGTGCGTCATAGGCCAGCTCTTTGAACATACAATCCAACACCAAAAGAAAAAGAAAAAAAGTATATTTTATTTGGGTGTTGGAAATCAAAGACTTTGTGCTGATGGTGTTTTGGCCAAGAGAAGTAACAACCCAAATGAGATTCTCAACACGAATTAGGGACTGTCCACAAAGATCCCTACGTGTCTACTCCATCTTTATGTGCATCTGTATTGCTGGCTTTCCCAAAGTGCTGCAGTCTTCTCGTCCAGAGACAGATACAAGAAGGCTCCCAGCAGCACCATTCACAATACCCTAGGTTAGAAAAAAAAATAATCTAAGTACACATCTACAGCAAATGGATCAATGTGTTGTATTCCCAGAAAGAAATACTCTGTAGCTTTGAAAACAGATGATCCACGGTCCACAGATGAAGTTCTCAAAAACAAAAAACAAAAAAGCAAAAAACAAACAAAAAACAAAAAAACACTGAGAGCCCTGTGCCAATTGCTCACACCTGTAATCCTAGCTATACAGGCACTGAGATCTGAGAAACCATGGGTTGATTTTTGTCCAGGCAAACAAATCAGAAAGGATCTTATGTCCAATTAACCAGCAAAAAGCCGGAAGTGGAGATGTGGTTTAAGTGCTAGAGTGGTAGCCATGAGAAAAGAAAAGCTAAACCAATGCAAGGCCCTGAATTCAAAGCCCAGCCCAGTACCAGCATTAAAAAAAAACAACCAAAAACATACAGCATAGCACTGTATACATAATGAAAGAAATGTCATTTGCAAGAAAATGAATAAAGCTGTAGATCGTAATGTGAAGTGAAGAAAGCCAGACTAAGGACATATATTTTCTCTCATATGTGAAATCTAACCTTAATGATAAGCTGCTGCCTCTTCTGAAAGTCGTTCTTCACATGGTTAACCCTTCCTTCCCTTTGCTGTCAGCTTCAATGTCATTTCCTCAAAGAATGATTCCTTTTAACCACAAATTGGGTTCCTGCGCTATTTAACCTGGGTTTACTTGCTTTTTGTCTGTATTTTCCACAAAAAACCACATAAGCTGCATAAGAGATATCACCATATATAGTGATTACTATTGTGTCCTTAATGCCTGGTACACAATATATGTATATTGGATTAACTAAATTAACTGAATTGCTCTAATAAATTAGCTGGGGGAAAAAAAGACATTTGGCTAGGTGCCTAGCTACTTTGGAAGAGGAGATCAGGAAGGTGGTAGTTTTAGGCTAGTCCAGGAAAAAAAAGTTATGGCATCCCATCTCAACCAATAGGTGCTAGAGAATCATGGTTCCAGGCCATTGAGGGCAGAGTTGTCCATATGATCCTTATGTCAACAGAAATTACTTGCTGCATTGGCACATACCTGTCATGCCAGCTATGATGGAAAGCATAAATAGGAGGAAGATTACCACCCAAGCCAGTCTAGGAAAAGAAAGACCCTATCTCATAAATAAACAGAACTGGAGGCATAGCTCAAGTGGCAGATTGCCTGCCTAGCAAACATGAAGCCCTGAGTTCAAACCCTAGCACTGTTCTCCCACCAAAGTAAAATTCAAGAAAACTCAAGAAAATATATGGGGGTGCTGGGAATGTGGCTCAGTGGTAGAGTGCTTGCCTAGCATGCATGAAACTCTGGGTTCGATTCCTTAGGACCACATAAACAGAAGAAGGTAGAAGTGACACTATGGCTCAAGTGGTAGATCACTAGCCTTCAGGCTTAGGGACAAAGCCCAGGCCCTGAGTTCAAGCCCCAGAACTAGGAAAAACAACAACAAGAAGCAAGTAAATGAGGGGGCTATGTGGGAGGAAGATGATCAGTAAAGGGTAGAGGAAACAAGAGAAGGTAACAAGGAGTATGACTAAAAGTCCATTGTAACATACATGAAAATGTTATCATGAAACTCATTGTTTTGTACTATATATATGATAATATATATGATAATAATCTTTAACTAAATAAATTGGACTCTGGATCAGAAACCCTAAAGGCAAATGTTGAATGCAAGACACCAGATGTAAAACAATTTATTCTACAAAATTACATTTATACATGAAGGTCACAAAATAAGCAAAGTTAAACTATGTTTGAGAAATACATGCCTAGATAGTAAAACAAAAACAAAAACAAAAAAAAGCCCAAAAACTATAAAGGAAAGTTAAGATGTCATTGTGGGAAAGGTCAGGTTAGTGATGACCTTTGAAGGTGTGATAACACAATTAGGAGGAGACATGAGGAGAGAGCTTCCCAGAGACTGGCAATCTTGTATTTCTTCACCTGGGTATTTACTGGATAATTCACTTAGCTAAGCACTTATGACTTACACACTTCCTTTGATTTCTATTATACTTCACAATTATAAAAATACTTCACAAATAACCAAAACCTTCTTATGTGTCTTCTATCCATTGTCCGTGTAATTTCCTATTCTATGACTTCAACCTCCCTCAATCTGTTCCCAGTTGCTGATCTTGTCTGTCATTATCAGGAACACTATGGTCAGATCAAATTATAGTCTTCAGTGATTTTGTACATTTCACACTTCTGTACCCAAATGCCAATCCCACTCACCATCCATTCATTTCCATCTCATTGGGTAGATCCAAATGAGACTTTCATACCTAAACTTCTCAGTCAAAGGTAAGATCTTCTGCTTCTGAATTCTCATTTTCATCTCAGCCTCTCTGATACCATATTCTCCTTGGCAGGGTTGTTGATGATAGTGTGTGCATGTGTGTGTGTGTGTGTGTGTTTGCCTATGAGCAAAACAGTTTTGAGCATAACAACTGCTCATTAAATATAGAATGGGTCTGTTCTTTAATGGAGGAATGAGTTTCCATTTGAGTGAGGACTAAAGCACCTTGTAGAGGAATGCCAATAATAATAATAATAATAGTAATAACAATAACAATAATAATAATAAATTCCTGTTTGTTATGGTGACACTGAGAAATAGCTCAACTAACCAAGTAGAGTTTAATCACTATTATAGAAAATTGGGTTTTGTCAATCTGTAAACTGGTCTCCAGATCTCCAAGAAGTTACAGATTATTTTATATTGCTGGTTCTAGAATTGAGAACCAAACTAGTTTTGTGATACCTATCTGCAAGGCTCTAGAAGCTACTGGATAATTTATCATGTGAAAAAAGACCCTCTGTCTATAGATGTATGTATGAGCATTTATAGAGATCACAATTAAAAGCTGTGACTGAGAGCATTGTGTGTGTGTGTGTGTGTGTGTGTGTGTGTGTGTGTGTGTGTGTACTTTGTAAATTACTTTGTAAATCTACAACTTACAAATGTGCATGTTATTGTGAGGAATTCAGAAACTCCTCACCACTTTTCCTCCCCCAAATCTGTAGATAAATTTGAGGAAGGGAGTAAGCTGGGCATTTGAGAAAACTCTAACAGCAACACTAGGTAGACTTTACCATTGGCAGGCTCTAAGGGCATTAACTAGCATCGGTTGGTGCCACCAGTAATTAGGTATTTATATGCATAAGGATATTCCGAAGTTGGCCATTCCAAAGTCAAAAATAGCTGCATTATGAGGAAGAGAGACAGACAGACAGAGTCTGCACATTATAAACTATATTTGGGAACCTTTTCATTAGCAAATGAACATGTGTATTTTTGTTGATTTCACAGAACTTTTCAAAGTGCCACCAGATGTTGAAGGAGGGCCTAATGCTGATGTTAACTTAGGTGGACTTAAACCTAAATAGATGGAAAAAATGAATTATGAGAATACACTCTTGAGAACTTAGCTTGGGTGATTTTGAAAAGCATGGACACTATCTTCAGATGTAAAATTCTAATATATTTAGCTCCAATCAGAATTAACCATTCACTGTAGGAAGCTAGCATTAATGGTTACCATGTAAGACAATTAGTATAGGTAGAGAATCACAAATCAGTTCATTTTACATGTGGAATCTAAAATGCATTATATACATATACAGTATTAAATGCAAAGTGTAGTTAATGGCTAGCAAATGTTTGAAATTCAAAGCAATTCCAGGAAGGGAAGAATGAAATAAGTCCATGTTATATTCATTAGGCAAATGGTCTCAAACCGTTGAGATATTTCCCAAACATTCTGTGAATTGCTGGCTTTAGCATATTGCAATTTTGTTGCTAAAAATTATTAAGAAAATTCAATGGAAGTCATTAAAACAATATACCATAGAAAAGTATGTGCAGAATACCATTGCCATTTATGAAGACGTATTTTCAAATTAGAAATAGGAGAATGTTCCTTGTGCTTTCTCTGAAGACCTAGATGAAGTATAATTCAGGAAATGAAGTCATGTGATTAGAAAATATCATTACCATTCTTTATTAGTATGTCATGGTCTTTTTTTATGGTTTGGATAGTGTCTTTATAAGTCCCTTATGCAAACTCTAAACTCAAATGGTTATCTCTGTTCTGGAAAACTGGAATTGTCTGTGAATTTTATGTAGTTGAACATAAAGAAACACAGCAAAAGATAAACTGTGATTTGTTTTTTCCTTGAATTGGCCAGTTTGAAAGCATTGCAGCTGTAGTTTTCATTGGGGTTTGCTGAAGACATGTGGGGTTTGGATTTTGAATTTCAAGGTTTGTTTTTTTTTTCCCTTATTTTCCACCATTGTTGGTATGTCATTGGCAGTTCACAAGTATTTTTCAATTATGGATGCTGGAGAAAATGAAATAAACCATAATAAAAATAATTTTGTCCAGGTGGTACATAAATCAGTTGAGGAGATACAGTTCTTTGTGGCAAATAAAAAACATATGTATTACGAGTGCACTGAAATATTATTAATCAAATGATTGTTATCTATGTGTCAGGATTTCTATATATAAGGTAGAAGAATATTAAGACAGGATATTGCAATATTGCATCTTTTTGTTTTATGTGAAATAATTGGAAACAAATATGTGAAAATTTTTATGTAAATTTATTAAGCCAAAGTTCATTTCACAGATAGGCAGGGATTTCCCTGTTAGGAAGATGACCTTGTATTTCATCTTAATTTCCAATTTGTTGCATGCTGCTGAATATTATTACCAAATTCAAGCTAGAGATTTTCAAGATGAAAACTATAGGAGATTCAGTGTTAAACTAGCAAAACAGCTGATTACCAATGTAATGTGGAAGCAACAGGAATGTCTAATTATGTGTATGTGTGTTTGTAAAGTGTATGTATATACAATATGCATCTTACTTGACATAATTACTGTGGTATGTAGATTATTTTTCTTACCTGAAACAGACACTTATAACCAGGTCCTGTACATATTTCTGTATACAGATCATGCTACATTGTTTTGTTTTTCTTATTAGTGTCCTATTTTGTAATTTTCAGATTGTTTTCTGTGCTTTGTTTCACAAGTTAATTACAGCTTTAAAATGTTTGCAACTCCTTTGCAACCTTCCTTCAACTATTCCCATAAAATGATTATTATATATGACATTTAGTTAACTTAAAAGTGATTTTAAGTTCGACCTGCAGCCCATGTGTATATTCCTAGCTACTCATGAGACTGAGAGCTGAGGATCATAGTTCAAAACCAGCCAGTCAGGAAAATCTGTGAGACTCTTTTCTCCAATTAAGCACCAAAAACCACAAGTAAAGCTGTGACTCAAGTAGTAGAGCACTGGCCTTCAACAGAAAAGTTCAGGGACAGTGCCCAGGCCCAGAGTTCAAGCCCTAGGACGGTCATACAAAAAAAAAGTGATTTTGACAAAATAATGGCATTTGCAGGGAAATGGATGGAACTAGAAGAAATCATGCTGAGCGAGATAAACCAAGAGCAAAGAGACAAATGGTACATGGTCTCCCTGATAAGTGGATGTTAAATCCAAAATGTTAGGTGATACGACAAAATTAACAGGACTTAAGAAACAAAGGACTTCCACTCGTCTGGTCAAATCACTACTAAATAACCCCATGCTGCTGATCACATGTATGGTATATATGTGTACACCGCAGGGGAACCAGGAAGACGACACAGAACTAGAGGGAATCAGGGAAAAACATATAACAGCGGGACCCATCAGCTGCACTGGACATTGACCAAAATGAACTAAGCAACTTAATAGCAGCGATGGGAGGGAGGGAATGAGTGGGAAAGAGGGAACAACTGATGCTATGCAAAACAAAAGAAATGTACATACTACCCAATGTGGAAGAAATAACTGTATCGCAAAGCTCATAGAACTCATAAATGTTATAGACCGTGATAGACAATTTGCTCCAGGAAAGTTAGAATGTGTTTGTGACTTTAACTGAGCATCACTATCCCACAATACTGTGAAATTTGGGAAATTATGTAACCACTTAATCACAATAAAAATTTTTGGAAAAAAAGTGATTTTAAATAAATGAATGAATTTCTTTATTTGCTCTTTTTAACCATTGGATTGTCTTAATAGATTATTCTGAGCGTTTTAGGGAAAATATCTTTAGACTGTTACAGTTTGCTAGATTTGGTTTCAGTGACCATTTTAATTTTTTCCTACTTCCTTCAATTCTTTTGATTGTTTCTATTTTGATGCCAACTTTTCATCAAAGCTAGATTTTCTGAGCCTTATTAAGAGTTAATGGAAAATATAGTTTCCTTCTTGCTTAAGATATTTACCTAGCAAGAAGTATTTGCATTTTAATTTCTTTTATTTTTTTGGCAGTTGTGAGGCCTGAACTGTGGGGCTGGGCCCTGTCCCTCAGCTCTTCATCTCAAGGCTAGCGCTCTACCACTTGACCAACAGCACCACTTCTGGCTTTTTCTGCTTATGTGGAGCTGAGGAATCGAACCCAGGGCCTCATGTATGCAAGGCAAGCACTCTACCACTGAGCCACCTTCCCAGGCCTCAATTTTAATTTCTAGAATACATTTCATGTGTTATTTTTGTCCTCAAGATATTTCTTTATCTCAACTGGAATCTTTATAGTGTAGCCTAAAGCTCAGCATCTAACAGCAACCTTTCTTTTTGTTGTTGTTGGTCGTGGGGCTTGAATTATGGGCCTGTATGCTGTCCCTTAGCTCTTCAGTTCAAGGCTAGCACTCTACCACTTGAGCCACAGTGCCACTTCCAGTTTTCTCATGGTTTATTGGAGGTAAGAGTCTCACAGACTTTCCTGCCGGGGCTGGCTTTGACTGGCAATCCTCAGATCTCAGTCTCCTGAGTAGCTAGGATTACAGGCATGAGCCACAGGCACCCGGCTTAATAGCAACCTTTCTAACTACAAAATTTCTAACGTTTCCTAAATCAAAGATCTGTAAATTATTAGTAATATATTTAATGCGAGTTAAATGAATACTACTATCACTTACTTTTTAAATGTGCTTAATATGTTCATCACTGTTGATCCAAGGGTGATCTGAATCACTTTCTTAAAATGTGCAAATCATTTCTTCTTTGATGATAAGTTAAGGCTTCAAATTTCTTCTAGCAGCCTCTACCTCCTCCTTCTCATTCTCCTTCATCTCTTTTCTCTTTCTCTTTTGCAAACCATAAGGAAGTGAAAGATAATAGAAGTGAATTCTCAAAAGGTGATGAATATTTTGAATAATAATATAAGTTGGAAAATATCTGTGTGGATGACCTAAAGCAAAAGCAGAATGATCTTTCTCATACATGGTGGTTTTACATTAACAGATGTGTTTATCCATTTCAGCACAGGTCAAATTATCATTTGAAATATATGGGATTTACTAAAAAGTTATACACATTAAAATTATAATGTGTGCACAATCATGTCATAGATTTTAAGGCATTTAGAGCTCCTAATATACATTTAATTATTATGCGAAGGTTCAGCATCAGAACTATATGTCACTCCTGTATTTGTGCCTGTGTGTGAATATGTCAAGTGGTCAAATAGGAAATGTGGAGAAGGAGATTTGCTTGGAATAAATCATTTCACTGACTTGCCACTTAGTGAAAATTCACTTACTACTGAGGTTTAAAATGAAACCAACTGGTGATTGGCAAAAGAACTGATCACGACCATACTTTAGTACTTAAAGCATGGTCAAAAGTGCTAAATTAATGAGTTAAGGTTTGTATGAAGCATGGCTTATTTTACTAAAGAGTCAATTGCCCCACAATTCTGGTTTCTTGCTTCCAAATGGAGGGTGATACTAATTTGGGAAGGCATGATAGGAAGTCCTAGCTTACAACTGGATGACTGTTGTGTATTTTGTGGGATGTGTAGGGAGGGTAAGAGTAAAAAGGCCTCTTGTCTACTCAGCTCACTTTTGAGAGCGGAAGAGGAGTGATAAATGTTTCAAGGAAGTTGGAAGATCAAAGAGCTGAGAGGTTCTTGGTGGTAGAGGGGGCTCAGATTATCTGACATTTCCAATATCCTCTAGTTAATATATGAAATGTCACAGTGTGTCATATCAGTGAACCTCCCCCCACCCAAGCTTGTGCTGTCTCTGAAGGTGATAGCAGTGCTTTGTAAGAATAAGGCAATTTGCATCCATGAAATCCTCCTCAGACGTTAGGGATGTAACTTGAACTCGCCTAATTTCCTCTCAGTGAACTGTTATGGCTCTGTTATCCATGAATTGATCCAAATTCTCCTTGACCATATTCACCTTCTCATCTTGCCAGCTATGTGGGTATAATGTATTCCATATGTTTACTAGTCTCTGTATAAACAAATTCTTCATGTTTGTTCTAAACTCATGCCCCATAAGTGTGGGGGCATACTGCACATTCTAGACTTTCATCAATAATGCTTACGTCCAGCCTGGTCATACCTTCTTGGCGCTTTAGGGCATAAAGGATATTTTAGAGGAGAATTGTTGTACAAAAGAAGGTGTTCTGATATAGTCCTTCACATTGATATTAGAATGAAATGTATTCAGGTTTTTAAAGTTCTGTATAATTCCTTTCATGCTGAAAAAAAAATTTAGAATGAAGTAGAAACATTTTTCAGGGTTAGATTTTGGGATCTTCCAGCTCCCCCATTCTTCACAGCTGTATAACAAAGACAAAGATTTGGTATGCAAAAACTCCTAGCCAGAGAGCATATACAGACTTTCATAATTCACTTGGATATATCAGTCTAACCCTCAATATGTGATAAAAATTGATTATCCATTTAAAGTTGTTTCATGGTCCATGCATGTGTTTCCACTGGTGTTTTAAGTGGCTTTACACAGAGTGAAATAGCATTACTTAAACAGTAAAGTATAAACATAATATGGCTCGTTTATTAAGGTCCCAATGCTGCAGCTGGAAGGCATTCCAAGCGGTCTAGAGACGTAGGAAATGTTGATGTCCTTGACTTCGTTGCAGTGGAGACAATTGAGAAACCTTGATGTAGACTATGAGCCTTCTTTCCCTTCTATTTCGCAATACAGAAAACCTTGTGCTTTTTCCCCTTCTAGTCAAAGTCACTTTTAATCAACTATTCATTCCTCACAGAAATTGTTTGGTAATAAATGTTGTACTTAAAATTTCAGAGGGGGCTGAAATCCATTTCTATGAAAAAATATGGAGTTGCCATCTTTGTTGATGTTAAGGGAGGGAATGTGACCAGTAAGATCATAGGCGAAGAAAGCTGTTTTTTAAAAGAGAGCCAGGTGGGGGGTGGGGGGGAGAGAGAAATAAAACAATTGGGATTTTGTGTGAAATCTTGTGAGATTACCCAAACCTGGCTAACTCTAAGCCTTGGCAATATCTAAAACACCAGGGAAGCTTGTAGCAACCAAGGCTCATGATCTATCCATATCTCTAGGATAATCACCATCCCCTGTGCAGGCCAGCCAGAGAGTCTTTGTCTTTGGATTTCTTCTTGTTGCCAGAGTTTCCTCAATTCACCTGTACTGGCAATGCCAAAGAGCCGACAGTGGGGGTTGTGAAATCCCTTAACATATTTGTGACTCAGGTAACATATTGCTAAGATGCTTTCTTTTAGTTGTCAACAGCTCCCAGTGGTATCAGGCCAGTTTCCCACAGTGTTAACTTGCTCAATAATACACCCCTTCTTAGTTTGCTCCCCTCCCTGCCTCCTCTATCGGTGTTTCCTGACATTACCTCTCAAATGACCTCTTTATTCGCACAATATTTTCTCAAGATCTGCCTCTGAGCGAATTCAACCTTAGAAGATTTTAAATATATATTCTTTTTGCCCAACCTCAAGCCAACCAAATCAGTATCTCGTGTGTGTGTGTGTGTGTGTGTGTGTGTGTGTGTGTGTGTGTGTGTGTGTACACATGTGTGTGCTCTGGTCCTGGGACTTGAACTCAGGGTTGTCCCTGGGCTTTTTTGCTCAAAGCAAACACTCTACCACTTGAGCCACAGCCCCACTTGCAGCTTTTTGGTGGTTAATTAGAGATAAGAGTCTCACGGATTTTCCTGCCTAATCTGGCTTCTAACTGTGATCCTCAGATTTTAGGCTCCTGATTAGCTAGGATTATAGGCATGAATGGGCCACCAACTCCTAGCATACTTTTCAAATACATACATTTAATCTCATTTGTCTCCTAGTTTGGAAAACACTGTACTCTTTCATCACATCAGATCACAACAGTGAGCAGAAGCACTAGAAATGGCTTTTAGAGCATGGTGGCTATCAATTAAGCCATATCTATGTGAAAACATGGGTTCCACCATATTCTTTTTTTTATTATTATTGTGAAAATACCATACAGAGGGGTCACAATTACATGGGCAAGGTAATGAGTGCATTTTTTATCAAGCATTGTTGCCTCCTCCTTTGTTTCCCCTTCCCACCTCTTCCCATCCCCCTCCCCCTCAGCCCCCCTACCCCCCCACCCCCCCCGCGCCAAAGTTCTAAAGTTCATTTTCGACATAACATCTTGTACATCTCATTGGTGCAATGGGTCCACCTGTATCCCTATTTAAACAATTTGTTTTTTCCCTTCCCCTCCACAAATTATACCAACATCAAATACAGTGAAAACAGGGGTTATACCGTAGGGGAGGGACATACAAAGCAACAAAGTAGTATCTTATAAATATGTTAGACACAATAGCAAGAAAGAAAAACCATTTGAGTCCTCAACTTGTGGTTCATTTCGCTTAACATCAACTTATCTGACCATTTCTGCTTGTCTCAGACATATACTAGTTATTGCAAATAACTATGGGACCTATGTTTCTTTGGGTCTGGTTTACTTTACTTAACATAATTTTTCCCAAGTCTTTCCATTTCCACCATATTCTTATTGCGAATCTCACAAACTCCAGGAAAAGTTAAGATTAGGACAACTTAATCCATATACTTTTAGGCTTAAATCACTGGGATGAACTTGATGACTGGAGTACATACATAGAATTTACTCTGGTTGTTCCTAAGGAAAACACTTTGTTTTTCAAGATAGAAGCCATCTTAGCTTAACAAAGGAGAGTAATAAAAACCTAACTGAGGGGTAAAACTTAATTGCAAGTCTGTAACCCCAAGGAGACTGAGGCAGAAGGATTGAAAGTTCAAGCCCATCTTACATAGCCCCTCTCAGTTTTGGGGGAAAAAACTTGACTATGCTTACCAATATTGTCAGTAACTGGAAGGAAAGAAATTTAAAGTCAGCCTTCAAAGGGTGCCAATTTGAGAATAATGAAGCACTGATGGTTCCGAATTTACTGGGGCCAGTTCTGAATCTATGGCTTTCAATACATACAAATGATTGTGAGAAGTCTGAACAAAATCACTTTGAAACCTGAACAATGAAAATACATTTTCAGAAGAAAGACAAACAGAAGGAACTATGCTAGTTGAATCTGGAGAAAATGCCCACTAATGAGAGATAAGTATTAATTATCATAGAACTAGACCTTTAAAACTTCCCTTGTAGATACATCGGAAGTAGATACTTTTAAGTACAAATTCATTTGTTTCGTTATATACCCTTGAGTTTCCAATGCAGGCTAAGTGAAGTGCTTAGTACAGGGGCTTTGAAGGTGAGCTCAATGTTATCCTGACTTATAATAAATTCGAAGTAAGGTAGACAAAAAAACCCCAAACATCCAGTGGTTTTGGAACATAAACTAATAAAGTATGAAATTCCTAGAATGAGTAGAGTGGCTAAATAATATAATATATGCAAGAAAAGCTATGGCTAATTTCTTCTAAGATAGAACTTCTTTCTTTTGTAGAACATCTTGCCTGTGGGTCTGGGGAGGTGAGGGATGTGGTCAAATAAGAGGTTTTTTAAGAGAGAGAAAGGGATTTTTGACCTGGGGTATGAAGAAGAAAAGGTTGTTTTTCAGCAGGCAGGAAAAGGTGCCACACCAATTCAGGCAATAGAAGTAGCCTGGTCAGAGCTTGCAAGCATCTACATGGGGCCTCTTGCTTCTGTCTATCAAATCATGAGCATTTGTTCTAAACCTATTCCAGTTTCGTTAAGGTCACCAAGCCTGCTCTGGCTCCATTTGCCTTTCTTTAGTATAGCAGATACCAACATGCGCTTGCTGACTTCTTCCTCACAGCCTCAACATCTCTGTGTTTCTCTGCACCTTCTCACTCATCTCAGAGCTGACCTGCTCAGCAACTACCAATGCAGCAGATACGACACCATATTCTTGCTCCTCCACCAGCCTTTACTTCTGTGTGCACGCCTGCCTCTACCTCTCCTTCTTGTGAGTCTCAGATATTTTCTGGACTCTCATCTATTATCCTGACTCTTTCTGGGCTATTGATTTTTTTTTTTGCTTTTTTCTTCAATTACATAGTCACAGTTTTCTTTCCTTTAAAAAGAAGTCATACTTTCCCCTTGCATTCCTCCTAAGAAATGCTAATCCGTCTCCCTTCTCATCTTCCCCAGGCTGCTAGAAAGCTAAACCTATACCTGCTTCCTTTGCTTTAATACCTACTCCCTTGCTAATGTCATGCAACCTAATTTCACTTCCTCACAATCAATCTTTCCCTCATAGTTGCTTAGCTGCACATGTCTCAAGACTTTACCAGAAGCAGGACACTGGTGGTGAGTTCAAGCCTCAGTTTTGGCCTGTGCACACACGTGACAATGCACACACCCACCCACACAAACACATACTCACACACACACACACACACACACACACACACACACACACACACACACACACACACACACACACACGAGTTTGCCAGGGACCGTCTATGGGGTTTGGAGCCCCTGTACCAAATGGCTTTGCAGGCATTTCACTATCCTTTTTGGTCTGTTTTTCTTCCACAGCTTTAAGGAACAGAATTAACCCCTCATTCAGTAGACATCCATGTCTACTCCTTCTCTGTTAGAGGTCAATGCTAAGCCTATACAAATAAGACCCTTCAAGGTGTTAACTATTAGACATATCAATGTGTTGGAATAAAAGCATGTACCAAGGACTCTTGGAAAGATGATTAGGAAGTAAATAGGAAGGGAGTAATCAAATGCGGGGGTTGAGGAAGGTGTAGGCATGACCCCAAAGCATTTGTACCCTTTATGTGTTTTGTGTGAAGTGACCATTGGAAATCTAGTTAAGTTGAGCCCTTTGGACTAGTAAAGATACACACTCAAGAAGTAACTTTGGATCAGGTGCTGGTCGCTTATTCCTATAATCCTAGCTACAAGGAGGCGGAGACCTGAGGCCTGTCTTTTCAAAGACAGCCTGGGCAAGAAGACTCTTATTTCTAATTAACAACCAGAAAACCTGAAGTGGAGCTGTGGCTCCAAGTGATAGAGTGCTAGCCTTGAGCACAAAGAGTTAGGGACAGTGCCCAGGACCTGAGTTCAAGCCCCACTATGGGGGTGGGGGGGGGGGGGAAGAGGTAGGTTTGGTATCAACTATCAGAAAGGGTGGCAATACAGGTGACACAGCTACAGAAAAAGAAGCCAACTAAGGGCACAGATTTGAAGAGAGGGCAAAGAGAAGCCTTGAAAAAGGATATCTCCCTTCCACACCCTTTTCCATACCATCGGAAGAGAAAGATTTAAAGTGAAGATTTGTTCTGGTCACTCCGCTGCTTAGAAACCTTCGGTGGCTCTTGTATTGCCTGAAAGATAAAACAAACAGGGGGAAAAAAACCAATCTCCTTAGCACACTTCAAGGCCTAACCTTGTGTATCTTGCTTTGTTTATCAACTCTCCTTGGCAGGAGGCATACTTAAACCCAGTGATTCTCAACCTTGAGCTTGAATGGAGAACTTGGCATCCATAGATGGTGAGGTTTCAGTCTTGAAGTTTCTCATTTTCAACTCTGATGTAGAGCCTCAAAATGAACAGTTCTAATGAATCTCCAGGGATGCTGATCATATGAAATCAACCTGACCAAGATAGAGATTTCTGCCTCTGTGTCTTTACTACTCATATTCCATGCCTGTCATTTCCATTCTTTTGCTGTCTGTGAGAAATTTCTAGAAAACTTTCTAACCAATCCTTCCCAGAGACTATATTCTCAGATTCCTGCATCCTTCCTGCTAACAGTTATTGGGCGTCTAAACTATACTTCATTTGCCACAATAAGTCAGAGAACAATCCAAACTCAGCCCTATAAGCCCCTGTTGCATGGGGCCTAGTCTTAATAAGCTGATGTGTGGCCTGCCCTGGTCAGAATCTTGGGTGGTCTGCAAACTTACAGGAAAGGAGGCTGAAGGGAGAATCAGCAGCTCTAATTATGAATCTCAGGAGGAAGAATGACTGGGAGCCGACCCATTGACACTACTGGTGCATTTTTCTTTTGTCCACCCCTCTAACACAGATTTCTTAAGTGTCAAAATGGACCTCACTGCAGTGTGTGCTGCCTATAACTGCCTTGTACCTCAAATGTGCTTATTTTTGAATGGCTGGAATGAGAAGCAGCAGTGTGTCTAATTTGTTATTTGCTTCTAAGTTTATTTAAACAGAAGAGGCCCTGACAGACGACATCTGTGCCATATACATTTGTCACATTTATGTCACATTTATGTTAACATACAGCTTTTGAAAGTACATTTCCTACTATCTCCATTATCTTCTGTTATCCTCCTGGTTTTATCTGATCAATTAAGAGGTAGCTTTTGACCAGCTGGCTATTAGGCAAAGAGACACGGATTTACCTACTCCATAGAGCTCCAAAGAATGGGGACAAGTACAAAGTAGGGCATTTCTAAACAATGGTTTTTGTTTTAAATTTAAAATATTAACTTCACATAGAACTTAGTTTTCCTAAAATAAATTTCAAAATTAAAAAGAAAGAAAAGAAAGAAAGAAAAAAAAAAAGAGGATGATCTGTTGGATTTAGACTCTTGTTTTCTTTTGGAAGCCTTATACCAGGCTTTTTCTGCTCATAGCACAGTAACACAGCACCACGTTGCCATCTAGTGTCTCAAAACAGTATTACCTGTGGTAGAAGCAGGGAGCAGTTTCTTTTGACTTTATTGAAGCGCAGTCTTGTAAGGGACTTCGTTGCATCCTACAGTACTATAGGTCCTACTGTGAAAAGCTATCTTCTAAGTCTTTGGTAAACAGACAAGCAGAGGTGAATTCACAAACTGCCATTTGTGCCTTTAGGGGAAATAAAACCTTACTGAAAGCTGTTTAATAGAGGGTAGTGGGGATGGGAAAGTGGGAGCAAGCTAGAGGGTCAATTTTATTAAAGTACTATATATGCATGTGTGAAATACCACAGTGAAGCTCCTTTGAACAATAGAATGCACTTAAAATCTTACGGACAAATATGTACAACAGGATGGGATAGGAAGGGGAGGCAAAGTGTGAATGGAGAGAGTAAATGGAGAGAGTGAAGGAGAGTGAATATGCTCAAAATACTTTATCATATGTATGAAAATGGATCAAGAAAGCTTGCTGAGATTGGTTTGGGAAAATAAGAGACAGGGAGAATAAGGGACAGTGACACAGAAGGTGAGTTTGATCAGGTGCATTGTATGCATATATGGGCATTTCAAAATCAAACCCCCCATCCTGCAACTAATTGATGCTAATAAAAACATTATCAAAAAGAAAAGGAAGAAGAAGTAAAGAAATTCTCCTATGTATCCATGGTAGGAAAGGTAACAGGAGATCCAACAAGGAAGTGAAATGTCTCAGTTGCTCCGCTGCAGCTAACAGGAGGCCTCAAAAATGTACTGCAGTTGACGAAGGATCTCAGCATGGAGGTTACATAAAGTAGTGACCAGAGCAAAAACTACCAGGGTTCAAATCCTTATTCTGCCATTTGCCATGGAACCTTTGGAAAATCATTTAGCTTCTCCACCCTTTGGTTTCCTCACCTGTACAACGTTGCTCAGATTGACTACAAACTCCTAGCCTCAACTAATCCTGCCTCCGCCTCTCAAGTACCTGGGACTACAGGCACACACTGTCACCAGCTATACAATCTTCGTTTGTGTCCTTAACTTACTGCTTACTACTTGGGTGAATTTAAGCACATTTTTTAACCTCTTTCAGCCTCATATTCTTTATATATAGGGATTACTACTTTTTGGCTGTAAGCTTAGCAGACTAAACCTATTTGACATCCGTAGCAGCTCATGTAAACACTGTCTCTTTCCCTCTACATTGCAAAATATTTTTTCAGTAAGAATCATGAAATGAAACTAATAATGATCCCAAGGAAACAGTGCCAAAAAACCATTTCAAATGAAATAAGCATTACCATACCAAAAAGGAAAGTGAAATTGGGTTAATATTTTATTTATTTCAATATATTTTTAAGGAGGGATAAGCCCACCTGAGGCCATGTCCAATCGAGTAAGCATCATAAGGTTCAAGGCTGGTTGGCACAAAGAATGACAGATCTAAGCATCTCAACTTTCCACAGTCACTATCCTCTTACGTTTTCAAATCTACCTTAGAAACACGGGAATATGCAATAGCACAGGGATTAAAGATGTGAATTGCATCTGAAGTGAGTGTAAATGATTCTGAACCCCCTCAAACTTCCTCTAGAGTCAAATGCATTAACAAAGTCCACATGTATCAGAGGACTCACTGGGGTTCATTGCGAGATCTTTGCCTCATTATCTTTTCTGCAGAAAACATTGGTCATTAAAGGGTAAGTGTTAAAAACATACTTATGTGTATATTATTTACAACTCAGCAGCAACTTCCACAATTGCAGAATTTTAATTCAAAATGATATTTGGGGGTGGTGAAGAGAGGCATATTTTATCACTGACATTGTTTATTAGGCATCATTGTTTATGACTGTTTGACCATGAAGAGAAGAAAAAAAGTGACCACCTTGTAACTGGCTTTGATTTTTCTACAAACATATCCTCTTACTGCTCATACCTGGGGACAGTGAAGGCTTTTAAAGTCTCAAATTTATTACCTACTATTTAAAAAAGTTAAGTGACAAAGCCTACCAGGACAATATATTCAATATTGAATATTTAGCATATCCAATCTTCCACAAGTTATTTCCTCTGGTTCATCTCTTCTACCCACTCGAAGCCTGCTCTGCAAACTTTCATACATACATATTCATAAATAATAATTTTGAGCTTTCGGGAGATCAATGAATGGCAGAGTAACTGCTACATTCAACCTTATATAGTGAGTGAAGATAAATAATCTACAGCTTTGGCCCCCACTCAAAAAATGTGAACCTTTTCCTGGAGTTTCTCTTAAGACATCTCTTTTTTTATGTACTTAAAATAATTTTTATTTAAAAATCATGTTTAGTTTAAAAGTCAAAAATTAATTTTGTTTTAAGTTGTAAAGATGACAGATTTATTAGATAGTAAGTTTAAACATTTTACTATAAAATAAGTGTCTTCTTGTGATTACTTATTATCATTACTATTATTGTTATTATTTAGTTGATATACTGAGAGGTTACAGTTACATAAATCAGGTAGTCAGTACAATTCTTTTGAACCATTTCCCCTTTCCATCACTCTCTCCCAATCTTTCCCTCCAGTCCACACCCATCAGATATCCAGTTCATTTTCTACATAGTGTCTGGTGAGTATCACTGTTGTGTTTGTTCATCCTTGTTCCATCTTTTATGTGCTCTCTCTTACCCTCCCACATGCAAAGAAGACAAAGGAAAAGAAAACAAAAACAGCAACAATGGCAACTAAAGAGTGTCTCTTCTTTCCCTTTTTTGCAGTTCATTTCATAGAATATTATTTTATATGATCATCTGTCCATAGCTATTGAGCCTTTGACCACTATTCCTATATGTAGCCTCCTTTGGTCTCTGTATGCTAATGACTAGGGGCCTATATAATGTATCCTGTCCCGATTTTATTTGTTTTGGTTAGTGTGTTTACTTGTAGATTTATAGGCACATTCTAGTTACTACAAATGAGGGAAACCAGGTAGCCTATGTTTCTTTGGTTCTGGCTTACTTTGCTTAAGACAATATTTTCCAAGTTCAAGACATCTTTCAATACAGAAAGTTAGAATTGTTCTGAGCTGTATTAGCCCTATGGATGTAGAGGTACCAATATAGGGGGTGGCTGGTGAGTCTGTCATTTCTCAGATTTCAGATCTGTTCCTGGCCCTTCATGTCTTCCACTCCGAATCACAGAACACTCCATTTGCCTGGCTTCTGGGCAGGTTAGACTAATGGAACACATAGTAGAAGACTGGAGGGGAAAAGGAGGGAAGAGACCTGGCACTCTCCCTACCCTCTCACTGCCTCAGGCAGTGACTATATAGCTGTCTCCTCCACAGAGACAAATTTCCTGAAGAGTTAATGAAGCTGCAGCTCGAGGGCCTCTCACTTACACAGGCCTCTTCCAATGCCCTGTGTGCATAATTTTCAACAGCTTTATTGAAATATAATTTACATACCATAAAATCCACCCATTGTAAGGATATGGTTCAATGCTTTTTAGTAAATTTATCGAGTCGTACAACCATCACCACAATCCAGTTTTAGAATATTTCCCTCCCACATCCCTCCCAAAGTTCCCCCGTGTCTGTTTTCAGTCAAGCCTGGCTCCCAACCCCAGACCCTAGTAACTGTTAATCTACTTTCTGTCTCAACAGATTTGCCTATTCTGGACACTTCATACAAACGCAATCATAATATGTGGTCTTTTATAACTGGTTTCTTTCACTATATAGAAGATTTCTGAGGTTCATCTCTGCTGAAGCAGGCATCGATACTTTATTCCTTTTTATTGCCAAATAGTGTTTCATTAGTTGGACATTCCCTATTTTATTTATACATTTTCCAGTTGTTAGACCTATATCTAATTTTATATTTAGAACTTTGCATTATTTTTCTTTAAAAAAAATAAAACAATTCAGGTGCTGGTGGCTCAAGCCTGTGATGCTAGCTACTCAGGAGGTTGAGATCTGAAGGTGTCAGTTCAAAGCCAGCCCAGGCAGGAAAATCCATGAGACTCTTATCTTCAATTAACCACCAGAAAAACAGATACAGCACTATGGCTCAAAGTGGTAGAATACTAGCCTTTGAGCAAAAGAATTCAGGGACAGAGCCCAGGCCACTGACTTCAAGACTCATGACCAACAAAAACAAACAAAAAAATCATTCTTTAGACTTTGTAAGGTAAACCTGGAACTGCCTCTGTCTCTGTGTCTCCAATGCTGTGGCAGGCAGCCTTTAGGGGTGGGTCCCTGGTATCCATCCTCTCTCTTTGAGTGTGAGTTGGACCCTACTAGCTTCCTTCTAACAAGCAGAATCACAGTTTAAGGGTTGGTATATCATTTCTGGGATTGGCTTATAAAAGCACTTTGCCTTCCGTCTTGCTGTCCCTTTTCTCACATGTTCTGTCTTTATTTAAAAAGAAGAAAAGTTGCTACATTGTAAATAGCTCTATGGAGAGGTCCATGTGACAAGGATCTGGTGTCTTCCACCAATAGTCAGCCAAGAGAGGTCTGTCTCGCTCCATGTGAGCGAACCTGGCCGAACTTTAACATAACTGTATCCCTAAATGACCCCTTTATGACAGTCCATAAGCTGCAATCATCAGCTAAACTATTCTCAGATTGATGATCCACAAAGCCTTACAAAGTAACAAGTTTGGTGTTGACAGCAGCTAAGGTTAAGGGTCATTTGTATTACAGCAACAGACAAATACAATCTCCACCTAGTAACCCCTCCACTGTCCATCCCAACACCCACATGACAGCCTTCAGCAGGCCTCTAACTCTGCCTTATGGTCTTGGCTTTTGGTGCCTGGCAATACTACCTGCTCGCATTTTCCACCAGGGTCCTAAGGCTAGTAGCAACTTCCTGCTGTGGCTAATCTTCATGTTGCTTCATGGACACCTCTTTGGCCTCTTATTCTTTGCTGACCTATGTTATCAGCTTCTGGCATTAGGTGTTAGACCCTCTGTGTGAAACACAGAGCAGTGTTTATTTGTAACATTGCAAGGGAAAGCATTCATCCTCTATGACTCATTGCCTCACTTAAGCTTTCAAAAGTCTGTTTAGAGGAAGAAAAAAACAGTGTAGGAATGAGAGTCCTGAAGGTCCTAGAATCAGTCTTCACAAGTAAAATAGGCTAAGACAGAAGAGCACCCACTGAGCTTGCAGATAGCAGGACAACAGCCCTGAGAGGTGATGACAGAGCAACTGAGCTGTCTTCTCACCATCCCTCGCTTTGGTGAGCTCTCCGGAGCAGCAAGAGGAGGTGTGCAAGCAAGAGTGCATGCTCTTCAGTGAAACAGTCATCCTTGGATTCCCCTTTGCAGAGGCTCCTGGAGGTGGGAGTAGGAGGACTGTTGGGAAGACTGCACGAAGAGAGGACACAGTCGTGATTACAAAGAGACAAGCTCATTTCCTCTGGAGCTTCGTGATCTCCCTGAGAGTCCCATAATTGCTAAAGTCTGGCTTCTCTGGGAAAGGATTTAATCCCCTAACAGGATGAACCTGTTTTTATGGACTGCTGTTAGTCTATGAACTGGTGACCAAGGAAAAGGTCCTCTGATGGACAAAGAAACTGACCTTTCCTACACCCATCTGAGCAAATAGAGGGGGTGGGGAAAGCCTTTGGGTTTAATGGTTCAACTTCCATCCCTATCATGGTTGTGGGGAAGGGCCTCTGGCTGGGGGAAGTGTTTTCTTTGGAATCAATTTTGTTCCCAGCCCCAACACTGCTGTTGTCTCTTATAGATGGAGGTTCAAGAGTAAACGCAACAACCCAAACAACGTCCTGGTATCTTTGACCCCCCAGGGGTGTGTGCTTCAGAAGCAGTGGTCATTCTTCACTTACACCCTGTAGCCCAGTTTTCTCATTTCTGTTTCTGGAGCATCACACTCTCTCCTGTGTTATTTTATGGACCAGCATCTTTGGGCTTCCTTGCCAGTTCTAACTGAGGAATTGGCAGCCTTTTCTGACACCAGTGGGCTCAGTAGGTGTCTCTGAATCACAGAGGTGATGGATTACCTTCCAGACATCATGTGTCTCTCATCAGTGCAGACATCCAGCTGACAGAAGGACAGACAGAATGTTGGCAATCGGCAAATCTCATGTCAGAAACCCTGCATGGAGTTCACATGCAGGAGTTCACAGTGTGAATGGGGGGAAAGGGCATACAAAGAGGGAAATTAGGGGGAAAAAACCAGCTCCGAGGATTATAAGATTGATTTCATTCTAGCTGCAACTGTCAGCTGCTTGGGGAATCTGAGTCTAAGCCTCAGCTAGAGCTGGGGAGAAGTTAAATAAAGAACAATGGCTAATAAGAAAGACATCTCTCCCCTCCTTTTACCGACCACTACTGCTTTCTCTTGCTGGAATAGATTTCACTAAGCAATTCAGGATTGACTCTTATCATTTACATCACCATTAAATATTAATCCACTATCCTGTAATTGTTCATTGCTTTGTGAATCTGAGCTGGATTCTGTGCAGAATTATGCCTGTTTGTTCTCCTCGGGTTTGTTCTTCCTCCTCCTTCTCTTTGGGATGTTGATGTCATCATTAAAGGCAATTGGGCACAGGGTTCCCGTCTAATGCAGGGGACAAGCTCAGAAGCAAGAAAGTCACGCACTGCCCACCAGTGTGTTTGATGGTTATTCGTGGTGTGATGATGGGACTAATGTACATTACGCAGCCTCTCAGGGCTTTAGTCTGTTCACACATCCATAAATTACAGTGCAGCCTGGGTAGAGTTCATATGGAAAACCACCATTAAAAATGTTGAAAGGGACAACATTGATCAAGATATATTGTATTCATAAACTGCATTGTTAAATGGCAACTCCTTTGTACAACTACATAAAGATAATAATAATATTTCTAGTGTCCTTAATTTAGGGACCACAAATCAATTAGGTGACTAGTCATTACAAATGCTTCATGAATTGAAAGACAGAACTCATCTCTGTTTTGTAGATGTAGAAGATCTGAAGATCGGCAGTGGTGAATATATAAGGTTGAACTCTGGTTTGGCAAGGACCTGCACTCCTCTGAGGCAGCTTACTACTACACATTCTGTGGAGCTCAGCAAGCTGTCTTTTGAAATATTTGAAAATGAGAACACTCATTTGGCATATGAGCTTTAATGCTTTTGAATGTATGTAACTAAACACACAACTAAAATAGCTTCTGCCTTAAGGATACTTGTCATTCCATATACCAAGCAATCCAGAGATGGGTGGCATCAGGTTAGTTCAGTAACTCTCACTGGCACCAGTGACCCAGGCTTCTTCCATCATCCTGTCTGTCGCAAAGTGCCTGAGCTAGTCTCCTCATGGTTGCAAAATGTCTGCCATGGTTCCAGGCATTGAATGTAAATAGAAACATGTCCAAGGGAAGAAGACAGGTGTCTCCTTCCATGAGAGATGTTGTATCAAAAGCCTCCCTTTTCGATTTTTATTGGCTAGAGTTGAGTCAGATCTCATTCCTTGGCTACAGGAGAGGCTGAAAAGTAAGAAGCTCATATTTCAATTTTCTGAGATGGTAATCTCCTCAAGAAAGGAGGAGAAAAGTATCATTTATATATTTTTATTGTAAAAATACTGTACAGAGTGGTTACAGTTACATGAGTAAGGTAATGAGTACATTTCCTATTCAGCATTGTTACCTTCTCCTTTGCTTTTCCCCTGCCATCCCTTCCTTCCCCACCTCCCCAACTCCTCCTTCCCTACCCCACCCCCCCCCATCCAAAATTGTAAAGTTCATTTTCAACATAGTGTCTTGTACATATCACTGTTACAATGAGTCAACCTGTATCCTTATTTAAGCATTTTGTTATAGCTCTTATTTTAACCAACAGCATTTGCCACACAGAGCTAACCTTTTTGTGTGCCAGTAATGGGGCTTTAACTCAGGACCTCATGATCTTACTTAAGGTTTTCACTCATGGCTTGCACTGTACCACTTGTGCCACAGCTCCACTTCTGGCTTTTTGGTGGTTAATTGGAGATAAGGCTCTAACAGACTGTTTGCCAGGAGCTGACTTTGAAACTTGAATCCTCAGATCTCAGCCTCTTGAGCAATTGAGATTACAGGTGTGAGTCACCAGCACCTGGCAGATTTAACTTTTATTGAGTTCTTAGAATTTACCTAGCACTACAGGTGGACCCATTGCACCAATGAGATGTACAAGATGTTATGTCGAAAATGAATTTTACAACTTTGGCGTGGGGGGGGGGGGTGTTTGAAGGGGGGGAGATGGGAAGGGATGGGATGGGAAGGGGAAACAAAGGGGAGGCAACAATGCTTGATAAGAAATACACTCATTACCTTGCCCATGTAATTGTAACCTTCTGTACGGTATTTTCACAATTAAAAAAAAAAAGAATTTACCTAGCACTGTATTAGGCACCATCACATGCATTACACCACTCACCTAATTAAATTCTAATAAAGTTACTATGATCAATAAGTCATTTTTTGCTGTCTTAGAAGATATCTTGCTCCTTTATCTACCTTTACAGCCCTGGTTCATTTTGACAAATATGATTACTATCCTGATAGGATCTCCACTTATCTATAGAGGGTATATTCTAAGACCCCCAAGAGGATCCTGAGTCTACAGATTATACCAAACCCTTTAAAAATTGTGCTTTTTATATAGTTTAATTTATAAATCACAGTTTTTATAAACTAGGTACAATGAGAGATTAGCAGTAAAAAATAGTAATAAAATAGAATAAATAGAACAATATTCTGTACTAAAAGTTATGTGAATGTGGTCTCTTTTTCTCTCTTTCACTTACTATGGGATTTTCCATTTAATGTATTTGGACTGTGCTGGATGAAACTTTGAAAAGCAAAATTGTTGGTAAGGGTGGGGGATGACTGTACCTAATTAAGTAAACTGAAACTCAGTACTAAAAGGAAGGACTGAAAAATGTAATCAATAAGAGTTCATCCAATCTGGAATATGGGATTTTAGTTTTTAATTTAGTTTTTAGTAGAGAGTTAACCTAAGAACAGGACTAAACAGACCATACTTAATATTCCAAGCAAAAGCCCCAAATGAAAATGTCTTAATTTTTGTACATTCAAGTTGGGAAAGAAACAAAATAGGCTAGGCTTGCCACAAGGAATGGTGTAGATAAAAAGCATCTCAGTACTCCTATATTACAACACTTTAGCTTAGATTGACCTATTGGCTGGGCTTATTCATTTCAAGCTCAGTGAGAATATATTATCATTCACCTATGTTTTCTATTGGAGTTTCTGTCAACAAGTAATCAAGTCTCTCCAGATGTTTCATTTGCTATAACAAAGCCACTGTCACAAACAATAACGCACAGATGTTCCCTTTGAGAAGCAGATTAAAAATGTTTTGTCAATGTTTTCAAATTATCAAATGAATTGGGAAGAATATGGTTGTGAAATTGGTTTCAGGACTATGTATTTGAAACTGGATTTTTAAAGAAATTAATTAATGATAACCTCTTGGGGTAAGATTAAGCAAACTTCAACAAATAAAGTAGAAAAATAAACGTAGGGTTTGTTGGCAAGTAAGATTCAAATGGTTGGAGATTTCATTTGCTTTTTTCACAGAATTTGTTTTTCATTTTCTTTCCCATCTTTGATTTCCTGTACCATACTTAGACAAGGGAGTCTATTTGCCCCTGTGTTACTGCTGAGTCTTTGTCTCTGAGCTGGGTTTTCTTTCTTTTCTAATTCTTTCAGAAGATTTGAAAGCTCTTTTTACATCCTCCTGTTGGTTATCCAGAATATTTCAGAGCCTTATTTGCCATTTCTCCTGTTATTTTTTTTAATAGTTGTATCATTTTCTTTTAGCTTCATATGTAGTATTATTACATACTACATTTCATTTCTTTTTTTGTCTTATTTTTCTGCTGTGCTGTTGCTGTTGATACTTTATTTGACTGCTTTCCTCTTTTTACTTAATATATCTTTGTGAAGGGTTTGATCATGATCATTTGTGAGGGGTTTGATCATCATCTTTTTTATTGCTCATGTTTAAATGAGGTATGTTTTCCTGTACTTTTGGGATAAAGGATCTTGAATAGGGAGTGAGCAAACCACAACTGCTCTTGCTGCACTGGCGGCTCATGACTATAATTCTAGCCACTCAGGAGGCTGAGATCTGAGGATTGTGGTTCAAAGCCAGCCCAGGCAGGAAAGTCTGTGAGATTCTTCACTCCAATTAACCACCAGAAAACCGGAAGTGATGCTGTGGCTCAAAGCTCAAGGACAGTGCTCAGGCCCTGCATTCACGCCCCATGACTGATAAAAAATTTTCAAAAATTCTCAAAGAGCTCCCTTACATTCTTTCCTCCCTGTAAGGACAGGATAAAAGAAGTCAGCAGTCTGCAGACCAGAATGTGATTCCATCCAGGATCTGACCTTGGTGTCATCCTGAATTCGGGCTTCCTCACCTTCAGAACCGCAAACAATGAACTTCTGTGGTTATAAGTCACATAGTCTGCAGTACATTGGATATAGTGTAGCAGCCAAAGTGTACTAAGACAGCTGTGTTCCCTGCTTAAAGGTTCCAACTTCTACACCTCTGCTTTGGCTGTGAAGTCAGGCTGGCCTCATGGGCACATGGATTGTGCAGTTTCATAGGGTGCTTCCTTCTCTGGATGTCATGCTCTGCTGTTCCAGTCATGAAACTTCTAATAGATTTTTGAACAAGGGCACTAGATTCTCATTCTGCGGGTCCTCTGAAAATTATGAAACTGGTCCCACTGAGGAGTACTAGAAATCTGAGCCTCCTCCATGCCCAGTTCTGATACTAAGCTACTCTAGATCTCTTCCAGACAGTCAAGATTTTTTTCCTCTTCTTCTCCCTCTCCCTCTCCTTCTACCCTCTCCCTCCCTCCTCTCTCTTTTCCTCTAGTACTTTTGGCTTACACAACTTAAACTTAACTCCCAACATTTTCTCGCTAGTGTAGATCTCAGTTCCTCTGCATGGAGAATGTTATTGGTTGTTTCTTGTGTTCATTATTAATTCATTATAGAGATGTGTGACTTTCCTGTAGCTCCTTAGTGGATCCTCACAGCCCTTTCTGAACTCACCTGCAAATGGAAACTGCAAATGTTTCACCTCTATCGGAGATTGATGCTCTCCCTTTTCAATGTTTGTTGGTTATTTCTGTGTCCTAGATCTCTTCTGATGATCAGAACAACTGTTGACTTTTCTTTATGAAGCTCATATAGCTGCTACACTCATATGGGTCCTGCTTCTATCCAAGTTTAACCAAGGACTCATATTGTAAAGTCATTTGGCTTTGTTGAGGATGTTATCCATGGTTCATTTGTTAGCTCAGTTGCACGGAAATACGTTTTATAACTCGTCATCCTATTCTTTAAACAGAAGCTGTATAAGAATTCTTTAGATTTGATTAAATACATAATACAGAGCAGTTTTGTTTTTAAGAATAGGTTACTTCAAATTGATCAATTGTAATGGTAGATATTTATAGGTGCAGTGTGATGTTTTAAAATATGTAGCCGGGCGTCAGTGGCTCATGCCTGTAATCCTAGCTTCTTAGGAGGCTGAGATCCAAGGATGGTACTTCAAAACTAGCCTTGGCAAGAAAGTCCATGAGACTCTTATCTTCAATTAACCACCAGAAAACTGGAAGTGGTGCTGTGGCTCAAGTGGTAGAGTGTTAGCCTTGAGCTGAAGAGCTGAAGGACAGTGCCCAGGTCCAGAGTTTAAGCAACATGAAAACAAAAAACAAAAACAAACAAACAAAAGAAACAAAAAAAAAACAGAAAAAAGAAAAGAAAAATAGAAAAAAAGAAATATGTAAACAATGGGGAATGATACAACAGACTTTTTTTTGCCTGTCCTGGGGCTTGAACTCCAGGCCTGGGTGCTGTCCCTGAGCCTGTTTGTGCTCAAGGCTTTACCTTGAGCCACAGCTCCATGTTGGCCTTTTCTGAGAAGCTTGTTGAAGACAGAGTCTCATGAACTTTAGTCTGTAAGTCTGCCCAGGCTGCTTTCAAACTGAGATCCTCAGATCTGAGCCTCCTGAGTAGCTAGTATTACAAGTGTGAGCCACTGGAGCCTATCAAGACATTAGACTTTTTAAAACTGCTTTCTACAATTATTAATACTCTGGCACTTTTTTTCATTTTTAGAAATACTGGAGATTGAACTCAGGGTCTTACACTTGCTAAGCATACAACTCTACCACTTGAGCCACAGCTCCACTTCTGGCATGTTAGTGGTTAATTAGAGATAAGAATCTCACAAAGAGGCTAGCTTTTAACTGCAATTTTCAAATCTCAACCTCTTGAGTAGCTAGGATTACAAGCATTAGCCACTGGCATCTAGCTTCCAATCCCTTTTGACACTGATTATTTAAAAGGTAGGGTCTTGCTTTATGGTGGGACTGGCCTGGGCTGTGATCCTCCTATTGTGTTTCCTGCGCTTCTAATGATGAAAAGTGTGCACCATTGCACCTTGCATGTGGCACCCTTCCCATGTGGCATGTCTGCAAACCAGAATGTGATCTTTCCAAAATGTGACCATGGTGTCACCTAGAATTCAGGTTTCTTCACCTCCAGAGCTGTGAATCAAGGAACTTCTGTGTTTATAGATCATATAGTCTACAGTATATTGGATATAGTAAAGCAGCCAAAATGGACTAAGATTGATGCTACATCCGATCATTGATGGAGATGGAGTCTCTGAAACTTATTTTTGTCCGGGCTGGCTTTGGCCCATGATTCCTTACCTCTGCCTCCCAACTTGCTAGGGTTATAGGCGTGAGCCACTATACCTGGCTTAGAATATTTAAAATCGTAGTCCATGACATCCCAACAAAGTTCTTTTTCAACCAAATGTCACCTGTCATTCATTCATCATCCATTTACTAGATATATGTGAAATCTCACATGGACTAGAAACATTTAAATGAGGTGACACAGGTCCTGCCTACCTAGAACTAGGCAGGCAGCCCATAAGTTCTCAGAAAAAATGATATTGTTCAATTAGAAGCTTGAGTCAGTTTGTAGGCTAAAGTGGACTCAGTTCCATATTGTTAGTGCTTTTTTTTTTTTTTAAAGCTAAGCTGCTCTCCTAGCCACTCTCTTCTTTAGTACCTCTAGATATTGTTTGGGAATCATTCTACAGTTGTTTTGTTTTTTGTTTCATAGTCATAGATTGATTTTTCCTACTGGATTATAAGCTTTCCCATGATAACATCATGTCTTATATTGCTTTCTGTCTTCTCTAATATATAATATAATACTGGACACATAATAAACATTTGGTAAATGTTTATTTATTTACTTACTTGTTTTGTGATACTGCCTGAGATTTAAATTCAGAGTCCCATGCTTGCTAGGCAGGTGCTCTACCATTTGAGTCATGCCCTCAACATTTTTGGCTTTAGATATTTTTCAGGCAAGGTCTCACACTTCTGCCTATGGCCTCCTGCATAGCTTGAATGACAGACATGCACACTCCACACCCAGCTTACTGACTGTGAGAAGTCTCACTAACTGTGATCCTCCCAGTCACCAGCTCCTGAATAGCTGGCATTACACACTTGAGCCACTGTTCCAAATCTGATATCCACTTTTTAATAGAGAGAAAAGGAATGAATAGAAAATGAAGTTGTGCAAACAAAAATATAAGATTTATTTTTCATGTAATGTTGTGTTATATGAAATGTGATAGGACTTGTTATGCATTCTTCAAAATGAGGTAGACTGGGGAGTGGCGCTATGGCTCAAGTGGTAGAGTGCTCCCCTTGAGCTGAAGAGCTGAGGGACATCGCCCAGGCCCAGAGTTCAAGCCCCATGACCAACAAAAAAAAAAAAAAAGAAAAGAAAAGAAAAAGAAAATGTGGTAGACTGGAACTACTTCTGAAACTTACTTTATTGGGAAGGTGATAAGGATCTTAGTGCTGATTAAAAGTATCTTCAGCCGGAGTGGCTCACACCTGTAATCCTAACTACTCAGGAGGCTGAGATCTGAGGATCATGGTTCAAAGCCAATCTGGGAAGAAAAGTCTGTGAGATTCTCATCTCCAATAAACTAAAAAATGCCAGAAGTAGTGCTGTGGCTGAAGTGGTAGAGCAACTAGCCTTGAGCATAAAGAGGCTCAGGGTCAGTACCCAGGTCCTGAGTTCAAGCCACAGGACCACCCTCCCCCCCCACCAAAAATAAGAGTACCTTCATGTAAATTAAACAATTCAGTTATTTGTAGTGCATATAGTATACATAGTCACATAATGTGCTGGAAGGACATATAAGATACCTAGAATCAAGTGCTAAAATGTCATGTCAGTTAACTCTGGAAATCAGTATTGCTGAGTTAGTCTTGTCTAGCCAAGGGGGAAAATTACAACTATGTTCTAGATTATTCTGAGGATTTACTGAAACAAAACCTGCAAAGGGATTAGACCAGCGTTAGCACATAGGAGAAGCCAATAACCATCCTTTCTCTTTTTCTCTTTTTATGACATGCATCAATTAACATTTTTTCCAAGGCTGAAAATAAAATGTGTTCAGTGTTGAAAAGACACTAAACATATTCCTTTAGGTGATTCAAAAGCTGCTTTGAGAGCTTGCTGTTCATTGTTATCAAATTAACCAAAATATTTCACTCACCCAATAATACAATCATTATTGTAATTTTCTGCATCTATTTTTTCTATTTATCTATATATCTTCCTATCTATGTAGCTATGTGCCTAGATGGTTTAATAGATATGGCCAATATTTTGCATCCATATTTTATGTACAATTACATATGTCTTCATTCATCATAATATTCTCTTGAGTCCAGAAAATACGTCCCAATGTTGTATAGCAATTGACATTAGATGCTTTGCATTTATTTTCTAAAATTGGTTCGTGGCCTCAAAGTTTCTGTCATTATTGGACAGATTTGAAGGACAAGTCGTTAGTTTTCTATCACATAGACAAGATCTTTCGTCCCCATTCCTGTGATTTACAGTTAGAACGCTATTTGGAAAGTGTAACAGCTGCCACTTTTCAAAAAGACTGGCCTAATCCTTAAGCTTGTCATATATGCAAAGCAGTAATTACAGGCTTGAGAACCATAGAATTTCATACTGAGTTTGATATAAACAGGAACAAAAACAAAAACAACTTTCTACTAAATCAGTGGGGCACCCCAGTCTGTGAAAGAGAATGAGGTCAGCTTCAATTTATTATTTGTTTGCTATCATTCAGCAATATGGCTTCTCTCATGCTGTCAATCCACAGGAATGTTTAATAAAGCAATGAGTCGCTCTTAATGTCATCTGTTTCCTTGTAAGGCTATGGAGCTAATAAGAATGCTTAAATACAATGGCAAGAAAGAATAAGAAGGTATTCTATTCTCAAGAACTCTTATTTCATCTATGGTCTTGTATTTTATCCTTGCCATCAAAACCTCACCTAGATGTCTAACTGAAATGTTTCCTTTTCAAATGTGTAGAATAAATATTGCTGCCAATTAATCATCTTTTGATTGACAGCTCAGTGACACAATGAAAATAGCAACACTTGCATGATGAGATCGTAGGCGACAACACCTTCCATGACTATGTCCCTTTTCTGATATTTCTATCAACTATCATTTTCCCTTTAGAAATCTCCTACTCTGCATATGTCCCTCAGAGATGTGCATGAGATGAGAAGGGAGGGGGGAGGGACACATGCAAACACAAACACACTCTAAGTCCAATGACAGATGATGGAAAGCACAACACTTATTTCTATGCAGTAATTTTGTGTAGTGGTGAGGTCTTGCATGCCATTTTAATGACATTTCAATGACCACATACACAGTCAGGTTTTGTATGTCTCCTTAGGTATTCTTGAGAAAAATATCCATTCATAGGTTGTTGGACTCAGTTACAATCTTGCTACTTACCAACAAGGGTGCATTTTGAGTCATAGTTTGTTAATTAATTTCAGCATCATGGTAACAATGTGGAACATTGTCTGTACAAACTAAGATGGCTCTGATGTCACCACATGATAGCACGCATGGATCCACCATATATGTGCTTCATCACTCTATATTCATGTCCTTTGTATTGTCATTCTTATTACTTTTCCCCTTCTGGAACTTAGGATATAGATGTGTTCAAATTCTCCCTAATTATAGTGTTTTCTTATGTAATACTATTGATTTTTATTTATGTATTTGAAAGATTTGTTGTCAGTTATACGCTGATTTATCATTTTTTATATCCCTTTTAAATTTATCCTTTTATTACTATTTAATAAATGATATAATATCAAGAACTGCTTTTGTTCCTAAAAGTACACTTTATTTGACACAAATGCTAGTACACTTGATTGATTTTTGTGAGTCTCTTTTGGCAGATAGCTCTTCTTCATTTCTTTCTTTCTTTCTTTTTTGTTGGTCGTGGGGGTGTGAACTCTGGGCCTGGGCACTGTCTCTCAGCTCTTCAGCTCAAGGCTACCGCCCTACCACTTGAGCCACAATGCCACTCTCTGCTTATGTGGTGCTGAGAACCCAGGGCCTCATGCATGCAGGCAAGCATTCTACCACTGAGCCACCTTCCAAGCCTGATCTCTTTCTTTTCTTTCAAAACTTTTATGTCGCTGTAGAGTTTTATTGTGCCAGCTATTGGACATGAACTCAGGGCCTAGATACTGTCCCTGAGCTTCTTTTGCTCAAGGTTAGCACTCTACCACTTGACCCACAGCACCACTTCAGACTCATTTTTTTTTTTTTGTAGCTTATTGGAGGGAAGAATCTCACAGACATTCCTGACCAGGCTGGCTTCAAACTGCAATTGTCAGATTTCAGCCTCCTGAATAGCTAGGATTATAGGTGTGAGCTACCAGCTCGGCTTATATTGTTGTGTTAAGAGCCTTTTCTGAATTTAAAAAATGTAAAGTAAAAAATTGTTTTATAGTTTTGGGGCTTGATTCATTCATATTACTGTGGTTATAGATATATTTTTTATTCTAATTTTTATTTCTAATACATTATACATATTTGCGCCATGCCTTTTCTTGTTATTTGTTTCCTTCAGTTGATCTTATTATTTTTCCATTTACTTGGTTTTTTTTTTGTCGTGAAAATACTGTACAGAGGGGTTACAATTACATGGGCAAGATAATGAGTACATTTCTTATCAAGCATTGTAGCCTCCTCCTTTGTTTCCCTTTCCCATCCTCCCCGCCTCCCCATCCAATCCTCCCCCTTCACCCCCAGCCACCCCCCCACCAAAGTTGTAAAGTTCGTTTGCGACATAACGACTTGTACTTCTCATTGTTGCAATGGGTGATCTTATTTTTTATTGCTTCCTTTTTCTTAGTTTTCTGGTTTGGAAGTTGTTATTCAAGTTCTACTCTTTACTGGTCATTCTTAAATATTTAGCATGTGTATTTGGTGTGAGAAGTTAGTACTTCTACCCTTCTCTTGAAGAAAGTAAGACCTTGCAACAAAACTCCAAGTACAGTCCTCAGACCTTCCATGATTGTCAGTATTTAGTTGTCCCTTGTCTTTAACCTCCTGTTACTCATCGTATTTGTTATTGTTTTCATAGTGACTGCCTATTTAGAATTTATCTCCATGTCGAGCAATGACAGATAATATTAGTTTTTGCCTCCTATTTTTTTCTTCTGAGTTTAGTTTTCTTTTCTTTTTGTCAGTCACGGGGCTTGAATTCAGGGCCTGGGTACTGTTTCTGAGCTTCCCTGTTCAAGGCTAGTGCTCTACTACTTTGAGCCACAGCTCCAGTTCCGGTTTTCTGGTGGTTAATTGGAGATAAGTGTCTCATGGACTTTCCTGCTGGGCTGGCTTTGAACCAGAATCCTCAGTTCTCAGCCTCTGGAGTAGCTATGATTACAGGCATGAACCACCAGTGCCTGGCTAGTTTTTTTTTTGAAGTATATTATTTTGAGTTTTTCCATCAGTGGTATATTAGTGGTCAGTGCTATCATTCATTATTTTTCTAAAAACAATTTGTTTTGTTTCAATTTTAAGTGAATCAAACTAAAAATACAATTAAGATTGACAGTGGTAATGTTCAATTTTCTTGGTAGATATTGTTGTTGCTAGATTGTCTGTTATCAGTCTATTTTTGTTCTTGATCTATTTTTGATTAGTTTACAATATTTTTGCAGTTTCACTTTAGTGCTTTTATATAAGGATTTATTGTTTACTATTTTAATGAATTAATAATGATCTTTCTTCAATTATGGAAACTCATCAATTATTTCTTCCAATATTATCTCTACCCCATTCCCTCTAATATTTCCTTCTGGAACTCTTATTAGATGTATGTGTGCGTTCTTATTCTCACTTCTGTGTTTCTTATTCTCATTGTCAAATCCTTCATTCTTTTATTTCTCTGCTGCTTTATGAGTAATTTCAGGTATTTTTCTCCACTGTCCTTAACCTAGCATTGAGTTTCTAATTCTAACGACTTTATCTTTCATTTTCCTATTTTCAAATCATTTTTTTCCTTCACAAAGTTTTTTTTTCCTTTCACTATGATCTCCAGTGTTTCAGCATTTTAGATTTATCCTTTTGACCTGTGATAGTTACATAATTTAAAAATCACTCCATTTAATCATTAACTTCATTTATGTTTCTTGTCCTTATTTATATAAATGTACTCATCTGAATGTTTTAGTAGGTTAGATGGCCAAGATGGCTGACTCACAGCACTGACCGTTGCTCAGTAGACATGGTAGGTGGGAGCAGCTACATGTGAACTCTCCAATATGGCAGTCTCAGCATGGTAAATTTTCAGTGCAGGAATGTTGATGGTTTCAGCATGAATAATTCAACAGAGGTCATAGGTTGAAGGCCTTTTAAAACGTATGTCAGAAATCATATAGCATGATGTCTTCTGTATTTTGTTAGTTAAATCAGACACAAGCTTCCCTGGATGTCAGCATAAGACACCCAGACCCCCCCTGTGAGTGGAATGTCAGGATTTTTGCTCACTGCTTTCTCAACCACTACATTTCTCACATCATCCCATGTATCCTGAATTGTAGAAAATTCCTTACAGGGTGTTTTTCCATTTCTTTCAAGCAGTTAGCTCAGAGGCTTTATTGGTCTGAAGACATCTTTTTGTAAATGGGAAAAGAAAATTCAATCCAGGTGAGAGGCCTCTGTCCTCCCAATTCATGAGAATCTGAGGGAGAAGGATTGTGACTGAGAGGTCAGCTTAGGCTCCATAGCACGACCATTGTCCCTTCAAATAAAGTAATTGAAAACAAAAAAGAAAATTCACCCTTCATGTCCACTTGTGGCACAAACTTAGAAAGTTTATATTTTCAGAGGAAACCTTTTTTAAAAAAGAAAAAAAATCCCTTAAGCCTGGTGCTGGTGGCTCATGCCTGTAATCCTAGCTACTCAGGAGGCTGAGATCTGAGGATCATGGTGCAAAGCCAGCCCTGACAGGAAAGTCCGTGAGACTCTTATCTCTGATAAACCACCAGAAAACCTCAAGTAGCACTGTGGCTCAAGCGGTAGAGCACTTGCCTTGTGCTGAAGAGCTGAGGGATAACACCCAGGACCTGAGTCCAAGCCCCACAACCGACAAAAAAGAAAAAAAATCCCTCTAGTGTTGTAGACAAAGAAAAACCTCCCCCTTTTAACTCCTTTAATCAGTCATAGTTTTCCTCTTCTTTTTCTAAATTTAATTTTATCATTAAAGTGAGGTACAGAGGTGTTACAGTTACATAGGTAAGGTAGTGAGTACATTTCTTGTTGAACCTGTTACCTCGTCCCTCGTTTTTCTCCTGTGGCTCAAATGGTAGAGCATTACTCTTGAGCACAAAGAGGCTCAGGGACAGCACCCAGGATCTGAGTTCAAGCCCCACAACTGACAAAAAAGTTTTTTCTCTTCTATTTTTATGGAAGGGCCTAGTTTTATGAGGGGAAATAAATTCTAATTTACTGTCTTCATAGACCCAAGGCTATGTCATTTGCCTCATATGTACATTACATCCCAATATTTGACTATGAAAATTCATAGCCAGGTCTGAAACTGTACCCAACCCCCCACCAAATCCATGGGGGGTTGATTTTGACTCATTTTTAGTTTTTTATTTGTACAATTTTTTTCTTTATTTTGAACTGAACTATATAGTTAAAGGTTATTATTGGGACTAAGGGCAAAACTCAGTGATAGAGTGCTTACCTAGAATATTCCCGGTTGTGGGTTCTATTTGCAGCATTACAAAATATTGGTATTGTTGATACATTTCACCCAGTGCCCCAGTACTGAGATTATAGTAATTCAGTCCCTTCTAGTTCTCGAAGCCTTAAGACTTCAAATAAATGTTTAGTTCATAAAGGAAAAATTAGTGAATGACAGAATTGAAAGTAAGTGTAAAAGGTCAACATTACTGAGCAAGAATGAATCTTTTCCCTCTACTGCCATTCATCTCTTTCATATTTTCTGAACTCAATCAATTGGCAGATGCCATTTCAACCAACCCTGAATGGTGACTGAAGCATGTGTAGTCACTGCCTTTCTGTCATCTGGAATAGCTATTCTTCTTGTCAAAGATTTGGCAGGATAATCAATAGGACCCAAATGGCAATCAATTTCATGTGATTGCACTTGGTTTTCCATTGATTTCATTGCTGATTCTATGGCAGAATAATGAGGAAAATCTGATGCCAATCATTGGCCATGAATGCCACTGCACATCTTTCTAAGTGACTGAATAGCATCAGAGAGAAAAAAGGGAGAGGGAGGAGAAGAACAGAGAAAGTCCCAATGGTGGAGATGAGGAAAAACATGTTAATGGTATTGTGAAAAAGAAAGCTTGAATTATAACACACCTGTGATCCAGAACACCACAGAGAAACTTTCCTGGGTTACTACAATAGAAGATAAAATCATCTGCCTCCAGGCCACAGAGCTGAACAAGATTCCAAGATATGTTTCCCTAGCAATCATATTTAACGATTTAATCTTAGTGAGGAAATCCTGGCTGTAAGTCCCCAGTAGGAGCTGATGCATTTAACCACTATTTGGGTACCAGATGTCATTTTTTTCAAGCCAAAAATCACATTTTCATTTGCTCACAAAGTACTCAAACATCCTTCACAGTGTAGATACTCAATGAACAACTAATGGAAATATTTGTTGTGTAAAAGTATCTATATGTATCATTTGTCAAGTCTGTAGGCCTAACACAAGGTGCAATTAGTTATCTCCAGATTTTTCCTGTTAACAATGACACCTTTGTTTGACATATGACAGAGCCATCATACCAAATAAACCATCACAGTAGGTTTAGTAAGGAAACATAGTTAACAATACAACAGAATACTTCACTTAGATTTCTTTTGTTTTCTTTTTGTGCCAGTCCTGGGGCTTGAACTCAGGGCTTGGGTGCTGTGCCTGAGCTTCTTTTGCTCAAGGCTAGCACTCTACCACTTGGATCATAGCACCATTCAGCCTTTTTGTGAATATTTTATTGGAGATAAGAGTCTCATATACTTTCCAGCTCAGGCTGGCTTCCAGCTATAATCCCTCTGTGTAATTAGTATTACAGACGTGAGCCACCAGCACCTGGCTTAGATTTCTGTTAAAGTATGAAGTTTACTTCACCCTGTTTTATTTATCTTAAATGAAAGTTTTCTGTAGTGTTATATATATACACACTGAGTATATATATATATATATATATATATATATATATATATATGCATACATATATCTACTAATAGATATGTATATACATATTATATATGCATCATATTATATCTGATTATATATTATATATTATCTCTTTGTGTATTACTGGGGTTTTAAACTCAGAACCTTGCTCTTTCCAGATAGTTGCTCTATCTATTGCTGGTTAGTTTTGAGATAGGGAGATAAGGTCTTACTTCAATCCAGATGTGTCGTAGGCCATGATCTGCCTAGGACCATTACATTCCAATAGTTTCTGGGATAACAGGTCCAGCTTTCCTCTGTTGAGATTGACTCTCGCAGACATTTCTGCCCAGGTTGGCCTGGAACCACAGTCCATCCAATCTCAGCTTGCTTGTAGCTTAGGATGACAAGTACGTACCATTGAACCCAATTATAGGTTGAGAAGAGGTCTCATATATGTTTCTGGATTGGCCTTGAACTATAATCCTCCCATTCTCAGCATCTCAAGTAGCTAAGATTGCAGACTAGAACCAACAGTGCATAAGTATATATATATACATATATATATATATATATATATGAATTACTCTCAAGAAAACACATATATTAGAAGATATCTCTCTGATGGCTGCTTGAATGCATTTCTTTCTCTTCTGTTCCTTTATGTAAAAAGAAAATCATACTATTTTATTGTGTTCCAGTGAGTTCTTGAGCAAATACAAGCAGACATAAATATTCTTAAGTTTTATTTCCTACACAGAAGGAAGCATACTATATGATAATCTACCTGTTTTTTTAAAAAATTAATATACCCTATAGTTTTGTTTTCCATATTGGGACTTAGAGAACAGTTTCTTCATTCCATTTTAGTAGCTGCATAGCATTCCATTGCATGGATGTGACAAAGGATATTTAAGTCCCCTATTAATGGATAGTCTGCTTGCATAATATCTTTTGACATTATAAACAGTGCCACAGTGAATAATCACAACATGCATCACTTCTTGCAAGACACATCTGTAGAATGGGTTGCAAATGTGAATACATTTATAATTCTGTTAGTGTCTATTTGCCCTCAATATGAATTATAAAAATTTGCATTTCTACTTGTAACTTATGAGAATAACTGCTGCCCACAGCTTCATCAATAAAATTCATGCTTAGATTATCGTCAACTTTGTAAGTGAGAAACAATATCTCATTGTAATGTTCATTTGTATTTTTGTAAGTATTATTGAAATTTGGGTATTTTGTGAATCATCTGTTTCTATTTCTGTGTATATGTGCTGGTACTAGGGCTTGAACTCAGGGCCTCATGTTCTCAAGTGCCCATGGCTGGCACTCTATTCTTTGAGCCATGCATCCAGTCCAGAATTTTGTTAGTTAATTGGAGACAGAGTCTCCCAGAATTTTCTGTCCAGAGAATCCTGAGTAGCCAGGATTACAGATGTGAGCCACTGGTACCTTACCAGTTTATGCTCTTCATTCATTTATTGTATTCATCCATTTTCTTTTGCTAGTAACACAATACCATATAAAGCAAAATATATATAGAGAAAATATATAAATATAATATATATAGTATATATAAAGAAAACTGGTTTATTTTGAACCCTAATGGAAGGGTTAAGGGGCTGTATCTGGTGATGGTCATCTTGCTATCTGAGTCCAAAGGAAGCACAGGGCATTACATGTGCAAGATATAGGGAGTGTGTCTGTGTGTGTCTCCTGATCTTTCTCCCTTTTCTTGTAAAGCCACCAGGGTTTAATCTTGGAGCCTCTGCCTTAATGAAATTACTTAATTCTAATTACTTTCCCAAGGCCCCATCTCTAACCACCATATTAGGAACAAGTTTTCACACTCTTAATAACTTATAATGGTGATTAAATTTTAATATAAGAAGCCTTAGAGGACAATCAAATGATATCCAAGCCATTGCATTCATGTTTAAAAGGATTTTTACAGTTTTTCTTGTTTCTTTTTCTTTTTAAAAAAAATCCTTAAATTTTCAATTGATTTAGAGCTTGTTCTCATGTAAATTTTTATAGTTTGAGGTATTAATCTAACCTCGTAGTATTTCAGGTCACAACCTGGTAGTCTAATGCACTCTTGAGCCTACTGATTTTATCATGCTGTAATATGCACATGGTTCACTTGCAGGACTTCCAATTTTCTTCCATTGGGTTCACTCCATGTTCAAACACTCTTCCAATTGCTGAAATATCATGTTTTAATTCTGGGATGGTCATCCCATTCAAGAGTCTTAAATGTGTCGGAACTCAGGTGGAAGCCAGCCTGGGCAGAAAAGTTCTCAAGACTCCATTTCCAATTTACCAGCAAAAAGCAGTGCTAGACTAGGCATGGCTCAAGTGGTAAAGCATCAACTCTGAGCAAGAAAGCCAAATAAGCATGAAGCCCTGAGTTCAAACCCCAGTACTGATTCGTAAAAAAAGGTTTCAGGGTAAGATAACCATGTGCCCACATAAAGGTGAAGAAAATACTCAGATTTCAGAATTAACCTTCCAGAAATTATTCCTTCACACTCCACTGCACAATAGCAAGTCTCTGCTCCTGGTGCTAGAACAATAAAACTTGCTTTGGTACACACTTGAAAATTGGTATTTATTACTCATATAACCTTTTCTTTCACAATTTAATTGATTGATTTTTTTCTACTTGAAAAATATTTTGGGGTATTTGGGCTAGTTTATCACAAAATATCAATTTTCTCCAGTAGGATTAATGCATGCAGTTTTTCATGAAACAGCTTTTCATACAGTAGTGTGATCTTCAGAAATAAGCCAAGATCTATCTATCTATCTATCTATCTATCTATCTATCTATCTATCTATCTATCTATCTATCTATCTATCTCTTATCTACCTATCTATTTTGATAGTCAATTATGGGCCTAGGTGTTGTTCCTGAGCTTTTGCTCAAGACTAGCTCGTTACCATTGAGCCACAGCTCTACTTCTGGCTTTTTCTGTGATTAGTTGGAGAAAGAATCTCACAGACTTTCTGCCCAGGCTGGCTTTGATCTGTGATCCTCACATCTCAGCCTCCTAAGTAGCTAGTGGCATGAGCCACTGGCACCTGGACAAACCACAGTTTTAAAGAGAATGTAGAGGATCTCTAAGGATGTTGATATAGGAGAAGGCCATACTTGCATGCTCCCATCAACAACATTCCATTCATGATGTCTCAGTGTCCATTGTATATTGCTTCCATAGTGATTCTAACCATTACAGATGATAATATAATCCGGGGCATTGATGGATCACACCTGTAATCCTAGCTATTCAGGAGACTGAGATCAGAGGATCGAGGTTCAAAGCCACCCCAGGAAGGAAAGTCTATGAAACTCTTATCTCCAATAAACCACTCAGAAAATTGGAAGCAATACTGTGGCTCAAGTGGTAGAGTGCTAGGCTTGAGCTGAAGAGCTGAGGGACAGCACCTAGGCCCAGAGCTCAAGCCTCACAACCTACAAAAAAGATGATAGTATAGATTTTGTGTTACAAGATAATAAAAAAGAAGCTGGGTTCATGCTTATACTCCTAGCTACCTAGGAGGCTGATATTGGGAGAATCACAGTTTCAGGTTACATTTGCAAGACCCCTTTTTCAACTGAGAGCTAGCTGGACCCCATCTCAACTGAGAGCTAGGTATAGTGGTGTGCAACTATTATCATAGCTCTGATGGAAAGCCTAAAATAGGCAGATAGTGGCCCCAGCATGTGCCTAGGGAGGAAGCAAGACCCTATCTTAGAAATAGCAAGCACAAAACTGGTCTGGAGGCATGGTTTGGCAGTAGAGCACCTGCTTAACAAGGATAAGGTCCATCAAAGAGAAAAGTGAACCCTAAAGTCAGAAAATAGAGTGATAGATATCCTTTTACACACATTTTGAAGCCCTGGTGCAAGAATATCTGTGGGTGAAATTTTTTTATGTTTTTTATTGCAAAAATATTGTACAGAGGGGTTACAGTTGCATGAGTAGGGTAATGAGTACATTTCCTATTGAGCATTGTTTACCTCCTCCTTTGTTTTTCCCCTGCCATTCCTTCCCTCTCCGCCTCCCCAACTCCACCCCCCCCCAACCGACGAAGTTGTAAAGTTCATTTTCAACATAGAGTCTTGTACATCTCATTGTTACAATGGATCAACCTGTATCCTTATTTAAGCATTTTGTTATTTCCCTTCCCCTCCCCAAATTAGGAAAATGTATATACAATATGCAGGGCACTGGAAACAAATACAGTGAAAACAGGGGTTATACCATGGGGGAAGAACATAGCAAAGAAACAAAAAAAATCACATAGTACATTATAAATATGTTAAAAACAATGGCAAGAAAGAAAAAAACCACTCGTGTCCCCATCTTGGGGTTCATTTTGCTTAACATCATCTTATCTGATCATATGTACATAGATTTTGACCTTTTCTGCTTGTCCTAGACATATACTAGTTATTGCAAATAAGGGAAACCATGGGACCTATGTTTCTTTGGGCCTGACTTGCATCACTTAATATAATTTTTTCCAAGTCTTTCCATTTCCTAACAAATGGGGCAATGTAATTCTTTCTGATGGAGGCATAGAATTCCATTGGATATATAAACCACATTTTCTTGATCCATTCATCTACTGAGGGGCATCTGGGTTGGTTCCATATATTAGCTATGGTAAATAATGCTGTGATAAACATAGTTGTGTTGGTAGCTTTAGCATAGCCTTGTTAGTGATTGTTTTGTAAATGCCCCAAAGTGGGATTGCTGGGTCATAGGAGTCTTTTGAGGAACATCCATACTGCTTTCCAAAGTGGCTGAACAAGTTTACACTCCCACCAACAATGCAGTAGGGTTCCCTTTTGGCCAAATCCCCCCCAGCATCTATTGTTAGATTTCTTGATTATAGCCATTCTAACTAGGGTAAGGTGGAATCTCAATGTTGTTTTAATTTGCATTTCCTTTATGGTTAGAGAAGTTGAGCATTTCTTCATGTGTCTATTGGCCATTCTTATTTCCTCTTCAGAGAAGATTCTCTTTAAGTCTTTAGCTCACTATTAATCAGACGGTTGTTTGAGGATTTGTTGTTGGGGGATTTAATTTTTTGAGTTCCAGTATATTTTAGATATGAGACCCTTGCCCATTGTATGGCTAGTGAAGATCTTCTCCCAGTCCATGGGCTTTCTATTGATCTTGCTAGCTATGTCCTTTGTCATGCAGAAGCTCTGCAGTTTCATGCAATCCCATTTGTCCAACCTTTCTTTGATTTGTTGTGTTTCTGGGTCTTTATTAAGAAAATTTCAGCCTGTGCCAAGGAGACCTAGAGGTTCTCCTATTCCTTCCTGTAATGTTTTCAAGGTGTCTGCTTTGAATTCAAGGTCTTTGATCCATTTGGAGTTGATTCTGGTGCAGGGTGAAATGTAAGGATCTAGTTTTAGCTTTCTACAGGTGATTAACCAATTTTGCCAGCACCATTTACTGAAGAGGCTGTCTTTCTTCCATTCTATTTTTTAGATCCCTTATTGAAGATTAGGTGACTATAGGTCTGTGGGTTCATTTCTGGGTTTTCAGTTCTATTCCATTGGTCTTCAGGTCTGTTCTTGTGCCAGTCCAGTACCAAGTTGTTTTGATGACTATGGCTTTGTAGTAGATTTTGAAATTCGGTATTGATATTCCTCCAGCACTGTTTTTTCTGCTAAGGATCATTTTTGTTATTCATGGTCTTTTATTGTTCCATATGAATTTTGGGGTTGATTCTCCTATTGAAGAATGAGGTTGGGATACTGATGGGTATCACATTGGATTTGTAGATAGCCTTTGGCAGTATTGCCATTTTCACGATGTTAATCCTCCCAATCCAGGAGCATGGGAGGTTTTTCCACTTCCTTAGTTCTGCTTTAATTTCCTTTTTCAGGTTTTTAAAGTTTACATTGTAGAGTGTAAGTGGAATTTCTAGTAGAATTACTGGGTCAAGAATTGTATGTGTTTATAATGTGAAAATGATTACTGTATTATTCCTTCCAGAATATGTGCCGATTTATACTCCCACTAAATTAGACAAGAGTTCCTGAATCAACAGGGCTAGATCAGCAAAGATTTTCTGTTTTAGAGTCATTTCTTTAAATGCTGGTGAAGCATAACCATGAGGAGAAACATTTTTTTCATGTGCTTATAGCCATGTGCAATTTTTTGTCTTTGAATTACTCATGTCCTTTGCCCATTTTTTGCACTAAGATGCTAGTCCCCCCTCTTATGAAATTGTAAGACAAGAATTTTATTTTATTTATTTATTTTTTTAATTTTATTTTATTTTATTTGAGAACATACTGTACAGAGGGGTTACAATTACATGGGCAGGATAATGCATACATTTCTTACCAAGCATTGCAGCCTCCTCCTTTGTTTACCCTTCACCTCCCTTCCCAGCCTCCCCCCTCCCCCCCACCCAATCATACCCCCCCCCCCCACCGACATTGTAAAGCTGGTTTTGACATGACATTTTGTACTTCTCATTGTTGCAACAGGTCCACCTGAATCCTTAAACGACTTGTTTGTCCCCGTCTCCTCCACATGTTATACTGACATCAAATATAGTGAAAGCGGGGGTTACACTGTGGGGGAGGGACATACAAAGCAACAAAGAAATAATCTTATAAATGCGTTAGAAACACATGCATGAAAGAAACAAAAACATTAAAATACATATTTGAGGGTTCGTTTTCCTAACATCACATTCTCTGACTTTTTCCGCTTGACTCATACCTATACTAGATATTGCAAATAAGGGAAACCATGGGACCTATGTTTCTTTGGGCCTGGCTTACTTCACTTAATATAATTTTTTCCAAGCCTTTCCATTTCCTAACAAATGGGGAAATGTCATTCTTTCTGATGGAGGCATAGAATTCCATTGTGTATATATACCACATCTTGATCCATTCATCTACTGAGGGGCATCTGGGTTGGTTCCATATCTTAGCTATGGTAAATAATGCTGCAATAAACATAGTGTGCTGTAGCTTTAGTGTGGCCTTGTTTGTGATCATTTGGGTAAATGCCCAAAAGTGGGATTGCTGGGTCATTGGGGAGCTCTATGTGGAGTCTTTTGAGGAACCTCCATACTGCTTTCCAAAGTGTTTGAACAAGTTTACATTCCCACCAACAATGAAGTAAGGTTCCTTTCTGTCCACATCCCCTCCAGCATCTGTTGTTGTTAGAGTTCTTGATTTTTGCTGTTCTAACTGGAGTGAGGTGATATCTCAATGTTGTTTTGATTTGCATTTCTTTTATGGCTAGGGATGTTGAACATTTCTTCATGTGGTAAGACAAGAATTTTAAACAAGAGTAGAGTAAAATCACATTTTAGAAAGTTCTTTTGCTTTTATATCATCACATTGATACTACAATTTATCATTTATGCAGCTAATGTGCTCTTATTTTCATGATTTCTACAGAATCTTGATTTATTTTTCTTAGAGAATCTGTGTAGGAGAAAGCTACCATAAAATATCGTTTACACAGCCTGATAGGCTATATCTCGCTGAGGAAACGTCTTCTCCTTTTTGAAGTTTGAGAGTTAGGCAGGTAATAAGAGTAACCAGGAAATTTTACAACAAGAAGATCAAAGAAATTGTGCCTTCTGAAAAAGAAATAAAAAGTTAATATGTCAGACTATTTCAAAAGTAGAAAAGAAAATCTATACTATCATTGTATGAATTTCTCTGAAACAGTACTTTGATTTCTCCCTGAAGGTCAGGAGCATTTCTTCTCACTTCTCTTTGAAGAACACACATCTAGCCACTGCTTGTTGATGAAGATAATGCTTTTTTAGTACTCCTGTTTCCATTTGACCTTATACAGGACCTGAACCCCCCATGTGGTCATCCATGCTCTTTGAGATCTGGCTTGGAGCTACCATCTCAACAGGACCTGTCTGTATTCTTACATATAAAATGGCTTCCCTGTCCACAGTAGATGCTACAGTGCCTTCCTCTTGGCCTTTTACTTGATGGATCCTCAATCCATGGCCAATTTAGTCCTAGAGCCAACCAAATCTTGCTTCTCTTTGAAATTTTCTTGGCTTCCTTACTCCAACACTCTAGACCTAACTTTTGCTCACCATTTGGTTCTTTTCTTTTTTGTGGGGGGGGGGGGACCGCTCGTGGGCCTAAACTCTCAGCCTGGGCGCTGTCCCTCAGCTCTTCAGCTCAAGGCAAGCGCTCTACCACTTGAGCCACAGCGCCACTTCCGGCTTTTTTCTTTTTGCTTATGTGGTGCTGAGGAATCAAACTCAGGGCCTCAGGCATGCAAGGCAAGCGCTCCACCACTGAGCCACCTTCCCAGCCCCTGTTTCTCCATCTTGATTGTCATTTTTAGCCCCATTTGGTTCTTCTTTAGGGTTGTTCTCCCACTATATTATAAATCACTTGAGGATAAGGGTCTTGTGGTAGCTTTATTAGTGTTCACCCTCAGCCCAGAGGGACTCTCACATACTTAACCAATAAATATTAAGTATTTACTACTGAATGATATGAGTATGACTTATAAGCTGAGGTCCTTCTCAGAACTTTCTATCCCAATAGTCCTTGTCATTGTGTTCTGTGCATTTTTTGCAAAACAAAAAAAAAAAATCATTCACATTCTATTTTCTGCTGTCAATGACCTAAGAGTGCAACCTAAATATCCCTGGAGACATCCTTAGGCTCACCCAGCAGATAAGAACATGATTGCCAAACATCTGTAGCTAAACATACCTGAGATACCTCAAACTTTCCACTTGTCTAAAACTAGATTCATTGCTTCCTCTGAGCCCTGCTCTTCACCCTCTGGTTCTTTATTTCAGTGGAGATATCACCATAATAGCAGCCACCCAATCTAGAAATCCCAATGTCATTCTTGAGTCCTCCTTCATCTCCTTTATGTAATCAATTACCAAGCCTTGACAAATGGAACCCTCAAATGTCACCCTTTTCCAACCCAACTATCAGCCCAGGCTCATATTATTTCTGGATAGTTGGAGCCACTTCCTAACTAGTCATTCTAACCTTAACACTATTTACCTCAAAACCTTCCAGAATGAACAATTTCTCCTGCTTAAAACAGCTCCTCAGCTCTTTGATGTCTGAGAGATAAAGATCCCAATACTCAACCTGGCATATAAAGCCCATAGAGCTCTACCTTTGCCTTCCCCTGCTACTCCATCTCTATAACTACCAGTGAACACAAGAGCAACAGGTGCCTGTCAACCATCCTCCCATCCCAACCATCCTCTCTCTTCTTTGCCTCTTGCTCCAAATGTCTGCCCTTGGCTCTTCCACATTCTCTTACCAAGCTGCCTCTGTTCATTCTTTGATAACAGATTCTGGATTCCCTGCCTCAAGTAGTAAAGCATTTTCTGATCCTTCCTTTTTCCTTCCTCCACTCCCAGCTCAGCCCGAGTCTAATTTCATGTAGAATACAATAGTCTTCTTATTGAAAATATTTCTCCTTTTCTACATCTGGTTTCCCAGTCCATTGTAAACTCTGTGAGGACAGTGCTAGTACTTCACATTTTGTTAGTCTGATACCTCCTTTTGCTAAATGAAAGTGAATTAATTTTGTTTACCTCAGCACTGACAATAATTACAGTGGTATATGGTTGAGATTGGTTAGGGGGTATTTCCTAATTTGACTTCTACTGTTGATGGAAAGTTTTATGTGAGATAGACTTTTCAGAAACTGGCATGACTGTTATACCTTATTATATATGTTTGACACTTAGTTTGATCTTTTGTAACTTCTCCTGGCTACATCTCAACATACTTCCTGTTGGGAAATAACTGTGGCATAGGCTAAATATGCATGGTAATGGACTGTCTTATAAAGTCAGATTTGTTTGAACATTGCTTCTTTTTTATAATTTTTTTTCCAGAACTTCAAAAAGTTGTACAAGGGGGTTGCAGATTGACATGTCAGTCTAAGTGTCCACTGCTTCTTCATCAGAAGCACCCCTTCCATCATTCTCCCCCATCCCATTTGTTCCTTAGCCCCATGAACATTTCTCAAAAGAGAAAAGTGATTTTTACCTTGACCCTATTTTTAAATAAAGAACTGAGATAAATTCAAGGTCAACTTGATATGTACAAAGCAATTATCAGCAATCTTTCCCAAGTCATTGAATTACAATGTGTTCTTCAGGTAAGCTGTTAGTCAGAGCTGCTTGCTCCTGTGCCCTAGTAGCTCATTCTTTTTCATGCATTTGTATTGCTATTATAAAGGTGAAGCACAGAGGTGTTACAGTTACCTAAGTCAAATAAAGAGTACATGTCTTTTTAAACAATGTTTCCCCTTCCCTTGCTCTCTCCCAGTTTTTCCCTCCTGTCCCTACCCACAAGTTGCATAGTTCACTTTCAACATAGTGTCTAGAGAGTACCACTGCTACATTTGTTCACTGTCCAACCATTTCCATAGCCCCCTTACCCTCCCAAAGACAGATAAATGAACAAACAAGAAAAAAAGAAAAGAAAACAAAAGCAGCAACAAAGAAAAAAAATCTTGTTTCCATTTCCAGGAGTTCATTTTGATAAATATTATTTTATCACTCTTAGCCAGCACTGTTTTGAAGAGAAAGTCAATATTCCAAATGGAGAAAAGACAGTAGCTTTGTGTATGGATCTTTGCACTTGTTTCTCAAGTAATTTCCTGTCTTTGTCTGTAATCTCAGTTGCAATGTATGGGTATACTTAATTTCTTTTGTAACTACCTGGTAACTACTCACTCGTGAAACCTTTGCTTAGCTTATAAAGAACTATGTGAACTCTTGCTTTACATAGCTTGGTCATACCTTGAAAAATACTGTGGCTTCTTGATTCTAGTAGAATGATTGACACATTGATTTTATTATCTTCATCCTGTCTAGAATTATTAATAGTTCATTGTTACACTTGATCTTCCTTGTCTGTTAATCTTTGTGAGATTTGTGGTTTGTAATCATTATGTAGCCAGCATTCTGAAATAATATAGTTTTCATTTTACATTAATCTGAAACGGAGTGTTATTGGGTAAAATATCCCTGAGGGGTACAGTGAAAAGGACCCATTAATTTTCAGGGCAAGAGGGCTAATTACTCCCCTCCCCCTTAAGTCTATATTAATTGCTAATAACTTCTTATAGAATTGAGTACATGAAGCTAATTTTGATTTCTTCTTTCTGATGTACAGTGAAATACTTTCCCAGAATAAGGAAAAGGGACTTTAAAAGGCTGGGTGCTTAATAATCCTTATGATATTGCAGTTTGTACATGAGTCTAAATTGAAAGAAATTTGTGGCTGCATGCGTTTTTAACTAAGGACTGTACTTGGGTGATCAGAACATTTTTAGTGCACACATGAACTGCTTCATAAGAGACACTATATAGTATCATTACAAAACATAAAGATGAGATATTGATTAAAAACACATCACTGATTCTCATTCATTTTAATTGAGACCTGTGAATTTATTAACTTACAGGAATTGACATCATTTTTTATCCTTCTCAGAGATTAATAAGATATATGTCTCCATTTATTTGAGTCTGTTATAATTTCTCTTAGACATGCTTTTTAGTTTTTGATATATAGATTCTGTACATGTTTTGCCAATTTTATCACCAACTACTTAATCTTTTTGATGTCATAAATGGTATTTATAAAGTTTTACTTTCTAATTATTCACTGATAATTCACTTGTTACTTTTTAGTCTTTAGTTTTTGAGATCTCATAAGATCTATATATAAAATCAAGTTATCTGTGAAAACATTTTTAGTTTCTCATTTCCAATCTAGACATCTTATTGGGCTATGCCCAGTGGCATAGGCATGTCATCCTCAGTGATACAGGGAAACTCAAATATGAGAATCACAGCCAAGGCTGGCCCAGGCATAAAGCAAGATCCTATCACAAAAAAGCACTGGAGGCATGACTCAAATGGTAGAGTGCAATTGGAGGGCCCTGAAATCAATCTTTATTACCAACTGACCAAAAGGTCACAGGTACTTAAGATGCTGTTTTTGATATGCTCGTAGATTGTGAAATAATCACTGAAATCAAATTAATTACCACACCCATCACCTCACAGTTACTTTTGTATGTGTAATGAGAACACCGATCGCCTCTTAGTGTGTCTCAGGTATACATTATTAACTATAATCACTATATTATCTATTAGATCTTATAACAGATTTTGTGTCCTTCTATCAAAATCCCCAGCCCTGGCTATCATCATTCTACTGTCTTTATGAGTTTGTATTCTTTAGCTTCTACACATAAAGTGAGATCATGCAATCAGGAATCATCTTTCTGTTTTGCTTATTTCACTTAGTCTAATGTTCTCTGGTTTCAGTCCTGTTATCACAAATGTCAGAATTTCCTTCTTTGGAAAGGCCTACTGTCCCTACACATACATATACCTCATTTTCTTTATCCATTTATCTGTTGGTGGACACAGGTTATTTCCATATCTTGGCTATTATGAATAATACTGCATTATGCATAGAAGTGTAGATATTGGTTTGAGATACAGATTTCATTTCCTCTGAATATATGCCCAGAAATGGTATTGCCAAGCCATATGGCAGTTGTATTTTTTTAATCTATTTTAGGAACCCCCATATCATTTTCCATAATCTCTGTCATAATTTATATTCCCACTATTAGTATACAAGTATACCCTTTACTCCACATCCTTGATAACAATTGTTATCATCCTTCACATTTTATTGAAATTTAAGTATATATAATAAAGTACACAAATCTTGCTTAACTTATGCTATTTATATATCAATGTGACTAAGACTCATAGCAAAACAAAAGAATTTCCAGAAAGCCTCATGATGCTTTTCAGCCAATAATGACCCTCTAAGATTACTGTGGTGACTATGATTTATTACATTTTATCCTTGAATTTCATATTCATAGAATAGTATACTAGCTTATATATTCTTTCACTCAAAGTTTTGTCTAAGAGATTCATCCATGTTATTTTATTGTCATGTTTTCTTTGTATTATTGCTGAGTAGTATTTTATCCTATGAATATTCCACAGTTTACTTATGCATTGTTCTACTGGAGGATATTTGTTTATTCTGGTGTGGAGCTACTGGGAATTCAGGTTGGTATTGATATTCTGACAGGACTCAGAATAACACTTTCTATATTTTGAGGAATATTCCTAGGAAAAGAAGATTCTGAAGCTTATAAGAATGCTCTTAATTCTTGCATTTGAAAATTATTGAGGATCAATTTTGTATATTCAACTGCCATTTTAATTCCTAAGGTGCTATCCCAGATACTACCAAGTAGACGTCATTATTCTTCCCCTTTTATTCCCCAAAGAGAGTCGTTTGTCTTATAAGACCATCAGGAATTAGGAAAGCTGGTAGCAGGACCCCTGGCCACATCCCAAAGCTCCCTTTTGAATGAAATCTTGGTTCTTTCCCATGCATAGGATCAATAATGGGACATCTTCAGAACATGCCAGGAGACAAAGAAAGATTTTTTTTGTCCTGAGGAGAAAAAAGGGATAAAGAGAATGTTTGATTTTCTTCAGCTGAACCAGTTACAGAGAAACAGCAAATTGGGCAAAATGTAACTGACTATCAAAGAATTGCCTTTTTACTCTCTATGAGAGCACCTTGCCAAAAGAGAGAGTGGGACTTGAGAAACCTTAGCCTCTTGGTTGCACTGCTTTTTTATTTGGAGGTGCAAAGCACCTAGGGCTAAGTCTATGGCTGCTGGAGTGGTATGTCCCATCTTTATTTATCAAGCAGTGGGCAGCAGACAGTACTATATTTGGATTTTTGTCTCTGCTATAGCCAATAATATTCATAATAATTTTGACCATACTATGAAAAAGCTACAAGTTGTTTTCCCAAAGGGCAACAGATGGGATCAAATCTCATCTTTTTGCTTATTGAGATTCATGTAAGTAGGTAATTCTTTTGAGTTTTAAAAACTATGTACCCCAAATCTCCTAAGATTCTTTTTGAAAAGGTACATTTATCTTCATCTTTGTCATTACCTGGAAAGTTATTCATGATCCTTGTTTTGTTTCCCCTTGAAACTATTGTGGGACTAGTGTCGCTAGGCTGCTGGCTTGAAGATAGAAGGTAGAATATGAACAGGTTTGAGAGAAATGTGGGTCATCCCTGGGATTTCCTGTTCAAACTCTGTTTAATCTTTAGTATCTCACTTTAGGGAGATAATAGAAGTATGATAAAGTAGAGTTGATACTGGAATGGAAGTAACTTGCTACCAAGCTTTGGGCTGACAGCTTGGATTTCATCACTGTATTTCACTTGTGTTCTCTGATGGTCAGCTCCGATAAACACCCTTGACTCTAGAATATTGCTCACAATGTGGCCCAATTGGACAACTACATCCTTAAGGCTCTAGTAGGAGCCTTTGTTTATCTGAGGCTCATGAGGAAAAACTATTGTTGATCTGGAAAATGAGATGTGGGATGATACTATGTAAAGGGAATTTAAAAATCTTATTTGATCATGTATCCATGAGTTCAAAAACATCTGAATTCATTTTGGAGAGCATGACTCGTGGAAGCCCCAGTGCCATAACCTATGAAATATAAAGAATATCTACTCTCTAGAGGTACCAGCTCTTCTTGCTTGTTGTTGAATATACATACATAAACCATAACCACAAGCTCATTGCAGCTTGCTTTTTGAGCAACACAATAGAGCTTCACACATACCTTCACCCATACCTTCTCTTATGTCTTTGTTAAAGTGGCTTTGGAGCTATGATGAATTTAACCGAAAAGAATTTGTTGTCTATACTTACCCATTCCCATGATTCAATTTTTATAACTTAAAAGGGGGAACTGGTTAAAGCAGCTTTAATTTTTTCCCCTGACCACATCTCTGAGAGACAGACAGGACCAAAAGAAACAGGGGTGACCCCATGCAAAGATGTCCTCTTAGGAATGTTCAGCCATCTCTCTCTCTTTCCTAAGAATCTCTTGTTGTTTGCTAAATGACATAGTGAATGCATAAGTCCCTTCTATTTGCTGTCTTCAGTGGCTGGAACTATCCATGTGGATTCTTTCCCAGGAGAAATTTCACAGATAAATTATTGCATACAATTACATAGACTAAATTTAAATGAAATAGGGTGATCACGTAGCAGGCGGGCTAGTCTGAGTGTTTCTACTGAGTTAATCCCTGGTGAAGAGGGAAAATTGCTGCATATAAATGAGATCTCACCGCTGTCTAAATCAGCTGTTAAATGATACCATCTGTTGGAAAGTCTCAGTGCCCTAGATACTTGCCCCACCCATTTATAGGAATAGCCATTCTCCATTATGCACTAGCTTTCACATACAAAGATGAACTTGGGTGGGAGACTGGGACCTTTTCCCAGTGGTACAAGGCTCTAGCTGATGGACTCCCACTATAAACCTTATTCTATGGTGGCCACACAGCCCACAGTTTTAGGCCATCAATTACATTAGGGCTCAATCTGTGACCTAAATCAGTGCTCTCAAACTTAGTTGCACACCAGAATCCTCGAGGGAGCTATTCAAAGTCCTAGTGCTTAGTCTATTACTCAACTCTCAGGGCACTCCAAAGTACAACTAAGTTTAGAAACCAGTAGCCTATATTCTAAATCAGCATTTCTCAAATTGTTGTGATTATAAATTCCCTCAAGTCATATAAGAAAGGCAAATTATGATTCAGATTCTGGGTGGGGGCTGAGATTCTGCAGTTCTAATAAGCTCTCAGGTGAAGGCCATACTGCTGATCCAGACCAGATCTGTGTAGCTTCAAAGTCCCAAATATAAAACATGCAAACCTGGGGTGGTCTCAAGTGTGAAGGTCAGAGCTTGTCCACAGAGCTAATCAACAATAATTATAGCAATTAGATCCCCTGTCAATGCACACATTATGAACATTGTCACTCTTTTGTGCCTGAAATCAATTCTTTTTAAGGTAATATCTAATAATCTGTTAATTGAATTTTTAGAAATTTCTTCAGAGTCCAAATTTGGGGAAATTGTTAGCCTTGTTTAACTGTAAATAGCTGATTCCTACACAAACAGTCACTTGTGGACATACTGCCACATCCAATGTCTTAATCATGTACAAATCTGATTTCAGCACACCTTTAACTCAGATGAGATGAGGACAGAGCTTGGCTGTCCAATTTCATAAATTTAAGTATATTGTGAAAGCTTAAGTGATAAAGTCGTATTATCAATGTCATCCATTTTAATTTTCTTTGTTTGGTTTAGTACCAACTTTATTCACTCATACATTTATTATCTCCTGACTTCAAGAACTAAGTTCCATAAAGAGCCTGATCTGTCATGTCATCCCATATTCCAATACCCAGAATAATGCCTAGTACATAGTGCATAATAAATACCTATAGAACTATTATATAAAGAAAACCCATCCAAAATTCCCACTTAATCTAAACTATGCTTATGTGGCTCTTTCCTGGACTTGACCTCAAGTTGATCTCACCATTAATTATCACTACTCTGGGTTTCCAGTCTACTTCTAGCCTTGTGGTTGTTAACAGCGGAACTGTAAACATCTGTATCTCCAAAGAAAAGTGTGAAATAGCTATCTGAAGACAGGAGTCATTATCATCTATATAGTAATTGAAACAACAAAGATGAATACATTGCCCAGAAGCAAAGCATAGCAATGACCAAGGTTTGAGCACTCACAAACTCAATGTTTAAGGGCGTAAACAGTTTCTTATACTTTGCCGTATTTCTCCTCTATGCCCAACACTCCATGCACAAAACTTCACAATCACAAATTCCTTCAAAGTACTCTTCTGTATTTATTCATGTATCAGTTTATCAATGTACTTTTATAAGTTTAATCTTTTTTCTACCAAAGAAATTACCAATAAAACAATTCCACCAGAAATTTCAATGTGTCAAATATCATATAAAGTATTAATCATCATAAAATAAATGTAATGGAAGAAAGGGTAATACCAAATATCAGGTAATTTATTTTTATTGATTTCTCATTGGGGCTTGTTTTGTTTACCATGAGATATGTGGTAGCTTAGAATTTAGGTAATTACTAGATATTTTTAAAGAACAAATAGATATCTACAAAATTAAAGTCTTCTAAGACAATGGAAAAATAATTTTGATGTTTTTGAAAATTTGCAGCATTTCATTTTGTTAGGACTTCCAACTCTTAGGAAGTTTGCAATGATGCCAAAATCATCTTGGCTAAGTCATGAAAGAAATGGAAAATCAAGATCCATGAGAGTGAAATATAAACTTACTTGTGATGTTCCTCTTAGTTTAGTTTCCATTTTCTATTGAATTAATCATTTGAATCTTTAAGTTCCAAATGGAAGCATATCAAGTATAGTTGTGGCAGGCTGTCTCTATGATGATACCCAATGATCCCAGATTCCTGATAGTCTCATCTTTGTGTGATCCTCTTCTGTTCATGGTCTAGACTTATTCATTGACTTTTATTCATTGGCCTTTGCCAATTCAAAGGCCAAGCTATAAAACAATGGCTTCTATCTTGGACTTTCTTTGATTGTTCTTCATGAGGCAAGGTGGCTGTTAGTTGTTAAGACATAAGGCAGTTCTGTGGAGAAGCCTACATGGCAAGAGACCAAGGACTGCCAACAATCAACTCAGCGAGTTCAAAAGCTGAGTGCAATATCCCAGCACAGGTTATAATCCCAATCAATGGTTTAGCTGTAATCTCATCAAAGAGCCAGAGGCACCCAGCTATGCCATTCTGGGGTCCTGATGCACAAAGACTGAAATAATAGATACTTGTTATTTTAAGCTTCTAATAGAGTATTTTTTATATTGCAATAGATAATGAGTGTTGATGTAATCATAATAGCTTTATATTAGCCTTTTCATAATCAACTCTACAAATTACAATTACTCTACTGCAAAGACAATTAGCTTCCACATTCTGCTATATACATGGAAATTAAGCAACCCTGTCTGAAGGTGGATACTTTACTCTTTTTCACATATCTAAATTGTCTAAACACAGTAGATCTTCAATTACTTCTGAATGAAATTATAACATTCCCTAGAAATATCAAACAGTAGGTCAAATTTACTGTGCATACATAATCCAGTATTATTTGTTGCAAAAATCCATTAGGTATAGTTAAGTTATCTGTTCTTCAACCTTTTTTTACTGGTCTATTTTTTACATGTTATAGGAGACAAAGACCACCATTTGTATTCTGTTAAGAAATCAAATTAGAGGGATTCTAAGTATACATGAAAATCTAGGTTCTAAGTATACATGAAAATACTGTATTACAGGTGGGAGGGGGGAGGCTGGGAAGGGATGTGAAGGGTAAACAAAGGAGGAGGCTGCAATGCTTGGTAAGAAATGTACGCATTATCCTGCCCATGTAACTGTAACTCCTCTGTACAGTATGTTCACAAATAAAATTAAATTAAATTTAAATAAAAAAGAAAGAAAATACTGTATTACTCAAGACATATTTCTTTTTTTTTGGGGGGGGGGGGTCTGGCCATGGGCCTGAACTCTGGGCCTGGGCACTGTCCCTCAGCTCTTCAGCTCAAGGCTAGCGCTCTACCACTTGCGCCACAGCGCCACTTCCGGCTTTTTTCTTTTTGCTTATGTGGTGCTGAGGAATCGAACCCAGGGCCTCAAGCATGCAAGGCAAGTGCTCTACCACTGAGCCACCTTCCCAGCCCCTCAAGACATATTTCTTTTGAGGGTAGTGTAAAAATAAAAACTAAGACATACTCATGAGATAAAAATAGTGGTCAAAATGGAAGATCATAGAATTCTAGACAGAAATCACAAATAGGACTCACAGTTTGAACAAATCAAACAAAAATATACTCACATGAGACCATTAGGCTTCTGACACACAGTTGAAGGACTCAGTGTTCATTCATTCATTATTCATAAAGTAACTTGAGAACCTAAAATCTACTCAGTTCTGTGCTAAACCACGTGGAGATACAAAGCCAGTATTGACTTTGTCCTTGTGTTCAAGATCACTATTAAAAGATCTTAATCAACTGTCAGTGAAATTACTTACACATAAAATAATTAAACTAGAAGGTAACATGTAATATATTGCAAGTAATAAAATAAAGGTCCTGGCAACATGAAGAACTTAAAAAAAAGAAACTATGTATATTAGGTAAAGCCTCAAATAATTTTTAAAATGTGTTTAAGAATTAAACATGCAAAGTCATTGTTTTAGATTTAGCTCTTGCATTTGGATGCAACAGATAAAATCAAAACAAACTGGAGTTACTATCTCTATGCACCATGCAATCAAACTGAACAAACAGGACATATTTCCAAGTGAAATCAAAGAATGTACTACATATAGGCCTCTTAACACCAATGGGCTGAAGTGTAAGAAGCAAGGGGGAGGATCAAATTGGCACACATCTAGGGAAGTCTAAGCTGCAAAAGCACTAGCAGAATTTATTTGGAGAGATGGTAGAAATAAAATATCAGGAAACAAAAACAAAGTGACAGGTGACTAAAATTAAAACATTCCTTTATGTATTCTTTCAGAGGAAGATGAGGATCCTGATTAACATAAAATTTCAAGTATGCAAGTTAAGAAAATAATCACTAAAAGGTGAATCCAATTACAAAAATACAACATGTAATTTCCAAAAAAGATACATAAAGATATCATAATTCAAGAGAGAAGAAAAACAAGAAAGGAATGTGTAGTAGACAGAAAAAAATACATAGAAATACAAGCAAATACATCAGTAATTATAGTATACAGTTAGACTAGGCTCTTCAGTTAAGACAGTTTTCAGATTGACTCAAAGAACAAAATTCATGCTTATGATGTTTAAGAGACATCTAAAATATTTTTATGAAAAGACAAAACATGTGGAACAATGTTCTTTTGGCAAATATTAATCAAAAGAAAGTTATAGTAACTGTAATATCAATCAAAATAAACTTTAAATAAAAAAAGTCATAGTTGGGGATCAAAGGAAATAATTCATCAATGATACATTGATCTACATGTTCCTAACAAGGTAGCTTAAAAGCAAAGCAAAAATGGACAGAATCCACAACTGTAGTGGGAGATTTTAATATATTATTTCAAAACAGGTTAAAGAGGACATATTTACAGGACAAAGGTCATTTTAATAATATTTATAAAACTTACCATCTGAATGTATTTGTATCCTTGCACTGAAGATAACATACTTTTAAGCACGCATAAAACATACACTGCACAAACCAGTGAACAAAGCAAGCCTCGACAAATAATAGAATATAATATGAATCAAGATTTTCAAGCAAAAGACAGTCAGAAATCCACACACTAGGAAATTGAAGAACCAATTTTCAATTCATTGTTCAAAACAAAAAAAAATCTTAATGGAAATTGACCTGGAACTTAAAAAAATAAAAACTGGAAGCTGGGAAAGTGGCTCAGTGGTAGAGCACTTGCCTTGCATGCACGAGGCCCTGGGTTTGATTCCTCAGCACCACATAAGCAAAAAGAAAAAAAGCCGGAAGTGGCGCTGTAGCTCAAGTGGTAGAGCACTAGCCTTGAGCTGAAGAGCTGAGGGACAGCACCCAGGCCCAGAGTTCAGGCCCCACAACCAGACCCCCCCCAAAAAAAATAAATAATAAAACCTGCAAATCAAAACTGAAATGCAGTGAAAGGGACATTTAGATGGGATTTTATTCTTCCTGGAAAACATTAAGAACCATTATAACCCTCATTCCAAAACCAGGCAGGGACTCATCAAAGAAAGAAAACTATAGACCCATTTCTTTGATGAACATTGATGCAAAACTTCTCAACAAATTCTTGGCCAATCAACTTCAACAATTCACCCAAAAAAATCATACACCACGATCAAACAGGGTTCATTTCAGGGATGCAAAGCTGGTTCAATATATGCAAATCAATTAATATAATCCATCACATCAACAAGAGCAAGGATAAGAACCACATGGTTATCTCAATAGATGCAGAAAAAAGCATTTGACAAGATCCAACACCCCTTTATGATGAAGGCTCTGGAAAAATTAGAAATCTAGGGAACATTCCTCAATACAATAAAGGCTGTATATGACAAACCTACAGCCAGCATTATACTTAAAGGTAAAAAACTAAAGTCATTTCCTCTAAACTCAGGAATGAGACAAGGTTGTCCATGCTCTCCACTTCTCTTCAATTTAGTATTAGAATGCCTAGCTACAGCAATAAGACAAGATGCAAACAAAAGGGATCCAAATAGGGAAAGAAGAAGTAAAACTCTCCCTCTTTGCAGATGACATGATCTTGTATTTAAAGAATCCCACAGACTCCACACCCAAATTACTCGAGCTGATTCAAAACTTTGGCAAAGTAGCAAGATTTAAAATTAACCCTCAAAAATCAATGGCTTTTCTGTATGCCGACCACGAGAAGAATGCGGCTGAAATCAGGAAAGCAACTCCATTTGTAATAGCCCCACAAAAAATAAAATACCTAAGAATTAACCAAAGAAGTGAAGGACCTCTATAGTGAAAACTTTAAAAACCTAAAAAAGGAAATGAAAACAGAACTTAGAAAATAGAAAAACCTCCCATGCTCCTGGATTGGAAGGATCAACATCGTGAAAATGGCAATACTTCCCAAGGCTACCTACAAATTCAATGCGATACATAGCAACATTCCAACCTCATTCTTCAAGGAAATAGAAGAGGCAATCCAAAAATTCATATGGAACAATAAGAGACCCAGAATAGCAAAAACGATCCTTAACAGAAACAACAGTGCTAAAGGAATATCAATACCAAATTTCAAACTCTACTACAAAGCCATAGTCATCAAAACAGCTTGGACTGGCACAAGAACAGACCTGAGGACTAATGGAATAGAACTGACAACCCAGAAATGAACCCCCAGACATAGTTACCTAATCTTCAATAAGGGAGCTAAAAAATAGAATGGAAGAAAGACAGCCTCTTCAGTAAATGGTGCTGGAAAAATTGGTTAATCACCTGTAGAAAATTAAAGCTAGATCCTTATATATCACCCTGCACCAGAATCAACTCCAAATGGATCAAAGACCTTGAATTCAAAGCAGTCACCTTGAAAACATTACAGGAAGGAATAGGAGAAACTCTAGGGCTCCTTGGCACAGGCTGAAATTTTCTTAATAAGACCCAGAAACACAACAAATCAAAGAAAGGTTGGACTAATGGGATTACATGAAACTGCAGAGCTTCTGCATGGCAAAGGACATAGCTAGCAAGATCAATAGAAAGCCCACGGATTGGGAGATCTTCACTAGCCATACAATGGATAAGGGTCTCATATCTAAAATATATTTAGAACTCAAAAAATTAAATCCCCTAACAACAAATCCTCAAAGAAACAACTGCACAATTAATAAGTGGGCTAAAGACTTAAGGAGAATCTTCTCTGAAGAAGAAATAAGAATAGCCAACCTCTCTAGCCATAAAAGAATTGCAAATCAAAACAACATTGAGATACCACCTCACCCCAGTTAGAATGGCTATAATCAAGAACTCTAATAACAACAGATGCTGGAGGGGATGTGGACAGAAGGGAACCCTACTGCATTGTTGGTGGGAGTGTAAACTTGTTCAACCACTTTGAAAAGTAGTATGGAGGTTCCTCAAAAGACTCCACATAGAGCTCCCCTATGACCCAGCAATCCCACTTTTGGGCATTTACCCAAATGATCACAAAGGAGACCATACTAAAGCTACCAGCACAACTATGTTTATTGCAGCATTATTTACCATAGTTAAGATATGGAACCAACCCAGATGCCCCTCAGTAGATGAATGGATCAAGAAAATGTGGTGTATGCCTTCATCAGAAAGAATGACATTGCCCCATTTGTTAGGAAATGGAAAGACTTGGAAAAAATTATATTAAGTGAAGTAAGCCAGGCCCAAAGAAACATAGGTCCCATGGTTTTCCTTGTTTTCAATAACTGGTATATGTCTGGGACAAGCAGAAAAGGTCAGATAAGACGATGCTAAACGAAATGAACCCCAAGATAAGGACACAAGTGGTATTTTTCTTTCTTGCTATTGTTTCTAATGTATTTATAAGGTACCCCGTGATTTTTTTGATGCTTTGTATGTCCCTCCCCCATGGTATAACCTGTTTTCACTGTATTTGTTGTTGGTATAATTTGGGGAGGGGAAGGGAAAAAAACGAATTGTTTAAATAGGGATATAGTTTGACCCATTGCAACAATGAGATGTACAAGATGCTACGTAAAACTTTACAATTTAGGAGGGGGAGGGGTGCAGTTGTGGAGATGGGAGGGAAGGGATGATAGGGAAAAAACAAAAGAGGAGGCAACAGGGGCTGGGAAGATGGCTCAGTGGTAGAGCGCTTGCCTTGCATGCCTGAGGCCCTGGGTTCGATTCCTCAGCACCACATAAGCAAAAAGAAAAAAAACCGGAAGTGGCGCTGTGGCTCAAGTGGTAGATCGCTAGCCTTCAGCTGAAGTGCTGAGGGACAGTGCCTAGGCCCAGAGTTCAGGCCTCACGACCAGTCCCCCCCCCCCCAAAAGAGGAGGCAACAATGCTTGATGAGAAATGTACTTATTACCTTCCTCATGTAATTGTAACCCCTCTGCACAGTATTTTCACAATAAAAAAACTTATTTTTAAAAAAGAAAACACTAAGAAAGACAATTAAAAATATTAATGGGCTAAGAATCCATGAAAAGAGAAAAACTCAGGAAACAATTTAAATAGAAGAGCAGAAAATAACAAGATAGAAAATAAATGATAGGATCAAATCAAGACTGGTTCTTCAAAAAGACATAAAAACAAACATTCCCAGCATGAATGAAAAAAGATTAGGAATGAAAAATTGTGTAAAAGTAGATGTCATTAAGATTTCCAAAGGAGAAGAAGTGTTCTGGAAAATGCCAATTCAAAATATAGGGCAGAGAGTATAATTGCTGTGTTTGCCTAGGAACTGGTATTAGCAGGAAGAATGTTATTAAAAAAAAAAGACTTTGGTGCTGGGAAGGTGGCTCAGTGGTAGAGCACTTGCCTTGCATGCATGAGGCCCTGGGTTCGATTCCTCAGCACCACATAAGCAAAAAGAAAAAAGCTGGAAGTGGCACTGTGGTTCAAGTGGTCGAGCGCTAGCCTTGAGCTGAAGAGCTGAGGGACAACGCTCAGGCCCCATAATCGGACCCAAAAAACAAAAAAAATTATTAAAAAAAAAAGGCTTTGAAGATAGAGGCCTAGGGAGAAGTCATACCTCTTAAAAAGATAATCTCAAACAAATAGGACAGATGTGGATCATAGTAAAAATGAAATCTGAAGCCAGATTTTAGCACAGAGTTTTCCACCATGTCTGCTTACTAGAATTACATGGGAGGCATTATAAAACCCGAATGGCCAGACCAAACTTCACCTCAGGGCTGAGCTACGATTACAATCTCAACTATCTATGAGACTTAAAATTTCTTATAGAAGCCAGCATTGGTGGCTCACAACTGTAATCCTAGCTACATAGGTGGCTGAGGTCTGAGGATTGTGGTTCAAAACCAGCCCAGGCAGAAAAGTCCTCCTGAGACTCTTATCTCCAACTAACCACTCAAAAACTGGAAGTGGTGCTGTCGCTCAAATAGTAGAATGCTAACCTTGAACACAAAGAGGCCCAAGGACAGTGCCCAGGCCCTGAGTTCCAGCCCCAGGACTGGCAAAAAAAGTTATCTAGAGGCTTTTAACAGTAACAAATGTGTACAAACAGGAATTAAATCTGTTTTGTGTGCTTTCTGTTATTTTAATCCTAATAAGTTCCTGACCATACTTCAGTTATTTTCTCTTTCCAGACCCAAACTTGCATATTTAAGAAATATAAATTGTATTAGAAACACCATACCACAAACAGAAGGCAAAGTTCCATCTAAAATAAAAACACTGTGGAATCAGTGCTCTTGCTAAGAAGGCCTCTTGATATTTTGAATGATCCAATCACTGCCTTAAACTCTCAGAAATGTAGTTAATCAAGAACTGACTGAACTTGGAAAAACAGGCTATTGGCAGGAAGAAAACAGCTGCAACATATATATCCAAGAAAGAACTTGTATCTAGAATATACAAAAATTCCTACAAATCAATAGACAGGTGAATTTACTAAGCATGACCTGAACACTTTACAAGAAGATATCAAAATAGTACGTTGAAAAATGAAAAAAATATTTTCATATCACTAGTCATAAAGAGAAGGCAAATGAAAAGAAACCCTACACACCTATAGAATAACTAAAACAGACTGAGAACAGCAAGTGTTGGTGAGGGCATAGAACAATTAAATATAAATCAGCATAAATGTTAGGCATTACCATCACAAAAGAAATACATCTTATTTTCTGAGTAATTCTACACCTGTGTTTGTGTGCCAAAAAGCATATTCCAAAGCTGGATGGTAGTGGCTTATGCCTGTAATCTTACTCAGGAGACTGAGAAGGAGGTCTGAAGTCTGCATGGGTAGGAAAAGTCTATGAGATTCTTATCTCCAATTAACTACCAAAAAACCTGGAGTTGTGGCTCAAGTAGCAGATTACTAGCTTTGAGTAAAGAAGCCCAGGGAGAGCACCCAGACCCTGAGTTCAAGCCCAAAGACAAGCAACACACAAAGCATATCCCATAATACTCAGTGCAACTACATTTATAATAGCTCAAACATGAAAAGCATATAAATGTACATTAAGTAACAGAATGAGGAAATTGTGCTATATTCTGAGTGGAATCCTAAATGACCGTGGAGGTGAGATTGTTATTTGCCATATAATTTGTAGTCACAAATGGGGTTGTCCACACATGATTCTATTTATATGAAGTTCAAGGACAGATAAAATGAATCTATGGTAATACAATGTGGCTAAGTGGAGTATGGGGGTATGTGTGTGTGGTTGCTGAGAAGGGACATGAAGAAAACTTCAGGAGTGTTAAATATTCTGCATCTTATCTAGGATATTGTTACACTGGTTTCTAAAGATGTAAAACTTCAAGCTGCACACTTAACATTTTGTGCACCTTACCATATGTAAATGTTACTATAAAAAGAACAAAAAAAATTTCAATTTGTCTTTCAGATTTCATTTGGAGGAGGAATGTATGTCATATACAAGTCATTGAGAATGAAAACATGATACTCTTACAGTTTTGAAGTAAAATCAACCTTGGCCCAAATGTTTTGTATTAAAAGTATGTAATGCAGAGATCTGAATTTAATTTAGAATGTAGATAAATTTCTTACCAAAATATACTAATAAATGCGCTTTGCCAAAACAACAACAACAACAGGTAAATCATGGGTTAGGTTGTATTTAGGATTTTACACAAAAGCTCCATTTTCAATATAAAGTAGAAAAACTTTAATGAAATACTGGAAAGTATTTCCACTGAAGAAATACAAAAATGATTTTCTAAAAACATTAACACTTTCAAGGAGGAATATCTGAAGGTTTGAGCAGTGCCCTCTACAAACTTTTGTAGAGTTTACCCCATGCCAAGTGCAAGCTCCTAAATGGGTATTGTTAGAAGGCTATTTCTGCCTCAATTCTGGGTTATTCTACAGAGAAGCAGCTTTTTAGATCCATTCATTTGTGAACAGATCAATTTATGCATTTACTTGGTTTTTTGATGACTCATCAAGAAGGAAAAAAATTGATTACAGATAATATATTATACTACACCTATTGTTAAAATGTTCTTTAAATCAAATGTAAGCTTTTTTTTAAAAAAAACTTTAGTAAAAATCAGGGCATTGGGACAATGGAATTGATCTGCAGATTGCATTTATTCAATCCAATCCAGAGAAGAAAGAGGGAAGGGAAGAATATATGCTTATTAGAAACGATGAAGAAAAGAATAGATGTTCATTTCCTTTTAAAATGAAATCCAGACTTAAAAAAAAAAAACTGCTGAAATCTTTGTACTTCTTTCATGGTTTTCAGAGGCCTGAAATAATATGAAGGCTGTATTTCCGTAGCCAACGATCTATACAATTGATGAAATGTCTGTAATAAAAAAAAAAAATAGACTTCTTTTTGGTGGGTTGGAGACACATGTGGAGAAGTGGGTCCATATATAAGGTAGGCTGACTCTCATCCCCTAGGTAAATTGCAAACTAAAATGAGAATCTCAACTCAATTCTCAAGATGGAATGCAAGTACATGTTCCAAACCTGTCATAGCAATTAAAGAACCATAACACAGCCATTTGTAATTGCTCTATTTATTAATACATATATCACAAGTGTTCACAATATCAATGCATTCTTGTTGGCATGCTAGACAGAGGCATTTATTTTTTTAAGATCTTTTAAAAAATATTTTGACTTCTGTTCCGCCCTTCACACTCCTTTTTAAACTGATCTCATGAGGTCCTCAAAGTCTATAATGTCAATGCAAGAAAACAATACAGAAAGAAGTAAAATAACACAACAGCAATTAATTGGGGGAAAAATCAAAAGTAATATCATTGCCTAAGCAACAGGACAGCTTTGTAACAGGACTATATATAAGTTTTAACTCAGGGGAGGAGGTGAACTAATTGTCTCTACATACCCAGGCATGGAACAATAATGAGCAAGGAGGCCACCTACTGCTCAACAATTTCCATCATGCATGACACATGCTTTTTTTTTTCTCCTCATGAACAACTACTGAAGTTCCTCCTTACATGTCCTAGGCAGCCTAAAGAAGGTAGGAAAGAGCCTTAGTAAAGGGAAAACCAAACCAAATGAGATTAAGCCAAAAGAACAGTTAAGTATCATCTCTATGTAAAGGTGCATGGCATTTACAGACCATGGTGAGGGACTAACAGGAGCCTCCCATACTACATGCAGGGCCCCAAGGGGCCAATGATGATAACCAGTCACCTACGATGAACTGCAGTTGGACCAGGTACACGTGGAGGAGCTGGCACGCACAGGGTGGGGGTTCACTAAGACTAGCTACAAGCTGTGGCACAACAGGGCTTCACAAGGTAGACACTACACATGATGCGGGCTGAAAGGTGGAGCAGAGACTGGGTAGGAGAGTCAGTTGCACGCAGGGAGTAGGGTTGAGGGTAGGGAGTTGTGGGAGCAGGTTAAGTGTATTATGTACTGTGCTCTAACATTCTTTGGAAGTCTTTCAGAGATTGTTGCAGTTCCTTTTCAGAACAGATCTCTTACTCCATCGTTCTTGAAAGACTGGAGAGAAAAAAACAAACAAACAAACATGAGTGATTTACCATTAATAAGACCTTGAAAAAAAAGAGAAGTAACAAGCACTTGAAAAGTTAAGGCATGAGGAGCATGAGTTCGAGGTCAGCCTGAGCTACACAATGAAACTGTTTCAGACAGACAGAGAAATCAAAAATCAAACAAGCTGAAGAGAGCTTTTCAACAATAGCATCCCTTGTACCTCCTCAGCACTGTAGACATGAGATTTCTGCTCAAGCACCACTAAGAACAGGTAGAAGGGGCCCAAAAGCCTCCTGTCTATTTGAAAGGTGGCTTGAATATATACCAATTGAGCATTGCCCACTGCCACTTACCTTCTCTTTACACCATCTCATACTGATTGGCCGTGATGAATCGGGACAGACAGCAGGCCAGCAGCATGCCAATCAACTGTTGCCAAGGAGACAAATGAAAATGAGAATTTCAAATCATCGAACTCTACCCTTCTCTTACCCCTAGATGAAATTTTAAATGTAAAGTTTCATTTTTTACTTGATATATATTATTTGCATGTAGTCCTTTTATTTTCAAACTTATTTTTAGTCTTTATCATCTTTGAGTAGTTGGACAACGTTGTTTCAATTCAGCATGCTTAGGAGTCCTCAGGTGATATTTTAACATATGTATATCTTTAGATACAATAGTTTTCTTTTGGTTTATTTTTTGTTTGTTTGTTTGTTTTGGGGGTTCGGTCGTGGGGCCTGAACTCTGGGCCTGGGTGCTGTCCCTCAGCTCTTCAGCTCAAGGCTAGCACTCTACCACTTGAGCCACAGCACCACTTCTGGCTTTTTTTTCTTTTTGCTTATGTGGTGCTGGGGAATCGAACCCAGGGCCTCAGGAATGTAAGGCAAGCGCTCTACCACTGAGCCACCTTCCCAGCCCCCTTTTTGTTTGTTTTTTGCAAACAAAGGTTTGTATCCATGAAAGGGTAAAAAGGCACTAGAGGTTAAGAGCAAATCTGATTTCAACCTAAGTGGAGGTTATGGAATTGGCCATAAGTTTCCAGCTCACTCTGACCATTTTAGAACAGCTTCTGATTCCAAGTAATTTTAAAATATGTTCATGTTATGAAAGTAATGCAAAATATTAAGTGACAGAATTAGGGACATGAACTGAAAGGCCAAAATTTTCATTCACATCAATCACCATATATTTGTAAAATGTCTCAACCTAGTATGATACTTTAGCCATACTTGACTGACAGAATAACAGTTCTTTTCCTTAACACAAGCATAGAGACTGGGTCCATCTGCCAGCAAGGAAAGAAAGCCATGGCTTATGAGATAGAGGTAAAACGTGAGGAAAAAGGGGAAAATAAGGTTCTACATTTTCTTTGTCTCTCATGCCTGTAGCTATCTTTGGCCTAAGTGGGTCCATCTACACCCAGGGCCTATCTTCTAGTTTTTCAGTGATTGCAGAGCTACTAGAACACCTCCCCTTGCTCAAGGACCCTAGTCCTCTACTTGTCTTTGTACTTTGACCTAACCTGGCAGGTGATTCTAATAAAATAGTTGTGACACTGTCAAGACACCATAAAGCACATCATGCCCGCTCATTAGCAATCAAACTCCTCACTCATCAATTGGAGGATCAGTAAGTTTTGGATGAGAGACTAATTGTGTACCCGAGCCTAGAGGCTGCTTTTCCTTGGCCAGTGTAGTCCATTTTCTCTAAGTAACTCAGACATGTTTTATTGAATTGGAGGTGGGAATTACATTCAGACCTGTGAGCCCCATGACCAACAGAACAGCCTCCCCTGGGATTGTAAGAATTTATCTTACAGATTTTCAGGCTTCACCCCATACCTACTAAATCAAACACACTTGGGACATTCCCATCAGCTTGTGCCTCACAATCCCTCCATGGGAGGGAATCACTATTCCAGGCAACCAGGTTGCCCTTATCTGATAGATGAAACATCTATTACTATTCCACTCTACAGCATTGGCCAGTGTAAACATTGAATTCTGTTCTCTTGTCTCTTAACTCACCAAGCAGATTCTTATCTTGCTTTTTAAAATCAAAACTATGCTGTTTAATATGCAAGTGATAGCTTTTGTCAGGTAAGGAAAACTCATTACCTTAAAGGACTCACTGTTCTACCAATGCCCTGGTCTACATCATTTCATACCACAAAATGCAAGATATCATATACTTGCTGCCAAATGACTGACCATAGGTTTCATGGCTGCAATTTTCAAAATATTCTGTCAAATGAGAAATGAAAATCATCCATGAGTGTAAGGACTTTTAAACTTAAAAGCTTACCCAATTTGGGGAATTAAAATGACCATATTCTAGAAGCAACAAATTCCAGAGCATCTTTGCCAGTATCAAAATTTAGATTCCAGACAAAAAATAAATAAGTAATCAGTCCTAACAAATTATTGACTCTTCTACAATCTTGTGCAATATTATAACCGCAACATTCTAGATAAGACAATAGATTTAGGAGAGGCTAAAAATCTCTCTCAAACTATGTGGATAATGTGCAGAAAGACTTTCTCACCAAGTCCAGACAAATGGGCTTTTACTTGAGACAACAAAGGCAATGGGAGTTTGCGGAGAGATGTACTAAAAGGTCTGATCAAATCCTGCTGTTTAAACAAGGGCTCTAAGTTAGCTAAGTTAACTATTAGGGAACAAAGGTTTTGCAAAGTATACTGAAAGACTGGAGTCAGTTTAGTTTTCCTTATACTTTATACCACCTTCAATCTCTGAGACAATACAGGTATAAGGCCAGTTTCTTTAACAGGTGAGAGAATGGGACCATAAGAACAGTTGAAGAAAAGGGCAAAAAGAAGGTGCAGAGCAAATGCAGAGGGAAAGTGAAAAGGAGACACAGTGCTGATATTTCCTCATAACATTAGCTTCTACTCAGTAGATCTAACTTTATTACAGGAAGGCAAAAGCGCCATGGTTTAATCAACATTAGCTAACATTTGCAAGGTTTCATGACAACATTTGCTCCATAATTTCTGGGGGTGGATGATTATGTCTCTATTTCATCCTGTATACAAATCAATCAAAAAGAATAAAAAAACTTAATCTAAGAATCAAAACTTTGAAAGTACTAGAGGAAACATAGGGAAAGACTTCAAGATATAGCATAGGCTAGATGCCAGTGGCTCACACCTGTAATCCTAGCTATTCAGGAGGCTGAGCTCTGAGGATCTCAGTTCAAAGCCTGCCCAGGCAGGAAAGTCTGTGAGACTCTTATCACCAATTAATCACCAAAGAAAAGCCAGAAGTGGAGCTGTGGCTCAAGTGGTAGAGTGATAGCCTAGAGCAACAAACCTCAGGGACAATGCCCGGGTCCTGAGTTCAAGCCCCAGGACCAGCACAAACACACAAAAACAGATATGGCATAGGTGATGGCTTTCTGAATAGGACTCCATTAGCTAAGAGAACAAAGAATAGGAACTGACAAATGGGATTGCATCCAAAGAGCTTCTTCATTAGCAATAGAAAAATAATCAACAGTAAAGAGTCAGCCTACAGAATGAGAGAAAATCCTTGCCAGCTATTCACTGGATAAATGATTGATATTTGAAATATACCAAGAGCTTGCAAAATAAACACCAGAAGAATAACCAAATTAGTTTTTTGGGTTTTTTTGGGGGTCTGGTCGTGGACCCTGAACTCTGGGCCTGGGCGCTGTGCCTCAGCTCTTCAGCTCAAGGCTAGTGCTCTACCATTTGAGCCACAGCACCACTTCTGGCTTTTTTCCTTTTGTTTATGTGGTGCTGAGGAATCGAACCCAGGGCCTCACTCATGCAAGGCAAGTGCTCTACCACTGAGCCACCTTCCCAGCCCCAAGAATAACCAAATTAGTAAATGGCCAAATGTTTACTTTTCAAGCAAAGAAGTATAAGTGGCTAATAAATACATAAAAATACTGAATATTCTCAGCCATCAAGAGAATACAAATTAAAATGACATTGAGTTTCTACCTTATCCCAGTCAGAAAGATCATTAAGAAAACAAATAACAAATGCTGATGAGGATATGTAGGGAGGGAAGAAATTTTATTCACTGCTGATAGGAATATAATAGTCCAGTCATTATAGAAACCAGTATGAAGGTTCCTCAACAAAATTAAGAGTTCATACTACTTCTGTGTACATACCCAAAAGAATCAAAGTTGTCTTAATATAGAAACACATGTTTATCTATGTAATGGACTCGGCTAAGGTGCCCATCAATTGATGAATGGATAAAGAAAATGTATATATATACAGTAGAGTTTTACTCAACCATTAAGAAGAATGAAATGATGTTGCTTGCTGGGAAATGGATGGAACTGGAGATCATCATGTTAAGTGAAATAATTTCAATCTCACAAAAACACGCATTGTAGCTGGAGGCTGGTGGCTCACATCTGTAATCCTAGCTACTCAGAAGGCTGAGATCTGAGGATCACTGTTCCAAATTCAGTCCATGAGACTTTGATCTCAAATTAACCACCAGAAAATCAAAAGTGGAACTGTCGCTCAAACTGTTAGCACACTAGCCTTGAGCAAAAGAGCTTAGGGACAAGAGCCTAGGCCCATGACAAAAAAAGGACATTGTATTTTTCTCCCATTTATATAAGGCAGAACAAAACAAGAGAGCCATGGTAATGAAAGTAAAAGGACTACTAAAGAGGTGAAGGGGAAAGAAATAGGGGGTATGGGGTAATAGAGGTGAACATGATCAAATTATAGTATATGGATGTATAGAAATTTCATAGTGAAACTACCTACTATGTACATCATATTTTTTTAAAATGAAGGAAAAGAAACCACAAAGTATGAATGAATGAATGCAGCTAAAGCTTTGCTTCCTTATCATTGACCAGTGGTGCTGGCTCTACCTGAGCAAGCATCCATTGTCCCAGGGAGGACCCTCAATCTACTTGCATTTGGGAACAAACTGAAGTTTCCAGGAATCCTGAGGCCGCTGGTGCCACAAATAGTTGCAAGTCCTCATGCTGATGACTGGGAAAAGCCAGCCATAGCCATTCTGTTCCCTGTCTCAAATTGAACACAACAGGTCTCAAATCTCTACTGGGCCTTGTGTTTCCTATCTTAACAACCATATAGTTCCTTATATGACTTAAGCTTGCTGAAGTATTTCTGTGTTTGGAGCCAAAGCACCTCTCTTACTGCCTGAGTGTGCCACAAAGCACACTCAACAATCCCTAAGCCAGGAGATTCCTTCAAAACAGCACAGAGAGATCGATGCTCATGTGTCTGAGCATAAATTCTTTTATAGGGATATGTGAGAGGGGAGTGGAAAAACGGATGCTCTGTAATTTGGAGAAGGATCCATTGGATTTGATTCATCTCACTAATCAAAACAGGATCCTTATCTGCACATCTTTACCCCAGGGCCACATGGGAATATTATTCGATGATCTGATGCCTCATCTAGGAGATGAGGTACTGTTTTCTTCATGTATGGTATTAGCATTGTGTCCCATTATTTCTTTATAGTAGCCATGATGGAATACTTCAGCAAAACCTTTACTTTCTCCAAGGGGACTGATCTCCTCAGTTTTAACAATCTGATGCTATGAATACCTGTAGTAAAATAACCATGTTCAAGGCTGTCAAGTGCATTCTATATATTTGCATGAGTCACAAGGTTCTGGATCTTTTGAAATATCCCTGGGTCATTATGGAGGTGTTATTGTTATCGAAATATTATAGCAACTAGAAGAAAGTTCAAGGCGGTGACAACCTTTGAAAAGTCCCTGGAGACTAAGTTAATTGCACTGACTATGTACCGTGCTCTGGTTTCTCTGTGTGTTTGCATGTTAAGGATTTATTTCACTCATCTTTACAAAAACAATGAAGCATGGTGAAAGAGAATTTTGAAAATACAACAAGAAACACATTCCTCTTGACAGTCCACATGCTCTTGTGAGATGAAATGACATATAGGTTTTTAAAACTGCTTGGGAAGAAAGGCATTTCTACCTCTTTAAATCTAAACACTCTACTTGGCAAAGACAGATGATCAGGCTAAATGTTTATTCCTTGATTGAAGCCAGGGCTTAGATCATTGCTGTGCGTTCTATAATAATTTATTAAACTGTAAACATAATTTATATACTCTTCTGTACAGTGCATATTTTATAAAAAGTTTTAGGAACAAAGTTGAATAAAATTCAAGTGTATCTATGTTTCTAGGCAGAAGGGTCAGAAGTACAGATGGGTGAAGAAAAGATATAGTCTGATATAGCCCATACACATAGCAGAGTTTTGGGATTGGGATTGAAACAATTAGGCTTTGTGAGAAAAACAAATCTGTTGTTCTGCAAAGACTTTGAGTTAAACATAAAGATTTTTTTTTCTGGTAGCTAAACAGGGAAGGGAGAGAGAAAGGAAGGGGGGAAATTCTTCTTCCTATGGGAAGCTCTGAAGAATAGATGAAGAATGAATTTTAGATTTAGTTTAATCTTGTTCCATCCTTGAGTGTGTATGGTTTGTTTAACTTGCATAATTATTTTTCCCATTTTTAAGAGGAGATAAAAGTATATAAAAGTTAACACACAAAATTGGACTTCCTCTAAAGAAATAGAATAGTAAAACCCAGAGATTAAAATAATGACCACAAGATGAAGTTTGTTAAGTTTGGGCTTTCTTTAAAGGGGGCGATGTCATCTATAATCTATAGGAACTAAGAGAGGACAAAAAGGGACAAGTCAACCAGGAAAAAAGCTTTCCCCAAATCTACGTCAGCCATTTGATGTTTTGAGTTGTTTATGTTCCAATTAAGCCAGCACCTTGTTCAGTTAACCTCCATTTGACCTACAGAAGAAGCAAGTTGTTTTTCTGGAGCTAGTCATTAGTTGAATTGTAACTGATATTCCCTTGATGGCAGAACTTCATTTAAGTTGAAAAAGGAAAATCAATAAACAGATGACCTGAGGACTAACAAGCCAGGAGCTCTGACCCCATCTATCAGCTTCCCCAAGGCACAGAAGGCAGTCTGAGAATCTGGAGGCCAGGGAGGGAAACCTGAGCAGGAGGCAGGCCAAAAGCTAGACCAGGCCTCCAGACAACTATGTAGGATACCTGGGAGAATGCGATCCCAAACGCCACTCCAGCAATGATCCCCATGTTTGTCTCCATGAAACTGGTCACCAGATCATAGCATCCCTAGGAAAAGAGAAAAAAGGTCTCACACATGAGTTTTCCTCAGACCAGGCTGGAATACATGCACTAGTAAAACCCTCAGCTATACTCCAATCTTAGCAAATATAATTGCAACTCATCCTAGGAATTTACCAGAATTCTTTTTTTAAAATAAGTTTTTTATTATGAAAATACTGTACAGAGGGGTTACAGTTACATGAGCAAGGTAATGAATACATTTCTTAGCAAGCATTGTTGCCTCCTCCTTTGTTTTTTCCCTACCATCTCTTCCCTCCTACCTACACAACTATGCTCCAACCCCTACCCCTAACCTCATCCCCCCAAATTGTAAAGTTTGTTTTTCAACCTAGTGTTTTGTACATCTCATTGTTGCAATGAGTGAACCTGTATCCCTATTTAAACATTTTGTTTTTTCCCTTCCCCTCCCCAAATTATACTGACATCAAATACAGTGAAAACAGGAATTTACCAGCATTCTATACAAACAAATAAACAAAAACTAACAAAATGATGAAACATAAAAAAGTACAGAGTTATAAAATGAATACTTGTACATTTCCCCTAAAACTACGGCTAATATATGGCCAGTGTTTTTCCACCTAACCCCAAGCAAATCCCATTTCCTGGATGAGTTATTTTGAAATCCTAAACACAATGGTATCAACAAATGTTGTCATTAGTAGGATAAATTTAGTGAGAAATCTGAAAGCTCATTGAAGCAAATGATGTAGTGATAGAGAAGGAGACATGAATAGATGAAAAGGCACTCCACATCCTTGGACAAGAAACACTGGCATCATAAACAGTCATCAGCTTTTTGACAAGGAAGGACAAACTCTTGGATAAACAAAGAGAAATCATCTGGTTAGAAGGAAGTATTTAAATACCTGCCAACTTGATGGAGCTTTTGGATTTTGCCTAAGGGAAACTATTAAGATCATTCTTAATAATAAAAATCTATATTCCAGAGTCATCTTTTCCAAAAATTTACCATGTGACCCTGGACACATTACTTCCTCTGTCTGAACTTCAATAACACTATCCAGAAAATGAACTGAATTTCACCTTAACGTATTATAAAATCCCTAAATGGCATGATTAAAGGCAACAATTATCACCAGTGTTAATATTAGTTTAGAACTGAAGTGAAATTATCTTTCTCTAAGATGAATAATCTGGTTGGAGTTCAACAATATTGCTAAACAAGTTTTGTTGCTGTTATTCTAGATTACATTTTGTCAATGTAGCCCAGATATGAAATGTCAAAGTTTTTGTATCATACCTAAGACTAAAGCAATTGCTGACTCTTTCTGTATATCCCTAACCTTTAGGTCAAGTAGTAGGAGTAGAAATGTGTGTCTATTATTGGTACATTTATTTGGAATTGGCCAACTCAGTCCAAAGTCCTGAATTGATCTACTCATTATAAAAATGTCATCTCTCCCCCCCCCCCAGTTTTCTAATAAAGGACTTCAACTTGAATATCTAAAATATTATTACATTTATTTAATAAATTTCATTAAAGTGGTTCTTTTTACTTTTTAAATTTTTTTATTTTAAAGATACCGTACAGAGGGGTTACAGTTACATGAGTAAGGTAATGAGTACATTTCCTATCAAGCATTGTTATCCCCTCCTTTGTTTTTCCCCTACTATCCCTTCCCTCCCCGCCTCCCCAACACCTCCCCCCACAAAGTTGTAAAGTTCATTTTCAACATAGTGACTTATACATTTCATTGTTACAATGGGTCAACCTGTATCCTTGTTTCGGCATTTTATTATTTCCCTTCCCCTCCCCAACTTAGAAAAATGTATATACAAGATGCAGGGCACCAGAATCAAATACAGTGACAAATAGTGGCTATATTATGGGAAAAGAACATGCAAAAGAAACAAAAAAAATCACCTAGTACATTAAAAACAACAGTGACAAAGAAAAAAACTATCAAAAAGTTATCCTGTTTCAATAACTTCTGAAGGATAACAATACTAATGTCTTCCATTTTTAAATTTAAATCCTAACAACTTAACTTTTCTCAGAGCTTGTGAAAATTCTGCAAATGCCTGTATTCCTTGTTTCTAGTGGTACTGGGGTTTGGATTCTGGGACTTGTGCTAGCTAGCAGTTGCTTTACCACTTGAGTGACATTCCTCTACCAGCTCTTTTTTTTTTTTTTCTTTTTTAGTTATTTTTTTGAATAGGGCCTCACATTTATGCCTGGGCCAGCTATTTACACTTCCTATAGATATGGGATGACAGATGCATATCAATACACCCAGATTTCTATTAGTTGAGATGAGGTCTGGAGAATTTTTGCCTAGGATGACCTTGATCTGCAATCCTCCCAATCTCTGCTTCTGTGAGAGGCTATGGTTATAGGCATGAGATACCATTCACCATTAATATACCTTCTAAGTGACATTTTACATCCATAAATCATTTGCAGTGAATTAACTTAGTGGTGCTATCTGACACACATGGTTTCAATGTAGTTCACAAACCATACTCCTTAGTTAAGTAGAACAGATATGGAAGGCGGGGGAAGGAAGTACATTCTTGCTCATGGAGATCTGTGAAATTTGATTCTTTCTAGTAGAAATTTACTGATTTCATTTTTACTAGGGGAATGATACACCACATTACTTTTCCAAAGGTAGTGAGAAAGTTAGGAATTTGAGTTAGGAAGGAGTCAAAGAGGGAAGGTAAGTAGCTATTGTAACATGTTCCCACATGGTAAGAGCCAACATAGTATTTTGCCAAGCTGGCTGTCATTACTGTATCTTCTCCCCATAGTGATGACCAGGTCAGGGAATAAGGGTCAGATCAGTAAAATGTTAGGTCAGCTCAAAATATGAAACACATGCCTGATAATACCACCCAGAGAGAAGCAATCCAGGTCATTTTCTTAGTCTGTAAAATAGCTTGGCATAGATTCCCCCCACCCCCATCCTCTGTGGCTTAAATTCTATACTTAAGCCAAACATGTTTTCCTTAAGTATAATTTCTACTCATTTTGGAACTTGGTTTTATTTTGCAGTGCTGAGAATGGAAACACATACTAGTGGGCCGCACACATACTAGACACTGTGCTCTACCACTGAGCTACACTCCTAGCCTCATTTTTGGAGAATTTCAGAGTCAGTTTATTTTTGATCAGGCCACTCCAACCAGTAAGAGAAATCATGAAAATGAAGTAACTGACTGACAACTGTAGTTCTCTCTGAACCTAATTCTTCAGTGTATTGATGTTTTACTTATTCTTATTTGTTGTGACAGTTCTCACTATAGAGTCCAGGCTGGCCTCAAACTCACAATCCTCTTGCCTCTGCTTTCCTAGTGCTGGGATTACAAGCATGCACCACCATGTCTGGCAATGTGTAGTTCTTGACCTAGGGCTTGTGAGAAATGCAAACCTGGAGACCCCACATGACATCTGGTGAATCAGAATCTGCCACAGCTCTGAGTTGTTTTTTTAATATTTTTTATTTTGGGTCCGGTCGTGAGGCCTGAACTCTGGGCCTGGGCACTGTCCCTCAGCTCTTCAGCTGAAGGCTAGCGCTCTACCACTTGAGCCACAGCGCCACTTCCAGCTTTTTTTCTTTTTGCTTATATGGTGCTGAGGAATCGAACCCAGGGCCTCATGCATGCAAGGCAAGCGCTCTACCACTGAGCCACCTTCCCAGCCCTGTTTTTTTTTAATATTTTAAAAAATAAATTTAAATTCATTTTAACAAGATCTCCAGACATTTGATATGTCCTCCTTGAGAAGTACTCGTTTATAAAAACTTGCCTGTGTTTTTTTTATTGTATATATGAAACCAAGTCAATGCATCATATTAGTAATAGGATTAATCCAAATGAAAAGATGAAAGTATTGTGAGACTAATTGTTTCCCATCTCTGGATTTATTTTTGTTGTTAACCATATAGACTCAAAGCCCATTTTCCAAGACTCAGTACAGCTCTTCAGACTTAAAGAAGTGTTCTGATACTATAACCACAGACCATGGTTCTATGCAACCTTAAGTTCTACACTAAAGCATGAGTGTATCTACCCACAACCATCTCTCTCAATTTTCCAATAAGAAAATATGGTTGTCAGGCATGAAAAAAAGTCTACAAAGGCTTGCTAAGTGTCATAGAAAACACCTAGAAACAGAACAGTATGCCTAAACCAGCAGTCACCAATGGAAAACATCTGCAAGTAGGAGAATTCAAGGACTTAAGAGTAGAAGGCTAGTTCCAGGAAGGTTCTGGGAAGAGATTTCTCTTTAGTTGCCAACCAGAATAATTTCTCCTGCTCTTACCAACTGGCAAGGAATTCATATGGAGTAGAGGCTTAGCTAGTGTGATTAGCCAATTGAACCTGAAGACATTTCACCATCTACTAGCAAAAGCAAAGCAAAACCTAGCCCCAAACCAAACAACTATCCAGTACAACTATTCACACCTTCTCCCTCCTCTCTCTCCCCTTAATCTGTACAATGTAGTCAGGCTACTATATAAAAACCAAAAGTCATCGTTCTGTGTAATCACAGTATAGGCCTCAAAACACTTAAAAGATCTATATAGACAATCTGTTTATTCTAAACCACAGGTTCTATGTAAGTTGAATGTGGCAGTAGTTAAGCTCTCCTGGGGAAGGAAGTCAGGGGGATATTGACATTACGTACCTACTATTATTGCCTCTACTCCATGCCCATCTCCTACCTTTCTAGATGTGATGTGTATAAAAACACAGACAGGAGGAATAATTTGTCTCAGAGGTTCATGTGGGAATTAAATGACAATGTCTAATTTAAAACTTAGCAGACAAATTTCAGTTTCTATGACTTCTTCTCCTGTGAAGAAGGAGGCTGTAGAGTATAAGGACAGTGAAAGAACAGTTAGGTACATCTTCCAAGTATTGAAATTACCCAGAGGAATATAAGCCAGGATTGCAGTGAGGTCAGTTTGCAGGATGTCAATAAAATGGAAAAGAGTAGCTATGTTTCCTTCTAGAAACAATTGTATACATTTTAGATGTACTGTAGGATATTGCTCCCCCCCACCGACACACACACCAATTTTCCTTCTGATACTAACAAAAGATCTTCCCTACAAGAACCAGCTGTTATTTGCAAGAACTGTAAAGAAAACTTCATCATCAATGGGATCACATTAGCATTAGTTAACATTAGCGTTTAGTCTGTGTCAAGCCTTGTGTAGCTCATTCAGTTCTCTCTAAGGGGCTATTACTGTGACTACTAACTACTAACACTAATAAAATGATGACCATTATTATCCCCATTTTACAGATGGAGAAAACACCACTGAGAAAGGATAAATTACTTGACCAAGATCACACATCAATGAGTGGCTGACTCAGAATTTAGACTGGAATCTGACTCCAAGGCTTTGTAGCTCTTGATTTCTAGATCCTCAAATTTCACAAAAGAGAGGAAGTTTAGCCCTGCACCAACTCTTGATGAGTGCTGCTTTTATGAATGAGTCTGAGAAGCCTAATATTTAATTGTCATAGAATACTTCTTGCCTTCTATGAGAGTGTCCACAACAGGCCAGGTATGTTTGACACTTCAGCAAATGGAAGCAAAGTGTCTGGGTGTTCACTGGGGATATTCATTAAAAATCCAGAAGTCATCTCATTAGACATCGAGACATTAAGGGAATTTCTAAGTTGTGGTTCATAAGAAAATTCCAGTAGGAATATATATTTTCTTAGCTAAGGCAAAAAGTTGTCAGAACTAAATCATATGGAACTGCTTCGCTTGCAGACTTCTCATCGCTTGCAGACTTCTAAGTCCAGAACAACAGCATGTGCTTCCAGAAGGACAAACAAAAAAACAAAAACAAACAAAAACAAAACCTGTTTTGCAGCATTTTTGTGATAAGTAATCCCTCTAGATAGATGAAATATATAGATACTACCTCACAACATTCTAATCTGGAAAGAATGGCTATCATCTCTATGAATTATTCAGTAGTTGGCCCAGATCACATGGAATTTTGAAGACATCATAAAAACAGAATTTTATCTTGATAAAAATTTCTCCATGGCTGAATAACCACAGATAAAACTCAACAGGCTTTCTTCTTCCTCTTCATTTCATCAAATCATACTACGTATGTGGAATTTCACTAAATGTTTAAGAATGTAGATAGTCTTCACAAACAGCTGGATTGCATCTTCATTGTATTGTTTGTGTGATATAAAATTGATTTTCCTTCTCTTCGACTACCAAATCTTCATTTCTCCCATTTTCACTATGTACTAACATCCTAATTTCCTTTAACCATCTTTTTCACCCCTGTTTCTTTGGAAGTCAGAATGTTGACAGTGAGTTGAATTGGAGTTACTGATTTCTTTTCCTCTAGCAGGGAACTCCCTAAAATAAAGGCCACCCTCCTAGCAGAAGCAGATGCTGTCTGTCAACTCTGCTCTCTTCTTCCTGCCAAAGACTGGCACCCAGCTGCGAATAATTTCATGTTTAGATGGTATATTAAGCAGAAGAAAGACACCCAGAAAGAAGAAAGCCAACATTCCCTGCCTGACACAGGCATCAGGGTTAACAGGAACCACTTGCCAAACCTTCCTTCCTGACTGTGCCTGGGAGATGCTCACTGCGGGAGAGCAATGCGAAGCTGATCTGAGGCACAGCTTCCTCTTTTAGAAGTGAGCAGCCTCAAGTGCCTCTCACCGGCAATCAAGGACCACAAAGGAAGACTCTTGACTCCCTCCTGGACTACCCTTTCCAACCTATCAGTCAATTTCACAGAAACAACAAAGCCCTCCCAAACATTCACCACTGGTCCTATCAGGGCTGGGAAGAAGTCTGTACCTTCTGGTTAACTTTGGTGGCAGCCACAGTCAGATTATGTAGATCCTGGGGATTGCAATCGGTTTCATTCATGCAGCAACTTGGGGGGATGCCATGCTCCAGGAAATAGGGGCTGGTGCTCCAGTTGGTGTAGTTCTGCACACCACAGCAGCTCAGCTGTGAACATGGAAAAGAAAAGAATCAAAGAGTGTTAGATCAAAAACATTATGGTCTCCTCACTCACACTACCCTGCAACTTTTAAAAGAGAAACATGGACCAACACTCCTAAGACAACATGAACAGCTTTTGAACTGAAGCTCCACTCACAATTACTCTCACTTCAGTGCCCACGTGAACTCAAGAAAAAGAAGTACATTTAGATCACATATCTGTTGCCTTTCTTACCATCTCCACATAGCAAAGCAGTGCTTCGATGACTTGGCTAAGCATCCCAGTAGGCAGGCAGGCTTTTGCACTAGCCTCTGTCACCCTAAGTGCCTCCAGGCAGGAAAGCTCTCTTCTATTCCCCTCTTGCCTTCTACAAAGCACAGGCAGCACAGCCATTCACATAGGTCCTCAGCTTCTTCTTAGTACATTTCCCACCCCTGCCACATTACTCAGCCAGTAGATGGAGCCTTCCCAATCCCTCTGTCCACCAAATGCTACTGGTCCACTGTACTGACACAGCTTACAAGTCTAACCCCAGACCTGGCAGGGAGGCCTCATCCCCATCTCCTTCCCTGGAACTTACGCTGCGCTGCACATGGTCCACTGCACGGCTCCTCTCATCATTGCCATTGTAGTTCTGCATGGCATCCGTGTAAGTCCTGAGGAAGGTGTCCTTGATCTATGTAAAACAAGGGGAGGAATATGGTTTAGGTTCACTGTAGTCCAAACTGAGAGTCATACCAATTTCAACCCCAGTATTGCCTCTTCTGAAAGACTCTGGATAAACGGAAGTTTGGGAAGGGAAATTCACCAAGGGGTTTATTAGCCCAGGAATTGAAAATAAATTGTTGGCCACATCCTCAGTTCCGAAGTAGCCTAGCCTGTTAAAAGATCTGCTGATGTGGCTAGTCAGCTTTTGAGAAGGCTGTGATAGCCTCAGCCATGATTTTCTACTTATTTTCTTTGAACTGACTCATGTCCACCTTCATTTCTATAACCTGGTCATTATGCAAAAGAAATAATAATGGAAAATCCACATAGGGGACAGGAAAACTGTTATTAGTCCCCAAACAGATCCCTATTCTACCATGCAGAAATGGGACAAAACTTTCACTTACCCATGCTCACTGAGGTCAAAGTAAAAGAGGCTACAGAACAAGATGGTTTCTGATTATAAAGCATTAACAAAATCCTTTTCCCTCCTCCATGAACACATTTGACCCTGAAATTCTAAGCACTGTTCTCTGCAGGAAGGTATGTTGTCAGGCCACCTGGCTTATAGTAAATAATGAAATGCTTCCAGATTAGGAAGAGAGCAAATGACAATAATTACCTAGTGGGAAGCTCAGAGTTATGATAGAGTCCTTGCTAATTTCAAAAGTTATGTCCATGGCACAGTTACAAGTGGTAAACTAACACTAGCTACATGGATCCTCTAAGCCAAAATGGCTGCCATACCCAGCTATGTCGCTTTATTTCACTGCACCTAAGATGTCCCTTGGTGCAGAAGCTGTACATAGAATAGGCCCTGGGCCACTCTAAGGACACAAGCTGAGAAAATAAGCTTTGCCCTGCAGGTATACTGAGCTTCCTACTACATTCTTCTGTGTAAATGCTACCAAGTGTGACCTATTGTCACTTCGTGAGTTTGACTGCTTAGCCAAATTCAGGACCAGCAGCATTTGAGGTTTAAGTGTGGCTTCCTAAGTGGCTCAGATAAAAGAAATTAGGAGGTAAGGAATTTCAAGCCCTAGGAAGCAGAAGACATTTAAAGAAAATGTCTACATGGAATAGTCACAAAAGCACCGAAGAGACAAGAGGGCTCAGGCAGGAGTGAGGCAGAAGGCTCCTGGTACTCATGTATGAACTTGGGGCATCTATCACGACTGTCAAGGCTGTGATGTCATTGGGTTTCACTTGAGAATAAGAATGAGGGAGGCAAGTCTAACTCTAGATGCAGAATTCATATGAAGTGGGTTCTAGAAATCAGCTTGGGCTGGATACTGTATGCCTCCAGTAAATGGAAAACTCAGGGCAATAGGGAAAGGAGTAAAAAATAAAAAGCTAAGATCCCAAGGGATACAACTTGACCAAGAATAAAAGCAGGGCCCAGGAAGACATGATGTCAGCACCCCAGTAACACTCTTCCTCAGTGTGTTTTCAACCGGGATCTTCTATGTTCCTCTTTCCCACATATGCCTATCTACTTCTGGCTCTCCATCTATGCAGGGTTCTACTACAATACAGGGTTTAATAATGGGTTTATGAGATAGAAAGATAATTAGTTTGACTTGCCTTTAACAGGCCCAGACAACTTGTTACAGATACACACATGTTCTGTTGAAGCAAAGCAACTATTCTGAAGGAATATTTCATCTATATAGAAAGTCACTGTTTTAAATCAGAGTGCAGAATTATTTCATGCAATAGTTATACAGAGAAACAGAGCGAAGATCAACAAGGAAGTTTAGAATTTGGTGAAATTCTTGCATGGAAAATTTAATTAGAATTTCAGGCTATATTACATGACATTTGGAAACTGGAGACACCACTGGTTAAACTAGCTAGCCTATCTGCATGCTTCATACATTCCAAGAATTTTCCAAAATTTCCCCCTCAAAGACCAGTTAACTGAGTTTTCCACCTTCCATATACTCACCTCATGACGAAACACAAACCCTGAAATGCCAGCTACAAGCTCAGCCAGAAACACCAGGGACAGGAACATGGCATACTAAAAATCAAGTGGACAAGAACAAGGTCAGATGCTGGGATTAAGGAGAGGGATAAACTGCTTCCTGATAGGTAGGACTGGACAAGGCCTTATACTCCCTTAAGAAAGATTCAAAAAGTTTAAAAATTAAAAATACTCTGCCCCAGAGTTGCCCACATGAGCCTCAACAGATACATGAATATTTTGGAGTATACAAGCCAAGGAGAGCTCTGTAGACTATCTGCATTCCTTTTTTCACTTTTTTTGTCTGTTGTGGGGCTGGAACTCAGGGCCTGGACATTGTCCCAGAGCCTCTTTATGCTCAAGGCTAGTGTTCTACCATTTGAGCCACAGTGCCACTTCCAGTTTTTGATTGGTTAATTGGAGATAAAGAGTCTCATAGGGACTTTTCTGCCCCGGCTGGCTTTGAATCCCAATCTTCAAATCGCAGCCTCCTGAGTAGCTAAGATTATAAGTGTGAGCCACTAGCACCCAGCTTTTTTTTATTTTTTAAAGGAGGGCTCAGCAGAGACTGGCATTGTTCTGTCAGTTCAATTCAACCTGGAGAAACTTGGAAGGGTCACTTGTAACTAAGGTATCTACTATCTTTGCAGTAGAGAAAAATCTACTCTGGAGGTCATAGGCCACAGTTCTGCTCTGTCTAGGAGTCTTTCTGACTCCCTTCCTTTCTGACTTATAATGGCATGCTACATGGCATCTGAAAGGCCATCTCCTACAGACTTTTTCATTTAAAAATATTAGTAATTTTTCATTAAAATAATATTAATGTTGTCATGATAGGGATTAAACCCAGCACCATGCACATGTTAGGTCCTGGATGCTCTACCACTGAGTGACCTCCCTGGCCCTCCATATTCTATTTGTAACTGTTCCAAAGGATGGGAAAGCTTCCTTTTCCTTGGCCATAAGTTGGCCTACTTCCAGTTCCCACTTGCTGCTGCTGATTCTGCTTTCAATAACTTGAAGAACTTACCTCTGTTTTACACAGACCCTTCACATGTGTGAGCAGTCAGAGCTCCCTGCTTTTGCTGGGAAAACTCTTCTACTGTCCTTGCCACATTTCATATGAATGTCTACAAAATGACTTCATTTGCAATTTTACACTATCATCTGGGTCCAAAGGAGGATGCACTTGTTCAATATGGTGATTATCCCTGAACACAGGACCCTCAGCATTTCCCAGGGGGCTGCTTGCCTCTCTCGTCTGAACACTACATGGGATTTATAGTCTTTTAAACAGCAAATACAGCATACTACAATAGACCTTGCATGCATCTATAAACTTTAGTGCTTTTCATCACATGTTGCCTGTACTTTCTCTGTGTGTGTGTGCATGTGTATGAGAAACAGAGACCAGACATGTGTGAGCATCTGAATCCAGGGATATTACAAGGCACTTGTTTCCATTTTTATAACTTTGAAAAGCAGATAAAAGGAAGGAAAATTGATTCCTTACCAACAAAGCATATGTCTTACAATCTGCTGCTTCTCATCTCAAAATGAAATACAATGGTTCTGACCGTTTGCAATGACCCTAGTGATGCTGTGGAATTTGGGTGGACTGCACATGGCCCACATTACTTATCTGCAAAATGTTCATATGTCTTCTACAGTATACATGTACATAGAAACATACATTGTTTTACTCAACTAGTAGCACATATATTAAAAGAAAGATATACTTAGGAGAGGATTCTAATGGCATGTAATATATATATAAAGTCCTCTGAACATCTAACAGATAGTTTAACAAAATGAATGCCAAGAAGATGAAACATGTTTCATCAAGGTTCAGGCGTATGTCAAGGAGAGGATGAGCAGCCCAATAGACTGAGGAAAATACACTCAGTATAGTCAATCTACTTACATGAAAATGGAGCAATGTAACTTGAGGGTATGGATAGGGTTGGGAAATATGGAGAACAATGGACAAGATACATTGATCAAAATGCATTGTACTCATAAACTGACTTGTTGAATTGAAACCCCTTTGTACAACTTCTTAAAGACAATAATAATAATAATAATAATAGAAACCAGGTGGCACTGGTGGCTCATGTTTAAACTCCTAGCTACTTGGGAGGCTGAGATGACTCAAAGCCAGCTGTACAGAAAGAAAAGTTCATGAGATTCCTTTTTAGCAAAGAGCTGGACATAGTGGCATGTACTTATTATTCTAGTTACCATGAAACCTGACTGATGGATTGTGTGCAGGTACATGCAAGGCAGAGGCCAGATCCTATCCCAAAACTACCAAGCAAAAATCAGGCTGGAGGCATGGGTCAGTGGTTAAAACAGTATCCATCTAGCAAGTGCAAGGACCCTAGTTCAAATCTCAGTACCACCCCAACAAAAAAAAAAGGAAACACTGGCTCAAAATACCAATTTCTAAGTATTAATAAAATGCAAGGGTTGGGTTTAATCCCTAGTGCTCCTCTCCCCCACCCCATAAAAAATTCACAAAGCACAGTCACTTAGACATTAAACATGTAGTAATTATGGTCCATGTACACAACCTTCTTTCTCTAAACTTCATGCAAAATTTCAAGCTTTTAGAAGTATGTATTACTCTGGGGAAGAGTCTCACACCAGGCTTGTGAGGGAAGGTGACTGTCAGAAGGCCACCATTTTCCATGGGATTGCCAACAGAGAATGATGATCAAGTAGTGCCAGTTGGGAATGTGGTTCCTTTGGAGTGAATCACCCTCCACTTAAGAGGTGGCACTTGATGTTACTATAGCTTAAGGCTGATCAAGGACAGGCAACATCATGAGCCCAGTGGAATCTCTGCTTCCCTCTTTAATGAAATAACATGTCTAAGATTACTTGCGTTAACCAAAATTTCCTTTTGAGGAGAAGCCCTTGCTAGTTTTCATAAACAAAGTATTTCAACATTAACCCTCATCAAGAAAAGTAAGAGGGGCTGGGAAGGTGGCTCAGTGGTAGAGCGCTTGCCTTGCATGCATGAGGCCCTGGGTTCGATTCCTCAGCACCACATAAGCAAAAAGAAAAAAGCCGGAAGTGGCGCTGTGGCTCAAGTGGTAGAGCGCTAGCCTTGAGCTGAAGAGCTGAGGAACAGCGCCCAGGCCCAGAGTTCAAGCCCCACGACTGGACCAAAAAAAAAAAAAAAAAGAAACAGTAAGAAACTTGGTAACTGGTCTGTCAGAAAAAAAAGTGCAAAGTCACAGTATCTGCCTTTCATCCTTTACATCACTCCTCTGTTCTGTTAAGAGTACAGGCCCCCAGCAATGGTCTTGGTAACAAATATTTGGCGCTGTATCTGCCCTCTGAATGCAAGGCTCTAGCTTAGCTCAGCTCCCACAGCAATGAGCCAGAGCATGCCACCAGTAGAGAGAAGAGCAAGCACAGCTAGGCTCAAGGACACAGGAAGGAGTTTTCCAGTAGGAACTTGGAGATGAAAAGCTGCTTCTGTTCTGGAGAAAGCCTTGCCTATCACATCACATGCCTGAGGTGATTTTTAAAACATAGTACAAGACACAGGGCATCTAGCCAGGGGGACATCAATAGAGTATTAGAATCATTGTCCACTGCTCTGTCACAGTCCTTGTTAAGAGACTGAGACAAGCAGGGCACTGGTAGCTCACGCCTATAATCCTAGCTACTTAGGAAGCTGAGATCTGAGCCTACTGTTCAAAGCCAGCCCAAGCAGGAAAGTCCATGAGACTCTTATCTCCAATGAACCACCAGAAAACCAGAAGTGGTGCTGTGGCTCAAAGTAGTAGAACGCTATCCTTGAGCTGAAGAGCTCAGGGACAACACCCAGGCCCAGAGTACAAGCCCCATAACTGATGAGAGAGAGAGAGAGAGAGAGAGAGAGACAGACAGACAGACAGACAGACAGACAGACAGACAGACACAGAGAGACAGAGAGAGACAGAGACTAAGACAAGATTTATTATATGATGCTGTGTGTTGGGTTTCCCATGGGTGAAGGGGGTTACAAGATGGACTAGGCAATACCTTTTGCTAAAATTAGAATGAGTACATATTAAAGTTTTATCTGTGGCCTCAAAAAGGTCTACTTTACCATCATGGGATTGTGAGTTAAAGGCCAATCAGAGTTGCCTAGTTGTTATTTTTGTTTTTGGTTTCTGTCTCAAAAAAAATTGAGAAGGCAGTATTATGTTGGGACATACGTACCAGTTTCAGCATCCATGGGCTACCACGGCATGTAGCAAAGCAACCAAACAGGCCAAAAACAACGATAGTGGTGCCAGTTCCAATGAGCACGTAAGGAGCGTTGGTGGAGTTCTCAGCAATTAGGGAGATATAGGTGCCCAGCGTAAGTTTTCCCCAGACTCCAACGGCCAACAGGATCACCCCAGTGATCTGCGAAGGGGAAGAGGAGAGTGTGAAACCATAGCTAGGGGAGGTAAGAATTGAAATCAAGTAATGTGGCTACACGGAACACACAAAGTTCTGTGAGGAAGATGGTCCTTGCTATAGGAATTCCCCCGAGTAGTGAGAAATGTCGGAGATCATCACCTAAAACTCACAGAGTAAATGAAGGATTGAACCCACCCTATTTCCCCAGGTGCATATAGACATCAGGCAAGCCATCATATATGCTCAGACTGTTTGACACAGACAGGGCAATTCACCTAAGCCTGGCTATAAATATTCCATTGTGTGCCCAACTGAAAGCCCCCACTGCCCTAGACCTAATGGCTTTTGTGGTAACCTCTGCCTCCTTGCTCAAGACCCCATTAAAGCCCAACTCCAACCCCACTTCTTTGCACAACCTCCATTCCAGGGGGAAGGTTGTACCCCTTGCTATTGTGCCTCAGTAAACAGTCCTAGCTTGTTGAAGATTGAGTCAGGCCTTTTTCCTTTCTCCTCCATTTTCCTAACAGTAAAGACATTTTGATTTTGTAAGTTACATCTGTCCCTTACATATCCCATATGCTGTTATTGTGTTAATCAGACAATAAGGAACCTAAAAACCACCACCACCACCAACAACAAATATTGCTGAAAAAGTATATCATAAGACAGATCTGAGAGTCTTCCCCTAGCTGCTGCTGCTCCAGGAAGAAAGTCAGCTCCCCTCTTTGAAGGCATGTGTATATATAGGATATTTGAAGAATAGCTTACATGCTATTTTAAGAGAGTTGATTCTCTTTGCGCATTATCACCAAAATCTCTATAAAACACAATATTTCAACTGCTTTTGAATCATTGTTGTGCTGTCAGATTTACAATCGATTATGCAATATAAAGCAACAAAAGAATGGGGATAGTTCTCGGAATTAGATGTAATATGATTTATCAAATCCTGCTGAACAGTCCAAAGAAAATCTCTTAATAAACAGTCTAAACTCTAGAACCATGTATCAATCAGGTCTTTACTCAGGGCATAGTCTCAGTCATGCATGCTATGCCTTACCCTTCATCTTACACAGGCCTCAGACTCCAGCAACTTTGCTGAAACATGAGTTGCTTTATGTCTCTAATCATCCCCAGCTGATTTCTCCTTCAGTTTACTCATAGCTTGGTGACATGCAAACTCAAGTCTTCTGGTTGCTACCACTTCTGACAGTATGAAGCTTGAAAGAAACCCAAGTGTTCACTGAAGCCCTTCCCCAACTTTGCCCCACCCTAGAGTCCACTGTCCCTGGTCAAATGCCTCTAATCCCTACTTAATCTATTCAAGTAAAGAGGCAAGATGAGGTTGGGCGCTGGTGGCTCATGCCTGTAATCCTAGCTACTCAGGAGGCTACAATCTGTGGATTGAGGTTTGAAGCCAGCCCAGGCAGAAAAGTCCCCTGAGACTTATCTCTAATTAACCACCCCCAAACCGGAAGTGGTGCTGTGGTTCAAAGTGGTAGAGCTCTAGCCTTGAGTAAAAGAGGTCAAGACTGTGCCCACAACCAACAACAACAAAAAAGAGGCAAGATGAGAACTGGAGAAAAATCGCCATGACACAAATCTATATCCACATTGCCAAAGTTTGCTCTGCCACTCAATATCCTGTCCCTTAATATCTATAATTGAACACTGCCAAATGCAGATCAACTGTGGACCAAAAGGCATCGTCAGTGAAGATGCCTGAACATCTTTCTGCTCTACGTTGAAAACACTTTCTCTAGTTTGGAGCCATCAAGTTCTATGCTCAGATTATTTCTCTGCACAGAAAAAAGAATGCACCTTACACTTTTCCCTGTCTCAGGGAAGGATGAGCTCTACCTATTTGTGATGAAAGATCAGAAAACAAAAAACAAATACAAAAAGCAAAAGCTTACACACATACCCTCTTTGTTTCATAGGACCATCACCAAGAATGATAGTTTAAAATGTTTACATCAGAGAAAGGATAATAACAAGTGCTATAAAGGTGAATGGTTGCATGCATTCTTGAAGAGAAAGCATTTAATACTGATATCGGGAGAAGGTGGCCCAGTGGAGGTTGATGGCCCATGAGGATGGCCTTAGTAAATGAAAACCAGAACACAGATGCTGCCAAGAGTTCCAAATCCTCTGCTGACATCTGGTGGTAGCTAAAAGAAGTAGTACCTTGTGTGAAAAGTCTGCTGGTAAAAACACAAAACACTTCAATCATTAGAATAGAAATGTAAGAACCAAATCACAAATAATTACTGACAAAAGTACCAGGAACACAACATAGAAAAATATACAGCTATCTTTTATTCAATAATCAAACTAGTACTGTCAAGGCACAGAATAAATGCTTATTAATATGGACAAGATACACACTTCCTATCTTTGGGTCTTAGATCTTATACCTTATTAAATAGTCTGTCAGATACTTACAAAACTTCCAAATCAGGTGAATAATGTGAAATAACTTTGAATACAACCAGAAAAAAAACACCTTTCCACACTAGCATTACTGTCTTAATTTGTAAATGTCATAATGCAAATATACTGGAAAAGTTCTGTCACTATTGAGGCTGAATGTATCTTATCTGCACTTTGGACTGCTCTCAAAGTTTCATTACCACTTTGTATGTGTACAGAGTATACATAGTAGTATGTGTTTCCAGTCATTGTTTAAATATGATTGCTTTAGTGAAAATGCTAATGCTGAGAAGTCTCCCTGTTGGCCTTGTAGCATCTTAATCCCTAGAGGATCCAGGGTTAGAGGGCTCATATCTTCCTCAAATAGTCCAGAACTATTTGCTTTATACCCACTCTTCTTTCCCCATGCAGAGCACAGACCTTCTTTTTAAACTGATGTGGACACACTCATGCCATGCCAGGTTTGGGTCTGCGGTGATGTTCCTATTCCTTCCCTCTAAATCCATAAAACCTGATTCAGGTGTTCCACCTACAGATTCACATTATTGTAATGATAACATGAGTTCATATTTAGCACATTATACAACTAAAGAAAAGCTTTAAAGGCGAAAGAGGCACAAGATACCTAGAAGAGACCCTTTCTAAGAAGCCCTACAGGATCCAAACACTGCATCTAACCTGATCAAAAGAAACATGTGGAAGAGATGGTAGACGGAAACCTCAGCTAGACTTTGAGACACAAGCCTCAATTCAACCATCCTGCAGGGTTACAAGCTAAGTCATCTTTGTCAACTACACATAGAAATATTGTGACATATCCCTTTCCTATTACAGAAAAACTCAGAAAAAAATGCATGATAAAAGCTCCACACATACCACTAATAGTCAAAAGATCCCTCAAAGGTCAGATTTTAAGAAGAAAAGTAGCCAGCTAATGTTTTTAGAGGTACTTATTTCTGATTTCAGGACTTCATTCACACTCATTCAGCTTGCTTATTCGGCTGCTATTCTACCACTTGAGCCATAGTTCCAGCCCAGTTTTTATAAAAATTTTTTGAGATGTCTTGTGGATTTTTCTGCCAAGGTTGGCTTTGAACCACAATTCATTAAATCTTGGCCATTTGAGAGGCAAAGATACTATGTATGAGCAGCTGACATCTGTTTTGTTTTGTTTTGTTTCTCCAGCTAATACTTATGTGAATGTGTGTACCAAGTGGACAGTAGAGTAATTTTGAAAGGTGTGGTACCTGGTTTTGTAGAGATGGAGAAAGCAGCTGGAATGACAAAGAAACTTGCATAATCTACTGATACCTTCTTTACACTTATCAAAATAATAGTGTGTATTCCTCATATTTATGATTTTGAGTTTTCATCCCAAGTTATCTTTGTGTATATGGGCTTGAGAACTCACTGGTAGGATAAGGGGCAGAAAAGTACATGAACGTTAGATCTCTCTGGTCTCGGGGTTAGGAAGCAATGCTTGTAGTTCTGTCACTAGCTGTGTGAACTTTGGCCATATGATCTGGACCTCGGTTTCCCCTTCGGTAAGAGTAGAACGTAGGAAGGGTCCTGCTTCATCTTCCCAGCTCTATGTGGAACGACAAATCTGAATTTCAGACTTGACACACTCCTTCTGCAATAAATTTCGCATGTACCTTTCTGTAAACAAGGAGAGGAAATTTATGAGGTTTGCTTTGTGACTAACAAAACAAACATTAATGACAGAGAAGGGAAGTCAGCTCACTTTCATACTTGAAGGTAGTTTCTCTAGCTTTCTGAGGTGGCACCAGGCTACCAATAAAAGAGGGAAGGAAGACTGCCTGGGGGGGGGGGGGGGTCTTGCATTTCTGCACAGATATCCAAAAATGTATATGCTTACTAGAATAATCAATGCTTTCCCTTTTACATTAAGAAGATTGTTATCATTCTGAAGACTAAAAGCAACAAGATGACTTATTCTACTGCGTCTTTCTAGGTTGAGTTACTTTGGTAATTTCAGCACAGGCTCCGTCATTTTGGGATCAGTGTACATTTGCCACACTGTGTTTGTAATATGTAGAAAAGAGGACATGATGGTATCATTACCAAGGGACAGGGAAACAGAAAAGAAGAGGAGATCATCTTAATTGCTGCTTGGTTCAAGCTGAGTTTGAGAACCAACAGGCAATTCAGAGACGATCTTGCCTAGGCCCTATTTTCTGTGGGGTTTGAGGGGATCCGAAGCCTGGTAGATAACATGCTCAGAAGGTAGTTGTATATGAGAGTCTGAAGTTTAGGAGTGAGTCATAGCTGCAGGTGAAGCTGTGGGCAGAGGTGACAGCTAAGGGAACTTTGTTGTCTCAGCAAGATCCTTATTGTAATAGAGGAGAATGATGTTGGAAGACTGGAAACAATAAGGAGACACAGAATGAAGTAGACAAGTTTATGAAAGAAAGAGACATGGAAGAGTCTTTTTAAAGACTTATTGGAGGAGTTAGAGGCGTGGCTCATTTGGTAGTGCACTAGCCAATGAGCAAAAGCATCAAATACCAAGTTCAAGTCCTGGTCTGGGACCAGAAACAAAATAGAAAAGACTTATTGGAAATAGCTCATTGACCCAAAGGATATTTGTGAGCTAATACTCTATTCCCACACCCAGAAAGCTCACTAAGATAAATTTTATATTTAAATATTATGACATCCTCCAGCCAATTCATAAATGTCAAGTTTCAGGAGTTAAGTCATGAGCAACTCATCACAAACTCTAAGTCCTACTTGGATTTTATCAGTAACCATAGAACCTGGGTCTGGCAGACAATAAATCACACATGAAGATAAAAAAGGGGCTTTGAAAGATGCTGTAACAATCCATAAGTTCCAGCTCTGGTTGTAGGTTGGTCATAGGCACTTCATGTGCACAGTAAAGCAAGTGATCATTTTATAGGAAATGGCTCTAGGTATCTATGTCCCATAAAACATACTTCCTTCTCCCAATTACCTTTTTTTTGTATGCTGTCCAGGGCTGTGAACTCAAGGCCTGGATGCTGTCTCTGAGCTTTTGTGCTCAAGGCTAGTGATCTACTGCCACTTGTGCCATAGCTCTGCTTCTAGCTTTTATGGTGCTTGATTGGAGATAGAAGTCTCACAGACTTTCTTGCCCAAGCTGGTTTCAAACTGTAATCCTCAGGTCTCAGCTGCCTGAGTAGCTAGGATTACAGGTATGAACCACTGGCACCTAGCTCTCTCAATTGCCTTTTAAGTCACAACAATGACCTTACACCAGTCATGCAGTACATGTATACCTTCATTTGACAACTCTAAGGTCACAAAACTGACTCTAGTAACTATCTATCAGGGTCCTTTAAGTGTGAAAGTTCTTTGAAAGGTTCAATGATCCTCAGAGGGGCCATGATCAAGCCAACTGTTAGCTAGGATGCCAAGTACTACTTACCAATGGCCTGGATACACTGGGCTCTGAACATTTTCTGAGGGAATCATCTGAACACATCTGGGAAGAATGTCAAGGGTAACTTATTTTGAACCTCACTGCATTACTTCTAATGGATAAATATTATTGACATTTTCCTGTAAAAGTCGAAGACAGGACTTAGCTTTATGTTCTGCACAAATAGGGAGTACCTCCTTCCAAATTTAACTGTCCAGGAATGTGTGAGAGGAAGAAAGCATGAGCAAATCAGAGCTTAATACTATCTAGCTAAAGCTCACACCTCTAGTTTCATGATGACCCAGATTCACAAATAGACGTCACATAGGTGAATTAGGAATTGGGGCCAGCAAAGCCACTTACGAGAAGATTTATGTACTTAGAAACCAGGACCAGCTGTACTGGTGAAACTGTCAGAAGCTTAATGTTTGGGGGATTCTCTCTAAGGCACACCTCCTCCATGAAACCCCCAAGTCGATCTCACTTGTTTTATAAATCTGTTGGCACAGTTTAACACCCACAGAGGCCACATGAGTGCCAGAAGTACTAACAGTCTTCGCACTATTGGCAGGTAGCCAACCACTACTGAAGGAAGAGCTGTGGAGAGAAAACACTTCCATGGCTTCCATGGCTCAGGGGACTGACGCTGCAAAGATGGGTCAAAACCTACCCTAATAAGAAAAGATACTTTTAAAATGTCAGAAGTCGATTATGAATAAGAGCTACCAGTGTATTAATGCCTGTTGAAAGTTTCGGCCAACCACATGTTTATCCTGTCCTGTTTGTTAATTGTGTACACATCAAAGTTTTAAGAGTCACATGGAAGAGAAGAAAGTCCTTTACTTCCTTTGTATCCATCACAGGCTCAGCCACATCCTGTGCCTGAGTTCCCAAGACAACATGTCATTCATCCAGTCCTAATATCCATCAAGCACAGCCACCACTGCTTGTCTGATTATGAATCCAAAATTTTAATTTGAAAACCAGTCACTGTGCTTCTCTGTCCCTCTGGAGCCCACAGCAAGAGCTTGATAAATACAGAATGAATCTTAACAACCAATTTTTCTTCAAATTCAGAGTATAGTGGCTATGTTCTTCAGAGGTATCAGATGGGAATGAGCCTGGATGAAGAAATTCTCACATTTATCCCATAAATGTGAACCTAAATGCCAGTCTGTGACAGAGCAGCACATGTCATGATCATGTTGTCAAACACATTTGGCTCTCCTGCAGTTGTATCACTTGGAAAAGCACAGTTTCTATATAGGATTATCTTCTTGTAAATAACCAAAACAATGCCATATATACTATGCACCAAAGTAAAATAAACAAGAAGAAGCATGGTGAATTCCCATGTCCTCTTTGACTATATATAGTGGGGTGTGGCCATTTTAGATAAAACTGGAGCTGACAAAACATGAATTCAGGAGAGGACCTATTAATAAATGAGGAAAAAATACAGGAAGGAAATATGGATGCAGTATCCCAGAACAAGATTCTGACAGAAATAGTGAAGTATAGCTCCTCTTTGTTGGTGGTCCTAACTTCCTTCTGAGGTGATTTAAGGGGTGGAAAACAAATGAAAAAAATCCACTTACACAGTCCTTGAATTACGCTTCTTCTCCATACTCACATATCCATCCTGCACACATGTAATACTGTCACCAAATAAGCTGTATGGTTAATGTACTGCACCACAGATTATGTATATGATGCAGGACTCACAAGACAGGGTAGCCTTAGTTTGTGTAACACTCTATGACATTCACACAATGATGAAACTGCCCAAGAATACATTTTTCAGGACACAGTCTTACTGCTAAATGACATGTGACTGGCCAGAAAAAAGTCATATACCTCATATTGATAGAGTATTATAAGAAATTAACTTTAAGGTTATAATATATTTTTGGGAATAAAAAAATCAATCACTCCAACATCAACCACTTCTAACATCAATACAACTACTACCCTGAACCACACCCCCCTCTCTGCCTGCACCTTTGCCCCCATTCTCTGTTTTCAACACAGCAGTCAGAGTATTCTACTGGAGCCTAAGCCAATATTCTTCCTTTTGCCTGCAAAGTCCTACTTGACCTATACCCTTCACTGGGTCATTGGATGTGGCCTCCAGTGGCTCCTCCCTTGTGTTTCCTGTTCCAGCCTTACAGGGCTCTTCACTGTTGCTCAAACACTCCAGGCCTCTTCCTATGCTGTGCTTTCTGCACCTGCTATTCTCTCCACTGCCTTTCTGAGGTCTGTGCTTTCTTTAAGCTTATGCTTTTCTATGAGCTCTTCCCTAATAACCTTGTTTAACACTGAAGTCTTGTTGGAGGGCAGCTTTGGTTTTCTCCGCAGTGTTTCTCATCTTAGAACACTATTTGACAATGCTGGATAGGAAATGTACTCATTGCCTTACTCATGTAACTGTAACCCCTCTGTACACTATTTTTACAATAAAAAACATTTAAAAAGGACACCATTTATTTGCCCTGTAAATGAATGTAAGCACCAAAAAACACATGTCCATAGTACATGCTCAGTATATATTTGTTAAATGAAGGAATGCAAGGTAATAGGCAGGTGAGTGAAGTGTGAGTTTCAAAGGTGAGAAATTCCGTCTTCACAAGCATTGCACTGAGGAGGCCAAATAGGGAACCTGTCTCTCCTAAGGCACAGGTCACTGCATTTATTTATCAGGGTTTGAACTCAGAGCCTCAGTTACTTGGCTTGCTTTCTCACAGTTGGCTCTCTACCACTTGAGCCATACCTCCAGTCTTGTTTTGCTGGTTAAGTGGAAATGGAAATTCAGTCTTCTCTGTCAAGGCTGGCTCATATCTGTAATCCTAGCTATATAGGAGCCTGAGATCTGAGGATCATGGTTTGAAGCCATTCTGGACAGAAAAAAATTCCCAATGAGAACCTTATCTCTAATTAACCACTCAAAAACCGGAAGTGGTGCTGTGGATCAAGTGGTAGAGTGCGAGCCTTGAGCAAAAAGAGGCTCAAGGACAGTACCCAGGCCCTAAGTTCAAGCCATACAACCAACAAAGAGCTCAGAAGCTAATATGGCTATTGTTGTACCAATTTGCCCCTGAAACTAGCATGAGAATTGGTTTAAAAAATTAAATCTGCCAGGAGTCAATTGGTCACATCTGTAATTCTACTGCTCAGGAAGCTGAGACCTGGAAGACTGAGGTTTAAAGCCAGCCCTAGCAGAAAAGTTCTTGAGATGTTTTTCCAATTAACCCAGATTGAAGGAATGGTCCAAGTGGTAGAGTGCCAGCCACATGCAAGAAATCCTGGTTAGAAAACCAAGTGAGAGGGCTGGGAAGGTGGCTCAGTGGTAGAGCGCTTGCCTTGCATGCCTGAGGCCCTGGGTTCGATTCCTCAGCACCACATAAGCAAAAAGAAAAAACCGGAAGTGGCACTGTGGCTCAAGTTATAAAGCACTAGCCTTGAGGTGAAGAGCTGAGGGACAGCACCCAGGCCCAGAGTTCAGGCCCCACGACCGGACCCAAAAAAAAAAAAAGAAAACCAAGTGAGAACATGAGTTCAAATCCTTATATTGGTTGGTGCACACACAAATAAAATCTGTAGGCAATGCCATAAGCTCACTCATTTCAAAATGCTATTCCATCCTCCCTTGAAGCACACAAACCTACAGAAATGGAAACATGTTCAGCTCCAAGTTACAGTTTGATATTTTAAGAGCCAAGATGGGGAAAGAATATCCTCAAGAAACCAGAAATGTTAAGTATCACAAATGTAGGGAAAATCCTATGAGAAGACCCATCTGAATTATCAGGAAACTTCAATTTATGAAATAAGACAAAACTGTAGCATCTTGAGTACTGTATTTCTCCCATCCAAGTACTAACCAGGCCCACCCTGTGTAGCTTCCGAGATCAGATGAGATTGGGCGCGTTCAGGGTGGTATGGCCGTAGACTGAGTACTGTATTTCTAACAAGCACATTCTAGAAATAAAGCTGAAGAATAAAGTACTTTGGTTTGAGCCCCAAGAAGAAACGGAAGAGGTCATAATTGAGATGTTTATGAGGATAACTCAATTTGAAACTAGAATCTGACTTTCCGTGTATAGGCTGAAGGGCTAGGGCTGAAGCTCAATGGTGAAGCCCTTGTCTATCATGTGCAACCGCCTGTGTTCCATCCCAGCACACTGGGAATATCAACAACAACAACAACAACTTTTCAAAGTAGTTCTGACTAAAAGTGATGGGCCAAGTCACCAGCTAAGGCAGCAGCATCAAATCTGCACACTCCAATGGCCTGGAGCCGGATGTGGTTTGTCATTTCTAGCTAAAGGCACATGGTCTGGAAACACAGTTAATTGTGTATACGTGTGATAAATGACATTTATTGAGCACTGCTGTGCTCCTTATATGCTCCATTGCGCTTGTTCTCAATCTCTGTTTTGCAGATGCAAACCTGATGCTTGGAAAGGTTCAAGAACTTGCTCAAAGTTGCAGAGCTAATACGGTAGTACAGTACAAGAGTCAAATCCATCTCTGTTCAACTCAAATGCGGTTTTCTTAGCCATTACAATGCTCTGCTTCCTGTAGTAAGGTAAGAAAATGTGGGCAGGGCATAGGGCTAAGTTCCTCTTCATCCAGTATTACCCAATCACCCCATCTCCCCTAGACAGGTGAGTACCATAATGTGAAACCCTTTACACCAAGGGCTTCCTGAATTATGAGGAAGCCAGCACTCTGACCCATTTTCTACAATGCATTTTCATAGGCCATTTTGAGTTGTGAATGCCAAAGGAAGACGGGAAAAAGCAAAAACAGATTCTACATACTGACCCCATGAGCGCTGGCCTTGACCCTTCTTTCCTATGGCATGCTTCCCATGCCCCCTATGGAGCATGCTCCAATTAATGAAGTAGGCCATGTTCCAGCATATTGTTTATACATTTGGAATTCAAATTGTATTTTCTTTGGGAAACTATTATAAATGGTGGCCGTGTTTCTGGGTCAGTCCTCAAAAGGACTGTGCTAGGGAAAGTTATAGGGAAACAGACTTTTGGCTCAAGATAAGGAAGAATTTTCTAATAATAGGCCTTGCCCAAAATGAAGTGGGTTGCCTTGGGAGGTTCTATGACAGAAGGTAAGCAGCTTTCTGCTTCACAGAGTCTCTAGAGGCAACCAAAAGTCCTGTGGAGGGAAAGCCAGCAGGAAAGGCTCAGTTGCAGTGATTGTCAGAAGCTGTTCCCATCCTCACTATTGTCCAGAAGGCCTTGTGATTTTTCCTAGCCAATTATCTCCCTGGATTTTCATACATGAATGAATAGGAGCTTTAGCAACACAGGAACCAGGGAAACCATTTTCTCAGAGCCCGAGTTTCATTTCCTTGATTTCCCACAGGAAATGACAGGCCACAAAATTCTGTCACATGAAGAGCAATAGAAATCCGTGTACACTGTAATGAGGTTGCAACTAAAATGAGCTGTGTTCTGAAATTGAAGGGGCATTTTTCTCTGTTAACTGCTCATCTCTCTCTCTCTCTCTCTCTCTCTCTCTCTCTCTCTCTCTCTCTCTCTCTCTCTCTCTCCCTCCCTCCCCTTCTCCTTTTTTCCCTCTCTCCCTCCTTCTCTTCCTCCTTCCTTGAACAATCCCCTTCTAACTGTCTTGGAATTAAGTAGGTAATCTAGGATTCTCTAGCCTCACCCTGCTAAGTGATGAGATTATAGGCAGGTACCACCATGCCTGGCTGTCCAGCTTTCTTAATATTTCTATATCCCCAGGCAAATACAATCTTTTCTATTTCTAAGTGCATGTCAAAGACCTTGACTGACTTTGAGAATTAGTGAATCTGGTTTAAGATAAATTTCCAGGGCGGGGAATGTGTCTTACTGGTAGAGTGCTCACCTATAGCAGGCATGAAGCCCTGGGTTTGATTCCTCAGTACCACATAAACAGAAAAGGCCAGAAGTGGTGCTGTGGCTCAAGTGGTAGAGTACTAGCCTTGGGCACAGAGAGGGTCAAGGACAGTGCCCAGGCCCTGAGTTCAAGCCACAGGACTGGCAAAAAGATAAATTTCCAAAAGTTATACTAGCAACTTTCATAGTTTTCACACATAGACAAGGGTTCTGTTTTTTTTAAAAAAAAAAAACACCAAACTGACATAACCTGGAACTAAAAGGAGAGTGTCTATTAGTAGTAGTATATTGCACCAGAGCTCTATTTAGATAAAACAATTACAAGTTCCTTAGATATTTATGGGGCAAATCCAACCCCAGTTTCTACCTTTAAGTTCCACAGCAGCTGAGCTGGCTTTCCCTACTTGCCCTTCAAACAGAATCAAATCCTCCTTTCCACTAAAAGGTCTTTTCTGTCAAGGACACTCATATTTTTTCCCCTTCTCTGAACAGGCTTAGGATTTTCCATATATTTCTTTTGAGTGGTGTCCAACCTTTTATTCTAAAACTTTTATTTTGTTTGCATCCCCCATCATCTGCTTCTCCAAAACAGATGAAATCCTCGTGGGATTCTGTGGGTGTGGGTGTGGGTGTGGGTGTGATATGGTGGCATGTGTGATGTCTCTCTCATATTTTCCTTTTTTGTGTGCCAGTCCTGGGGCTTGAACTTAGGACCTGAGTTTTTGTCTTTGAGCTTCTGTGTTTAAGGCTAGTTAGTGCTCTACCATTTGAGCCACAGCTCTACTTCTGGCTTTTTGCTGGTAAATTGAAGATGCGTCACAGAATTTCTTGCCTGGCCTGGAACCTCAGATCTCAACCTCCTAAGTATCGAGGATTACAGGCATGAGCCACTGTTGCCCAGTTTCATATTTGCTTTTTATAATGAAACATGATCAGACAGAGTACTTTGAAGGCAAGTGGCTTTTATCTAGGACACATCAAACTCTGCTTTGCTTTCTGAGCTTGCTAGAAGGGCATGGGTCAGAAGTGGTAGGTTATGGAGTCTGCTAAGTTACAAAGAAAAGGCTGGAGAGATACAAATGTTAAATTGGCATCTGTTGTATAAGTTGTATTATTTAAACATAGTGTTTAGAAAAATGTCTACTGCACTCTTAGACAGTAGACATTCATTAGACCCTCCAATTCGGAGGCCAAAAGTCATCAATGTAATATATTTTTGAAAGCAAAAAGGATCAGCAAGGAGCAGGAGTTCTTACTTCTGACTGTTAGGTAAAAGTAACTGGCCATTGATGACTCTGAAGAAGCACGTAAGGGGCTGAATCCTACTGTATTTCACATGAATTAATGTCCAAGGTCTTGTTTGCTGAACACAGGACTACCACCAGATCTTGCTATATGTTCATACTCAAAGCCAAGAGCCCTAAGAAGCCCTGGTTACACACTGACTGGGACCACAGGACTACCCTGGCACACTGGTGGGATGGACAGACAAGCTCCATTGATCTCTGAGATCAGTGGGTATTATTTTTGTCAAACCTTTCTCTCAGCACAGTTTGGCTTATATTGTTCCCACAGATCATGAGACCACAGGAGAGAGAAACCACTGTAAGGGATGCTTTCCTGGGATCACAGGCATCTGATGGAGAAATAAAGGCAACTCCAAGGAAGAAGTTAGGGAAGCTGCTCTCTTGCCTCTTACCCAGAAAAGGCTCTGCAATGGGGCCTCTCTTACATATTAGCCACTTTCTTTTCAACCCATGAAGATAAGCTCTTTCTGTACAGTGACTAAAGTCCACCCACCTCAATTCAAACATGCAACAGAGACTGATGAACAGCCTTGAGTATGGAAGGGAGATTACATCCTGAGAAAAAATCTTACGTCTGGGAATCTTTGGTGCCTTCCACTCTGATGGAGGACCAGATCTTAATGTCACATGTTATCAGCACATGCTAGAACGAATGCCCAGAAAAAGCTGTGCTATTTTCATTTGTAAAATTCCACTTGATCCTCCTAATAACTCCATAACACTCACATAAGGCGTATGCCCACTTACAAGATGAAGAAACAAGCTCAGAGAAAATGAAATGCTGCCCTAAGTCCCCACAATATGTAAAGAACAAAGACAAATTAAAAGCCCAATACTCTGACTCCCAGGCTAAGTCTTCCTGACTATATCATGCTGGAAACATTATAAATTCTTTTTTTTTTTTTTTTTGCTATTCAGTTTATTTCATTTTATTTTGTGTACATGACTTGGCCCCAATCTGTTACTTTAAATTGTAAGCTCCTTTCAGCAATGAGTTTATGAATAGCATCATCATCCAAATTGACATGAATCAGCACTGACAATCTTCCAGAGCTATAGGATTCCATTTGTGCCTAATATCCAGCATCACAGGTTTTTCAGTAATAAAGCCACAAGAATACAGACTAAAAATCAAAGGGTTGAAATAGAGTCTATTAAATTAATACTGTCACAATTATGTCACGTTGCAGATTGTGTTTTCAATTTGTCTTGAAGTTTTATAAATGTTGATGTAGTCCCCTAACAGCATGTAATCAGCTGTGGTTAGAGACTGAATATTTTTATACTTCCAGGAGCAATCAGCATGGGGTCGTACATATAATACGCACTCAACAAATGCTTATTTTCTCAATTTATGTGATGCCTTCTAGAAGGTGCTGGTGTTAAGAATAGAAGTTCTGCAGCACAAAATTCTGTAATTCACGTATTTCATGACGAATTTCAGTAAAGTTCAGAATGAAGTTACTTGAATAGTTTATATATCAACTCTGGGTCATCTCTCTGTAATTCAAATGGGAGAATAATTGACAGAGCTTAACTAAGGCACCATAGCTAACAAACCTAACCTATAAAAACATCTAGTGGGGCACCAGTAGCTCACACCTGTTATCCTAGCTACTCAGGAGGCAGATTGCGGTTCAAAGCCAACCCTGGCAGAAAAGTCCATGAGACTCTTATCGCTAGTAACCACCAGAAAACCAGAAGTGATGCTGTGGCTCAAGTGGTAGAGTACTCGCCTTGAGCTGAAGAGCTCAGGGATAGCACCCAGGCTCAGAGTTCAAGCCCTATGGCTGAACAACAACAAAAATATCTATATTAGAACAGAATAGGGAACATAATTTTAAAGTATGCATTTCCCACTAAGTGTAATTAAAAGAAAATCTATAAATAAGCAGGAAGAAAGTATTCTCCAAACTTTTCTCCCTGAGTATATCCCTATTTCTCACCATAGCTCAGGTGGTTTTCAGGTTGGAGTATCATGATGATACCTATCAGCACTACACTTCCTAAGTAGAATACAAGGGAATATTAGCAGTGACCTCAGTGAGGGACCACAAATGGAGAAAACCTACTCTCCTGCCACCAATCTCTGGCAGCAAGAAACACACAAAGATCCCAGAAGGAAAGATAAAAGCAGATGGGAGAGAATAATCAAAGGAGTGGCATTGATCAAGATGCATTGCATTCATAAACTGCTTTGTTGAATGGCAATTCCTTTATACCACTACTTAAAGATAATTTTTTTTAAATATTGCTTGGTTAGCAAATTTTAACAATTAAATAACATCCCCAAATGCTATCACCTTAAATGAAAATATTCAAATTCTGAATCATTTCAGACCACATGAATGCATATAATTACAGTATATAACTCATACATTGTTATATACTTGGATTGGAAAATAATTACAGCTTCTTAATTTTAAAACCTATCCTCCTTTAGGTAAGTACATTATAGCTCTTGTCTTTTAAGATGACTTAGTATACTTGTGCCAACTCCTTCCTGTAATTTCTGACATCTCCTGTTAAGTTAAGCACCTTATATACATGTATCCCCCGCCTTCCTTTTCCCTCCTTCCCTCTATCTCTCCCTCCCTTCCTTTTTTCCTTCCTTCCTTCCTTCTTTCCTTTCCTTCCTTTCCTTTCCTTCCTTTCCTTCTTTCCACCAGTCCTGGGGCTTCAACTCTGGAAACTGTCCCTGAGCTTCTTTTGCTTAAGTCTAGCACTCTACCACTTGAGCCACAGCATCACATCTGGCTTTTTCTGAGTAGTTTACTGGTGGCAAGTCTCATGGACTTTCCTGCCTGGGCTGACTTTAATTGTGATCCTCAGATTTTAGCCTCCAGAGTAGCTAGGATTACAGGTATGAGCCACTGGTGCCCAGCCCTCCAGATCTTTCTATTTGACTTCCACCTCAGAGTAAAAATACACACCATTTTCACAAAAAACTCACAGATAGACATTGATCACATGAGCTACCCATCCAAATAAAATGCATTAACCCAAGCCACAACCATAGCCTATCTGTCACAAAATCTTGCAGCCTTTTCCTTTTTTATTGAGCATATAAGACAAAAGTTCTGTAGTGCTTGATGTCTAATTTATGCCTGACCACCTTTTCCACAGCTTCAGTATCTTTACAGCTATTGTTAGGATAGGAAGCATTCCAATCTTCTCTAGTTAAAATCAGAATTTTAAGTCTGTTTGAGCATTAGAAGTCTGGAACTTCCCAGATCAGTAGCTCATGGCCAGTGAGGCTGAGAAAAAGTACACTAAACTTACATAGAAATGAGGCAAGCACCAAAAGTATAATCTTATTCTTTCAGATCCTCACATCTAACTTAGTTTGAGTTTACTGTTTCACAGGCTTCGTGAGTGGTTTTATCTACAAAGTGTCTAATGGACTCAGGAGATACTAGGCTTGGTAAGCAGGAAATGTCAAAGGTGTTCCCATTATTATTTTATTATTAATATTATTATTGAGCACTGCCAAGTATTTTCACAATTACCCATGCTACGAACAATCCATACTATTAGAATTCATTTTATGTTCTGAATTGCCTCTTGGGAAAGTATTTGGTTAAATATCTAGACATTCAGGAATGTAGAGGTCTGGACTGGCTTTTAGGGAAAAATATTTAATGGTTTTGTTTTATAGATAGAACACTGAGCTTCTCCCTCTTTCAATAGCCATTTCCCTATCTTAGCATTTTGCTGGTCATATTGGAGATGGAATCTAACAGACATTTCTGCTCAGGCTGGCTTTGAATGACAATCTTCTAGTTCATAGCCTCTTAAGTACCTAGAATTACATGTGTGAGCCACCAGTGCCAGGTTGAGCTACTGTTTCTTAAACTCAAGGTCATATCCTCCCCTATCCAGGGGTAATTATCAATCAAGATGCAATGTACTTTTTTTTCGGTCATGAGCCTGATCTCTGGGCCTGGGCGCTATTCAGCTCAAGGCTAGCACTCTACCACTTGAGCCACAGCACCACTTCTGGCTTTTTCTACTTATGTGGTGCTGAGGAATCGAATCCAGGGCCTCATGCATGCAAGGCAAGTGCTCTACCACTGAGCCACCTTCCCAGCCTGGTGTAATATACTTTTAAACCAACATGTTGAAGAGTATATACTTTGTACAACTACAAGATAATAAAAATATAATTTAAGGGGCTGGGGGTTTAGCCCAGCAGAAGGGAGCCCGCCCGGAGCGCAAGGCCCTGGGTTCGGTCCTCAGCCGTGGAAAATAAAAAGCTACAAAAAATTTAAAAATTTACTAAAACCAAATCTTCAAATTAAAAAGAAAACACCTCAAGGTCAGCAGCATCAGCACTTCCCAGCTAACTGCTCGCTTTCAAACTGCTCCTCTCAAAAAAGCAATTCAGGATAAATTTAGCCCATATATCACCTTCCTCAATCAAACTCTTCCTCCCATGCATAGTTTATAGTGGTTAGTGCAGTGTGGAAAGAGTAGGGAGTTGAGGCTCTGCTAATTTTAATCACCCCTGTGGCCATCTGTCCATTCATATTATCAGAGTGAGAGAAGCACAGAGCATTGATGGAATCTGACAAACCCTAGAGAGTTACTGAGCTGGGAATACTTGCCTCTCATATATAAGGTTCTGTTTTCTACACCCCCTCCCCATGCAAGCACACACACATGCACACATGAATGCACATATGTTAATGTTCTTCCTTCACACCAACTCCAATTTATTGGGCATAAAACTTCAATTTGCTTTAAGCTCCTTAACCAAGTATCCTATGACTGCTCTTTTTCCTCTTGGGTCCTCTCAGGTCAATTTTGCTTTCCTTAGTAAACAAGGGGAAATAGGCTAAATCTCAATTCCGTGTTTTAGTATTAAGTACTTTCAGCTGGGTCTTTGCAAAAAATTACTTTGGAGAAACGTGTCTGTCTCAAAACCATTTTTTCCCCGTATAGTTGCAGAGTTTGAATACACAACCTTAATTATGCCTTTTCTTACACATTTCTCCAGTCTGAAATAGTAAATCCTTCCACATTCTTTAAAGTCCAATTTGGGTTATATTTATTTCTAAAAGTCTCTCCACTCAAATCTGACATTGCAATAATATCTAACCAACTGCAGCTTTCTCCATAACCCATCATGCCATTTTGTGTCCCTTCTCATTGTCTGCCTATTTAAAGAATTCCTTCTAAGGGCCTACTGTGTACCTTTCTCTGCCCCTTCTCTGTTCTTTTCCAAACCAAAGTTTGTCTCCCATTGGAGACATCACCCTAATGTCCAAAAGAGTATCTTGAGCCAGGAACCCTTGAAGTGTATGTGTATCAATTTATTCAATCCTTCACACCAATCCTAGCTTCTATGAGGTAGTTATTATCTTGCTCCTCATTTTAAAGAGGAAAAAAAAGAGGCATAGAGTGATCAAAAAAACCTGCCCAAGAATCACATGATCAGTAAATGATGGCATGAGGATTTGAACCTTCAATTTGGACTTTTAACTGCTACTCTCAAGCTACCTACTCTTCTATGTGCTCATATGACAGAAGTATGCTATGCTTTAGCCATTAGCATGTGCATTCCTGTAGTAGTAGGAGGTTCCTCAGCACAAAAGTTGAATCCTATAAAAGTTTTTCATACTCTCAATGTTTGCTCCATTGCAGTCAGTTTATCTGGGCACTCTAGACTACAAAACCCACTGCTTACACTCACAGTCTTTTTTTGTGTGCCAGTCCTGGGGATTGAACTCAGGGCCTGGATGCTGTCCCTGGGCTTTTTACCTCAAAGCTAGTGCTTGACCACTTGAGCCACAGCTCCACTTCTGGCTTTTTGGTGGTTAATTAGGGATAAGAGTCTTATGGACTTTCCTGCCTGGGCTGGCTTCAAACTTTAGTTCATAGATCTCAGTCTCCTGAGTAGCTAGGACTATACCAGGTGAGAATCACTGGTACCTAGCTACTTAAGTCATTTATTCTTGCCTGATATATTCATGCTTTCAAGTCTTTGTTCTCCAATTAGATTTTAAATTCTAGGAAATTAGAAACTATCTCCTATCCTTTCCTACCAGTGGTAAAGCATGGTGACAAGCCAAGTGTAAGTTTCCTAGGTACACTCATTGGGCAACCAGGTCACCTTTGTCTTCCCACAATGATACTGTCTATTTTTCCTTACTCAATTCAGTTTTGCTAACTTTTCTAATCAGTCATGTCCCCTAAATCTCAAGTTCAGTCTTGAGATGTTCCAGAGACAGCTGCCCAGTGTAATAGTACTTATAAACTCAAAAGTATATTCTCCTTAACCTGGGGGTCACTGCAGATAGGGTTCAGGTAAGCTACAAATCTGCTCTTACAACACAAAGGTACACCCCAGAGAGTGCCAGAAATAGAACAAAAGAAACTGTTAATGGCTTCCAAGAGAACATGACACATGACTAATAGAAGAGGTAGAGTTTTCATACCTAAGAAAAATCACTACTTCACACTTCGTAATGAAACTTACAGGGCAATAGTAGCAAGCGACAGCAGCTAGTTGAGACACATTTCACAAATTTGAAGATAAACTGAAAATAGAACTTTCCAAAAGACAGGAAGAGATGGGGGAATGCATTTCTTCTTTTCTTTCCTAGCTTTTATTTACTATCTCCCTTTTCACCCTATCTTGGCCACTTACTTACTTGTTATAAGATTGCAGTGGCTCAACTTCCAATCAAAAAATAAAGATAATACATGCTTTGTGGGGACAATAGGGGAAAGGACTCTAAAAGCTACCACCAGACAAACCAGATCTCATTCTTCGTAGGAGTTTGAAGAGATATATGAAATAAATTTAGACAAAGCATTGGGCCATGCACCATTGGTTCACATCTGGAATCCTATTTAGTCTGGTCTGAGGCCAGTCTGGACAGAAAAATTCTGAGACTGTCTCCAAAAGAGCCAGCAAAAATCAGGGCTGGGGGTGTGGTTCAAATTGTAGAGCACCAGCTATGAGCAAGCAAGCTAAATAAGTGCTACCCCCTAAGTTCAAGCCCCAGAATTGAGGAAAAAAGATTAAGAGGTGAATTAAGAAGAAAGAGAAGCAAAAAAAAAAAAAAAAAAAAAAGGAAGACGGGAAGCATAAAGATGATTCCTTTCTATAGACTGGAGTTTTAGGGTACATAGGGAAAGGCATCACACAAGAGTCCAGATGCTATGTAGAGCTGGTCAGAGGACAGGTAGGTCTTTTAGGTAGGAGGTTTGGACTCCTTTTTTCTGAGATAATTCTGTCAACATCACTCTGAAAGTAATAATAAAGGAGAAGTCAGGTTCCTCAAGTTCAGAATGGAATATATGTCTTCACAGGAGAATTGGCATTAAAAGTGACACACTTTTTCTTTGTTCTTCATCTACAAACAAACATCTGAAAGGAAAAACTTTCTCTTGAAGAAGTTCAAAGCCTCTCTTCAGAATTGCAGACTGTAGAAATGCTAAGAAGGGGCTGTGCTCTGAGCATCAATCGTACTGCAGACATATTTGAGACCTCCCACTGGGAGGCTGTACTAGTCTCCAAAGCCAAGAATTTCCACACAAATCCTCTAGCAGAAAGACTAAGCCCTATATTTGGCTTTTTATCTGACCAGACACAAAACCCAGCTCTGCTGAATTCCTACCATGTGACCTTGGGCAAGGCCTCCCTTACCTCCCTTGTCTAATGAGAATAACTTTTCTAATGGAGGAGCTATGAGGACATAATGAAATACAGCTAAGGTACTTAGCAGTGGGCCTAAAATAAACAAATGCTCAGTAGTATTATACTACTATAATAATGTAGTTCAGGTCCATGTCTAGCAAATGCCCATGAACATGGAGCTGCTACTATCCTTATCTCATTATCACACAGGAGATTTCCCTTGTAAAGACTAAATAAATACATCTTTGAGGAAAACTTCATAGATGAGGCTCAGAAGAACTGGCTACAACAATTCCATCACCCATGCAGTGGGTTAGAGGCAAAGGGCATTGTATAGATAGCTGAAAGTCTTTCTCTGTGCACACTAGGAGCTCCTATCTATTAAAACATGAAAACAAAAGATACCAAAGTTTTCACAGCAAGGTCCCTGCTTGCTGTCTGCTTTCAACTCTTGCATTCTAGGGAGAAGCAGCAAATGACCAAAAATGCTTACAGTATCATGCTGGGGTTCATTGTGTGTTCTTACTAATCAAGAAAATCAATTTGTCTGAACTCATAAAATATCTTAAGTCTCTGGGAGCCTATCTCCTGCCTTAGAACATACGGTGTGGCCATCATTTAATCCATCTTTGATGATTTAATATTTAGCAGTGCCCTAGTCCATATAATTAAGGAAGGTTTCATACAACTGAGACTTTGCAGAGCAATTTCAAAAGCAAGCTGATGGCAGAGGGAGGCAGTTTGAGATCAAGGCAGAAGACAGAGCCCTTCAAGTCAGGGCTTTCAGACTTGGCCGTGATCTACATAAGAAACAAGATTTATACTGAATCCCCTAATGTATACACAAGCACAATTGGAACAAATGTTTCCCGAAACCATTCTGACACTCACAGTGAACATGCATTTTGATAATTTTCTACTTTATGTACTCAATTTTTAAATGTTGGTCAGAACCTACTAAATTAATCTTCGTAGCCCACAGTCTAAAAAACAAATCTTCTGATAGGTAGCACACTCAGATTACCACAAAGGAGGCCTATCCTGTGTTTTCAGAGAGACACAGACACAAGGGTAAAGGAGGTTAAATCAGTACAAGTTCAATTTTAAAAAAGAGTGGATGATTAAAGTGCACTGCATTTTACCAGAATTGGCAAGTCAGTGGGGAAGAAGGTAGAGTGTCCTAAGGTGCAGTTCAAGAGGGTTGTTCTTTCTCCCTGCTTTGCAGATTTAGCCAGGAACACAAGCCATTCCCTGAATAGTAGGAGTGCATAGTACCTGGACACTGGTAGATCATGCCTGTAATCCTACCTACTCAGGAGTCTGAGATCTGAAGACTGTGGTGCAAAGCCAACCTGGGCAGAAAGGTCTATGAGACTCTTATGTCCAATCAGACAGCAAAAAATCCAGATATGGAGGTATGGCTCAAGTGGTAAATGCCAGCATGGAGTGAACAAGCTAAGGAAGAATATCCTAGCCCTGAGTTCAAGTTCCAATACAAACAAAAAACGACTGCATAGTAGGGAATCCTTAATGGACCAGTCATCAATGGCTGGCTATTGAGGGTTCTTTGGTGGCTCTAGTTCTGCTGTAACAGCCAACCAACTCTCCTGGGGTTGTGACAATCCATGATCTCCAGAAGCCTACAGCATGACATACCTGTGTGCTAGAGAATGATCCCCTGAAATCACTGCAATGTGAAAACATTTTTTCCAACTGTCACAAATGTCTGTGGGAGCCTCAAATACATTAAAGGCAAGTCTCTACAAAGAAACTTCCATCAGCAGGGAGCCTATAATGTCACAGACCACCTAGGTCGCAGAGCACTGAAATCCAGGGAAAATAAACTCCTTGCCCCTAGAACACCGTTGGCTGCCATTCGTGCTAATAAATGACTGTGTTTATGTCACATGGAAAGATTTTCCAGTGACTGGGGCTTGCTTTCCTGTGAGGAAAGATGGCTGTGTTTCAAGAGGCAGTGGGAAGGAAAAACTGATTTCAATATCCACAACAATAACTGAGAAACAGAAGGACAATAGCCCTGCTGAACTGAGCTACCCATGGGAGCCAATACTCAACTAAAGCAATGAATGCCAAGGCATTTCTAAGTTTAGGACCAAGAACACATGATTATATATCGTTTAGACTGGATCAACCCTGAGCACACAAAATGGAAATGAACTGGGGAAGGAGTCTTAGAGAAAGCAAATATTTGCCAGGGGACACAAGGTTAAAGCAACATCAAAATAACTGCATTCATAGGAATTTAAAACAACAGTTTTGGAATTCTACAGGAAGGAAATCTGCCCATTGGAATACCCAAAGGCCAGCCTGCAAGATACCAAAAGCACAGCAGTAAGCTGAAATCCTACAGGACACAGGAACTTCTGGTGCGCAAGCCAAGGAAATGCTTCCCAGAAAGTCAGGACACACAGTGAGCCTGGACTGGGAAAGGATTAGTTCTGAAAGTCACATTCTTTTTTTTTTTTTTTTAAACACATTGGCTACTTTTCCCACAACGGTTCTTCAACCAGTTTTGTAAGAGTTTTTGTACAGTTTTGTAAGAGAAATTACAGAGGAAAACTCCCAGCTCACCCCTCACACTGCCTCTGCTAGTCAGAGAAAATAGAGACCTGGATTTCGGCCTATTCCACCAGCACTGTTCTCTTTGGTAGGGTCATTTCTCACTTCAACACAAGATCTTTGGGACTAGGTTCTAGCATTTTCCATAATGCTCTACTTTTTAAAAAAATCTTTAAGTAGTTGTAAACAGTTTCAATCCAACATACCAATTTATGAGTACAATGCATCTTGACATGATGCCCTACTCTTTAAGTGGATTCTCTCACTCAGCAGCCTCACAGATCCTAAGTACAGGAAAAGTGATTGTGAATAAGGACACTTGTTTGCAACAGAAAGATATTTCCCATTTTAAACATGTCTCTATGAAGACAGGACAAACAGTACCTATCTACTCCAAGTCTTGAATGGTTATGAAACAGTTTCTATGATCAAGGAGAAAGAACCTAGAAAAAGAAATGGCCACTGTTCACTGTTAAGCAAGTTGACATTTTTTAAGAAAGAATTCTGATCATCTACAAGAGATTTTTGGCTCAAAGATAGATTACGTGATACTCGTAAGTATATAGTCCATCAGAGTTTTGTTCTTTTTATTTAAAACCTTCCTAATTAATAGGTAGATACAAATTTAGTGGTTGGTGTTGCAGTGTGGAATTTTCAAATAAATTTCACATGTCTGAAAATGAATGATTGAATCCTTTGCCAGGAATGGGAAGTCTGCAGTGAACTTTATGAGGTGCTACTCATAGACCTACAGAGCACACCGCCCTCCCCCAGATTCAAGATGTAATGATTATGCAGACCCATTTGCACCTCACCTGGAGGAACCACACAGTTAGTGCCACATAGCTTTAGAAAAGTGACTTTTCAGACAGCTTTGGTAGAGTCCCAATCTACACTTCACTATTGTAGGATTTAGGAAAAGTGATTTATTCTCAATCTCAGTTTCTTCATCTATGACTCAAATAGAACTTCTAGGTAGTGCAGGGTACATAGAAAACAAAGAGCAAGTATTGTCATGAAGTATCATCATTATTATTTGAAGTGATTACAGAGCTTAACTTTTTTTTTCTTCCTGGCAAGGGCATTTCTGAAAACAAGGAATCATGCATCCTCATGAACAAAGATGGGAAATGGTGTTTATTTCTTAAGAAATGTAACTAGATACCTACATCATCTTCCTCAGGAAATGGAAACAGTACAGAAGTTCCCATTATGATCCTCTGCCCACCCCCCAAGTCTTGCCAAGCCATAATAGGAGACATTTCTAAATATTTTCTTCCTTGGAATAATCCCTGCCATCTTCTAGAAATCCCCTTGTACGCAAACTAAAGCAGAAAATTCAAACTTTAATCTTGGAGTACATTTCCTTTAAAATGAATTTAAAACTGATTTCACTGATGACTAACTAGCACTCTTCTCTTCTATACTTCACAATTCCAGGTGAAGACATACTTCAGTTTTGTGGAGGGAAGTCCTAAGGCTTAGATGTGTCCCCCATCTACACTTATTCAATGCTGCTTGCAATACCAATTAATAGTAAGATCAATCTGAAGTACCAATAGTAGTGTGTGCATAGTCCAGGGAGTTTGTTCTCAAGTTCACTGCCTAGGAGTTCAGCATGGAGTCAGGATTTGGCTTATGACCTCCCACTGAGGAGCCACATCTTGCTTTCCTCTTGGCCTTTTCCCTAGATAAGTGTTCTCCCTGTGCTTGTGGAAGCCACTACTTCCTGGATCCCTCTTGCTCCTGGCTTCTTATCAGTCTCTGCTTTCCAGAGCAGTTCAGAAACACGAGTTGCTGCTGAAGGGTCAAGTGTTAGTTCTTTCACCTCTGAGTCTCAATTTTCTTGTGTTCCTGAGAGGCTGGGAAGACATTTTAAGGGGACTGTTTGGATGCTGCAGAGTACTGTGCCAATAATGTGAGGTCTCTCATGAAGGAAAAGGGACAAGAAAGTAATTTTGGATACTGAGGATTATGTCCCAAAGGAAGTGATAATCACACTGCTACTCTCTCCTACCCACTTCTAAAATTTAGCCCATCTCAGAGAAAAATGGAATAGAGCCAGAGGCCTACCCCAAACTAATAAGATGGAGATCTACATGGTGAGTCACAAATCAGAAAGAACACCTTGAACCAGGGAACAAGGCAAAGACTCAAGTCCCAGAAACAAGGAGCACTTATTCTGTTTAAAGTCAACCGCAAGACAGTTATCTAAAACAAGACCTTTAAAAAGAAAGTTCTGCAGTTATTCACATATACAAATGAGGTGTGGAATGATAAGAGTATTAGATGGAATTTTTTTCTAAAGCTTATGCAAGTCTATGGTAGCTTTCTCTCTTCCTCTCACCCAAACCTCAGTAAACTTTGCTGTCAGATGCCTGAGTTACTTGTTTGCATCAAGAATATCTTTATATGTATTTACTAGGAAAGCCAATTCAAATCAAGTGACAATTATTGATTGTATTTTTTTGTGTACTTACAAGCATCAACCACCATAAGAAGGCCAATAGTATCTTATATCAAGGTTTTCTGATACGAATATAGGCATGTAATGATTGTCTCAAATGTTTTAAAATTTGAATGCTGAAGTTAAAGTTTTAAAGAAAGAAAGGAGGGCTGGGAAGGTGGCTCAGTGGTAGAGCACTTGCCTTGCATGCCTGAGGCCCTGGGTTCGATTCCTCAGCACCACATAAGCAAAAAAAAAAGCCGGAAGTTGCGCTGTGGCTCAAGTGGTAGAGCGCTAGCCTTGAGCTGAAGAGCTGAGGGACAGCGCCCAGGCCCAGAGTTCAGGCCCCACGACCGGACCCCCCCCCCCCAAAAAAAAAGAAAAGAAAAAAAAGGAGAATAGACACAAATCAAAACATAATATATGCATGCAGAGAAATGGTACAGTGAAATTTATTTGTGTAATTAATAAGTGGTAGTAATTATAAAGAAAATAATTCTTCAGGGCTGGGAAGGTGGCTCAGTGGTAGAGTGCTTGTCTTGCATGCATGAGGCCTTGGGTTTGATTCCTCAGCACCACATAAGCAGAAAAGGAAGTGGTGCTGTGGCTCAAGTGGTAGAGCGCTAGCCTTGAGATGAAGAGCCAAGGGACAATGCTCAGGCCCCATGACCGACACACACAAAAAAAAAAGAAAAAAAAAGAGAAAAGAATTCTTCATTACAAATAATGAAGAAAGATTTAAGGAAATCAAATAAAAAATTAAATCATCTAATTGCTGAAGAACACAGTAGGAGAGGTCATTAAACAAACACCAATATAACCTACAGATGTTAAAATATTCCTTTTATAGTCTATTTTATTAAAATTGAGAAAATGCTTAGGGGTGTAAAAGGAAAGCAAAAGCTAAAAAATCAAATGAGACAAGAACCAGTGGCTCATGAGCATAATCCTAGCTACTAAGGAGGCTGAGATCTGAAGATTGTGGTTAAATGTCTACTCAGGGAGGAAAATCTGTGAGTTTCATAATCCAATTAACTACAAGAAACCAGAAGTAGAGCTGTGGCTTGAATGGCGGAGTGCCAGCTTTGAGCAAAAAAAAAAAAAACAAACAAAAAAACAAAAAACTCAGGGACATCACCTAGGTCCTGAGTTCAAGCTCACACATGTATGTACACACATACAAAACAGAAAAGAAACTGCTTGCTTTGTGAGTGTACATGTTGAAGAACACACTCATGATTAAATTAATCAGTAAGGCTTATTTGCAGAAATAGCTATACCTCAGTTAACACTGTAAATATATTAACTAGGTAACACAATTTTGAAACAAATATTTTACTAAGCAGTTAATTAGAGGCATCTTTAAAAGTTAAATTTAATATTACTTGTATAAGAGTATTAGTTTTGTGGCCCACTTTGCAATCATCAGTTGTGTATAGAGCTTCCTTTAATTGATTAAGCTTCCAGATGATTAAATGGAGCCTTCCGTGAACTTCATAAAGCCAAATTCAAAGTATGTGCTCAGTAATTAGAATGTTTTTTAATCACTTAGGAGGATCCTAGAAATGAAAATATAAATCTTCTACCTGACAAATAACATAAGCAATCTTCAGGATCAGGAAAACATAGATATCTTTCAATATCTTCACTGTTTATCACTTCTTCCTATCTGTTTCCCAAAGCAAAACCAAGATCTAAAGGATAGCCATTTCTAGAAGATACATCTAAGAAGAATTCCCAGTATGTAAACCTATGCCATACTGCAGGGTGGTCTGTTCCTCATCTCTGAAGGTTGGATGCTAGGAAATGACAGAAGGAAACTTCTGTAGTTAATAAACTAGACCACATGACCTCCAGTCTTTCAGTGTTCTGTAGCCACACATCTGCTTTAAGTTTGACCTCCCACGGACTATCTTTCTTCTTCTTTATCAATTAATGGTCTGGTTTATATTCCCAAGTACTGGTGCAAATGAAAATCTTCTGACTAATAGTGATGATGACATTGAATATTCAAGTCTTACAGTGTTACCATCCTGGTAACAGCCATTTTGTAGATATTCACATTCATAACACTTGGTAAAGACAGCTTCCTTATGGTGTAATGGTGGCAAATGATAGGCAATGAATACTAAGGTCATTAAGTCTTAAAATTGAACTGGACTTTTCTAAAGATTAATTAAATGTCGCAGGCAGGCCAACCATTTCCAATGTTCCTTTCTGGCTGCCAGCAAGACAAATGGAGGTGAATGCTTGAAGGTAGAGTAGCTCAACAGAATTAGTCGTTGAAATTAAAATTAACTCTGGTTCTCATGATTAATATAATTTTCTTTTCCTCCAGCTCATCTTGATATTTCAGCGCTTGTAATTTTTAGAATATCGTATAATGGCATTGGTTGGAAATAAAACTTTCTCAGAAGGGCTAATAGACAGTGATTTTGAAGCAGGTAGGTAGACAAGGAGAGTTTTAAGTAGAGTAAATGAATGATATGAATCCTGCAACTCTGTCCAGGGGCATTTTATCAATTAGTAGCATCATTGCTACAGGTAAAAATAGACATCACCTGTCTGAGACAGCTTCAGAATGCAGTGTTGTTGAAAGTTTAATGGCATTAACACAATGAGAAAGTGAGAAATTAATGCTAAGTCAAGTCTAACTTTAAAGCCGATTCCCTGAAATATTCCTTGTAAATGATGCTTCCTTTTCATAGTTGAACATGGTGTCATAAGACCTACAGAAATAACTACAGTTTCATCAAAGATGTACCAGAGCTGAGAAACTCTGGAGTTTTGCACCTATTAAAATGAATTATCTGGGGCTGGGAAGGTGGCTCAGTGGTAGAGTGCTTGCCTTGCATGCATGAGGCCCTGGGTTTGATTCCTAGGTACCACATAAGCAGAAAAGGCTGGAAGTGGCTCTGTGGCTCAAGTGGTAGAGTGCTAGCCTTGAGCTGAAGAGCTGAGGGACAGCGCCTAGGCCCAGAGTTCAGGCTCCACAACCGACAAAAATAAATAAATAAATAAATAAAATAAAATGAATTATCTTGTTAGGATATTGTCCCAATACAAAAGATAGTCAACTTTACATTCAGGACAATGGAAAAATACTATCAGGAAGCAACCTCTTTTTTTTAATATACATGGCCTCAAATGGGAAAGTAATAGATTTGTCTGTGTATTAAAACTGTAGCAATAACTTGAGTTTAAAATTGGAACTCTAGAAAATATCAAAACATAAAGGGACAATACCTTATTTTAGACAAGGGGCCAAGTGAAATTCCCAAGGGGAATGTGGCAATTTAAAAAACACACAAACCTCACCCTCCTGTTCTCCTTAACTGTTCTCCAAATGTCTTGATGTATAAAATACACTGAAGCAGCACCATTAGGATATCAGTTAAAATCTGAGTCACACTGTCTAAATATAAATGTACTCTCTACCTAACCTATGTAACTGTAATCTCTCTGTACATCATCTTTCTAATAACAATAAAAAATTAAAAATATAAAAAATAAAACCTGAATCACAACCAACTCTGGAATATAAATATAAGAAATATGTAAAGCTTGGTGGAATACAAAATTAAGAAAATAAAAGCAGTTTGTGTTTTTTAAAACAGTATTACACCTATATAAAATGAAGAATTTGAGCTACCATCCAAAGAGAAAAAAAACCCTAACCTCCCATCTTTGCTCCAAGAAAAGCATGATTGGGCAGTACAAACAAGGCTAGAATTGGGATTTATTCAGTTCTTGGGATTCTATGTTTGTTCCCACTCTAGGCATAGCTGGGCTCAGTTGTTATGGTAGGTGGGTAACTCTGTACTGTTGTGATGCTACATTGTGGGGGTCTTCTCAAAGCAACTCAGAAATAAGAGAGATCATCTAGATTTATCTTAGATTACATTAAGAAGAAAGCTCTAAAGATGGAAAATAAAGGAGGAGGTGTGAAAAAGACCACATTGGCTGTCCAAATAGCCTGGAGCTATATAGTAAATACAACACAATCATTACATCAGAATAGTAGAAATATCTATCTTTAGTCCTGTTTGGATTTAAAAATCACAGTCTACCAAGAATGTTGCCATATTGTGACATTAAGATGTCTGAATTAAAATTTGAGTAATACCTTGTCTATACCTTTGGCATCTAGAAGTAATACTGTCCTTCTCATCAGACCCAATAGGCTCAACTTTGAGTCTCCATAGAGTAAATTCAGTCCTACCAGAATTTCAGTATAAACTTTAAAAAGCCCTTCAGGTTAACCATTGTTAGGAGAGGCCTCTGAATTCCCCATACTTTAAACCTATTGTTCTTGATTTACCAAAAAAAAAAAGATTAATATAAATATCTATAGAATAAGAGAGTCCTTATACTATTTTCTTCTATCCTATTCCACATTGACAATAAGCCAAAATCATCAACTTACTAGTGCTTGGCAACACTCTTTAGGCTACATGAAGCACATATACCATTTCCTACACTGATTTAGATAGTCCCTATTGTAACTTAACATATAAATAACTGAATTAAAATGAGAAAATTAAAGTCATCACTCTTTCTTTTTCTTTTTTCCCTTGGCAACATTATAAACATTGAAAAGGCATCATTCTTTTCTAGCATAACAGCAAGAATCTTACCACTTGTGGTTTAGACTTGAAAGTACAAGATTGGAAACTGCAAGCCAAGCTTATTCTGGCTATATTCTGCCCATTCCATTGCCTGATAATAACAGTCAAATGGCATTTAGATGGTAATGAACTGGTTTCCAGTGTTTATAGAACAAGGCTCTAAAATCCACTCTGATCATTGGAAAACAGACAATATTAAACTGAGCAGGTCTAACATGAAACTAGTAGATGCGGGAGGAAAACCCATAAGAAGAGCAAATTCTGTAAAGTTCTATATACATTTGCAATGCTGGCCATCCTTCAGGGCACCAAAGGCCTCAGATCAGTCAGACATTAAGCTGGAACAAGCTCTTATGATCTTAGATATGTGGGCCCTGTGCATCACACCTCCTGACTTTTTTCTTTAGGAGAACTGACCTGGCAAGTCTTAATCATGTGCATATGCACGTATGTCACTACTATCCCTCACAGTGGCCATGCTAAAAATGGCTGCTTAGTTTTTCTAGTTAAAAGTTGTTTGTTTGAATGCTGAAACAAGGATACAGGTCAACCCATTGTAACAAAGAGATGTACAAGACAAACTTTACAACTTAGGGCGGGGGAGGGAGGAGTTGGAGAGGTAGGGAGGGAAGGGATGGTAGGGGGAAAACAAAGGAGGAGGTAACAATGCTAGATAGGAAATGTACTCATTACCTTGCTCATGTAACTGTAACCCCTCTCTCTGTACACTATTTTTACAATAAAAAACATAAAAAAATAAAAATAAATTTTAAAAAATTTTAAGTTTTTTTTTTTGTTTCAGAAACAGCAGTGGTTCTCAAATTTTCTCCAATGATACTCAAAAAGCAAGAAGACTGAGGGTAATCAAGTGAGACAGCATGATACTTATGGATGCTATTTAAGTACTTCACATATAACACCCCAAATTTAATCAAGATGCTGTTGTGAACAATAAATGCAAAACAAACAAAATATAAAAACAAGATCTATGATGGAAGACTGCCCACTTGCATTACATATACCATCTTTATTTTTCCTTTTTTGGGAGGATTGGGGGAGCAAGACCTCATGTACCCAGTAGCCCAAGCTGGCCTAGACCTGGCAATCCTGTCTCAGTGACCTGAGTACTGGGATTACAGGCATGAGCTACCCTACCTGGCTCATACATGCTTTTATAATGCCATAGAACTCTGCTATCCATTACAGCAACTCTTATCCAAAATAGCTACTAAGCCCTTGAAATGTGATGAAAACTAAGATGCACTGTAAATGTAAGATAGGTATAGGATTTCAACAAGTATAAAGGTTGACACTATGAAATACCAAATACATCTTGTTTCTTTTTACTTTTTAATGTGGGCACTAGAAACTTGAACATGATACCTGTGTTATATTTCTATTGAATAAAAATTCCATAAATTTCCTTTATAAAGAAATAAAAAGTATCAAGGGGAAAATAGTTAAAACATACATCATAATTCTTAATTATATGTATGCTACTTAGCACAAAGACTAAGACTCAACATTTACTGGCCACTAAAAGTAGATATAAGCACCAATGCATGGTAGCACATGCTTATAATCCTAGCTACTGAGATGCAGGTTCCGGAAATTACAGACAGAGTACAGCCCAGACTAAGGAAAGAGACACTATCTGTAAAACAAACTAAAAGCAAAAGGACTAAGACCTGGCTCAAGTGGTAATGCACCTACTTAGCAAACATGAAGCCTTGCCTACTACCTCAGAACTGCAAAAAAAAAAAAAAGTATAGAAATGCAAAGCTACCTGTACTACACTAAATTCCCTAAGCCAGCGGTTCCTATTTGTACAAGTAAATGAAAGATTTTTTTGTCTTTTTTTTTTTTTGGTGGTACTGGGGCTTGAACACCAGACCTCATTCTAGCTAGATAGGTGCTCTACCATTTAAGCCATACTCCCATGACTTCTTTTTGATTTTGTCATTTTCCCCATAGTGTCTTGTATTTTTTGCCTGGGGCTGGCTGTAGGCCATGATCACTATGGCCTATGCCTCCCATGTACCTGGAATTACAGACGTGCACCATCACACCTAGCCTGTTACAGGGTCTAACGTTTTTGTCCAGAAGAGTCTTGGACTACAATCCTCACAATCTCTGCCTCCCAAGTAGCTAGGCTTATAGATATGAACCACAACACTCAACCAAAGAGGTGCTCTTGATAACTCTCTCAGTATAACTACCATCTTCCTGCTCCTAGCCCAATATTCCATAAATGCCGCTAGGTGGTGATCTAGAAAAACAGGGCAGCAATTGCATATATGAGTTATGGAGGAAAGCCCCAGGCTTAAATCATGCTACATCTAGCCATCGATCTCATTAGAATATGGTAGCTGAGGGACAGAGATGCTCAAGCTGAAGACTGACTCTGTAATGAGCTATAAAAGCCCTTAACCAGAGGGCCATGGATGTCATGGGCTGGGACCACTGTCCCACCCCTTGGAACACTTAAGTGAAAATCCTACCCTGAGTCTGACAAATCTTGCACTAGGTAGCAATACTCAAATGATATTTTCCTTAAACATAAGAGCAGAGACGAAGATGGTTATAATTTGTGAGCTTCTGAGATTGTTTGCCAAGTTTCTGTAGTATATTTATATTCAACTTAATTTGTAAATAAGTTGGCCTCCGGTCAAAATTGCAAATCTCACAGTAGGAATCTATATTATCCGTTCTAGGCCAGAACTAAGCTACAGGGCTGATTACAGAAATAAACAGGCAGCAATTTCTCATTACAGATCTCAGTGTTTAGACATATTCCATATGTCAGTTTGACAAAACAAACCTAAACACACTCTAGTGAATGGTATTCCTTTTAATGATCATGACACTAAATCTCCCTCCCCCCTAAAAAAAAAAATAAACCAAATACTTAGCAAATAAGAGAAAGAGAATCCAGTCAATAGGTTATAAACAGAAGTGCTTGAAACAATTCAACTTTTCAAGTCCAAGAGGAAGAGGTATTAAACCATCAGACCAGTTGGGTGACAGGTCAATATTGTTTAAAATAAGCAGCTTTGAGATCCAGCTGCAATACTGACTCGAGATGAATTTTAGAATAGGGCAGACAGTACAAGCATGGATGCTGCGATTTTTAACATACTAATTAAATCAAAACGCATAAGCCTGTCTGCAAGCCATCAAAAGACACCAACTACTCAGCCATAGTACACACAGGAAAGTATCCCTGTTTTGCAAAAAGGGTTGAAGTTTGAAGAAGAAGAAAAAAAAGATAAATGATCCAGGCTCACACTTGCTTCTAATCCTGGCTATGCAAGAGCTGAGATTTGTGGTTTGAGGTTAGCTCACAAAAAAAGTTCATGAGACTCCATCTCCAAAGCAAAATGCTGGGCTGGAGGCACAGCTCAAATAGTATAATACCAGCTCAGCAAGAAGCAAAGCAAGCTCAAAGCAGAACTGTCATCATAAATGCTCCCATAATGAAAGGCATATTGCAGTCCCTCTGGAGGCATGTTCATAGTCCACATGGGTCTCCATGGACATAACCAAGTCATTTGCACACCTAGCTTGAGACTTGTAGGGCAATTCTGGAAGCCTATTTACCAACACAGTCCCTAGCTGTGGTGATATAAACAAAGGTTGGAAGAATACTTGGTATCAATGCCAATGGACTCTTGCTTCTGAACATCATTCAGGAGGAGGTGATAAGATGGAGACTCCATCCTATGATGAATGGAGGCCATCATAAAATGGCCTGTAGGAATGTTCATCTTCAGCCAAGGGGGGTCAGAAACCCAACCTAGTGTAGGCACTCTGGGAGTTAATCAAACCTGTTTACCATAATCAAGAACAGTTCATTCAGAGTAGGTTCTCTGAATTAAAATTGCTGTAGACATACTATGGGCTTCAGAAGATTTGGTAGAGGCTGTGTGGAAAGCACTGCCCTCTAGAGGGGGCAAGCATTATTACTCGTATTAAATCAGTAAGCCAGAGGGCTATAGATTGGATAGCTTGAGTCTATCTCCCAAAGGTTCACATGCTAGAAACTTGGTCCCTAATAGAATGGTGTTGAAAGGGATAGATTTTAAAAGAAGGGGTAAGCTAGTAGAAAGTGATTAAGTGCTGATGACATCACCATCAGCAGGGATTAATATAGTTTTCCCTGGCTCAGGTGGGTTCCTATGAAAATGAGTTGCTATAAAAGGGAGTCTCATCCTCCTTGATCTCTTGCTTCCTATTTCATCTTGTCAAGTCTTCCCCACCTACAGCTAGTCTCTCCTGCACATGCTTCTACCATATTGCCATCAGCCATGTTGTGACATAGCCAGATGGAGCTCCATGGTCTTAGATTTTCAGCTTACAAAAATGTAAGCTAAACAAACTTTTCTTCATAAAATACTCAGCCTTAAGGATTTTATTAAACAACACAAAATGGACTAAGAGATCCATCCAAGCCACTTACTCCAGGGGGGAAAAAACACTCAATATAATAGTCTTTAAAAAATTGTTTTTCAAGAGCACGGGGAATGAGTGAATGGAGTCACTGTAGCATTGGTAGGGGTTTGAGACAACTATACAGAATTTACATGGTAATCTGGCCAGAACATTACACAGTGTAGCCCAAAGGACCTTGCCTGGGCTTACTGACATGCCTGGGGATTAGCTAGTTGTGAGCTCATCTATGATAGGAAAAAGGAATGACATTTACCTGATCTTAAGTTCATCATTTACAAAATGTCTTGAAAATGTACCTCACTATAATTTTTAAAAAGTGCTCAACATCCTCATATACATATGGGAAAATCATGGCCAAGACTAAGTATGTCAGAGAAGACTCAGGCTGGTCATCCCCAATTTATTAGATGCCTACTAAAATTAATGTTTGTCACTGGGTGCTGGTGACTCATGCCTGTAATCCTAGCTACTCAGAAGATCTGAGTAGCTCAGAGATCTGAGGATCATTGTTTGAAGCTAGCCTGGAAGGGAAAGGCCATAAGACTCTTATCTGCAATAAACCACTAAAACAAAACAAAACAAAACCAGAAGCAGTGCTATGGATGACGTGGTAGAACACCAGCCTTAAACAAAAGAAGCTCAGAGACAGTGCACAGGCCCTAAGCCCCAGAATTGGCACAAAAATAATGCTTTTTTGCCAGGTGCTAGTGGCTCACACCTGTAATCCTAACTACTCAGGAGGCTGAGATCTGAGAATCATGGTTCAAAGCCAGCCCGGGCAAGAAAGTCCATGAGACTCATCTCCAATAAGTGCGGCTATGCCTCAAGTGGTAGAGCGCTAGCCTTGAGCTGAAGAGCTGAGGGACAGCACCCAGGCCCAGAGTTCAAGCCCCATAACCGACAGAAAAAATAATAATAATGCTTTATTTGTACAAATATCATACCTGCTTTACTCAGAAGTCATCCTTATTCATCTCTAGAGGTAAACTTGTCTAAGCATAGTTTTTATTTCTTTCCTTATCTATTCTTCCAATAGGGAGCAGGTGGCCAGAATGGCCCAGTTCTTCATCCCTCCTAACATCCATATCCTTTGCAATATATATTTGTGACTTAACACGAACTTAGCTATGTGGTGTGTTTGGAACAATAGCGTATTAGCAAATGTGATCAAAATAGAGGGCTGAAAGGCAATTGAACCATTGTACTTGTTGCCAACCTTGCCCTCTGTTTTCACTTTGGTAAGGCCATGCGCAGGCTAGTCTAGTGGTCCCACGAGGTGTATGATAAACACACAGAGCAGATTCAAGTTATTCCAGACAAGGCCAGCATACATCAGAATTCCCAGAGACATTTAGATGACATCCGTCTAAATAAAAGCAATAAATATTCAGTGAACTTACCATTATATGCCCTTCAGTTTTTTGTGGTTATGGTAATACAGAATTAGTATAGTAAGGAATAACTTGTATGTATTGAAGCTCCCTTCCACAGTTTCCCTATTGTAAGTCAGTTCCTTTGGTAAGGAATGAACCCCTCTCCTCTAAATGCAGTTTTCACCTCTTGGCCCTTTCTAGAACCCAGCTTTCCTCTGAGAATATTGTGGCTTCTGTGGCTCTTCCTCTTGTACCCAGTACATTCTTTGCCATGAGGCACAGTTAGCATCTATCTCATGTCCCAGTGCAACTTCCAGACCACTGCCCTTCTGCTCCTAAATAGTCAACCAGATCCCTGCTCAGCCCATATGGCTATCTACACATCACACTCTAGTTTTTCCTACTAATGTCAAGTGCCAATTCCTTTGGGTTTGTTAAAACTGACAGCTGGTTGATGGTTATATTGTCTCTTCTTCCTTTAGGAAGTCATGAAAGATGACTTCTTAAGTTTAGTATCTCCCAATGGCAATGATCTTTATCTTCATTCCAAACCTACTCCCATGGGTACAACACAAACTGTCAGCAGCAGGAAACACTTCACCTGCAGAATGGCCAAAAACATCTAACTTTTTGATCATGTTCCTCTATACTTTTCTAGAACTCATTTATAAATTTAATGCTACTATATTTATTCATCCATAAGCAATGGTTTATTCCAAATCTACCATGTACAATGGTACCATGTACCATGTACAATGCTAAGCACTGGAGAAATAATAGTGACCAGGAAACAGTCTTTCCAGAAAGAAATTCACATGATTTGCATCTTCAATAGATTCCTGATACTAAGCAAATCTGTCTGTTTCCTTTGCATCTCTTTCCTCCTCTGGGGGCTTTTCCCCCCAGAACATTACATCCTCATACTACCTATCCTGTCCTCATGAAATACCCATGGATGACTTCTGTCTTATACACCAAAAAGAATACTAAGCTATCAGAGACAAATGGCCTCAACTTGCTACAATCTCTCTACATGTTCATGCATCCATACTGGTGTCTTCCTTCTTCCCCACTGTCAAAGCCAAGTACAAGTCCTTTCATTTGTACAAGACTGTTTCCAACCTATTTTCTAAATCCCCTCCTCCCAGGACTTCCACTATTAATTTTCCTCTTCACTGGTTCATTAGTGCCCAGGAGTTATGCCTAGTTGCTCAAACAAATAACCCTCCAGATCTCTCCCTGAAGATATTTGTCTTGTTCGCACAAAATTACATTGTACTTGGCAGGCAGCCAGTCAAAGGTCATCTTCACTTGTAGTCAATAGATGGTAAAAGAATGAAGGGCCTAGTGGGGGACAGGTCTGCATTCATAGTATCAACCAGAACCCAGTTATATGACAATAGCAAACATAGAGGTAGATTGGGAAGAGGTAGTTTACCCATGTGTTCAGAAAGAAGAGAAATGAGTTCTGGTGAGTTCCTTCTAGATTCTACTCCATAAGTAAGCCAAGCAATTTTGGAATCAGAAAAATCTAGGTTCAAATCTCAGGCCTGCAATTTCTGACTAGGAGATGGTGAGCTGGCGTCAGAGGTTAGACAGATTAAGGAAGACACCAATATGAATTCCCCTATGACAATAGAGTAGGTCATGTGTATCTCCTCCCTCCACTGATAAGAGGCTCCTGCCTTTTGTGTAGCTATCAGCCCCCTTAAGAATTCTTTCAGAGACCCAGTGAAGGCCTCTCCTGTAGCTCTTTGTGAGGGTCTCAAGGTTGGTGCCAGACCTTCTCTCATTAACACTGATAACCAGCCCAATCCCGTGTCAGGTGTTCTTGGGAGTTTAAGCAAAGAGTATGAAAAATAGCACATGCAAAAAAAAAAAAAAAAAGGAAAGCTTTGCTGTGCTCTTTGAGGAAGCAGCAAATGCTCAAAGCAAGTGAGCCCAGCAGAGTGGCAGTATCCCAAGTTCTATCTGGGCACATTCCAGGGCTACATTTCTGGTGCCAGTGGGGCCCGCCTCTGTATCTTAGTTAAGCACGAGGCCTAGGATATCCCAGTGGCCAGCAGCAGCCACTGCTCAGATATTCTTATCCTTTAAGCTCTTGACACTAGCAGAAAAATTCCACTTCGGAGCTGTCAGAGATAACAGACAGCAGTATCTTGTAATAACTTGACTTGCCCAGCAAAATGGGCAAGTTTCCAGATTTTGGCTCAGGGCAAAGATGTGGATGGGGAGGGAATCCTCAGCAAGACATGGGCTCAAAAGAGCAAAATGTGCTCAGGATCTGTTTTTTTGCCAGAAAGAAAAGCCATTCAGCTTCAGTATAAAACAACTGGGTTACTCCTGTCTGATACCTGGGCAGATCTCTCTAACACAGAGAGACGACTGAATACAGACTCCCAGCCGGGCGCCGGTGGCTTACGCGTGTGATCCTAGCTACTCAGGAGGCTGAGATCTGAGGATCATGGTTCAAAGCCAGCCCAGGCAAGGAGAGTCTGTGAGACTCTTATCTCCAATAAACCACTAGAAAACTGGAAGTGGTGCTGTGGCTCAAGTGGTAGAGCGCTAGCCTTGAGCTGAAGAGCTGAGGGATAGCGCCCAGGTCCAGAGTTCAAGCCCTACAACCAACCAAAAAAAAACAGTCTCCCAATCTGTGATGACTATTCATTGGAGCTTCTGGGCTTAGTTCTATATCTGCCAGAGAAATCATCTGAAATCTGTGGAGCTCACTGAGCACAAGCATTAACATCAAGACTCTTGGCTAGTTTGAAATGGCCTCATTCCCATCTTTGACTATTTGAGTGGAAGATGGGTGGAGGACTGAACTCTCCTTACTCTTCCATCCTCAGTCTCAGAAACAAGGGCTGTTCCTGCTGGAAAGGCAATCAAGATAACAAATTTTGTCTTTACCCCCTGACTTGATGGTAATTTCCAAACATCCCATTATGAAGAACAAGGACATTCGACACCTGTCCGTCTACCAATATATCCCTTTGCATTTTCACAAGGAGAGGGAAAACACAGCACAAAGGAAGACAACAGGGCTTTCTGACCATCCCCATCCTTTAGGAACGTCAGATTTGCTGTTCTGTCCAGGGAGGAGCAGCCTTTGCTGAAGCAGAGCAGCTACTGCAGTTAAAGATCTGCAGGCAAGTAAATGTATAGGGGTTGTCAATTTAATGAGTTAGGATTTCCTTAACAGACTTAGAGGTCTCTGTCCCCCTGACTATTTACAATTCATACTTCCTGCTCTCCCAGTCTGTCTGTCCTAGTTCTTCTCAGAGACAGCATTATTCTCCCCACCTACTTTCTCTACCTTCCCACAACAGCACCGAGAGGAAGGTTTACTCTTCTTCCAGTGAGAGACTTTTCCATAGTCTACCCAAAATACTTTTCTTTCATCCATATAGGCTTAAGTGTCCTCTCTGGTTCTTTAACATGAGCAAATTAATAGGAGATGAGAGTAAATTGGTCCCCACATCTAATCACTGCCTGTCTCCACTACTTCCCACATAGGTGTCACCTAATGCCATCCATTTGGTTAAATGGAAGGGTAAGCCTCACAGGTTAAGAGCTGATTTCTCTGGATTAGAAGAGTAGAAAAGTGAATTCCTGGAACAAGAAGAATCTGTAAACATGGAGACAGTGTATAACATTCCCCAAAGTGTTATATGAAGCCATCCTGCTTGGCCAATCTTTTGGCAATTTGTTCAAACTACAGATCTCTGAAGCTAACACATCAAACAGAAGCAGTCTCTCTGGAATATCTAAAACATGTCTCAAAGGAAATCTCTGCATTGCCTACAAAGAACACATCCCTCCTGTTCAGGTTCCCAGTCCTGGCACTGGGGTTTGAATGCAGGGCTTGCTAGGAAAGTATTTTGTCATTTGAGCCACATATTTCCAATTCTTTTTTTGGGTTTTTTTTGTTTGTTTTTTCAGACAGGTTCTTGAGGTGTTGCCCCTCTCCTGACTCAGATTACAATCTTCCCATCTCTGCCTTTGGAGTAACTGAGGTTACAGGCATATGCTACCACACCTGGCCCTCTTTGAGCTGTTCTGCAATTTTATAAATTGGTACTATCTGATAGACATAAAAAGTGTCCTTTCCCAGCCTTGTTTGACTTCCTTCTTCTCTATGGGGAGAAAAAAAAAGTCAGTTTTGCCTTCCCTGGCAACTGGCAATTCAGTTCCTTTATGCATTATAAAATTGTGCTTTTTTGAGTCCTCCCCCGCCCCCCCCCCCAACTCTGAACTGCTTAGAACAACATCTGCTAGGTTCATTTACATGAGTCAAATAAAATCTTTAACATGTGCTCATTTTTATCTGTATGAAAGTAATGGTTTTTACCTCTTCCTGAATATTATCTTCTCACAGGGGCAGGACAAGGATTTTCTATTTTTAAAAGGTGAGTCTTCAGCACTACAAAGCAGGAAAATCAGCACTAGAAGGCAGGGTCAGCAAAAGACAGTTCTCAGGGGATGACAACCAGCAAGGCTCTGTGTAAATAAAGTTTTCTTGGAACACAGCCACACATACTGCCTTTTGGTTACTGTGGAATACAGGCAGGGACCTCATGCTTTGCAAAACCTAAAATATTTACTCCCTGGTCCTTTATCCAATAATTGTACTGATCTCTGCTGCTAAAGATCTTTAGCAAACAAATTTAATCAGTTGTGGACAGATTACTCATGGGGTCAGCCACACATGAAATGCTCAGTAGAAATAATGACACAAGGTTTAGAACTAAGACTCAGAAGACTTTAGCCAGAATACAACATAGAGGCAGAATCCTTGCTCCAACTACATACATAAGTCATTGTCTGCTCGCTTATGCTCATGCAAAGTCTGAAGTACTGGTGACCTTAGCATCACAGGTCTTCCTGCACAGGGTCTTCAAAAGTTCTCTAGGATTCAAACTCTGGTTTTGACATAGCAGATTTTTCAAATGTACAACATTTTTTTTTCCTTTCGGTAAGAATGGTGGACATGATATCCCCATGACAAAAAAAAAAAGTGTTAAAAGTAAAATAAGGTCAAATATTGTACTTCTCTCTATTGTAAGAACAAGATATGTTCCCCAGCATTTTCTCTCTGAAGTAAAAGGTCTAGTTAAACATGAACGCCAATAGAGTAGTTTACTGAGTGTACTTATAATGTGCTCTTAAGAACTTCAGGGAATGTAAAAAGGCCCCAAATGTGCTTTTTAGAGCAGCTGAAATTGGTCCAGCATTCTTTTAATCCCCTTAAATGAAAAGGGTTCTCTCTACAGAGACTAAAATTAATTTGGCTCAAAACACTGTATTAAAATGGGACCACAGCTCACTTCAAGGATTCATAGGCAGAGGCAGCTTGATATTACTTTGCATGTTTTCAAAACCTTATTTTCAGCTATGTGTAAGTGGTTTTCTTTGTGTGTGTTACCATCTTATTTATTTATTTGTTTATTTATTTTTTAATAAGTTTTTTATTGTGAAAATACCATACAGAGGGGTTACAATTACATGAGCAAGGTAGTGAGTACATTTCTTATCAAGCATTTTATATTCCATTCTTCCAGGCAAAGAGCTAGATAGAGTTATGAGAATGAATATAAACAGAATTTCATTCTTAATAACTAAGCAGTCATGCAGAGAAAGCGCCCTAAAGCCGAAACCTGTTCTAAGAATAACACTCTCAGCAGCCAGAAAAAAATTCATTGTTTGTCAATATTTTTAATATGCTAATACTCAAAACATATCCAATTCACACTTAAAGCTATAGCCTAGCTCTTTAGTGCCAAAACAAACATTTTGCTACATAATTTGGTTGATTTAATAAACGTCTGCAAAAAATCCAAATAATTAAATCTATAAAGACTCAAAAGATCCCATTTATGGCTGTATTCATTTTGCAGATCAATGGCTTCATACTGTTGCAGATAAAAAGCAAAAGCCTCAATAGGGAATTGAGATGCTGACACTCAGCACATGAATGGGTAATGAGTTACCTAGCCTTAGAGCCATAGAGAAAAAAAAAGTCCTTGTTACAGCACAGTCTCATAGGACATCCATTCATCTGGGTGGGTCAGAAAAAAATATTCACGCTTTGTTCTCTGGACAGACAGCATAGCAGTGCCGTGACTGACCTTCAGCCACACATTAAGCTCACAGGGAGGTGAGAGTTCCTGCAGCTGGGAAAAGCAGGTGCTTCTCATGCTTTGTGGGTGCCCTCTTTGCTTTTCAAAAGCCCAAGCAAGGTTGCTCAATTGGATATGTGTCAAGACAGTTTCTTCTTTCAAAGGCCAATGAACTCAAAGAGGTCTTGATAGGATTCACAGGCATTACTTCAAATCAGACTTTGGTATAAAGAGCTAGACATTTTGTTGTTGTTGTTTTCATCACAGAGTTGTGAAACCCAGATTTTTTAGATTGCATTTGGTTCCCAGCCCTTTCTAACAGTGCTAACGCGAGGTTTCCAATTTGCCTTTTGTAAATTAAGGATACAACCCCTTCCTGTTTGCAGGTCCACACACCCAAAGAGCGGAACAGTACCTGATTCAAAGGTATCTCATAAATACTGGAAGTCTTTGGCATTGAATGGTTAAAAATGCACCATGACATGAAGAAAGGAAGCAAAATTCTAGCTTCCAAGATGGACAAAACACACACATCTGATTTCACTGTCTTGAAACCCCACAAGGAACACATAAAGGAATTGTGTGTTTTAAAGACAAATCTAGGAGAATAGGAGGTGGTCAATTGCATCCATGTCTTAAAAGCTGCCAAGTAGATGGATGAGTAGTGGACCAAATCAGCAGGTAAGAGGAAAATTGCTCTCAAAGCAGAAGGAAAGCCTCTGTACATCTGGGGTAAAGAGGATGGCAAAATGCACAGACTGGACAGAAAGCACTGCCGATATTCATGACACTAAATGGGTAATCAATTACCTGGCTTTGGAGCCATATAGAAAGTAAGTCCTTGTTACAGAAATCTTAACTGATAGGACATACATCCTTTGGGATGGGCCAGAAAACCACATATGCTTTGTTCTCTGAACAGACAGCATAGCAGCAACCATGACTGACCTTCAACTAAACAAGTTAGCAGGAGGCTTTCTGAGAAGCTGGTCACATGTAGCTTCAGTTCCATTCCACTAAGGGACTGTCCCTTCCCCACTCAGGAAATGACTTGGATCCTGGGAGGCATAGTCGGGCATTAAGTAATCCAGAATGCATAGACCCAGGTCCTCTTTCCCCCACAGAGCTCTCAGATTGGGCACCAGACCTACTCCTCCCAGCAGGAGGCTAGATAGCTTCTCCTAGTGACCCAAAGTCAATGACTGACCTAAAGACCCTGACATTGGGATTTTTCCAACAAATGCCCAACCTGTATCACCTTATAGTGAACAAATTTGACAAACTCCACCCACTTGCTTAGTGACAGCTTTCTAGTTCCCAAGAAACCAAGGATTAGCAGACATCTGAGAAGAGCTCTGCCAAAGAAGACAAATCAAAATATGCAAACAGAACAAACAGAACAACCAAGAAGGAAACAGACACTATACAGCCAGGTGGGAAAAAAAAGCACACACACATATATATACATACACACAAACTATCTCCTTGGAGAGATAAGATGTTGTATGTGTGAAATTAAGGAAATGATAATGAGAAAAGAAGCACAATTGAAAAGCCAAAACAAACATTTTGGGGAACTGCAATATATTGGGAAATCAAAAGAAACAGAAGTATTTGAAAAATAGCTTAATCAAATTAAACACCAGGAGATTAAAAATAGTAGAAAAGAAAATCAGATAATTACTATGGAGTTTCCAGATCCTGAATATCAGCTTCAGAATGAAGGGAGAAAATGGACAATAAAAGAAATAAGTCAAGAAAATGGCTCAACATTGAAGGAATTGAGCTGTCAAAATAAAATGGTACATAGTATGTCATAGAGCATCCGGCACAGTAGACAAAAACAAACCTACATTATGACCCATTGGTGTGACATTTTACATCCTTGGGGACAAACAGACTATACACACAGAAAAACATAAGATCCTAAGTAGCCTGTCAGGGATTAGAATGGCTTCACATTTCTCTATGGCAATGGTAGAAATAAAAGACAACAGAGTAATGTGTTCATTTTCCTTCAGAGGTTTAAATCAAGATTTATTTTTGGTGCTAAGTATTGAGCCCAGGGCCGTGTGTATACTATAACACTGAGCTATACAACTAATCCCAATTTTCTACATTAGAACTCAAGAATTCTACTACTAAATTTTCACCAGGTGAGAGTAGAATATACATTTTCAGACAAAAAAAAATGTATTTTCCGTATCTCTCATCTCACAAAGTTATTAAAGGATGTGCCCCAACAAAACAAAGAAGGAACACAAAAAAGAAAAGGTATTCTAATGTAAGAGAGAGCCAAAGGAAGTTCTAAATACAACAAAAGAATAATTGCCTTGTGCTATAAGCAGCACAACCAATTCCAATAGAAGAAATGACTCTGAACAGAGGAACACACCAAGGATCATTACCAAAACATGTTTTTTGCCATTAAAAGTTGAGTTGGATCCAGATTGTTTCTGGCCACAGGCTGAGATTCCCTTTTTCAGCTGCCCGAACCAGCAGAGCCACTCCAGGGCAGTGTTCTATTTGGCCTGTTCCTAAAAGGTATAGGCAGTGGGCCACTGAGCCAAAGAGAGGAAATGCAGAGTACCCCCTGCCACAGACCACATTCCTGCTGGACTCTCAATACCCAGTCCACTCCACAGTGTGGACAGATGTCCCATTTTTCCTGGATTCACTCAGGTCTCCTACCAATTTCCCCACAATAAGCTTATGGAGCTTATACAGCTAATTCTTTGTGCTAGCTGCTCTGTTTTCTAAATCAAACAATATAGTATTTAGGGGATGCTAGCAAGAAAATGAGCATCAAAAATCAGTATAGGAGTTGTTTCTACAGTATAAGGAAACTACGCAAGGGCACAAAAGATAAGGATCTTTAAGACAATAGCAAATGCTATTGTCCCATTTCTTAAAGTAGAGGACTAGACTCATGGCTGTGTGTTTTATTATTCTTTATATTGTATCAATAACTACTAAACGTTCTTTGGTATTTGAAATACATTTCACAACTTTAAAAATGACTTATACCATTTGTTCCTATGGTCTTCCCACTCCAAACACCAGTAGATAAAATGGTCTATCACCATAATCCCTTTATGTGCCTTAATATGCACAGAAATGCAATTCTAGAAGACACTTTATGGAAGGAACAAACAGAAGAAACAGGACCCTCTGTAATTAGCTTTCATATATAGACATAATGAGAAATGGCCTACAGCTCATGCAGTAGGATTTCTGCAAGCTGACAGGTTTATGAGGGCAACAAACTATAGTGTCTAGTCAGAAAAGATTGCTCTTACCTTTCCCCCAACATGACTTAGCCTTGCAATTCCAAAACAAATTCCCTCACCTTCCCAGGGTGATTCCAATGAAACAGAGGAAATAGTTACCATTAACTACCAATCCATGCTTGCTTGCTTTTCTTCAAGGCTACATAGTCAATGTTCATATCATTATGACTAAGTCATAAAACATTGTGCTACTCAACTTCACTAAGTTGCTCCAAAGGAAAAGTTCTCACAAGTTTTTATGTGCTGAATGTTTCCCTTTGGTAGCAGGTCACAATGAAACCCTTTCTACAATTAATTTAAGCTAAGAAAAAACTGTCAGATGAAGTACTGGTCTCAGATGAAGTACTGGTCATCAGCAATGTCTCTTTTCAACTTTGGTTGCCTCAGGAGCCAACTGAGAACCTTAGAACCCACTGGTGCGCAGGTCCCAGCTCCTGAGAATGTCGGAGGTATGGCCTAGGTTATTTGAGTCTTTAAAACTCCCCAAGTGAGGGCTGGGAAGTTGGCTCAGTGGTAGAGTGCTTGCCTTGCATGCATGAGGCCCTGGGTTCAATTCCTCAGCACCACATAAGCAAAAAAAACAAACAAACAAAAAAAAACAAAGCCAGAAATGACACTGTGACTCAAGTGGAAGGGCACTAGCCTTGAGCTGAAGAGCTGAGGGACAGCTCCCAGGCCCAGAGTTCAGCTCCTATAATCGACCAAAAACAAAAAACAAAAAACAATTCCCCAGGTGATATTAATGTGAGGTCAGGAACAAGCACTTTGGCCTAACAGAATAATGGGGAGAAGTCCTCCTGTAAAAAAAAATATATATAAATAGCCAGGCACCAGTGGCTTGTGCCTGTAATCCTAGCTACTCAGGAGGCTGAGATCTGAGGATCAGTTTTGAAGCCAGCCAGGGCAGGAAAGTCCATGTAACTCTTATCTCTAATTAACCACAAGAAAACTGAAAGTGGCACTGTGGCTCCAGTGGTAGAGATCTAGCCTTGAGCTGAAGAGTTCAGGGACAGCACCGAGACCCCAGAGTTCAAGCCCCACAACCGACAGATAGATTAGATAGATAGATAGATAGATAGATAGATAGATAGATAGATAGATAGTTTCTTAAAGGCTACCATTGTTGTAACTAAGTGTGTATGTGTGCCGGGCATCAGAGCTAAGTGATTGAGAACACTGAATCTTGAGTCAGGCTGTCTGGATTACTTTGTTGCTCCCTGGCTGAGTGATCTTGTGCAATCTACCAAATGTCCTAGGACTGTTTCCTCATCTGTGAAATGGGATAATAGGAGTATCTATACTACACAGGATGGTGCGGATTCATTTTAGTTGGTTCTTACAGAATGCTTACAACCATGTGTATGATGCAGAATAAGCCTTAAATGTTTATTTAAACTAACTATCAACTATCAGTTTCTGTCAGGCCCCAAAGAGAAACTTTTTTTCTTAAAAATTGGTGAGGTGGCCAGGTGCCAGTGGCTCACACCTGTAATCCTAGCTACTCAGGAGGATGAGATTTGAGGATTGTAGTTCACAGCCAGCCAGAGCAGGAAAGTCTGTGTGACTCTTATCTCCAGTTAATCACCAGAAAACCAAAAGTAGTGCTGTGGCTCAAGTGGTAGAACGCTAGCCTTGGGCTGAAGAACTCAAGGAAAGCAACCCAGGCCCAGCTTTCAAGCCCCATGACTAACAAAAAAATTGATGTGGTGAATTACCTAAAAAAAAAAATCCTTGCTGGGCACTGGTGGCTCACGCCTGTAATCCTAGCTACTCAGGAGGGTGAGATCTGAGGATCACAGTTCAAAGCCAGCCCTGGCAGAAAAGTCTGTGGACTCTTATCTCCAATAAACCACTCAGAAAACCGGAAGTGGTACTCTGGCTCAAGTGGTAGAGTGCTAGCCTTGAGCTGAAGAGCTGAGGGACAGCACTCAGGCCCAGAGTTCAAGCCCCACAGCTGACCCCCTCCCCCCCCAAAAAAATCTGCAATCAGATAAAATTTTCTTTAGGATGCCAATAGCGCATGTTGAAGATAAAAATCCTTCAAATGTTGTATACCTTACTTTTATAAACAAACTTTGCCTTTCGGCAATGGGCAAATGAGCAAATGCCTACTGGGCATTTTTGAGATCCAAGAGGGCAATTTAACACAGCTGACGAATATTTTTCTTTGCTGTGTCTGCCCTTCTCTTCATCACTTTGGACACCCCCACTTTGTTAATAGCCTGGTGTGAAATCTGAGCACTGCATTTGCAGGAATTGGCAAGAACAGCTGTAGGATTCCAGGGTTTATTTTCAAAGGTGTATGGTATTGCCTTACTTACAAGATAAAGGAGCATTGTTTTCAAAGGATCTCTGTACTCTCATAGGAAGCAGAAGTCTCAGTACTTACACAAACACACAAACACAACACACATACACACACAACACACACACATCTGTATGCCAAGCATAATGCAGAGAAATCCATTAATTCTAAAGGATATCTAATTTGGAGATCAAAATGGAAGGCAGTCTTGAAATGTATGTGTGAACAGATATTTGGCTACATGCGCCTTTCAACTGCATGGATAAATATAATATAGCATTCGAGGAAAAAATATTTTCATACATGTAGCTCTAAACACAGAGGAAACCTGATGGTAAACATTTGGATTCTCTCACTGTCTTCCACTAATAATAGAACTGGTTCATTATCCTGGCAGTGTGAAAATGCTGCAGGAGGGGTGTGGGAAGGCAGCTTCAAATAATATTCACCACCAGCACTTCAAATTCATTCAGTTTGTTAATGCTTTCATTCAAAAATCAGCACTTGCATTCTCAAACGTCACATTTGGGCATATGTCCAAGGTATGTACATATATGTATAAAATCACACATTTGTTATATGTATGATATATATTCATATGTATACACATGAATACATATCATACATATACATATATACGATACCTAAACACCCATGTTTAGTACAGTTCTCTGTCCAAAAAATAAGAATATGAATAAGAGTATCAGAGTACTGCTCACTTAGAGGCCTGTGTAATCATCCCATGGAGTCCTGTGGCACAGCAGCACAGTAGAGATATATGGAGACATGTCTGCAATATTATTATCAGGAAAGGGGGTTTAGTTAGTCAGAGAGTAAGACTTCATTTTTATAGAAAAAATACTAAGCATTGAAAAAATATATGAAAGGATGCACAGAAAATGATAAAAGTTCATTAGAAAGAAGGTAAAAGATGGGCACTGGTAGTTCACACCTGTAATCCTAGTTACTCACCTGTAGATTGTGGTTCTAAGCCAGTCAGCCCAGGCAGAAAAGTCTGCAAGATGCTGTCTCCAATTAATTAGTAAAAAAACTGAATGGAGGCATGGGTCAAGTAGTAAAACGCCAGCTATAAACAATAAAAAAAAAAAGACCTGAGCAAGGGCGTGAAGCCTTGAATTCAAGCCCTGGTACCATAACAACAACAAAAACAAAAACTCCAACAACGTTAAAAGATATTATCTCTGACTAATGGAATTGAGGAAATTTATCTTTTGATCTGGAATTTATAATTATTTCCTTATGAATGGCTATTATAATAAACAACAAATAAGTATATATGTAGTGTATATATAAGTGCACAATGTTTTTGCATTGCCTACATTTATCAAGAATTATGTCCAAGAAACTTAGAAATGGTGCCTTAGAAAGTTGCCACACAGCTCTTATTACTAAGAAATGGCCTCAAAACAAAATAAGTGGCACTGAACATTTTAAAATAAATAGTGTCTTGCCCATGTAATTGTAAACTCCTCTGTACGGTATTCTCACAATAAAAAAAAATAGTACATTAAAAAAATTAAATAAATAAATAAAATAAAATAGTGTCTTCTGAAGTGAAGTTGACCATCCTGGATTCCCCTGCAGAGTCAATGGGTAGACAAGTATTTTAGCTCTTTATGTTGTCTAGACACTACAGTAAAACCTAACAGTTCCATTTCCTCACCTTCTTCTCAAGAATACCATTGGAGTTGGAACTGCCTAAAAGAAACAAATGTTTGTTGTCATTTTGGCAATGTGAGGGTTTGAACTCAAGGCTTCACACTTGCTAGGCAGGTGATCTACCAACATGGCACATCCCCAGCCTGAATCAAATGTTTAAAGGAACTAAGAGCTTAGTGATTCCAATCCATTTCACTAAAATTCTCAGCCTTCCCATCATGGAAAGGGGAGCCTTTGTCTTATTTCCATATTTCCTAAAGACTGGGACCCTTTCCCTCCAAGGATCTAGCTTAATCAGAGAAGAATCAGGGGATATGACAGTTGGGTTATAACCTCAAAGCAAAAAGATGGGTTTTGTAGTTATTCAAAACTCATTTTATAACCTTAATTCTGATTTTCCTAACAAGCCAGAGTTCAAAACCCAGTACTGCCAAAAAAAAATTAAGAATGCAGATTCTCTGGACCCACTATAGATCTACTGAATCTGAAGCTCTAAGTGTAGGGTCCAGGTACTGGCAGGTTTACTATTGCTCCAAGTAGATGACGCTCACTTAAGTGAGACATGCTGAAAGTTTGGATTTGTATTTTCTTTTGTGTGCATGTGCTGGTCCTGGAGCTTGAACTCAGGGTCTGGGTGTGGTCCTTTGAACTTTTTTTTTTCAAGGCTAGTGTTCTGCCACTTGATCCAAAGCTCCACTTCCGGATTTCTGGTGATTAATTAGAGATAAGAGTCTCACAGTCTCCTGTCCACACTGGCTTCGAACAGTGATCCTCAGATGTCAACCTCCTGAGTACCCAGGAGGCATGAACATCCAGCGCCTGGATTTGTATTTTCTAAATAGCTAATGAGATTAAGTATTTTCTATATGTTCATTGGCTTTTGATTATCTGCTTTGAAGAAGTATGGATTTGGTTCCTTTGCTTTTCAATTGGCATTTTTGTCTCTTAATTTTTGGAATGTTACTTATTTTAATATAAATTATATTCCCAATTTGTCTCTTCCTTGCTTATTCATGGTGCTTGCTATACAAAATATGGTCCTTATTTTTATGTAGATTCACCTATGAATCCTTTTTTTGGCAGTAAGGAGACTTGAACTCAAGGCCTTGTACTTATTAGGAAAATCTAACACTTGAACCTCTTCCTCTAACACTTCAAGCCTTTTCCTTTATAAGAAACCAATACAGGGGCTGGGAAGGTGGCTCAGTGGTAGAGCGCTTGCCTTGCATGCATGAGGCCCTCGGTTCGATTCCTCAGCACCACATAAGCAAAAAGAAAAAAAGCCGGAAGTGATGCTATGGCTCAAGTGGTAGAGCGCTAGCCTTGAGCTAAAGAGCTGAGGGACAGTGCCCAGGCCCAGAGTTCAGGCCCCATGACCGGACCCCCCCCCCAAAAAAAGAAACTAATACACAGTGATAAACAGTGAGAGTGTAACTGTTGGGCTTCTAGAGTGGAAAGGGGAAGAAGTTATTCTAAGTGCAACATCTAAGTTGTACTATCTTTCCTTATACTGTTATGTACACTCCCTATATATTTCCTATACTGAGGTCTATACTATTACATTCAGAGGTCTCTGAATTATCTTGCATTTCTGGGTGTCTTTTTAATTTACCTCATAACACTGGGTGAAACTGGAAACCAATGCAGAGCAGCCCCATGAAGTCTCTGGAGCATGAAGAAACATTTAATTTAAGCTTAAAAAAAATCATTGTGTTAATGAAATTCATCATACATGGGAATTCTGGAACGTCAGCTGTATGCAAATCTCATCTAACAAGCTAAAGTACAGATTTCAACACTAGCTCCCAGATAATCTGAGCAGCAAATGCTAGAATAGGAACTTGACTATGTATTAATCAAAAAGAAGAACTGGAGTTCCTTATCTTATTTTCTCAATGTCTTTCTCTAAATATTCAACAAGATTCAGAGAGGAGCTCTAAAGAAGGCAGTTCTAAGCTGGGCACTGGTGGTTCATGCCTGTAATCCTAGCTACTTAGGAGGCTGAGATCTGAGGATCACGGTTCAAAGACAGCCTGGGCAGGAAAGCCCGTGAGACTTCTATCTCCAATAAACCACCAGAAAACTGGAATTGGCTCTGTGGCTCAAGTGGCAGAGTGCTTACCTTGGGCTGAAGAGCACAGGAATAGGGCCCAGGCCCAGAGTTCAAGCCCTACGACCGACCAAAAAAAAAAAAAAAGGCAGTTCTAGCTCACAAAAAAAAAAAAACACCAAAACTGGATTGGGAGCTTGGAGGATAGGCCAGTGGGAGAACACTTGCTAGCATGCACAAGGCCCTGGGTTCCATCTCCAGCACTACAAAAAAATAGCTGCTGTGTTCCCAAAAGATCATTTCTAAATAATTTGTTTGCAATTTGAACACATTTCCTCATACAATGTCATAAAGATATTTGATCACAATAATTTACTGACATCATAAAGCAACCTAATCATTTAGAAATGCTGCTACTTAGAAACAGTGTTTAGGTTCCAGTTGAAGATGCACCTTTATGAATGTGATGCCCCAGGGTATGGAGAACATCTTCTGATGATGAAGGAAGTGTGAGAAGGGTCTTTTTGTTGTCGTCTCTCTCTAGTCTATGGACCATTGATATCCTGGATTCTAGGACCAAAAGAGAATACTTACCAAATCAACTATCTTAGAAAACTGACATTTGTTTTTGTCATTAATGCAGCAGTTTTGTCACAAAGGCAACAGTGATACTAGACACCGTGTTGAAAATGAACTATGTCAATTGTGAGTGGGGGACAGGAGGTAAAAACTGGGAGAGAGGGAAGGGGTGACACTGTCCCAGAAGAAATGTACTCTTCACCTAACTTATGTAACCGTGATTCCTCTGTATATTACCTTTACAATAACAATTAAAAAATAAAATTTAAATAAAAAAAGAAGTGGCCATCCTATCCGGGGACAGGATATTGTTCTAACGGGATGCAGTGAAGAGAGGATGGTCCTTCTCTCCTGAGAATGGAGGGCATCAACTTCCAAACTGAAAGACTAAGGATGCCTGAGTTCCCACTATTTATAGAGCCCCAACCGATCAATTCCCAACTTAAAAAGAAAAATAAGACTATGGTTTACACATTGAAAAACTGCTGTAGCTCTGGGTTCTTCAAGGTATCAAGTGATAAACACTTGGGTTGTTTCCACTTTGAGGCTATTACAAATAATGCTGCAACACACATTTAAACACAACTGCATGTGTGTAAGCAGGTTTTAAATCTCTTGGGTCTCTATCTAGATGTGGAACTGCTCGATCACATGGTAACTTTATGTTAATCATTTGAAGAAATGCCAGACTGTGTTCCAAAGCAGCCCTGTCATTTTCCATTACTCCCAGAAACGCATGCCAGTACTTCTTCTCTTTAACAGGTATCTTAGTTTCTTGTCATTTTGGTTTGTATTTTTCTAATAGCTAATGACAGGTTTCATGTGATTGTACTGGCCCTTTGTATACCTGCTCTAAAGATATATTCTCTCAGATCCTTTGCCTTTCTATTGAAATTTCTTTCTAGGCAATTTTTAGGAATATTACTCATTTGGCTATTATCAATAACTTTCCCTGTTTGTTTTCCTGTTTTATTTGCAGTGTCAGTAATGCAAAAGTTCCTCATTTTTATGTAGATTAGTCTATGAATCAGCCTTCTCTTCCCAAGAATACACAAAGATGATTATGTTTTATACTTAGGACACTTTTTTAAAAATCCCTCTACCAGATTGGCCTGTGGTTTCTCATTTAGAAAGCACATTTATCACATCAATGCAGAAACATGGTTTTCTTGTCCTCAGCTCTCTTACCTCATACCAGAAACAATGGTGCTGAAAGAAATGGAAGTTGCATTTGCAAATTAAATCTCCACTGTGGGCCCAGCACCAGTGGCTGACACCTATAATCCTAGGTATTTAGGAGGATGAGATCTGAGGATCAAGGTTAGAAGCCAGCCTGAGCAGGAAAGTCCTTGAAACTCTTATCTCCAATAAACTACTCAAAAAAAAAGCCAGAAGTGGTGCTGTGGCTCAAGTGGTAGAGTGCTAGCCTTGCGCACAAAGCAGCTCAGGAACAGCACCTAGGCACTGAGTTCAAGCCCCAGAACCAGAAAAATTATCTCCACTGTGGGAGATGATTAATTACCATCCCCGATAAGCAACAACTCCCTATGCCCAAGACTTGTGTAGTTTTACTTACCTCAATAACACTGAGTTTCTAATCTGTGGCTTCTCCCATAATGACATTTGTCACAGGGTAGGGGCTATAGTCTCTACCAATGTGCCCTCAAAAGTAACTCTCCTGACTTAATTAAACAATTTTCTAGGATCAATAAAGTCCAAAAGTGAAGTCAACCCATTTGTACATGCCCTGTATGATATGCAGTTCCCCAAAAGGAACTATTCATGCTTCCTGACTTAAGACTTACTTATGATTCACTTTTAATGTAAATACTCCTTCAGAATGTCATAGTCCTCCACTTTATACCCACTATGATTGACTCCTATGCCTGAGTCTTCACATGAGAGGACCTTCTACAAAGTAGATGAAGGAAGGGTAAAAGACCTGCTCAGTTAAAAGTGATGGCCCAGGGTATGTAGAACATCTTCTGATGATGAAGGAAGTGTGAGGAGAAGGGTCTTTTTGTTGTCGTCTCTCTCTGGTCTATGGACCACTGATATCCTGGATTCTAGGACCAAGAGAGAATACTTACCAAATCAACTAACTTAGAAAACTGACTTTTGTTTTTGTCATTAATGCAGCAGTTTTGTCACAAAGGCAACAGTGATACTCACTAGACACCGTGTTGAAAATGAACTATGCCAATTGTGAGTGGGGACAGGAGGTAAAAACTGGGAGAGAGGGAAGGGGTGACACTGTCCAAAAAGAATGTACTCTTTACCTAATTTATGTAACTGTGACTCTACTGTACATCACCTTTATAATAACAATTAAAAATAAAATTTAAATTAAGAGTTCAAGCCCCACAACCAAAAAAAGAAAAAAGAAAGAAAGAAAAGAGGGAGGGAAGGAGGGAGGGAACCAAAAGCCATAGTTCATTCTAAGCACCTGGGACACAATTCTGAAAGAGTGGTGCTGACATAAACCCCATTGTGACAAGGAAGAATGTAACATTTACTTTCTTGCTGATTGTAAGGAAAGAGTGTCACTTTTAATTACAAACTACTCTAAGTCTGTAACATTTGCTAGTTAGCTAGGAATAGAAAAGAAGCTTTGAAAAAAAGAAATACAATACTAAATTATATTCTCTAGGGCTTCCTATTTATAGGTCATCCAACTTGAAGATTCTACTCTTAGCAGGGCTGGACAGACGTGACAGAAACAGCATCGTATCTTTGGAAGTGACAAACAGCTGGCAGAACTTATGTGCTTTCCTTGCTTGTAGAAGAAATGGAACAAAGAGCCAAAGAAATGAATGGCAGCTAGTAAGCCCGAAGTGAGATGCTTTTCACAAATGGGCTTTCCATTTCTGTCCTTACAAAAAAAGCAAGTAGGGGGTTGGGGGAAAATAAGATCAAGGGAAACTTAAGACCCTTTGTATGCTTAGGCTTTCCAGCTGGGTACACAGCTCCCTCAAATATTCATCCTCTCCTGCTGTTATTAAAAATACACAGAGTGGCTGTTCCAGGAAGAAAATGGCCACATATCACCCAGGAGACAGGAAGACCCTCATGATATAGTTTTTGAAATGACATGGGAATCCAAACAATGTTCAATTCCTCTCTCTGGACTCTGCCAAGAGGGAGACTAAAGATCCTGCTAAAAGAGAGATTTTATTCTCAGATAGAACTTAGTCTGTTCACATCTGACACTGGGAATTGGCTGAAATCTAAAGTGCCTTAAAACGAGCTCATTGTGAAGGCAGACATTCTGGCATGGAAACTAGAAAAAGCTGCCACCAAAATAAATGCACATTGTCTTGCACCAACTGCTACTAGAAAGGGATTTCAGGGATTCTAGCATTAAACAGAATGTAGGATTGACAAGAAATTTTGAGTAAGTGAGCAAGCAAGCACATGACAGAGAAAGAGAGAGAGCGCGCAAGAGAGCGCTCACGCACACACTGGCAGAAGAAAACAAAATCATGGTCAAATGAAGGGTACTTCTCACAAAATTGGAAGGCAAAGCTTTCTTAGAAGAAATAGGATGCATATTCTTCTCACAAGCCTTGCACAGTTGCTTTTCTTTGAATTGTGCCCTTTGCTTCCTGCTGCCAAGAAAATGTAGGACATGCTAATACAAGCCACAAAATAGGACTCCATTAGAATTGATTGCAATTCATCTCCACGTCCCCCAGTCCTTGATTGAGTCAAACAAGGCTAGCTATTTGTGCAGTATTCTCATTATCTTCTCATTTTCATAATGCTTATTGTCTTTGAACCCACCACTAATATTACATTTTATATTTGATCATTTGTTTTCTCTTTTCTCTCATACAAAACAGATACAGTTCTTACATAGGTGATTAATTCATCTTCAAAAGAGGGTAAAAGGATGACAGTTACTCTCATATTTCCTAATAGGGATATTTTTAAGTATGATGCTGTGCTGAAAAGAATTGAATAACTCATATTGAACAACATCCTTCATTCATGACCACGCATCATGGCCTTATATATTTGTGTTTATCACACTAACACACATACAGAACATGAGCCCACTAACTGACTAGAACATGACAGTAATTTATATTTCTTCATGTAATTGTCCTTGTTCCCTCCACCTTTCTCCCTCATTCCAAATAACTGATCTTTGATATATTCCTATCATGCAATCCTGAAGAATTACTTTATTGTATTAAGATCCATCTATACTGTTGGATATTGCAATGGTTCATTCATTTCTACTGCAGTGTATCATTCATTGTGTGAACTGATGAATGATAGGCATTAAAATCTTGAATACCATTACTCTGTTGGATCAATCAATTCATTTGACATTCTTTCTTTTATCTTTTTGGCAGAACTGGGATTTGAATCAGAGCCCCATACTTTCTACTCTCTACCACTTGAGCCACTCCTTCAGCCCTTTTTTTTGTGTTGGTTATATTTGCAATGGTATCTCGCTTTATGCCTGGGCCAGCCTGCACTGTGTTGTCCCTATTTGTGTTTCCCTTTGTGGCTGGGACGATTAGAACATGCTATTATACCCAGCCATTGGTTGAGTTAGAGACTTCTAAACTTTTATGCATGATCCCCACCCCCAATCTCCACCTCCCAAGTAGCTTGATTTATAGGCCACTGCACTGGGCTACATTCTTTATTTCTTAAATAAAGCATTAGGTGGTTGAAAAACAACCAGTCATATAGAATATGATTCTGCTCACACCTGTAATCCTAACTACTCAGGAAGCTGAGATATAAGGATCATGGTTCAAAGGAAGCCCAGACAAAAATCCAAGGAACTTTTATCTCCAATTACTCACCAAAAAGATGGAAGTAGAGCTGTGGCTCAAGTGGTAGAGCACTAGCCTTGAGCAAAAAAAGCTCAGGTATAGAGCACTGGCCCTGAGTTCAAGCCCCAGGACAGGCACCAAAACCAACCTTAGAACTGGCCAACTAGAGTCAGACCAGCAGAAACCAAGGGGAAAAGGTGGTAGCACAGCAGAGACTTTCCAACCAAGATACCTTTCATTGTCTTTGTACTTCACTGAATCCTGAGACAAGAACCTAAGAAGGCAACAATGGAAACTGTACCAGTAACAGGCTTTGCTGCTACAGAATGTCAACTACAGCCGGAAGGGTTGTGATATAAATGGGTTCTGTCCACGGCAAATAGTATAAGAAAACCTTTATCAATGTGACTGTGTAGATCATGGGATCAGGAGAGGTCACAGACTCCAGAAAATTTGCGCAAAAATTTCCCCCTAAAATAAACAAACAGGGCTGGGAAGATGGCTCAGTGGTAGAGCGCTTGCCTTGCACGCCTGAGGCCCTGGGTTCGATTCCTCAGCACCACATAAGAAAAAAGCCGGAAGTGGCACTGTGGCTCAAGTGGTAGAGCGCTAGCCTTGAGCTGAAGAGCTGAGGGACAGCACCCAGGCCCAGAGTTCAGGCCCCGCGACCAGACCCAAAAAAATAAAATAAACAAAAAAATACCAGCAATAAGTAAACTAAGCAAGCATGTAACATACAAACTGGTGGTTCTAGAACAACTGCTGTATATTTGTCTACTGTGACAAGTCCCCTCACAGGAGAGAAGTCTATCTGAAATACTGTTCTGATCCCACAAAAGCATTCAAATATTGATATGTTTTTATAAATTATCAAGTATCTTCATTTAAATTGAATTCATGGTACAATTCAAATTTTTTTCTTTTCATTTTTTTTTTTTTTTTGCTGTTCCTGGGGCTTGAACTCACTCAGAGCCTGGGTGCTGTCCTTGATCCTCTTTGTGCTCAAGGCTATAGCCCTACCACTTGAGCCACAGCTCCACTTCCAGCTTTCTTCTGAGTTGTTTATTGGAGATAAGAGTCTCATGGACTTCCCTCTTGGGGCTGGCTTTGAACCACGATCCTCAGATCTCACCCTCCCAAATAGTTAGGATCATAGACATGGGCCAACACCACCTGGCTCAAAATTTCTTGTAACAAGCTAATCTCAATATCACCTGCAAAAGAGATCATGAATCTTAGTGAGAATTCTAGCGTAAATGTTAAAATACAGAGTTCATTCTTACTATTTGCAGCACCTTGGTTTTTATACAGCAAACAGTGAACTAGTGAATATTAAAGTATTACTCCTAAGAAAATATAGGGTTGGTTATGTTCCTCCAAGCCCCTGGTCTCCACATTTTTGTGGGTAATTCATGACTTTGTGTTTTTCTATTACACTCTTGCTCACTCACACTCCCCCCCTCCCTTCTTGCCTCCTTCCCTCTTTCTCTCTTCCTCCCTCTGTCTCTGTAGGAGGCAGGGGGTGGGTATAAAGGGCAATGAAGAGATCAGATTCATTATTATTAAAGCATGGTTAACATCACTATTATGCCAAAAAATGTTTCTTCACAAGGCTTATTACAGTTTTATTACAGTTTTCTTGTGCTTAGAAACACCACACAGCACTTCAGCACTATGCTGGGGGACAGATTTGAATAGCAAAAAAAGCACAAAACTAGGGTAAACATAGCACTAAACAGATTGTGAAAAGGCTATTTGTTGCATTATGACAATTGAACCAAGAAGGTAGAATATTGCCTGTTTGACTTGCGACTAAAATGTACACATTGAGTGAATCAAATTTTTCACCTCTGTGGATATTTACTAGTGACTACAAAGTGTTAAGTATTGATTTGGGGGTTACAAATAAATTCTAGCAACTAAGAAAATTCTCAAACACAGTCTGTGAATAATGAGGATTGACTTATTTCCATACTCTGCCTTAAGGCTTCAAAAGGCAGATGGGCAGAACAAGTTAGCAACAACACAATATTGATAGTTACATGCTTTCTTCCAACAAGTTTTAAAATGGGTGTTTAGACTTTGTATTCATTTGTTCTCCTATGAGCCTGGGGGGAAATTCAGCTTTCAATTCTTTTAAATATGAAAAAAAGAAAAAAAAAGTCAAAGCTTTGGAAAATCATGAACCAAGTTGTTGAGGGGGGGAGGGAGGGGGATGGAGGGGGAGAGGAGGAAGGCAGGCAGGCAGGCAAGCGGGTGAGAATGAATTCTAGATTGATTCCTAAGCAAATTTTCCATCTCCTATGGTAGTGCTTTGCTACAGTCATCCCCCTTAGGATTCCAGTCTGAGGAAAGGTCTGAGGAGAGGTCTGATGAGAGACCTGTCTTTCTACCTAATTCCTAGATTATGCTGGTGACACACATACTTTGAGAAATAAGAGTGTAAGTTAAGGTTACCTCAAGAAATTCATATGTCCAATAGATAATTACTTATTTATAAAAATACTTCAGGCTGGGAAGGTGGCCTAGAGGTAGAGTGCTTGCCTAGCATGCATGAAGCCCTGGGTTTTATTCCTCAGTACCACATACACAGAAAAGGCCAGAATTGGTGCTGTGGCTCAAGTGGTAGAGTGTTAGCTTTGAAGGAAAAACAGCTCAGGGACAGTGCCCAGGCCCTGAGTCCAAGCCCCAGGACTGGCAAAAAAAACAAAAACAAATAAACAAAAAAACTACTTCAACTTCAAATAGTAGGTATTAGCATATTAAATATTTTTAAATAACTAATCTTTCAGAATATTAGTAGATATGTGTGCAAAATAGACTAGAATAGACGATGCTACATTCATTTATTTGCCTAAATCTATCAGTTTGTAAAGGAAAATGAAGCAAGGTATATTAGGATCTCATTATTGCTTTTCAAATAGGATCAGAAATTAGGGTAGTTTTTCTCCTCTACCAACAAACCATTAGCAGCACTAAGGAAGCAAAGGAGAGGCTATCTGAAAGTACAGAGGGCTTCATTTGCAGGCAGCTGACATATAAGTAGGCAAAGCACCACTTGTCCATTTTACCATGCAGATAAGGGCTGGGGTTATTAGGAAGCTGTTATCTGCAGATAAAGGCATTGGCTTTCTCACTCACTGCCTCAGTGCTCTTACCCTAGGTACACATAATAAATCAAAGCCACCTTGGTGAAATAAAAGGTAAAGTACAGATGAGGCACAGTTTAATTTTTGAAGGAAATCTGGAACCAAAGAGCCTGGTAAGAAGGGTAATTTGAATCAAACTCTCCAGTGGAAATTTGATTTTGAAGATATAATTTAGAAGCATATTGGTCTCCCACAAAGATTTGCAGAGCTACACAAATAACCACAAAGCTGATGAAAAGCATATTGTGTTTATGGGTACTGCAGAAGGGCAGGCAGCTGAGGAAGGTGAGGCTTTGGAAGCAAGGCACCAGTGGCTCCTGCCTATAATCCTGGCGACTCAGGAGGCTGAGATTTGAGGATCGCAGTTCAAGGCCAGCCTAGGCAAGAAAGTCCATGAGACACTTATCTCCAATAAATCACCAGAAAACGAAGTGGCACAGGGGCTCAAGTGGTAGAGTGCTAGCCTTGAGCTGAAGAGCTGAGAGACAGTGCCCAGGCCCAGAGTTCAAACCCCACGACCGACTTAAAAAAAAAAGAAGAAAAACGGCTTTGGGGACACTCAAAGCCTATCTTTTCACACCTCTGATTCCAACTTGATAGTTTGTTTTTAATAATTTAAAAACTCAAAGTTCTATTTGAGAGTAAGCATAGACTTCTCCATAATTTAAGCCAGTCTGATTTTCCACGCTACTTGAGAAGTCTCCACAGTTGTCTTTTCTCCTATGCCAACTTTTGTTCCACACACATGGTTCAAGTTGCAGTTAGAAGGAAAAATAGCTGTCTGCATTTGACTACATCTTACTAATACAACATTTGAGAGATTGTTTGCTTTTCTTTTTGTTTTCCCTATACAGGAGCTAGAACTCAGAGCTCATGCTTTCAATTCAGCTTTTTCCACTCACATTATGGAGTTCTACCACTATGGCCATGTCTCCCATCCAGCTTTTTTGCTGGTTAACTAGATATGTAGTTTTGAAGACTTTACTGCCTAGGATGGATTTAAAGCATTATCCCCCAGGTCTTAGTGTCCTCGGCATCTAGGATTATAAGCATGAGTCATTAGGGCTCAGCCTGGTTGTACCTTTTAGTTTGACAAGACAAAAACAAATTGTAGATACTTACCCTTCTGTCAGAAAAATCTCAGGAATATTCACAATGTAAGACAATTCTATGAAAAATGATTAAAGAAGGAGATGACTGCAGAAACATTGTATTCATAAAGGAAAGGAGGAGTACAGCTGACACATTGGAAAATTGCCTCATCTATATTTCTGTAAAGTTCTGCATTTTCTTTTGATAAAAATCATACAGGAAAGCCGGGCACCGGTGGCTCATGCCTGTAATCCTAGCTACTCAGGAGGCTGAGATCTGAGGATTGTGGTTCAAAGCCAGCCTGGGCAGGAAAGTCCATGAGACTCTTATCTCCAATAAACCATGAGAAAACCGGAAGTGGCGCTGTGGCTCAAGCAGTAGAGCGCTTGCATTGAGCTGAAGAGCACATGGACAGTGCCCAAGCCTAGAGTTCAAGCCCCATGACCGACAAAAAAAAAAAATCATACAGAAGTAGATTTTAATCCTGTTGTTCTTTCATATGAATCAGATCTTCAAGGAAACAAATGGACATGCCTCCATTACAAAATATATATGGAAAAAAAAAACAAAAACAAAATATATATGGATAGAATTAGTCCTTGAAATTTTGTTTGCAATTACAAAATACAGAAACAATCTAACTGAGCCTCAAAAAGAGAATAATTTTAAAGTACAGCCACAGAATGGGGTGCTGCTGCTATAAGGAAGATCTCTATGAACTGATATAATTTATCTATGCAGGATAAATTGTTACAAAAAAAGCAAGGTGCAGATTTGAAGTGTCTTTACCACCCTCCCCCCCCCCCCCCGACAGGTACCTAGATCTAGTGAAGGATATATGAATTTGATTGTGAGAAATATTATATAATGTACATACATATCAAATAATCACACTGTAGAACCTGAATATAGTATGATTTTTCAAACACTTTAAAAAAAGCTAAAGTATTAAAAAAAAATCTGTTACTTTTTTTGGGGGGGAGGGATCCTGTCATGGGGCCTGAACTTTGGGCCTGAGCATTGTCCCTCAGCTCTTCAGCTCAAGGCTAGCGCTCTACCACTTGAGCCACAGCGCCACTTCCGGCTTTTTGCTTTTTGCTTATGTGGTGCTGAGGAATTGAACCCAGGGCCTCATACATGCAAGGCAAGCGCTCTACCACTGAGCCACCTTCCCAGCCCCTCTATGTTACTTTTTATGCAAGAAAGGAGATGATATAAGAAATCATATCTTTTCATTTGTATAATTAAACTCAAAAATGAAAGAAATTGGTATTCTTAGACAGTAGACAGGATGGGATGGAAAAAGGAGAAATGGAATTAGGGTATTAGCGATAAGGGAATAATGACTCCATGTATACCTTTTGGGACAGCACTGATACTCAGAAACAGTGATATTTAACATACACAAGCAATAAAATCAACCAGAATGTGTGTGTTTGAGGGAAAGAGGGCAAACACGAGCCTAACAAAAGAATCTACTTGTACCCCACACTGAAGGGGTGGGGAAGAACTAACTTTATTAACTGTGTAACCAGCATCCTGACTGACCGTTGTTCACAGTACCCAGTACTGTATTTAAGCTATTAAAAGTGTTTCTCAAAATTATATTAAGTGAAGTAAGCCAGGCCCAAAGAAACATAGGTCCCATGGTTTCCCTTATTTGCAATAACTAGTATAAGTCGAGGACAAGCAGAAAAGGTCAGAAGCTATGTACATATGACTATGTAAGATGATATTAAGTGCAATGAACCCTAAGATAGGGACACAACTTGTTTTTTCTTTCTTGCTATTGTTTTTAACATATCTAACATGTACTATGTAATTTTTTTGTGTCTCTTGTATGTTCTTCCCCCACAGTATAACCCCTGTTTTCACTGTCTTTGACGTCGGTACCCTACATCTTGTATATACATTTTCTAATTTGGGGAGGGGAAGGGAAATAACAAAATGCTGAAACAGGGATACAGGTTGGCCCATTCTAACAATGAGATGTACAAGACACTATGTTGAAAACAAACTTTATAACTTCGGTGGGGACAGGGGGTGGGGAGTGTAGTAGTTGAGATGGGAGGGAAGGTATGGCAGGGGAAAAACAAAGGAGGAGGTAACAATGCTTTATAAGAAATGTACTCATTACCTTGCTCATGTAACTGTAACCCCTCTGTACACTATTTTTACAATAAAAAACATAAAAAAATAAAAAAGTGTTTCTCACAAGGGTATGGATAACAGCTCCAAAACTGGCTTGTTTATACATTAAGATTAAAAGAAGTGCGTTGGTGCTGGTGGCTCACACCAGTAATCTTAGCTACTTAGGAGGTTGAGATCTGAGGATCTCAGTTCAAAGCCAGCCCAGGCAGGAAAGTCTGTGAAACTCTTATCTCCAATAAGCCACCAGAAAACTGGAAGTGGTGCTGTGGCTCAAGTGACAGAGCACTAGCCTTGAGCTGAAGAGCTGAGGGACAGGGCCCAGGCCCAGAGTTCAAGCCCCACAACCGACAAAGAAAAAAAAAAGATTAAAATAAGTAGAGAAATATGTTTACATATAATTTTGATACTGAGAAGCAAGTTTTCTTACTGCCAGCAAAAGAAGGCTGGAGAACTATGTGACACTGAATTTCAACCAAATAGTCCTATGTTGTTTATAGATAAATGGATACATGGATAAGATAGATGGATGAACAGGAGAGAAAAAGAGGGAAGGTAGAAAGGAAGACCTTAAGTATGTTTTGTGCTGCTATAAAAGAATATCTGATGCTGGGTGACTTTTAGAGAATTAAATGTATTTCTCATAGTTGGAGAGCCTCAAAGTACTGGCATCTGACAAGGGCCTTGCTGCTGCATCATCCCATAGCTGAAGGACAAAGCCAAGGTTAGAGACTGCAAGAAGGATCTAAACCAGGGCCAACCTCATCCTTTGAAAAGAATCAATTGCTGTAATAATAAATCTACTTCCACAACAGCAGCATTAATCCAATCAGATGAACATACCCCTGGTGCCTGCTTTTAAAGTTCCCACTTCTTAACATTGGTACAATGATAGATTCCAATATGGCTTTGGGAGAGGGCAAACATTCTAACTTTAGCCACACAAAAACACACGTGTATTTGCATCCTTAGTGTACTTAAATATCTTTTCTAGGTGCTCACAGGGGCCAAGAAGGGACACTTAAGTAGTTAAACAAAACTACCACACAAAACCTAATTTCTAAATATTATTTTCTATTTTTAAAAAAAGGCAAGAAAGGAAGGAGACAGGAACAATGGCCATAATTTTCCACATTTTTTCCAAATAATAAGCTTACATATTCAGGAAGCTCAACAAACCCCAAGTATAACATGAAAAAAAAATCTCACAACCTACCAGAAAAAATTATATTCTACAGAGAAGAACAATGATAAAGATGCCACAATTCTCATTAGAAACAATGCAAAGAAGAAGACACAGGAGCAATATCTTTAGAATGAAAAAAACCTGTATCAACCTAGAATGATACCTTTAGTAATGATACCTTTCAAAAACATTGGTGATAGACCAGGCATGGTGGCTCACACCTATAATTCCAGCTATTTGGAAGGTGGAGATAAGAGATAAAGGTGAAAGACCCTATCTGAAAAAAATACTTAAAATGAAAACAGACTCAGGTGTGGCTCCAGTGGCAGCAGTTCTTGATAGGCAAGTGCAAACCTAAATTCAAACCTCAGTACTACCAAAATTAATTTAAAAATATAAATACACTTTATATATAAAGATACAAATAAATTAAAAGTAAAAGGATAAGTTTTAACATTAGCCAGAAAAGAATTGGGTATATTAATATTGAACAAAGTGCATTTCAGAGTAAAGAATGTTATCAGGGCTAAAGACAAATTGAGACAAAGGTCTCAATTTACAAGAACATAATAATCAAACATTTATGCATTTTAGAATAGTGCTTTAAGATGCATAAAGGAAAAGTGAAAGAAAATGGGAAAAAATCACATAAAAATTAAAGGATATGTATCTAAGTACTTAAGGGAAATTGTATGCATTGAATGGCTATATAAAAAAGAAAAAAATCTCAATCAATGACATCAGCTTTGACTTTTGGAAACCACCAGATGAACAAGAAAAGCTGATCCTCTAAACAAGAGAAAATTGAATCCAAAGTAAGTAGAAAAAGGAAATCAAAGCAGAATTGAAAGCAATAAAATCAGACAAAACAAAAACTTTTTCAAATGACACCATAAACTTGCTCATTGAAAAGGTCAACCAAATTGATGAACCTCTTGCTGGACTGATCTGGAAAAGAGAGAAGACAACAAATTACCAATATAGTTGTTAAGAAAGGCAACATCACTACAGATCCTACAGATATTGAAAGCATAATCACAGAACATGATTTAAAATTTAATATCAATAAATTCAATAACCTAGTTTAAATGAACTCATTCCTTGAAAGACATAAACTACCATACCTCGTTTAGGAAAAATTAGATCACCTGAATTGATCTGTACTGTTAAGAAGGTTGGATTTCATTTTGAAACCTTCTCAAAAAGAAAGGAGTCCAGATGGCTTCACTAGTAAAATCTACCAAATATTTAAAGAAAGAATTAGTACCGATTCTGCATAGTCACTTTCAAAAATTAGAATAAAAGGGAATACTTACAATTTCAGGTTATGGCCAGCATCCTGTTTTTATGAAAAACTAAAGCTGGAATACAAGAAAACTGAAGAACACCACCCCTCATGAACATATATATATACATGCTAATCAAAATTTTAGCAAGTTGATTCCAATCATCTAGAACATAGGAATACAGTGAAGGAATTAAAAAAGCTAGAGAAAAGTAGTCCTGAACAAACCAGATTTCCCAGGTCCAAGTCCTTAGAATTATATCTGGCTATATCTTTATAGAGAACTTAATTACCATTATCAAACTACTCTATGGCCTTAGAACTATGTCTTGTTTTAATTTACATAGCTCCTACCCCATAAACTTAAAAAGGAATGAAAAATTTAGTAATCAGCAACAAAAACAATGGATAGTGTTGGATAATTTACCACTTTTAAATCTGTGAATTGTAGATTTTAAAGGCAGTCTTTCCTGCCTTTAAAGAGTAAAAGGCACTGTAAGAGTGCTTTGAACTTGGTATGTTTTTAAATAATTAACAGGGAGACGCTACTTGGTAAACATCCTTTCAGAAAGCCCTTTAAGCTTTAAGTATAATATTTGAAAGCATTCACACTTAGTTCTGCCTCAAGGTAAAGTGAATAATTAAATGTGAAGCCATAGATTGAAGTGCTATTAGTTACACCTTCCAATAGTGAAAAATTAGGAATAGCCTACATATGCAACAGCAGGAAAGCTACTCAATAAATAAACCTAAAGGTACAAACTACATGGTCTTTCAATGACATCTGTCAAAAAAAATTTAAAGACCTGAGAAAAAATCTGATTAAATGAGAAAATAGCAGGACACAAATCTGTCTTACTCCCCAACATTTTGAAAGTTCAGCTCCTGTTCTTTTAGCACCTTTACCAAATTGTAACCTCGTAGTGGTTTGTCACCAACCAAGTGGCAAACAGCAAAAGACTTGGTCACTACCAACTAGAAAGTCTGAATTCAGAAAATCTAAGCCAGGGTTAGGGATGTGGCTGGGGATGTGGTTTAGTGGTAGAGCGCTTGCCTAATGTGTGAAACCCCAGGTTCGATTCCTCACTACCACAGAAACAGAAAAAGCCAGAAGTGATGATGTGGCTCAAGTGGTAGAGTGCTAGTCTTGAGTAAAAGAAGCTCAGGGATAGTGCCCTGAGTTCAAGCCCCAAGACTGACAAAAACAGGAAACTCTTAGCCATCCCTTAATGCTAAATTGGACTCAGATGGAGGTGAGAAAAACCACAAACTAATTTGTAAAATAGCCTCCAGGTCAAGAGAAGCAGCAGAAGTACATGGTAGAGCCAGATGCAGGTGGCTCACACCTATAATCTTAGCATTTGGGGAAAGTAAGACCCAGAGGATAAAGCTTTGAAGCCAGTCCAGGTAGAAAAGTTCAAAAGACTACATCTCCAAAATAACCAGCAAAAAAGGGTCAGGGGCATGATTCAAGTGGTAAAGCACCAGCCAAGCAAGTCAAGAAAGCAAATGCAGGCCATGAGTTCAAACACTAGTACTGACAAAAAGAAATCACCTTTCTAAGTCAATTGCCAGTGAGCTAACCTTGAACAACGTGGGCTAACACTAAGGAAAAAGGGACTAAGGGCAAATGTTTTCCCCTAAATAATGTTTTCTTGGCATTTGAAATGTTGTTTCAAAGCAGTTCAGATTTTCTCAGGTTGGAAGACTATTTTCATCATGAAGGTTCTGCAATACTAAGGTTACCATGTGGGGCAATGCAAATAATCCCAGGATTACATAGTGGATTTGGCAGGATTATTCTAGTGTAATTTTTTTTTCTCCAGCAGTTCTTGATTGGTGGATAAGGTCAACAGGGAAAAACGAGCAAACACAGCATTTTAAACTATGAGTATGTTCTTTTTTCCCCCTCTTCACAGAGTATCATTTCAATACTGTTGATAGTTTGCCTACAATAAACCCACAAATAAAACCAGCAGAATTCCTGTGGTCATTCCAAACTATTGTCTACACTATTAAGGGGTAGTTAAATACCTCAAAATGTATCGAAATGCTTGAAACATACTTCACTGTGTCATCACACATGAACTCCGTGTATTCTCCATATACCACAATGACAGGAATGGAAGTCAAACCTTTCCTTTCCTTCTGACCCTTTTATGTTTTCCTACAGAGACAGCAAATGCCCCCATGAAACTCTGAATTATTCATTCCACCTTGATCAGATATAGAACTAAAAGGAAAGAAAGAAAACACCTGCCAAGCAATCAGACTCACTGATCATTTCAAGATTCATACTCATCTCAAGTCATCTCCCAAGCTCCCATTATAGCATTTAATGGTCAAGACAAACCTCTCACTCTAAGAAATCAGTGCAGCAACAGCAGCATGGGTTTCTACTCACTTCACCACAGACAACTGCTACTACTTATTGAGAGGTGAAACACAACCAACAAAGCAATCAACATTCTAGAAATTATCTTTTAGGAGAAAAACACATATTCTCGTTTCATTTCAAACACTCATGCTGTTTTGTTTTATACCTAGAAGAACAAAAAAGGTCCTAGGAAATGCAATGGGACCCCCACAAAATTGTAAAGATAAAATTGAGTACTTTATGGTAGAAGCTAATCTAGACTTCCTGAAAAATGCCTTGTCAGAATCATCCAGGGGGTCTAGATGTGACCTCCCAAGGAAACTAAAATATCATCAAGTTAAGATTAAAATAGAGTAAAATTCAGTTGAGTACTAGTGGCCCACGCCTATAATCTTAGTTACTCAGGAAGCTGAGACCTGGAGGATTACGAATAAAAAGCTAGTCGGGGTAGAAAAGACTGAGGCTCCATCTCCAATTAAGCAGCGAAAACAGCAGGGCTGAAGGCATGGCTCAAGAGAGCAAAATAAAACCAGCCACCAGCTGTGAGCAAAAAAAGCTGAGCAAGAGTATGAGGCTCTGGGGCTGGGAAGGTGGCTCAGTGGTAGAGCGCTTGCCTTGCATGCATGAGGCCCTGGGTTCGATTCCTTAGCACCACATAAGCAAAAAGAAAAAAGCCGGAAGTGGCGCTGTGGCTCAAGTGGTAGAGCGCTAGCCTTGAGCTGAAGAGCTGAGGGACAGCACCCAGGCCCAGAGTTCAGGCCCCACGACCGGACCAAAAAAAAAAAAAAGAGTATGAGGCTCTGAGTTCAAACCTGGTACCAGCACACATGTGTGCACACACACACATGCACACATGTGCACACACACAAAACAAGAGTAGAATTCACAACTCTGCTTCAAGGTGTCCTCCTTCATTACTTACTCTATATTAGTCATCAGGTACCCATCAGTACCAGAATTACTTCATCAGTACCTGAATTACTTCATCTCATTTAACAAATGATATGTGTGTGTGTGTGTGTGTGTGTGTGTGTGTGTGTGTGTGTGTGTGAAGTATATTTCAAATATACTTGAAATTGCAGAATTAAAATATAAACATATTTCAATGGTTATGACAGTGGTCACACAACTATACATATTTATCAAAATTTATATAAGCATGTGTGAATATATAAAATTATATTTGTATATTTTTAAACATAATTCTATATTCATATATATTTATCAAAATCTATCAAATTATGTATTTGTAAGATGTGTATATATATAAAATCTCTAAAACTATTCAATTATTCAACAATATTGATCATACTAGAGCCCTACAGAATATAAATGTAAACAAACAATTAACTCATAAAACATAGCCATGAGAGTTAGTGGAAAAGACATAAAAAGAAGATGAGAAAACTCATTTACCCTGCAGTAAGCTTCTCAGTCTCAGTGCTTCTGACATTCTGAAGCAGAGAATTCTTTCACGTGTGGCTGTCCTGGACATTGTAAGATGGTTCAATGGCATTCCTGCTCTCTACCCACTAGATGCTAGTCACACATTCCCCCTTCAATTGTGGCAACTCCAAATCTTTCCAGACAGCATGGTGGCCTCTGGAGATGGGAGTGGGGTCACAACTACCCTAATTATGAACATGTAGTTCATAATTTAAGCTGGAATCTTTAAACTGGAATGTTCTATGTTAGGAGTTTAAAGTGATCAAATGATCTACTTCCCCCAGCATCTTTCCCACATGGGGCCTCATTTAATATGTATTTTATTAGTTTAATTAGTAGGTAGAAGTGATGTCTATTTTTAAGTCAGTGTTGAATTCAGAGGCTTGAATTCAAGCCCCTGAGGCTCCGAGTTGAAGCCTGGTACCAAAGATTGGGTAAAAATTGGGTAGGTATATATTCATAAGCTAAAGATCAGGGTAAAAGGCAACAATCCCTGAAAAGGGGAAATAAATGAAGAACATTGGTAACTTAAAGAGCATGTGTGACATCATCAACTATAACTAATCAATAGTCAATGTCTTCTTCCCCAGCTAATGAGCACATGCAAATTTGTAACACCTCAAATCCATTTTCCAGAAGTTGTCCTGAAACTCCTAGCAATTGCCTTGATGAACTCTCTCAGTAACTTCATAAATGTGTCATTTGTTCCAGTAGAACATGCTGGAATTAAAGAATTGATCTTATACTCTGAGAAGTGAAGAAAAAAACACACATTTGACTTTTATCAAATGATTTTCAAGAAAGTGGACTTCCTGAAATTCAAGCCCCTGGAGTTTCACACTGAGTTAAAGACAAATAGATATTACTCCTACCTACTAATTAAACTAATAAAACATTAAACGAGGCCCTATGGGGAAAAGATGCTGGGGGAAGTAGATAATTTGATCACTTTTAACTCCTAATATACAACATTACAGCTTAAAAGAAATGAACTGGTCCAAAATACTGAAATCATTCCTGGTATCAAATATTCCACAATGGGCTGGGAAGGTGGCTCAGTGGTAGAGCGCTTGTCTTGCATGCATGAGGCCCTGGGTTTGATTCCTCAGCACCACATAAGCAAAAAGAAAAAAGCTGGAAGTGGCACTGTGGCTCAAGTGGTAGAGTGCTAGCCTTGAGCTGAAGAGCTGAGGGACAGTGCCCAGGCCCAGAGTTCAGGCCCCACGACCGAACCAAAAAAAAAAAAATATTCCACAAGTCTCAATTCCATAAAAGGAGGCAAAACAACAAGCATTAATGCTTTATCAGACACCCAAGGAGATTTGAATGTAGTAAAGAAGACCCATTGGGCATTTTCAAGACTTAAAAAATGCCTAAGTCAAGGTTCCAGGTAGGGGTGCTAAATGCCAAGGGTCAGAAAAACAAAGACAAGAACAGTCATTAGATGAAAGACCCCCACCAAGACTTATATATTCTTGTATTGCACTAAAATTACCTGTAGACAAGTAATAAACACCACATATACAAATATAATGATATTAATAAAGCACCATTTCTTAAAGATCATTTATAATCAAAATCTTTCAAATCATAGCAGTTAGATAAGAATGAATACACTTCCTCATTAACTGGGACAATACAATTTCAAAGCACCACATATAATTGCAGTTCTACCACACTGGGAACAGAGTGAGGACTTTTAACAAGAACAAATGTGTAAGAAGATGTGATGCTAACTAAAATTCTCATAAACTTAAAACCATTTTCAAAAACAGGTCAGCAGGATCTAGCATGTTAACAATACACATGTACCTTCACACATGTCCAACAAGAAATGAGAGAATGCTCACAGCAGCATTATTCATAAATGCTAACTGAAGGCCAATACAGGATGAAGAATCATATCAAAAAATATACAGCAACAAAAAAGGAAGAATATATCTCAAGCAACAATATGGCTAGATTCCAAACAGCAGTAAGTAAAAAAAGTCACAGAACACAATGAGTACTATTCAGTTTACATAATGTCAAAACAGACCCCCCAAAAACCCAAAAAACAAAACCAAGTCAGGCATCAGTTGTTGACATCTGTAATCCTAGCTACTCAGGAAGTTGGAACCTGGAGGATTATGGTTTGAAGCTGAAGAAAAGTTTGTAAGACTCCATTTACAAATAATCAGCAAGGGGGCTGGGAAGGTAGCTCAGTGGTAGAGTGCTTGCCTTGCATGCGTGAGGTCCTGGGTTCGATTCCTAAGCACCATATAAGCAGAAAAAGCTGGAAGTGGTGCTGTGGCTCAAGTGGCAGAGCTCTAGCCTTGAGCTGAAGAGCTGAGGGACAGCACCCAGGCCCAAAGTTCAGGACCCACGACCAGCAAAATAATAATAATAATAATCAGCAAAAAGCAGGGCTGAAGGTATGGCTCAAGCAGTAGAGTACCAGCCATGAGTAAGCAATCTGAACAAGAGTGTGAGGCCCTAAATTCAAATCCCAGTACTTCAAAAACAGAAGATAAAAAGGAGCTAGTCCCCTCTTAGGAGGTATAACTACAAAGAAAATCAAGAGGAAATGAAATACATTTGTATATATTTTCCTGCAATACAAAAGAGAGGAAAGAGGAAGATTCAATAGATAGGTGAACTTACATGGGTTCTGAGAGTGCTGGAAATGTTCTATTCATTAATCTGGAAAGTTAATTACATCATTTTAAATTATTTTGTGGACCCCTTTTAGGTTGGTGCTTTTCATATTAAAAATAATAACCAGAAGGACAAATGTGATGTTGCTATAGACAGGAGGAAAGTGATAGCAATCCCAAACATAAACTGACTTCTAAATTACCTTCTTCAGCATGGATAACTGGCATAATTAGGTTGGCAATGGCCAGCAAATAGCAAAACACAATGAATTCGGCATCATCTAGAGTCTAGATTCTGAACATCCTCATTCAGATCTCAGCTCAAATGTCACCTCTTTAGAAAGCTTGTATGATGATTCGGTCAAGTAGTCTACACCTCACCTTCTTAATTCTTCTTAACTAAGCAGCACTTACTGCTGCTTGAAATCATCCTATTTGTTCTCCTGTCTAGTATATATTTTCCTTCCTTCTAAGCAGATCACAATTATATCCTAGCCACCTGCCATTTATTAGGTAATCAATATTTCTTCCTTGAATAAGTGCAATGGATAAATGAGGAAGACTGGCAGGCAAACAAATAAACAATTACTATACAACATGAGTACATTCAATGGGCAAAGTTCAAAGAAGGCATATTGGGAAGGGACTAACTCCAGAGTGGCAGGGAGAGATAGTCATGAAAGGCAAAGCTTCCTAGAACGTGAGGGTTCAACCATACCCCATCTTGAAGACTAATAAAATTCACTGATCACAGCAGCTAGAGCCAGTGACCAGAATGGATGTTAAACACAAAGGAGGGGGGAAAAGGAGAGGGGGAAAAAGGGAGGGCAGGCAAAGAGAGGGAAGGGTATATGATGTAAAGAGTATAAAGAATCTTTTATCTGCACACATAAAAACACTTGAACTTAGTCTGTAGAAACATAAACAATGGCTAGATTTTTCTTTAGAATAACAGAATAGAATGGAGCGAGATGAAGGGCTGAGGCAGAACAAACAGGAAACTTCTGGAATGTTCCAACTGAGAGACAAAAGATGGTGGAACCAATTTGATCATTATACATTATATACATGTATTATCACGCTATACCTCATAAGTTTGAACAAGGAAAATATAAACAATATAAAAAAAGTGATGGTGGCAGTGAGATGGAGAGCAGGGATACTACAACTATGTAAGTTTTAATCTCAATAGGACTTGATTCTGTTTATGACTGAGGGTAAGGCCAAGCAATGATGCTCATGATGTAGGTTTACTGCCTAGACAACTAGATACAACAGATACCAGCAGACGGGGGAGAGTGGGAAATCAGAGAACTGCTTTAATTGCTAGGTGGGGGAAATTGGCTATTTTACATACAAAAATAACAAATGTAACTGCATACTCAGTTCAGTTTAGGCTTAATCTAAATGCAATTTTCTCTGCCTTTCTGACCAATACCTCCATCTAGCAAGATTGCTTCAAAATTATAAATCTTCTGAGATAGTTATTAATCAAACCATTACAATTCTAGGAATCTAACACAGAGGGAGGCAGAAGTGTCAAACAAAGGATGGTTAAAATATATTGCCAAGGTTACATAGGAATGCTTATGACATCTGATAGATCTGGGGCAGGAGAAACATATCCCAGAATTTTGGGATGGTAGAAGTGAAGCACATGTGCATTGACTAGTAAAACTGGAGAGATAGATAGATGTTAATGAGCTTTGATGAATTATTATCATTGTTATTGCTGTACAGCTGATCTTATAAGCAGAAAATGAGGCTCATCTACAGATCACTTTTTTTTTTTTTTTTTGCTAAACTGTGATTCTAAGCACTTGCGGAAAGTATCTTAGGACTAGACTTTTTGTTCAGTACTGGAGTTTGAACTCAGGGCCTCATGCTTACTCAGTTTGCTTGCATGGCTGATGATCTACCACTTGAGCTACACTTTCAGCTCAGTTTCTTGCTGGTAAATTTGGAGATAGCCTCTCACAGGCTTTCCTTTCAGGGATGACTTTAAGCCTCAATCTGCCATATCTCAGCTTCCTGAGTAGCTACCAACCAGCCCCCAGCTTAGAATTAGACTTTCTCCAATGCTTCTAAAGCCTTACACATTTCTCATCAGAAGACAATATATCTACTTAACCCTATACAGGCAAGAAATCCTATTGCCATTTGGTCAGATATCTGCCTAAAAGCAGATTTAGGGAGAGGAAACAAGATCGCCACAACCAACAAACCCTCACTTGGCAACGAGGCCAATGAGCCTTATCTGGGTGACCATGTGTGGATTAGATAACTATTTAGCTAGTGTCAGCTCCATAGGAAAATCCCTGATGATTCTCACTGCTTGTAGCTTTGTTTTTTTAGAGCAAAGAAAGGGAAAAATGCATTTCCAGCAGCTTTTAATGCTTGGCTTCTGGCTAGTTCATAGTGGTTGGGGGCTTATCACCACAGGAGTCAAAATCACATCCCTACCACATTTCACAGCAGCAGGATAAAGAGTCACACAGTGTGGGCCAACAACTTGGAGTTTTTCAGATACAAGATAATTTTAAATGATAGAATAGAGACTATTTCCATGAAGGTTTTCTGATGAGAAGAAAAGACACTTATAGATTGAAACTTTTGGAAATGGGCATCTGCCCAGTTGCACTTGATGTTAGGAACATTTGGATCATTGTCTCCAGCACCTACTATCTATAAAGCTTTATGATTTCCTTTGGAAAGTTCTGAGCAGGGAGGACAGAAAAAGATATGACAAGATTGCCCAGCTTCCGATTTCTACCAAAAAAAAAGCGGGAGGGGGGGATAATTATAATTAGAAACTTCAACCAGGAAAGCTGAGACTTTCCTTTTGTATATGAAGCCTTGGATAGCCTTTAGAGGCTCCAGGGCTGAAGGTGATAAGAATTTGTGCCTCAGAGCAGCAGAGTCTCAGAGGACCCTCTAACCTATATTCAAAGATAGGGAGAAATGTGCTCCTCGGCAAAGAGTGCTAGGCCCAGTGGGACTAGTAGTCCAAACTGAAACCTCACTTTAGACATGACCTTGAGCCATACTCTGAACCTCAGTTGTTTCCGCTTAATGTATGTGAAGTACTTAAAACTATCCTTAACCTTTATTAACTGCTCAATAATCATACTATAGCAGTAGCTAGTAATAGTAATAACAATAGCATCACTTTATCACCTTAACCTAATTCAGTTAAATGCAGTCAGTGAGTACTTCCTTGGTACTGACAGGACCATTGTGACTCTCATTTTGCTCTATATGGAAACCTGCCAACAATAACGATATTCATCCTGTCCATCCAAAACATGGCAGCTAATAGGGAACATGTCTACCTTGGATTAATTTTTTTTGTTAAATATGAAAAGCCAGACCAGAACATATGAAATCTGAACTGTTTAAAGTTCAATACGCTTCATGAGAGATCCTCTAACTCACATTGTAAAGAGATGATATAGACAGACAGACAGACAGAGATGATACAGACACACAAGCACCACAAAAAAATAAGGGCCCATGGACAGAAAAACAAAGAAATAATGAGGGATCCAGAAAAACAATGAGCTAGGGCTTGGCAAACTTCTGGAAAGAGATGGATAAAAATCATTTTAGATTTTCCAGGGCACACGGTGAAGAAGTTGAGGCTACCCTAACTTTAGACTTGTTATGTAGATTATTACAAGCTGAAAACATCTGAGAAACTATAGCTGCAGAAAGGGTGGTCTGATCTACCTTTTACTACATGTAGCAAGCCATAAAGATTCCTTTGGGAGGGGGCTGATTTCCTCTTATCAGGATCAGAAATGACCCTTAATTTCCAAAGACTAGGAATTACTCACTGAAATAACCATTATCTTTCATCAGCTTTACAACCCCTCATATATCTCCTAATGGCATCCCTACATTTTACTGTCCTTAGTACATATCCTTAGGTCCTTTCACTTATTCCCACATTTCTTGTTCTTGATCAAGCAGTCTGATTTGGCCACGTCTCTGGGTCTTCACTCCCTTGTGAAAGTCCTGTGCACATGAGAAATAAATCTATATGTATTTCTCCCAATAATCTGCCTTATGTCAATTTGGTCATGTTCCTAGACTTAGCCAAAGACCCCACTAAAGAAGTAGGATGGTCAGAGATTTTCTTCACCCTCTTCCTCTACAAGGATGCCTGCTGTAACTGTCATGTTGGTGAAAAAGCAGTTATATAAAACTTATTTATAGCCAGATGCCGGTGGCTCACACCTGTAATCCTAGCTACTCATGAGGCTGAGATCTGAGGATCAAGGTTCACAGCCAGCCCGGACAGGAAAGGCCGTGAGACTCCAATAAGCCACTGGTAACCAGAAGTGGCACTGTGGCTCATGAGGTAGAACACTCACCTTGAGCTGAAGAGTGCAGGGACAGCACCCAAGCCCAGAGTTCAAGACCCACAACCGGAAAAAAAAATACATACATACATATATATAAAGAGGTCCATTTGGCCCACAGACCAGAGTTTGCCTCTCAACTAGAGACATGTCCATCAACCTGGAAACACATAAAAATGTGAAACAAAAATGCAAGTTTCAAAACAATATTCATGCTATGATTCATTTATGTAGAGTTCAATAACATGAAAATATTTTATAACAATTTTTGGGTGGCAAATATGAGTAAAAAGCAGACTCAGTTAATGAACTCTGAATGTATGAAAGACAGATGATTTTAGAGTACCAATGTAAAGTTTTAATTTGTGTGTGTGTGTGTGTGTGTGTGTGTGCGCGCGCTTGCATGCAGTACTGGGTCTTGAATTCAGGTCCTTGAACTCTTGGTTTTTTCTACTCAAGGCTGGTACTCTACCACTTGAGCAACATCTCTACTTCTGTTTTTTGCTGTTTAATTAGAGACAAGAGTCTAATTAGAGATGAGTGTATCAGGTTTGCCCATGTTGGCTTCAAACCATGATCCTCAGATCTCAGTCTCCTGAGCAGGTAGAATTACAAACAAGTTTTCAGGTATTTTCTAAAATGTAATTGCCTGATGCAAAAAAATAGAATACTACTAAGACCTGACAAATTTGGCTAGTAGATACACAGGTAGTTATCACACTACTGTCTTAGTGTTATATTTAAAATACCACAGGAAATTATAGGAAGGGGTATTTTTCTTTATTTTCTTTTGTTGGTTGTGGGGCTTGAACTCTGGGCTGGGTGCTGTCCCTCAGCTCTTCAGCTCAAGGCAAGCACTCTACCACTTGAGCCACAGCGTCACTTCTGGTTTTCTGGTGGTTTATTGGAGATAAGAGTCTCACAGACTTTCCTGCCCAGGCTGGCTTTGAACCACAATCCTCAGATCTCAGCCTCCTGAGTAGCTAGGATTACAGGCGTGAGTCACCAGTGCCCCACTCTAATTTTATTTTGAAGAGATAAAACTTAAAAATCCAAAAAGGGGTTTTCACTCTGAATGAATTTAATTCAATCACTAAAATGGATTGGGTTGATGAGTTGCATTATAATTGAGAAGATGTGGTTTTAAAAGGGACTCAGATCTTTAAGAAAACAATATGCACAAGGCACAGATAGCTCACACTTGTAATCCTAGCTACTCAGGAAGCTGAGAACTGAGGGATCCATTGAGGTTTGAAACCAGCCCATACAGATCAACCAGCAAAAAGAAAGCAAGATGTGAAACTATGATTCAAGTGGTAAAGTCTAGCCTTGAGCAAAAAAGCTTAGGAACATACCTACGCCCTGAGTTCAATGTCTAGGACTGGCACACAAAAAAAGAAAACAGAAAAGGAAAGAAAGGGGAAAAGGAAAGGAAAGCTATATGCTAAAAAAATATCCAGAGAATGTTGATTTTAAACAGTATTTGCTAGCCGGATGCTGGTTGCTCATGCTTGTAATCCTACCTACTCAGGAGGCTGAGGTCTGAGAACAGCGGTTTGAAGCCAGCCTGGGCAGAAAAGTCCAGGAAGCTCTTATCTCCAATTAATTACCAAAAAAGCTGGAAGTGGAGCTCTAGACTTGAATTTTAAAAAAAAGCTTGGGGACAGTACCCAAGCCCTAAGTTCAAGCCCCAGAATCAGCACACACAAAAAAAGTATTTGCTGTTTTTCACCATTGGAAAACTTATTTATTGTATATATATAATAGGAAGGAAACCCCTTGGAAAATGAAGGAAAACACAGAAAAAATAACCCATATATTATCTTACTAGTTTTCACATTTTGATGTAGATTCCTCTACAGTATTTGTTACATGCATTTTTTTCTTTACAAAAATAGGAAATCATATATAAATTGATATGTAGATAGCTTACTTGAACCACTTTTTTAGGTAGAGCATTCGTTTATGTAATTCTCTTTTTCTTGATTTCTTTTATCTCAAAATAATTGACACGTTATATGGTCAAAGTTCACTTACAACATCTTGCTTTAAAAGACTTTGTTCTCAGTTCCCAACATTGTGAAGTACATTTCTCCTCCACTCATCATCTCATCTTTAAAAAGGCCCCTAAAGCACCCGTGGAGGCACCACTCAAGAGTGGCCTGTGCTAAGTCGTTTATAAAACTGTCAGGCAAGCTACCAGGACTTTATTTATCTTTTGAAAAATACAATATACAAAGCAGTCATTTGTTTGTTCTCCAAATATAAGCTGGAACAACAGGCAGCCTCACTTCCCAAATAGGGCAACTGCTATTAAGAAGTTTAATAAGTAACTTGCTCAAAAGACTTACTCCCACCCATAGGATAACCTTTATCCCTTAGACAAGACTTTCTGGAAATGCAGGCCTCCATTAGCACTGTAGCCCTAATGCTTTGCTGCACCTATTATTGGCTAGCAAGGTAGCATTAAGTGCATTCAGAACTCTGGATGTACTATGAAGTTGAAAAGGGTACCATTTACTATCTCATGCCTCTTTAATGACCTTATGTGCTTTGCCCACCATTACCTTCCAATGCCAGCCTCCTGTTGTACTCCCAATCCTGTCTTTCTAACCACTTCAAACATCCACCTAATCAGCCATCTTGGTTATGCAAGGACAATTAAAAGAGGAAGAAATGTGGAGAGTAGGAATGACATGCACATGACTAAGCTTCCCTAGAAGACACATTTCCAAGGAAATACATGGACTACTGTAGGGCTGTCCAGGAAGCTACTGGTCCCACTCCAGGTCTCCAGCACTCACATGTGGCTGCTACTTCCCTCCCTGTGTTTCTTACTCCTTCAGGCCCTACATGAACCATGTTTCTTCTACTAGCAGTTTGAAAGCCTAAAGAAGAGCTGCTCCATTCAGGTCATACAAGCCTGATCATCTCCATGTTTATTGACAAGCCAACAAACAAATATCCAGAAGTCAGATTTTTCTCCCCAGATCAATCAACTTTGACTATTATATCATACGTATGCCAATATATCTAAAATATTACCACTCATATATAATCAATACAAATGAGATACTTTACCACTTTTATACTAAGTCTTCGAACTCTGACATGGAGTTTACCCTTGTAGCATGTCTCAAATTACACAACTCATATCTGAAGTCCTCAACCAGCTGCCTTATTGGATAGCGCATAACTAGATCTTTTAAGTTCAAATTTGTGGTTATTTCAGCTTCTGCATGTAAAACTACTGATAGGCAACAAATCACACATAAGATAACTATAAAGTCAGTAATTCAAAATGAGGTTGGCTACAAATAGACAAGTAGATTGGTAGAATACTAAGGAATCCAGAAATCAGTTCTATTGTATATTATTTAATCAATAGAAAGTGGCATAGCTTTTAGTGAGAGAAAGCTAGATTTAAGTGATGCTGCTGGATATCTATATGAGATAAAAAAAAATTGGAGCCTTTATTTAAGTTGTAAGTGCATTTCAAATAAAACTATAGCATATTAGAAAATACATAGACACTATGTAGTATAGAGATGACAAAGAGATGGCCTACTAAACTGGAAACTCAGAAGTAATTAAATAAACATCAACCATGAAAAAATAATAGGTCTATAGGTCTAATAAGGTCAAGTAAACAGTTGTGGTCAGATAAAGAGTCTGGGTCAAACAGTTTATATACTCCAAACTTTTTTAGACATTCAACAAAAACTCTGGTTACTTTTTGATACAAGTTCCTTCTCCAAGTAGGCTGATAACATAATTTACTGGCTAGCAATTGTCCACTAACCACACAGTAGGGACGGACTGCTGTAGGAAAGCAGTTGGCACACTTCTTCTATAAAGAGCCAGATAGTAATTATTTTAGGTTTTGTCATCTCCATTGTAGCTACTCAAGTCTGTTTAATTTGACAATAGCATAGGTACTGCCTCCCAATCAAACTGTATTTACAAAACCAGATAACCACTCTGATTTGACACAAGGACTTTAGTTTACTGACTCTTGCTGTACCAATACAGATATAAGGGAAGTCTAACACTTATCCTCAAGAATGAAAATACAAAGTTTAATAGGGGTATGTCGGAGTGAGACTGAAGCAAGCCTACTTCACAAATTTTAACTTAAAAAACTAGATCCTTACCAGAAACTTGTTTGGTGGGTGCAAAAATAGAATATTGGTTACATCTTGCTTTACAGGACAGTTTCCTCAAATCAGATGTCTGGGAACCACAATCACAACATAGGAAAGAATTCATCAGGTAAAATTCACTTCTAATACTCCATATAATTGACCACAGACCTATATCTCAAGAATCAGAATCATCCTGTGTATGGTTTTTCAAAAATGCATACTTTCAGGCTCCTCTCCACATCAATTAAAGTGGTAATTCTATGAGTCAGGACTGAACACTCATGTTTTTAAATGGCCCCTGTTTGGGTTGTGGTTCAAGTGGTAGAACACCTGACTAGCAAGTATGAGACCCTAATTTCAAACCTCAGTGCTACCAAAAAATAAAAGCCCTGATGATTCTAACAAGCATTTTTTAGTCAAGAATGACTAGCAAAATCTCCTAAGAGTGATAAGGCCATTTTAGTTTTTTGAGAGACACTGGAGGCCTGGCTGCAGACTTTTAGACAAAGAACACCAAATCAACAGACTAATACAAGATAGTCCCTAGCTACCTCCAGGTCCAGGAAAGTCAAGATGAACCAGAGCTGTTATTATCTACCAAATTCACCTTCAACCAATGGTTCTCAATCCTAGTTGCACAGCTAAATCACCTTGGGAACTTATTTCAAAATTTCTATGCTGGACTCCAATCAGATCAATGGAAACAGAAGGTCTTAGGATGGAGTCTAATTATTAATTTTAGAGCAACAGACAATTCTTATGGACAAAAAGGATGGAGACTCACTGATCCAGATTATCCCATTAGCATGGACCCTTGACCCACTCCATCCTCTAGAATAATGTACCTATATTTCCCCTAAACAGATGATAATGGTCAAAACCCACCAGAACTTGTAGAAAGCACTAAAAATATATTTTACAGCAGAATTGTGATCCTTAGTGCTACTGTCATCAAAATGGTTAAAGGATTACATATTCAACTGACCAAAAATCCTAAAGGGAAAACAAAAGAAATGAATCCCTCTTCTATCTTTTCTGCCTGCTTCCTTTTCTTGATGAATATTAGGGCACTATATAAAAGAGGACAAAGGGCTGGGAAGGTGACTCAGTGGTAGAGTGCTTGCCTTGCATGCATGAGGCCCTGGGTTTGATTCCGCAGCACCACATGAGCAGAAAAAGCTGGAAGTGGTGCTGTGGCTCAAGTGGTAGAGAACTAGCCTTGAGCTGAAGAGCTGAGGGACAGCACTCAGGCCCAGAGTTCAAGACCCACGACAAAAAAAAAAAAAAAGAGGAAAAAAAAATGGAACAGTGAAAAAGAAAAAAAAAAAAAAGAGGACAAAATGCTCAGCCAAGGATAAAAGGCATTCTGTCACAGGAAGAGGGTTAACATAAGAGCCAATAGGAGAAATTTAAGAGCAGTAACCCAATAATCTGCTTGCCACTATGAGGAAATAAATCAGAAACTGTTGTAATGGTATCAAAGGAGAAATATGTATTTATATAAAATATATATTTCTACAATGTTTTAAATTAATTTAGGAGTGCATTCGTCATCTATGCAGAGCTTTAACTGGTTTAAACAAAGAAATACAGTCACAGATGACTTCCAACACCCAGCATCACCTTCTTTTTTTGAAATTGTCTAAAACAATTTATAAGTTTAATTATAAACCTCAGAATGCTTCAATATCTCAGCATCTTCTGGGATGTTTACTTAAAACAATAATGTTCAACACATAATAAATCTTCATAATGTAGCTCATAGTAAGGTCGAGTCAAGAAATGTAGCTATGATTAAAATGGGGGGAAAACATTTCATTCTATTTGGACAAAAATCCAACTACATTATAAGCCACTACTAAGTAGGAAGGGCTTAATGTTCTACAAATGCTATATATTGTATAGAAAGTAAAGTGATTCAAATAAGACTACATTGTAACATACATGTGTGATAACAGAGCTATCATGTGTAGTTGCAGAAAACCACCAAGCAATAATCAATTTAACATCAAGCTTCTAGTCCCCCACCACCACCATATACACTTCATACTATAACTTCTGATGCTTCTACATTAATTTAACTCATCAAGGTCTGAATTAAGTCAAAGGATACAAAGGCCTTCACCTGCTAAGAAGAAACAAGAAGGGCAGATAGAGCAGCAGCAACTTTCAGAACTCCATGCCAACTGTCCAGTCCTTTATGACTTTTTTATAGAACCTTTTATAGAATGTGCCTTAATCAGTCTATTCCAAGCTAGAATACTTCCTTGACATCCGAAAGCATTTTAAAAATTAAAAATGTCTCCAGTACTTATTAGAGTAGCTCAACGATTGCCATTTTATATACTCTACTCAATCAGTCAAGTGCTTATTTAATTAGTGCCACGTGATTATATATGTACATAAAGGACTTCCAGTTAAAGATGATGGATCAAACACATCCATTTATATTGGCTAGCTCCCAAAATTTCATTGAAATGACACTAAAAGGATGTTTAACCCACAATAATAAAGAGAATGGAAGAAGAGATGACCACATTGACATCTTAGAAGCTAAAGAAACCCCAAATCTTTTTTTTTTTTTTTTTGTCGGTCATGGTGCCTGAACTCTGGGCCTGTCCTTCAGCTGTTCAGCTCAAGGCTAGCATTTTACCACTTGAGCCACAGCACCACTTCCAGTTTTTTTCTGCTTATGTGGTGCTGAGGAATCGAACCCAGGGCCTCATGTATGCAAAGCATGCATTCTACCACTGAGCCAACTTCCCAGCCCAAACCCCAAATCTTATGGCAGCTAAAAGAAAAAGCAAAAATAAATTATTTGTACCTCAAGATAAGACCTCCATGCAAACTTACAAATAGGGAAAAAAGAGAGTTAAAAATAAGGAGAGCCACCAAAAAAAAGTCCTTTAGAAGAGCAAAAACAATTAATGAGGTCCCTTATAAATAATGGCCTCTGGCTTCTTTTTATTCTATAGAGGCTGCAACAGGCAATTTCTGAACTAGGAACAAAAACTCAGAGGTGATGGATTCTAGAAGGAAAACAAAAAGGTTTATATATTGTGCAGGGAAACTCGTGTCCATTACTTTCCTTATTCAGAGAGAAATTAAAAAATTATTCTACAGGAAATCTGATCAGATCAAACAGAAAAAAGGACCTAAAGCTATTGACCCTGGTTCCAAGACCTAGACAACTTATAATCTTCAAATGTGGATATCATTGTATGCTTTCATTCAGCCTTTTGGTGACTCTTAATCATATACAAAACAATGAGCAAAGTATAGCCAGAAATTTGAGATATGAATATAGTATACTATAAAACAGAGTACTTTGAAGGATACATGTAGAAAGAGCTTACACTTTTCAAAAAATAATATTTTCAGGATTTTAAAAAGATACTACATTCATAAAACAAAAGAAGGAACATTCAGGTCTCAAAAGGGTGCTGTGACAAATTAACATAAATAAAACAACAGAAAAAGTACAACAGAAAATACAGAAAGTGGGGCTGGGAAGGTGCCTCAGTGGTAGAGTGCTTGCCTTGCATGCCTAAGGCCATGGGTTCGATTCCTCAGTACCACATAAGCAAAAAGAAAAAAGCCGGAAGTGGCACTCTGGCTCAAGTGGTAGAGTGCTAGCCTTGAGCTGAAGAGCTAAAGGACAGCGCCCAGGCCCAGAGTTCAGGCCCCACAACCGGACCCAAAAAAAAAAAAAAAAGAAAAGAAAATACAGAAAGTGGGAGAGAGTACTCAGAAAGTAGAAGGGAGAAAAACAACCAGGAAGAGTATAGAAGGGAAGAAAATTAGAGAATGTGTCTAGGAGATCCAATATCCAAGAAATGGAAAGACATCGAATAATTCAATAAAAATTCTCTAAACTCAAGGATTTGAGTTTCTAGATGGGTAAATGGGAAAGTGATAAAAAGTAGACATATACTAAAGTATATTACCAAAGTACATTTCAAAGCATTCAAAATAAGCAAGAGATCCCAACAACTTTCAGAAAGGAGAAGCAGAATTTAAGAAGAATCAGAATAATGTCTGATTTCTCAACAGTAATAACAAGACCACTTTGGGAGGGAAAGACGTATCACAATTTTGAGGGTTTATAACTTCCAAACTGCAATTCTACATCCATCCAAACTAAGTATATTAAGAAAAAAAGTAAGATTTTTTTCCACACTAGTAATGGCCTCAAAAATTGACCGCCTGTGTACCCCTTTTCTGTTTTGGGGAGGGTAAGGGGAGCACAGAAATGGAGGGACAAAGGGTGAACTAATTCAGCTGTGGTACTCCCTCGGCACTATGGTGAAAATTAACTATACAACTTGTAGGGGAAAGAGGTCAAGAGGGGAAAAAAAACTGGGAGAAAATGGAGGGAAGAGGTGATACTGTTCAAAAACAAATGTACTCATTACTTGACTTACGTAACTGTAATCCCTCTGTACATCACCTTTACAATATAAATAAATAAATAGAAAATTACTAGAGAATTTGTTCCACCAAAATGAAGGAACAAATCAAGCAAGAGAAAGATAATATATCTATGAAATTGAGGGTTCATTATAAAAGAATTCATAATTCATCAGGATGATGATAAGGATAATTTTAATGATGTCCCCTGTAACAAAGGCCCAAAGAATACTAGTTCAAGTTTAAGGTCAGGATACTCAGACAAATGTCTCCAATACTAGGACTCTCATAGAATATATAAAGTGTTTGAATATACAGAGTAGAATATGGGAATAAATTAGTAAATATAAGCAAAGTATAAAGCAAGGCCATTCCTAACTTCAGGGAAAACAGAGAGACATATGATACATGACCTAGTAGCATTAATGAAATCACTGGCTACTGTTAAGCAAAAATGATATATAATTATAAAATGATAAATGAAATATCAGAGTCTACTCCAATATGCACAAGATCTGACTGTAGAAGAAAGGGCTAGATGCAAGAGAGCTAAATCTTAATCCTCCATAGTGTGATAACCACACCTAAAACTGAAAAGTTCAAAATTAAATACATTAAAAATGCAGGTAAAATATCAAAAGTAGCATTCTGTGACATTTGATATCTGGCATATAAGAGATTGTCGGAAGTGGCACTGTAGCTCAAGTGGTAGAGCGCTCACCTTGAGCTGAAGAGCTGAGGGACAGCGCCCAGGCCCAGAGTTCAAGCCCCACGACCGACAAAAAAAAAAAAGAGATTGTCAATGAATGTTTGCTGAATTGCAGTGACATGCAATTCAAATATGCTAAAGAATAAGCTTCAGTACAAGTCCCAATGCATTCTGTAAAATATCAGTTCTTGTCTTTAAGTTCTTTCACTTTCTATTTAACCTACAATACCTCAACTTTCTGGATGATGAAAGGAAAAAAATTATTGACTATTATTTTTCAAATCCCCCCAAATTAATGATGCTTCCCCCCTAAAATAACTACTATTTCACCATAAAAGAACTGAATAAAGAAATATACTCATTACCTTACTCATGAAACTGTTACCCCTCTGTACAGCATCCTTACAATAATTTTTTAAGAAAGAATAGCACTATTAATAAACTAACTACCACCTCCTTGGCTCATCACAAAAGAAATCAAATCATCAAATCCAATATATATTGGAAGGAAACAATGGCTGTTTCTCCTCATAATATTGTTTAGATATAATATATTTAACTTAGAACTCAGGCAAGTATTTAAAATACAATAAATTCATAAACCAAAACAGATTTTACCTGGTAATATGGTTATAATATTTCCCACTTGCTCTTTAATTGTATTTGTCAGGAAAGTAGGATAGTATGTTTTAAGATAGCTATCCTTTGTAATCAAGTTTTGTTATAATTTAAATTTTAAATAAAATATCCAGCAAACTAAATCACAAGTATATAATGATTGAATTATCTTTAAGATGAACAACTCTTTGTAAAATCTCTAGTCCATATGTTAGTAGCGGAGCAGATTTAAATTACCATGTATGGACTAAACATAACTCTTTTATAAAAAGCTTCCTCCTCCATTGACATGAATTAAAATAAATAACTGGGCCCAAAAGTAGTAAAGAATTTATTTTTCATTCATTTATTAACTAAGTAAATATTTCTTGAGTAAACCTACTATGTGCCAGGCACTATTTGCTAGTCTTTAAAGCACAAAATTACTTATTCTTAGGTGCATTTTTTCCTTCCTTTACTCGGAATCTGAAAATGGAACATATAAATCAAGGAAAATAATCTTTTTACTTAATATTCAGATGATGTCATATAATTGGAAGACAAATCAGCATATCCATTAGAACACACTGTATAAAAAGCCACCTACCTTTGGTCTTCAAATAAAGAAATATAGGGCTGGGTATGGCAGCAGATGCCTGTAATCTCAACTCCTCTGGAGACAGAGCAAAAAGTTAGCATGACTCCTACCTATCTCAACCAACAAGCTGGGGCACTTGTAATTCTATCTACACAGAAGGCAGAAGTAGTGTGATTTTGATCGAAGACTAGTCCTGGCAAAAAATATGATTCCCTAACTCAAAAATTAACTAAAGCATAAAAGGGCTTGCAGAGTGGCTCAAGTGGTACAAGGACTTGCCAAGCAAGAGTGAGGCCCCTAGTTTAAATCCCAGTAATTCCTAAAATATGAGTGAATATTCCTGTGAGTAAATATTCCTTGATCGTGGATGCAATAAAGAATTAGCCAGGTGCCGGTGGTTCACACCTGTAATCCTAGCTACTCAGAAAGCTGAGATCTGAGGATCACGGTTTGAAGCCAGCCAGGTCAGGAAAGTCCATGAGACACTGATTTCCAATTAACCAAAGCTGGAAGTGGAGCTGTGGCTCCACTAGCCTTGTGCAAAAATACCTAGGATACAACACCCAGACACCCGAGTTCAAGCCCCTGGATTGGTGCACAGATGTGTGCATGTGCACACACACATATTATGGCATACCATAGAGAATGTTGTTCTTCTTCCCTTTGATTGTGTTGCACATGCTTTGGAATGATATTTCGAATACTAAGTAAAATAACGAAATTGCTGGTGCTGTGGATACTTTCAATCAGTTCATTTGTTTCAAAGGGTTGTCCAGTATACTGTAGGATGGCCTCTACCCACTAGATGCCAGTAGCTCCCTCCCTATCTCTAACAAAAAATGTCTTCAAACATTGCCAATATGGAAGGATTGCTTCCTGTTGAAAACCACCACTTTAGAGAAACCTCTCAGAGAGGAAGAATGATTGTAGACAAAAAAGCAGATCTCTTTCTTAACTGCAGACTTCTAGTTTAGTACATGCCCAAGTACTTCCTGATACTACTGTCCAACACCATTTAAGATCTTTTAGCCCTAAGCTATACTGAAGTAATGGAAGAGACATTCAACTCAAACAACTCACAAAGAGCATGATTAAAATAATTGTACCTAATCACCCCTCCATCTTTTCCTCAGAAAAAAAACTAGTCATATTTTGCTAATTAGCATAATTCCACAAATTCTGACAAATATTTGAGTACTTACCATGTCCCAGACATTATAAAAGATGAGGAAGAAAGATTAATGTACCAATTGCACTTACTGAACAGAGAATTTTTGGCCCCAATATAGAAGGTTTTATTTTGTCCAAAACAGCACACAAAAAACATCCCCAACAGTACATAAACATCTAAGAATATAAAACATAGACCATTTCCCACAGCTCTCCTTTACATAGTAGAAAGATAAAGTGTAGCTGATGGGGGTAAAAGAAAGTTAGGTTAGCCAAGCACTAACATTCAAAGACCAGGTAAATGCCAACTTTAGTAGAAAAAGCAGTATTAAAGTAGTCCCTATGAAGCTGGGATTCACAGTTCAGAGAAATCATTATTATAAAAAGCTTTTAACATGTAATTTTGTGACATGGAATTCTGGCAAAGGATGAACAACAAAAGAAAGAATGGATAGATTTCTTTCCTTAAAATTAAACAAAAACCTCTATACTTCAAAGACATCAAGAAAAAGTGAAGACACAACACAAAGAATGGGAAAAATATTTGCAAATCAAATTTCTGAAGCCAGGAACTTATCATTATAGCTACTCAGGAGGCTGAGATCCTAGGATCATGGTTCAAAGCCAGCCAAGGCAGGAAGGTCCATGAGATTCTTATCTCCAATTAACTACCAAATCTAAAAAGCTGGAGGTAGAGCTGTGGCTTAAATGGTAGAACACTAGCCTTGAGCAAAAGAAGCTCAGAACAGTACTGGGGCACTGAGTTCAAGTCCCAGGACCAGGACAAAAAAAATAATATATCTGATAGGGGCTTATATACACAACATATAAAGGATCCTTTAATCTCAATAAAAAAGACAATACAAATAAAAATGGTCAAAGGATATAAACAGGCATTTCTTCAAGGAAAATATACTAATGTATAATAAGTGTGCAAAGAGATGTTCAACATCCATGTTCATCAGGACCATAATGAGATGTAAGTTTATGCTTACTTAGGATGGCTACAGTCGAAAACCAGAGACCAAAAAATATGCTAGCAAGGAGGTAAAGAAACTGGAACCCTCACAACTGGAGGGTATGTAAAATGATAGCAGTTGCTCTGGAAGACAGTATGGCAATTTTTCAAACAATCAAACAGAGTGACATGTGCCCCAGTAATTTGATGGCCAGAAATGAAAATATATGTTGATACAAAATTGATACATGAATGTTTTATAGCACCATTATTTATAATAGCCAATGACTCAATCCAAATGTTCATCAATGGACAATAGATTAACTAAATGTAGTAGTATTCCATATAAGGGAATATTATTTGATCATAAAAAAATGAAGTAGGTGGCAATGCCTTAACTGTATGCGTGTTGTCAGGCCCAAGGGCCTCCTCCATCCTTGACAAGGGAAGTGCTAACCTTCTCTCCTTTCATGAAAAAAAAAAAAAATGAAGGACTGCCTTGAAGACACTATGCTAAGTGGAAGAATCTAGTCACAACAGGACAAGTATTGTGTGGCCCTATACATATGAAATGTGTAGAATAGGAAAATCTACAGAGACACAAGTAGATTAGGATTTGCCTTGGGCTGGCATGAGCGTTACGTGGGGTATGGAATGCCAGCTAAAGGAAGGGAGCATGGTTTCTTGGAGGTGAAAAAATGTTCTGAAATTGTATATAGTGACAGTTCCATTTATCTGTGAATATACTAAAATATGCTGAATATATTCAAATATATTACTTACATATTTACATATATTAACATACCTTAAATTGGTGACTTACACGGCGTGTGAATTATATCTCAATAAAGCTGCTGTATAAAAACAGCATTTAGGTTGAGGTTTGTAATAAACACAGAATCATTTTTTTTTTAACCAGCATTTAAGACACAATGGAAAGAAGAGCATTTAGACTGTGCCTGATTAACAAACATGCCTTGTTTCTAATGTTTTCATGTCTGGAGGAATCTTATTCTTTTGGTTGTAGGAAATGATCCTTCAATGCTATTTAAACTAATGAAAATGCTGCAGATAAATATGTAAGAACATGAAAATCTTGACGGCATAAAAAAATTAAAATGTCGGCATCAAGGAGCTTCCAGAGAACATGAAATACAGTGGTTAAGATGTATTAGGAGGCATTAAGTAATTAGATTCATAGTATGGGTTGAGAGGTATCAGCAAGGAGAGTTAGAGTTTCTATGAAAGGCTAAGCCTTGTAAGACCCCCTTTACCAGCCTGCTGAGATGCAGAGAAAATAACCCAACTTCCAGTGTACCACAAACCTTATTTTTGAGGAAGCTAAAAATAATCCTTCATATAATTTGCTCCAAAAAAAGTAGGAAGTCAAGTAAATAATACAGAGCCAAACAAAAACAGATTTAAGGAAATACATAAAAAGCTAAACTAGTCCCCAGGAATGGCTACTAGGAAGTTTTCAGTAATCGGCATACGTAATTTTTTTTTTTCCAGACAAACAAGATAACATGATCCTGTGTGTGCATAGCTCACAATTCCACCAGAGATGGTTCAATCTGGGTTGTTTTCAGTACCAGTAATCAATTTATACATTTTCCTTATGCAATCTATTTTCCGATGCAATCTATCAATGTAGCACATCTCATTTGAAAGCTCCAGGTACATATACATGGTCCCTAGAGTCCAGAGTTTCCCAGACCTGAATATTTGCAACAAGGGAATGTGCGGGGGCATGAGGGATTTTTTTTTAATCCTTAATAAATCTCAGCTCCTTCTTCCTTGGCCCCTGCAAATACCCAAGTTCACGATCAAGCCAAGTCTGGGTGCCTCATCCAGCACTGTACTCCAGTTTCAAAGCAAAATTAGGGCTAATATGCGCGGTGGGAGGGGGGGGGGCAAGAAGGAAAACAACCAAAAATGAGACTGGTTTTTCCTACAGAGCCTCAGGTTTCAAAATGACTGCCTTGGAAGCTGAAATGACCCAAATTAGGAGGGGAGGGTATTTATTTCCTAAGGAGTAGCTGTGGTTTGGTATGGGAAGAGGGAACCGAGGGAGGGGGCATCAACGCCAAAAGAGAAAGAGCGGGGAATGGTCTTTAGATACCACCCACCTCTCCAAGTGAATCACTGCAGTGTCAGCCCTGCACTGATTCCATGAATTGCCAAACAGGATGAGGTAAGGCTCAAGCCTGGAGCCCCCTCTTCCTCCTCCTTTTTGTCCTCCCCCTTCTCCTCCCGCGCGCGCATCCCTCCGCGAGGTGCACCATGCAGCCCCCTGTGGCCCTGGCTGAGGGGCTGACGTCACCCTTCTGCATTGAGCTTCAAGGGCTTGGAAGCAGCACCAATTAGACTGAGAAGAGTTAGGGCGCTACCGCTCTCACCAAGTGGCGGGGGTCCTCTCCCAGGACCCTGCAGATGGGGTTCCCGCAGTGAACAGAATGACTAGATAAGGAATGTAAAGATGGAAGGGTGTGGGAAGAAGCGGGGGGGTCATAAGACTCATCTTCTAGGTCGCTGAGAAAGCTCAAAGATGCCCCTGGCTTATATAAGACCCTCTTTCCCTCGGTGTGCCTCCACGCGGTGGAGGCGCCTACCCCCCATTAGTGCGCTTCAGGGACTCTGGTCGCCCTTGCTCAAGCCGGCACAGGGCTTCAGGTGCCTCTCATTAACCGGATAGAGTCGGGAATTAACTAGAAACCTGGGATCAAACCCCGCGCTCTCTTCCCAACGCCGCCACAGGTTAGCTCAAAAGAGGCGCTGCGAATAGACTGGTAAAGGTAGGACATGAAGAGGAATCCAGAAAAGAAAACAAACCCGCAACATTCCCTGGGAGCTGACCCCATTCCGCGAGCTTAAAAAAGACATCAATGCATTAAAAGAAAAAAAAAAATCCCGAAAGGTCGACAACCTGCACTCACCCCCACTACACAACCAGCTGCAGTCTATACCAAGCAGAATTCAGGGTCCAAGCCACCCAGTCCTACACCCTACATGCTGAAGCTCGGACCCAGTACTAGGCTCCTGTCTCCTTGAGGAGGGGGCCACGATTTTTTAGTTTACTTCCCACCACCACCACCTTTCTTGCTAAGGGCATCATCATAAAGACTGGTGGACAGTGTCCCGGCCACTGGCCAGGCGTGGACACTCACCCAGAAGACGAAGGAGTAGATGATGAGGAGGGTTTTGAGACAGGTTATCACAGGTTTGGTCTCCATTCTCCTCGATGCCATACTACGGAGCTCCGGCGGCGGCGGTGGCGGCAGGCGGCGGGCGGGCGCGCGGGAGGGGGGAAGAGGCGGGGCGGGGCGGAGCGGAGGCGCGTGCCGCGAGAGGCCCCATGCGCGCGCAAGCTAAGCCGTGCGTGCGCGTGCGTGAACGCGCACCTCGCGGGGGGCTCTGCTCAATTTTCAGGCCGGGCAGCTTCTGCGCATGCTTGGTAAGCCTCCAACCCCAACCGTCTCGCGCAGGCTCAGACCCTTAGCCTAGGTGAGGGGTGGGGCGAGGTTCGGAGGAGGAAACCTGAGATCCTGCGGGCCAGTTCAAAGGTCATGGAACCTCTCCCACTGAGCTCAGGTTTTTAAGATTTCTACTTTTACAATGCACAGCCTGATATCTGTAAAATTGTCAGCACCTACGTGAAGATGCTGGTGACCCTAAAAATAAGTCACTTTTCTACATTTGGATGTCCAGCGGGCCTTATCAGATGTAAGTGACTCAATAGTCATGCCCTGGGCAGCAAGTAAGCCGTGTCTGTATCTGACACAGACTATGATAGGTGACCAGACACAGCTGAAAGAGTGGTCAGGAATTCAAGAGTCCCCAAATTCATACACCACCACAGATATTCACAGGTTCTCTCCTTTCTTGTTTAGATTTTTTTGTTAAGATTTTCTCATATTCAGCCATTTCTAAATGTACATATAATAAAGCCAAATGACAGTTAGGCACGAATCAACATTCTGCATATAAAATATTCAACAAATTAAAAAGAGATTTCAGGACCGAGAATGTGGCTTAGGGGTAGAGTGCTTGCCTAGCATGGATGAAGCCTTGGATTCTATTCCTCAGGATTACCACATAAACAGAAAAAGCCAGAAGTGACACTATGGCTTAAGTGGTAGAGTGCTAGCTAGAAGCTCAGGGACAGTGCCCAGGCTCTGAGTTCAAGCCTCAGGACTGACCATGGAGCGAATAAAGCTTGGCAAGAGCCTCTCAAGGTCAGTTGTTGCTAAACTAATTATTACCTCCAATGAGTTAGACATGGTCCCAGGTCAGTGAGGTCATTGTATAAATAGGCTTACAAATATGAGGAAGAGAACCTGGTTAAGGAAATGATCAATCATACAAAAGGTATTTTGTCTTGGAAGGGAGAGAAGAATATGAATACAAAGGAAAGAAAGTTAGAAATACATTTAAGTGGGGTGCCTCTGGTATAAAGGCAGAGGGACTACTGCACAGTGATTCTCAAAGCTGGCCATTCATTTGTATCACCTGGAAAGCTTTAATATACTTTTCTCTATGCCTGTGTACACTGCCAGCAATTCTGAGTTGCTTGGTATGAGGTAAAGACTCAGCAACTTTTAAGCTCTTCAGGTGGCTTTAATATGAAATAAGAGTTGCAAGTCACTTGCTGCCCAGTCAGTATCCTTAGCCACAAAAGGCTTTGGCCATGTATAATTACTGCTTAAAAGAGTCAAAGATCCCAATGTCCAGCCCAACATGGATAATTAGGCAAGTTACCAGGATATTCACACATGCCACCTACCAACTTGAAATAATAGCATTTCCATTTGTAGCTTTTGCCATGTACATAATTTTTGAAAACTTGGAATGCTCAAGCAAAAACTGTGTGTAAACTCTAAGTGCTGTAATGATATAAAGTAATGTAAATTCAGTGATGTATGTATTCAGTAATCTGATTCATAGGTAAGTTGAGATACTTCCTAACTAGATTCTTGCTACTTAAACTGTGATCTGTGATAGAGGGTGATGAACCAAGGACTGAGAGGATGGCACACTAAGGACTGAGTTTCCCAAGGATTAAGGGGGTTCTATGCATCTAGGAGTTTTCATTGTGGAAACTAGAAAAGGCTTGCGTGAACCAGGACAGCTTGCTACCCTGAAACAGGTAGGGAATGCCTCAAGGAGACAAGAGGAAAATTCTGGTCTTAGCCTGTTAACCCAATAAAAGTATGAAATGCATTTTCTTCTGCCTTCATCCTTGTGCTCTGTCAACAGCTTTGTCATATGTATCACAAGACCACAAGGCTAGATGAAGAGCCCCTTATGACTACACCAAGCTAAAACTAGTGAAGTTCAAGATAGCCACACAAATGACAAAAACAAGCCTTCTAGCTTCATTTGCTCTTCATTGACCTAAAATCACTAACATCAGCAGTCACTCATCTGGGCAAGGCACTGGTGACTTTCCTCTAGGTCGTTGTAGCTAATACCTCTATGATTTCAGAGTTACAACAACAATTAGTTAAGTTACTTTATAGGAAGTTGAAGGATGAGTTTACTAAAAGCATTGACTCTCTATTAAAGAGCAAATCCATTGTTTAGGACTTATCTAGCCTAAAATGCTTGCCATCTCTGCCGGCATATCCTCTCCCCTTTGCTGTCTCAATGTGAGTCAGGCTCTACTCAGCTCTGCATGTAGATGGACTGACCACTTGAGAAATGGTTAGTCCAAGACACTAAAACAAACAGTTTACTTGGCTCACTGTCTCTCGGAGCAGATGTATGTTTCTTCGACCCTGCCCTTGGGTTCCCTCAACAGTTCTAGCACCAAAAGATCTTCAGCCATATCATACGTATGGCCAGGACGTATTTACATGATGATATTTCCAGCTGTAATTCAGCAGTTCCTGAATGAAGTTGACTATCCATTAGCCATGAAGTACAAGGCCAGGATGTTGTGCACAAGAACAAAAATATTGTTTGAAACTGTGCCCAAGAAGAATGTACAGAGACCAAACTTCAGCCCACCCAGTCTTCAAAAACAAATAAAAGCTTGCTACTCTCTTATTCAGAGAGCAGCTGCCTGATAAACCCTCCACTTGGTCACTGCTTACCTCCTTTTGGCTCCAACTGAAATTGGCCAGTCCTGGCTGTTATCCTATACAGCTTTGCCTGTTTTGTTCGTAAAATATGATTTGGTCTCATTTCCACTTTTTCTATTATGTAAGGTCTCACCATCTGGTATCAACCCTATCCCTGAATTAACAGTACTGACTGATAGACAACTTGTGGAAATGTGGAATCTCTGACCCCTCCAGGCCTCACCCCAAACCTGTATCAACACACTCACCAGGGGATTCAGATATACCAGATGTCAATCAGGTGCTCATTAATTGAATTGTGTCCCACCTTCAGAAGGTTAACTTATTTGGAAGAAACCTTGTTGCAGGTATAATTATTTAAGTGATGACCAGGTCATACTGGAGTACTATGGGCCCTTAATCAAATATGATTGGTGTCCTTAAAAATAAAGAAGACAAGGGGAGAAGGAGATATAATGACAGTCATACTGGGAGAAGGCCATTTGACAACAGAGCAGAGATGAGAAACAACTGCAAAATGTCAAGGATCAATGGTTATTTCCAGAGGCTAGAAAGACACAGAGGAGGATTCAGCTCAGAATTAGAGGAGCATGGCTCTGGTGACACTTTGATTTTTTAGACTCCAAGCCTCCAGAATGGTTGGAAATTTTCAGTAGTTTTAATACAGCCAATCTGTGGTACTTTTTATACAGTCACCATAGAAAAGGAATAGGATTCACTGATCTATAGTTCCACTAAATGTTACCATAGTTACCAAACCAACCAGCAATTTCACTCTTAGGTGTATACCAAAAAGAATGGAAAATAGACAAAAATTGGCATATGAATGTTCATGTGAACATTCTTTGTAAGTAGAAATAAATAAGGTCCATCAGGGGATGAATAGATAATCTAAGTGTAAGATATCCATATAATGAAGTATTATTTAGCCATAAAAATTAATGAACTACCTGTTGTGTGAAACAACACAAATGAACCTTGTAAACATTAGTAAGTATAAGAAAGGACACAAAGATCATACAGTTTCTTATTCCTTTCATGTGAACTATCCAGGATGGATAGATCCATAGTCAGAAAGCAGAAGAGTGGCGGCCAGAGGCTAGGGGATATGGAGAGTTCTCTTGGACTGATGAGTGACTTCTGGATCTAGACAGTGGTGATGATTCCACAACACTGTAAATGCATTAAATGTCATGGGTAACATGTTACATTTATGTTATGTATATTTTGCCATACACAGAAATTACATAATATAATAAATACATAACCACAGCAAATCCAAAGCTCCTGCAGCCTGAGAGAAGGATGCATTTAAGAAACTAAATGAATGTCAGTAAGGCTCACTTGCAGAGGAAAAGAAGATGTACTTGAGGCTGCTGAGGGAGTCAAATCATCCAGGCCTTTTTAAGTGATAGGAATAATTTTAATCATTTGTCCAAAAGCAAGAGAAATTTTTGTTTGCTTGGAATTTAACAAGTACTTCAAGGAAAACTGAACTGCCATCAAATCATCTACCTGGTCCTGGCTTCTACTGTCACCCTCTCCATCTATTGTTCACCCAGCATCTACAGTGATCTTGCTCAAATACAAATCTTATTATGCCACTATTTTGCTTTAAAACTGTCCAATTTCGAGGAACTTCCATACTGCTTTCCAGAGTGGTTGAACAAGTTTACACCCTCACCAACAATGCAGTAGAATTCCTTTTTGGCCATATCCCCTCCAGCATCTGTTATTATTAGATTTCTTTTTTTGGGGGGGGGTCCAGTCGTGGGGCCTGAACTCTGGGCCTGGACGCTGTCCCTCAGCTCTTCAGCTCAAGGCTAGTGCTCTACCTCTTGAGCCACAGTGCCACTTCTGGATTTTTCTGTTTATGTGGTGCTGAGGAATCAAACCCAGGGCCTCATGCATGCAAGGCAAGCGCTCTACCACTGAGCCACCTTCCCAGCCCCTATTACTAGATTTCTTGATCATAGCTATTCTAACTGGGGTGAGGTGGAATCTCAATGTTGCTCTGATTTGCATTTCTTTTATGGCCAGAAGTTTTGAGCATTTCTTCATGTGTCTATCTGCCATTCTCATGTCCTCTTCAGAAAAGTTTCTCTTTAAGTCTCTAGCCCACTTATTAATGGGGTGGTTGTTTCTTTGAGGATTTTTTTTGGGGGGAGGGATTTAATTTTTTGAGTTCCAGGTATATTTTAGATATGAGACCCTTGTCCGTTGTATGGTTAGTGAAGCTCTTCTAATCCATGGGCTTTCGATTGATCTTGCTAGCCATGTCCTTTGCCATGCAGAAGCTTTGCAGTTTCATGCAATCCCATTTATCCAACCTTTCTTTGATTTGTTGTGTTTTGGGGTCTTTATTAAGAAAATTTCATCCTGTGCCCAAGAGCCCTAGTGTTTCTCCTATTCCTTCCTGTGATGTTTTTAGGGTGTCTGCTATGACTTCAAGGTCTTTGATCCATTTGGAGTTGATTCTGGTGCAGGGTGATAAAGGATCTAACTTTAGTTTTCTACATATGTTTAATCCATTTTGCCAGCACCATTTACTGAAGAGGCTGTCTTTCTTCCATTTTATTTTTTTAATTCTCTTTTTGAAGATTAGGTAGCTATAGGTCTATGGGTTCATTTCTGGGTCTTCAATTCTATTCCATTGGTCGTCAGGTCTCAGCCAGTACCAAGCTGTTTTAATTACTATGGCTTTGTAATAGAGCTCCCCTATGACCCAGCAATCCCATTTCTGGGCAGTTACCCAAATGATCACAAACAAGGCCATACTAAAGCACAACTATGTTTATCACAGCTTTGTTCACCATAGCTAAGATATGGAACCAACCCAGATGCCCCTCAGTAGATGAATGGATCAAGAAAATGTGGTATATATACACAATGGAATTCTATGCTTCCATTAGAAAGAGTGACACCTCCCCATTTGTAATGAAACGGAAAGACTTGGAAAAAATTATATTAAGTGAAGTAAGCCAGACCCAAAGAAACATAGGTCCCATGGTTTCCCTTATTTGCAATAATTAGTATATATCTAGAATAATCTTAGCACATGAGCAGAATAGCTCAGTAATTATGTACATATGACCCTATAAGATGATGTTAAGTGAAATAAACTCCAAGATATAGACACAAGAGATTTTACTTTGTTGTCGTTTTTAATGTACTATGTGATTTTTGATTTCTTTTGTATGTTTGTTCCCCTATGTTATATCTCTTATTGTCACTGTATGTGATTTTGGTACCCTGGTATTGTATATACATTTATTTTAATTAGGGAAGGGAAGGGGAGCAACAGAACAGTGAGACATAGGACAAGGGAGGAACCAATGCAATAGCGATACATATAAGACAATATGTTGGAAATGATCTGTACAACTTGGGGGTGGGGTGGAGGGGAGGTAATGTAGGAGAAAAATGAGGGAAAGGGTAATAAGTTTGACAAAAAATGTACTTATTACCTTACTTATGTAACTGTAACCCCTCTGTACATCACCTTGACAATAAAAATGAAAAAAAAACTTTGATGCCCCCCCCAATTCTAATTTTACCAGTTGCTGGTGGCCCATGTCTATAATCCTAGCTACTCAGGAGGCTGAGATCTGAGGATCGAAGTTTAAACCCAGCCCAGACAGGAAAATATCAGAATCCTGAGTAGCTAGGATTACAGGCATGAGTCACTGACACCCTGGTTCAACTCTTTCTATTTTTTTTGGCCACTATAGGGCTTGAACTCAGGGGGGGGAGGGGTCACTCGCTTGCTTGCATATGATTGGTGCTACTACTTGAGCCATGTCTCCAAACTACATTTCATTGATTAATTTAAAATGGTACAGACTTTTCTGCTCTGTCTGGCTTTGAACCATAATCCTCCAGATTTTAGCCTCTTGAGTAGCTAAGATTATGTGTGACTCACCAACAGGACCTGGCCAAATTTCAATTCTACTCCAGTTTAGGAAGCATACAGGCACTGGTTCTAACTTTCTCTGCTTCTTCTGACTCTTTGGCTCTGTGGTTAAACTGAGGGTCTTTCACACGGGTTGGGCCTCCCTTTGGCAAGTTTTGCCCCTAACACTGAATGGACAATCCCTCCCTTCCTGTCATTTAAATCCCAGTATTATTTTCACCATCTCAGAGGTCATTTCAGAGAAGAATAGCCACCCAGTTGCTCTCAATTCTAATTGCCTGCGCAGAACTGATCTAACATTTTTATGTTTGTGTGCTTAGCTTTGGTTATTTTTCTTTTGGCTTGAGTCTGTCACTAAAATGTAAACCCTAACAGAGGGAGGTACTTTTATCTGTTTTGTCAATATCACAGCCTCACCACTTAAATACCCTAGGAACCCAAAGAAAACTGCAGAGAAAATGAATGGTTCACAGTAGTGACTCAACACTTTTCATTGATGAGTGAAGTAGGAGTGTGATATTTGAAATAAGTCTTGAAGTATGACTAGATAACAATGATATTTGAGCATTGGAGTTGTATCTCATGACAGGATAGAAACAACACAAACAGAGACAGCTTGAAAAGGCATGGAAAGCTAACTCAGAAAAGTGACAAGGCACCAGGTGCAGGTGGCCCACACCTGTAATCCTAGCTACTTAGGAGACTGAGATCTGAGGATAGAGGTTCAAAGCTAGCCCAGGCAAGGGAGTCCATGAGACTCTTATCCCCAATAAACCATGATTAAACCAGAAGTGGTGCTGTGGCTCAAGTGGTAGATCACTAGCCTTGAGATGAAGAGCTGAGGGACAGCGTACAGGCCCAGAGTTCAAACCCCACAACTGACAAAAAAAAAGTGACAAGGCATGCTAGAGGAGTAGCAAGAGTAAAGGAAGCAGAAATGAGGACTGAATGGTGCTGAGTTTCTCACTCAGTATAAGACCAAGTTTGATTCTAGCAAAGGCAAATCAGACATGATCCGACTTGTGGTTGGGAAAGTAATTTGGGAAGCAGTATGAAGAAGAATGAGAGAGGTTATTGGAGGAAAGGACCAAAACCGGGGAAAGAATTGAGAAGTAATTGCAGCAGCTTGACTGGGAATAAAGGAGGGTTGAACCTGGGAAGTAAAATATCCCAGCTTCCTAGGGCCAGTGGGACTCAAACCCACAATCTGCAAAAGGAGTCACCAACACTCAGTCAAAAGGGCTAGGAATCATTTAATGGCCATGGCGTCTGACCTCCATTATACCAAGACAGTGAAGACCAGCTTCAAAGTCAAATAGCTCAGGGAATTTAAAGGCAAGGTCCATGGGGGAGGGTGCCACTCACAGGTGGCCAGTGGTAGTTTCGCTATTGCCAAAGAAGCAAGTTACAGAAGCAGAGCTAGCAGTTAGTGATTACAAAATGGTGATTATAATTCCAGTTATTCCAATAACCAAGGCCATAAATCACAAGGTAAAGCCCTTATCCCAAATCTTCCCATCAAAGAAGCAGTCAAATAGCAATTACAGTGTCTATACGCAAAGTAATAATTCCTCAAAGCAAAAACCACATTCTAGATTTCTTACTTATCACACCCCAAAATCAAACCATCTTCCAGGTTTTCTGGCGTTTTCTGAGTTTCACTGTTATCTACTGAATTCCAGTAACCTGGTGTTTAACTCACCAATTCAAGTCTTTATCTTTGGAACTTTTCCTTTTAATGACTATCCTGGAGATTCTGCCTTTCAAGTTTGGCCTTATTCTTACTCACTTTGCAAATTTCAGTAAATGCCAGGCCTCAGTTTGTCCCATTCCTAAGGTCTGTACTTATGTTTCTCAGGTTACCTGGGACTTGTTTGTCCCAGTTAAATTTCATTTTTCCTTGGCCTAATTAATACTCTATTTGTTTGATTTAATCTGGTTCTAACAGAAGTAGCAGCAAGATGGGAGGAAGGACAGAAGCAATGCCTCTCAACTATGGTTGTGTTAGGATCCACTGGGAGCTTTTAGATTTATGAATGCCTGGGCTCCAACCTCCAGGGATTCTGACTCATTCAGTCAGAGTGGTTTTTAAGCCTAGCCAGCAATGTTTTTAAACACTCACCAGTTGCTCCATCTGGAATTGAAACCCCTGAGGCAGGTAAAAGAAACTGTTCTAACATGGATGAGGCAGCCCTTCAGGCAGAGCACGTGTGGGTGATGAAGGAAAATAGGGCTGACTTCTAATCTGAATAAATGTGGAGGCGAGCTTTGAAAACATGTAACCATGTTTGGACATATTTCCAAACAGTCCTCTTAGCATGCAGTCACTAGGAAGCATGAAGAACATTGTTAGCCCAATGAGCTCCCTTCCCATAGCTTAGTACACTCCTTCCCCTCTCTACAGCTTAGTATGCTCCCTTCCTAGGCAACACTAGGCTCATTTAGTAAAGGCAGTGAATAATCAGCCTCCAAACCCCTTTACCTTAGGATGGCACTCCTCTGGAGCAGCTACCACCATGTAAAACAACAAGAGCCCCTCAGAGTGATCTTCAGGTCTGGGCAGCTGCAGGGCTCCTTATCTACTGTTTGCAAGCAGCCATAAATCCTAATCCACCATGATGAAGCCCCTGGCCCTCACATCCACATCAGGGTCTCTGCCTCCTAGCCCCTCCAAAACCTTCTAGGTTATATAGGTCACCTCAGACAGTAGCTGGTGCTTCTTCTCACTTCTCCCTTGTGAGAAGGAGTCTTGCTGGCCCCTTTCCCAGCAATAAACCTTTCTTTGTTCTCTGTACTTGGATGCCTGCACGGTTTTCTGGCAAAGTCCAAATCAGCTAACAATTATGCTGACGTCTCTCTCGCTACCCCAGTTCTTTTTCTATACAACATATCTCTGCCCTGAAAATGGCTGCAGATGGACTAAAATATTATCTTTTCATGGTTACCACATATCAAATTGCCTTTCTCTGACCTTCAACCTGAATCTTTATTTGACATGGTTTTTATGTAAGAGGCAACCCCCAGGCTGCTTTTGCTGGGCCCATAGATTAACTAAAAGCAGGATAAAGTCTAAGTATCCCAGACTCCCTATTTTGCATCTGTGTTCTTTGATCTGAGTCATTTCCTCCTACAGACACTTTACAATCATCTTGGGCTCCATGAAGGGCATGATATATCACCTACAAGCATCTTGTGACAAAAGGCAAATTGGCTCTTATGCAGGCTGTGCTTTCTTCTTATCATGTGGCAAAAGATGAAACTTCTCTAAAGGAAGAGAATAGTCAAAAGCTCTGGACAGACCACACACCAAGCAGCAGCGACTGACTTATTCCTGTTCTTCACAAGTGGTGAAGTGATAACAGCTTCTTTAGAACCCCTTCAGAGACAAAGACTGAGCTAATGGTCAACCAGGCCATACCTGTGGCTGGGGTGGCTTAAACTATGCATACCTTTCTCCTTCCTTGTCCTCGGTTCTCTATAGATTTAAAACTTAAGCCATTGTCTATGCTTCTGTGGACAGCTAAAGAAGTACTGAAGTGTTTTCTTCCAATAGCTGCCTTGTAATACATCTCCTTTCTCTGTTCTTCATCATGTCTCTTTATTTGGCATAGGGGCAAGTGGCCAGACATGACATGTGGAACTGCTGAGGTTTGGGCTTTGGGTCTAAAACTCTAGTTTCATTCCCAAGTTGCTACCAAAACGACTTTCCCTGGAATTCAGAAATATTTGTAGAACAGAGACTAGAGCTATCGAGGGTAGGTTGGAAAAAGTGCTCAATCAAAAAAAAGGGGGGAGGGGGAGGGAATTGAGCTTAGCAAACTTGGTTCAGGGGGCTATGACAAACACTAGAGGGTTGGAGCTGCACAGATGACAGCTTGATAGACAGAGACAGAGAACAAATGATGTACTCTCTCACCTTTCCTCTTTGCAGAGTAAGAACTCTTTTTTTTAAGTATGTTAGAAAAAAGTCATAAAGATATTGGGAACACAAAAAGTTTTGTAGCTAATTATGTTGTAAGGTGAATCACTACAGAAGCCACATTTTGAAATATAGAATATTGGAATCTTTAATAAACAGCTGGCTGCAGACAGCCCATTATTACAAAGGCCTGCAGCCTCCAAATAAACATAACACAGCTAGGAAACAGGCTAAAGAGGAAAGAAAGAACAAAAACAATACCAACAATCTAGTTCAGCTCCAATGGAGAGCTGAGTTGGGACCATGGTGACTAGAGACTAGCCAGGAGACAAGACACAGGAGACAATCATGGAGACGCGCTTGGGATGGCATCATGGCAGCTAGGCTGGCCAAGTCCTAAATAGGGGGCAGATCCACAGGAAATTCCCAATCCCATGCACTGGACTGACAGATTCAGTAACCTATCAGTCAAGTGCCCACCCCTGCCTCCAAGGATCCAGGCACACCCATCACCTGCGAGGCAGGTGATGGGCAGGGGGTTTCCTTCCCCCAGCATGAAGACAAGATGCCAGATCCTATCATCCAACCATGTGGCCAATATGGCACGAGCCAGACCAGACCTCCTAACTTCAATATAACATACTTAAGAAATTAGCAGGGGCCCATTGAGATACAAGAAGCTTTTAGAAGCCCAAATAGACCAGACCAGCACAGGACATCCCACCATCACATTGTAATCTGCACAGGATCAAGAGAGAGCAAGGAAAGGTTCCTTAAAGCTGTCAGGGAGAAAAGATCAATCACCTAGGAAGGAAAACCAATCAGAATAACTTCAGATTTCTCAGCAGAGACAATGAAAGCAAGAAGAGCCTGGAATGATGTGTTCCACACCCTAAAGACAAACAACTATCAACCAAGAAACTGTGCCCAGCTAAACTCTCCTTCATAATGGAAGGAAAAATAAAAACCTTCCACAGCAAAGAAAAATGGAAACAATATATCTCCACAAAACCAACCTTACAAAAGATACTTAAAGATGTCCTATACATAGAAACCAACAAGAGCACAATAAAGGCCAAGAACAGACCCCAAATAGAGAATCCAAGAATCATAGGAAGGACCCACTTGACACAGCCCCCCCCCCCAGAAGATGGATAACATGGCAGGAACTACCAAACACCTCTCAGTCCTAACTCTAGATATTAATGGGCTTAACTCTCCAATTAAGCTACATAGACTATCTAGTTGGATCAAAAAGCAAGATCCTTCTATCTGCTGCCTTCAAGAGACATACCTTGCCCACAAAAACAAACATTCTGAAAGTGAAAGGCTAGAATAAAATCTACCAAGCAAACGCCCCTCATAAACAGGAGGGAGTTGCAATCTTAATATCAGATAAAATATACTTCAAATTAAAATTAGCAAGAAGGGATAAAGAAGGTCATTACATACTAGTTAAGTGATCTTTCCTTCAGGAGGTTATTACAATTTTAAATATCTATTCACCAAATAACAGAGCACCCAAATTTATCCAAGAAACTATTTTCCCCAAAGTCTCACCTAGATCCAAAGACATTAATTGTTGGGGACCTTCCTTAAAACACCACTATCCCCACTGAATAGATCAATCCAGCAAAAACTCAACAGAGAAACTGCATATCTAAAAACTGCATAGATCAACTAGAATTAACAGACATCTACCGAACATTTCAGCCAGCAACATCAGAATACATGTTCTTCTCAGCAGCACACGGAACATTCTCCAAAATAGATCATATTTTAGGTCACAAAAATTTTGTCCAAATTCAGAAACATTGAAAGTATGCCTTGTATTCTCTCAGACCACAAGGGAATAAAATTAGAATTCAACATCAAAGGCCAACAAAGAAAAATCCTGTAACACTTGGAGGCTGAACAACACACTGTTGAACCAAAGTGGTTCATGCAAAAGATTAGAATGTTTATGATAGTTAACAAAAATGAACACACAAATTACCAGCTCCTCTGGGACACAGCAAAGGCAGTACGCAGAGGCAAATTTATAGCTCTGAGTTCCTACATCAACAAATTGGAGAGATTTGAAACTCACAATTTTACGAAGCACCTGAAGCTCCTTGAAAAAGAGCAACAAGCCAAACCCCAATCCAGTAAACGAAAACAAATAATTAAAATTAAATCCGATCCATGCGGGTGACTCATGCCTGTAATCCTAGCTACTCAGGAGGCTGAGATGTGAGGATCACAGTTCAAAGCCAACCCGAGCAGGAAAGTCCCTGAGACTCTTATCTCCAATAAACCACTAGAAAACCAGAAGTGGTGCTGTAGTGCAAGTGGTAGAGCACTAGCCTTGAGCTGAAGAATACATGGAAAGCACCCAAGCCCAGAGTTTCAAGCCCCCAACTGACAAAAAAAAAAAATCCAAATTAAATGAATTAGAGTCCAAAAAAGAAACCATAGAAAGAATCAACAAAACAAAGAGTTGGTTCTTGGAGAAAAAAAAATTAATAAAATTGACAGACACTTAGCAAATCTTACCAGAAAGAGAAGAGAACAAATAAACCAACTGAGAGATAAGAATTGAAACATCACCACAGAAACAACCAAGATTCAGAACATTATGAGAATACTTCTCAAACTTTTATGCTAATAAGTTTGAGAATCTGGAAGAAATGGACTAATTTCTAGCAAATAATGACAAGCCCAAACTAAACCAAGATGATTTAAACCAACATAACAGACCCATACCAAGCATCAAAATAGAAATAGCAATAAGAGACATCCCACCCAAGAAAAACCCAGGACCAGATGGATTTACAAATAAATTCTACAAGGCCTTCAATGCAGAACTCACACCAATACTCCTCCAACTCGTCAATTAAATTGAAAGTGAAAGTTCACTACCAAACTCTTTCTATGAAGCCATCATAACCCTCATCCCAAAACCAGGCAGGGACTCATCAAAGAAAGAGAACTAGAGACTCATTTCTTTGATGAACATCTATGCAAAAATTCTCAACAAAATTTTGGCCAATTGACTTCAACAACTCATCAAAAAAATCATACACCATGATCAAACAGGATTCATTTCAGGGATGCAAAGCTGGTTCAATATATACAAATCAATATAATTCATCACATCAATAAGAGTAAGGATAAGAACCACATGATTATCACAATAGGTGCAGAGAAAGCATTCGACAAGATCCAACACCTTTTTATGATGAAAGCTCTGGAAAAACTAGGAATCCATGGAACATTCCTCACTATAATAAAGGCTGTGTATGACAAACCTAAAGCCAACATTATACTTAATGGTGAAAAACTAAAGCCATTTCCTTTAAATTCAGGAATGAGACAAGAATGTCCACACGCTCCACTTCTCTTCAATTTAGTATTAGAATGCCGAGCTAGAGCAATAAGACAAGATGCAAACATAAAGGGGATCCAAATAGGGAAAGATAAAGTAAAATTCTCCCTCTTTGCAGATGACATGATCTTGTATTTAAAGAACCCCATGAACTACACTCCTGAGTTACTCAAGCTGATCTGAAAGTTTGGCAAAGTAGCAGGGTATAAAATTAACCCTCAAAAATCAATGGCTTTTCTGTATGCCAACAATGAGAAGAGCATGGCTGAAATCAGGAAAGCAACTCCTTTTGTAATAGCCCCACAAAAAATAAAATACCTAGGAGTTAACTAAAGAAGTGAAGGACTTCTATGATGAAAACTTTAAAAACATGAAAAAGGAAATTAAGGCAGAACTAAGTAAGTGGGAAAAGCTCTCATGCTCCTGGATTGGGAGGATTAACATTGTGAAAATGGCAATACTGCCAAAGGCTATCTACAAATTCAATGTGATACCTATCAATATTCCAACCTCATTCTTCAATGAAATAGAAGAAGCAACCCCCAAAATTCACACGGAACAATAAAAGACCCCAAATAGCAAAAACAATCCTTAGCAGAAAGAATAGTGCTAGAGGAATATCAATACCAAACTTCAAACTCTACTACAAAGCCATAGTCATCAAAACAGCTTGGTACTGGACTGGCACAAGAACAGACCTGAGGACCAATGGAATAGAACCGAAGACCCAGAAAAGAACCCACAGACCTTTAGCCACCTAATCTTCAATCAGGGAGCTAAAAATAGAATAGAAGAAAGCCTCTTCAGTAAATGGGGCTGGCAAAAGTGGTTAAACACTTGTAGAAAACTAACGCTCATTTCTTATAAATCACCCTGCACCAGAATCAACTCCAAATGGATCAAAGACCTCGAAGTCAAAGCAGACACCCTGAAAACATTACAGGAAGGATTAGGAGAAACTCTAGAGCTCCTTGGCACAGGCCAAAAGGTTCTTAATAAAGACCCAGAAACACAACAAATCAAAGAAAGACTGGACAAATAGGATTGCATGAAGCTGCAGAGCTTCTGCATGGCAAAGGACATAGCTAGCAAGATCAATAGAAAGCCTACGGATTGGGAGATCTTCACTAGCCATATAACAGACAAGGGTCTCATATCTAAAATATACTGGAACTCAAAAAATGAAATCCCCCAACAACAAATCCTCAAAGAAACAACCGCCTGATTAATAAGTGGGCTAAAAACTTAGAGAATCTTCTCTGAAGAGGAAATAAGAATGGCCAATAGACACATGAAGAAATGCTCAACTTCTCTAGCCATAAAAGAAATGCAAATCAAAACAACACTGAGATTCCACCTCACTCCAGTTAGAATGGCTATAATCAAGAAATCTGATAACAACAGATGCTGTGGAGATGTGGCCAAAAGGGAACCCTACTGCATTGTTGGTGGGAGTGTAAACTTGTTCAACCACTCTGGAAAGCAGTATGGAGGTTCCTCAAAAACTCCACAGAGTTCCCCTATGACCCAGCAATCTCACTTTGGGGCATTTACCCAAATCATCACAAACAAGGCCATACAAAAGCTACCAGCACAACTATGTTTATTGCAGCATTATTCACCATAGATAAGACATGGAACCGAACCCAGATGCCCCTCAGTAGATGAATGGATCAAGAAAATGTGATACACACACACACATATAATAGAATTCTATGCCTCCATCAGAAAGAATGACACAGCCCTATTTGTTTGGAAATGTAAAGATTTGGAAAAATTATATTAAGTGAAGTAAGCCAGACTCAAAGAAACATAGGTCCCATGGTTTCCCTTATTTGCAGTAACTAGTATTTGTCTAGGACAAGCAGAAAAGTTCAAAGACTATGTACATATGACCGTATAAGATGTTGCTAAGCGAAATGAACCCCAAGATAAGGACACAAAAGGTTTTATCTTTGTTCCTATTGTTTTTAATGTACTTCTAATGTACTATGTGATTTTTTTGTATGTTCTTCCCCCATTGTATAACCCCTGGTTTCACTGTATTTGATTCTGGTACCCTACATCTTGTATATAGATTTTTCTAATTTGGGGAGGGGAAGGGAAATAACAAAATGCTGAAATAAGGATACAGGTTGACCCATTGTAAAAATGAGTTCAAGTCCCAGTACCAGCACAAAGAAGAAAGAAGGCTTGAACTCAGGGCCTGAGCACCATCCCTGAGCCTCTTTTTGCTCAAGGCTAGTATGCTGCCACTTGAGCTACAGTGCCACTTCCAGCTTTTTCTGTTTGTGTGGTGCTAAGGAATCGGACCCAGGGCTTTGTGCATGCTAGGCCAGCACTCTACCACTACGCCACATTTCCAGCACTAATGTGGAGAACATAATTCTTGAGGTAAATTATACGATTATAGCTCCACACTGGATGGAACTCTTGCTGGACACAAGTCTACTCATGGAGGGAGAGGGCAGAGATATTTAGAGCTGCTAAGCATTTTTTTCTATTATCTTTTTCTTGCTGACTTCAAGAAGGACATGTCCATTCTTATGTTGTCCTTATAAACGAGCTAATGTTCACTGGGTTTGGAAACTGTCCTATGAATGGATTTGCTTTCTTCATTTGTGTCTTAAAAGAAACAATCTAAATATTCGGCATTAGAGAGTATTTTTGACTATTGTTTTGTAGTAAAATTTCACTTAGCTCTCAGCTACTACTGTCTATGTTCTTTTCTGTATCACAGTAATCTAGAAACCTATAGAATATATTTTTATGATTCTATTTCCAATTGACTTCTTGTTAGTTTTGCCAACAGGAAACACTGGTGGAGAGACCACAATGTGGTGTGGGGAGGGAAAAGTCTTTTTTTTTTTCCTGACTGTGGGGTCTCTCCAGCAGCAGAAGGAACAAGACTGCAGACAACTCTTGGTTCTTAATTACATCTGTAGCAGTTTTTGCATTATTAATAAGACTATGGACTAATCAATGATAGCAGCACCTCTAAACATGGGCAGTAATAACACTGCTTGCAAGTCTATACCAAATGTAGTCTGTGGGCTCCAGCTCAGGAGGTACAGCTTTGTGGTCAATTGTTTGTAATTCTAGCCCAAATTCATTCTCTCCTTTCCATCCCCTTTCATTACAGCCTTTCTATTTTTTTTTTTTTAAAGAAATCTATTTCTCTCTTTGAATCTGGGTTGGCTTTGATCTTTACATTGAATAAAAGCATACAATGAAAATGCCAATGTGGTAGTGCCAAACTTAGCTGTAAAGAACTCCTGGGCTTCTTCTCACTGTCTTGGAACCCAGGAACTACTATGAGATGATTCCTAGACTTGTCTGTGAGACACCATGTGCATCACAGTCTAGCCAGCCCACTCGCCCCAGTCCCAGATGACACTCCAATATGTAAGGGAGCCCAGCCAAGATCAGGAAAGCCAACCTGTAGTCTGCCACAGATGCACTTGGGAGCTCAGCTGAGAGCAAGGAACTATCCAGAAAAGCTCAGTCTAAGCTGCTGACCTCAAAATTGTTTCTTAAATAAACTTAGTTATTGCAGGTAAATTTGCTGTACCTCAATAAATTTAGGGTGATTTATTACAGAGAAATAACTGATAGGCCCTCCTTAATCAATTTTGGTTTTTTTCCAGCCCATTTTTATACCTTTGTGATAAGTTATTAGCATTGAGTCATCTGCACCAAAACTATACAGTCATTTTGTTTCTCTGAGTAGACATTCAGAAATACTATTTCCGTACACTGGAATTCTATACAGTTTTACTAACTTTTTAATATGTATTTTCATAATTAGAGAAAGTTTTATTTATTATTTATATTTTATTTAGTTAGTACGGTTCCTGGGGCTTGAAATCAAGGTCTGGGCATTGTCCCTAAGCTTTTGTTTTTAACTGTAAGCTAGCACTCTACCATTTGAGCCAGTGCTACATTTCTGGCTGTTGGGTGGTTAATTGGAGATAACAGTCTCACAGATTTTTCTTTCTTCAACTTTCTTGGAAGGTGGATCTTCATATCTCAGCCTCCTGAGTAGCCAGGACTACAGGCATGAGCCATCAGCACCTGCCTGGTGCCTACATTTTGCACAAACATTTTTGCCATTTTCTAAGTCACTTATATCATGTTTATTGACCTTATTTTTGAAATCAAATGTTCAAACAAAAGACCTAGAATAGCCAAAACAATTCTAGGCAAAAACACAACATGGGAGGGATCTCAATGCCAGACTTCAAACTCTACTATAGAGCCATAATAACAAAGACAGCATGATACTGGCACAAAAACAGACACGAAGACCAATAGAATAATATAGAAGATCCAGAAATAAAACCACATGCCTACAGTCAGCTGATATTTGACAAAGGAGCCAAAGACATACAGTGGAAGAAACACAGCTTCTTCAACTACTGGTGCTGGGAAAACTGGGAGGCCACGTGCAGAATACTAAAAGTGGACCTCAGCCTGTCACCATGCACCAACATCAACTCAAAATGGATTAAAGACTTAACATTAAACCTGAATCTCTGAAACTACTGCAGGACAGAGTAGGAGAGACACTTGAATTTATAGGCACATGCAGGAACTTCCTGAACAGAGTCCCAGGGTCACAACAAATTGGAGAGAGACTTGACAAATGGAACTACCTTAAAATAAAGTTCCTGCACAGCTAAAGCTATAGCAACCAAGCTAGAAAGACAACCAACTAACTGGGAAAAAATATTTACCAGCAATATATCAGACAAGGGGTTAATATCCAGTATATACAGGGAACTCAAGAAACTAATCCCTCCCAAACCTAACAAACCAATTACTAAATTGGAAAGGGAACTAAAGAGAGACTTCTCAGAAGAAGAGATAAAAATGGCAAAGAAACACATGAGGAAATGTTCACCATCCCTGGTTGTGAAGGAAATGCAAATAAATACAACCTTGAGATACCACCTTACCCCAGTCAGAATGGCCCGCAACCTAAAGTCAGCCAACAACAAATGCTGGAGGGGATGCAGAGAAAGAGGAACCCTATTACACTGTTAATTATGTACACTTATACCATTTTGGAAAGCAGTCTGGAGGGTCCTCAGAAGCTAAATATTGACCTCCCTTATGACCCAGTCATACCACTTCTAGGCATCTATCCTGAACAACAGGAACCAGTATACAAGGACACATGCACCTCCATGTTTATTGCAGCACTGTTCACAATAGCCAGGATATGGAAACAACACAGATGTCGACCACAGATGAATGGATCAAAAAATTGTAGTATCGATACACAATGGAATATTATGCAGCCATTAGAAAGGACAAAATAATGGCATTTGCAGGGAAATGTATGGAGCTAGATGAAATCATGTTGAGCGAGGCAAGCCAAGAGCAAAGAGACAAATGGCACATGGTCTTCCTGATAAGTGGAGGTTAAATCCAAAATGTAAAGTGATACGACAAAATTAACAAGACTTAAGAAACAAAGGTCTTCCACTCATCTGGTCGAATCACTACTAAATAACCCCACGCTGCTTATCGCATATATGGTATATATGTGCACACCGGAGGGAAAGCAGGAGGACGACACAGAACTAGAGGGAATCAGGGAAAAACATACAACAGCGGGACCCATCAGCTGCAGTAGACATTGATCAAAATGAACTAAGCAACTCAATGGCAGCGATGGGAGGGAGGGAACAAGCTGAAAAGGGGGAACAGCTGATGCTATGCAAAACAAAAGAAATGTACATATCACCCAGTGTGGAAGAAATAACTGTATTGTCAAAGCTCATAGAACTCATAAATGTTATAGACCATGATAGACAATTTGCTCCATGAAAGTTAGAATGTGTTTGTGACTTTAACTGAGCATCACTATCCCACAATACTGTGAAATTTGGAAAATTATGTAACCACTTAATCACAATAAAAAAATTTGAAAAAAAGAATGCTTGGTAAAAATGTATGCATTATCCTGCCCATGTAATTGTAACCCCTCTGTACAGTATGTTCTCATATAAAATAAAATAAAATTTAAAAAAAAAATTTGAAAAAAAGTTCACTGATGTCAATACTAATACTTTCTATATAATGTGAATTAACTTACTTTTGTTAGACTCATTTGTTAGAGAATTTATCTTTCGCTGTATGTTAGCTAATAAGCCAATAAGTTACTGAAGCCAGAATAGATGATGTTCCAGGAAGGAAGTTTCCAAAAGGGAGGTGGTCTCTGTTTGGCCCTTGAGTATGGAGTTTGTGATGTTGTCACCAAATTAAAAAGAGAGAGAGAGAGAGTCTGAGGACATTTGAGGTAGAGACTATGGGAAAATGTTTATTAATAAAGCAAAAGAAAGATAGGACATGACCCAGACAGGGTGCAGGCACATGTGATAGATAACACATACCATAACTGCTCTAATACCGCAGGTATTTATGGTGGAGAAATAGGTTGGATTTTGGCTGAAATTTACTTCAAGATGAGTGCTCCCTTTGATCTAACACTTGGCACATTCCATCATTTCTATTGTTACATTATTTTATCACTGGTCCTAGAGATTTCAAGGTTGGTTTACTCATTAAACTTTGTTCAGTGATTTCTAGACATCCTTTCAAACAAAGGATGGGTTCTGTCACAAACTCCCTTCTGGACAGTATCCATCCTTGAGATAAGTGTTTTCTTTTGTAAATTCTTTCTGGGGCCAGAGGAGTCATTTTCCCAAGTGTTTGCTTTGTTTTTCCTCTCAGGATAAATGTCTTTAAAAAAAACAATATCCTTACTTAGTGTCTAGAGCACACAAGAGGGCAAGGTCAGAGAGAGAGAGAGAGAGAGAGAGAGAGAGAGCACTACTCTTTTATCCTTGAAAAAATGTTGCAGCTTGTCAGAGGGTGTAAGCCTTACAAAATATTGCGTATGTGCTTTTCTTCAGGCTATTCATTAATACAATTTTGTCTCTAAATTCCTTCCTGCTCTTCCTCATGCCTCATTTACCATTATCTACCCTGCCTCAAATACATTGAATGAATATATTAAAATTCCTTCTATCTAGTTACAATGGAATACCATTTAAACATTAGCACATATAGATATTTTATGACATAGGTCAAGTGAAATCTAGGCCAGTATGGTTGAAGCACAGCAGAACACTGAGTTCATTATCAATGAGTTAAATGTGGAATGAAGTCAATTCTTTTTTGTTAGAGTGGGCCTTATCAGTGAGCAATTAGTTTCTAATAATTGGGATATATCATATTATGATTGGAAATGTTTACTTAGCAACTCTTCTCATCAAGATTTGTACCCAAATAGGTTTTGGATTCAGATTGCTTGGTTCTTTCCTGGCCTCAGGCACTTAACAAGTTCTCATATCTGTAATATAGGGATAGCAACAGTACTTGCCTTATTGTCTTCACATAAGACTGTGTAGGTGAAATGTTTGAAACAATTCTGACAAAGTAGAAGCTTAATATTATAGCAACAGTTCATCACCTCCTAATTTTTGAAGTATAGATCTATGAGAGACCTCAAAGATGATCAAGTTGAATGTTTTTAACTGCAAGTAACAATCTATTAGTCAATTATGAAATCAATTTAAGACTTCCAGCATTTTAAGAAATCAAGACTAAAACAGATTACAAAATATCAGAAGGGATTATATGTAATAAGAATAAATGACTTGGGCTGGGAAGGTGGCTCAGTGGCAGAGTGCTTGCCTTGCACGTATGAGGCCCTGTGGTGCCACATGAGTAAAAAAAGCTAGAAGTGGTGCTGTGGCTCAAGTGGTAGGGTGCTGAAGAGCTGAGGGACAGTGCCCAGGCCCAGAGTTCAGGTCCCATGACTGACAAAAAAAAAAGAATAAATGACATGAAGTATTATGGTGCTCTGTGTGTGTGTGTGTGTGTGTGTGTGTGTGTGTGTGTGTGTGTGTGTGTGTCTACTAAGTCAATATGGAACATTTCTTATAAGTCATGGTCAAACTGATAAAGAAAAAAAAACAAAACAAAAAAACCCTGATCTTTACTAGTCCTTTGATTCTAGAACTGAATAAAGTGGATCCCAGATAAGTGAGGTGATTAACCCAAGGTTACTCAGTCTTTCATGGTTAGATGTTTCCTTGGTGTTATTTTAACTTCTAATGCTAAGCCCTGCTTGTAAAAACACTTCCATTACATTAACCCCAACTATGCCTCTTGTTAGTTGTCAATTCAGTCCCTCTGGGCTCCTCTCTCATTATCTATAATTTGGGGGAAAATAACTGCTGAGTAGAAAGAAAATGTTGATTTGGGAAAGATAGGTGAGAATGTTGGAAGGGGTGACAGTGATCAAGACACATTGTATTCATAAACTGCTTTGTTGAATGACAACTCCTTTGTATAACTACTTAAAAATAATAGAAAGAAAGAAAACCTTGGGAGAAATAAAAGCAAATTGTGGCTCTACCATTCACTGACATTTCTTTTTTGTGTGGTAAAATACACCTAACACAATTTATTATTGTAACCATTTTCAAGAGAGCAGTTTAAGGGAATTAAAATCATTTACATTATTGTGCAATCATTTGTACCATTCACCTCCTGAATGCTCTTGATCTTCTTAAGCTGAAACTCTCCATCCATAAACAATAACTACCGATTTTCACTTCCCCACAGTCTCTGGGAACCATCCTTTTGCTTTCTTTCTCCACACATTACCATTTTCTGGCCTTTTAACCTGAAACAAGGCAATTTCATTTCCCTAATCTTACATGTAAAGAGATGAAAACTTTCTAAGTTACAGTTTATCAAAATATCTGGAATATACAACTAATGGCAGCTGGAGTTATATACATGAAAGGCTTTGTAAACTACAAAGTACTACAAACATGTGAGCTATATTGGTTACAATTATTATTTTTTGGGGGGGTCCAGTCGTGGGGCCTGAACTCTGGGCCTGGGCACTGTCCCTCAGCTCTTCAGCTCAAGGCTAGCGCTCTACCACTTGAGCCACAGTGCCACTTCCGGCTTTTTTTGCTTATGTGGTGCTGAGGAATCGAACCCAGGGCCTCATGCATGCAAGGCAAGTGCTCTACCACTGAGCCACCTTCCCAGCCCACTGGTTACAATTATTGTATTCTTATAATACTGCTTCTAAGGAGGACCTCAAATTTCGGCTTCTCATGTAAGGTTCTAGAATAGAAATTATATATTTTTCTATCAACATAATACCATTATTTAACATCAAAATATGTTAATAATATTACTAAGCTTGTTTCCTTTCTTTGAAAAGAAAAACAAATCAATTTTTCTTTATAAGAAAATTATCTGGGGGCTGGGAAGGTGGCTCAGTGGTAGAGTGCTTGCCTTGCATGCATGAGGCCCTGGGTTCGATTCCTCAGCACCACATAAGCAAAAAAGCCGCAAGTAGCACTGTGGCTCAAGTGGTAGAGCGCTAGCCTTGAGCTGAAGAGCTGAGGGACAGCACCTAGGCCCAGAGTTCAGGCCCCACAACCAACCCCCCCCCCCCAAAAAAGAAAGAAAATTATCTGAAAAATCTTTTCACTAAATGAGTGGTTTTATAGTTTAGGTAAAATTTAGTTATTAGGCAAAGTACACAAAGAAAAATTATACTCTATGATTTTCAGTGGTGCTAGGGATTTAAAAATGATAAATTATAAATGTGTGAGGGGTTTTATTTTATATCCCACAAACTGGCAATATTTCTGATAGGAAGGTCAGATACTATGAAAGACCTTTCTTCTTTGAGTAAAGACATTGACTGATTTTATAGTATATGTAAACACGTCTGTCTATGCTTGTAGACCAGCCACTTCTCTGTCCTGATAAGTAAAATATTTCAAATTTTTAAGATGTAATAGTTAAACTAGGAGCCAACGGCTCACACCTGGAATCCTAGCTACTCAGGAAGCTGGTATTTGAGGATCTCTGTTTGAAGCCAGCCTGGGCAGCAAAGTCCCTGTGAGACTCTTATCTCCAATTAACCCTTCAGAAAGAACTGAAAGTGGAGCTGTGGCTCAAAGTGGTAGATCACTAGCCTTGAGCAAAAGAGCTCAGGGCCAGTGCCAGGCCCTGGGTCCAAGCCTATAACAGACAAGAAAAAAAAAGAATAGTTAAAAAGAAATAATGTCATGCAAATAGAGACTATAACAGTCACCAGAAGAAAATATTTCTAAATTAATAATTTAAGGCCTATTTTTAAATAAGAACTTATTCGCACATATATTAGCCTGTTTGCAAATTAAAAGAATAAATTTGCTTAAATAAAGAAAAAATAATGAATGATTCAAGATGAGGGAGTAAAATTAGCATTTTTCTGATTGTTTGGTTTTCATGATTCTTTGTTTTCATTTGTTTAGACCATTATTGGGGTTTGCAGTGAGGGCCTTATACTTACTAAACAAGTGCTATATCACTCAAGCCATGTCCCTGCTCCTGAGTATATTAAAAGTTATGGCCTATACACTAAAGAAACAAGGAACTTTTTTCCAGTGGAAAACCATACTCACAAAAATTATATATTTAGTGTGAACCCAGGAATTTATACTGAACAGGCACAGGTGGTACATGCATACGCCACATATGTATATGAGAGTATGTGTGTTTGAATGTATGTGTGTATTTGTTCATCTTTTAGTAGTATAAGTTTAGGAGCCACTCAGTGTCTACCAGCTGGAGATTGATTTATAAAATTTGAACAAGAAAATGCTTTACAACTATGAGAAGATTTTTTTTATGTTCTGATATGCTACCTACTCTAAAAAACCAGGTCCTATACAGTGCATATGCTAACTTCTAGGTTAAAAAAATGAGAAAATGTGAGTGCTTCTTTTTTTTAAATTTCTTGCTGGAACAAAAGTAAGCAAACAATGCTCGGTCTCTCAAAACTGGACACAAAAAGAATAAAATTTCTCCTTCCCTTTGTATAAGGCAATGAGCTAATAATAGAAAACAAATTTTTTCCCAGTCCTTATTAGTGGGTTCTGTCATCTGTTGAGATATGAGCTAGTTGTTGAGAAAGTCAATGTGTAAATGTAAGTCACACAGACATCTATGTGTGGCAATGCCAGATGTAAATCATCACTGTGTAATGCCTTCCTCAGGGTTTATATTCATGTAGCCATGGTAATAAGAAGATTCAAATTCTTGAACCAAACTACATCAAATATAAAGGCATAAGGTACTGAACAGAAACTACTATATGCAAAGATACTGATCATGAGAGGCAGGCACCACAGAACCAGACCAGTCTGGAAAAAAACTACTGAACCCCTCCATCTAAACTAATAAAGCAGACATGGCAGATGGCCTTTCACTCCAGGTAAAGGAATTTCAGTCCAGGCTGGCCCTGGGGCATCAATTCAAGAGTAAAATACAAAAGGGATTAGAGGTGTGGTTCAAATGATAGAATATCTTGCAAGAGGGAGGTCCTGAGTTTAAACCCCCAGTACCAACATGAAAATATGGAGACAATTCCTCTACTCCTTATAGATACTGAACTACCTTTTTTAAAATTTATTTATAAATCAAATCAGTCTCTTGATAATTGTATGACTGAAGTCAGTTTACTCAGCTCAGCTCCTCTGAGTCCCTGCATTTGTAACACGGAAGGTAGTAGCTGCTGAGTAGAAATACCATATTGCATAGCAGAACAAAACACTTCATGGGGATGAGTTCATTGTTTAGGTAAACCACATACCAGAAGATTCTTATTTCATTGTGCTACCTTACGATACTGGGACAAATCCCAATTTTTTTGTTTAGTTGCAGTCAGTAAGAGATCAGAATAAATGATGTTGAAATGCTAAAAAAAAAAAAAAAGTTTCTTGGCATGACACAGTGAAGGTATCTGAAGATTTAGGAAGATAGAAAGTTTGTTGGGGATTTATTTTATTTATTTATTTATTTATTTTAGTTCGGTTGTGGGGCCTGAACTCTGGGCCTGGGCGCTGTCCCTCAGCTCTTCAGCTCAAGGCAAGCGCTCTACCACTTGAGCCACAGCACCACTTTTGGCTTTTTTTTCTTTTTGCATATATGGTGCTAAGGAATGGAACCCAGGGCCTCAGGCATGCAAGGCAAGCACTCTACCACTGAGCCACCTTCCCAGCCCCTTGTTGGGGATTTATTATGCATTACCTATTTACCCATTCAGCTCACACAGTTTGTTGGACTTGACTATTCTTGGGCTTCTGCCACAATCTCTACCAATAGTGTGTAAGATACATAGACTGTGTGAGCCAAGATCTCAGTTTATCAAATAGGTAAATCACAAAAACAATTAGAAAAAATCCACTACTAGTTTACTGGCCCTTTCCAGACACAGAACAATTAACACACCCTTTCCAAGAACAGAGTAAATGGCACCTAATGGTTTGATTACGAGTGATTCATTAATGATTAGAGACAGCTAATGCCTACTAGTCTTGAAAGCTAGTGGAAGAATTCCATACTGCTTTGTACTGATGATTACTTGAGTTTGGCAATTACGCTAGGTATTAAGCACCAGCCTCAAGTTGCATGAAATTGCCATAAAGACGTAAGTACATTGTACCCTAGGTCCAAAATTATATATTGGGTCAGTGAACCTCAGCTGGGGTAATTTTGCCAACCATAAAATATTTAGTAAACTCTTAGGCACTTTTAATTGTTGAAAGTAAGAGAATGATGGAAGTGGCACTGTGGCTCAGTGGTAGAGCGCTTGCCTTGCATGCTTGAGGCCCTGAGTTTGTTTCCTGAGCACCATATAAGCAGGAAAAAAAGCCGGAAGTGGCTCTGTGGCTCAAGTGGTAGAGCGCTAGCCTTGAGCCGAAGAGCTGAGGGACAGTGCCCAGACCCAGAGTTCAAGCCCCACGACTGACAAAAAGAGAAAGAAAGAAAGAAAGAAAGAAAGAAAGAAAGAAAGAAAGAAAGAAAGAAAGAAAGAAAGAAAGAAAGAAAGAAAGAAAGAAAGAAAGAAAGAAAGAAAGAAAGAAAGAAAGAAAGAAAGAAAGAAAGAAAGAAAGAAAGAAAGAAAGAAAGAAAGAAAGAAAGAAAGAAAGAAAGTTTTCCAATAAAACTTTATTCACAAAACAAGTATGGGCCAGATTTAACCTACTACAATCATTTGCCATCCCTCAATATGGAGATTAGCTTGAATGCTCTTGCTATAGTGTTTTGTCATTGATCATATAATACTAATCCATAATAATTTTATTGCTGATAATATTTTTATTTTGCAGTGACCCCTTCAGTTACATTGAGCTAAAAAAAAAAGAAATGAATTTCATGAATGACAAACTACTGACTTGCCATTTCTCAAGAAAGTTGATTATGGACATATAATGTGCACAACATTTTAAGAGACATTTATCATCTACCCTAGGAGCCAAATTAATATCATTCACTGACTATATAAACAGAGACACAAATATGTGAGAGATAGGTAAACAATCTAATTTGCAACTCATTAGCCAATTTAACAAGCCTAAGGCTGAAGACAATTTAACATGTCTTAAGAAGGTACTCCATCACTTGCTAGAGAATAATTTTTTAAACTTTGTTTTCTCAGAAATGGTCTTGCTATTAAGCTTAGGCTGACCTCTAACTTATGTTCCAACTGCTTTAGCATTCCAATTGTAAACATTATTGACATGCACCATCACATCTAGTATAATATAACTTTTAATTTAAGGCAAATCATAATTGTCCAAAATTAGTGCCATTTGTTTTTATTGTGAAAATGTGATGGTATTATGTTTGAGCAGAACTTTACAAAGAATGTGTGCTCAATTCGATATCAGTGATACTGTATGCTTCAAATTAAAAAAATGTCTATTGCAATGATTTAATTTTATTTTCATTCCATTCATGGAATTAATCCAATTTTTTTAGAAACTCTGTCAAAGGGGAAAATACATTGGGTATCAGTGGTTCACGCCTGTAATCTAGCTACTCAGGAAGTTGAGATCTGAGGATTACTGTTCAAAGCCCCGGCAGGAAAGTCCGTGAGACACTTATCTCCAAATAACCATCAGAAAACCTGAAGTGGTGCTGTGGCTCAAGGGGTAGAGCGCTAAGCCTTGAGCTGAAGAGCACAGGGACAATGCCCAAGCCCAGAGTTCAAGCTCCACAACTGACAAAAACAAAGCCAGAAGTGGTGCTATGGCTCAAGTGGTAGAGCACTAGCCTACCACCAAATAAAAAGGGAAAATATGTAGAGCCTTTGTTTTTCCAGTCCTGGGGTTTGAACTCAGGGCCTGGGTGCTGTCTCTGAGCCTCTGTGTTCCAGGTTAGCACTGTATCACTTGAGCCACAGCACCAGAAAAAAAATGGCTCAATAGCTATGTGCATATGACCATATAAAACCATGCTTATTGAAATAAACACCAAGAAATAGAAACAGGAATTCATTTTATTGTACTGTTTGCAGTTATTTCTTTTTTCTTACTTTTTCCCTTATGGTTTATTCCCTGTTGTTACTGTTTTTTTATTTCTGTACCCTTTGCCTAATATATAAATGCATCTAATTTGGGGAAGGGAAGGGAAATTACAGAAATGGTGGGACAAGGGTTACATCAATTTAACAGTAATATTCACTAGACATGTTGGAAATGAACTTTACAACGTGGGGGGAGAGAAGTCAGGATGGAGGAAAGTGGGAGAAAATGAGGGAGGGGGTAACGCCTTTCAAAAAGAAATGTACTCATTACCTTACTTATGTAACTATAACCCCTCTGTGGCTGCAATGCTTGGTAAGAAATGTACACATTATCCTGCCCATGTAACTGTAACTCCTCTGTACAGTATGTTCACAAATAAAATTAAATTAAATTAAAAAAAAAAAAAAAAAACCCCTCTGTACATTACCTTTACAATAAAATTTAAATTTACAAAAGACAATGAAGGAATTATCTTAGTACCTAGGGTTTAAAAAATTCTACGTTCTTTAGTTAAAAAATTATTTATGTTGACAGGGCTGGTGGTTCACACCTGTAATGCTAGCTAGTAAGGAGACTGAGATCTGAGGATCACAGTTCAAAGCCAGCCTGGGCAGCAAAGTCAGTGAGATACTTATCTCCAAGTAACCACCAGAAAAACGGAAGTGACACTGTGGCTCAAGTGGTAGAGTCCTAGCCTTGAGCTGAAGAGCTGAGGGACAGTGCCCAGGCCCAGAGTTCAAGCCCCACAACCTACAAAAATAAATTATTTATGTTAAGGAGGTTTTCTTTTCTTTTTTTTTTTTTCTTTTTTCTTTTGGTCCAGTCGTGGGCCTGAACTCTGGGCCTGGACGCTGTCCCTCAGCTCTTCAGCTCAAGGCTAGCGCTCTACCACTTGAGCCACAGCGCCACTTCCGGCTTTTTTCTTTTCGCTTATGTGGTGCTGAGGAATCGAACTCAGGGCCTCAGGCATGCAAGGCAAGTGCTCTACCACTGAGCCACCTTCCCAGCCCCAAGAGGTTTTATTTTCTTATAGCTAAAAAAGCTGAGCAATTTTTAGTTTATACCCAACTTTAAGATCTCTATGCAGGAAAATCCTTCATATAATAATATGATAAATAAATACATTAAAAGGGGAAATATTTCACCATTACTAATTGTATCAAACATTTAATTGAAACTTCACTGTCGAGGACATTTTGTGTTATAATATAAAAGTAATTTTTTAAGGTGGGCACCATGGCTCATACCTGAAATACTAACTACTCAGGAAACTGATATCTGAGAATAGAGGTTTGAATCATGGAGACTTTTAACTTCAATTAGCCGGCAAAAAGCTAGAAATGGAGATATGACTCAAGTGGTAGATCTCCAGCTTTGAATAAAAATGCCTAGCAAGAAGAAGATGCCCTAAATTCAAGCCCCAGTACTGGCACAACAACAACAACAACAACAACAAAACTGTAAAGCATAGTATCATGACAAAGACTAAGGGTTTTGTTCTTGGATAAAGGAAGATGTCTATGAAGAAATATACTTGGAATTGGTTCATATGTATACACACCCAAATGATCTATAATATTATTTAAAATCAAAACAAAAAAGGCAATTGTCAAAATGTACAGATTATACACACAGAGATTAGCTGGTATGTAAAATACATGACAAAATTGATGTTGAATACAAAAAACAGTTTTAGCATGACAGTATGATGTGGTTTCCTGAAAATAGAGGAAAAATTCATAGAGGGAAAACTGGGGAGTAAAAAAAAGATTTTAGGTACATTACAGTAGTCTAGTTTGTATTTGGACCTCCTTCTCTAGAAAATAATCATAGATAGGTATTATCTGAGGTAAAATTTCTATGGAAATAAAATATTCAAGCATCATTTAAATGAACTAAAATTTACATTCCCCATATTTCGGTTTTCTGATAACTACTGTATTTTTTTGGGGGGTCCGGTCATGGGGCCTGAACTCTGGGCCTGGGCGCTGTCCCTCAGCTCTTCAGCTCAAGGCTAGCGTTCTACCACTGAGCCACCTTCCCAGCCCCTGATAACTACTGTATATGTCTTGTGTACATAGCACAATTGTTTTCCTGTGATTTGTGTAAGAAGCCGTTCTGATCTTTTAACTTCACATATGAAAAAATAGACCACAAAACAATATTCTTAAGTATTTGCTGTAGGCTTCTTGCTAACCTATACAGAAAGCACTAAGGCTATTAGGAAATATAAGAGATGGAACGGGTCACTAATGAAGAAATAGATCATCCCTCTCTGCTGTTCTGAGGCGTTGTTGAGATGACTGTAATAACACGTTCACTGCAAAGGTCATCAGACTCCAAATACAAAGTCACTTAAGAGCTGATAAGTAGAAAAAGACATTTTCTAGTCCTTTACCACTCTGCCATGTTCCTCCTGGTAGACCTGGTTTTCCACTGCCCAATGATCCACTACCTCTTCCCAAGAGTATCCTAAACTCCTATAGGAGTGTTTCTTCCTCATTAGGGTGGACTTGGTTGAAGCTCATTTTAGGTTCCTGTGTTATTATCATTTGGAAGCCAAATACATATAGTCTTTCTTTGCCTTGCTTACTTTAAGAGTAAGGATGGAGAAATTGACCTGAGCTTGACTACTACTGTGATTTTTTCCTAAGAGTTTGGATATTAAGCAATTGATGCAAAGAAACAATTAGAGGATGCAGCACTTCAGAGTTACTTCCAACCTTAAGTTGGTGACTATGGATTCTGTAGGCTATGCCTATTAAAACAACTTTGCTTCCTGCAGACTCCTAAACCTGATATATCAGCTTTCTGTTTTTAGTTAAGCAAAGCTTATTTTCTTTTACTTGTGAACAGGGGACCTAAATAACATGTCCTCTTTTGGCAGTGCTTTTCCTTCCATCCCTCTCAAGTTAATTACTCTATCATCTGCCATCTTGCTTGTCTCTCAGGAAGTCAATCTTCACTAAATGTAATTTACATTAAGATGCTAAGGACTCAGTATATTACTCTTCCCAAGAGTCCTACAGGGATTTTCAAAGAGAAGGTGGTAGACAAGACTTACAGGGGAGAGATGTTCAGATATTTGGTTTCTGTATGACTATAGAGTGAAATGCTACCATGTTTGAATATTTTACAATGTGAGTGTTACTATGCTGGATGACATTTCTTTTCTTTTTTTTTTTTAACAGAAGCCCAATAACAGTATTTCCAAGAAAGTTTAATTAAACTCCTTAAAAACCTATGCTTTAAATATTAAAAAAGCTGACATTATTGGACTTATCATTTCACCATAGTAACAAGAGCTGAAGCTTTGTAGTAGCTGCTCCTCTTAACTGTTCATGTGCTTTCCAGTTTAACAAAGCCCCACCCGCACTGCCTATTATCTTATTCCCAATGCCTCTGACTTAACAGTACCTCTGTGGCCTCTGTAGTCATGAGAGAATTTCTACCGTGATTTCAGTATCCTGCTGTGCTTCTCTGAGCAATTGCTTCATTATTTTCCTGAGTGTTGTGAATTAGATAACACCACATCTCCTCCTTAACTCCACAAATACACAGACAAATTTGCAAGTCAATTGCAAGAGACCATATGTCTTTTATATATTTAATGCTATGCCAGATTCAATAGTTTCCCCATCTTTATCTTGAACTCTTTAGTTACTTACAATATTTTGTAGAAATTATATCTAAAATCTTTTTTTGGGCACAAAGTCATACATTCTGTTTTTTTGTATCTATTAGGAGTGATTTCTAAGAACACGAAGCAAGCCACGATCTACTGAACCCAAATAACTCATTCTCTTCTCCATTTTATGAAGGATGATCAAGAAGCAAAAGGTAGTGTTAAACAAAAGAAAATCTCCCACCATTTAACGTATAGGTAAGAAGTATCTTCAGGCTCTAACTCTAGAAGCGCTGAAAAACTTAACCCTGGCAGAAACCAGTAAGAGGGAGAAGGATGTGGCTATAAGTGATGCATAAAGGATTCCTTGTGGGACAACTATTCTGTGTGTAGACCATAGTAGTGTCACATAAAATTGCATGGAAATAGACACACACACACATATGTACACCCGTGTAAAAAAGCTGGTAAAACTTGAATAAGCCAAGAGGAAGTGTACTCATTACCTCACTCATGTAACTGTAACCCTCTGTATAGTATCTTTACAATAAAAAAAAAAAATGTCAAAAAAAAAAACTTGAATAAGCTTGATGACTGTTTATCATTGTCAATATTCTGGTTGTGACACTGTACTATAGTTAAGCAAAAATGTTATTTTTGAGGGAAATGAGGTAAAGAGTATATGAGACCTCTTCACAATGACATATAAATCTACAGTTAACTCAGAATAAAAAAGTAAAGAAAATACCATTATTTACACAGAAGTCTTTTTTGTTTCAAGACAATGACTCTCATATTCAAGCAAAAGGAGCCCAGTGAAAATTAATAGTCCAGCTTACCTAGCCTCAGAAATCATGCAGTGTCATTTCTGCCATAGTCACAGTCCTCCCCAGATTTCAGAGTCATGAACATAGATTGTATATCTTGGTATAGAGGTGTCAATATTATAGTGGAATTATTGGAACATGCTGGAAGAGATATATTGTTGTGGCCATCTTTGGAATATATTTTAGAGCAAGTCCTGACCCAGAGTAAATGTTCAATACATAGTTTAACAAATGAAAGGAAGACAACTAACCAAAGATAGCCATGCTTTCTTACTTCTTCTTGTAGCACCCACATGCTTTTCACTGTCTTACTGAGTAAAGACTTTCAGTTCTATCTTTTGAGGGCTTGATTCTCAGAAATAGGTTAACATTTCTTGTTTTAGCGTGCACCAGTCCTGAGGCTTGAACTCAGGGCCTGGGCTCTGTCTCTGAGCTTCTTTTGCTCAAATCTATGGCTCTACCATTTGAGCCACAGATCCACTTCTGGCTTTTTTGGTAGGTTAGTGGAGATAAAAGTCTCACAGACTTCCTGCCCTGGCTGTGTTTGAACCACGGTCCTCAGATCTCAGCCTCCTGAGTAGCAAGGATGTAGTTGTGAGCCACTGGTACCCAGCTGGTGTTCTTTCTCTAGAATAAAGTAATTTAACCATGGTAACCATAAAAGTGTCAACTTTATGAACTACATTTTTTAAATATCCCTTTCATATATATGGTTAGGATGGATTATAGGAGACAGTCTTACATGAGATTTGGAAAGTGAGGAAGAAAAAAAATAATCATATTGTAACTGGCAAACACAGTCACTAACCTGATAACTCACCTAGTTGGAGTGAGACAGCAGCTGACTTTAACTATTACACCATCCCTAGCTCATCTTTCAGCAGCTTCTACTCTGGTTGAAACTCAATATGGGCTTTCAGACAATTTTTCTTAACTTCAGTGTCTGCTTGTGAGTTCCATCTCATTCTTGCTTTGCTTCATATCATATCCATCTTCCCTTCCCATCACTGTCTGACCTGAGGCCTTCAAACTTAAGCGTTACAAGCAAAGACAACAACCATACAAAGATCACTTTTTTTAGCTTCTACTATTGATAAAGGGCAAATCCATGTGTGTGTGTGTGTGTGTGTGTGTGTGTGTGTGTGTGTGTGTGTGTGTGTGTGTGTGTGTGTACACAGTGGTTTATCTTCTCTGACTGAACCTTATATAATATGGAATTTGGCATCAGAAACCTCAAATTCATATATTTAAATTTCTATACATTTTAATGAATTTTTTGCATTCATCTAGCATTCAACAAATATTTTGTCCAGTCTGATCTTCATGTAGCTCTATTCTATTCCATTCTATTCTATTCTCTTTTCTCTCTTTTTGTGTCAACACCAGGGTTTTATACTATCTCTGGGCTAGCTTGCTCATAGCTGGCACTTTAGCCTTGCCTCCAGCCTGGCTTTTTGCTAATTGGAGATGGAATGTTGAGGACTTTCTGCCTGTACTGGCTTTGAATTTCAAATCTCCAAGTCTCAACATTGTGAGTGGGTAGGATTATAGAAGTGAGCCATCAATAAAGATTTTTCTTTGAGATTGAGATGGTCATTTTTTTCTAACTTTTGGCATTTTTGAAAGAACTGCTAAAATAAATAAGAAAATAAAATTTTATAAGACCAGAAACTCTATTTCCCATGTAAACAAAGGGATGTAAAATACAAGGTTTTGTAGGAATAATTTCTCTTTATCCGGGGACGCCTAAAGGTTTCATGGAATGTTGGAATTTCAAGCCATGGAAAAGATGTTTTGGTTTTATGCAGAAAAGAGGAAGAAGCATTCTGTAATCCTATTATTTGGCTTTCATGTATTCTGTGTCTCATGAAGTACCACCTCAAGAGCAAAAGAGAGGAAAACCAAATAAGAAAACAAAGAACCTTCTTCTCCCTCCCTCCCTCCCTCCCTCCCTCTCCCCCACATATACCCACATGCTCACACTCCTGAGGTTGAGTATTCCTTACTTGTCTGCTGGTGGGGGGTGGTTGATTAGGTAATTTGTCCAAAATGATCTCCATTGAGCCATCTTTTGATAGTCTTACTGACAAGAGTTACTTAGCTGCTTTTAGACTGTATAAATCACAATTTAAAAATCGGTTGTACAAAGGGAAATATTACTATGACTCATTTTTCCTTGAAGACAGATAAACAGCCACTCATGCACTTTTAGAGAGCTCACAGATGCTGTGTAGGTACATCTATTTTGCAATTTAAATATTTCATTTTTATGACTGATATTAAAAGCCTAGTGCTACAGGATCTGGAGGACCCTTAGACGTAGGTTTATTGGAGTACCTGGAATTCATTTTTATACCTGAATCTTTAAAATGTTGAAAACACATAATTTTGCCAGACTAAGTCTTCACACATCAAAGCATACAAAAATTTCTTAAAAGTCCATGTAAGTTTTTGTCTAAATTGAACCAAAGCACTATATATACAGAGCTCACACTGCTGATACACACTGGAATGACCATTGCAAATATACTGACAAATTTTCATACTGGTTGGTCAAGAGATGCTGTTTTGGGTTCTAAAACAGTTGTTACCCCCAAAACCACCTATCATCTTCCCCTCAAGACCCCAGATAGCACTCTTTGATCTTAGCACATGAGGCTTCCTTCAGGACCCTGCTCGAACAGTGGGTGGTAATTTTATCTGACATTTGTACTATATATCTGCTACACACAGACAGAGATGGGTTGGCATAGAAGTTGTAATATTTAACTTTGAGTCCTTGTTTACCATCCCCAGGCCTCAGTCTGGTCAGTTAATAAAATGAGGATTTGGATAAGACCCTATCTAATGACCCTCTGAGATTCTATGACTTGGAAACATCTAAACATTTTCTATATGCAGTTAGAGGTTTTTGGTGTCTTACCCTGAGAAAAGAGTGGTTAAATGGAGTCGGATAGCTAATTCTAAAATGCTGGGCAAGCCCTGGGACTTGTCAAAAAAGGCAGCAGAAATAAAACAGAGCATTGCATAAAATCCTACACAATCACACTGAGAAATTTATTTGCAATTATGATTCTGAAACCTTCAAAATTCATGTAGTGGATAATACCCACACAAGGGCAGCTAAAATGACCGGACAATAGAGAACCTCTCTTGGAAGGTATATGAAAAGATTTAGTTAGGATTCTTCTGTTTGAAATGGCAAGGGTGAATAGAAGATAGAATACCAGAGTTTGTTGACATTTTTTAAGGAAATGGAAGGTGAACAGTGACTCATTTCCGACATCTGGAAAATAGCTCTTGAGAGAAGTAAACTTAAAGTCTTCTAATCATTGCATGTTAAGTTGGGGTTGTGTGCTTATGTAATTCCCAAAGTACTAAGAACTTTGTTTACCGATTTAAAATAGGCAGATATTATTTCATGATGATAAATCTATAGAACCTATGCAGACACAATAGTGTCAAGGACGATAATACTAACTTCTAAACATTCAGGGCCACTGTTCAGAAAAAAAAGATGAGACAAAAATGACACTGCTTTGCTTTGTACCCCTGTTTTGGTTCTCTTTATTTTCTTGTTATTATCTTATAAAAATAATACATGGCCATTTTCAAAAAGAAAATTCAGCCAAGTGCTGGTGGCTCACTCCTATAATCTTAGCTACTCAGGAGGCTGAGATTTGAGAATCACGGTTAAAAGTCACCCAGGCAGGAAAGTTTGTGAAACACTTATTTCTAATTAACCACCAAAAAATGCAAAGTGGTAGAACACTAATCTTGATTTTTTTAAAAAAGAGCTCAGGGACAGCACCCAGACCCTGAATACAAGCCCTCTGGCTGGCAAAAAATAATAAATAAATAAAGAGAGAGAGACAAGAAAAGAAAATTCCCAAAGTTCAAAAGATTATGTAATTCAAATTTAAAAAATTCCTCTGCCAATATTTCTTTCCCAAGGGACAAGTGTTTGTTTAATCATGAATATATATATATATGACTTTATTTCTTTTTAGTGGCTGTGAAATATTTCATTGTATGACAAACCATAATTTACTTACTAAGTTTATTTATTTAATAGTTAACTTACTACTATTTATTTTAAATTAATTTATTTAAAATGTTTAGGATGGTTTTAACATTTGCCACATTTTCGATGTTACAATGAACGTTTTTGTACCTTGATTCATGCAATCGTCAAGGTGCTCCTATAAGATAGCTTTCTGGAAAAAAGTACTGTTCCTTAAATGATGTCCCATGATACACTTTGATAAAAATGGTAAAATTAGTCTTTCAGTGTAGGCTGAATGCTTCACTTTCTCCACTTTTTCACAATCACACAAAATTTACGTTTCCATGTTTTTATGTATCTTTTCCTGGCTAAACAGAAAAGTACTCATTCAAATATATTACTACTCTCCTAAGAGCAGATGTTATGAGGATAGCAAAGTGATATAAACAAGCCTGGGAACTTGGAGAAATGCCTTATAGAAATATCTCTGTTGACCAATTGGAGAAGATCATCGAGAGTTTTGTGTTAAATTTCATTTCTATATTTGAAACAAGATATTTGATCTGATTTTTATTTATTTATTTTTCTTTTATTCTACATTTAATTAGAAAAGAGTACACAGGGACAGAACGAAAGCTATATATAAAATCATCACAATCAGAGTTTGAGTTGAATAAAACACTGATAAATTTCATTTCTGTCGACCTGATTATTATATAGAACACAAAATGGTTATTTCTTTGCCTAATGCTCTCACTGCTTGTATAAAGTAAAAAAAAAAATTAATAGAGCATGTCCCTTTTAGTTCTGTGACTAGTTTCAAGCAGCTAATTATATCAAACAATATAGGTTATTTGAATTCAAAATTGGAGAGGTAAAGGCATTCCACATTCCAGAATAATATATGTTACTGAGAAGTAGGGCCTCACATTTGTGGAGTAAATCTCTAGTTGGGAATATTTCAGCACCAGAAAGCAGATAGGAGTGTATTTGATGGAGTGGGTCTGGAAGGAGATGTAGATGAGGTGTATGCATGTGTGTTGAGCAGGCAGGGAATTGATCCATGAGTTGCTGAAATCTCCTTACTGTCCCTGATTATACAATCTGGTAAAAGAATGCTAGACCTTGCTAGTTAACTGATGGCAAGGAATAGAACTTCCCTCCTTCTGTTTCAGTTTACAGCATATAGACCAAGATTGTCACAGGTAGAATGATAACCTGGGTGTCAAATGCCTAATCCAGTCTTCCCCATGCTCTACACAATGTCCATCTTGCTTCATCCCAGCAACACAAGTCTTTGTAGGTCAAATCAAAAGGAAGGTGTTTTTCAATCAGGAATGTGAGATCTAAGCTAGAAATTGCAGCTCCCTGGCACTCTGGGTTTTTATTACCATGGCTACGCTTCCCACACCCTGTGACCATGGATATTCACTGGCTCACAGTACCTTAGCATTTGAACATCATGCAACATTTTGAAGCCCTAAGTAATCAGAAGAATTGTTTGCAGAACCAATTCCTATACAAAACAAATAAATAGGAATTTCTTCTTTGGCAAAGTTGCTAACTTGTTTATTTCAAGGGGTAATTATGTACCAACCAAAAATACAGTGATAAAGAAACTCCCTGTATTTGAATTTTAAAAGCCTTCAACAGGGTTAGACTTAGAAAGAACTAAGGGACACTTACCTTGCTGGACTCCAGATTAATTTAAAATTTGCATCCTAATAAAAAGATTTTTTTCTTTCTATTTTATATTGAAAGAGAATAAAGATAAAAAGAGAGTTAAGATTTACCTTAATAATTAAGGTATTCCAATAGATCAGGATCACTAATAGAAACCCAATTAAGAACACAAATTTGAAGGATTTGAAGGATTTTTTTAGAACTTATAAACATTCCCAGAGCTATTTAGATTGTCATTTTTTTTGTTTTTCTTTGTGTGTGTGTGTGTGTGTGTGTGTGAGAGAGAGAGAGAGAGAGAGAGAGAGAGAGAGAGAGAGAGAGAGAGAGAGAGAGAGAGAGAGAGAGAGAGCTGTACTAAGGTTTGAACTCAGGGCCTGGGGCTTTCTAAGCAGGCGTTGTACCACATGACCTATGCTCCCAATCCTTTTTTGCTTTAGCTATTTTTCAGCCAAGTTCTCCCACTTTTTGCTTGGAGCTGGTCTAAATAATAATCCTCCTACTCGTGTTTTTCATGTAGTTGGTATTACAGCTATAAACCATCTTGGCCTAGCTTTGTTTGTTGCTCAGGTCTTGCTGACTTTTTGCTGGAACTGGTCTCAAACCACAGTCCTCCCAATATTAGTCTCCAAAGTAGACAATAATACTTTTGTTGTATGTTGCATACTAAGTAGGACTAGAGGGATGTACTATGATTAATCAATTCTTTGACAGTACACAAGTCCCTATCATGTTAGAACTTGAAATAGTTTCATAATTTCTTGTATATCCCTGTGTAATGTCTCTTCTTTTCAGCAGAGAAGCCTGTTAGCAATAGAAGAATCTTTGTGGTTTCAGATGTGTCTGAAGTTTGGCAAATACTTCACTTAGGAAGTTCATAGTCTCACTGCCAATAGGCAAGCACCTGGCAGGTTGAAGAGGGTACAGCCATCTGGAACAGCAGAGAACAGGGTGAGAAAAGCATTTTCAATTGGCAGAGAATGCAATTACTACATAAAATGAGCAAGATGGGACCCAAAAATGAATGCCCCATCTACCCACCTGCTGTTCTTGATCTAGAAATAATTCCGTCTTTTGGTTATTTGCAGGGAGCTTTGGGGGAGGGAACACATTTCACAAGTCCCCATGGCTACAGCAATTGCTGCAATGGTTATCAACCTGCCCCAAACCCCTAGAGTCCTATACACTGTTAACATGGCTCAGTTGACGCTGAGTCACAGACACCTGCTGCTGTGAACAACTTTGATGTCCTCACTGCTGATAAGCCCAGCATGAATGTTTAAGAGTGAAGCATCCAAGAAAATGAAATGGCTGCCCTTGTCTCCTGTCAGGTATTAACACTATCCATCTTACCTCACATACGAGTCAGAAGACTGGAATAATAAAGGTCATTCCTTTAACTCAGTATGTTGTGAGTATGAGAATATACTGGGAAGAACCTTTTATTGAAGCTACTCTTCAGGACAGTTTCTGGAAGCCTTTATTACATCAAGCAACAAATGCACAACCAAACTGATAGTTTTATTTCCCCAGGGAACAGATCTTAAGACAAATATCCAAGTGCAAGTAAAAGGGAGACTGGGAAGAGAAGAGAAAGAAAGAGGTAAGGGGTAAATTTTCAAGCAAGGTACCAGTGAAACTTGGAGAGAGAGTGAAAACTCCAACGTATAGGCCAAATCCAACCAGCAAACAGAGAAAGAGGCCAAGCCAGGGACCCATGATACGCTTTGGAGGCACACATGCCATGACCTAAAGCCTTCTCTCTCACAGGTTCCTCCACCTCCTATAGTGCCACCTTGGAGACCAAACATTTAACATAAAAGCAATTGGGAGAACCTTTAACATTCAAAATGGTTTGGAGGCTGGAATGTGGTTAGTGGTAGAGTACTTGCCTAGCATGCATGAAGCCCTGGGTTCTATTCCTCAGTATCACATATACAGAAAGAGCTGGAAGAGAATCTGTGGCTCAAGTGGTAGAGTGCTGGGTTTAAGTAAAAGAAGCTCAGGGACAGTGCCCAGGCCCTGAGTTCAAGCCTCAGGACTGGCAAAAAACAAACAAACCCCCCCCCAAAATGGTTTGGAAATATCAAGAGAAAGCTATTTGTAGTATATAAAAATTAAGTCAAATTAAAAATTCAGTGTTCTTAAATAAAGTTGTATTGGAACACGGTCATGTGCATTTTTCAAATTATTTATGGCTACTTTCGCTGTAGAGCAACAGAGTTAAATAACTGCAGCAGATACCAGGAGGTCTGTAAAACCTAAAATATTTACTACTTAGTACATTAAAGAAGTAGTTTAGTGAACCATGATGTAGAACATGTACCTCAGAATGATCTTATCTGACCTGCTTGGGAGCACTTACCCATCAATTCCTATCCATCATTGGATGAGGGCTATTCCTATGTGGCTTTAATTTCTCAACTCTTATAGCCTGCCCTGCTACAACTGGAGAATATGCAGCTATTGTGAAATGTATTAAAATTCATTTGTAAGCCCCAGATACATAATTTCATATTTCCCTAATTAAATATGAAAATACATATTTTATAAATTTCTAGTTTTGTAAATTCCTGAGAGAACTAGTAGTACACTGGGCCAGAGAGCACAGAATGAAATAAATATTTCTGCCTATTTTCCAATTATGACTTGCAATGAGCAACCTAACAAGTTATATAAAAAAGTATTTGGTTCAAAATATCTTGCCTCTTATGGAGCTGAGCTGGTAGAATGAAGTAGCTTTTCTTAATAGACAATCATGCCCAGTAAAGTGTAAATGGAGCTGAGAATGCTTTTCTTTCATGAAACTTCACCAAGTAGATACTGAGATATTTCAGTTAAAATGATGTCAAGACCCAAATGGAGACTGAGTTGTAGATGTGATTTTATATGTAACCAGGCCATGCTTGCAAGTGGCTGAAACTGATGAAGCATAAAGATAGAAGCAATGTTTGAGTAATTGAAAAACTAAATTTGTATTCACCAAAGACAAAACTTTTGAACACCACTCTTTCTCAATACTACCTACGTAATTGCAGCACTTTTCAAATAAAGCCTAAATTTAGTCCTTTTCCTACAGCCTTACATCTTAATTTATTCCTATGGTCAAAGACCACCTAACTTCCCTTAAGAGAATGAAAGCGGAACTTTAAAATCCTAAGTAAGCAATTCAGAAAATATTAAAATCAACATTAATTTTTCGTGCAGAAACAATTTCAAGTTCTCTAGTCATTAAACTTTCAGTACAATTGTCTTGTGCTGACAAAGTTGTTAGTTTCCTGAGTTTTAGAAGTTGTCACCCAGCCTACCAGTATCAGTATATTGTTCAAAAGAAAAATTTCCATGTGTCTCAGCCCAGATTCACAGTACAAAATACACAAGAGCATGCACAACACACTTATTCTACCCATGCCTAGAGAATTCCCAGATTAAAGGCTGCTAAATTTGATCCTTCTTGCATAAACTGCTCCCTGTTAAGACGTTAACATTGTTGTCTTTTTCTTTTGCAACTACAAACACGCATGTCTCCTGTACAAAACTATCCCTTGCCTACTTTTAGGAGGAAGATATTTGATGACAGTAGGATAGGAAAATACTTATCTTATCTGTGCCAGCCTGCTTCTGTTTATCTGGTTTGTTATGTTGTTCCAAAGCCAACAAGCACTTTTCCTCCCATTATTTAAGGTGGTCCCAATAATTCCATTCATTCATTAGATAAATATTTGAGTTTCAAAAATACATCATACAGGATGTCCTCATACGACAGCCTTCACCTTGCCTCGAGTTTAGCAAATAAGAAACTGGAGAGTAAGTACACCCACTAGGGTCTTTCACACGACCACAGCATTAGAACTCCACAATAATCCCCACAACTTCACAGGATGGAGGATTGTATGTGTTAGCTCCAGGCTTGAGGCATTCTGAGTTAGAGCTAATAAAAGACCTCATCGGAAAACCAATAAAATTTAACCAACAAGACTTAACCCTCCTAACCCTGGAAGCCATTAGATAGCTAGAATAGGTAAGGCTGTCAAAAAAAAAATGTTATTAAGCATTGAGAGTTCAGAGTTCTATCTAAGGTGTAGACAAGGTAGTTTTATGGCTAACAGTCTGGCTTTGGAACTAGATGGTGGCTGAAGTTCTGCTCTATGCTTATAAAATTGGTTTTGCAATCAATATTAGAGGAACACTACATCCTCCATTAATCAAAGCAATGTGGTATGTGAGCATAGCAACACCAGTTCTGTTTCATCTATCTTTTAAATCATACCAAAGTATTCTACTTCAGGTTTCAACCTTACACTAGTATTGGCAAAAAAAAAAAAAAGTGTTAACTATTCTTAGTGAACAGATCATGTCTTTCACTCCTCTATTGGCTCTTTTTGTCTTCAACAACCAACTTCTAGCTTCTTATTTCTATATTCTTAGGAGTCCTTTATTCTATACACCAAACTCATTGTTACCTGTCAGAGCATATGTGCCTTAGAATGTTAATATATTACTTTTCTTTTGTAATTGTGCTTAATTAACAATATTCCCTGGGTTGTTATGCAGCAGGAGCCACAAACACCTGATGAGAATGCTTTAACACCTTTTCTACACAGGGCAGGCATTGCTACCCAACTACAGTCCTCTGAATGCAGTTTTAAGCTATTTCTCAACTGGAAATTCAGAAAACCTTTATCAAGATGAAGTATATTGATGTCTACTTGGCATTCTTGGTATATTGGGCTATGAATCCTATTCTTGTGTTTTAATATCAAGAAAAGTATTTTAAGATAGCTTTGAGCTCGTTTTTAATTTGGGAGAAGAGCAAATAGAGCATAGCTCCTATAAAGCAATGATTTTCCGATGAGAATGCTTATCATATTTAATTTCCATTCTAGCAGATGGATTTTTAGCATTTAACCAGAATCACTTGGGTTTGAAGAGACCTCTCGTGGGTCATTTAGCTCATATCTCCACACTACCACAAGATAGATCTCATTATTTTTCTTAAATTCTGTCTTAAAAATGAATGAGTGTCTAATGAGTCTTTAAATAGCGATTTTACTACCTCCTTCGGAGGTAGCATATGTCATAATTCCTAGAGGTTAATAGCATCATAGCTTCAGTATTCTAATAGTTACTGATTCTTTTTCATGTTTATTTAAAATTTCTCTGATAGCATCAGAAGTCCATTGATAGAGCCCTTAAACTCACCCTGCCTCTAACCTTTTAAGTTAGTCCAGCAGGTAATCACAGCTATAGTCACATTAGCAGAAACATGAGCTATGCATAGCATGGATGGACAGGTCCCAATTATTCCTTGGACTTAACAGCTACTCTACCACTTCCTAACTTCAGATGCTTGAAGAATAGTGTTCTGTGGCCTTTTGAACTGAATGTTCCTTAGAGTCATGGCTTTTCTCAGTTGTTTGCCCCTCTATTTCTTTGTATCTGGGATTGCTTCACTCAGGAATCTCTATAGTACTACATCCTATTGTTCAGCCCTGAATTCTTCAGCAAGAAACAGATTTTCACTCGGAATGTTGACACAAATGCATAATTATATCTAGAATGTGCATGCTCACATCTATTAATTTTGGTCCTTCTCACCCATAGAGAGAATGGGAACTTATCTTTATGTTATAATTTGATTGAACAGCTTCACTAATCAAAATTGTCTTCCCTACTCAGTAGAAGTGCTGGAAATTCAATCACTGAAGTGTCTTCTCCCTTGATTAATCACAAGGCAAGCCAAGACTCTCATCTAAAATGCTAATGGTCCATTAGATCAAAAACACTTTAGTATGAATTAGATATTTTCCAGGTTACTTTTTTGCCAAATGAATGAGCACAAGTAGCGCAGTAGAATCCTTGGGTAAGAGAAGGAAGAAAGAATAGTAAAAGTGAGTGGTAAAAAAGTACCAAAGAGGGGCTGGGAAGGTGGCTCAGTGGTAGAGCGCTTGCCTTGCATGCATGAGGCCCTGGGTTCGATTCCGCAGCACCACATAAGCAAAAAGAAAAAAGTCGGAAGTGGCGCTGTGGCTCAAGTGGTAGAGCACTAGCCTTGAGCTGAAGAGCTGAGGGACAGGGCCCAGGCCCAGAGTTCAGGCCCCACGACTGGACCCAAAAAAAAAAAAAAAGTACCAAAGAAAATTTTGCTGACTTCCCACATGGTCATGAGCTTCCCTAAAATCAGCTCTCACTCTGACCATAGTAAGACTTTCTCACTGTGTTTTGAGGCTAGATTCCAAATCATTATTCCTTCTACTTATCAAGCATGGTATATTCATTAATCCAACTTTTGGCTGTGTGAGTCTTCAAAGATTGTCTTCATGCTAGGCCTTATTCTTTTTCTCTATCTGACAAATCATAGCTTCCTCTTCAAGGCTACGATCATTATATACCCTTATCTGAGACCTCAATACTTGCTCTCAATTTCTTCAGTAAAAATTCTTTTTTTAAAATTTATTTATTTTTTCTTATTTTTTATTTTTTGTGAACATACTGTACAGAGGGGTTACAATTACATGGGCAAGATAATGAGTACATTTCTTATCAAGCATTGCAGCCTCCTCCTTTGTTTACCCTTCACACCCCTTCCCAGCCTCCCCCCTCCCCCCATCCAATACTCCCCCCCCCCCCCACACACAAGTAAAAATTCTTTGAAGGCATACAAATGAAGAGGGCATCTCATCTAAATAGTCACAACATTTCAAGTAGGTATTACTATCCTTACAAAATCAAAATGCAGTAAAAGGTTTTATTCTTGTTACAGGAAACAGAGATTTGCCTGTAAAACTTCCCTGCACTGAACATAAAGAAATGTGGAGAAAGATATGCCATCATGCCTATATCCTTTTCAAAAATTTATTTTTCCCCTCTCACTTTTTTTTTCAACATGTCAGTTTATATATACAATGCATCTTCATAGATAAAGCCCCTTCCATCATTCCCTCCCATCTTTCCCAAATTAACTCATCCCCTCAAGTTACCTGGTTTCACTTTCACATGTGTATATTGACAATTATGACTATATTCACCCATGCTTTGTGTCCTTAAGTCATTAGATTAAAGCTGTCTGGAATATTCTATTTTCAAGCTTGTGAACTTTTCACAAAACTACCCAGCTAGCACTACCTGCCAAAAACATCTGTAAGAAAATAATACCAATGAAAGATTTAGTTTTAATTTACCTTATTATATTACATTATTTTTAAAGACATTATTAAAGAAGTATCTTAGATTTAGCAATTTGCCACTTTGTCAATGTCATTATTTTTTTGTGTATATGCCAGTCCTGAGGCTTAAACTGAGGGTCTGGGCACTGTACTTGAGGCTAGCATTTTACCATCTGAGCCACAGTGCCAGCTCTGGCTTTTGGGGTGGTTATTTGGAGATAAGAGTCACACAGACTTTCCTGCCTGGGCTAGCTCTGAACTGTCATCCTCAGATCTCAGACTCATGAATAGCCACTGTTGCCCTACTGTAAATGTTATTTTTAATATAATCAATCCAGCTTTTCTTTTAGCAGATTTTCATAATTGATCTCTTCTTATCCTTTGAATTTTTAATATATTTATAGTGTTACATTTAACGTGGCTCTTGTATGCAAATATAGTTGATTCTTTTAGTGAATTCTGACAATCTCCAAGTTTTATGGCTCGCATTTATAGAATTATTAGTATTTTGGGTCTTGACGTACTGTTTTGTAATTAATATGTGCATATGCCAGTACTGAAGCTTAAACTCGGGGCTTTTCTGCTCTTGGTTGGCTTTCTTGCTTACCACTGGTGCTCTACCATTTGAAACATGCCTCAATTCTAGCTTTTTGCTGATTAATTGCAATGGAGTCTCATGAACTATTCTGCTTAGGCTGGATTTGAAGCCTAATTCTCCAAGTCTCAGCCTTCAGCGTAGCTATAATTGCAGGCAAGAGATACTGGTATTTGGCTTTTTCATTCTTTCCCCTCTATTTTTTTTTCATTTGTTGTTTCCCTTTTCTTCTTCCTTTTGGTCATTTCAATGTACTTCAAATTTGCCTATCATTTACTGTCTCTTTGTATGGTATGTTTCATGTTCCAGGAATTAAAATATGCATAGTAAACTGTTCTTAGTTTATGGAAAATCAATATTTTACATTCAAGTAGAAAAACACTGCTACCTCTTTTTGAACTATAATTGTCTTTGATCGAAAGTAGAGTGTTTTTCTTTTTCATGTGCTATTTACAGTGAGAAAATAAAATAATGAAATGAAATTAAACTATATAGAAAATGTTCTATTAAAGAGAAAAATAAGTATCTTAAGTTTATGAGGGGCTGAGGTAAAGCTCAAATTGCAGAGCACCTGAGTTCAAACCACAGTACCCCCAAAACACACAAAAAGCTAATAAGGTTTGGGGGGAGGTATATGAGCTTGAGAGATATGATGCTTAATCTCAATAGTTTTTAAATCTATCTAAGAAATGTGATGAGACTCAGTTTCCTGGGTCCTTCCCATATTCCCAGCTTCAGTTTCTCTATTAGTACAAGTCCACATTCTCTGCTCTGTCCACAGGATAGCTACCAATGCCTCTCCCCCGAACACATTCTGCTTACTTCAGTTCTCCCTCTGGGTAGCTGCTTTGTCCTACCTTCAGACACTTTAGCTATTCTTATCGTGACCACTGTCAGTCTAGTGTTTGTTTGTGTGTGTGTGTGTGTGTGTGTGTGTGTGTGTGTGTGTGTGTGTGTGTGTGTGTGTGTTGAGAGTCTTCCACTTCCTCTTCTTTCTCCAGTAGCTTTCATTTTCAGCATTCAACCCTTTGGCTGAGTTCACAGGGCTGCAGAGCAACTCCCTCAAGTGTTCTACAATGTTCCAGTCATATGCTGTGTGTTATACCCATGCTAGTCAGTGATTGCCTATTGTTCAGCATATGTGCATATATTAAAAACATCATCAGAAGGTATTATTAGTTTGGCTTTCAGTCATCAAAGATATGTTAAATAACTGAAAAGGACAGAACATTCTATTTACCCAGATATTTACCATGTGAATTGTTATTCTTTCATTCCTGATAGTTCACATTTTTTAATTTTTTAATTTTATTATTTATTTATTTATTGTCGGTTGTGGGCCTGACTCGGCCTGGGCACTGTCCCTCAGCTCTTCAGCTCAAGGCTAGCGCTCTACCACTTGAGCCACAGCACCACTTCCAGCTTTTTCTGCTTATGTGGTACTGTAGAATTGAACGTAGGGCTTGATGCATGCAAGGCAAGCACTCTACCACTGAGCCACCTTCCCAGCCCCATAGTTCACATTTCCTTCTGGTAACATTTCTCTTCTGTCTGAAGAATTTCCTTTAGTAATTATTTCAGAAAAAAAAGTTCTGCTGATAATAAATTCTCACCATTTTTCTTCTGAAAATGTCTTAGTTTTATCTTCATTATTGATTATTTAAGTTGACAGGTCTTTTCCACAGCACTTTAAAGAAATATTGTTCCATTTTCTTCTGGCTTCCATGCATTCAGATATTTGTTGATAACCAAATTATTGGTCCTCTGTAATTAATATTATTTTCTCTAGTTGCTCCCATTTTTTTCTTTTTCTTTAGTTCTTAGCTATTTGTTTCTGATGTATCTGAGCACACTTATCCCATTGAGGCTTTCTGACCTTAAACTGGTAAGTTTACATCCTTTCCAAATTTCAGAAGTTAGCCATTACTTCCTCAAATACTTTCCGTAGTCTTTCTTTTCTCCTTTTGTGATTACAGTGATACAACTGCTAGATGTTTTAGAATTGTCCTACAGCACTCTGAGATACTGTTTATTATTGTTATTATTACTACTATTATTTCTGTTTATTAGTTAAAATACTTTTACTCTAGAACAATTAACTAGAACAATTGTTTAACTAGAAAATTGTTTAACTAGAACAATTATACTGATTTACCAAGTTTCAGTATTTCCTTTATTACCTTCATTTTCCTCTCAGTCTATTCTGTGAGTTCTTAAATTTGGCTATTTCTCAGTTCCATATGCCCATTTCATTCCTTTATGTATCATTTATTTCTTTTCTAAAACTTTCTGTCTTTTCATATATTTCAAGAATGATTTCCTGAGCAAAAGAAGGGGTGACATTGTCCCAAAAGAATTGTAGTCTTTATCTGACTTATGTAACTGTAACCCCTCTGTACATTACCTTTATAACGATAAAAAAAAATTTATTGTGAAAATACTATACAGAGGGTTACAATTACTTGGGCAAGATAATGAGTATATTTCTTATCAAGCATTGCAGCCTCCTCCTTTGTTTCCCCTTCCCATCTCATCCTCCCCCTGCGCTCCCACCCAATCCTCCTCCCACCCCCACCAAAGTTGTAAAGTTCGTTTTCGACATATGACTTGTACGTCTCATTGTTGGCAATGGGTCCACCTGTATCCCTATTTAAACGATTTGTTTTTTCCCTTCCCCTCCACAAACTATACCAACATCAAATACAGTGAAAGCAGGGGTTATACTGTGGGGGGAAGGACATACAAAGCAACAAAGAAATCATCTTATAAATGTGTTAGAAACAATTGCATGAAAGAAAAAAAAACATTTGAATACATATCTTAGAGTTCATTTCCCTAACATCAACTTATCTGACCTTTTCTACTTGACGCAGACATATACTAGTTATTTTTTTTTTTTTTTTTGGTGGGGGGTCCGGTCATGGGGCCTGAACTCTGGGCCTGGCACTGTCCCTCAGCTCTTCAGCTCAAGGCTAGCACTCTACCACTTGAGCCACAGCGCCACTTCCGGCTTTTTCCTTTTTCTTTTGTGGTGCTGAGGAATAAAACCGAGGGCCTCAGGCGTGCAAGGCAAGCGCTCTACCACTGAGCCACCTTCCCAGCCCACATATACTAATTATTGCAAATAAGGGAAACCATGGGACCTATGTTTCTTTGCACCTGGCTTACTTCACTTAATATAAATTTTTCCAAGTCTTTCCATTTCCTAACAAATGGGGCAATGTCATTCTTTCTGATGGAGGCATAGAATTCCATTGTGTATATATACCACATTTTCTTTATCCATTCATCTACTGAGGGGCATCTGAGTTGCTTCCATATCTTAGCTATGGTAAATAATGCTGCAATAAACATAGTTGTGCTGGTAGCTTTAGTATGGTCTTGTTTGTGAACATTTGGGTAAATGCCCAAAAGTAGGATTGCTGGGTCATAGGGGAGCTCTATATGGAGTCTTTTGAGGAACCTCCATACTGCTTTCCAAAGTGGTTGAACAAGTTTACACTCCCACCAACAATGCAGTAAGGTTCCCTTCTGTCCACATCCCCTCCAGCATCTGTTGTTATTAGAGTTCTTGATTATAGCCATTCTAACTGGGGTGAGGTGGTATCTCAATGTTGTTTTGATTTGCATTTCTTTAATGGCTAGAGAGGTTAAGCATTCCTTCATGTGTCTATTGGCCATCCTTCTTTCCTCTTCAGAGAAGTTTCTCTTTAAGTCTTTAGCCCACTATTTATTGGGCAGTTGTTTCTTTGAAGATTTGTTATTGGGGGATTTAATTTTTTGAGTTCCAGGTATATTTTAGATTTGAGACCCTTGTCCGTTGTATGGCTAGTGAAGATCTTCTCCCAATACGTGGGCTTTCTATTGATCTTGCTAGCTATGTCCTTTGCCATGCAGAAGCTCTGCAATTTCATGCAATCCCATTTGTCAAACCTTTCTTTGATTTGTTGTGTTTCTGGGTCTTTATTAAGAAAATTTCAGCCTGTGTCAAGGAGACATAGGGTTTCTGCTATTCCATCCTGTAATGTTTTCAGAGTGTCTGCTTTGACTTCTAGGTCTTTGATCCATTTGGAGTTGATTCTGGTGCAGGGTGAAATGTAAGGATCTAGCTTTAGTTTTCTACAAGTAGTTAACCAATTTTGCCAGCACCATTTACTGAAGAGGCTGTCTTTCTTCCATTCTATTATTTTAGCTCCCTTATCGAAGATTAGATGGCTATAGATCTGTAGGTTCATTTCTGGGTTTTCAATTCTATTCCATGGGTCCTGAGGTCTGTTCTTATGCCAGTACCAAGCTGTTTTGATTACTATGGCTTTGTAGTACAGTTTGAAATTTGGTATTGATATTCCTCCAGCACTGTCCTTTTTGTTAGGATTGTTTTTGCTATTTGGGGTCTTTCATTGTTCCATATGAATTTTTGGATTCCCTCTTCTATTTCCTTGAAGAATGAGATTGGAATATTGATAGGTATTGCATTGAATTTGTAGATAGCCTTGGGAAGTATTGCCATTTTCACGATATTGATCTTTCTAATCCAGGAGCATGGGGGTTTTTGCCACTTTCTAAGGTCTGTTTCGATTTCCTTTTTCAAGTTTTTAAAGTTTTCATCATAGAGGTCTTTAACTTCTTTGGTTAAGTTAATTCCTAGGTATTTTATTTTTTGTGGGGCTATTATGAATGGAGATGCTTTCCTAATTTCAGCCACACTTTTCTCATTGTTGGCATACAGAAAAGCCATTGATTTTTGAGGGTTAATTTTATACCCTGCTAGTTTGCCAAAGTTTTGAATCAGCTTGAATAATTTGGGAGTGGAGTCTATGGAATTTTTTAAATACAAGATCATGTCATCTGCAAAGAGGGAGAGTTTTACTTCTTCTTTCCCTATTTGGATCCCCTTTATGTTTGCATCTTGTCTTATAGCTGTAGCTAGGCATTCTAATACTAGATTGAAGAGAAGTGGAGATAGTGGACATCCTTGTCTCATTCCTGAGTTAAGAGGAAATGGCTTTAGTTTTTCACCATTAAGTATAATGCTGGCTGTAGGTTTGTCATATACAGCCTTTATTGTATTGAGGAATGTTACATGATTTCCTAATATTTCCAGAACCTTCATCATAAAGGGGTGTTGGATCTTGTCAAATGCTTTTTCTGCATCTATTGAGATAACCATGTGGTTCTTATCCTTGCTCCTGTTGATGTGATGAATTATATTAATTAATTTGCATATATTGAACCAGCTTTGCATCCCTGAAATGAATCCTGTTTAATCGTGGTGTATGATTTTTTGGATAAATTGTTGAAGTCGATTTGCCAGAATTTTGTTGAGAAGTTTTGCCTCAATGTTCATCAAAGAAATGGGTCTATAGTTCTCTTTCTTTGATGAGTCCCTGCCTGGTTTTTGGATGAGGGTTATGATGGCTTCATAGAATGAGTTCGGTAGTGAACTTTCTCTTTCAATTTAATTGACGAGTTGGAGGAGTTTTGGTATGAGCTCTGCTTTGAAGGCCTTGTAGAATTTATTTGTAAAGCCATCTGGTCCTGGGCTTTTCTTAGATGGGAGGTCTCTTATTGCTGTTTCTATTTCAGTGCTTGATATGGGCCTGTTAAGATGGTTTAACTCATCTTGGTTTAGTTTCGGCATGTCAATATTTGCTAGGAAAAGGTCCATTTCTGCCAAGTTCTTAAACTTATTAGCATAAAGTTTTGAGACGTATTCCCTTATAATGTTCTGAATCTTGGTTGTTTCTGTGGTGATGTTTCCATTCTCATCTTTGAGTTTATTTATTTGGGTGTGTTCTCTTCTTTTTCTGATAAGATTTGCTAAGGGTCTGTCAATTTTGTTTATTTTTTCGAAGAACCAACTCTTCGTTTTGTTGATTCTTTCTATGGTTTTTTTGGATTCTAATTCATTTAATTCTGATTTAATTTTAATTATTTCTTTCTGTCTACTGGATTGGGGTTTATCTTGCTGCTCTTTTTCAAGAAGGCTCAGATGTCTCATTAAATTGTTGGTTTAATGATAAAAAATTTTAAAGAATGTTTTCTCATATTTCTTGGAGTATCTTCATAATAGTTGCTATAAAATCTTTGATAATTCCGACATCTATGCCATCTTATCATTACCTTTTTAAATTGTTTTTCCTATATGAATTGAAAATTTTCTGGCCCACTATATATTGAACAATTTAAATTTTATTCTAAACATTTTGAGAAATTCAAGGATGGGTCTCTACATTCTATGAAGGATGTAGACAGTTTTGTTTTAACAGACAATCGATGTGATTGGGTTCTGGCTGCACAATCCAACCAGATTTTTGTGGGTTGTGGTTCCAATGGCAGTTTGGTTTCCAAGGCCTCCAAAGTCCTATGGAGCTTTGACTCCAATCTGTGCTTCCTGGTGGACTGCCTGGGACATGAACAGCATTCTAACCCATAATTTAGTTCTAAATTTTTATAATATCCCTTAGGATCTGATTCATGCCTATACAGCTAAAGAGGTAGTTATTTTAGACTCCTCACCAAGAAGGTGATGCTATTGCTAAGTATGCTGTGCCCATGTCTAAGACCAAACATCTGGAGAGCAGAGAGAAAAAAAATCAATTGTTCTGATCAGGAATGAGGTTGCTGATGTTCTTGCTAGTAGAGGGTTACCTGGAACTCCAGAAAACAGATAAAAGAAGAAAAAGTTAGAGAAATTCCTCTACTTTTTACTTTCTCTGAGTATCAAGAAATAGCTTTCATTTTCTTGGAGAGAGAAATAAAAGGGCTCACCTAAAGCAGTCTCTGTTCTTTTGCCCCTACTTCTAGATTTGTGGCTTCTTTTAGCTTTAGTGAAGGATAATAAGAAAATTATCTGGCATGTCTTCTTTTCCAATCTTCCTGATATTGTTTACTTTCCAGAGTCCTCAAGAACTACTCTGTGCATTTTGTGCAGGTTTTTTCTGGTACTGGGGTTTGAATTCAGGGACTCATGATTGCTCCACTTGCTTGTTCAAGGCTGGCATACTAACACTTTAGCCACACTTTCAGTCCAGGTTCTTAATGGAGTCTTGTGGACTTTTTCTTTTCCAAGTTGGCTTTGAACTATGATTTTCTAGGTCTCAGCCTCTTTTTTATTGTCAAGATGATGTACAGAGGGGTTCAGCCTCTTTAGTAGCTTGATTATAGGCATGAGCTACATGCACTGGTCTCTTTCCAGGTTTAATAGCTGCATTGAGTAGGAGAAACAGTATAGAATTATTTCATTTCACTTGGAACTGGAAGCTCTTATTTCATACTTTGTTATAAATACTTCTCTGTGTCATAGATTCACATTGTCATTTTTTTATTGTCAGTCATGGGGCTTGAACTTTGAGCCTGGGTGCTGTCTCTGAGCTCTTCAGCTCAAAGCTAGCACTCTACCCCTTGAACCGCAGCGCCACTTCTGGTTTTCTGGTGGTTAATTGGAGATAAGAGTTTCATGGACTTTCCTGGCTTGGAACCATGGTCCTCAGATCTCAGCCTCCTGATTAGCTAGGATTACACGTGTGAGCCACCAGTGCCTGCCTTTACATTGTCATTTTTAATAATTGTTTTCTTTAGGAAAATGCTCCTTAAATGCTGAATAACAATATTGACTTAGGTAATCTATAAACAGAGATGGAGACAGTGAATCTTAATATTTATGGTATGCCTCATATATACAGATACAAAATGGTTACTATGATAGAACAAATTAATGTGTACAAGTTAATGTGGCAAGGTAATCAAAAATCTAAAATTTTAGTGAATCTCTTATATACTCTATTAAGTAGAGCTCTTATGCTATACACTAGATTTTACTCATCTAACTACATTTTTGTACCCTTTGACTCCATCTCTACATTCTCTCTCACCCATTCTCTTGATAACTCCTGTTTTGCTCTCTCTATATACTCAACTTTTTTTTCCTTTTGAGATTTCATATACAAGAGGAATCACATCATATTTGTCTGTTTGTGTCTGGCTTATTTCACTTAACACAATGTTCTCCATATTTATCCATGTTTTCCCAAATTATATCATTTCCTAGTTTTTTTTAAGGTTGAATAATATTCTACAGTATGTATACACCACAGTTGCTTTTCTCATTCATCTATTGGTGGACACTCAAGTTGGTTTCATATCTTGGCTATTTCAAAGAATGCTGTCATCTACATAGATGTGTAGATATCACTACAGGGTGCTTATTTAATCTCCTTTGTTATAAAAGGAGTTGCTAGGTTATATGGTTTGTGTATGTCTGTGTCTGTGTCTGTGTCTGTGTTTTTCTCTCTCTGTGTATACAACTGTTTTCTATGATGATTGCGCCAATTTGCATACTGTAAAAGATGGACTAGGGTTCCTTTTCCTTTTTCTTTCTATTTTTTGTCTTTAGTGTTGGTCCTGGGACTTGAACCGGGAGCCTGGGCTCTGTACTTGAGCATTTTTGTCAAGGCTAATACTCTACCACTTGAGCTCCACTTTCAGCTTTATGTGGTTATAGATAAGAGTCTCAATACTTTCCTGCCTAGGCTGACTTTGAACCACAATCTCACATCTCAGCCTCCTGAGTAGGTAGGATTATAGGTGTGAACCACTAGTGTCTAGCTTCTTTTTCTTTTCTTTTTTGTTTAACATTACATCATCATATTGCTAGTTAGAGAATTGCTACAGTGATGAAGAAAGTCAGTGTTGGGTCAAACTCCTTATTTCTACATCATTCATTTGCGAAGAAATATTGTTCAGCACAGCCCAACCCAATATTCTTGGCTTTTTCATAACAATGAACCCCCTGTCCAAATAATCTTCTAATGGAGTACTTTACTCCATAAATTATAGTTCATTTTTTAATTCAAGTGCTTCTCTTCACATTCTAACCAAACTTTTCATAATTTCTTTGAATGTCCTCAGCAGAAACTTATGGGGAAGGAAAGGAGGGGAAGAAGCTAAGCACCAAACTATAGCATCATTCTGATCTCACAGGGAGCACTAGAGCAAGGATGGCACTAGAATTTTCTCCCTTGAAACAAAAGAATTGGCCTTCCTTTTGCTTTTGCAGATTGAGTATCCCTTATTTGAAATGCTTGATACTGTAAGAGTTTCAGATTTTAGAATATAGATATTAAATGTTGAACATCTTTAATCCAAAAATTGAAATATTCCAAAACCCATATTCCATATTTGTATTTCAGAGCATTTAGGATTTCAGATTTTCAATTAAGGATGCTCAGCCTATACATTCCAGTCAGTCATTGGTTTTGTTGTGGGATACATATGATGTTTTAGGCGTCTTTGAGTGTGGTAGCCCCCATCAATTGAGATCAATTCTCTAGAGAAAAGTGCAGCTGTGAGCTGTTAGCAGCCACCTGTCAGGACTGCTGAATAAAAAGTAAATAGAGCTAGTCCTGGCACTGGGTAAGCTTGAGTAAGCAGCTGGGGGATGGGTACTCCAGATTGGTAACCAGAATCTGGGTGGGGCATTAACACCATCATTATAAGCAATCACACATTGCAGTGGTGATAATCACTGAATGTTGTCATTTCTTTCCAAAACACAGGGAGCTTCTAACCAGTTGTGGCATTGTAGGAACTATGCTTATATCGAAATAATCAACCTCTAGGGCACACATGTAGTGTGCATGAGAACCACTTGAGAAGCTTATTAAAGATACAGATTCCAGTACCAACCTAGAGATTCTTATTCTGAAAATCGGCTATGGTAGCTAAATTTTAACTAGAACTTTCCTGTTTCACTTTGAGATTATGGGCTGGTCATGTAACCCAATCTATTTCAATCATGATAAGCATTACTGTGTTTTAATTGTGTTCCTGAACTAAATCTGAAGCTCTAATAAGCAAATGTTAAAATGCAGTAGCTTCTCCTATAGTGATGCTCACAACCATACAATATTTTATTCAGAATGCTTTAATTAAGTCCCTTTTGATTCAGTGTTCCAGGGATCCAAGTAACAACTTCACAGGGTGTCTGAAATGAGGTGACTATATCTGGGGCATAGCAATAACATTTCAGACCCTGAGCCATTGGATTTTCAGAAGTGTAGTAGTTAGACAGCCCAGGAGCAATGGATCATAGCTGTTTAAAAGAATAATCTTCAGATGGTCTTGGGGTATCTGAGGTTTCCTGTCACCTGTCATTGCCAAGTACCTGGCACCACAAATTAAAACAAAAACATGTGGCTGGGATGGGCCTGAGAGAGAAGCATCTTCTTTTATAGCTGTGATTATCCATATAGATTGGCATCAGCATCAAGCATATCCTCTTTCATGATAAAGGACAGAATATCCATCACTACCTATGTCTACTTAGCAACAGTAGCTCCACTTTGGGTATCTATGTAGGGCCTGAATCCAAAACTAAGCAATATTTCCAAGGAGGCAGATTGGAACAAAAACTAGCTGGATTTGGTGGCACATTCCTTTAACTCCATTACTCAAAAGACTCAGGCAGGAGGATTATGAGATTCAGGCCAGCTTGGGCTACACAAAGAGACACTGTATGTAAAAAAAGAGGCAAATAAATATTTATCAAGTATTACTTTTATTTCTTTGTAAAAATTTGGCCACATACTATAAAAGCTGTGGATTTGCTCAGTTGGATAAAAATAAAAGGTTTACTTCATTAGATATGGTATGTTCCCAAAAAAATCCAAAAATATTTAAGCATTTGTACTTTGCTGCATCCCTTCTATTATTTTATTCCCTATCACACACAAGACTGTACACTAATATAGGGCAGCTATTTTACCTATTTTTTGGAAACAGTGATAGTTTCAGCAAATCTGACATGTAAGGGGGCATGTTAAGATTTTATGGGCCATTAAAAGTACAGAAACTTTAATGATTACTCAGATCAAAATGCCATTTGTGGTCATAACAAATAAGTGGCTAGGGATTTGCTATTCCCAAAGGAAGGATCATTGAGGATGACCCTTGCCAAGAGGGCATGTTTATAAACATATCAAACTTTACAGAAACACACACAGCACCTAGCTGTTTATATTCACCTAATGACTGACTGTCTGCATCTGACATACAGCTAAATGAGCTTGTTGTTTGCTGATAAATCCTCCTAGGACTCAGGAGGTCAAAGTAAAGAACCAGTGTTGTGTGGCAACCCATGATCATCTGTCTTACTTCTGTGAGAAAAGAGAAGCCCTGAGCTGAGGTGCTGAAGAGTAGGCAGGAATTGATGGATAGACATCATTTTTCTGGCTTCATTTATGTGCTTGTATAAGCAGGCAGGCTAGACTAGTTATGCCTCTGAAAAGAGGTGAAAAATGACTGGCTGGGCTGGCGAAGCAAACAAGGAGCACAATCCCCGGAGGCCATTTTATCTCCGGGACTTGGTGGTTTTCAGTCATACAAAGAGCACACAATGAATGTGAGTGAGTTGGCCTACATCATGTGCTGTGGGATAGACTTTCTGGGAATCTGACTCTGAGACAGGACATAGAAGGCAGATGCTTGTTAGGGTTCAACCTTGGGATCAATATCTGGTAAAAGTAGGAGAAGGAAGCAGGTGTGGACAGAAGAAGGAGTCAAGCTGTGATATAGGCCCAACAATAGTCCTAGCAGACTCCCAAAGGGAACTCCATAACTAGAATGGCTTTCAGAATTGTTTCCAGTTGTACCAAGCTGAATGGAAATTTATTCCTGCATTAATATTTCACTGGGTTATGGGCAACACCAGAGGCCCATTAAGGGAGCCACCTCTGGGTCACAGTGGTTCTTGCAGCTGAGGCCTTCTGTGAAGGGATTGAGAACTGAGGGCTGTCTACCATCAGTAATTCTAGCAGTGAGATGACAAGGGCTTCAGCAAAGGGAGATTGAAGCAGTGTACTAGGTGGGTCAGCATACCTCGTCAAATTTGTGCCTCATCTGAGTGTTTATACTGGATAATGAGAACCCAGAACTGCAGGGCTATGTAGCACAGGCAAGTCATGCCACCTGAATTTTGTTGTATCTGCCTCTAAGAATCATTTTATTTTGAAATCTGATAGGAAAGGCTGATGTGAAGACTTCTGGACCCATTCTTTTCCCTGTTGTAGAGCACAACCTGAGTTGGAGGAGGGGAGAGATACAGATCAGGCTATGTGTGGAACATCAGAATGGTGGTTGAATATGTCATCTGAAACTGTTGGCAAGAGTCAAGCAGGCAGTATAGGACATAGAAAATGACACTGAGACCAAGTGGGGATATGACTTAGAAGTCTATGCAGTCTGTTTGAATGTAGGGGAAAACAAGGCACTGGGATAAAAATAATAGCAACTACCCATCATTAAGTGCTTATGAGGATCAGGAGCTCTACTAAACATTTACATATATCATCTCAATGATAATTATTAACAACTTATTATTAACTGCTTAAGTATATATGTGTAAGGCATTTTTTCTAGGTAGTAGAGATAAAGCAATGAACAAAATAAAGTAGCAGCCATTGAAGAGGTTATATTCTAGGAGGAAACAGGCAATATCCTAAGTAATGGTAGGCATTGGTAAGAGAAATGAAGGAAATGAAAGCAGGAGAAGAGCTCAGAGAGTTCGTCTACGCCTATAGGGAAGGAGTGAGCTTGTGCTATTTTAAAAGAGAGATGAGAAAAGTTGTGATGAGATGATATTTGAGCAGAGACTTGAGTAAAATGAAGAGGAGTTCAGGCAGTAATCCAGGAGGCAAGCCCAGACAGAGAAAGCTATGGAAAGCAGAGACAGACTGTCAGGCTTCTCCCAAACTGGATGATGAGAGCTGCCCTTTGAATGAGGGAGGGGTAACAAGTTCAACAAGAATGTACTCACTATCGTACTTATGTAACTGTAACCCCTCTGTACATGACCTTGACAATAAAATTAGAAATAAAATAAAATAAGAGAATGAGATGAAATCTTTGGCCAAACAGTGTACTTTAGTGGAGGCAATCTTCAAAGGACAGCTGACAACTGCAGGCCCTCTGCAGTATTCACAGCAGCAGGTGAATAAGTGCTTCATTCCTGAAGAATGAGCTGGTTGTCACATCCTCACTTCCAGCATCCTTTGCTTGCTGCCTTCAGTTACATGTTATACTACTTGGCTTACTCCTGGAGAAGCTGATCTTTGCACCAAAGAATAAATGCAGACGATCCTGAAAATTGCATCCAAATTCTTGTGCAAAAGTGCCAAAGGTTGAAATGTTTCTTTGGGTTTAAATAGTTAGAAAGACAATGCAAATACTCAGCATAGATTCCTGGATGACACATAGAGAAAAAGAGCCAAGTCTCAACCTCCAAGTTCTTTGAAAGGGAGTACTTGGCAGATGGGTGATTCTAAAATACGATAGCATGAATTCTTTTGCAACTTGATAACATGTCAGCACAGCCCACACATTCTAGAAACCATGTGAATGGAGAAGGCTGTCATTAGAGTTGGAAATGGCTTTGTGATTTCAGCAATGGTTTGCTCTCAGGTCAGGTTCAGATTTCTCCATTTCTGAATTCTAACCAATAATTGTTCCTGTGTTTGGGAAAGGGTTACTGGAGATTGTGGTAAAAAAGACAGAATTTGCCGCCTTTTAAGGCATCTCAATCATGATTTTGGTAGCATAGGATATTTCAAATTAGTAAACTGAACAACCTTTTCCATAGCAGTGAAATAAGCTCCTGTTTGACTCAGAGAGGGAGTTTTCAGCTGTTGTTTGTTGACCTGAGCTGAGGGAAACAAGATGACAGATTGGACAAGCAACACACCGTGCAATTTATGCCCTTCATGGGCTGTCAAACATTAGTTTAATTTGATTTTAATCATTACCATCTGGTACTTATAGAGCAAGTCAGCCCCAGATAGATATTTCCTTATCTTGAATCAGTGAACAGAGCTGTGTTTTGGAAAGAAGCCATTTCCATACCCCTCCAGGAGGGTGCAGGACCACCAAGGGATGGGGGCATTTGTACTGATGCTGGGCATGCAGCAATCAGCAGCCCAAGAAAGCTATCATTAGGACCTATTATGTTTTCTCATCCCACTATGGGTTTGTGGTCTCTTCTCCAGTCCCAGTCATAGAAGGCAGAAAGGCTAAGTTACATCTTTGTGTTCCTGGTCAGTGATAAAAGACACAGTTTTGAGGATGTTGTCTGCGTGAACTGAGGCAGGTGACTCCGTGACTCAAACCTTCGGAGCAGCTGAAGGGACTAGTTAAATAGGCAGTTATTAAGCACTGACAATGTAGATAAGGCTTGGGACCAAATGATCTTCACCTTCCCTCACCTTGAGAATCCGCAGCTCTTTGTGTGGTTTATAGTACCAGGTTCAGTAGCCAATGTGGGGGAAGGATGCAGTACCATTTCTGACCTAGAAGTCAACTCAGCCCCAGGAGATAGACTCCTTTTTCCTCAGTTCCCAGATTGAACCTCATGTTATTAGTGGCTAACAGGGCGTAGGAAGGCTGCCAATGAAGTTATAAGGGATTGGAAGGAAGAGAGGTGGAGAAGGAAGTCTTTCATGCTCCTGAATTTTAATTTCACCATTGCAAAGTAGCTTGGCGCCCACAAGGCTGGAGGATGTCATTCAGCTAGCCAGTTCTGGCTTCAGGAGCCAACAGCAAGTCTTGGTTTATTGCTTTGTGGGCAAAGATCATATGAACTACTTGAAAGAAGGGAGCAAGTTTTCCTCTTTCCTTTGAAAAGAGCAGCCAGTCTTCCCCCCAACCCCGATTTTCCTATAATAATTTTCTATGGATGTTTATTTCTTTTTAAATTCAAACAAGAAAAGTAATGCAATGGTCACACACAGATACAGATCACTAGTAACATCATTTTATTATATATGTCTTACACACAAACATAAACACACACACACACACACACACACACACACACACACACACAAAATTATTTTAGCCAGGCACTGGTGGCTCACGCCTGAAATCTTAGCTACTCAGGAGCCTGAGATCTAAGAATCATGGTTCAAATACAGCCCCAGCAGGAATATCCATGAGACTCTTATCTCCAATTAACCACCAGAAAACCAGAAGTGGTGCTGCGGCTCAAGTGGTAGTGCACTAGCCTTGAGCTGAAGAGCTGAAGGACAGCACTCAGGGCCAGAGTTCAAGGCCCACAACTGACAAAAAAAAAAAAAAGTTCACAAAAATGGGATTATGCTCTAGGGAAAGAAAAGCAAAACCTTGTTGACGTCATGAACCTTGCCACTTTGAATTTCAAGGCTTCAGCTTCTTTCTAGCTCGAGCTGTTTGTCCAACCTACCTCTTGGCAACCATCAAGGACAGACTTGCCAATCATTCTGAAATAGGAGACTATCTCTATTCAGAACGTGAATCTTGTTTCTTTCTATGAAATATTACATGTTTTCTTTTTTAAAAGAAATAGCGGTTTTCATCCTGGAGGCTAGAAAGGCAAGTACAGCCTGGCAAAAACATTTGCAAGAGATAAAATGGAGCATGATAAAGAAAGAAAAAATTATTTTCTGCTCTCCCTTTCTAAGTATAAGGAGGTCAAACTGGGGCTGGGAAGGTGGCTTAGTGGTAGAGCGCTTGCCTTGCATGCATGAGGCCCTGGGTTCGATTCCTCAGCACCACATAAGCAAAAAGAAAAAAGCCAGAAGTGGCATTGTGGCTCAAGTGGTAGAGCGCTAGCCTTGAGCTGAAGAGCTGAGGGACAGTGCCCAGGCCCAGAGTTCAGGCCCCACGACCGGACCCCTCCACCAAAAAAAAAGGAGGTTAAACTATTTTTAACCTATTTTTCCTAGTATTAAAAGAGAAAACCTTTACATAGAAACTATTTTGATTAATATGTGACAGTATTAATATAAAATGATTTGCAGTATATTTTGTCCCCATATAAACACAAAATTTTAGCTTGGGGTAAAATCCAGCCTTGAGCTCTAGGAGTGATCAGAAAGTATGGTCCACAGAACCTTCTAGGTCACATGAGGAATGCTTAAAAAAAAAACAAATGATTCATTGTTCATTTATTGTATGAGTACTCAGGGCCTAAGTGTTGTTCTTTAGCTTTTTTGCCCAAGGCTAGCACTCTACCACTTGAATCACTGCTTACTTCCCAGGGTTTTTTTGGTGGTGGTTAATTGGAAATAAGAGTCTTAAAAATGCCGAGCACTAGTGACTCATGCCTGTAATCCTAGCTATTCAGGAGGCTGAGATCTGAGGATCACTGTTCAAAACCAGCCCAGTTTGAATCCAGCCCAGGCAGAAAAGTCCATGAGACTCTTAACTCCAATTAATCACATAAAAAGCCAGAAGTGGCACTGTGGCTCAACTAGCAGAGTGCTACACTTGAGCAAAAGAAGCTCAGGGACAGAGCCCAGGCCCAGAGTTCAAGCCCTAGGATCAGGAAAAAAAACAAAACAAACAAACAAAAAAAAAACAGTCTCTAGCCAGGCAAAAGTGGCTCATGCCTGTAATACTAGCTCCTCAAGAGGCTGAGATCTGAGGATCTCAGTTCAAAGCCAACCCAGGCAGGAAACTCCATGAGACTCTTATCTCCAATAAACCCCTCAGAAAAGTAGAAGTGGTGCTGTGGCTCAAGTGGTAGAGCTCTTGCCTTGAGCTGAAGAGTTGAGGGACAGCACCCAGGCCCAGAGTTCAAGCCCCATGACCGACAAAAGCAAAACAAAACAAAACAGTCTCAAAGACTTTCCTGGGTGGATTGACTTTGAATCACTATCTTGAGTATTTAGGATAACAAGTATAAGCCACAGGTACCTGGTTTGCTCTCTATTCTTTGTATAGTTAAAACTAGAGTGAAAGGATCAAATGTATTGAGTTTCCCAGCTGCTTTCTGAGATTCAAGAAATAAGAGAAGGGAAAGAGGCGCACACAGCCAAAATTTATTACACATCTACTTTGTGTCATAACTTGCAGTGTTTCATTTTTCTTCACCTTTAAAAAAGTTGGTAAGTAGTGATATTTTTATAGCTACAATGAGTAACGGTCTAGTCAAGCATGGTGATTCTCACCTATAATCAAAGGACTGAGGAAGCACAGGCAGAAGCAATCCTGAGTTCAAGGTCAGCTTGGGCTATAGTGTGATTTTTAAGGTCAGCCTAAGCTATGTAACATGCCAGTTCTGGGTCTTGAGCTCAGGGCCTGGGCATTGTCCCTGAGTTTCATTTGCTCAAGGCTAGCACTCTATCACTTGAGCCACAGCACCACTTTGGGCTTTTTATGTTTATGTGGTACTGAGGAATCAAACCTAGGGCTTCATTCATGCTAGGCAAACACTCTACCACTAAGCCACATTCCCAGGCCCCCAGAACTACATTTAAAATCAGATCTACTTGGTTTCCACATAAGTGACTTGCTTTTTGTCTTTTTTTTTAGTCAGTTATGGGGCTTGAACTCTGGGCCTGGGCTCTGTTCTTGAGCTCTTCAGCTCAAGACTAATACTCTACCACTTGAACCACAGCCACTTCTGGTTTTCTGGTGATTAATTGGAGATAAGAGTCTCACAGACTTTCCTGCCCAGGTTGGCTTTGAACTGTGATCCTCAGATCTCAGCCTCCTGAGTACCTAGGGTTACAGGCATGAGCCACAGGTGCCTGACACTTTTTGTCTTTTGTAAAACACTCTGAAAACGGAATGAGCAACAGTCATGACCTAATGTGTTCCTGGATACCTGGATACATTGAAGGAAAGAGTAGATGCCTATTTGTTGAGAATATTATTAACTGAACATATGGTTTCTAGTAAACTTTTCAAATACGTAGTCTAATGAATTGTAATGAAAATCTGACAGTCTCACTTATATTCTAGGACACCCACTGTGCTCAAATTAGAATTACTTTTTTTGGTTAAGGCATTGTCAAAATAGAACTCAAGGTATATCCCCATGAATGTTTTCTCAAAGGGCCAAATCTAGTAGTTATTTATAATCCCCTATACACACACCCCTCGGGATTCGCCATTCTCATACATGCTACAAGCTTCTGCTATAAGCATTCACAATTCTATACTTCAGGAATTTTCTTTTGGTTCTCACACTCTAGGCTGAAAGGACCAAAGGTTAACATGCTTGGAGGCAGTCCTCAGGTAGTGACAGGTAGAAGATAAAAAGCCAGTGTCCATCTTCTTGTTTGGAATAACGTAATATTTTATATAGTCTATCATGGTAATCTATCTTTTCATAACCACTCACAAATTTTCTCTCCATTTGCCTTTATTCCTACCAGTACTTGTAGAATCACTTCCAAAATGAACTAGGTGCTCTCAAGCCTTTCTCTCAGGGTCTATTTAAGAAAGAATCCATACTAAAACAATGACCTATTACAAAGTTTCTCAACCTTGACATTATTGACATTCAGGGCTGCATAATTCTTGTGGTCCTTTTTGGTGCAGTATAAGATGTTCATTAGCATCCTTGGCTTCTACCCACTAGATGCCAGTAATATCCTCACATCAGTTTTGGCAACCTTTATTTTTGTTAGCTTGAACCCAGTCAGAGTCTGGGCACTGTACCTGAGCTCTTTTGCCTAAGGCTAGCCCTCTACCACTTTGAGCCACAGTGCCACTTCTGGTTTTCTGGTGGTTAATTGGAGATAAGAGTCTCACAGATGTTCCTGCTTGGGCTGGCTTTGAACTGTGATCCTCAGATCTCCGCTTCCTGAGTAGCTAGGATTATAGGCATGAGCCACCGGCGCCTGGTACAAGCAATTTTTTTAAAATTTCCTTTTTTTCTCAGTGTTTTTAGATTCTTCCTTGGGCTCACTTTTCTAATGATCACTTGTACAAGAATCCTTATGTCAGTGTTAATTTCAGGGGAATCTGGTCTAGGACCTAAACATTCTAAGGTATATGTTTAGTGGAAGGAGAGTTCAATTCTATAATTCTATCACTCACATGGCAGTCTTTGAATGTTTCTTACCATAACGTATGATGATCTTGGGTGCGATAACAGAGAGAATAACTAGAACTCTTCCATCTGTCCACTGCCTCCAGAGCTAGAAGGCCACAGAACATCTCCAGGATGTTGTGGAAGACTGCTTATCCAATAGAAGGAAAATAACATCACTCTGGTTTTAAGTATACCCAATGTTATGGCTCTGTGCTTACTTACTTGAAATTCAGAGAGGATAGTTCTTGCCATAACAGGTCAGCAGAGAAGAAACTTGGATGAAAAACTTAGCACACTACTTCTGTCATTTAGTAGGATTTGAAAATATTACCAAATTTAATTGCAAAATGGACTATATGGCATCGTTTATTTTCGTCCTTTCTACTGGTTTGTTCCTATTGTCTCATATATTATGTCATTCGATCTTTGCATCATCTTGGTTAAACATTAATTTCTCCCATTTTAAAGGTAAGAACAATGTGACTCTGACACTGCCTCTCATCCCACCAAAATGATGAAGGAAAGATTATTCAGGGAACTAGCTCATCTGGAAAAGTTTATAGACTGTATTAGCTTCTTGACACTGTGACCTAAATACCCAAGAACAACTTCAAGGAGGAAGGATTTATTTTTTGGTTTTGTCATTTCATGGTTGCTTGTCCCCATATCCTGGGCAGAACACCACATCGTGGTGATGGAATTGTGTGTGGAAGAGGGAGATTCTTCACCTTATGATAACCAGAAGCATATAAAAGTAATATATAAATGAGCCAGGGCAAGACATAGCCTCCAGCAACACATACATCACCAGTGATTTCCTTCTTCCAACAAAATCCCACCTCATACCTTTTATCACCTCCCAATAATACTATTCTATTCTAAATCTATCATGGAATCTATCCATCCATTAGGTTGGGGCCCTCATTATCTAATTGTCTCTAGAAATTCTCATGCAGACACTCCAAGAGATGAGCATTCCTAATCTTCTAGGCTTTTCTCAATCTCATCAAATTGACAATCAAGATTAACTACCACACAGACATTTTTCTTCTTCAAAAATAACAGTATATATAGGAACAAAAGAGATAGGAAGTTAAAAAATAGTCACTGAACTTGACATGCTTCAATACATACAATTTTTTATTGTGAAAATACCATACAGAGGGGTTACAATTACATGGGCAAGGTAATGAGTACATTTCTTATCAAGCATTGTTGCCTCCTCCTTTGTTTTTCCCCTACCATCCCTGCGCTCCCATCTCCCCCACCCCTGCCAAAGTTGTAAAGTTCATTTTTCAACATAACATCTTATACATCTCATTGTTGCAATGGGTCCACCTGTATCCCTATTTAAACAATTGGTTTTTTCCCTTCCCCTCCAGAAATTATACCAACATCAAATACCGTGAAAAGAGGGGTTATACCGTGGGGGAGGGACATACAAAGCAACAAAAAAGAATCATCTTATAAATATGTTAGAAACAATCACAAGAAAGAAAAACCTCTTGAGTCCTTATCTTGGGGTTCATTTCACCTAACATCAACTTGTCTGACCATTTCTGCTTGTCTCAGACATATACTAGTTTTAGATATGAGACCCTTGTCCGAATTATATTAAGTGAAGTAAGCCAGGCCCAAAGAAACATAGGTCCCATGGTTTCCCTTATTTGCAATAACAATGCATATTTTATAGAGAGAAAATTTTCTCTAAAATTAGCATTTCTTTATTCTGAGGTCTATATGATGATTAATGGTTTATTCACAATGTAGGAAAGCAGTCATTTCTTTGCAGTCATTTGAAGAGCATTGCATGCGCTATAATTTCTCTCCTTCTTGAGAACTTGTTTATAGGTTTAAATCCTTGTTTCTCTTGTTCCTCACTACCTCTAGCCTCCTTTTTTCACCTAGATCCAAGGCCAAGAAAGATGCAGAACTACTCTTGTTTTATCCAATTCTCCCCAGGATTGAAAAATGTGCTTGTTTCTGAGTTCTCATACCTATTGCAATACTCAAGTAAAATATGAGAGCACTTTGTCTTGACAACATTCCATGAATAAAAAAAAGGCAATATACCTTGCATATACATACAGTGAAGGGAGACTATAGGCTCCCTTTTGAATTTTTAAGATACCAATTTTAGATACAGAAAATCTAAATTAGAAATTGGAGGAAAAAGAATTTTTGCTTTTATTTAGATGTAGATCAATGTTAGAACCAAGTTCTTCTTCCTGAATTTCAAATCTTATGTATACTGAATGAGAGAAAACATAGTTGGCATATGAAAGTATCCAGACAAATGGTGCTTAAGAAACAAAATGCTAGGCATGAAACCATAGATCTGGAAAAGAGTCTACGGAAACATCTATCCTGCCTCCATCTTTCATTAGAGAAAGATCAACTCTTGGGTATTGATCAACTCTTGGTTCTGTTTTGGTAGGATTTTGGTACAATTTCTGACTTTTCTATCGTCTAACTCACATTCATATAATATTTCAGTTAATGGTAGAATATCTGGACTCACTGGATGTCAGTACCTAGCAAGCACTTATGATATTTTCTATAGAATTTTCTAGAAGGAATGAATTTATTAAGAAGTGAAAAATAGGTCTGGGATGGTGGCTCAGTGGTAGAGTGCTTGCCTTGCATGCATGAGGCTCTGGGTTCGATTCCTTAGCACCAGATAAGCAGAAAAAGTCGGAAGTGGCACTGTGGCTCCAGTGGTAGAGCGCTAGCCTTGAGCTGAAGAGCTCAGGGACAGCACCCAGGCCCAGAATACAAGCCCCACAACCGGCACACACATACACACACACACACACACACACACACACACACACACACACACAAAGTGAAAAATATGAGCACTCACTACTTAATGTATTTTCTATAGAACCTTCTTGAAGGAATGCATTTCTTAAATGGTGAAAAAATATGAACAAGTAGGAAATTTTATGATGAAATTTCTTACTAGCAAGATTAGTAAAGTGGAAACAAATTATACCCAAGTTCTACAAACTCTTATCTTACATTCCATAATGTAGGTTTTGTCCTTCTCATTGAATAAGATAATTAAGGTAATTTGTAATATATATTCCAAACAAAGACCCTTCATAAGCTAGTCCAGTGACTCATGTCTGTAATCCTAGCTACTCAGGAGCCTGACACCTGGGGAATCATGGTTTGAAGCCAGCCTGGGCATCAAAGTCTTTGCCCTTCAATCTCTAAAATAATCAGAAAACAATGCAAGCACAAGTGGTAGAGGGCCAGCCATCTATGAACAAACACGGCTCTGAGTTCAAGCCCCCAAACCAGAAACACACAAACACACACACACACACACACACACACACACACACACACACACCATCACCAACAGCAGCAACAACAACACCTCAAAAAAAGAGGGCAAAAGGTGTTACAATTGTATAATTATATCAAAACAACAGGACTACTCCAGCCAAACTGAGATTAACAGCTACTCACAGAGACAAGGAGCGATTATAAGCAGTGGAAAATACATTGCAATCAAGCTCTAAATTAATAAACAAGGGAGTTTTAAGTCAAGAATGAAGATTTTAGCAGAATTTTACTATGAAAACTTTGATTCTCTTACCTTGCTTTAGAATTATGGTTAAAAATTAGGTCAGATGACAAATACTTTCTAATAATTATCCCCAAAAAAGATGAGTCAAATTCTTGCCAGAATCTTGGTGGATTGAATGTGACTGTGCAATCCCATGAACCAATCAAAAATTCTGAACCCCACCCCCAGCATATCATTACACTCTAACCCCACCTCCCCACTGGACACTTCTGAGACTGTCTTTAACAGGCATTCTTCTGCTTCCTTGAGCAACGGGCTTCTCTGAGAGCTCTGTCTTGCCCATCAACTATGAGTACCCTCAGACTCCCAAGTTACATTGCTGAAGTGGAGGCTGCCATCGACCACTTGATCACCTTGTGTTTGCAAGCCTCAGATATGTACCTGTCTCTGGGGTTCTATTTCCAAGATGACAGTGTGGTTCTGAAGGGTATATGTTACTTTTTCCGAAAATTAGCTGAGAAGAAGCGTCAGGATGCTTATTATCTCTTGAGGAAAAATCCATGCAGTGGTGGCGGGTACTTCCCTGATGGGCAGTTGCTGCCCCAGGATGGGTGGCTTGATATCACAGATGCTATGGAAACTTCATTGTCCCAGGAGAAGAATCTATACCAAGCTCTTATGGATCTGTATGCTCTGGGTTTGGCCAGTAGAGACATCCAACTCTGCAAATTCCTGAAGAGACACTTTCTGGGAAAGGAAGTGAAGCTGATGAAGAAGATGAACAAACACCTGACCACTCTCCGCAGACGGATGGGGCTGGATTCTAAGCTGAGTGAGTATCTCCTCCAGGGGCACAACCTGTAAGTACCACCAATAGCTTCTGTCATCTAGTGGCCTTGGATGGCCTTCTGTGTTCCTCTGACATCAAAAATTTCTTCCTTAGCAACTATCCTGAAGCCACCAAACCATGGACTGAACAGAAAAAACAAAAAAAAATCTTTTTGCAGGAAAAAAAAGCTCTAGCTTGAGGGGAGAGGGCTGGGGACATGGAAGGGCTCAGAATAGCATGAAAAGTTTATTGTCTGTTCAATTCTCTAGCTTATCTACTGAAATTCTTAACTTTTTGAATTGTCTGTTACTTTGAGGATTTAATGAGCTAGCTCTGTTCGCTCTGTTGAGAAAAAGAAACACTTTCTGGTGTTCTAAGTCTTTCTAAATATTGCACACGAATTTAGTGGTTTTATCATTTGATACCATTTGGGATACTGGATTCAACCCTAAAACGTATTGTTGGAAAATGCATCCTTGATTTTGCCTAACAGAATACAGAACTGACTATCTGGACTAAATCAATATTGTGTCTCTCTAACCCTCAAATTCACAATAAAATTGCTTTTTCTTGTTTTCAGGTTGACTCAATTCCATTTCCCTGTTGGGTGGGACACAGTAAGAAGCCCCATGAAGTCCATCTTTGTACCTTCCACTAAAATGCTACTCAGAACATGGACTACTGCTCTTTGGCACTGACCTCTTCTTGAATCCTCTTTAAAATTGTTGCTCTGGTCTTACAATTTGAAATAATAAAACTTCTCGGATAATTGACCTAGCTTTTTTAATGGTGTAACTTACATGTTTGTTTGTTTGTTTGTTTACTGATGTACCTAAGTAAGTTTCCTTTTTTTTCTGCTTGCCAAATTTGTGGCCCATCCAGAGTAAATGAATAAGATTAAAAAAACATTTATGCATATGCTTCATTTTTGGTCTGTATGTTACTTATTTGTCAATGTGTGTTATAGATCCTTTTAAACCACCTTAAACTCTTTCTGAAACAAATCTGTGCATAAGCAGATAAAAACTTGTTCAGTATAGATTAAAAAGTGTTTCCAAAGTTTCTTTTGCAGAAAAAGGAGGTCAGCTTCAAGAGCTAAAGTGATTAAAATGTGAGCAGGTCAGAGAGAGGATACATTTGAGAAGCCAAAGGAAGGGAGTCCGAAAAATGTAGCATTCTTCAAAAAATGTGCATTGTTTATCTGGTTAGTTATTTTCTACTAAATTCATACATTGTGTCCCATAGATAGCCAATATAATACATATTGTTTTACTTGCAGTTTGAAAAACTGGAGATGTAGCATTTTCTTTAAAACTACAGAAGTGGAATAAAAGATTTTCCTAAACTTCCTCTCCCTCCCAAAGCAGGAAGACCAAGCACATGCTTTTATTCTAGAAAGGTCAAAGGCATAGGAAAAATATTTTTCAGAGGTTGGGACAATGTCTGCTTAGTTAAGGAGAAAACCTTATCTTCCTGTTTTCATAAAATTGTTTTAATAATAAAAGCATATACTAGAAACATGATTCCTAGAAAAAGGAGTTTTTCCCATTAGCTTGTAGTTGGCAGTAAGAAATACACAGAAACAGTTTCCAATTGTCCTTAAACATTTATATCTCTGTACTTAAAAATATATGTCTAAAAGTAGAAATTATTTTCAAGTTATAAAAAATTATTTTCAAGTTATAAACACTATATGTAAACACTGTTCCAAATGATAAAATCACCTGATACTATATGATCAATGGAAAGTTTATCATTGGAAGCATATTATTTGGGAAGAATAAGAAAATGTGTTTTTTAATAATGACCATATGTGTCAAGTCATTAGCCTCCCAAACAGATGAACATGTTCTTTGGTCATCAAATACTATTTGAAAAACAACAATTTGTTGGGTTTAGAACAAACAACTCATAAACATGATAAAGTATTAGTTTGTCTTAAAGTTTGTGGCAAATTCATCTGTGTAAAATTGATGTTTCATAACACTATATTTCTAGAAATCTCACAGTGAATTCTTCTAGACATAAACATTGTATATTTGCACTATGATAATACATGATTCTTGTAGGCTCTGACAAAATTCCCTGTATCAGTCTTCTAAGTTTTCCCAGATTTACTATATCTACTATGTCTTATAAATTTGAATTTTCAGTTAACTTCATTAAAGTTTTGGAGTACCAACTGCTCGTCCTCCCTTTCATCTGAGTTCTAATTAGTTAGACAAAGAGCCAAAAAGAAAATCAAGAATGAAGATAACTTTGCTGATGGTAAAGCTAAGCTGGAGGATGTATGAGGCTTCCTGTTGCTATCCTTGAGCTAAACTAAGCCATGTAGTTCTGGAAAATGAAGCTCGGACAGAGATCAGATGAGGCTAGGCAGAAATAGGTTTGACCTTTTCTTCTAACCTCATGGAGACTCAAAGAGAATGCTGGTGGCCCAAAGGAAGTGGGGAGTGAGTAGAAGGCCCAATTGCCTTATCACTGCACTGCCTTGGCCAGTACTTCAGGTGAGATTTCCAATTCACCTTGCTATCCCCTTCTCAAAGACTAAGGGAGAAGTTTCCTCAATTTTGTAGAAGTAAGGCCTAGGAGAAAAAGTTCTCTTAGAAAGGACTTCAATGATTGTCACAGCCAAAATGTTCAAATTTCTGTGTCATGCCCCTCCTCCAGTGTTTGTAATGCTCATGGAATCGCTTGTAGCTAACAGACCTTCTGTCCGTTGCTTTACCAGGTCAAACTTAATTTTCAGCCTAATTCCAACCTTCCTTGACTAATCCAACTGTGATGGGTAGTCTTGCTTAGATTGAGAAATGCTTCAGAGATTAGCAAAGCACACCTTTCAGGGTGTCTGTGATGATGTGTCCAAAGAAAATTAGATTCTGGGATTTATATTAATGAATGGATGAATCCCTTGATGGATTCATAATGTGATGGCATTATTGGGAGGTACTGAAAAAGTAGGGGTGGGGCCTTATTGGAAGACATAATCATTAGAGACATTTCCTTGGGGATTATATCTTGCCCCAGACCCTTTCTGAATTCCCTTTCTCCACTTCCTGTCCACCATGAGGTAAGCTGCTTTGTCATCATATCCTCTTTGTATGATAGAGAGAACTATTTGGATCTGTAAGCAAAATAAACCTTTCCTTTTTTTAACTTGTTTTTGTCAGGTATTCTATCACATTAAAGAGAAAAATAAACTAACATATACACCAAGCCAGTTATCTGGCATGGATTCTTCTGTTAGTTGTCATATGGTACTCTCTAGACTATATGCAAATGCAGTACTGGCAGAATTATAACACAGTGGTTGAGCAATGGGCCCTGGACCACACTGCCTGCCTTTGAAGTCTGCCTCTACTCTTAACTCATCTTGGCCTAGTTTCTTTATTTTTCCCAGTTCTAGATTCTTCATCTGAAAAACTGGATTTGATTATAATAATAATAGTAATAATAAAATACCTAAATTATAAATTGTAGTGACCATTACATGAGATAAGTTGTGGCCCAGTACATGCTAACTGCTCAAAAATGTTTAAGACAGCTATATTTTTATCTGAACTAGTAATACCTCAAATAAACTTCTCTGCTTTATGAAAATCAATCACCTGTTTTTTGTCATTTTTTTCCCTCTACATAGACTCTATATATATGGAAGTAAAATACAGGAATCTGATCTTTTTTTTTAAATGTGATGTTCATTAAGTAGGAGTGTAAAGCCTTCATTTGAAGGCTCAAGTAAATCAAACCATGTTATTTAGGACTTAGGATTCATTGTTTTAATTAACACACTGCTGAAAGCATGCATGACAGCATTTTAACCTCTCTTGGGAAAGACAAGCAGCACAAAGGGGTCATTTCAGAGCTGAAACTAATTAACTGTTGGCTGCTACTCTTTTCATATAGTTGCCAATTCTTGGAAGTCTTTCCACCCACTCTTTTTCTCCCACATGCCCTTCTCCTTGCACTTTGGGGGAACCTTGGCTATATCAGCTTGAGGGAGAAGCACTGAAGAGTCACTGTCAAAACTGTAGATACCGCTGAGGCCCATGAACACCTGTGCACTGTGTCTTCTGAAAAGTTCTATGTAGTTAACTTTCTCTGTGTGGAAAGTAATATAGCCTTAGATATAGGGTTACAAATGCAACAATTTAGAACAATAGGCAATGAATGAAAGAAATGAAAAGGAGTAAGAATGCAAATAGAGAACAGAAATGTCTTTACTACATTCATTTTATGTTATTTATCGCTGCCATTTATCTACCTTGATGAATAATTCATTCATTACAATAATAATGAAACACACACTAATGTGAGCATATAAAGTAGACACTCACTTTAGGATGCTAGAAACTTTTATAATGAAATTAAGACTCACAAAAGGAAACAGGAAAAAGATCTCGATTTTGGAAGAAAACCTCAAATGCTCTACAAAGTGTGCACAATGCTAACCCAAAGTTGGGGGAAACCATGGTTAGAAACAGCTGTTCCAGATTTAATATCAACCACTTATTCTTGCCAAAAATTATCACCTCCAATCTTATCATTAAAAAATATCACATGGATCCATGTAAGAAACATTCTACAAAATAACTAGATGGCAGTAAGCAAAAGTGTCAGGACCAAGGATACTGAAAGTGGTAGAGTATCTGCCTGGAAAGCTGAAGACCTGAGTTCAAATCCCAGTACTATAAGTGAGGTGGGGGTGGTGATGAATCCCATAAGAAACATTTCAACCCTTGATGAAATTTACACCAAGACCAGAGATAGGATAATAATATTGCACCATTCATGTTCTTGAATTGGGTATTGACATGGTGGTTAAATAGGAAAGTGTTATTGCTCTTAGAAAATACACATTGAAATATTTAAGGCTAGTTGGCTGAAGGTTTCCAACTTGCAAATGATTAAGAAAAACAATTCAGGGCTGGGAAGGTGGCTCAGTGATAGAGTGCTTGCCTCGCATGCATGAGGCCCTGAGTTCGATTCCTCAGCATCACATAAACAGAAAAATCCAGAAGTGGCGCAGTTGCTCAAGTGGTAGAGCACTAGCCTTGAGCTGAAGAGCTGAGGGACGGCGCCCATGCCCAGAGTTCAGGCCCCACCACCGACAAAAAGAAAAATCATAAACCAGGCACCTGCAGCTCACACTACTCAGGAGGCTGAGATGTGAGGATTGCAGTTCAGACAGCCCAGGCAGGAAAGTCCGTGAGACTCATATCTCCAATAAACAACCAGAAAACCAGAAGTGGCGCAATGGCTCAAGTGGTAGAGTGCACACCTTGAGCTGAAGAGCTCAGGGACAGCGCCGAGGCCCAAAGTTCATACCCTATGACCTACAAAAAAGAAAAAGAAAAACAATTCACGAATCTGGAGATAGGATAAAATGGGAGTTATTGTCCTATTATTGTAACTTTTTGTAAATTTGAAACTGTATCTAAATAAACCTTACCTCCAAAGGCAACTCTTACATAATTTAGACTTGCTCGAACCCAGTGCTCATGCTCTATGTGTATGGGACAACTGCTATGTCATTTCTCATTACTAGGGGTGGAAATTCTGTCAAAAAGTAATAGAGTTTCTGTTTTCAAGTTGGTGATTGTTTTTTTTTTGTTTTTTTTTTTGTTTTGTTTTTTGTTTTTTTTTAATTTTATTTTATTGTAAAGCTACTATACAGAGGGTTACAGTTACATGAGTGAGGTAATGAGTACACTTCCTCTTGAACATTGTTACCCCCCTCCATTGTTTTCCCCCTACCATCCCCTCCCTCCCTCCCTTCCCCGAGGTTCTTTTTTTTTTTGATTGTGATTAAATGATTACATAATTTCAAAGTCACAAGTTCATTCTAACTTCCCTGGAGCAAATTGTCTACCACAGTCTGTAATATATAACAGTGTTCACATGTTATATACCATGTTTGTGATCAGCAGCATGGGGATATTTAGTAGTGGTTCAACCAGATGAGCGGGAGTTCTTTGTTTCTTAAGTCCTGTTAGTTTTGTCGTATCACCTAACCTTTTGGATTTAGCATCCACTTATCAGGGAGACCATGTACCATTTGTCTCTTCATTCTTGGCTTACCTCACTCAACATGATTCCTTCTAGCTCCATCCATTTCCCTGCAAATGCCATTATTTTGTCATTTCTAATGGCTGCATAATATTCCATTGTGTATAGATACCACAATTTTTGGATCCATTCATCTGTGGTGGGGCATCTAGGTTGTTTCCATATCCTAGCTATTGCGAACAGTGCTACAATAAACATGGAGGTGCACGTGTCCTTGTATATTGGTTCCTGTTGTTCAGGGTAGATGCCTAGAAGTGGTATGACTGGGTCATAAGGGAGGTCAATCTTTAGCTTTCTAAGGACCCTCCAGACTGCTTTCCAAAGTGGTTGTATAAGTGTACATTCCCACCAGCAGTGTAATAGGGTTCCTCTTTCTCCACATCCCCTCCAGCATTTGTCGTTGGCTGATTTGTGGATGTGGGACATTCTGACTGGGGTAAGGTGGTATCTCAGGGTTGTCTTTATTTGCATTTCCTTCACCACCAGGGATGATGAACATTTCCTCATGTGTTTCTTTGCCATTTTTATTTCTTCATTTGAGAAGTCCCTCTTTAGTTCCCTTGCCCATTTAGTAATTGGTTTCTTAGGTTTGGGAGGGATTAGTTTCTTGAGTTCCCTGTATATACAGGATGTTAACCCCTTGTCTGATATATTGCTGGTAAATATTTTTTCCCAATTAGTTGGTTGTCTTTCTAGCTTAGTTGCGATAGATTTAGCTGTGCAGAAGCTTTTTATTTTAAGGTAGTCCCATTTGTCGAGTCTCTCTCCAACTTGTTGTGACCCTGGGACTCTGTTCAGGAAGTTCCTTCCTGTGCCTATTAGTTCAAGTGTCTCTCCTACTCTGTCCTGCAGTAGTTTCAAAGATTCAGGTTTAATGTTAAGGTCTTTAATCCATTTTGAGTTGATGTTGGTGCATGGTGATAGGCTGGGGTCCACTTTTAGTTTTCTGCATGTGGCTGCCCAGTTTTCCCAGCACCAGCGGTTGAAGAGGCTGTGTTTCTTCCATTGTATGTCTTTGGCTCCTTTGTCGAATATCAGCTGGCTGTAGGCCTGTGGATTTATATCTGGATCTTCTATTCTGTTCCATTGGTCTTCGGGTCTGTTTTTGTGCCAGTACCATGCTGTCTTTGTGATTATAGCTCTGTAGTAGAGTTTGAAGTTCGGCATGAATAGCCTTCCCATATTGTCTTTATCCCCTAGAATTGTTTTGGCTATTCTAGGTCTTTTGTTGTTCCATATAAATTTTTGGACTGTTTTCTGTATTTCAGTGATGTACGTCATTGGGATTTTAATAGGAATTGCATTGAATTTGTATATTAGTTTTGGAAGTATCACCATCTTTACTATATTAAGTCGGCCTATCCAGGAGCATGGGAGGTCTTTCCATTTCCTAGTGTCTTCTGCAATTTCTTTCTTTAACTTTTTATAGTTCTCATTAAATAGTTCTTTTACATCTTTGGTTAGGTTAATTCCTAAATATTTTATTTTTTGGGAGGTTATTGTGAATGGGGTTGCTCCCTTTATTTCCCTCTCTTCCTTTACGTTATCAGTGTATCGGAAGGCAACTGATTTTTGTGGGTTTATTTTGTATCCTGCTATTTTGCCGAAGTGACTTATGATTTCTAAAAGTTTGGGGATGGAGTTTTTGGGATCGTGGAGGTATAGTATCATGTCATCTGCAAAAAGGGATAGTTTAACTTCTTCTTTCCCTATGCGGATCCCTTTAATGTCTTTTTCTTGCCTTATTGCCCTGGCTAAGGGTTCTAGGACTATGTTGAAGAGGAGTGGAGACAGTGGGCATCCTTGCCTTGTTCCTGTTTTTAGGAGGATTGGTTGTAGCTTTTCCCCATTAAGTATAATATTGGCTATTGGTCTGTCATAAATGGCTTTTATTGTTTTTAGAAATGTTCCTTCTATTCCTATTTTCTCCAGAGCTTTTAGCATGAATGAATGTTGAATTTTATCAAAGGCCTTTTCTGCATCTGTGGCGATAATCATGTGATTTTTGACCTTGGCTCTGTTGATATGCTGGATTACATTTATTGACTTACGTATGTTAAACCATCCCTGTGTCTCTGGGATGAAGCCTACCTGATCATAGTGTATTATTTTTTTTATGTGTTTCTGGATTCTGTTAGCTAGAATCTTGTTAAGGATCTTTGCATCTGTGTTCATCAAGGAAATTGGCCTGTAATTCTCCTTTTTGGTTGGGTCTTTGCCTGGTTTGGGGATGAGTGTGATATTGGCTTCGTAGAATGAGTTTGGGATAGCTCCCTCCTTCTCTGTTTCTCTGAAGAGCTTGAGGAGTATGGATATTAGTTCTTCTTTAAAGGTCTTATAGAATTCTGCTGTGAGTCCATCTGGTCCTGGGCTTTTTTTTGTTGGAAGACTTTTGATAGCTTCCTGTATCTCATTATAGGATATTGGCTTATTTAATTGGTTAACTTCTTCTTTGCTCAGTGTGGGTAACTTGTATTTCTCTAAAAATGCATCCATTTCCGCCAGATTTTCTTCCTTTAGAGAGTATAGCTTTTGAAAGTAGTCTGTTAGAATTGTTTGGATATCTTGGGTACGTGTTGTGATGTTTCCTGTGGCATCCCTAATCCTATTAATATGGGTTTCCTCTCTTCTTTTTTTAATTAATCTTGCCAACGGGCCATCAATTTTGTTTATTTTTTCAAAGAACCAGCTTTTTGTTTGGTTTATTTTGGTTATGGTTTTCTGATTTTCTAATTGGTTAATCTCTGCTCTCAATTTGGTTATCTGGCTTCGTCTAGTAGCTTTAGGTCCCATTTTTTCTTGTTTTTCTAGCTGTTTTAGTTGCAACATGAGATTATTTACTTGGTCTGTCTCCATTCTCTTGATGTGGGCACTGAGGGCAATAAATTTGCCCCTCAGGACTGCTTTTGCTGTGTCCCACAAGTTTCTTTGTGAGGTGTTTTCATTTTCATTGAGTTGTAGGAAATGCTTTATTTCTTCTCTGATCTCTTCTGTTACCCAGGCCTTGTTAAGGAGTGTGCTGTTCAATTTCCATGTATTAGAGAAATTTCTGCGGTATGCTTTGTTATTGAAAGCTAGCTTGATTCCACTGTGGTCAGATAGGATACAGGGGATTATGTCGATCCCTTTGTATTTGCTTAAGTTCCTTGCATGAACTATGATATGGTCTATTTTGGAGAAAGTTCCATGAGCTGCTGAGAAGAATGTGTACTGTGTTGTTTTAGGGTGAAATACTCGGTAGATGTCAGTTAATTCCGCTTGAAGTATGGCCTCACTTAATTCGGTAGCTTCTTTGCCAATCCTCTGGTTGGTAGACCTGTCCTTTGGTGAGAGTGGCGTGTTAAAGTCTCCTAGTATTATTGTATTGGGATCTATTTTATTCTGTAAGTTTGAGAGCATTTGTTTAACATATCTGGGTGCACCGATATTTGGGGCATATAAGTTGATGATGGTTATATCCTCCTCTTGGATTGTTCCTTTTATTAATATGTAGTGTCCGTCCTTGTCTTTCTGTACTGATTTTAATGAAAAGTTTATTTTGTCAGATATCAGGATAGCTACACCTGCTTTCTTATTGGGGGAATTTGATTGGTAGATCCTTTTCCACCCCTTCACTCTGAGTTTGTTTGTATGTTTGGCTGAGAGGTGGGTCTCCTGAAGGCAACAGATGGATGGGTCTTGTTTTCTGATCCAGTCCTCAGTTCGTTTTCTTTTATTTGGCGAATTCAGCCCATTTATATTAAGAGAAAGTATAGAGAGATGCATTGTTGTCCCTGCCATTCCGTTTTCCTAAGTTTTTCTTCTTTCCTTTCCTCCTGTGCTTGCTCAGTTAGACTTTGAGTAATGCCTGTTTGGGGCAGGTCCCAGTTCCTGGTTGCTTTCTTCAGGTTGTGTCCCCCCTCTTAGAATTCTTTGTAATGCCGGCTTAATGTTTATGTATTCATTTAGTTTTTCTTTGCTATTAAAAGTTTTCAGTTCTCCATCAAATGTGAATGCTAGCTTTGCCGGGTATATAAGTCGGGGTTGGCAGTTATTGGCTCTCAGGGCTCGTATGGTGCTTTCCCAGGCTTTTCTTGCATTCATTGTTTGTGTGGAGAGATCTGCAGTGATTCTAATTTTTTTCTTGTTGTAGTATAGCTCCTTCTTCATTTTTGCTGCATGCAGGATTGTTTCCTTATTATTCAGATCCATCATTTTTACTATAATGTGTCTAGAAGTGTTTCTCCTGGGATCTTGCTTGTTGCGTGTTCGATAAGCTTTTGTGATGTAGTTAAGATGGTCGTTTTTGAGGTGGGGAAAATTTTCATTGACTATCTTGTTAAATAGGTGTTGCATTCCCTTGCTCTGGAATTCCTCACCTTCGTCCACTCCGATTATGCGAAGGTTAAATTTTTTAGCATTATCTGCTTGCTCTTGAATTTCCCTTTGGTTTAATTTGAGTGATTTTTCCATATCTGTCACTTTTTGGTCCAATTGGTGTATTCTGTCTTCTTTATCTGACACTCTACCTTCCATTTCATTCACTCTGTTGACCGTGGCTTCTATTGTGGTTTGCATGGTGGAAATGGATCCCTTTATGGATTCAATGTTGGTTCTCAGAGTACTGATCTCACCTCTCAATGAGGTGAGATCATTATGCATTACCTCTAATTTGGCGTTTATCTCACTTCTTACTGAGGTTTGTGCAGCTTCTATTTTTGCATCCAACTTTTGTTTGATATCCTGTATATCTTTTGATAGTTCATCCTTGTGCTCTTTCAATTTCTGATCCATTTCTCGCTTTATTTCTTGAGTCATTGCCTCCAGCAACCCTTGGATGTAGCTTTTGTCTTCCATTCCTGCTTTGCTCCCACTGGGGCTTTCCCCTGCGTGGCTGCTGGCTTTTGAGGTGAGCTTGCTGTCCTGGGTAGTGGTAAACCTTGTGATTTTTCTCTGTGATTTTCGCATGGGGGTTCAGGAGACTGCTCTTCAATCTTGTTTTGGTGTGTCTGTCTTTGTTTGGTTGCTGATTCTGTATTGGTAGAGAGAGTCTGTGCCTGATCTGGATTTTGTTGGGAGCCTATTTCTAGCTGCTATTCTGACTTACTTAGGATTCTCAGCTCTCTGCTGTAGATTGCTGGCAATTCCCGCCTTTGGAAGGGTTGAGCAGCCTAGACTGCTTGTGTTTGCTCCTGCGGGTGCTCTTGGGAAGATCAGATGCTCTGGATGCACTCTCCCAAATACTATGGGCTCCTGATGTGTTTTTGTTTGTTTGTTTTGGGCTGGTTGTGGGCTTGAACTCTAGGTTTGGGTGCTGTCCCTCAGCTCTTCAGCTCAAGGCTGGCACCCTACCATTTGAGCCACAGCCCCACTTCTGAACCTTTTTGCTTTGTTCAGGCGCCGGTCCCCGGGCCTGGTTCCGGCCCCAGCCTGGAGCGCGCTCGTTAGGCCTGTGCTAATGTGTATACCACCTAGGTTATGCAGCCTGGAGGACACAGTTCAAATTTCTTCTACTGTTGGTAGTCTTGACCCACGGGCGCTGTTCCTGGCTTGGGCATTTAAGCTCCCTTCCAGGGGCACTCTTGCTCTGGCCTGGCCAGCAGAATGTGCTCCACCGGCTGGTGGAGCTCTCGAACAGTTCCCAGTTTTAGTGGGTCCTGTGGTCCGGGTGTTGTGGTAGGGAGTCTAGGTCAGGGTCTGGGGATTCCCTCCAGCTCTGGTCTCCCTTGAGGGATTCACTGTCCCCTGTGGGGTACTCACCCTGTAGGTCGTCAGTTGTTGTTGCAATCCGAGTTCAGTTGGGGTGGTTGCGGGCTGGGTTGGGTGGCCCCCGCCGGGTCGTTGCGATCGCGATTGGGCGGGTGGTCTGTGGACAGGTCCCTTTGTCGCGCTGCTGGTGCCGGGCGGCTTTGGCGGTATGGAGCCTCTCCGCTCCAGTGGAGAGTGAGGGGTGGGGGTGGGATCCTCGTGGAGACTCCCGGCTGGTAGGTTTCTCTGTTCCTGGCGATCCGCTGTTCTGCAATCCGGTACCTGGTGATCTGCAAGCAGCCCCCTGTGTCTCTGTGGCTCAGCAGCCCCCGCCGGGCCGGCTGGCCGGCGGCTTGGCGCACTGCCGCGCGGCCAGTAAAGGTTGGGGGAGGGGTCTTCGCTCTTCTCTGTTCTGAATTTCTTTTCCTCTCTTTCTTTTTTTGTTATTTTCCACCTCTGGTTTTTCTCTGAGTGTTCGTCTTTTTGTTGTTGTCGGTCTCTAGGGGAGATTAAGCGTTGGAACTCGAACTCTCTTTTTGGTTGGAGAGAGCTGTGGCGTTTCCCTACTGCCCCGTCGCCATCTTGGTCCGGAAGTCTCAAGTTGGTGATTGTTTGAGCAATTCATGAGCAATTCAAAGACAATGATTTTTTTTTTAGTTGTCTTAGTAACTTCTATATCTAGTACAGTATACAACTTATACTAAGTGCTCAAAAATTGCTTGTTGAGCCAGGTGCCAATGGCTCACATCTGTAATCCTACTTACTTGGGAGCTTAAGAACAGGAGGATCAAGGTTCCAGCTAGCCCAGGTATAAAAGTCCACAAGACTCTCAATGGAAGAAGCTGGATATGGTGGTACACATCTGTCATTCCAGCTTACAATTCAAGTGTAGGCCTTGGCAAAAGCAAGAACCCTATCTAGGACAATAAAAGGGCTGAAAGCATGGCTTAGTGATAGTCATTATATATTTATCAAAGTAATAATAGTAATAATAATTATAATATTTAGTAAGAATTATTAATATTGGGTGAATATTGTAATGCTTTTCAAGTCACTATTTGGACCTAAAATTTAGGAGTAAGAGTTATATCTGAATAGGGAACACGTGCTTAGCAAATGAATATGAAGTCCTGGGTTCTATCCCTGGCATTACACACACAAAAAAGAAACTTCGGATGAATATGGTAATCTGTATAGTAGAAAGAAGTATCCCAAGGTGGAATTTAGAACACTGCATGGAAGAATAGTTACTTAGGCTTAGAAAGTGATCAGTGTTTACCTATTACTCAAGGGAGCAAGGGATATTCTAGACAGAGTGGAGTCACTTGAGAAAGCCATTGAGAATGACTAAAATGCTTGAAATTAGAACATAGACCAGAATGAGAAGTCTGGAAAGGAAACCAGGGTCCTTCAAGTAGAGATGGGGGATAGTGGAAGTAATCTTGTATTAGCAAGGAAGCCACCAGAAATTATAGGATCAGAGAAGTAATACAAATATAAAGTGTGGCTCATGGACTTGGAATTTATATTCCTTTTGGTTAGCTAAAACTCATATATAGGAAACAAGCAGATAGCAATATAAGCAATATAGAACAAATGCTCTCATACTCCCTTAGTCTACTTTAGAAATTGCCTGTAAATAGTTCCCACACAGTAGCATCCTTGGTTTGCAAGCAGGGTAGGTCAGAAATTCTATGTATTACATTTCACCCCTTCTCTAGTAAGTGACCAATGAGGAATAAATATTAGCATTTTTTTTCTTTATTGATGCTACAAGTTTACCTTGCATCTCACAGGAGACTTTGGACTTGAAGTTGTAAGTAATGCTAGAATTGTTAAGATTAGGAGGACTCATGAAGATGGATTCGATGTATTTTGCATTGTGAGTTGGCCATGAGCCTTTTGGGTCTGAGGTGGAATGTTATGGTTTTTTTAGTACTCCCCAAAAGTTCATGTATTAAAGGCTTGCCTCACAGCTGATAGGGCTATTGGGATGTAATGGAAACATCAGGGATGGGGCCTATTTGGAGGAAGGAGGTTATTGGGAGAATGCCCTTGAAGGGTATATTAGGACCTTGGCTCCTTCTCCCCTCTTTCTTTGTTTCTTGACAGCCATGATGTGAGAAGCTTTGCTACACTGCAATATCAATTCCTGCCATGATACTCTGTCTAGCTGCAACTCAAAGTGCTGAGTACCAAGCAACTTCTGAAACAATAAAGCAAAAGGAATCTTTTCTTTTTATAAGTTGATTATGTCAGGTATTTTGTGATAGCAATGGACAACTCCCTAGCATAATCAAGTAATAAATTATTTATCATGGTCTCTATAAGGTCTAAGAGCTTCCCAAAGAACTCATTCTTTTTCCTTTTGCCCTCTAGCCAGCAGCATGCCCTACCCCTCTTTTCTTACAACCTTTGTCCTATACATTACTCATTACCTTCTCCTGAGGTAAGAGTTACTCAATCAGGAAAGCCCCTACTCCTAAAGAAAGTTTCAGCTTTTTAGTTTAGAATCAGCTAGGTAAGATGGCTGCCTTTCAACTTTTTCACATTTCAGTGGCACAAAGACCATTGCCAGTCACTATAGCTTCCTAAATGTCAGTACAACAGGGTTAGGTAAATATATTTTTCCAGCCAGTGATAACTTACAGATTTCTGAGTAATGACAGCGTTAACACTGAGTCCAGCTACAATTTTATTTTTCTAACTATCTGGGTCATGTACTCAATGAGACTAGAGAAAAAAACTTGAGCCTATTTCTCTGAAGCAAATATTAATGGGCCGGATGTCTATTCTTGAGTCAGCTCACATTCCAATTATTATTAGCTGCTTACATCAGTAAACTTGTACTTAGTCTGCCACCTGTTGCAAAGAGGATCATGTTTTTGTATGCTTGTAATAACAATCTAAATCTTCAGGAGCAGCAAGTATTTGACATTGAGTCTATTCTTATTACAACAATGACTAGAAAAATCTTTTTATCATGGTAAGAGAAGTGATAAGTAAAACAAACAAAAAAGAGATTTAAATATGATATACTTTTAATGATTAGCTAAATCTAGTAATAGTTAACAGCATGTATTTAAAAGTAAAGACTTAATATTTAACAAAAATCAACATAAAAATCAATAATGGGCGTAGTGGTTAAATGTATATGTTTACACTTTTATCAAAGATATATAAGTATGAGCTACATGCTGAAACCTAGATAATGTTTATGTAAATTCTACCTAAATAAAACTGATTAAAATAAATAAACTTCATATATACAAACAATTAGAAAAATATAATGAGGGCCTGGAAAGATGGCTCAATGGTAGAGTGCTTGCCTCCCATGCATGAGGCCCTGGGTTTGGTTCCTCAGCACCACATTAGCAGAAAAAGCCAGAAGTGGCGCTATGGCTCAAGTAGTAGGGCACTAGCCTTGACCTGAAGAGCTGAGGGACAGCACCCAGGCCCAGAGTTCAGGCCACACGACCAACCAAAAAAAGAAAGAAAGAAAAATATAATGCAAGTGAGGAACCAACCTGTTTCAAGAAAGACAGCAAGGAATAAAATAAAATACCTAGGTAAAAACTTATTTCTAAAATGTCCAAAACCTATATGAGAGAAATGAAAACATACTTCTGGAATGCACAAAAATATACATGGATAAATAAAAATGCATACAATGTCAAAACCAAATTACAGTAATTTACTTTAAAAATTTCAATCTGCTTTAATTTCTATCTAAACTCGGGCAATACTTCTTGCATAAAATAGAATAAGTATTCTGATCACCAAAGGCTCCTTTTATAGGCAGAGAGGCTAGAGAAAACAGAAATATAAACCTTCCATTGTTCCAGGTGCCAGTGGCTCACTCCTGTAAGCCTAGCTACTCAGGAGGCTGAGATCTGAGGATCATGGTTCAAGCCAGTACAGACAGGAAAGTCTGTGAGACTCTTATCTACAATTAACTGTCAGAAAACTGGAAGTGGTGCCGTGGCTCAAGTGGTAGAGTGCTCGCCTTGAGCTGAAGAGCTGAGGGACAGCACTCAGGCCAAAAGTTCAAGCTCCACGACTGACAACAAAATAAAATTAAAATTAAAATTAAATTTAAAAAGTAAACCTTCCATTGTAAGATAGAGTTATGGGGACAACAATAGAAAAATAACTGATTGGTTCACACTAGATTATTTCAGGCTCTTTTTTTATAAGAATTAAAAGATTAAAGGATGTATGGATTAAACAGGGAATTTCATTTGCATTCTGACTTCTCCAAAGGCCAAATAGCAATATAGTTTTCATTTGATAATGCAAAACTGTATAGTGTAAGTGACTCCATATTGTTCTGTAGTCTGGTCTCTCGGGGCCCAATTCAAGAGCTTAGTCCAAAGTACTGGACTCCTTAGTTTTTATTTAACACAATATTCTGAGTCATTACCACTAAGGTATCAATTTTCTACTACTGGACTACAAACCCAGGCCTTTTTTTGCTTTAGCGACTTTTCAGATAGGATCTCTAGGTTTTTCCCAGAGTAGCTTCAGCCTATGAGCCTTTTACCTGAGGCCATGCGCTTAGCTGTGATGAGAGGCCTATACTACCATGTTGGACTTATTTGTTGAGATGCAGAGGTGGGGGCGGGGGGAGTCTTGTTAACTTTTTGCCTTGGCTGGCTTTTCACACAACATTCTGATTTATCTCAGTTTCCCCAAGTATCTGAGATTAGATTAGTAATAGTTTAATAGTAGCTTTCCAAGTAGCTGAGTAGTAGATTTACAGGACTGAAACATCATGCCTGGCCTAGCAATGATTCTTATTCTCTAACTTTGAGTGGGGCCTACTCATCTGTATATTTTGAAATTACAGATGATTCTAATGTATGTACTTGAGTGAGAGGCACTGATTGTGAATATATAAAATGCTAGAAAATTTTTACAGTCAAGAAACCTGTTCAGTGTTTGTTTTTGGCCCTGATATTCCTTAAAGTTCGGTGACCCAAGTACCCTTTTGTTATATAACACTTATTAACATCTCCCCAAGCCGGTGAGCTGCAATAGGCATCACCATGCAAACTTGAGCTTCCTGAATGCTATCTAGAAAGTAGGAGTTTACATTCCCTTACTTCCAAGGCATTTCTTAGCTAGAGAAGTTGATACTTGTGAAGCCCAGATCTCCAGGGTTAAAGATTGCATTGTCGACATAATTAATTTGTGCTTTTGTGTTCAGTGAAGTGATTTCATCAATTGATAATGTATCAGAAAATTTAAATATACTCCCAGGCCATATCTTTATTTATTTATTTATTTATTTTCTGGGTCCAGTCGTGGGGCCTGAACTCTGGGCCTGGGCACTGTCCCTCAGCTCTTCAGCTCAAGGCTAGCGCTCTACCACTTGAGCCACAACGCCACTTCCGGCTTTTTGCTTTTTGCTTATGTGGTGCTGAGGAATCGAACCCAGGGCCACAGGCATGCAAGGCAAGTGCTCTACCACTGAGCCACCTTCCCAGCCCATTTAAGGAAATGTTTTTTGTTTTTTGTTTTTTGTTTTTTTTTTTTTGGTTCCAGTCCTGGGGCCTGAACTCTGGGCCTGGGCACTGTCCCTCAGCTCTTCAGCTCAAGGCTAACCCTCTACCACTTGAGCCACAGCGCCACTTCCGGCTTTTTTCTTTTTGTTATGTGGTGCTGAAGAATCGAACCCAGGGCCTCATGCATGCAAGGCAAGCACTCTACCACTGAGCCACCTTCCCAGCCCAGGCCATATCTTTAACTGATTCGTGTCTTCCAAACTCATGTGTTCCTATCTTCATCTCCACATTTCATTTCTAATATTTCATGCTAATAAGATTAGCAAGATCTATCACTTCTTAGTTGAAGAAATGGAATTTATGAGCCAGGAGCTATGGTACATACCTGTAATCACACGTTCAAGTCTAACTGGGGCTACACAGCAAGTTCTGGGCCAGAAAGAGTTATATAACCAGATGATATCTCAAGAAACCGTGGGCTAGGGATGTAGCTCATGAACACTGCCACCTATTAGCTATATAGCTTTGAAAAACCTTAGCATCCTTAAGCTCCATTTTCCTCATCTGTTCAATGAGTGTAATAATGGTACTTAGCTCTCATAATGCTTGTGGGGGATAAATTAAATGAAATTATTTATATAATCATTTACCATGATATCTGGCACAGGACAAGCATAGCAGTCCAGCAACAGATGCTAAGAGATGGGCAGATGAATTAGAGATCAGGGAAGTAGAACAAGAACAGGAACTTGGCATAACTCTCACAATGAGTAACCAGCATGATTCCACACGAGAACTCTGCATTCTGAATGAGATCTCTAAGCTATATCATCTTTAGGTCAGACATCTGATCTTTTATACTCCCACACAGCTACTGGCTGACAGCCACCTTTGGGTGGAGTGGGAGAACTGAAACTCCCAGCACTAATCTCTCTGACTGCTGGGCAAAGATCCAGTAGCCTGAGGGCAGCCTTATTAAGAAGCGTTTACTAAGGATTCTGACCTAGCAATTAAAAGAACACTAAAATTGGTAGAGGGAGAGTAAAAAAGAATAAAACAGTGAAGCATTCCTATAATCATAGCAGTGGGTGAGGCAGAAGTAGGAGGACTGTGGTTTGAGGTGGCCCTGGCAAAGTGGAAGTCCTTGTACTAAAAGTCAAAAGGACTGGGGAACATGGCTCAAGTAGTATAGTGCTTGCTTGGCAAGTTTGAATTCAAACTGTAGGCTCACAAGAAAAAAGAATAAAAATTTAAAACAGAATCTAAAGCCTCCTTAGTTCTGACATCATTGAATATATACCCATGCATAGCTTAACAATAAGGATACATTCTGCAAATGAGTCTAGTTGATTTTGTCATTAGGGAGGAATATCATAGCGAGATTGTATAGCCTGCTGTTCACCTAGACCATGTGATAAATACATAGCTATATACCCCATCCCGATGTTCTGGTCAATGATGAACTACATATAAGATTATGGTAGCTGGGCGCCAGTGGCTCACGCCTGTAATCCTAGCTACTCAGGAGGCTGAGATCTAAGGATCGTGGTTCAAAGCCAGCCTAGGCAGAAAACTCCGTGAGACTCTTTTCTCCAATAAACCACTCAGAAAACTGGAAGTGGTGCTGTGGCTCAAGTGGTAGAGTACTCACCTTGAACTGAAGAGCTGAGGGACAGTGCCCAGGCTCAGAGTTCAAGCCCCATGACTGACAAAAAAGAAAAAAGAAAAGAAAAGAAAAAGACAATAAAGAAAGAAAAAGATCATGGTTCCCTAACATTATAAGGGAGCTGAAAAGTCCTTGCCTGGTAATGTTGCAACCATCATGACGTTGTAGTGAAATATATTACTCCAACACAGTCCAAAGTAGTAAATGTTTTAAAAAGCAGTATGAATTCATGTGAGAATTGGGAACAGGCCAGCAGTAGTAAGGATGGAATACAGGAGGCAGGTAAAGATCAGGAGAAGGCAGAGTGCTTACAGTTGTTAGGGTTTTGTTTGTTGGCCAAAGGGCTTGAAATCAAGGCCTGGGTACTGTCAGTGAGCTTTTTTGCCCAAGGCTAGTGCTCTATCACTTTGAGGCTCAGCTCCACTTCTGGTTTTTAAGTGGTTAATTGGAGATAGACGCCTCACGACCTTTCCTGACTGAGCTGGCTTTGAACCACAATCTTCAGATCTCAGCTTCTTGAGCACCTAAGATTACAGGTGTGAGACAATTGGTTAGCTATTGAGAGGAGCAAGGACGGGCTTTGAGCTTTAAGAAAGGAGATAATTTGTGAGAGGACTTGTTGAGTTTGGACCTTTTAAAGGTGAGATTTTATTGGACTATCCATGAGTGATATCCATTAGGAAATTGCAAACATATGAATACAGCTTGAGGATATAGCTGACTTAAGAGATATAGCCATGGGCATTGATGAACTCACCAAGGCTCAAGAACAAAAACATAACCACGAATACAGTCAGACTCCTGGAAAACCTTTAGGACAAAGAAGAGGCAGAAAATCAGGATAGGAGTCAGAGTACTATCCAGAATGAGAACAAAGAGGCTACATTGTTATTAAAGTCAGGAATAGAGAAGATATTATCAAGGTTAGTAAGCCGGGTTCAGAAGGACAATTATTGCATATTTTCTTTCATAGGTAGAATCTAGACCTAAAAATGCACATATACATAGATATATACACAAATATTCATACATTATTGGAAACATAATGCTCTTGGGGGGGGAGGGAAAGAGGATGATGGAAGGTGAATAATATTGAAATACATTTTTTACCTACATATGAATATAGCATAAGGAAAATGACTGAAATCTATGAATTATAGGGGATTAAAAGAAGAGGAAAGAAGAGAGAGAGCAATAGAGGGGGGTTGATTTCATTAAAATATAATATATACATATATGAAATACCACAGTGCCACCCCTTTGCACTTTGTATATGATTCTTATTTTTTCTTTTCTTTTCTTTTTTCTTTTTCTTTTTGGTCGGTCGTGGGAGCTGAACTCTGGGCCTGGGCGCTGTTCCTCAGCTCTTTAGCTCAAGGCTAGTGCTCTACCACTGAGCCACCTTCCCAGCCCGATTCTTATTTTTTCTAACTTTATACAATTAATACACAAAAAATGAATGACAGGAATGTAAAACAAATTCTGTTTGTGGGTGAGTACCAGTGGTAGGAGGGTGGGTCAATGGAGAGGGTGAAGGACAGTGAATATGGTAGAGGTAATTTTATATATGAAAATAAAGCAATGAAACCCATTGATAGTTTTAAGAAGTGGTGGAGGGGCTGGGAAGGTGGCTCAGTGGTAGAGTGCTTCCCTAGCATGCGTGAGGCCCTGGGTTTGATTCCTTGGCACCACATAAACACAGAAAGCCAGAAGTGGCACTGTGGCTCAAGTAGAAGAGTGCTAGCCTTGAGCTGAAGAGCTGAGGGACAGCACCCAGGCCCAGAGTTCAAGCCCCACAACCGATACAAAAAAAAAAAAAAAATCAAAAGAAGTGGTGGAGGGGAGAGTTATAGAGAGGATGAATTTGACCAAAGTACATTATACATTTTATGCATATATTGAAATACCACAGTGAACCTTCCCTACAATTAATACATCCTAAAAAAAAGAAAGCTGTTAAAAGCAGAGAGACAAAGAAAGATGGAAAGACAGAGAAAAGTAATGGAATTGACAATTAGCAGATGAATAGTTTTAGTAGGGTGGCAGAAATGAAATCCATGCCAGGAGCAGTGGCTCACGCTTGTAATTCTAGCTGCTCAGGAGGCTGAGATCTGAAGATAAGGGTCCAAAGCCAGCCCTGGCAGGAAAGTCCTTGAGACTCTTATCTCCGATTAACCACCAGAAAACCGGAAGTGGTGCAGTAGCTCAAGTGCCCTCAGCTGAAGAGCTCAGGGACAGTGCCCAAGCCCAGAGTTCAAGCCCCACGACCACCACCACCAACAACAACAAAAATCCACATTTTTTAGGAGGAAATACTGAATCGATTATTAGAATTTCTTTCATGAAGTATAATTGCAGTTAGTTGGGCAGTTTGTGGGAGGCTGGAGCGAAGTAGTTTTTAATACAAGATGGACCTAAAATGTAAACAAAAGGAAGAGCTGATAAAACAGGAGAAGCAGAAAGTATAAACTGGAAGAGCCAAATGTAAAGTATCACCAGAAGAGAATGAAGCTGAGGGTATCTCGATTCCTCCTCCCCTTTTAGACTTGAGGCAACTAAGGAAACCCATGCATGACATCTTCCTGTAGTTATATTATTTTCAGTCTCCCTTTCCCCATGAGCTCAGAAACTGTCAAATTGTGGCTCAACTTGTATCTCTAATACTGAAAGTGCCTGATTTCACTTGAAGCTTGACATTTGAGAAAGGAATATGCAGAATATGACTATCTCAGGATGAAGAAAAGCAAATGCTGACTAGCAGTGAGAGCTCACAAATCCACCCACACATTCATCAGTACGGAAAGGAGCAACCATCCCCAAACAAAATGCAATTACAAGTTGAATTGTTGGCTTCTGCAATTGGATTTCATATCCCCAGTCATTTTTTGTTACCTTTAAAGGTAAAGATTTGGCAGCAGTTTTTTTAGTCAAAGGTTCCAAATAGAACCTGAAATGAATGAATCTTAAAATTAGTCATCCTGTTATTCTCATTTCAATATGTTTCTGTTGTCTTTGTTATTTGGAGTTCTTTTCTCAGATACCGGAAGGGATATGAGGTCATAAGATGAGCCTGGGTATGAAGAAAGGAAAGCCATGTTTGTGACGTCACTAGTTATTCGCCCAGATTATCAGCCTGGTTTACACGTATGAAATTGAGGTTCTTAGACCCAACTAACCCTAGCCTTGTGCAGAAAGTGGCCATGGCAATTGTACTGGCTCATAATGGGTTACAGGTGGTGGTAGAGAGCAACAAAACCAGAGCCTTGGTTGCTACAATGTGGAGCCACTATCCTGCCACTAGGTTTATATACGCTATGCTCAAAAAACTGAAATTTTTTTTCACCAATCTATAGGTGACATTGAAAAAAATCTAAAACAACAAGAGCAAAGAAAAAAAAAGAATCTTGCAGACATAAATCACAAAAGAAAGCTGAGTACTGGTAGCTCACACTAATCCTAGCTATTCTGGAGGCTGAGATCTGAGGATGGAGATTAAGAGCCAACCTGGGCTGGAAAGAATGTGACTCTCTTATCTCCAATTAACCACTTGAAAACAGGAAGTGGAGCTGTGCCTCAAAATGGTAGAGAAGCAGGACTCTAGTGGCTCACACCTGTAATCCTAGCTACTCAAGAGGCTGAGATCTGAGGATCACAGTTCAAAGCCAGCCCGGGCAGGAAAGTCTTGAGACACCTATCTCCAATTAACCACCAGAAAACCGCAAGTGGTGCTGTGGCTCAAGTGGTAGAGTGCTCACCTTGAACTGAAGAGCTTAGATACAGTGCCCAGGTCCAGAGTCCAAGCCACACAACCAACAAAATCAAAAGTGTGGTAGAGAATTAGCTTTGAGCAAAAGAGTTCAGGGACAATGCCAGGCCCTGAGTTCACACCCCTCCAACCAATAAATAAATAAATAAATCACAAAAGCATTGTAGAAATAAAAGAAGCCTTGACTGTACCAACTGAAGTGGTATAGTTGGGAAAAACAGGTCCCAAATGAACATGTCAATTATTAATCTCTCGGCTCCAAATACTATTTTCTTTCTTTCTTTCTTTCTTTCTTTCTTTCTTTCTTTCTTTCGTTCTTTCTTTCTTTCTTTCTTTCTTTCTTTCTTTCTTTCTTTCTTTCTTTCTTTCTTTCTTTCTTTCTTTCCTTCTCTTTCTCTTTTGTCTTTCTTTTTCTCTCTATTCCTTCCTTCCTTCTTTCCTTCCTTCCTTCTTTCTTTCTTTCTTTCCTTCCTTCCTTCCTTCCTTCCTTCCTTCCTTCCTTCCTTCCTTCCTTCCTTCATTCATTCCTTCCTTCACTTCTTTGCTAGTACTGGGATTTTTAACTCAGTGCCTCACACTTGCTCAGATAGCTTGTTGACTGATGCTCTACCATTTGAGGTATGCTACCAGTTGGGCTTTTTGGTGGCTGTTTTGGAGATGGAGTCTCTTTTCTGCCTGGGCTCACCTTGAACTTTGAGCGCATCCTCCTGAGTAGCTAGGATTATAGGGATAAGCCACCAGTTCAAACAGCTCAACTTAAAGCCACCTTTTTATATTCCAATAGGAGATGCTGGGGCTGGGATTCTGGAAATTGTGTTTTCAGCATTCACTTGGCTCTCCTCAATAGGGGCACTATCCTTCCTGTTTGTGTTGTTTCTATCATCATCACCAGTGAAGCCTCTTTATTGGTTCCTAGCTCTAATTTCTTTTGCCACATTGATTTATTTTGGCCCCTAAGCGATAATAATAACACCCAGAAACATAGACTCTTCAGAAATCTTTGCTAGGATGACAAGTTCCCAAAATGATGTACCAGCAAACAACCCCTTCACCACTGAGCTGTGCCCCTAGCTTCTCCTTCATGTATTTTCATCTTTCTTTTGTAGGTTTTATTTCTCTCCCTGGGTTACATTCTAGGTTTCTTTTTTTATTGCTATTGTAAAGGTGTTGTACAGAGGGGTTACAGTTACATAGTCGGATAAAGAGTACATTTCTTCTTGGACAATGTCACCCCTTCCCTTGCTCTCTCCCAGTTTTCCCTCTAATACCCACCTACTGTTGTATAGTTCATTTTCAACATAGTGTCTAGTGAATATCCCTACTGTATTTGTTCATTCTTTAGCCTCAAAGAACCTCTTAGACCAAATTGTTTTGACATAAAACCACAGCCAAGGGCTGGGAAGGTGGCTCAGTGGTAGAGCCCTTGCCTTGCATGCCTGAGGCCCTGGGTTCGATTCCTCAGCACCACATAAAGCAAAAAGCAAAAAGCCGGAAGTGGCGCTGTGGCTCAAGTGGTAGAGCCCTAGCCTTGAGCTGAAGAGCTGAGGGACAGGGCCCAGGCCCAGAGTTCAGGCCCCACGACCAGATCCAAAAAATAAATAAAGAATATCCTCCTTTGGTCTTACTCTTTTTGAATGCCATTCTAAGTTTCTTTAGCTCTCTCAGTTTCTGCTTCCTTTGTTAGTTCATTCCTTTCTACACTGCAGTAGCTAAAGAACCGTAGCTCCCAAATGTGCTCTCCTCTGTTCATGTGGTTTCCATCCCAAGTCCCTCTCAAGAAACATGAATTTCAGTGGACTTTGTTCCTGGCCCCCTCTCTGCTCAGTACTTGCACCATTTACTATTTGCTCCCAATTCTTGTTTCCCCTTCCAATAGAAAAGGGACGATTCAACAAGTTATCTGGCTAATGAGATCTATAGTGAAAAAGTGAATTTTAGTCTTTTCTAGTAAACCCTGCAACTTTATCGATGATTCTCTTAAAGTCTCCAATTTGAATTTGAAAAAGAGAATCACTCTCTTTTCCAATCAGAGAAATGATGATAGTAGTAGTTGCAAAGGGTGAAAACATCTCACTTTATAGATACTACAGAGTCCAGGACTCTCCAGCTCAACTTTTATTGCATTGACTAGGTGATGGGTAGGGTAGAGTCTGTTTTTTTTTCTAAATCTCCAATTCATATTTTTTGCAGTGAAGTGGCTGGTCTTTTTGAACTTAGATTTGGTGTATTCATTAGTCTTCTGTCATCATCTTTAGGCATTAATTCCAGGAAAATAGTAACTCCTCCTTCAATATCTAATTATACACGAAAACATTATTATGATCTTGTTGTTGGAAGGGTAGAGTTTTTAACTCAAGGCCTAGTGGTTTCTAGGCAAGCATTCTACACATAACACATGTTCTTTTTGCTTTAGTTTGTTTTTAAATAAGGTCTCAAGTTTTTTAAATAAGGTCTCAAGGTCTTGGATCATGATCCGCCTACCTTCACCTCCAACATAGCTGATATTATAGGCATGTGTCACCAGGTCAGGTACCCAATATATTTAGTTTTGTGTCAGTTTGCTTAGTTATTGAGATCATTAGCTATTACGGTCTGTGGTATTCCAACTCTACTCTTCAATGTACTGTTCTTAACTCAAATAATAAAGGTTAAAAGATTCACTAAACTTTCTTGCTCTTGATTTTGATATAACAATATATGCTATAATTTCTAAAATTACATCCATGAAACAAGATACTTTGGGATTTGTAAGATCTGCAACTCTTTATACCTTCACCTCACTTTGTATTCCCCCAAATGACAGCAGACAAATAAAAACATACCCTTCTGGCAAGCTTTCTAAATTAGAGCGATTACAGCACAAGATATTGATTGTCTGGGATGAACGCACACTGGCATCATCCATTAACAACTTTAATTAGGGGAGCCATCAATTACAGTAAAGCAGGCCTTGGGCTGAGACTAGACATGACAGAAAACAGTCATGATCCACTAATTATCTAATCACTAATGGACATTACGAGTTGAAGGGCATTACAACTCTACTAAAACCAGTGAACTTTTTCAAGAAAATGGCACATATGCTTATTGTAAAACAAGCTAAGACTGTATGAAAAAAACATAAACATCTCAATGAACAGTCTGACCTAGACATGGACACTATTTATATATTGATAAGCATCTTTATAGAATAATGTGTCATGTTCTTTTAAAAGAATTATATTTTATCACAGTTTTGAGTATTCCATACATGACTATTGCAGATGCTTTCCAATATTCACCATAAATTCTTCACATACTTTGATTTTATGAAAGATAAGTTATTAGCCAGTGCCTATTTGTAGACACTCATGTAAGAGGAATTATCTTTCAGTATAGAACAAAAATAGGTTATGGAACCTATTGAGAAACATCTGAAATTCAGAGTTGCATATAATTTTAGAGAAATTCTCCCACTTTGAAAGGAAGACTGGAGCTGGGAATGTAGCTTAGTGGTAGAGAGCTTTCCTAGCACGTATGAAGCCCTGGGTTTGATTCCTCAGTACCACATACACAGAAAAAGCCAGAACTGGTACTGTGGCTCAAGTGGTAGAGTGCTAGCCTTGAGCAAAAAACTCAGGGACTGTGCCCAGACCCTGAGTTCAAGCCCCAGATCTAGGGAGGGGGGAATGAAAGAAAGAAAGGAAGTGTTTAACACCTTAATGCTAACAAGTTAGGTTTGCCTTGTTGAGCTGATGCTAGTGTTAATGGTAAGTTTATTTGGGTTTTTGTTTATGTGGATCTTCATTACAGTTGTTTTTAAACAATACCTCCTTTAATTGCTAAACAGGACTGCCATCTAGCTTCAGTTGTCTATGCTTTCAAAATGTCACCACTTCCATCATAAAATAAATGACCACGTTGAAGGTCCCTTCAAATACCTTTATCAGTCATTACTTCAAATGCCTTTATCTCAGTGCAAAAGAACTCTTCATCTGGCCTATTAAACTTTGTTATGTTATCCTTGTAAGCAATGAAGATTTCAGAAGAAAAATTACCATGATTTCTCTTTGTGTGGACACAAGATAAAAATAACTTTGGACTTACAGAGGATACAGCTAAGAGGAATATGCCACAGTCCTTGATTAAGGGTGCGGGGCAATGTTGTCTCTTTTTTTTTTTTTTTGACAAGGAGATCTTAATTTCATACATCTTTCACAATATCAGGTACCTTTTAACAGAAATAATTACTTGATGACCTTCAGAATCAATAGTTCTTAACCTTGGTTGTACATTAGAATTTTCTGGGAAGCTTTTAAATGCTATCAATGACAAGGCTTCACCTTTAGAGACAGTGATTTAATTGTTCCAAGATGCTTTTTGGGCATTGGGTATTTCTATGCTTCTCAGTAATTCTAATGAACAAGCACAGTTTCAAGTCACTGAACATGCAAGATGTCAGTTTGAGCAAAAGCTCAAACTTTGGGGAAGAAGAAATGGGAAAAAGAGTGAATAAATCTAGGTCTTTTGTGCTTTAGTGTTTTTTTTCTTTATAGTTAGAATGGCCATATACTTTATTGTCAAAATCAGGACACTTCTGCAAGTGGGAGAGGGAGCTCTTAGCAATTATACCACGACACAGTGTGCAACGGTAACTATCCAGGAAACATGGGACTCATTGTCACATTGCATGTAGCTGTGGAATGCCTTTCTTCTTGGTCTCAATAATAACCCCGAGTTGAGCCACGCTGTTGTTAATGGTTTAATATTTCTCTGTTAGGAGATTTTTCAAGTCACTTTTTAAAAGTGTATATTGTCATATTAAATTTTGGCAATCATTTTTAGAAAGTTATCCTTTGGGATTTTAAATAAGTACTTTTTCAATATGATTTTACTTCACCACAGTTCTTTTACTAAAAAGATAGAAAATAAATGAAACCTATGCATATTACTTTTCGTTTTTGCCAGTCCTGGGTTTGAACTTGGGGCTTGGGTGCTGTCCCTGAGCTTTTTCAGCTCAAGTCTAGCACTCTACCACTTGAGCCACAACTTCCCTTTCAGCTTTTTGGTGGTTAATTGGAGATAACAGTCTCACAGACTTTCCTGCTTGGGCTGGCTTTGCACCACAATCCTCAGGTCTCAGCCTCTCAAATAACTAGGATTACAGTTATAAGCCACTGGTGCCCTGCTTCTAGTTTTAAAAAAGTTTAACCACTATTGGATACTGCTTAGGCCTTCCAGCCAAAGTTTAATAAAAGAGAAGCTAGAAACTATTTGCTCTAATTAAGTTTATAGTTTGTGTGTGTGTGTGTGTGTGTGTGTGTGTGTTACAGACAAACTGGATCCATTTCCCATTAACAAAGATAATTAAATGTTAAAAGGACTTAAGATATTGTGAATGCATAGTCTTAATTAATTAACTTTATTGATCATCTCTGTTCTTCTGGCTAAATGAAATGTCTGTGCAGACTATTTAAGGAAGGAGAAAAGGCCCTATAAAGAGAAGGCACTCTTACATCACTGAAATTTGCATTGTAAAACAGAATCCTCATTTTCCTGGGATGATTTGGTTCAATGGGTTTTCAATATTTTTCTTCAGCAGAGAATCATTTTAGCAAATTAAGTCATACATAGAAACTCCATATATAGGGCTGGGAAGGTGGCTCAGTGGTAGAGCGCTTGCCTTGCATGCAAGAGGCCCTGGGTTCGATTCCTCAGCACCACATAGATAGAAAAGGTCGGAAGTGGCGCTGTGGCTCAAGCGATAGAGTGCTAGCCTTGAGCTGAAGAGCTGAGGGACAGCGCTCAGGCCCAGCGTTCAGGCCCCACGACCAGACCCAAAAAAAAAAAAAAAAAAGAAACTCCATATATAAAAGTGGGTAAATACCAGCTGCTTGGCTTGAAGTGAGAAGAAAGCACTGAAGTGGGAATGAAGAGCCTTACCTGCATAGTCCACCCCTCCACACAAAAACTTTTTCAGAGTAAGGGCACAAGAAGGACTTTGAAAATCTATATTGTGTTCCTAATTTTACATCTAGATTTTTCCTACGATCTAAAATATTAATATCTTTCCAAAAATTTCCCTTTAATTTAAGGAAATTAATAAAAATCCACCATCTGTCTGTTACTCAAGAGTGATATGTGAGCCAAAGGTTATAAATATAGCATCCATTGATTTCTATTAATGAAAATTCACACAAATCTAAAGTATTTCATGTTTGTGTGATAAAATTATTTTGGATTGCCAAAAAGAAAGAAAGAAAGCAACAGGCCCAGAGAGAATCTAAAGTGGGAAAATTAGACTCTGGGTCAGTTCTTATTTATGTTATTTATCCTCCTTCTGTCTTAATTTGAAGTATTAAAAAAAGAAATGAAATGAAGAACGGTCTTTTGCTCTCTGTGATGTGTCTTCTATAGCTCTTTAGGTCCTCATATGAATCAAAACATTGATAGATACCAGGGCAAAAGCCTAGTTGATTGGTAAAAATCTGTTTGTTTTGTCAGAAAACTTCTTGCCATCAATTGTATGACAGTATCAGCCAGCCACTTTGTTCTATTCCTTTCTTGGTTTCTCATTCAGGATTGTTGTACCTCTAGCCTGCCTGTGATCAGCATATACTTACAAAATCTCTGCGGAAGGCCACCAGGGATGGAGCTGTTTGCTCTCATTAGCTGGGAAAACAAAGCTCTGTTTATTCCTCTTGTTAGTGTCATGGGACGCCTGGTTTAATTCCAACACAGGTCTGGGTGTTGATTTCACACAAAGGAATTACCTTGGGCGTATGTGAAATTTCAAAGGCAGCCTCCTAGGAGCCATCTGACTCAACTGCTGTGTGACTAGGGAAAACTGGGTGTACATGATACACTGTAATTTTCTTCTAAAGCGTGATTAGCAAATAGTTCTGAAGTCCAACCTAGTAAATAAAAATACCAGTGCTGATTTCTCATTTATTCAGAACGTAAGTGTTGATTTTGAAATCATTCTCAATAATGTCCCTTTTGTACAAGGCTGACAGTCCATCAATGTGGGATAGGGAAACACCACAGAAGCAGATGCCACCAAGATTCTGCTTACAACCTCTCCAATTACAAGTTTGGTGCTTCTTGACTCCTTGTATGTTTGCCTTCCCAACAGGCAACACATACACATATATGACTCTTAGTTGAACAGCTATCCTTGGGCAACTAGGGCCTTGTTTACCTTGAGATACAGAAGTGCCAGAGAATCTGTCCTATGGGTGACAAGTAGCCCTTTAAACAATTAGTATCTGACAGTAAAGAAAATACAGACTTGCCACTGCTGGAGACAATACTGAAGTGCACCGCACATAGCTTTCCTAGGAGACCAACACAAGTTAATATTCCTTGTCATAGCAACAAAAGGTCTGCCTAAAATAAGGTCCTAACTGGGACTGTTCTAGATATCCCACTTACAAAGTTTGATTTTATTTTTTCTTGTTTGACTTTTTCTTTTCTTTTTTTATTTATTTTAAAATGTAACTAATGTGTCACTGTGAGCTCCAACCAACTTTGAAAGATTATGTCTGTCTCTTTCTAACTCTAGTTTGATTGATGCCACATCAACTCAGGGTTGAACTTGCCCTTTGTTGGAGTCTTTACAAATCTGATTCCTTTTATCCTTGGGGGAGCCAGTTGTTAAACGTATACCGCACCAAATGCTTACCAGTTGGGAGATCTTTCCACAGACCACTGATTATTCTGCACTTTTCCTATAAATTGCAATTAACTTCTATCTCTGGTTAATTCTTTGTTTTTGTTTTTGTTTTTTGTTTTTTTTTTGCCGGTGGTGTGGCTTGACAGCATACAAGCTGTCCCTGGGCTCTTTTTGCTCAAGGCTAATGCTCTAGTACTGAGCCACAGTGCTATTTCCAGCTTTTTCTGTGATTAGTTGATGATAAGAGTCTCATGGAGGGTCTGGGAAGGTGACTCAGCCGTAAAGTGCTTGCCTCTCATGCATGAGGCCCTGGGTTTGATTCCTCAGCACCACATAGATAGAAAAGGTCGGAAGTGGTGCTGTGGCTCAAGTGGTAGAGGGCTAGCCTTGAGCTGAAGAGCTCAGGGACATCGCTCAGATCTAGAGTTCAAGCCCCACCACTGACCAAAGAAAAACAAGAGTCTCATGGACTTTCCTTTCAAGGCTGGCTTTGAACCATGATCCTCAGATCTCAGTCTCCTGAGTATCTAGGATTAGAGATGTGAGCCACCAGTACCCGGCTAAGGTTAATTCTTTTAAAAAAAACAAAACATTTTATTGTTATTGTAAAGGTGATGTACAGAGGGGTTACAGTTTTATATATCAGGTAATGAGTATATTTCTTTTTGAACAGTGTTACTTCTTCCCTCCTTTTCTCCCAGTTTTTCCCTCCTGACTCCCCCTTTCCCACAAGTTGCATAGTTCATAGTGTCCGGTGAGTATCACTGCTACATTTGTTTGCCATTTCTGGGCCCCCTGGCCCTGGCTAATTCATTTGTAAATACTTTTCTAGTGGAATGGATTAGGAAGCCCCGATCACCTCAAACTTAACTTTAACCTAATGTGATAGATGGTTTAGATCCCATTAATGTTATTAAAGTACTGGAAACGTGAAGAAGCTGCTGTTCATTTTCTTAGTGGCCTGTGGCACTGGAGAAGGATGCCTGGCAGTGTGTGGCAAAACCCCATGCCCGTTGCTTCTTCTCCAGGGTACCCATGTGCCTGTCATCATGAAATAATGGCTCATTTATTCCTCCTGTAATTTCTCTCATAACAAACTATAATTGTTATTCCATTGGCAAGAAGATGTGGGAATATAATTTCTAAGCTTTCAGTCCTTGAGGTACGAGGGAGAACTTAGAAGGTAGAGAGATAACTGAATATTACCAAGCCTTGTGTGGCACACAGGACAAATAACTCCCATGATCTGTTTATCTATAAACAATCCAGTAGATTTCTCCTAGGTGATCACTATGTACCAGGCCCTGTGTAGAGCAGTGATTTTTCAATTATGGAGAAAAATCTGTAACAAACTATAATATGAAAAATATATTGTTTTTTAAACAAAATTGAACAAAGCAGAATAGAAATATTTATGTAAGTAAATATTATAAAACATCTGTTTTCAATAGAAAGATGTGTGTGTGTACTTATCTACAAAGTAAAATGTTTTTCTTACTATCTACTGCTGTAAAACTTTGAAAACGTTGCTTTTTAAAGTAGGGATTCGCCAATCTTTTCTCAAAAGGACCTCACAGTAAATATGGTAGGCTATGAAATTCACAAAGTCTCTGTTGCAACTACTCAACTATGCCTCAGTGGGGTTAAAAGCATCATGAATAATAAATGAATGAGCATGGCTGCATTCCAATAAATTTCTATATACAACAGGTCAGCAGGATGTGACACATTTGCCATAGCTTGCCAACTCTTAATTTGTATCAGTTCTCCACAAACTATCTGTGATAAAGCACCAGTTTTTTTAAAATTTTGTTGTTTGTTTTTTCCTAATTAATTACAAGCTAGACCAATACATGGTGCCAGTGCCCAGGACAAATATATAGCTAATGCTACATGCATCTTATTCTAGCAAGTTCAACAATATTTAGCTTGCCTTATGCCTCACTCAACAAGATGGAATAAACACTAATTATCCAGTTATTAAGTATTATTAATTTTTACTGGTACAAAGTTTGAACTCAGAGCTTCACACTTACTGGGCTGGTGCTCTATCAATTGAGCTACAATTCTAGGCCTGCTTTTAAATGGTTATTTTGGAGATGGAGTCTTGTGGACTTTTCTGCCCAGTCTGACCTCAAACCAGGATCCTCTAGATGTCAGCCCCAGTCCTCAGTAGTTAGGATCACAAGTGTGAGCCACTTATACCTGGCTAAATTTCTAGGAAATATTTTAAATACATATTCTGTTTGTATACTTATCTTGTTGCAGACTGGTAACTATTTTAGGATCAGTTCCCATCCATAATGTGCAATTTATGTAGCACTACTCTAGATGATACACAGAATTCTGTATATGCACGAATATAAAGCCTAGTTCAGAGCACATGAGCATTTATTCCCCTATTCCTTAATGACCTATCTTGAAAGGCATATGCCATTCATAATGTCAAAGAAATTATTTAATATATATCAGCCATTACAAACACCTTTTTTTTTGCCAGTCCTGGAGCTTGAACTCAGGGCCTGGGCTCAAGGCTAGCACTCTACCACTTGAGCCACAGCGCCACTTCCAGCTTTTTCTGAGTAGTTTATTGGAGATAAGAGTCTCACAGACTTTCCTGTCTTGGCTAGCTTTGCAACACTGTCCTCAGATCTCAGCCTCTTGAGTAGCTAGATTACCAGTGTTAGCCACCAGCACCCAGCTCATTACAAACACCTTTTATTTGATTATAAAAGATAGCTACAAACCAGTGGCTTATGCCTATAATCCTATTTACTTGGAAAGCAAAGATTGAGAAGTTCATAGGCCAGCCCAGGCAAAAAGTTTCCAAGATTCCATCTCAACCAATAGCTGGACACAGTGCTGTATACTTGTCATTCTAGCTATAGTAAGATGTATAAAAAGTAAGATTGTGGTCCAAGTAATAGTAGGCAAAAGCAAGACCCTACCTCAAAAATAAGCAGAGCAAACAAGGAGCTAGAGGTATGGCTCATGTTGTAGAACCCATGGCTACCAAGTGTGAACCTCTGAATTTAAATTCCAGGATCACACAGAAAAAGATATCTTTAAGTAGATCTTCTGATTTTGTGTGTATGTGTTTATGTGTGTACTGGTCCTGAGGTATGAGTTCAGGGCCTAAGCTCTATCTCTGAGCTTTGTTCTCAAGGCTAGCACTTGAGCCACAGCTCCATTTCTGTCTTTTTGCTTGTTACTTGGAGACAAGAGTCTCATGGACTTTTCATGCATGGTTTTTCTTCAAACCATGATTCTCAGAGTTCAACCTCCTGAGTAGCTAGGATTACAGGCATAAGCCACCAGTACCCGGCTCATCTTCAGATAGTTTGAAAGATGTTCTGTGGAAGTTAAAAGGAAAAAGTATTTTCATTGACATCATGAGCTGCCTTTCATGAATGAAGACTTATGAAACATCCAACCCAATTACTGATGGAGCTCTGGTTGGCCACTTACAGACAGAAACTATTGCTATTTCCAGGTCAAATGACTTACCTCTGTTTTCAATGAGAACCATTACTCTCTGTATGCTAGTGGCAAAACACATTTAGAAACTATTTTTAGACTTCAAAATATGTAATATGATGGATAAGAGCCAGATCATGATGTGATTGGAGCCAAACTTTTCAACAAATGTGAGTTTCTAGCCATTGTCCTGCTTATGGACTGTTTACGTGTACGTTCCTTTGTCTAGCTTCTAAAGAGGAGCTTCTGATGGCAGATTGCTTTGAGAGCTTCTGTGCTGGAGAATCAGAAGAAAATGGGTGAAGTAGAATGTATAGACAAGAGCTTCATGGAACTGTGAATTGCTAGATGTGGACAATAACTTTATGTAATCATAGATTATGAATGTCAAGTTGTTCTTGGCAAGAGCATCAAAGGAAATTCACCTGTGCTGTGTAATGGCTTTGTATCAGTGAGAAATGGAAATTTAGGGATTGTAGTGGAGGACTATATGATTACTTTCATGAAGTCACTGAAATATAAGTTCAAAAGTAACCTGGTTGTCTAGTGCCAGTGACTCACACCTGTAATCCTAGCTACTTGGGAGGCGGAGATCTGGAGGGTTGCAGTTCAAGGCCAGGCAGAGCAGAAAAGCTACCTAGACTGCGTCTCTAAAATAATATAAAAAGTCAGGGTCAGATGCTTGACTCAAGTGGTAGAGCACTAGCCCAACACACACAGGTCTTGAGTTGAAACTTTGGTACTACAAGAAAAAATTAGCCTATTTCAAATTTACTTTGGTTATCAAATATGTTCTTCTGAAGACTAATTCTATGTGATGAATGGTTTTATTATCATTAATGTTTTACCTCCCTTAAACTAGAAACATACATCAGTAACATTTGACCTTGTTTTTTCTGTTCAAAGCTCTATCTTCAAAATTCATCCATTTTCTTTGGGTAAATGCAAAAGCATCATGGATAGTGTTCAAAGATTTTATGACTCATAGATTTGAGACTTTATTTTTAGCCATCATAACATTGACTCACTTGAAACTGGTGCATCTTTTTCCTTCATAAAAACCTATGAAACAGGAAAAAGATAAGCAATATAATATCATTTTGCAAATGAATACATTTAGGTGTAGGAAATTAAATGCTTGCTCTAGGGTTGCTTAGAGGATTTCGGTCTCTTATTTGATTCAGTTGAAGTGCTGGCATGGACTGCCAGTATTTTTTTGTCCCAAAGAGAATGACCAGATAGTTTTGACAAGTAAAACTGTTGTGAATTTAAGGATGAGAAAAAGTTCCAATCTAGCTGGTCACCAGTGACTCACTCCTGTAATCTTAGTTACTCAGAAGGCTGACGTCTGAGGATGGTGCTTCAAAGCCAGCCAGGTTAGGAAAGTCTGTGAGACTCTTATCTCCGTTTAACCAGCAGAAAACCAGAAGTTACACTATGGCTCAAAGTAGTAGAGTGCTAGCCTTGAGCAAAAAAAAACCTCAGAGACTGCACCAGGACACTGAGTTCAAGCTCCCTAAAAGTTCCAATCAATCTACTGATATTCTAGAAACCTCTTCAACTTAATATATTTCCATGAACAGCAAGATGGCCCACAGAGATACTACTGTTTCTTCTGGTTTGTTGTTGTTGTTGTTGTTCTGTTTGTTTTTCCTGCTTCTAGGCATTGAACTTTGAAGTCAGGGTGTCACGTTAGGTTTGCTTGTTCAACTGGCACTCTACCACTTGAAGCATGTATACACTTTTCCTTCTGTTGGTTATTCCGGAGATGGAGCATTGAAGACTTTTCTGCCCAAGCTGACTTCAAATCTTCCAAATCTCAGCTTCTTAAGTAGTTAGGATTGTGGTGTGTGCCTCTGGTGCCCAGCTTAGTCTTAATGAAAGATCACTTGCCTCTTCATGGGTTTTGGAGACTTCAGACACCCCTACATCCCAGATCCCAACTTCAGCCTTTCTGCCTACACATAACCTTAGAAGAGCCATACTATCAGGTACTTTAAGTTAGGCTCATCCTTGCAGGGGTTTGGGACACTGAAACTTATCAAATGAGATTTTTTATAGCTGTTTTGAGGGGTAAACTTTACCAGAACAAGAATAGGATAAAAAATACAGAATAAATTTATTTGGATTATTATTATTACTATTATTAGATCTGGTATTGGGGCTTAAACATCCCTGAGCTCTTTTGTTAAAGGCTAGCTCTACCACTTGAGCCACGGTTCCATTTTCTGGCTTTTTGGTGCTTACATGAAAATAAGACTCTTTTCTTAGACTTTTCCTGCCTGGGTTGCCTTTGAACTATGATCCTCAGATCTCAGCCTCCTAAGTAGATAAAATTATAGGTATTATCCACTGTGGCCAAGTCGGATTTATTTATTTATTTATTTTATTAAACTGTGAATTAGGAAAGTATAGGTTGCTTTTAATGACATAGCCATGAAAAAAATGGGTCCTGGATGAACATTCTGAAATAGTCTTATCACTAATAAAAGAGAAAGGAGTTGCCATCTTACTTTCCTGTGGGTAACAAATCTATTAAACAGATTTAGTCCCTTTTTCTACCAGCACAACATAGTTAATGTCATAGAAAGAGCTCAAGGCCGGTGAAAGAGCATGCATTTTATATATGAAAGAGTCTAACTGTCTAAAACCTGAAATGTATGTATTTAATTTTCTCCAGAAATGCTTTGTAATCATCTTGCCTTATCACTGCATTTTTCAGGCTGGAGAAAGCCCATAGCTTCATGTGTTGGTATATTTTCAAGTTCTTGAAGTGACTGATAGCCCTGCAATCTCAGGTGATTCAGTAGAATTTTTAGTCCCTTTAATGTATTATTTTTAATAAGTAAATTTAAGGCACACTATTGCTCTAGCTTGATTGCTTTTGGGATATCCCACTGAGTCCTTATAGTTAATATAATAAGGTTGACTCTGTTGGAATGGTCACCTACCTGGCCAGAGGGAAGATAAATTATCTTTTGGCTTATCTTATTCCCTACATTGACTCATATTCCCAGATATTTCTGTGTAATCTTACCTTGATGAAGGATGTGATAAAAAATAAATCTTTGAGGAAGTGGTGCTGTGACTCAAGCAGTAGAGTGCTTGCCTTGAGCTGAAGAGCACAGGGATAGTACCCAAGCCCAGAGTTCAAACCCCACGACCGACAAAAAACAAAAAAAACTCTTTGATTTGGGTCAAAAACTTCATATTTTGTTTGTGGTTCTTCCAAAACAGAAATGTAAATTTGGCATGCAGAAACTGAGTCATAATCTTTCTATCTGATGAATTATGTGTTGATCCAGATTCTCTGTGGTTGGGTTATCTGTACAACAAATTTATTTAGAGAAAGGCTTGTGGAGAGCCAGACATGGTACCTGCTTCCTTTAATCCCAGCACTCAGGAAAATGAAGCATTAGAATTATGAATTTCAGGCCAAGTAGTGCTTCAAGACCAGAGATAGAGGAAACACTCTAAGATCGCACAGAGTTCCATCTATCAGGGGCTTCCCTATTGAAGTGTGGTAGAATGTGGCAGAAAAACCAGTGGATCCTTGAAATTTAGGCTAGAGGAAAGGATATTATAGTGGCTAGGATAAAAGTGACTTTCATCTGAGCCAAAATGTTCCTGGTTTATCTCAAGCTAACATCAAGGAAAACAGACACTTTCCTAGTATTGACAGCAGCAGGGTCTGGTTATAAACCTCCATGCATCACTGGAATGGCTTTGTTTATTTGTAGTATGCTGGAAAACTATGTGAAGAAAACAGACGAGGGCTACTCAGATACAATCATCATGGTCACAACTCAAGATAGCTTCAGTCAGAGCAAGCTAAATGCCAAAAGCACACATTCCTTCCTGCTGTTATTTTATAAAAGCAGCCCGATTTCTCTTGATCATTACCATCAAATACTTCTGCCACAGCTGTAACCCCTCCCCTTCTTGCTTATTAGTTTCTGAGCACAAGGAATTCAAAGTATCATGGTGATAGTCACAGTCTATAGTTCAATAGCTCCTTCCTACTAGAGTTCATCATATTTGAAGACCAAGACTTCTAACACTACAGAATCCACAATTGATGGGAATGGAAACCCAAAGTCTTTCACTATTGTAAGTGGAACTACTCATGTTCCCAGTCTTTGTTGTCTGGAGCCATGTGTTCTTCATAATAGGGATGATGACCTAGATAGAAATATCTGATTTAATACATAAACTATGTTCTGGATAGTATAACCATTCTTTCAGGGGATTACTTTAAAACTAGCATCAGTTAGTCCTTTCAATGGCCATTTCAGCATTCTTTGAGGGTGGCTGCCTCTGGGTAGTATGGTATCTGACACAACCAGTGGATGATCCCATGGTCATGGGACCATTCTTATCTCCTCCATGCAAAAAAAAAATGGATCACCTGTTGCATTAGTCATCTTTGCATTGCTACACTGAAATATCAGATCCCACTAACTTATAAACAGTAAAGGTAAACAGAGTATGGGAGATTGAGAGTCCAAGATTAGATTAGGGGCCCAGTGATTTGGCAGTGGATGGAAGAAACATGAAGTGGATGGATATCATGACAAGAATGTATGTATGTAGGACCAAGCTATCACATCTCAAACAGAAACAGAGAGAGAGGTAAAAATGATGGGTACAGGGCTGGAAAGGTGGCTCAGTGGTAGAGTGCTTGCCTTGCATGCATGAGGCCCTGGGTTCAATTCCTGAGCACCACATAAGCAGAAAAATCTGGAAGTGGCACTGTGGATCAAGTGGTAGAGCACTATCCTGGAGCTGAAGAACTGAGGGACAGTGCCCAGGCCCAGAGTTCAGGCCCTATGACCAACAACAACAACAAAAAAGACAGGTACAGGGCTGGAAAGGTGGCTCAGTGGTAGAGTGCTTGACTTGCATGCAGGAGGCCCTGGGTTCCATTCTTCAGTACCACATAAACAAAAAAAACTGGAAGTGGCACTGTGGATCAAGTGTTAGAGTGCTAGCCTGGAGTTGAAGAGCTGAGGGACAGTGCCCAGGCCCAGAGTTCAGGCCCCACAACCTGCCAAAATATTTTTTAAAATAAAAGTAAAAATGATGGGTGCAAGCCTGTTCCTCTATAATAATCCTCTCAAGAGAAATCAAAGAATCATAAGAGAATTACCAAGGGGTCCCATAGACCACACCTCTGAAAGATTCCATTACCTCTCCAGAAGCTACTCCTGGGGAATCCTTAAGTCACACCCAAACCATAACACCCATTCACATATTACATGACATGGAATTTCTTGCTTATAAATGAGGCTTTCTGCCTGGATAGTGGTTCTGCCTGTCACTCTGTAGGCAAAAACAAGGCAAACCTCTGCTTGAAACATGTGTACATCACTGTGAGAACAAATTGCTGATCCTTTCAGGGTGTCAAGGGTCCAGTGTTGTTAACTTGAAAGCAGGTGGCCAGGAGATAGTGTCACATGCCACGTCTAGGGACTGAATGTGAGTATCTGTTGCTATGTTTGATATTAAGATGCAGCATTAGCAACATCAGCCTTGGTAAATGTGAACCCATGTTGCTGGATTATATCCCTGGTGTCTACTATTCTGTGTATATCTCCACTATGAAAACAGCTGGATAATGATAACTGGCCAAGTCATTATATCTCCTTGGTTATAGCCATGTTATTATATTTCCTTGGTTATTTGCTTCCTCTACTGTGTTGGATATTTATGTGTGATGCAAAGATCTTCACTTTGCCCTCATAGCCATAGGTTTTTACCACAGAACCCCTTGTCTTTATTCTAGTTTTCCCTTCCTACTCCTCACCTCATGGCCAGAACCTAGTGATCTTCCCATTAATCTGTAAATATTCTCGCCTCAAGCCATTTCCCCTGCCATACAAAGTGGATGACCAAATGTACCTGTTTAGTCTGACCTATTGGGAAGATTTTCCATATATATATATATATATATATATATATATATACACACACACACATATATATGGATGTATATATATATACATATATGTATGGATGTATATGTATACATCCAAATATATGCTATATGCAGACCCATTTATGAACCAAATAAGAGCTTTACTCTTCTTTAGCTTTATTTATCTGGGAACTCTTCCTCATATGACTATAGGTGAAAACCCGGAAGCAGCACCAGTTTAGCTCATGGGTGACACAGGGATCAGGGCTACCTGCTCATGTAACCTATGTGTACCTTCAGCTCTTGCTCAGGCACCCACCCTGGATGTTCTATTTCCATGGTATAATAGGCTAATGCTAGGCCCATTTGACTTTATGACTTAGCAGGCTAGAAGTAGTTATTCAACTCATAATGAGTAGCTCCAGCTACAATGCTATTTGGTGCCAATGGATAAATGGTCTGCCTCTACCCAGTTACATGCCAGAACTATTTCCTAAAAGACATATCACTTATTGTTGTGGATGGAAGGCTCTTGCTACAGTCTCCTAGGACCTACACTGTTTTACTCTCCATACTGTATTTCCCTCCATACTGTATTTTCTTCTACTCCCTATGCCTGTAACACCATATTGTACACTAGATTGCATGATCCAAGTTTGCATCATAACTTGGATCTGCTTCTGAACCCTTTCTTGCTCTGCAGCGTACTCAAAACTGACAACGTTCCATTTCATCTAGTATATTGGCTGAGTACCCTAGAAGTGATCATATTGTCTGCAGGATGCAAAGAAGCCTATGAGATGCAGTACTTCCTTTTCTATGATAGAGATTGTGAGATACAGTACCACTGGAGAGAGTAGCCCAGAATACCTCAATCCTCTGACTCCTCCATAAGTGAAATTTTTAGCAGTTGAACCTTGAGTTTGTATGAGGGACTGATTATGTCCCATCTATGAACTAGGACAATGTCCTCTTTGCCTATTGGACAGTAAAGACTAAGACCCTAGTCCACTAATTACTGTCCACATTCTCAGACTACTCATGGTACCATTTGTAGTGCTTATGAGGGAAATTGGAAGGGAACTAGGGGAGACTGGTGACCTCAAAGTAAGTCTTACCCTGGATGAAAGAAAGAAAAAGGAGGAAGGTTGAATGGAAGGAGTCATCCTAGATTGAAGTTTAGTTCTGAAAGAACTCATCAAGGCTAGCAGGAAGTTCTTGAGCCCAAGTTGCCATAAGTCAAGCACTGCATCATGGCCTTGGCACCAGCATAGTGATGGATTTCAGAGTGCTAAGGCTACCGGTCAATACTGTCCTCACAGTAGATCTAAGAAGTGTGTTTCCATGGCTTAGTGGGACAGCACTTATCTAGCATGCATGAAGCCCTGGGTTTGATTCCTCATTATCACATAAACAGAAAAAAACAGAAGTAGCACTGTGGCTCAAGTGGTAGACTGCTAGGTTTGAGCAATAGAAGCTTAGGTACAGTGCCCAGGCCTTGAGTTCAAGCTCCAGGACTGGCTAAATAAATAAATAAATAAATATGTAATTCTTCTTTGATGAACAGTTCAGTTGAATCTGTGCAGTGGAATACATTTCCAAAACAAAACTAAGGACAATTTTTAACCTTCTTAGGTCCTATGCTTTGGATTTCCTAACTTTAATTAATGTCTATAAGTTTATAGTCATGTTTTATAACCTTTACTGGGATAAGATTTACTTCCCAATGTATGATTAAGGAAAAACTTACGATTATTTAATATATAACTGCCAACTGGATCAAATGAAATTGCCAAGCACAGGACTTAGGTATTTTAGCATTGTCAAATATTGCCAAATAGTTCTGCAACGTTTCAATTCATCAAAATGTTAGCCATTTTGGTGGGAATTTCCTACTTTCAGGTAAAACTGAGTTACTGTCAGTCAGTACAAAGGAAGTCAGTGCTCTGAGAGCCTTTTGGGATGGTTTGATCCTGCATGATAAATCAGAATTGCAATGAGTATTTATTTTACTAGTATATATGAAGACATTTCAGTCCTTCAGAAGAGGACTTAGGAAAGTTAAAAAAAGAAAGGGTCTTATCATTGAGAAGTGAGTGGGAAACATCACTGGACTGGATTTTTTGAACGAGAACGTTGAAGCTATGACCAAAACTTGAGTGGTGCAAGAAAGGAAACAAGTACTTTAGGAGTCAGAGAGGTGGCCAGATATAGAGGAAGTAATGGTCATGTATTCATTATAGAACAACTATCCATTCTTACTTAAAGATGTGCAACTTCTTCTACATGGTACTTAAAGGATTAGATGTTGGATTTTGTTTGGTTAGTGAAACAGATGTTTATGTATAAAGTTCTGCTGTTCTTGAGCTTTTACTGATAAAAGGGAAGGAGATGTTCATAATTACAACTAAATAATTTCCTTTCTGTGTTCTACTGTTAAGCTCAAATTCAAAGACAGGACATATAAAAATGATCCAGTATCTTCTTTAATCTTTTCCTGTTGCTATTCTCACTTGACCAAATTGCCTATGAAGTTCTATTTCTAAAGGTACAAAAATAATCTAACACAAACAACATTTATTAATTGCTTTTCTGGTGCTAATTAGTTAAAAGTTTTTCCATCTGTTATCAAAATTATATGTCACATTATGCCTCTTGTTTACATTCTTCAAATTCCTATGAAGCTACAAGGTTACTGTGCTCTATGGAGGCAAAAAGGTAAAGTGAGAGACGTGATCTGCTTTTACTTACCTCATAATAATTTGAAGTTCAAAGCATTTTTTCTGACTTTTAGAATAAACTGCCAAGTCCTGGAAATTTTCTCTTGACTTAAATCTTCCACTCCCACCGGGGTGCTGGTGGCTCACACCTGTAATCCTAGCTACTCAGGAGGCTGAGATCTGAGGATCACAGTTCAAAGCCAGCCTGGGCAGGAAAGTCCATGACTCTTATTTCCAATTAACCACCAGAAAGCTGGAAGTGGTGCTGTGGCTCAAGTGACAGAGTGCTCATCTTGAGCTGAAGAGCTCAGGAACAGTGCCCAGGCCCAGAGTTCAAGCCCCACAACCAACCAAAAAAAAAATCTTCCATTCCCTTGACTGATGATGTCATAGTTCAATGAAGAAAGTGACCATCAACTGGTTTCCTGAATAAATCCACATGTTATCACTAGATCAATCTTGAAACATTACTTAGATTCTGTATATCTCTTAGGTCAGAATGCTCAATGATTCCTCAAAGTCTGCAGGAAAAACTCCAAACTCAGCTGGGTGCTGGTGGCTCGTGTCTATATCCCTAGCTACTCAAGAAGTTGAGATCTGAGGATTTTGATTTGAAGCCAGCCTGGGCAGGAATGTTTGTGAGACTCTTATCTCCAATTAATCACCAGAAAACCAAAAGTAGAGCTGTGGCTTAAAGTGGTAGAGCACTAGCCTTGAACAGAAAAGCTCATGGACAGTGCCCAGGCCCTGCGTTCAAGCCTCATGAACAACAACAAAAATTTCCAATCTTAGTAGCTTATTGATTAAAGTTCTCCTTAGTTTTTTTATCCACCCCCAAGTTCTCCTTAGTTTTATGCTAACATATTTCCTAAGTACCTTCACAGATGAGTACTCTACTTTGAATTGTTAGACTCAAACTCGAGACCCCCCGAGAGACCCCAGAGACCACGACCAATGCAAACAGCAAAAGAGTCGTTTATTTGCAAGCTCGAGCTTGGACTCACAATCGTCACTGACGCAGCAGGTCAGAGTTGTGAGCCCCGATCCCTTGTCCAGTAGGGTTTTTTATTGAGTATATAGCAGGGGGAAGGATGTCTCAAGCTCATTGGTTAGGGGCATGATCATTTCCAGTAAAGACAGCGACTTTCTAGCTTACTGGTTACAGGATAGGTTAAATCATACATCATTGGTTGGATAAGTGGGGCTAACCACAGGAATTCTGAATTATGTCTTGTCCTAAATGTTTTCTCGGCAGAGTTGGGAGGAGAGACTGCCCAAATTCCTGGACTCGTCAGGGCAGACTGATCCCTTAATAATTCTTACTGTTATCTTGCCTTGGTGCAGGATCTAACACTTATTTTCCAGTAACATGACAAATGTTTTAGTTTTGTCTGAAATACTGCTAAACTTATTTTTGGTCTCTCAGAATGTTATAGAATACATGCTGATCATTACACAATCCATGTATCCTCATTTTACAAACTTGTTCACATTCCTGCCAACTTGAATGGTCATTTCTTTACCTAACCAAGGACTGCCAGTTTTCTAGTGACTGAGCTACACTCATTTACTGACTTGAAAGGTTTTCTTCTCAGTCCTATCAGTGTTAGTTTTCCTGCTCTTAAGTCAATGATATTTTTTTTGTCAGTCATGGGGCCTGAACTCTGGGCCTAGGTGCTGTCCCTCAGCTCTTCTGCTCAAGGCTAACACTCTACCACTTGAGCCACAGTGCCACTTCCGGCTTTTTCTGTTTATGTGGTGCTGAGGAATCGAACCCAGGGCCTCATGCGTGCAAGGCAAGCATTCTACCACCAAGCCACCTTCCCAGCCCCAAGTCAATGATATTTTCAAGTTAAACCATGTAGATAGCAAATATTTATAGTGGCATAGAATGAAAAATGACACAGTAGACAATATAGTTCTTGAGTTGAATGAGCTTAAAACACAAATTAAAAATTAAGTTAAAATGAACATTTTAAATAGAAAATTAAAGGTACAATACTAAAATTTTAGCATGTTCTATATGGCAAGACATGCACTAAGTATTTCCTCTAAACTTGCACATTTGTTTCTGAGTAGGCACTATTACTATCCACTATTTACAGATGAGGAGTATGAGCTTATAAGACTTAGCCATGATGATCCAGCTAATAAGAGGAGAAGTGGGATTTGAATAGCCTGCTTTTATCTTTTAGGCTGCCCTGTACTTAAGACTGGATATCAAGTTCCAAATACCTTAGGAAGATATTAGAAAGATTGGAAGGATACAGAGAAACTAATGGGCAAGTGAATCTAGAGAAATAGAGACAGATGAGAATTAACATTTGAGAACTAAGGCAGACTAAGGGCTTGGATCAGTGAGTCACACCTATAATCCCGGGTACTGGGGAGGTGGAGATCAGAAGGACTGTGGTTTGAAGCTAGCCCATATGAAAAGTAAATGAGGCTCTGAATCCATCAATTAGTTGCTTGTGGTGATACCACCACCTGCCATGCCAGCTACGTGGAAGGCAGAGGTAAGAGGAACATAAATGAGGCATGTTCCTGAGTATAAATCCTACCTGGAAAATAAGTAAAGCAATGAAGAGCTTGGCGTATAGCTCAAGTGGTAGAGCACCATCAATAAGCAAAAACATCAAGTGAGAGCATGAGTCTCTGAGTTCAAGCCTACTACAGGCACCCAAAAGAAGAGGAGGAGGAAGAGAAGAAAAAGTAGCAGTAGGAAGAGCAGGAGGAGGAGGAGAAGGAGAAAGATGAGGAGAAGGATGAAGAGAACAGGAAGAGATAAAGGAAAAGGAAAAAAACAAGGAGGGAAAATACAAGGGAGTGAACTAAAGCTCAAGATTTCACAGCTAGTTTTGTCATCATTAACTGTCCTCTAGAGTACATTTTGTTGATGTTGTTGGTTGTGGGGCTTGAACTCTAGAACTGGGCACTGTCCTTCAGCTCTTCAGCTCAGGGTAAGCTCTCTACCACTTGAGCTACAGTGTCACTTCCGGTTCTCTGATGGTTAATTGGAGATAAGAGTCTCATGGACTTTCCTGCCCGAGCTGGCAGTGTCTGGTGGCTCTTTAAGAGTATACTTCCGGGGCTGGGAAGATGGCTCAGTGGTAGAGCGCTTGCCTTGCATGCATGAGGCCCTGGATTTGATTCCTCAGCACCACATAAGCAAAAAGAAAAAAGCCAGAAAAGCACCCAGGCCCAGAGTTCAGGCCCCACGACCGGACCCCCCCCCCCAAAAAAAAAGAGTATGCTTCCAAGACTAATTCATACCAACTGAATATGTAAGAAATCAATGCTTAAGTCATGATATGGTATAGTAATGGGTGATGACTGAATTTAACTATACCCGACTAAAATTGTCTTCACAGAGCACTGATAGGCACAATCTTTGCCTTCTCATTGAACACAGAATGGAAACCAAGTTTTATCTTGACCTGAAAGAACTAATCATTGCTGTGACTGGTTCTCTCTCTCCCTCTCTTCTTCCCTCCCCTCCTCTCTCTTTTTCTCTATTTAACTATACTCAGCTACATTGTCTTTATAGCTCCTTGAAGAAGACAGACACCAACATATACACACTTCTCCAGCTGAAATTCTCTTTCTTCGATTCTTCATTTAATTATATGAGAATCAAAAATTAAATACCTCAATTTCTTGTTACTGACCTTAAAGAAATGTAACTTTTACAATTATATTTAATGAAAAGCCTTAAGGGGAAGCAATATAATTAGTGTAAGTACTTTGAAAAGTAATTCAAAGTGTCATGCTGGTTGTTATCTTCTTAGCAAGACAATAAAATGAATTTCAGAAACTATTTATATTCTAGTGGTCATGTAAAATGAAAGTTAGCAAAACAACCAGTGAGTATGAATATTTTGAAAGGTATATGATCAGGTGCTTGCTTTGGGGATAAACTTGCCAAGTGATGTTCCATGACAAATTTGTAAATACAAAATTTCTGGTGGGATCACTTCTGCTCATAAAACATATTTGTTAGCCTGTAATCCTACCTACTCAGGAAGCTGAGATCTGAGGATCATGGTTCAAAGCCAGCCTGGGCAGGGAAGTCCCTTATCTCCAATAAACCACTTGAAAACCGGAAGTGGTCTATGGCTCAAGCTGTAGAGAGCTCGCACTAAGCTGAAGAGCTGAGGAACAGTGCCAAGGCCCAGAATTCAAGCCCCATAACTAACCGAAAAAAAAAGAAAATTGTTAAAGGAACTTCTAGTACTCATAAATGACTTAAGTGGTAAAACCTTTTATAATAAGAAATGTAATTTGCTCACTAAAACAGTCAATGAATTTTCTGACATTTCAGGTGAAATTGTAGCTGAAGAACCTTGACATCACCTCAACCAAAGGAAATCCTGTTTCCCCCCATTATTCTTAATAGTTGGAACTCAGGGGTTTTGTTGTTGCTATTCTTTTTGTTCTATCTTGTTTTATTTTGTTTTTTTTTTTGGCCAGTCCTGGGGTTTCAACTCGGTGACTGGGCCCTGTCCTTGAGCCTCTCTGTGCTCAGGGCTAGCTCTGTACCACTTGAGCCACAGCACCACTTCTGGCTTTTTCTGTGTATGTGGTAGAAGAATCGAATCCAGGGCTTCATACATGCTAAGCAAGTACTCTACCACTAAACCATATTCCTTAAAACTTAGTGTTTGTGTTTTTTGTTTGTTTGCTTGTTTTGTCAGTCGTGGGGCTTGCACTCTGGGCCTAGACACTGTCCCTCGGCTCTTCAGCTCAAGGCTAGCACTCTACCACTTGAGCCACAGTACCACTTCCTACTTTTTCCTGTTTATTGAACCCAGGACCTCATACATGCAAGGCAAGCACTCTACCACTGAGCCACCTTCCCAACCCCAAAACTCAGTTTTAAGGTCACTTTCCAGAGGCTTGCTCTGGGCACTGTATTTCAAGTAACACAGCTCAAATATTGGAAACTATTTAATAAAAACAAAAAGACCCAGGCTCTACATCCACAAGTCAGGGCTTCTGTATTCTTCTTTGTCCCTCCAGGTGATATTGATACCCATTGAAATTTGTGACCTACTAATCCAAATATGTACCCTTCCCTTTGTCCCTTAATTTTCAGTGATAGCATCCTATTTTGTTTCCACCCAGCTCTTATCACAACCTACGTAGTCGTCAGTCTTCTCTTACTAGATTGATAAGCACCTTGAGGACAGGAATTGTGTCTTTTTAGAGCCTGTCACAGGGCTCAACTCATAGCTGGAACTCCAAAAATAGATGGGTTAGTAAGGCTTTCCTTCTAACAGTGAATCATAAGTTTTAATTTCCATCAGAATCTATGGTCCTAGCATTAGGAGATATCAGAGAAGACCTCACAACAAGGATATCAAGCCCACCATTTGTGCTCCATTCTCTCATTGGACTGTATTTATAGAACATACATTTGAAGATATATTTATTAATAACCTTAATATAGCCAAGTACCAGTGACTCACACCTGTAATCCTAGGTACTCAGGAGACTGACATCTGAAGATTGTGGATCAAAGCCAGCCGGAGCAGACAAGTCTGTGAGACTAATCTCCAATTAACCACTAGAAAACTGGAAGTGGCACTGTGGCTCAGTGGTAGACTGCTAACCTTGGGTGAAAAAAGCTCAAGGACAGTGCTCTGTCCTGAGTTCAAGCCCCTTGACTGACAAAAACAAATAAATAATTTTTAATAGAGCAAATAAAAACATTAAACTCCAACTTTTTATTCACTCCCTAAATATGGAATTCTGTGAGACTGCCCTGAGTGTATATCATACAGCTATCCTTGCTATAAGGAGGTTATAGGCCACAAATTAGAGCTGTAGAACCACACGTTACTATAGTCCTCACTAGCGTGTAGAGGAATTTGCAGTACTGTGGATTGAACTGAGGGCCTCATGCTTGGTAGGCAAGTGTTCTAATATTTCAGCATACACTTTAGACTTTTTTTCTCTTTTGAGGAGGTAGATTTTTTTCCCTCTAGCCAGAATCAGAGTTTCATTCTCTTATCTCACTTTCTAGGTACCTGGGATTACAGACATGAGCCACCATGCCTACCCCAGAAGCATTTTTAAAAATTCAGTTAAGAATCCCTTTTTGTGTCGAGTAGTTACCTCTTTCTACAACTACTTCAAGCTACTTAAAGATATAAAAATAAGGGCTGGGAAGGTGGCTCAGTGGTAGAGTGCTTGCCTTGCATGCATGAGGCCCTGGGTTTGATTCCTCAACACCACATAAGCAAAAAGAAAAAAAACTAGAAGTGGCGCTATGGCTCAAGTGGTAGAGTGCTAGCCTTGAACTGAAGAGTTGAAGGACAGTGCCCAAGCCCAGAGTTCAAGGCCCCGTGACCAGCAAAGAGAGAGAGAGAGAGAGAGAGAGAGAGATACCAGGCACTGCTGGTTCATGCCTATAATCCTAACAACTCAGGAGGCTGAGATCTGAGTACTGTAGTTCAAAGCCAGCCCACGAAGGAAAGTCTGTGTGTGACTCTTATCTCCAAATAACCACCGTAAAAACTGGAAGTGGAGCTGTGGATCAAAGTGGTAGAGCACTAGCCTGAGCAAAAAAAAGCTCAGGGACAGAACCCAGGCCATGAGTTCAAGCCCCATGACCAACAAAAATAAATAAATAAATGAGATAATAAAAATATAAAAATAAAAATTTAGTATCTTTGATGAAGCGGTAAAGTATTAGTTTAAAGCTTCATTTTGTGTGTATGTGTGCTTGTCAGGGCTTGAACTCAGGGCCTCGATGCTGTCCTTGAGTTTTATCTGATCAAGGCTGGCACTCTACTATTTGTGCCACAGCTCTACTTTAGGCGTTTTGATGGTTAATTGGAGATATGAGTTTCATGGACTTTCCTGCCTAGGCTGGTTTTGAACCATGCTCCTCAGATCTTAGCCTCCTGAATATCTAGAATTAGAGACATGAGCCACCAGTGCTCAGCTGAAACTTCTGTTTTGGAGCACACATCTTTTTAATATTCTCTGTGTTGAAATAGGAAGTGAGCAGTAAATCTTTCTTGCTGGAAAATGAAGTGTGATGGCTATATTGAAGAAATGCACTTAGGCAATTCTTTGAGTTGTAGACTGAATAAAACATTATTTTCATAGGACACCAGTTTTACTTGGAAAAAATGATTGCTGAACTGTGATGACTCAGACTTAAACATCTTCTATACATCTTAAAAATTAATGAGGTAAAGCTGACATTTCAAGAAAACCAGGTGATATTATTGCCAAAGATAAAATGAGTTGTATGAAATATGTATTAGCTCCTAAATACTTAAAGATTTTTTAAATAAGATCAGTGGTGATGTTAACAAATGTTATTTTTACAGACTCACTCCTGTAATCACTACTCAGGAGGCTGAGATCTGAGGATCACGGTTCAAAGCCAGCCCAGGCAGGTAAGTCCGTGAGACTCTTATCTCCAATTAACCACCAGAAAACCAGAAGTGACTCACTGCCTCAAACGGTAGAGCTCTCACCTTGAACACTCGCTGAAAAGCACAAGGACAGCGCCTAGGCCCAGAGTTCAAGCCCCATGACCAACAATAGAATAAAATAAAATAAAGTGTACCCGTATTTGGAAGATCTGTATAACTCACTGAAACTATTTGTTTTCAAATAACGAACATGTAATCAGGAAAAAAAAAACCAAACAGTCCATTCAGAGCCAGTCCATTCAGTGGCTCATGCATGCTGTAATCCTAGCTACTCATGAGGCTGAGATCTGAGGATTATACCTTAAAACTAACCTAAACAGAAAAGTCTTTGTGATTCTTTTTTTTTTGGGTCTGGTCGTGGGGTCTGAACTCTGGACCTGGGTGCTGTCCCTCAGCTCTTCAGCTCAAGGCTAGCACTCTACCACTTGAGCCACAGCGCCACTTCTGGCTTTTTTCTTTATGTGGTGCTGAGGAGTCGAACCCAGGGCCTCAGGCATGCAAGGCAAACGCTCTACCACTGAGCCACCTTCCCAGCCCCAAGTCTTTGTGATTCTTATCTGCAGTTAACCACCAAATAGCTGGAAGTGAAGTTATGGTTCTAGTGGTAGAGTGCCAGCCTTCAGCAGGAAAAGTCATGCAAGAGTTAAAACTCCAATACATGCACACATGCACATTTGTGTGTATACATGAGCATACACACACACACACACACACACACACACACAAATTCATTCAGATGGAATATTGTCATGATTTTTTTTTAGAAGTACTGGGAATTGAACTCAGCGCCTCTTGCTTACTAGGCAAGCACTCTACCACTTTAGCTATGGTCCAGCCTATTTATTTAAGGTTCAGAAATGTTCACTGATCTGGTTTTAGATTAAACATTGCAACTAATCGCAGAGTTGTCATTTAGCATCAAGGAATATCCATAACTAACTGAAAAGGGTAATAAAATATTTTTCCACTTTCATTTATCTGTGTTAGACCAGATAGCCTTCCCATACTTCATATCAACACAGGGACTACAGATGGACAATATGACAATTGAAATATGAGCAATGTGAAATATTGTTGGACAATATGAAAATTCATATCCTATAAGAGGATAGATATCGAAGATGTGAAAACATATAAAACATGATCACCATTCCATTACCTTCATTTTATTTTGATAAAGATATGTTCATAAAAAGATATTTTGTTAACTTTTAATAGGCCCATTATTGTTATTTTGAATGAGTTAATCAATATTTCTGACCTGTTGCTTTGCTTTCAATTGTGATATACACCAACAGATATATTTTACATAAACAAAAAGCATTTTAAGAGCTTCATAATTTATAAGTGTAGAGTTCCTAAGACCCATTTAAGAACAGCTACCTAAGAACAATTTGAGCCAGGCGCCGGTAGCTACTCAGGAGGCTGATATCTGAGGATTGCGGTTCAAAGCCAGCCCAGGCAGGGAAGTCCATAGACCCTTATCTTCAATAAACCACCAGAAAACCAGAAGTGGCTCTGTGGCTCAACTGGTAGAGAACCAGCCTTGAGCTGAAGAACTCAGGGACAACACCCAGGCCCAGAGTTCAAGCCCCACAATTGACAAGGGAAAAAAAAGAATAATTTGAAAACTTCTTCCCTTAAATGGTTTTTTTCTTCAGAGATGACCCAAATGATCAACTCTTCCTAATAGTTTCCCTCTACCTTTTATTGTATTTATATGGTGATATGAGGGTTTGAATTCAAGGCCTCAAGTTTGCTCTTAGCTTACTTATTCAGGGCTGGTGCTCTACCACTTGACCATGCATCTAGCCAGGCTTTTTGATGGTTAATTGGAGATGAATTCTCAAACTTTTCTCTCTCTGCTGACTTTAAACCTCAGTCCCTCCAGGACTCAGCCTTCAGAGTAGCTAGGATTATAGGTATGAACCACAGACACTGGGCCTTTCCTCCTTTTTTTTTTTTTTTTTTTTTTTTAAATTTTCTTCTTTTTATTTAATGGTTTTTTGGGGAGTTTTGTTTTTGTTTTTGTTTTTTTTTTTGGTTGTTGTTGTTGTTAATCATGGGGCCTGAACTCTGGGCCTGGGTGCTGTCCCTCAGCTCTTCAGCTCAAGGCTAGCGCTCTACCCTTGAGCCACAGTGCCACTTCTGGCTTTTTTCACTTATGTGGTGCTGGAGAATCAAACCCAGCGCCTCATGCATGGGAGGCAAGCACTCTACCACTGAGCCATCTTCCCAGCCCCCTTTCCTCTTTTTATCAGCTCAACTGCAAGTCCAGCAATTGCTTACTGCCTATGATTTGTCTACTTCATTTAAACCTCCCAACAACCCCATGGGATGGACATTATTTCCATTTTACAGTGTTAGATAGCTGTTAAATAGCAAAGCAGAGACAAAACCCAGGTTTCTGCAACTCCAAAGACAGAACAACAAACAATGTGAGTTTTGTTGAATACTTAATATTGATAGTTTATAGATGTGGAGATGAAAACACCTTATATCAGTCTTCAGACTGGTGAAGACTGATGCTATAGACAAATGATTCTGAAAGTGTGGTTCCTGGACCAGCAGTTTTAGCATCCCTGGGAGCTTGTTAGAAATAGGGAATATTAGACCTCCCTCCAGACCTGACATTATCATAAGTGTAGAGATGGGACTCAGCAATGTGTGTGTTAGCCTCTCTGGTGGATTCTCCTGTACCATCAGGGCACAAAACCAGCATCATAAACCAGCATTACTTTAGGAAGCTAGTATAAAGGAAAGACCAACTAAATTACTGCAGGGGCTGCCAATATATAAGGACGCTAGCCTATCAGAAACAAGTCAAATCCAGACACTCAAAGCTCACATCTATAATCCTAGCTTCTCAGAAGGCTGAGATCTGATCATTGTGTTTTAAAGCCAGCAAGAGCAGACAACTCTGAGAGACTCATCTCCAATAAAAGCCTGAAGTGGAGATATGGCTCAAGTGATAGAGTGCCAGCCAAGTGAAGTAGCCAAGCAAGGGCATGAGACTCTAAATTCATGGCCCAGTACCAGAAAAATAAAATAAAATAAATCAGAAGTATTGTCAATACTGTTGTTAATAATTTTTTTTGCTATGAATTTGAACATGTAAGAGGAAGGAATTTGTAACTTTGTTATTTCTAAAAATTGGAATAAAAAAGTCTGGTCCTGGTAACCAGAAAAATGTTTATTACTAAGCAAAAGCTCTTCAATATCTGTCTAATGACCTCCTTTACTTTTCTCTTTCTTTTTTTTTTTGGGGGGGGGGGGTCCAGTCGTGGGGCCTGAACTCTGGGCCTGGGTGCTGTCCCTCAGCTCTTCAGCTCAAGGCTAGCGCTCTACCACTTGAGCCACAGTGTCACTTCCGGCTTTTTTCTTTTTGCTTATATGGTGCTGAGGAATCGAACCCAGGGCCTCAGGCATGCAAGGCAAGTGCTCTACCACTGAGCCACCTTCCCAGCCATCCACTTTTCTCTTTCTTTGGTGTCTAAAAGATAGTAGCGTCTAAAAGATAGTAGCTGGGTGCAGGTAGCTCACATTTCTAATCCTAGCTACTCAGGAAGCTGAGATCTGAGGATCACAGTTCAAAGCCAGCCCAAGCTGCAAAGTCCAGGATACTCTTATCTCTAACCACCAGAAAACCAGGAGTGGTACTGTGGATCCAAGTAATAGAACACTAGCCTTGAGCTAAAGAGTTCAGGGACAGCACCCAGACCCCAATTTCAAGCCCCACTAATGGCATAAGAAAAAGATAATAGACACCTCCACCCTCCCAAATCTCATTTATGGGTTATTTCAGATCAGATTCTGTACAAGCAGAGCCTGAAATGAGGATTCATGTGCAAGTGATTTATGGAAGAACTGATCTCAGAAGTAAAGCAGGTCAGAGCTAAGCAAGGGTACTAGGTTCCGCTTGGTACCACCCACAAAGAACTTTGGAGCATAAATATCACCACAGAATTAAGAAAGCTAAGATGTGGTATCCCTATATTGGTCATCTATTGATTGCAGGCTGTTGGTAGCAGGGTGGGATAGGTGTCTGATCTCCCAGGGTAAAACTGGTTTCTGGTAACTGAAAGAAACACTTCAGAGAAAGGCTGCTGTGAGCCATTGGATGAATCCAAGAAAAAGGGATCTGGATGCAACACCTCTAAATATCGATATGAATTACTTGGGTCTGTGTTCATACTTCTGGCTCAGATGTAAAACCTCTATCTGCCATCACAGAACCATAGTCCTGCATCAGCTAGCTTCCAATTCTCTTCTGCAACTATAGGCAAGTCAAATTAAGTGTCTATATTTGTAATATCCCAAATAGTTTTCAATGGGATGTTAAACTCATGAATTCTCTCTATTGGATATATTTCTATCTTTGGAACACTGTTATTTCCTAGTTATTACTTTTGTACAATGAAGGAATAGAATGGATTATTTTTAAACCTCATTCCAGTTTTAAAAATCCATTTGCCTAATGATTTTATTCCAGAAGACAATTGTGCTTAACTTTCTCTAAGATGAGCTTCACAAAGGCATTGATTAGAAACATAAGTAATCAATAAGACTGTTTTAGCCCATGTCAGAGAATTCACTTCTATATAATGTGACCATGATATTATTTGTAAAATACTTTTAAAAGCTGGGCACTGGTGGCACACGCCTGTAATCCTAGCTACTCAAGAGGCTGAGATCTGAGGATCAGTTTAAAGCCAACCCTGACAGGAAAGTCCATGAAGCTCTTATCTCCAATAAAACACAGAAAACCAGAAGCGGCGCTGTGGCTCAAGTGGTGAGCACTAGCCTTGAGCTGAAGAGCTGAGGGACAGTGCTCAGACCCAGAGTTCAAGCCCCACAACGGACAATAGATAAGTGTATATATTACATATACATATGAATTTCTTTAAAATATTACATAATTGCAGAGTTGATTCTCCAATCTGTTTCAATGATCTGTGTCATATACCAAGCACACAAAGATGGATAGTCATGATCACTTCCATTTGGGCTTAAACAACGGAGCAAACAAAACTGTGACTGCATTATTTCATTGCCCTCAAGTACAAAAAAATCTCATGTAAATTGTTGAACTCAAGGCTATCTTCCTGATACTACCTTTTGTGTGATTTAAAACAAAGCATTTATCCAGGCTTATGAAATAGTGAAGGTGTTCCTCTGAGTAGTCAACTTACAAAAATGTACTCTTTTCTCCTGGCTGGAAGGAGACACAAGGGCTGGTAACCAAAGTTCAAACCAGGTTTCACCTTTACTCACCTCTCTCACCTGTTCCCTTTGCATAGGGCTCAACTTATCTGGTAGTATATGGTATTCCTTGTTGTAGGAGGTTGATCATAATGACTTAACCAATCTTCTATTACTCAGTCTGACCCTTTATATTTGTCAAAAAAACAAAAAACAAAACCACCAGTACTGAGTCTGTTCAGTGGCATCATGGCTCAGATGGTTAAGATGTGGCTAAACCATCTTCATTTAATTCATCAATGAGAGCTTCCAAGATAAAAAGACCTCAAAGGAATTTATTCTGAATACCTTCTGAATACCCTCTCCACATGCATTTATTTACCACTTTATTTGTCACTCATTTTTATTACATGAGAAGACTTCCTCTGGAAGTTTGGCATTAGACTAAGAGAGCTCTGCCATTTTAAGTAAGGTTCAAGAGGTAGGTTGAAAGTTAAATGTGGCATTGCCTTTCTCATCTTCCTTGCAGATCTTTTCACCCAGGGACTTAATAGTCAAATCATTAGCAAAATATCTATTATTATAAAACATAGAAATATAAAATATTCCACCTATTGCTAGGGTTTTTGTTCATATTTGGAGTTGCAGTAATTACAAAGAAAAAGGAGTAAGGGCAAGGTCTTGGTTGCTTATGCCTATATTCCTAGTTACTTGGAAAGATCACGCTTCAAGGCTTGACCAGGCATACATTTGATAAGAGCTCTTCAACTCAGGCATGAAGATGTACCCCTATCACATCCTATCCATGATGGGAAGCCTAAGTTAGGTAGACTGTAGTCTATACATGTGCCTAGTCATGAAGCTAGGCCTTACCTTAAAAATAACCAGCTCTGGCCAAGCGCCAGTGGCTCCCACCTATAATCCTAGCTACTCCAAAGGCTGAGATCTGAGGATCACAGTTCAAACCTAAGGCGGGCAGGAAAGTCCGCAAGACTCTTATCTCCAATAAACCACTAGAAAACCGGAAGTGGTGCTGTGGCTCAAGCATTAGAGTGCTCGCCTTGAGCTGAAGAGCTGAGGGACAGTGCCCAAGCCCAGAGTTCAAGCTGCACGACCGACAAAAATAAAGAAAAAAAAAAATAACCAGCTCAAAAAAGGGCTGGTTCAGCTACTACCTAGCAAAAACAAGGTCCTGAGTTCTACAAAGGTTTTAAAAGTGAATAAATTCCTACCAGTTTGGTTTTAAAAGGATGTAAAATTGTGTGTGTGTGTGTGTATGAAAGCTTGAAGATTTTTAAGGAAAAAAATGACAATTTTATAAAGAAAATGGTTGGAAATTCTTTGATTAAAAAACTTAGACCACACATTTTGCTCAAAGACTAACCAGGAAAAGTAACTGTTGCCATTGGAAACCATTTGGCATATTGAAGGATACTCATTTCTGCATGTGTAGTTTGAAGGTGAGCATCCATTATATTTTCTGAATAAATTCTCATATTCTTTGCTAAAAGGAGCTGTTTCTGAAGACTGGGAAGGTGGCTGAGTGGTAGAGTGCTTGAGTCACATGCATGAGGCCCTGGGTTCAATTCATCAGAACATCAATAGAAAAGGCAGGAAGTGGCACTGTGGCTCAAGTGGAATAGCACTAGCCTTGAGCTGAAGAGCTCAGGGACAGTGCCCAGGATCAGAGTTCAACCCCCACAACCAACACAACTTCCACCCCCCCACCCCCCCCACACACAGAAAGAAATCGTGATTCACCAAATTCCACTCCTCTTTACTTCCTTCCTTTAGTTACCAGTCCTGGGGCTTGAACTGAGCTAGGAAAACTATACCACTAAACCACATTCCTAGTCTCCTCTCTCTTTCTTTGTAGACCATGGGGCTTGAGCCTGAATGCTGTCCCTGAGCTCTTTTGCTCACTATGAGCCAACCATCACAAAAACTCTCTGACTGTCCTGCCAAGACAACTCGCTTTGGACCATGATTCTCAGACATCAGCTTCCTGAATAGCTAAGCATACTGGGAGTTTATAAGCTGCCCCCCTCACAAACTATGTTTTATTCTGTTTATTACAAATATAATTTGTAATTTATGGGACTGGGAAGGTGGCTCAGTGGTAGAGCGCTTGCCTTGCATGCCTGAGGCCCAGGGTTCAATTCCTCAGCACCACATAAGCAGAAAAAGCCGGAAGTGGCGCTGTGGCTCAAGTGGTAGAGCGCTAGCCTTGAGCTGAAGAGCCGAAGGACAGCGTCCAGGCCAGAGTTCAGGCCCCATGACCGGACCCAAAAAAAAATAATTTGTAATTTATATCTTTAATGAAGTCATAGTTATATACTGAAGATTTCAGTCAACTTGCCTAGAAACATTCTTCCAATAGCAGAAGTGGAACATGACGGAAACTGCATTATCTTGCTCTCTGTAGAATATATTTTTACAAATTTCTAGCACAGATGTTGTAAATACTTGAAATACAGTACTCAGGAGGTTGAGGCATGAATTCATAAGTTCTAGGTCAAGGTTGGGCTATGTACTTAAGACCTTGTCTAAAAAAAGTTCCATGAATTTTATTTAACACTTAGTAAAACATTTCAACTTATAATAATTTGAACAGTAAAAATTGTGATCATTTGCAAGAGGAATCTGCTATTAATTACACTAAAATTCAACAATGTATATTTTGATTAATCTGAAGGAAAACTGTAGAAAATGACTGGCTCATATTTGGCAAGTAGTAGCTTTATGGAAATATTCAATGCATGGTATGAGCAAATGCATGTTAAACCACAGATGTAAATAAATAGTTGCAGCTGGAAAGATCTAAAGTAAGGTGTCACTCCTATGAGTCTTATCCTGGTAGGAGGGGCTTTACCGCTTGCTAGCGGACTTCTTTTTGCTTAAAAGAAATTAAGTATTCACTACAGAGAAGACATGCATGCTCATGAACAACTCCATGCTTTTCCAGAAATAATTGGGGAAAAAAAAACAGCCTGGGAAGGCAAAGTGAGAGCAATTTTCTTCTAAGAATTTCATGAGAAGTCTCTATTAGTAACCATCTTCCTTCATTGACCTGAAAACTGCAGCACATCTTCAGGATTAAAATTTGGTTTCCTTGTTGGTCCCAAGGGGATATGAACAGAGGCCACACAGATTTACCAACAGTTGACTAATTGGTAAATGTTTACATATAAATCAGCATGGGTGATCAATTTTAAGGCAAAAAGTATAGCTTAATTTAATGACCTCTACATTATGCACACAGTATTATATGTATAGCTGAAGCAAATGCATATGATAAACAAATGTCACTTTGAAATTGTGAATTAGAGTGTTTAAAACTAGTCAGTCTCTTATGGCCCTTTGGCTCTTCAGTAGGTGTCAAGGTCTGATAATGACAAATCAATAGCACACAGCAACCCATAGAATATATTAGAGATTTATTCAGAGAGGAAATTCTCTTTTCCCATAAACTTGATTCATTGTGATACTGAAGAACATTGTTTTCTCTCGATGAACATCATAGCATCAAAACTTTGGCTTCTGGATAGTAGGTGAGTAATCTGTCAGCAGAGACACCATGACAGCCTGAGATGACACACCAAAGAAAGAGAAAGAAACAAAGAAGTATTAGCATTTAATCATCATTGGGATTTAAGGAAGGAGAAGGGCAGGTTTTAGTTAAAATGTGTTTTCTCAAGGAAAAGATGAGGGGCAGTCCTAATTGACTTTTATTTTTATATGGATAAAGAAAAGGAAAGAGCCTGAGCCAGGCACATGCCTGTAATCTTAGCTACTCAGGAGGCTGAGGCTCAAGTGGTAAAGCACTTCCCTTGAGCTGAAGAGCTGAGGGACAGCACTCAGGCCCAGAGTTCAAGCCCCATGACTGGCAAACAAAAGAGAACAACAACAACAAAAACTTTGCCTGGTAAATGTTTCTAATCTTAAGAGTTTGGCTTTCTAAGGGGTTGGGAAGGTGGCTCAGTGGTAGAGCACTTGCCTTGCATGCATGAGTCTCTGGGTTCTATTCCTCAGCACCACATAAGCAAAAAGAAAAAAGCAGAAGTGATGCTGTGGCTCAAGTGGTAGAGCGCTAGCCTTGAGCTGAAGAGCTGAGGGACAGTGCCCAGGCCCAGAGTTCAGGCCCCAAGTTTGGCCTTCTGAGACCCTTCTTGTTGTTCAGAGCTTGCCATAAATGACCACTCCTTAGCCATGTCTTCCCAGTTTGTCTGCTGTAAAATGCTTTACAAATCTCAGCCTCCTGAGTAGCTAGGATTACAGGCATGTGCCTGGCTCAGGCTCTTTTTCTTTAAAGTGGTAGAGCAATAGCCATGAGCTGAAGAGATAAGGGACATTGCCCAGGCCCAGAGTTGAAGCCTCATGACAGACAAAAAAAGAGCCTGAGGGAGTATGCTGATCTAAATAAACAGGCAAACATCATGCTTACTTAGGCCTCATTCCAGGCCAGGGAGTTGATACCATGTGATATTATAGTAATTGCTGTGCTTGGAGTTTCTATAGTTATAATTTGGGACCCAAGTATTGGCTGTTCTTAAGAGAAATATAATCCCTCCTCTTCCAGTTCCTCATGTTTATACTGTGGTTTAGTCACTTTGCAACCTAAAAATGCTCAGGATAAATCTATGCAAAGTAATAAGAAACTAGTGGTACTAATCAGAACTTTTGCTGAGTATTTGTCCTCTTAAAAAGGGTATTAATTAACTCTATAGCTAAAACCATAGTTCCTCTAGGCCACCCACCAATAACAACTTTTACTCCAGGCTTTTTTGTCGTCCATGAGGCTTGAACTCTGGGCCTGAGCCATGTCCCTGAGCTCATGGCTATTGCTCTACCACTTCAGCCACAGTGCCACTTCTGGTTTTCTGGTGGTTTATTAGAGATAAGAGTCTCACAAACTTTCCTACCTGGGCTGGCTTTGAACCATGAACCTCAGATCTCGGTAGCACTTCCCCATTTCTTCTGCTTAATTGGAGATAAGAGTCTCACAGATTCCTGCTCAGGCTGGCTTTGAACCTCGATCCTTAGATCTCAGTCTCCTGAGCTAGGATTACAGGTTTAAGTCACCGGTGCCCGGTTTAGGCAAAAATTTTTAAGTTTTTTCATGGATTCTTGGGAGTAAACCTTAGGTTTTGGTTTGTTGTTCAGTTTTCAAGTCAAAAAAAAAAATAGAAGTAGGCAGAATTGTCAGACTAAATTAAAAAATAAATACACATTGGCAGGGATTCCAGATAAACACAGTTTTTAACTGCAAATGTGTTAAGCACTGTATCTGACATGCTTATACTAAAATGTATTCCTTGTTTACTGAATTTAATTGGATAGCCTGTATTTCCATCTAGAAACCTTAGCTTAGAGAAAAGTAAAATATTATGGAACTATGAGTTGCATTCACAGCTGTGATATGCACTCAAGGGTCACCCAGATAGCAGTATTTTGAGGTGTTATTATAGTTCCTGAATGCCCTTGGGACACATTCACTTCACAGTGACACTGAGCAGGCTGTAGAAGAAACCTGCTAGTGAAAAACAAAAATTTCAAGTTTTGTGGAGAGCAAAGCGTGTTTTGTTTTTACTTTTACACAAAGGAATCCAAAGGCCCGTGTTGCTGACAGAATGATGTGATCAATAGAGTGCTCAAACAGAGCATTGGGAAATTAGTCGGCATGGAGACCTTAACAAAATTACTCTGGTTACTGAAATTATAAACTTTGGCTTTCAAGCTGTTCTATACTTTAGGAATATGTTCTTCCAGTTAAATACCTTACATCAGTTTTTGTAGGTATCTCAGATATGGATGCCAGATTGTATTTTTCCTTTCTTCTTCCATCCCAATTTTCAATGATGAGTGTGGGGGAAAAAAGTCATTATCTAATTGTAGTGTTTCTAATTGAACTATATACAGTGAAGAAAATGTTCTATCTCTGCTTTTTATTATGGTAGCCACTAGTATTGAGCAATTAATATGGATTGTGTGGTTATATGACTTAGGAATTGACTGGGTAGTATTGAATTTAAATTTAAATATCCATATATGCCTAGCAGCTTTGTGTTTGATAGAGTAGTCATAAAGATAAATAAGAATTATCCCTGAACAGAAAAATCTGCCACAGCAGAATTGAGCCTAAAAGCCATTCTAAATAAGCTTTGCCTACAGAAGAAAAATTCAGTCTAGATAATCTTAAGATTTCATCCTGCTTGAAAATTTTATGCAATTCTGGATTGCATAGTATGACGAGATTGCATACAATTATTGTTTCAGTGGGGAGGAGTGTAGTTGTGTAGATGGGAGGGAAGGGATGGTAGCGGAAAAACAAAAGGAGGAGGCAAGAATGCTTGATAAGAGATGTACTCATTATCTTGCTCATGAAACTGTAACCCCTCTGTACAGTATTTTCACAATAAAAAACTTATTTAAAAATTATGATTTCTGCTTTTTAAAGATGTATAATGCATAAAAGACCTTGAACAGAGTAGATGCTAGTACAGTATGGCTGCTGCAAATTACCAAACTACCCAGCTCTTCATCCCTCTTAATGCTTACCATTATTCCAAAAAATTTTTTTAGGAAAGCCAGGCACAGGCTCTTGGAATAATGGTGGGCATCTCAGAAGAACAGGGAATAGAGAAGTGGATGAAAATGGGTATGTCCTGTTAAACATTTCAATCATGTTAATGTATTAGGTGTCTAAATTTTTAAGTAAAGATGTGTAACAAGCTCTAAAAATTTGGCAGTGTAAAGCATCTCCATAACTGAGATGGTAAGGAAAAAATTTCCCCTGAATTTCTACAATCTATTTTAACAGGTTAGGTTGATTTATCTTTGCACCATATATTGCCTTCTGATGACAAGTGGAGCTTCTCGAAGTGGAAGAAAATACTATATTCATTTTTGTCATCTAGGCTTTTGTTATTCAAAATGTGGTCCACGGGACACTGAATTACCTGAGTGCTTATTAGAAATAGTGAATCTAGCACCTCATCTGATGTCTATTAAATCTGAATCTGCACGTACATACTTACCTATGCGATTTAAATGCACTCTGAGGCTTCAGAAACATGGTCTAAGTGACAGGACAATTGCTATTTTAGTCAGTGTGTAGAGGTAGCCAAAGATGCAGCTTAAAAAAAAAAAAATCACTGGGCTGGTGGTGGCTCACGTTTGTAATCTTAACTATGCAGGAGGCTGAGATCACAGTTCAAAGCCAGCCTGGGCAGGGAAGTCCAAGAAACTGTTATCTCCAATTAATAACCAGAAAACCAGAAGTGGTGATGTGGGTCAAGTGGTAGAGCACTAGCCTTGAGCTGAAGAGTTCAGGGAGAGCGCCCATGCCCAAAGCTCAATCCCCATGACCAACCAAAATAAAAATCCTTGAGCTGGAAATGTGGCTTGGTGTTAGAGTGCTTGCCTAGCATGCGTAAAGCCTTGGGTTGGAGTTGTCAGAACCACATAAACAGGAAAGGCCGGAAGTGGTGCGGTGGCTCATGTGGTAGAGCACTACCCTTGAGCAGAGAGGCTCAGGGGCAGTGCCCAGGCCTTGAGTTTAAGCCCTAGGACCAGCAAAAAAAAAAATCCTTGCTTTGACAAACTGAGGCATGATACTACAAAAGACAGTAGTGACTTGCTTTCCAGGAGATACAATGGTATTTGAACATTTGCAGTTCATAATATCAGATCAACAATGAAGAAACTGCTTATGATAATTATGATACCATTTATAATGTATTAGGCACTGTACTAAAGATATTTACATTTATTACTTAATGTCCACAATAACTTTTTTTTGTAGGTTGTGCAGCCTGAACTCTGGGCCTGGGCGCTGTCCCCCAGCTCTTTAGCTGTAGACCAGCGCTCTACCACTTGAGCCTCAGCCCCACTTCTAGCTTTTTCTGCTTATGTGGTGCTGAGGAATCAAAACGAGACCCTCATGCATGCAAGACACACACTCTACCACTGAGCCACCTTCCCAGCTCCACACAATAACATCTATATTTATAGACTGAAAAGTAATTAGCTACCAGTCCTTTCCAGAGTTTAAAAGCTAAATACTTCTAGCTACTGAGTAGGCTGAGATCGGGAGATCATGATTCAAAGACAGCCCAGGTAGTAAAGTCCATGAAACTCTACAATAAACTACTCACAAAAGCCAGAAGTGGCACTGTGGCTCAAGTGGTAGAGCCGTTGAGTTCAAGCCCCAGGACCGGCAAAAAAAAAAAAAAGATCTAAAACTATATTTCCAAGAAAACATTTCAGCTGTGATACATATGAGACATGGATATATATGACGAGAGCATGCAGTGGAAACCATTCTCTGGGACCCTAGATGTCTTGCTCTATATGCAGGTAGAAGTATCCTGTTACAAACACGGTAGTTATAATTAAGCATCTGGTTTCAAAGGCCTTAGAAACCAAGCTGGGAGTGGCAAATGCCAGTGGTTTTCTGGCTATAAACAACATATATCTGCCTATATTGTGCAGGGCTGTGTAGTGTCTAAGAATGATTCACAAACCCACCCCCTTTTCTTGAAAGCTCTGGGAACTCATTAATGTATTTTAATAAATTTCTATCCATTAATCCATGTAGAATGGACGCTGTTGTTTGCAAGTAGGATGCTTCCTAGTATGTCAACTGAGATCTGTTAAATCACTTAAATCTGAAAAATAATGGAGCTAATTTATGACATGTGATTTTTCAGTCTTCCAGAGGAATATTATAAAACAGAATTAAGAAAAGTATTTCCTAGATATGTACATATCTCCTAGTGTGAAAGAAATAGTTCCATTGTCAAACCTGTAAAAGTCACAAACATTATAGACCATGATAATGAAACTTTGCCTTGTAAAGGTTAAAATGTGTTTGTGACTTTAGAGTATCACTATCACACAATACTGTAAAATTTATGTAATCACTTAATCTTAAAAAATTATTTTAAAATCAGAATGGCAGTGATAAAGATGAGTAGTGGATTTATCCGAAAGGGACTAATAACTTTTGAATATAAAACATTTCATGAATTTTCAAAGTATTTTATACCTAAAACCAAATGGATTTTTCTTACCAAATTTGAATACAGAGCTAAAACAATTATCTGGTCAAATCATAAAAAGAGAATGAAAGGAGGACTTTTGAATGCTTATTTTTGTGGACACTGAAGTAGGAGCTTCTATAATTTCAAACAGATTAGAAAATAAGAGTCACATAACCTATAATGGCTAGCAGAAAATAGCAGCAAGTTCTTAGGCCAATCAAGGGCATTAAGAATTTTGATTAAAGTTTGTGCATTTGGAAGGGGATCAATTTTATTCCATTAAAATGCACTATAAATGCTAATGAGAAATAATGATCTATTATAAACTTTCTGGACAAAAATAGAAGTCACGTAAATAAGTAATATAGCTAGATAATCTTGGTTGCTTATTATTTAACAAGAAGCACTCATGGCCAAGCCAGAACCACACAGAAAATTCTTTATCTTTCTATCCCTCATTTCTTGCTTACCATGATTGTCCATTTTCTGTTTTCTGCTTCTGGGAACACTAATGATCGTGGAGAATAAAACACCTCGTCATCTACTTCTTCTGGCTTTCTGGGCAAGCAGTGTAAAAATGTCCAGTCAGGGGCAGCAACTTTAGCAGTCTAAAGAGGGTAAAATCATGTGTTTGATAATAATTGTCTGCAACAGTCATGCATCTTCTTCAGCCAATATTTCAAAACACACATGTCCATAATTCACAGATCAATACAAAGAATAAAGAGGTGGAGTAAAGTTAAAGATACCTAAGGTAAATGTATACAGTTCTTTCAACTTGGGGAATTCCAAAGTCACTTTAAAAAATCTATTGTGGCAGTACTGGAACTTGAACTCATAGCCTTGGACTAGTGCTCAGCCATTTCCCGTTTAGCTTGACAAGTCATTAAGAAAGGAATGAAAGGAGGACAGAGAGGAGAAAAAGAATAAGATGGTTTTTTAAATGCTTATTTTATACTGTGCACTGAATTAGGAGCTTTTATATTTTCAAAAAGATTAGAAAATAATTTTATACAACCTAACCGGTTGGCAGAAAACGAGCTAGTTCTCACTAGTGCTTGAACCACACCTGTAGTTATGGCTTTTTTTTTCTGGTTAATTTGAGATGAATCTCCTAGATTTTTCTGTCCAGGCAAGCTTTAAAGGATGATTATCAGATATCAGCCTCCTAGAGTAGCTAGGATTATAGGCATGAGTCACTAACCAGTTACTTTTTAACATAAGGAAACCATCATTTCAAATTAAACTACTAGCTCAGTTTTCTGATATTCTGCCTACTTAGATAGTACACTACAATCCTGTAACATGTGGTTGATAGCAAGTAACCAATCATACCTCGAAACATATTTTAAAATTGCTTTAATACAATAGTATTATCTAAACTTTTCTCCAAGTGATCATTTTTGGCAATTGAAGCATACTGTGTCACAAATAAAAACAATTTTGAAAAAAAGCACAGAGGAATGAAAGAAATACATTAAATAGAATTATGAGCACAATGCCCTGAATATTTCATCTTAATGCAAATCTAATTCCTGTAAGTTACATTTTCCTGTCCATTTCCACTATATACTTACAGATTCAAAGCTAAATTCTTTATACTTGCCTACCTCAAAATTACTGCCTTTGTACTTAAATTTTGTTTTACTTCCACCCTTGTTCCACGTTCAGAACAATGGAGTTTCTAAAATACCAGCAAAATGACATGAAAAAGGAGTAACATTGGTACCTGTCATGCATCAGTAAAATGACTGTTTCTCAAGCCTACACGCTCAGCACTAGAAAATCACCCAAAGTATGCATGAAATAAACCATAAGCAATTTAAAATCTCTATGAAACTACTTGCAATGTATATAACAAAGAATTATCCATAATGTATAAGGAGCACTTCAAGCCAATAATAAAAAAGGGTAAAAAACAGCAAATGGAAAAATATGATATCTAGTTCAAAGCAAAAGAAATAGAAATAACCAGAAAGCATGAAAAGATGCTTAACTTCATCAGTAATGAAGGAAATGTAAATTTTATTATTTTAAGTCAGAAATTTTTAAACTTGGAATTTTTCTTGTTTATTTTGTAATATTTTTTTTTCTTAAGTACTTCATGTCACACTTTTTTTTTGTCTGTCATGGGGCTTGAACTCTGGGCTTGGGCACTGTCTGTGCACTCTTCAGCTCAAGGCAAGTGCTTTATTGCTTGAGCACAGTGGCACTTCCAGTTTTCTATTGGTTTATTGGAGATAAAGAGTCTCACAGAGTTTCCTGCCTGGGCTGGAGAGTCCCCTGGAAAAAAGTCCTGGAGGTCGTTGACAAAACCACCTGCACTGAGGAATCTTTAAGAAACAGAAGAAGCAAGAACTAGTCTGATAGAATTTTTCCCAGTGAAGTAAAAGAAACTGCACTTATTTAAAAAAAAAAAAAGAACAAAACTAAGCTAATGTCTTGAAGCATACATAGAATAAAGCATTCTGATACCTCTACAGTGGAGAGAGGGGGAAAACTCTGCAGCCTAGGTTTCAGATTCCTTTGTCTAGCACAAGAGGTGTCTTTCCAAAAGCACACAGCTAAATCTTTGAGAGGAGAGAAATCCCTGGAGGATAGACACAGTGAGTCCTTTTGAGAGTATGAAAGGACAGCCTGCCCTTCCTAAAAGTGAATAAGTGATTAGATGGTTCTAGCCATTATAAATGGAATTAATGAACCTTCAGAGAGGTATCAATTTGTACCTTCATTGTAACCTGGTAACCTTGGAAAGCCTCGAGCCGCTTTTTCTTCTCTTCTTCTTGTCCCATGCTTATCCAAGTGTCTGTAATTAGTACATTGGCTCCATTCGCTGCTTCCAATGGATCATTTGTCATCAACAGTTTGGTACCATTCTAGCATATAGAAGCATGCTGGTTAAACAGTTTCATGAGACAGAGAAAGACAAGCCTAGCTTTCCACACAGGGAACATACATACCTCCTTGGCGTACTGCTCTGCCAGCTTGGTTATATTAGGATCCGGCTCATAACCCTGCAGGAAGAAGAATTTAAATGTTATTGAGGAAATTGAATTCCATATGTTTTCTTACACTGCATTATTCTGTATTCAAGAATAGTTTATCTCTTCTTCCCTTTTTTAAAGATGTAGCCCAACCATGCTCAGTTGAATGGAATCTTTTTTTAATAACTAGAATTTCAGATTGTCACAGTGCCTTTCAGAATTTGAAGAGGCAGCTAATTGCTCCCGTCTTTCCTTGATTATGCCTGGCCTCTTCAGTCATAAAGACAAACATAGAATATGGTGCTTTCTAGCTCTTGGCAGGCCCTCGTTTTATTCCCCTAATAGCTTAAGAGGATTATATACATAATTGTAAAGCGTAATGTGTTTTTTGCCTGAGACTTTCCACATGCTGTTCTTTTTAAATCTGAAATGCTTTTCCTCATCCATTCCACATGGATAACATTTTTCAGGTCTATTTAAACATGCCCTCCTCAGAAAAGCCCTCTGTGATCACTTGAGCTAAATACTAGCAGACCCCCCACATACACACACTTCTTCATTCTTTTCTAGGGGGCTTGCTCCAAGTACATTGTATTTTCCTAAAAAGTATATATTTGTAAGACTGGTGAGGCAAAGTGCGGTAACATAGAGCACACAGGAGACATTCATTGTTAGGATTATTTTCTTTCCTTAGTGTCTCCTATGTCCCGGCTCTAGGTGAAGGGACATTCTGGAGGGAACCACAGTCCAAACCTCACAGATACCATCTCTTTAGCCCCCCACCCCAAGCTAATCTGTACACAACAGCAAGAATTGTTTTCTTCTAAGCCTTCCATGTTTGCAACTTGTTTCTTCAGTCAAAGCTGATTAAGAGCATCAAGATTCTCTACTCACATTCCTGGCATCTGTTTCTTCTAATTCTCAATAGCTTGCTGAAGGCAATTCTGTTGTCCCTGTACACATCTTGCTCTTTTCTGCCATCACAGTTTTCTACTCCTGAACACCTACCACTGCCTTTGTCCTCTCCTGGGTATTTTCTTTTTTGGGGGGTCTGGTCTTGGGGCCTGAACTCTGGGCCTGAGCACTGTCCCTCAGCACTTCAGCTCAAGGCAAGCGCTCTACCACTGAGCCACCTTCCCAGCCCCTCTCCTGGGTATTTTCATCAGAACATGACACCTCATTTTTCAGCCAGTCTCACTTTCAAACCCTTCATATGAAAGTCTTGTCAGGTCAAACACCTTTTTCATGCTCATCTTCCTCAATCCTTCTCCTTTTCTTGAATTCTTAGCATTTAGTATGAATTGATTTTTTTAAGACTTTCAGTGGGGAATCATAGGGAGTGTTGTGATTTGCATACCAGCTCTACTTCATGAATAATCATGAATAAAGGATATATTTCCTCCCAGTTGCTGGAGTGCTAGATGATGGCCTTCAACTGTCAGCCACTTTGGAGTACAGCTTCAACTGCAGAGAGCCACCTCTCCCAAGGTCACGTACTTTTCCAGGGTCCCATATTTAGTGAGTGATTCATGAGGATGGGTGTATAAAAACCTGATTCATTTGGCCCAATTCTAGACAGCTCCAAATGGTGATAGAAGATCCAGAGTACATCATAAGTTGACCAAGACTGGTATTAGGTCTGCTTCAATAGATTGCTGTAATAGTTCCCTTTCTCCATCAGCTCAATATTGCTTCCTTCTCTTTCTTTCCATGCTGATTTCAAGGTCACACTCTCTTTGAAAGAGTTCTTGCACCTTGTGCACACTAAACCCGAAGATTCTGTTTCCCAACAAGAATATCCAGGTTGGGCTGGGAAGGTGGCTCAGTGATAGAGTGCTTGCCTTGCATGCCTGAGGCCCTGGGTTCGATTCCTCAGCACCACATAAGCAAAAAGAAAAAAGCCGGAAGTGGCACTGTGGCTCAAGTGGTAGAGCGCTAGCCTTGAGCTGAAGAGCTGAGGGACAGCGCCCAGGCCCAGAGTTCAGGCCCCACGACCGGACCAAAAAAAAAGAATATCCAGGTTTCTTCATTTGAAATTAAGGTTATGTATACATGCACATGAGGTTTGTTCCCACTGCAAATTTCTTGAAACAAACTATTAAGATAGTGGTGATGATGGCTATAGACATTTTAAGCACATTCACAATGCTCAAATTGCCATGAATTTTGGAGTATTGTATAGAGGGGCTTACGGAAAGTAATTAAGAAAGGCTAGCTAGCTTGGTAACTCATGTAGTGAACATCAGGAGCCTACAGCCCTAGAACTTCAGAGTTCCCTTTAAGAGAACAGGTTCTTTACTCTCTCAGTATAATCATTCTTAGAGAAGGAATCAATAAGTACTTAGAGAACCAAGAGAGATGTTTGGAAATTAGAAAAATCACCCAACCTTGCACACACTGCGCCATGACTTAGATTACAGAGAGAATTCTTTACTCATATCTCATCTTTCAATACTAATTCATTCACTGGTCTTTACATAAATTTAAAGACGGGATGAAGGAGGTCACTAACAAGCTGAACTCCGTCTAAATATTCAATTAAAACAATGTTAAAATCATTATTATCGATAGTTTATGAACAATTTTACTATCGTAGGCAAAATAATTAGTTTTTAAACATGTAAGTTATTTTTGATTGAAGAATGGGAAAATGGATTGGCTATAGATTTGGGACCTTTCAGCATTTCATAAACTTACAATAAATCTCCTACCTTTATCTTGAAAGGAAATAGTTCTATTACAACTGAAGACTTACAAATTGATGGACTGACATCTGCACTATCAGACTTTCCAACAGGTTTCAAAAAACTCCCACTCCTATCTTTAACTGGGTTTTATATTCTTTATCATTTAAATGAGTCTCTGCATAAGAACAATACTGAAATTACTCTGTAATATTGGAAATTTTCCCTTTGGTGTTAATAAAACATCTTTGACATGCAATAAAATGTTTAAAGCATGTATTTCGTCAACACAATAAAGCTTTTCCAAAAGCACCTTATAGCAGAGAACAATTATTGTTAATGTATGCTTTATCTGTACAATCCAAAATGCAATCATAGTTTGCCTTAAAACAAGTCTTTCTTCAGATTACATTTGTAGCAAGTGTGTTCATCCTTCTCATTAAGTGACTAAAAGCTACCATCAGCAGATGTCACATCTGACCCTTCATTTCAGTACATACTAGATGAAAGAGAATTCTCTGCTGAAAGAGTCATGTCACCAAAATTGAATGTAATAGGAGGGTTTCCAGTGTGGTTCTGCATATGCCTGCCAGTTCTTCTATGGCAGGTACTCTGGTTGAGCACTGTGCTAAAAAAATTCACAACCTAGAGCTAGGGTGTGGCTACTACAAAGCAAAACAAAAAATGTATGCCAACTCACAACCTCTGAATGTGATCTTACTTTGCAGATATAGTTAGCTAAAACAAGATGATAGTGAATTAAGGTGGGACTAAATGTAATATGTTAGTCTTTATAAATAAAGAGAGGAGGGGCTGGGAAGGTAGTTCAGTGGTAGAGCGCTTGCCTTGCATGCCTGAGGTCCTGGGTTCGATTCCTCAGCACCACATAAGCATAAAGAGAAAAGCCAGAAGTGGTGCTATGGCTCAAGTGGTAGAGCGCTAGCCTTTAGCTGAAGAGCTGAGGGACAGCACCCAGGCCCAGAGTTCAGGAACCACGACTGGACCCAAAAAATAAATAAAAATAAAAACAAATAAATAAATAAATAAAGAGAAGAATGTTTGTACATGAAGACATGAAGAGACACACATGGCCAAAGAAGGAAGATAATGAAGGTAGAGATTGGAATGATGCAGCCACAAGGGAAGTCACAAATGGAATGTGGCTGTGGCAACACCTTGATGTCAGATTTTTGTTCTCAGAATGATAAAGTACATTGCTGTTGTTTTAAGCAACTTGGTTTGTAAAATTTGTTATTGCTACCCTAGGAAACCATAAAAGCAAAATACATTGGCCAAAACCGAATCAGGAATAACTCTAGAGAAAAGCATATTGTATTGCTTCATTTTGTCCTGGCAAAAGAAAGCAACGATACAAATTGCTATCAGGATTCCTTCAGAGGATACTTTCAATGGCTTCTTTGCCTTTCCCTACTTTATGGGGATTTTTAGTTTGTTTTGCCAAGCCTGGGGCTTGAATTCAGGGCCTGGGCATTGTCCTGGAGCCTCTCTGTGCTCAAGGCTAGTGCTCTACCGTTTGAACCACAGCTCTACTTCTAGCTTTTTTGTGGTTAATAATTGGAGATAAGAGCCTCATGGACTTTCCTGCCCAGACTGGCTTTCAACTTTGATCCTCAGATCTCAGCTTCCTGAGGAGCTAAGATTACAGATGCATGTCACCAGTGCCTGGCCAGTGTGTTTTTGATACTTAACACTTTCAGCTTTTTTTCAGAAGGAGCTTCTGGTTACCAGACTGATTTTCTAGTGGAAAGACACAGGGAACTTCAAAACCCACTTTTCCTGCTGCCCTTCCCTAGAGACTGGTTCATAAGGATAAAAGTTCACAATTCTCCTAGGTTAGAACACCTTTGAGGCCTAACTTACACTCAATAGCTCATTCAGGGGTGAGTAGCCAAAGCTACTTTTGGTGGGACTGGACCTGATATACATATATATAAACAAGGGTGACGAAATCTCACCAAATCTCTCAGGACACATAATTTTCGCACTGAAAAAAGAATTCTTGTCCCCAGAAATCTCCCAGTTCTAGGGAAAAGTCACTGTAAATGGAGCATGGAACCTCATTATTCCTCGCTAGTCCCCCAATGGTCACGTCAGAAGAAAATTCACCTGTACACAAATTCCCATTAGGGGGTCTGCTTGTGGGGAAGCTGGTCTAAGATACTAGTGAAGGTTGAAAAGGGTTGAAAAATGCATGATAAATTCAAGGATTTGAGTGTTCTTACTGGAGAAATTCAGATATTAACCCACATTGTGCCATCTATGCTCTTGGTAGTTAAAGCTCAAGGAGCAGAAGCAGGGAAAGACTTGTAGATCCCTCATATTCAGTTTAGGATGCTTTAACTTCTCAGAGCTGGGCTGGCTTTGAACCAGGATCCTCAGATCTCAGCCTCCTGAGTAGCTAGGGTTACAGACCTAAGGCACTGGCACCCAGCTCAAATCTCTTTTAAAAATACATTTTTCCTTTTAAAAGCAAAGTACTTCCAGAGATGAGGTTTGAAACCCTGAGCTGGTATAGATGCTATCACTATGAACTTCTTATTGGATATGACATTCTACCAAATTACAGTATTAGGAAAAAAATGATACCATCATTCTCATGCATTGATGAGTTTTATGTAGTCTAGATTTCACTGCTTTCTTCAGCCTGTGTACTGGTAATGCACAAGGATGCCAGTCATCATAATGGCTCGTAACAGGACATTCAAAAGGATGATTCAGACAGGCTTTTTTAACCCAGACTCACAGAATAAAAGGCTTCAGCCAAGACTAGTTCTTATTGTAGAGTAAGGAAATTGGGCTCTTAAGATGCCACATAGCTATTGAATTGTAGGGCTGGTAATATAATCTCAGTTTTGGGGCCTCACCTATATTGCCATTGACTGGAATTGAGCTTTGTTTTCACTGGGTAATTGCATGTGACTTAAGTGGGGCTTTTTTCAAGGCAGAAAGTTCCCCTACCTTTGGAGTAGCTGCTTGAAGGTGCATGCCAAATTTTGCTGCACTCATCATGATGGAGTGAAGGATGTTGTTTCCATCCCCTATCCAGCTGAGGGTAAGACCTTTGAGAAAGCCGTAGTGTTCCTAAAAGGTAAGAGATGAAGAAGATTAAATTGAGGATGAAATTCACTTTTTTATTTTTTTTATTTTTTGGAAAACGGTCTTTTTTGGGGCTGGAAATGTGGCTTGGTGGTAGAGTGCTTGCCTAGCATGTATGAAGCCCTGGATTTGATTCTCCAGTAACACACAAACAGAAAAGGCTGGAAGTGGTACTCTGGTTCCAGTAGAGTGCTCTCCTTGGGCAATAGAATCTCAGGGACAATGCCTACGTCCCAAGTTCAAGCCCCATGACGGGCAAAAAATAAAAGTGGTTGGAATCAATAAAATACTATTTTTTCCATTGTTCAGAACAATTCAATAACATGTTACTAAATTTAATAACAATTTAATATTGTCTTGTACGATTACTATAGTAAAAAGTCCTAATGAATTAAACAAATACATTATATAATTATGTGCAGACTCAGATTTTCACTCATTTCAAATCTGAATCTCTGTTCTATTTACTCAAACAAAAATCTTCAATGTTCACACATGGTCCTTAACCTTAGATAACAAAGAACAAAGGAGACAAAATTTACTGTTATTCTAGAGTTTTCTTCTTTTGTTATAAAATATGGGAAATATGGAAGTGGCACTGTGGCTCACGTGGTAGAGAGCTCGCCCTCAGCTAAAGAGCTCAGGGACAGCACCCAGGCCCAGAGTTCAAGCCCAGTAACCGACAAAAAATAAAAATAAGGTCATTCTTTAATATCATCCCCACCTAATAAAAACAAAAAAATATGGGAAATATAATGCACCTGGAACAGTGCATTGTCTCTGAGCATCCTCTCATTTATCAAAGGCTGAGAAATATGCCCAATAATACTGTATATAAAGGATAAGCACCTGCCTCAGAATTACAGTGGCAAACATCAGGAAAACTTCTTTGTAGTGTTGGAAGTAAATGGGATCAGGTGACATTAGCCAGTGAATTTCACTTCTATCAGTAACATCTTATTTTCAAGCAATAAATAATTCTGAAGTAATTATCCATCATGTTAAAATGTGACAAAATTAGCCAAGGTGTAATTCAAACCATGGTTATTAGGATTTCATGTGGCACGAGAGCTCACTTAGCACTCTTGAGGTCTTGGGTTCCAATCCTACCAATCCCAAAATGGATTTGATAAAACTATGTACTAGGCACATGGATACCCATATTTATTTTTATTATGGTAAAATTTTAAATAGCAATGCAATTGCAATTTGCAGATCACAGAATTACTAGATGACTAAGCTAGGATTTAAATCTGGGTCCATCTGGTTTACAACATATGCTTTTGTGCGTGCTAGCCGTGGGGCTTGAACTCAGAGCCAGGGCACTGTCCCTCAGTTTTTTTGTTCAAGGCTAGTGCTCTACAACTTGAACCACAGCTCCACATCTAACTTTTTTGGTAGTTAATTGGAAATAAGAGTCATAGACTCCCCAGAAGGGTTTTGAACAAAGGTCTCAGCTACCTAATAACATAGTATTATAGGTGTGAGCCACAGGTGTCCAGCATATCATATGCCTTTAATTAGCTGCTATTTATTCACTGAAATCTTATTATTTGTATCTCTTTTATAAAGGCATTTCATAAGATCCTGCAGGGAACTCTATGAACAGTTCATTGCACCAGACAGAAAGAATAAAATGTTTGGTGTCTATGTACAGACACAGAGAGCAACTTTGTATCTCACACTGTTGTTTCATCTTTTCTGCATGGATCCTGTCCGTATCTCTGAACAGCTTCATTTTGAGTTCATTTCACATTTAAATGTGTGTAGCATACTCCAATGGGGAGGAAAATGGGCCTCCTCAGTCCATCCTCAGCCCATCCTCAGAATCATCTACTGGCACACAAATCATGGTTATCATGTCAAGTGCCCAAACCATGTAGATTAGCTGTGGTACACCAAGCCAAATAATTCTTTCAAAGCTACCAAGTTCATCAGTTGGGAAGACACAGATAAATGAGAGTCTTAACTATGTATATTCAGCATGCCTTAACACTATTTTTTTTGGTCAGTCATGGGACTTGAACCCTGGGCCTGGGAACTGTCCCTCAACTCTTCAGCTCAAGATTAGTGCTGTACCACTTGAGCTAGCGACACAGATTTTTCTGTTTATGTGGTGGTGAGGAATTGAACTGAGGACCTCATGCATGTGAAGCAAGAACTTTCCACTAATCCACCTTCCCAGCCCCAGCACTATTTTTTTATATGTATGTTAATAGTAGAGCTTGAACTCAGGGCCAGGGTGCTCTCCATTAGATTTTTTGCTTAAAGCTGTCACTCTACCACTTTAGACACACCTCTACTTCTTGTTCTGGTTAATTGGAGATGAGAATCTCAGCTATTCCTGCCAGCTCTTTTTAAAACTTGATTCTCAAATCTTACATATTCTGAGATACTAGCACACAGGCTTAACACAATTTTTTAAAAATCCAGTTTATGGGGGAGTTCAACAGCGAGTTTAGAAGATGCCGCCTAAAGGAAAAAGTGGATCTGGAAAAGCGGGGAAAGGGGGTGCAACTTCTGGAAGTGACAGTGCTGATAAGAAAGCTCAGGGCCCCAAAGGTGGTGGCAATGCAGTAAAGGTCAGACACATTTTGTGTGAAAAGCATGACAAAATCATGGAAGCCATGGAAAAGTTAAGGTCTGGAATGAGATTCAATGAAGTACCACCCAGTACAGTGAAGATAAAGCCAGGCAAGAGGGCGACTTGGGGTGGATGAGCAGAGGGTCCATGGTGGGACCCTTTCAAGAAGCAGCATTAGCCTTGCCTGTGAATGGGATGGATAAGACTATATTTACGGACCCACCAGCTAAGACAAAATTTGATTACCATATTATTATGGTTGAAGGGAGAAAATAAAATCATACAACTGAAAAAAAATCCAGTTTATGAAATGATAGAAAGTGACCCCTCTTTCAATTCTTAAATAGTAATTTGTCATTTTGAATATTCAAAACAAAATCTACTGGTTTTCACTCCCAACTATAGACTTTTGATGTATGTAGGATCACACATCTCTTTCTATGCTATATGCTCTAGCATTCCCTGTTGATATGTCGTGTTAAAAAAGGCACCAAAAGGGCTGGGAAGGTGGCTCAGTGGTAGAGCTCTCGCCATGCATGCTTGAGGCCCTGGGTGCGATTCCTCAGCACCACATAAGCAGGAAAAAAAGCCGGAAGTGGCGCTATGGCTCAAGTGGTAGAGTGCTAGCCTTGAGCTGAAGAGCTGAGGGACAGCACCCAGGCCTCACGACCGGACCCAAAAAAAACAAAAAAAAAGGCACCAAAAAAAAAATAAAAAGCAGTAATTGAGAACTGGTGCTGTGGGTCAAGTGGTAGAGCGCTCACCTTGAGCAGAAGAGTTCAGGGACAGTGCCCAGGCCCAGAGTCCAAGCCCCACGACCGATAAAAACCAAAAAAAAAAAAAAAAAAAAAAGCAGGCATTGAAAGAACAGAAGATGTAAGAGTTGGCAAGTGGTTTGGAAACGGGGTTGAGAACAGAAGCATCTTAAAGTTAGCTTTTTCTTTTTTTAATTTATTCCTTTATCCACTTTTTTTTTTTTGGTTGGTTTTGGGGCTTGAACTCTGGCCTGGGCGCTGTCCCTCAGCTCTTCAGCTCAAGGCTAGCACTCTAACACTTGAGCCACAGTACCATTTCCAGTTTTTTCTGTTTATGTGGTGCTGAGGAATCGAACCCAAGGACTTATGCATTGGAGGCTAGTACTCTACAACTGAGCCACCTTCCCAGCCTTAAAGTTAGTTTTTTTTAAAGTGCCTTGTTTCCCTTAGATGCACATATATAGTATGCACTTATATACTATAATTTTTAAGGCAGATGGAGATAAATTGTAATGATTAAATACCATTATTTAAGTAAATGGTTTCACTAATTTGTTCCTGATTAAATGTTAGGAATTAAGAATTTTGTTCTTTTGTTAAGCAAGAAAAATACTAACCTGGAGTGTAAGGTAATCAGCCAGGATCTGGATAGGATGATACAGGTCTGACAGTCCATTGACAATTGGAATGGATGCTTCTTTAGCCAGAGTGTCCAGATCTGATTGTTTATACACTCGAGCCAATACTGCATCTGTCATGCCAGACAACACACTACAGAAAAACAAGGAAAAGCATGTTTAATAAATCTTTTTTTTTTTTGACAGTCATGGGGCTTGAACTCTGGGCCTGAACACTGTCCCTCAGCTCTTCAGCTAAAGGCAAGTGCTCTACTACTTGAGCCACAGTGCCACTTCTGGTTTTCTGAGTGGTTTATTGGAAATGAGTCTCACAGACTTTCCTGTATCTTCCTGCCGGGCTAGCTTTGAAACGTGATTCTCAGATCTCAGCCTCCTGAGTAGATAGGATTACAGGCGTGAGCCACCGGCACCCGGCTAATAATTCCTTCCTTAATTCAAGATTTTCAAAAATAAAAATTCTAATGAATTAGAATTTGCACTGTTATAAATACCTATCAACATAATAAATATTCAAGCTGGTTATTAAACATAACTGATACATGAACACAGATGTTCCACCCACATCTGACCCAGTGGCTACTATGATCAGTGTGATTTTTATATCTACCAATCGATCTAACTATCTATGAATGATATATTCATAATGGCAATGGTCCTGGGGCTTGAACTCAGGGCCTCGGGGCACAGTCCCTGAGATTTCTTGCTCAAGGCACTCTACCACTTGAGCCTCATATCAACTTCTAGCTTTTTGCTGATTAATAGGAGGCAAGAGTCTCATGGGACTTTATTGCCTGCTGGCTGGCTTCAAACCGAAATTCTTAAATCTCAGGTGCCAGAGTAGGCTGTATTACAGGCATGAGCCACCAGTGTCTGGCTTGACGTTATATTTTTTATGGAGATAGAAATTAACAGGGGCTGGGAAGGTGGTTCAGTGGTAGAGTGCTTGGCTTTCATGCATGAGGCCCTGGGTTCGGTTCCTCAGCACTACATAATCAGAAAAATCTGAAGCAGGCAGGGTTGTGCCTCAAGTGGAGAGCGCTAGCTTTGAGCTGGAAAGTTCAAGGACAGCGCCCAGGCCCTAGACTGGCAAAAAAAAAAAAAAAAAAGAAAAAAGAAAAAAGAAATCAACCTATGTTTTTCTGGGTCTGGCTTACTTAGCCTAATGTAATTTTTTCCAAGACTTTTCATTTTCTTACAAATGGTACATTGGATGCAAAAAAAATACACTAAGACATGATCATTTATACAGGTCTCTAGGCACTCACTCAGTGAGACCAAAGGAGGATATTCTTAGGACAGAAACACAAAGGTGCAATATCTATATGCTCCTGATTATATAAAATAATATTTATCAAAATGAACTCCAGGAAAGGGATTTTTCTCTTTGCTGGTTTTGTTTTCTTTTCCTTTTGTCTTGATTGTTTATCTGTCTGTGGGAGGAATAAGAGAGGGCGCACAGAAATGGTGGGACAAAGGGTGAACAAATGTAGCAGTGATACTAAACACTGTTAAAAATGCACAAAAACACAAAGAGATATGACAAAGTAAACAAGAACAAAGGAACTCTTCCTAGTTTCTTAATCTGTCATATTGTTTTTAGATGACTATGTTCTTGACCCCACATATGATATATACTGTGCACATAGGAGGGAAGTTATGGAGGGCACAGAATCGGAGGGAAACAGGTGAAAAAATAAACGCAAGGGGTCTATCAGCTGCACTGGACATTGATGAAAGTGAACTAAACAACTCAAGGGCAGCGATGGGAGGGAGGGAATGAGAGAAAGAGGGAACAGCTTACACTAAGCAAAAGGAAAAGAAATGTACATATCCTATCTGGAAGAAATAGTTGTATTGTCAATGTTTATAAAGTTCACAACTTTATAGACCATGATAATGACAATTCACCTTCTGAAGGTTAAAATGTGTGACTTTAGCTAAGTATCACTATCCCACAATAGGGTCAATTTTATGTAAACACTTAATCTCAATAAAGAAAAAAATTTTAATGCACTAGACAACTTGTGGATGGGAAAGGGAAGGAAAAACAGAGAGAGCAAAGGGAAGGATAACATAGTCCAACAAGAAATGTACACTTTTACACTTCATCTGACATATATAACTGCAACCCTGAATGTATGTCATCTTCATAATCACAATAAAAAATGCATGAAGAAGAAAAAAGAAGTCAACAAATTTAGGCAAATTGTGTAGCTCAATTCATCAGCAGTAGAATGCTTGTCTCCCATGCACAAAGCCTTTAAGTCTTATCCCCAACACACACACACACACGCACACACGCACACGCACATGCACACACACACACGTGTGCGCGTGCACACTCAAGTGCATTCACATACACATACACAATTGTGGGCAGACATGATGAATCCTAATTAATGAATTCCTGTTAGGTTTAAAGGATTAAGACCAAAAGTGAGATAAGAAAAAATAGTACTAAAAAAAAAAAAAGAAGAAAAAATACTACTAATGATCTATATCCAGCAATTTTCTCTTACATTAGCCTAAAGAAAAATACATACTTTTCTGCAAAACTGAAAGCCCAGAGTAGCAGCCAAGGACATAGACAGCCTGCTATGAAAAGAACTATGGACTGTCAGCCTCCCACTGTAGCCCCTGTAGGGATCTGATGAGACTATGCTATCCTTAGAATATGCCCATTTCCAGTGCAGAAGGAGTGGACAAGGGCTGGGGGCCATTCCTGGATGACATATATACACTCTTAGAACATTCCTTACCCGTCCCTCTTCCCTCACTCAGCACCAGAAAGCATTGCAGCACATAAATTTTGGTTGCTAATATTGACCTATATCAAAAATGAACAAGAAGTAGAAACTATCAAAGGACAGTTAATTCTAACCCCTTGGGGAGAATAAAAACAAAAAAATAAAATAAATAAGTATCTGTAACATCACGTTGTTGCCAGGAAGCTGGGATGATTTTTATAATGGAAAAGGCTCTCCTTAAGAGAAAAAGAGTAAACTTAAACAGCTCCCATTTTACAAATTGTTATCACTTATAATAAAAATCAGTACATAAAATGAGTTCTCTTTGTGAAAGACTGTGATGCTTATAAGAAAGAAGTTAATATATATAAAGACAATGTAAAATACTGGCTTAATGAAGAATAGTGAATATTACCATGATAGCTAAATTTATAATTTAACTAAGATTGCATTTATATAAAAGAAGCATAGAAAGATATTTTGTAAGCTTTTTGTTAAGTATGTCTTCATTCTTTTTTTTTTTTTTTTGGTCCGGTTGTGGGACCTGAACTCTGGGCCTGGGCGCTGTCCCTCAGCTCTTCAGCTCAAGGCTAGCACTCTACCACTTGAACCACAGCGCCACTTCCGGCTTTTTTCTTCTTTTTGCTTATGTGGTGCTGAGGAATCGAACCCAGGGCCTCATGCATGCAAGGCAAGCAGTCTACCACTGAGCTACCTTCCCAGCCTCTGTCTTCATTCTTAAGGTATATATTTGTATTACTTTCAGTCTGCATAAAGCACAAAAACTAATATCTGCAGGCCAAATAGTCTGAATCGGTTGAAACTATATTGTAAATAACAAGCACCAGGCTGGGAATGTGGCTCAGTGGTAGAGTGCTTGCCTAGCATGCATGAAGCCCTGGGTTCAATTCCTCAGTGTACACATACACAGAAAAAGCCAGAAGTGGTGTTGTGGCTCAAGTGGTATAGAGTGCTAGCCTTCAGCAAAAGAAGCTCTCAGGCCCTGAGTTCAAGCTCTAGGACTGGCAAAAGAAAAAGTCAAGCACCATCAGCATTTGTGACCTTTTGAAAAAGTAAAAAGTAAAGTCAGACCCCAGCAGTTAACTAGCACCAGTTATACAAATTCCAATGACAAAGATGATACAAGTATTTATTCCAAAGCAATAACTTAGTTAACTGTCCTGAAAAAGACATCTAAAATTTCTGATTTATTTCCTGTTCCACTGAGAAGGAAATCTAATATCCCTTAACTATAATAAGAAAAGGATTTTTTTTTTTTTTGGTCGGTCGTGGGCCTGAACTCTGGGTCTGGGTGCTGTCCCTCAGCTCTTCAGCTCACAGCTAGCACTCTGCCACTTGAGCCACAGCACTTCAGGCTTTTTCTGCTTATGTGGTGCTGAGGAATCGAACCCAGGGTCTCATGCATGCAAGGCAAGCACTACCACTGAGCCACCTTTCCAGCCTAAGAAAAGCATGTTTTTAAATTTAGAAACGAAACCAGTTTTAAGAACATTAAATATTAAAAAAAACAAGGGATACTGTCAGAATCTACCAAAAAAAAAAAAAAAGATAGGATCCTGTGGTAGACAGAATGATCCTCAAAGATTTCCATGTCCCAATATCCAGAACTAGTGTTCATATTTACTTGGTAAAAATGAATTTTAATTAAAACGGATTTTGAGATGAAAAGATTCTGCTGCAGTGATTATTCTAGCCTAATAAAATCTCAAGAGTTTACAACAGAGAAGCAGAGGTCAGAAAGGAGAGATACTATGATGTTGAGTTTGAAGATGAATGAAAGGGTCAGAAGCCAAAGGATGTAGATAACCTCTGGAAGCTGGAATGCTCAAGAAATCAAATCTCTGGAGCCTCCAAAAGGTACACAGCACTATGTACTGGTATTGAATATTGACTTACAAAACTGTTTGAACTGTTCTAAATCATGACATTTGTAGTAATTGGTAAGAGCAATATAGGAAACCAATATGGCTCCTATTAAAAAAGTGAAAACTACATCATCAAATAGCCAGATGCTGGTGGCTCATGCCTGTAATCTTAGCTACTCAGAGACTGAGATCTGAGGATCACAGTTCGAAGCTACTCCAGACATGGAAATCCAAGAGGTTTTTATCTCCAGTTAATCACAGAAAATGGTGCTGTGGCTTAAGTGGTAGAGTGCTAGCCTTGAACAAAAAGGATCTCAAGGACAGTGCCCATCCAAGACCAGAGTTTGAGCCGAGTGACAGGTAAAAAATAGCATCTATGATATTGATAGTATGTACCATTTATTATCAAAATATTAATCAACTCTGTAATCAATGTGATATTGTTTCCTTGGTAAATAAATGTTTAGAGCATTCAGGAAAATCTGAAAGGTTGGGCTTCTGATTAAATGTTTAAAAGCACTTGATTAAACTTGTAATCAATGTTTAAATGGTTAAGTTGACTTGTTTTGTGCACTTACTGTGTATTTGATTTATTGGTTGCATGAGTAGCTTGTAATTGTTTTCCTTTAATGGTGCTAGGGATCAAAGACACAACCTTATGCATACCAGACAAGTGCTCTACAAACTAGTTACAACCCCAGCCCTCCTATGTAAATTTAGATAAGGCCTGAAAGCTTGAACATGAACCAGAATCATTGGGTATGCATGCTAACACACTGTATGCTGTTTCTAATCCAGTAGGTCTGAGGTTTGCATTCCTAACAAGCTCCCAAGGGCTGTTATGTTGCTGCTTTGCTGACCACACTTTGAGAATCAGCCATTTTAGAGATATGTTTTATGCTAAATGATTGATAAATTCCTAAGTTTTATAACTGGGCTGGAAATAAAGGACAGAGAGTAAAGACTATTACTACTAGGCACACAAAGAAATCACTTTGATATTCAAACAGCTAGAAAGGAAAAGGGAGAATGACAGAACGTGGTAGTAAATGAAGCTTGGTGAGATTTCAATCACAGAATCTACTGGTAAAGTGAAATTCAATGAGATAAGGGGTGTTATGAGTGTGTGGGGGTGGTGGGGAGATATTAAGGACACTTCAGATAATTCACATTATTGTCAATGACATGTGTTTTTAATGTTTAAAGTTTCCATGAACATGGAGAAACCCCCATTCTTTATTTTTCCTGCCTTTTAAAAATGACAACAAACCTTTTTACAGGAAAGAATGACAACTCTGTAACTGGGACCAAGCTATATGAAAATTAACAATATAGATTTATGCAGTTTTCCAGAAATTCAAGACCTGACTCTTAAAATTTTTTATTCTACATGCTACAAATGAAAGGTTGACAAGTTTAAAATAGTCTGGCTCTATAAAGACTTTTTGGTATGGTGGCTCAGTGGTAGAGTGCTTGCCTTGCATGCCTGAGGCCCTGGGATTCGATTCTCCAGCACCACATAAGCAAAAAGAAAAAAAGTGGGATGTGGCGCTGTGGCTCAAGTGGTAGAGCACTAGCCTTGTGCTGAAGAGCTGAAGGACAGCGCTCAGGCCCAGAGTTCAAGCCCCAAGACCGGACCCAAAAACAAACAACAACAACAAAAAAAGACTTTACTTTTGGGCCTTATTTCAAATGAATATACGGAGATATGCTTGCCTTTCAGTAGATTCCTGCAACTTAACAATCTTAAGCATCTGCCAACAATTTTAACAAACATGGTGTTTATAAAGTCCGTTACCGAAATTGTGTTTTCCTCACAAACCCTCTTTCCTTATATGCTTCATAGCCAATATTAGTACTTTTCAAAGATGATTAACAACTTAAAAATTCTTATTCAATTTATTTACCTAAATACTATATAACAGTTTTCCCCATCATCTCTTTTCTAACTGCTTAGTAAAATAGGAAGTCTGGCATGGGACTTTAAATGGAAAGACAATTCCAAAGAGATAAAATGTGGTAAAATTTTAACATGACACTTTCTGGATGATAGCAATATTAATATATGTATATACTATCTATATTAATATATTCTCATTTAGTATTTTCTATCAAATGGAGTACTTTTGTAAATATGTAAAAAAAAAAGTATACCCGTTAAAACAGGAAAATTTCCTCAGAAAGGGATTTGAAAGTGGTTGAAAGTAAAATAGGGCTTCTTGGAGCAATGGCTAATTCTTAGACTTGGTAAAGAAATATACAAGATGAGCCTGTAATATCTCATAGCATGAAAAAGTGAAGGAGTTACCAAAGATGAATGGGATTCTGGTCAAAATGACCCAACTTGAACACAGATCACATTACCTAAAAATGTAGGACAATTTATGCATCAACAAGTATAAAAGCTGTGACAATTTGAAACCTTAAAATATATTAAAATCCACAAGCTCGCAGAGTTGCAAAAAACATTCAAGAACATTGAGAAAAGTCATAACAAGACCAATTTCAACATAATTTGAAAGTGCACTTTCAAATTGTGGGAACTCATAAGAATAGTCAAACAAACTGAAATAATGAAGAAAGACATTTTGTAAAGAGGGCTCTAATTCTGGAAGTTTTCACCTGGGGCTCAATGACCACTTGGAATGAACAGTATAGAAGAGGCATGAAAAGTATGGTGGATCTGCTGGGCGCTGGTGGCTCGCGCCTACAATCCTAGCTACTCAGGAGGCTGAGATCTGAGGATCGCGGTTCAAAGCTAACCCGGGCAGGAGAGACTGTAAGACTCCTATCTGCAATAAAAACCACCAGAAAACCGGAAGTGGCGCTGTAGCTCCAGTGGTAGAGCACTCACCTTGAGCTGAAGAGCTGAGGGACAGCGCCCAGGCCCAGAGTTAAAGCCCCACGACCGACCAAAAAAAAAAAAAAAAAGAAAAGTATGGTGGATCTAAGTAAATCCTTTCTAACTCAGAGTTTCTGATTGAATCTTCCTCCAGGAGGAAAAATATTCAAGCCCTCTGATATCTCTACGAACAACAATATCTTATCTTATTTTTACTGGTCCTGGGGCTTGAACTCATGAATTAGGCACTGTTCCACAGCTTTTGTATTCAAGGCTAGTGTTCTACAACTTTAAGCAACAGCACCATTTCCAGCTTTTTCGAGGTTAATTGGAAATAAGAAATTCTCAGGCTTTCCTGAATGGTCTGCCTTTGAATTGTGATCTCTCAGCCTCTTGGGTAGCTAGGATTACAGGTGTAAGCTTCTGGTACTCAACATTATTCCATCCTTTTTAAAGTATTCCTTTCAGGGGGCTGGGAAGGTGGCTCAGTGGTAGAGTGCTTGCCTTGCATGCATGAGGCCCTGGGTTCGATTCCTCAGCACCACATAAGCAAAAAGAAAAAAGCCGGAAGTGGCGCTGTGGCTCAAGTGGTAGAGTGCTAGCCTTGAGCTGAAGAGCTGAGGGACAGCACCCAGGCCCAGAGTTCAGGCCCCACGACCGGACCACCCCCCCCCAAAAAAGTATTCCTTTCAGTATAACAATGATTCACACCATCTCTTGACTATTTCTAATGTATGGATCCCTCCATAACTTCTTTCATTTAAGAAATCATAATGAGGGGCTAGGCCCAAGCCCAGAATCCAGGCCCCATGACTGACAAAAAGAAAAAAATAAATCATAATGATAAAGTTTGCAAACTCTTCCATGTTGCTGCAAAGTCAGACATACATTTGATTGTAGTGCATTGAATGATATCCCCTCAAAATGCTCATTTATAAATAAAAACTCAGAATTGACCTTATCTGAAAGTAGGGTCTTGAAAGATGTGATTTGGTATGATGAAATCATACTGGAAAACAGTAGGTGCCAAATCCAGTGACTGATGTTTTTATAAAGAAGAGAGGAGCTAGAACTTGACAGCTCCAGCCTGTATTCCTAGCTAGTGAGGAGGTTGAGATCTGAGGATTGTGGATTGAACCAAGCCTGGGGAGTAAAGTCTGTGAGACTCCACTAAACTACTCAGTAAAGACCAGACCTGGCCCAGTGGCTCAATGGTAGAGCTCTAGCCTTGAGAAAAAGAATCTCACCGGGCACTAGTGGCTCACGCCTACAATCCTAGCTACTCAAGAGACAGATCTGATGATCGTGATTCAAAGCCAGCCTAGGCAGGAAAATCCGTGAGACTCTTATCTCCAATAAAACCACTAGAAAACTAGAGTGGCACTGTGGCTCAAGTGGTAGAGTGCTCACCTTGAGCTGAGGAGCACAGGGACAGCTCCCAAGCCCAGAGTTCAAGCCCCACGACCAACAAAAAAAAAAAAAATATCAGGGGCTGGGAATGTGGCTTAGTGGTAGAGAGCTTACCTAGCATGCATGAAGCCCTGGGGTTCGATTTCTCAGTACCACATAAACAGCAAACGCCAGAAGTGGCACTGTGGCTCAAGTGGTAGAACACTAGCCTTGAGCAAAAAAAAAAAGCTCGGGAAGAGTGCCCAGGTGCTGAGTTCAAGCCTCAGGACTGGCAAAAAAAAAAAAAAGAAGAAAGAAAAAGAATCTCAGAGACAGTGACATAACTAAACAAATAGAAAATACCTAGATACAGAAGAAAAAAAAAAAACCTAGGTGATGAAGGCAGATTTTGGAATGATGCAGCTATAATCCAAGAAGTGAATCATGATGTAGCTAACACATGGATCCGGGGTTCCTATCTTCCAGAATTTTAAGAGAATAAATTTCTATTGTTTTAAGCATGAAGTTGTGAAAACTTATAATGGCAGCTCTAAGAAACTAATACAGTGGTTCATGCTGATTTTTCTTCCTTAGTTTTATATTAGGAGAAAAACTTTATCCATTATGACCATAAGTAAATTACATATATAAGGAAAAGTAATTGGAGTAGAATAATATTCTACTGTTTGGTTTTAAATAGAACCTTTCATATACATGGTTCCTGAAACCATATGACTAAGTACTGTACTAAATTGAAAATGACTGTGAAGCTATTATTCACCTTTCAATAATGCACTCAGAGCATTAGGCATGAACAGCTATCATTATGGAACAAACACAAAGCCTTGAAACTGGAGAGATAATGTCTCACTGCTGTTGCTAAGTTCTGTCTGATTTTACACTTCCAAAGAATCAGTGATCTGAGTCACACTAAGGTGTCACTTCTGGTGTGACATTTAAAAGTATGAGCCCAGAGCAAGGAAAAAAATAGAATATCCAACTTTTAACCCCAGTAGAGCACTAGGGAAATGACAAAAATCTGCAAATCTCTCAAATTTGAAGTAAATGTATTTGAGTGTGTGTGTGTGTGTGTGTGTGTGTGTATGTTCTGTTATGTTAAGAGTGGAAACAGCTTCTAGGAGAGACTCTTCAAGAGGCAGAAGTGAGCAGTAGAGTTGATTCTATTTGATAGGAACCTGGGCCGCCTTCAGGAATCCACATGGAATTGAGGAAACAAGTATCCTCCCAGTATAGGATATAGTCCCTTACCAGTTAGAATACAGCTAGATAAAAGAAAATTAGCAAAAATCCAGTAGTGAGATGAAAGCTTGTTTATGCCGAAGAGTTAATATAGCAGTCCTATATGCTATCCTTGGAAAATCTGTTTACAAGGGTGGCTGTTGCCTGACATCTCTGGAACTGAAGACTTTAGTAGGGTTTCCACCATTCTCAGAACTGATTTCTGTTGAACCTCATCTTTCTGGGAGTCTGGAATTTGGGTTTGTGTCAGTCTGAGGATGTTTGTGTGATCCGTCTCAAATAAAAACCTTGAGGATTGATTTCCTAAGAAAGTTAGTGCATCCTTTATGACTCTTGTAAATAGACTTGGAAACTTGTGCCTGGATTCTGAGACTTTATTCTATATCCCTTTATGATACTTTTGTAGTACTGAGAATGGAGAATGAAGCTTTGTACATGCTAGTGAAGCACTCTTAATTTTGAGCTGCAGGTTTCCTTTGTGATTTTGATTTGGAACATTTAGTTATAATAAATCTTTGCATAGGCCAGGTGCCAGTGGCTCATGCCTGTAATCTTAGCTACTCAGGAGGCTGAGATCTGAGGATTGTAATTCAAAGCCAGCAGGAAAGTACATGAGACTCTTATCTCTACTTAACCACGAAAAAAGCCAAAAGTAGAGCCATAAAAAGCCAAAAGTAGAGCTATAAGTTAAGTGGTAGAGCTCTAGCCCAGAGCGAAAAACCTACGAAACAGTGTCCAGGCCCCAGGGAGAGGGAGAGAGACAGAGACAGACAGAGACAGAGACAGAGACACAGAAAGACACAGAGACAGAGAAAGAGACGCAGAGAGACAAACACAGCGGGGGAGGCTATTTTGCTAGTACCAGGCTTCAAATCAAGGCCCCAAGATTGCTTAGATGTCTTGCTACTAGCAGGTTTTCAACAGCTTGAGCCACACCACCAGCCTCTTTTGCTGGTGATTTTGGAGATGGAGTCTGACTTTTCTGCCTGTACTGACTTTGAAACATGATCTGATCTCCGCACTAGTGGTTCAGAAGGGAATCAAAAGTACATTGCATGTGAGGCTGTCTTTTCACTGAGTTCTCAACTAAACTTTCACCTTCTCAGACAGTCCTTCCTGGTCCACCCAAGCTAAGTAAGGTAGCATCCACTCCATTGACAGAACATCCTGCATTAGCTTCATCCTCATACTTATTTCAAACTGCCCTTCTATTTGCTTTATTTGTTTGGTAAATTTTTACTCAGTCTAGAATACCTTTCCATTCTAACAAGGATCTTCTTTAACTTGGTCAGCATTTTATTCTCATTGCTAAAAAAGTATCTGGAAGGAAAACTAGATATTCACCAGCTATTTTAAGTAGATGAATAATTAAATCATTTGAAAAATAAGTGACATTTTGGAAATTGCGTCTAACAGTTTTCAAGAGACTGTCACAGGCTTGGTTTTTCTCTTCCCCCTTTTTTTTCTTGCTGCATTCACTGCTGAATTCTTTCACCCACATGCAGGCACTTTATTCTACCAGGTTCCCAAAGCAGCCAGACAGGGAGACTGGAGAATCAATGCCATCAATCAGTGTCAGGTGTGCACTATCTTCTTGATTTGAAAGGCCAAGCACTGTCACTTAAACCTCACACAATCCTTTTGCATCTTTAAAAAAAAAAAAAAGTTAAGCTTCTACAAAAAACTTAAGGAGGCAATTGCTAAGGTTTTTTCTCTGTATATTGCAAGGTAGATGTCATTAAGATTCACTTCTTTACTTCTCCCATTCAATTGCTTCTGTGAAAGGCAGTGGATTTCTCTTGTCTTCCTCAATTAAGGTTTATTGAATTTCTAAGTTTCACCATATCTCATTCATCAGATATTTTGGCAGATTAAGTAGCAGTGGGATACACAGAACAAAGTTAAATTTCTACAGTAGCAACTCTCTACCCTTTTTCTGACACGCTCACCTCCCTATCCCAGATTCTCCTAATATTATATTATCTTTATTTTCTTTTTACTCTAATTGCCTCTGCCCTCAAGGTACAAATTTCAGCAATCCTCCCATGATGAAATTGAAACTCATATTTTTAGTACTAAGCGTACACACACTTCTCCAGCTATAAATGTCACCCATGGTCCTTCTCTCCAAAAGCTTGTATACATATGCACAGAGGGTTAGCCTTCAGTACAATATTCTTTCTAGTCTATTCTTTCTCCCCAAAGCAGAAAAAATTCTTTTACTTTCTTGCTTACACACACACACACACACACACACACACACACACACACACACACACACACACACACACACACACACACACTTTCAGAATAATAAATTTGGAATCGTTTTTACTTCATTAGCTATTCCCGCTTCACAATCAATTATCATGAAACCACCTCTCATTCCCAGTGATCTACGACAACTTCACTAGCCAAGGTTCATAGTACAATGGCCCAGGTTTCTTACATTACATCCCAAATCCAGATCTCTTGAAGTATGACAAAGCTAGTCATACTCGTGTCTGAAAACATCTAACACACTTTTTAAAATGTAGATTACCACAAACTGTCTGAAACTCAATTTCTCTAAGTATAAGGTCCAGAGTTATACATTTTAACAATTCCCTAACATAATTCGCAAGCTAAGTGTTTGAATCCCTGGAATAACTATTTTTCCATCTCTACCCTGATCCAAATTACTCTAAATCTATATGCACATATTTGACATTTGGGACGCACCTCTGTTGAAGGACTATCACTTTTCATCTAATGCATTACCGTGCATTTGGGGTTATAAATTAGAACTGCTTTATTCTAAAGGAGACAAAGATACAGAGATATATTTACCAATGAAGGTCACAGAGTAGGGATGTGGCAGATATAGGATTGGATGTCAAGTATCCTAATTTCTAAGCTTTTCTGTAAAGCATTATCACAGCAGGCCTGCCTGACTGCTATCCCTTAAAAAAATCTGCTTGAAAGGCTGGTCTTGTATGACTTTCCACTAAGCCAAGCACTGTTAAGAATGGTTCTCCACACCTAAAATGATTTTAACAAACAATATAGCATATAGACAAACACTTGTTTTCCTTTGGGGGTCTGGAATCTGGGTAGATAACAATTGCATGTCAGAAACACCTACCGTATTTGTTTATATATATTTCCACAGAGTCTGAAATTCCATCTTTTTTTTTGCCAGTTCTGGGGCTTAAACTCACTCAGGCCCTAAGCACTGTTCTTGAGACTCTTTGAGCTCAAGGGTAGTGCTCTACTGCTTGAGCCAACCCTCACTTCTGGCTTTTTCTGTGTATGTGGTACTGAGGAATCAAATCTGGGGCTTCATGCATGCTAGGCAAGCACTACTAAGCCATATTCTCAGACCTGAAACTCAATTTCTGAGTGTGGGACCCAGACTTATGCATTTTACTGAATTCCTAACCTAATTTCCAAGCTAAGGTTGGAAGGACACCAAAGTGAGCGGTCTCCCTCCAGTAAAAACCCTGAGTGCTAAGTCTCTAAAGAGCTTCCTCTGTTGGCAACATTTCACATATGTGGTCACAAATCATTATTATTAAGGGAATAAAGTATCTCTTGTACAGCTTCACTATAAGATTGAGATCATACCTAGTTTAACCTGGAGTTTGTGTATCTTGTCAGTTGTGGGGCTTGAACTCAGGGCCTGGGAACTGTCCCTGAGCCTCTTTGTGCTCAAGGCTAGTACTTTACACCATTTGAGCCACAGTGCCACTTCTGGTTTTCTAGTGGTTAATGAAGGTAAGAGTCTCACAGTGACTTTTCTGCCTGTTCTGGCTTAATATGGTGATCCTCAGATCTCAGCCTCTTGAGTAGATAGGATTATAGGTGTGAACCACCGGAACCCCACTATATAATGTGTATCTTTGCCTTTGCTGATTGCAGTTGGTAACTTTTTGCTGCAATGATTCATAACCATGAGTATAACTGTGTGGGAGGCCTACTAGTTAGTGAATCATCAAGGCTTAGGATGGTCTTGAGAACCTCTGATTACACAACCCAATACTTTCCATGATTTATTTCATATTCTCTCTTATGGACTGAATAGAAGTACCAGTGAGTGATCAAAACCTCATGGCCTTAAACAAAACAGCATGACATAAATCCTGTTTAATCTCTAAGCTCCATTACTTCTCTGAAATATCATTTCCTCATCTCAAAAACAGGGACAGGGCTGGAAATGGGGCTCAGAGGTAGAGTGCTTGCCTAGCATACATGAAACCTTGGGTTCAATTCCTCAGTATCACATAAACAGAAAAGGACAGAAGTGGTACTGTAGCTCTCAAGTGGTAGCGAGCTAGCCTTGAGTACAAAGAGGCTCAGGGACAGAGCCTTAGTTCAAGCTGCAGGACTAAACAAAAAAAAAAAAAAAACATTTAGAGGGCTGGGAAGTTGGCTCAGTGGTAGAGTGCTTGCCTCGCATGCATGAGGCCCTGGGTTTGATTCCTCAGCACCACATAAGCAGGAAAAAAAAAGCCAGAAGTGGCGCTGTGGCTCAAGAGGTAGAGCGCTAGCCTTGAGCTGAAGAGCTGAGGGACAGCGCCCAGGCCCAGAATTCAGGCCCCACGACCAGACCCCCCCCCCCCCCAAAAAAAAATACATTTAGAGAATACCACAGAGGTTGATAGTTAAACAAGGTATTTAACTATTGCTATTGTCTCATGTTTCTGGAATCCTATTGACTCCAGTGATCTGTGTGAAACCCCTCTTCTTGGCTGGCAATCCATACTTTCGTGGATATTCAGCTGGCTTTTCAACTCTTCAACATTTTTTTTTAACCATGGTTCATATGGTGTTTATTGACAACCCTTACTGAAATTTTTTCACCTTAATGTACCTCTGGCTTTATTCCCTCCCTGCCCCTGATCCTAGAGCTTGAACTCTGGGCTTGGGCACTGCCCCTGAGGTTCTTTTGCTCAAGGTTACAGTTCTACCACTAAGCCAAGTGTTACTTCTGGCTTTTTCTGTGATTAGTTGGATTTAAGAGTCGCCTTGAATTTCCTGCTGGAAACCTGTTGACTGATGGTAAAGGTGAAGCCCTGACTTAAAACCATACTACCATTAAAAAAAAAACTCATTCATGTCCGTGTATTATTTTTGTCCCAGCATGCAAAAGATAGCAACACTTTAATATTGTCATTGTCTCATGAGAAATAACATAACTAAAAGATTTGAAAATGAGTCATTAGAAATTTAGCAAGTCAAATAAAGTAAAAAATTTTTTTGGTCATGGGACTAGAACCCGGGCGAGCACTACCACTTGAGCCCCGGCCCCACTTCCAGTTTTCTGGTGGTTGCATGGGTAAGAGCCTCACAGACATTCCTGTCCGTGCTGGCTCTGAACTGTGAACCTCAAATCTCGCCTCCTGAGAAGCTAGAATTATAGGTGTAAGCCATCTGCTCCCAGTGGTAAATTCTTTTACATGCGCGCGCGCGCACACACACACACGCACACACACACACACACACACACATACACACACACACACACACACACACACACGGGTAGTTGCTTTAATAGGAAAAAATAATTATTCATCTCTCTGAAGTGCAAATTTGTTTTAATGTAAGGGGATTTTGAACTTGGCGTCAAAGCCAACCCAGGCAGGAAAGTCTGAGACCCCTGCCTTCACTAAACTACCAAAAAAGAGCCAGAAGTGGACGTATGGCTCAAGTGGTAGAGCACTAAACTTGAGCAAAAGAAGCTCAGGGGCAGTGATAAATGAATTAGAACAATACTTACCATATTATAAACGTTAGCCATTCATAATATCACCTACTCTGATAGTGACAACTGAACATATCAATTTCCATGTATTTCCATTTCCTTGATAATTTTTGAGTTTTATTAAATTTAAGATGTTAGAATTTTTATCCCAACCATGGAAATTGGCCAGAGGATAAGGGGAAACATCTCAAACATCAGGTAAATAGAGAAAGAGGGACAAGAAAGAAAGAAGAGGAATATGAGAGGGAAAGCCAGTATTCAAAAAGACATACGTTTTCTTTCTGAAACCACCATAGTTTTAAATAAGCTCTGAATAGAAGAAAAGCTCACAAACCGGGCAGTGTCCTTGAGACTTTCATTCACACCCAAATGAATGTCTTGCGTGGTAAGGAAACAAGGGTGGCCTCCCAGCAGTGCAAAGCCTACAATAAAATAAACAGAAAGTGTTTTGGAAAAAAAGAACTCAATTGTGAAACAACATTAGGAGGAAATTGCCCCATCACAAATGAAAAGTTATGGTCTTTAAAGCTCTGCAACTTCTGATAGGAAATATCCAGACCAAAAAGATAAATAAAGGGACGTAGATAAAATTTTGTTCACCAGGACTGGACTTTCCTTCAGATATATGCCCATTCCTCCAACTGAAAATAATGGGCCTCCTCCCATTTGGAGCCTCATTTTTGGGTCCGGTCATGGGGCCTGAACTCTGGGCCTGGGCACTGTCCCTCAGCTCTTCAGCTCAAGGCTAGCACTCTACCACTTGAGCCACAGCGCCACTTCTGGCTTTTTTCTTTTTGCTTATGTAGTGCTAAGGAATCGAACCCAGGGCCTCATGCATGCAAGGCAAGCACTCCACCACTGAGCCACCTTCCCAACCCCTGGAGCCTCATTTTGATTCTCTAAGATATAGAAAAATGTCCATATAGGAGCTTGAAAAAAATAAATTGTAGCTATATGAGATATTATGGATTGTAAAGGAATCGAATTCAATAATAAAAAGGAATGAGCACGAATATTGTGCTGAATGAAAGAAGCTAGAGCCAAAAGAGTAAATACTACATAATTCCATTTATATTAAGTTCTAGTCTAGGATAAACTAACCTAGAGTGTCAGAAATTAAAATAGTGATTGCTTCTAGAGATGGTGATTGATTAGCAAAGAACAGAGAATTTTCTAACACAATTGAAATGCCTTATATCTTCATTGAGCTTCTGGGTTCCACAGGCATACGCTTGTCAACACTGATAGTACTATAAACTTAACAGCTGTCCACTTTACTACATATAAATTATACTTTTTTTTGTCATAGGGCCAGAACTCTGGGTCTGGGCACTGTCCCTCAGTTCTTCAGCTCAAAGCTAGCACTCTACCACTTGAGTCACAGCACCACTTCTGGCTTTTTCTGTTTATGTGGTGCTGATGAATCGAACCCAGGGCCTCATGCATGTAAGGCAAGCTCTCTACCACTGAGCCACCTTCCCAGCCCTATACCTTTTTAAAAACTTAAAAATAAAATAAGCACTGATGAGTCACTAAAGATAAAGGATTACTCTATTATTGCTAACTGTTTTCTGGATCTTCCAACAAGCACAAAGCTAACTACACCAGCAAATTACCCTTAATACTTTAAAACTATTATTGTTGTATTGTGAGAGATTTAGACCAAACCTCACTACTCAGAGCCAGAGTTAAAACTCTGTCCACACAGAAAAGAGTTGCATCATAATGGGCTAGTGCAAAACTATGGGAGACTGTGACCTCCAGACAGAACTATACTATCTCATATGGCACAGATGCAATGGGTAGACTTTCTCCAGCATGTATAAAAGCAAATAAGCATAATTTTTCCCTCCATATTGTAATGTGCTTAATTTATCTTTGGGGAAACATGTAACTGTCACAATTAGCTAATCCCATCTGTTTAAGGGATTTCCTCTGTAAGAAGGAAATCATTAATTGCTAGGTGAATTGGATAGTGAGGAATTTTAGACCCACAAGTGGGAATTTGACTCAAGGTCTCAAATTCTTCAATGATGCCTTAAACCATTTGAAGTAATTTCAATGTGTTGGTATTAAATGATATTAATTTTGGTTAATGTGAAAACATAACTATATTGAAACAATCTTATTTGGCGGTCGTGGGGCTTGGGTACTGTCCCCATGCTCTTCCGCTCAACTGCTTAGCCATAGAGCCACTTCCTGTTTCGTAGTGGTTTATTAGAGATAAGAGTCTCACAGATGTTCCTGCCCTGGCTGTCTCTGAACCATGATCCTCAGATCTCAGCTCCTGAGTAGATAGGATTACAGGCGTGAGTCACCGGAGCTTAACACTGGTGCTGGTGGCTCATGCCTGCAATCCTAGCTACACACAGGAGGCTGAGATCTGAGGATCGTGGTTCAAAGCCAGCCCAGGCAGGAAAGTCCATGAACTCCAATAAAACACTCAGAAAACCGGAAGTGGAGCTGTGGCTCAAATGGTATAGCGGTAGCCTTTTAGCTGAGGATCTGAGGGACAGCACCCAGGTCCAGTGTTCAAGCCCCACAAACGACAAAAAAACAACAACAACAAAAAGACAATTAAATAAGGCAATATATTAACTATTAGACTAACAAGAGAAATTGGTATATTTCTTTTGATAATCTACTTAAACAACGTATTATATTCTACCTGTTTCATACTTAAAAGGGTTCCCTAAATTTACCTAAAGCAAAAGCTTTCTAGACTTAAGCCATAAAGTCCTAAATCTTGCAATGACTATTCACAAAGCTAAATCATGTGCTGTCACTTCTTTCACTGAATCTCTCATTGTGACAATTGACAAAGGAGATATTACAAAAATTTTATAAACTGGATGCTAGTGGCTCATACCTATAATCCTAGCTACTTGAAGAGGATGAAAATGGGAGTATTGCTGGGGGCCAGTGACTCACGCCCTTAATTGTAGCTACTCAACAGGCTGACTGAGATCTGATTGAGGTTTGAAGCCAGCCTTGTTAGGAAAGCCCAAGCAACTCATCTCCAATTGAAGTGGAACTGTGGCTCAAAGTGGTAGAGTGCTAGCTTTGAGAAAAATTGCTCAGGGACAGTGCCCAGGCCCTAAATTCAACTCCCAAGACCAAAAGAAAAGAGAGAGAGAGAGAGAGAGAGAGAGAGAGAGAGAGAGAGAGAGAGAGAAAGAAAGAAAGAAAGAAAGAGAAAATGGGAAGACTACAAATTGTCTGTCTTGCCTACTAATCCAAGTGCTCTTTCACTTTTAATGTCTCCAGATAATCATGGGACAAATAGAAAAAGGAAATGTCCCATGTATACACAATAGAATTTTACTAAGTCTTTACGGAGAATGAAAGTAGGCAGGGTGTGATGATGCACCCTGGTGGTCTTAGTTACTTAGAGGAAACTAGGAGGATCCTGGTTTAAGGCCAGCTGGGTAAAAATTTTCGAAGAACCCATCAAAGTGTCTGTGATATATTCCTGTCATCCCAGCTATTCAAGAAGGTGTACATAGGAGGAACATGGTCCAGGCCAGCCTGTGTATAAAATCGAAATACCTAAAATACCTAAAGCTAAAAGTGCTGGGGTATGTGGTGCATGTGGTACAGCATCTACATAGCAAGTACAAGTCCTAAAGTCAAACCCCTAATATCAGCACCAAAACATAAGAATAAATTGTCACTTGCTGGAAAATGAAAGGAACTGGAGATCATCATCAAGTCAAGTGAAATAAGACAAGTCTTCCAAACACAAATGCCATATATTCCCTGAAAATCAGAGGGGTAATACTAGAGGGGTGGAAGTAAAAAAAGCGAGGTGGAAAAGGGGGACAAGGGACAAAAACGGGCAAGTTGATGTGATCAAATTGTATTCTAAAGGTGTCATAATAAAATCCTTCAGTACGTACAACTGATATATGCCCATATAATAGAATTTATTGTGACCTCCCATGTGCCTAGTATAAGGATGAATATCATTTCAGAGTTAAGTGTATAGAGAAAGATCACAAGCAGAATTTAGGACTTCCAGGCAGGTATGATCCAAATCACATTGGTACTTTGAGGACCAGTCTTTTTGCCATCTTAACTCAGGATTTGACTGTTACACTTACTGATGTGAATCTGCTTTGTTCTCATGACTTGATATTGCTCCCAAGGCCCACTACTACCCTCTTCCAGGGACCCTCCCTGGCAAACTACTCTCAGGAATCTTATCAGAATCCCTATCTTTGAGCTATACTCATCAAGACCTCAGCCTTAGCCTTACCTAAAGGTATAGGACCCTCTGCCTCAACTGCAAGGACATCACAAACCCAAAATAAGACCTTTTGCTACAACTACAAGGACACTACAAATCCAAAACTCAGACTATAGTTAAACCCTAAAACCCCCATGCTCCTCACTTCTTTATCTGACTCTCCTCAGTGGTACTTGGAGTCCCTCTGCAGTGCTGATTAAAGCCTGTTCTGATCTGTTGACATCACTTGACTCCTTATTTTGCTCATCTGCTAGTTTTTCAATCACTTTCATTCCCTCCATGTGCTATAGATTGACATTGAACTAGGATGAAATGGAGGTAGGAAGAGTCACAAAAAACATTTACATGTAGGAGTCAGAGACTTCAGCAACTCACAAAAATAAGCAAATGGGTGCTGGGAAGGTAGCTCAGTGGTAGAGTGCTTGCCTTGCATGCATGAGGACCTGGGTTCGATTCCTCAGCACCACATAAGCAGAAAAAAAGCCAGAAGTGGTGCTGTGGCTCAAGTGGTAGAGTGCTGGTCTATAGCTGAAGAGCTGGGGGACAATGCCCAGGCCCAGAGTTCAGGTCCCACAACCGACAACAACAAAAAAGTAAATGGAGGATATTGCTTCTGAGAAGAAATAGCTACTCAAAAAGAAGCATCACACCCCAGTTCAAAAGCATAGTTCAACCTGGGCACTGGTGGTACATTCCTGTAAATCCTAGCTACTCAGGGGGCTGAGATCCGAGGATCATGCTTTGAAGTGAGTCCAAGTAGGCAAAGTCCCTGAGACTCTCATCTTCAACTAAACACTAAAAAAAGCTAGAAGCAAAGCTGTGGCTTAAGTGGTAGAGCACAAGCCTTGAGTGAAAAAGTTCAGGGATAACACCTAGGCCCTAAGTTCAAGCCCAAGTCTTGAGTAACAAGATGCTTTGTGTGGGTTTGGAGGTTCTGTAAAACCATCAAGAGCTGCCATAGCTGAAGAGAAGACAGAAGGACAGGTGTCCACTTTCCATCCTTCCTCAGGAGTAATCTGTTTGTTTGTTTGACAATCCTGGGGCTTGAACTACTCAGGGCCTGGGCACTGTCTCTGAGTTTCTTTTGCTCAAGGCTAGCACTCTATCACATCAGCCACAGTGCCACTTCTGGCTTTTTATTCTGTTTATGTGGTATTTAGGAATTGAACCCAGGGCTTCATTTAGGCTAGGCAAGCACTCTACCACTAAGCCACATTCCCATCCCACACCATTTACTTTTGACTGATAGATTTATGTTAATTTCTCCACTTCTCTTTGAGGCAATAAAAGCAAATACCATTTTGTTTTTCCTTTTCTCACAGATTCCTTCTGGCTTTGGAAGAAAGGGTTCAAATGATTCATTCACTTTAAATGTGAGACATCTGAGGGCTCTTGCTGGTAGAAGTAAGATAGTCATTAACATCCCTGTATTTGGCTTTCATAGTTGCAAAATACAATCACAATTTTTATATTGACATTTTTGTACAGATAATGAATTTGAAACACCTGCTAAAGTACTCACTGCTATTTCACCTTGAAATACCACTGTTAAATAATGAAAAGAATCCTCTCTTGGAATGCCCTGCATAATTTCCTATCGGCTACTACATTTACTGAGATTAACAAATGTCCCCATCTATCAGTTCAATTAACTTGCAATAAAAGAATATGATCAGACACAAAAAAAGAAAATATTCAATAGTAGACACAGAAAAATTGCATGGTTTTCCAGGAAGACATACGAAGAATGGATGAGGAATTAATGACCTACACACAGTGACATGAATACCTCTTACAAATATAATGTTGAGCAAAAGAAGCCAGCCACAAAATAGCACATGCTGAATGATTCTATTTATATGAAGTTTGGAAAGCAATCTTTCGTTAGAAGCCCAGATAATGGTTACCCTTGGATGAGAGAAGTAGCAACTGGAAGGAGAAAACAAGGTTGGAAGCCAGGCATTGATGGCTCATGCCTGTAATCCTAGCTACTCAGGAGGCTAAGATCTAAGGATCACAGTTCAAAGCCAGCCCTGGCACGAAAGTCCATGAGACTCTTATCTCCAATAAACGACTAGAAAAACCATTTGTGGCACTGTGGCTCAAATGTGGTAGAGTGCTCACCTTGAACTGAAGAGCACAGGGACAGCACCCAAGCTGAGTTCAAGTCCCATGACCGACCGAAAAAAAAAAAAAGATAAAAAAGAAAACAAGGTTGGAGATGAGGGCTTCTAGGTGCTGCTAACATTCTTTTCACTACCTGGGTGTTAATTAAAAATGCAATGGTTAATATGAGAATTCATTGAGCTAATATACATTTAGTGATTTGTGCAGTTTTCTGAAACTGTGTTACACATGACTAAATGTGTTATAGCTGGGCATGATGTCTTCTGTATTTACAGTTACTCAGGAGGTTAGAAAGAAGAATCAGTGCAAGGTCAGCTCAAGTAAAAGATAGGACTCTATCTCAAAAACAAACTTAGAAACAAAAAAAAAGAATGGGATATAGCTCAGGTGAGAGGCCTCAAGTTCTATTGCTAGTAAGCATGGAAAATCTAAATAAAGATGTTACATAAACAATGTATATGGGTGGAGAATTTGCATTTTGCATTATATCCTGTGATCATGAAAAATAGTGCTGAATCTCTGAATCTCAGTCTGTGCAAAGAATCTTAAAAGAGATCACTCTTATCTCAGGGGTTGCTATTATTCTGGGACAGAAAGACAGTTGATTACACTATTTTAATTCTAAACAATGAAGATTATACCTCTGGTGAAATTATACCAAAGAAGAACTATTAAGATTCACATATATACAAAGAAATGTTCTGCCATGATTCTGATGAGGGTGGACCTTATGTAAGCATTTAAGGCAGCTTCTTGCTCTAATTCTCCAGCTACTGACTTTATTAGCATGCCTTATGCCATTAGATCCACAGGTACTCATACAGGATAATACCAAATACTCTGCGAACCTTAAGATTTAAGAGCCAAAGATTCCTTTCTTCTTGACTTGTTATGGTTTGCAATTTTGTGCAGGTTTCAGAACACTTATTTAGAGAAAAATCATCATTTGACAAAATGCTTAATACCATGAGTAGAAGCAATTTCACTCAAATAAAATGTGACCATTACATGCTTTAAATTAGATATTAAGAATACACTTAATAATAGGAAAAATAATAGGAAAAAATCCTGAGACTGCCATATACTAGCTTTGTGTTTGTGGGCCATTTCTTGAATCTGCTTAGATCTCTTTTTCTCAGTGGTCATGAGCTTTAAGGGAGAAAATGCATAAAAATGAAGAGCATTTGGCACAGGTGTGTGTGTGTGTGTGGGCACAGGTGTGTGTGTGTGTGTGTGTGTGTGTATGTGTGTGTGTGTGTGTGTGTGTGTGTGTGTGTGTGTGTGTGTGTGTGTGTGTGTGTGTAAAACCCAGCTCATATACATGCAGTGTTGCAAAGGAGCAAAATTTAAGGATTTTCTGAATGCTTTATTTTTTATTTTTCTGTAGGTCAGATGACAAAAATGATCACTTATATAAGCCATCTTCAAAGAGCAAATGTACTTATTTGTCCTCTTCCTAAAGCTTTTATGATTAGGCAACACTATTTCCACTATTCCTGCCTCCTTCTTTCAAGGAGTAAAGGGAATGCATTAATATGAATAGTGAACTTGAGATCTGAATCTCAGCGCCATTTGTGTCAATTGAGTGAAATCAGTAATTTGTTTAAATCCCTAAACTTCATTTTTGTTATCTACTTGATCAATTTCACTATTGATTATTACAGGGCAATAATTGCTTGCAATACAGTACTTGTTTGCTTCTAAGACCTAGAAAATTGAGGATTGGAAGGCAGGACAATTTGAATAATCCAATATATTTTTGTTTGTGGTACTTCCTTCACAGGTTTGTATGATTTGTCCTTTGGGGAAGTTATATTATTGATTCAAGGGGGATCTGATAGAGCAGAAACATAGAGAGAAAGAAGAAAGGCAATTTGTGGCTTATAAGTGTCAAAATAGACTTTTTGAAACTCATTTCAGTGATAATAGCTTGAGAAAAGTAAGAAAATTTGAGTTTCAGCTGTCTAGGATTCTAGACAAAACAATAGGTTTGGAAGAACATGAGTCCATTTTTTCTCCTGTTTTATCACCTGCATTCTAATACTATGATCTAGATAGAAGGGAAGCAAGGAGAGTGGGAAGAAACCAAAGAAATAAAACTGAAGGAGCTTTGTTTGACACTAAACCTGTTGTGTGTTGGGCTGGAAAGGTGGCTCAGTGGTAGAGTGCTTCCCTTGCATCCATGAGGCCCTGGGTTCGATTCCTCAGCACCACATAAGCAGAAAAAACCTGGAAATGGCGCTGTGGCTCCAGTGGTAGAGTACTGGCCTTGAAAGAGCTGAGGGACAGTGCCCAGGCTCAGAGTTCAGGCCCCACAACTGACCAAAAATAAAAATAATAAATAAATAAATAACCCTGTTGTGTGTTCTAGACTAACTTCCAAAGGGTAGGGAGCATGATGAGAAAAACCTCATGGTGTTCTTCTGAGGAATCCTAGAATGGAGAGCATCAATCTCTTACTCCTTAAGACAGAGTTCTAGAAAGGAACAAATGTTCTAGAGTTCCTTGACATTCCACTTGAAGGCACAGTAAAAATGGCTTTGCAGTATTTCTGTACCCAATGTGGAATAGAGAGCTATGAAAAGGTTGAGGGAACTAAACCAAGAGATGTCTCAGGTCTTGTGATCAGAATAAAAAAAAATTTAAGATCCAATGGAAATACAGAAATACAAGCAGAATCCAAAGTGGACATTTGATGATGATATCCTAATAATATTCAAGGACTATATATATCTGATACTTAGATAGCTATACAGTTAGATATTCTCTAAGATTTAACCATGACTATGAGGAAAAGGAGACCTAACCTTGACAAAGTGAACTCTAAAACAACTTAGAATTGTCTCTCTGGTGTGTCAAATATTGTTTCCACTCTCCAGCAGAATCAGGAAGCACAAGAAAAAGTTCATGGGTTATAAAAATTACGACACACTTTTTTTTTTTTGGTTGGTCATGGGGCTTGAACTCTGGGCCTGGCCACTTGTCGCTGAGCTCTTCAATTCAAGGCGCACATGCTCCCACTTGAGCCACAGCACCACTTCCGGTTTTCTGGTAGTTTATTGGAGTTAAGAGTCTCAGATTTTCCTCCCCCGGCTGGTTTTGAACCTAGATCCTCAGATCTCAGCCTCTGGAGTAGCTAGGATTACAGGCGTGAATCATCAGCTGCCGGCAATAAATATATATATATATATATATTTTTTTTTTTTTTTTTTTTTTGTCAGTCACGGGCCTTGAACTCTTGGCCTGTGCACTGTCCCTGAGCTCTTCGGCTCAAGGCGAGCTCTCTACCACTTGAGCCACAGCACCACTAAGACAAATTTCTTACTCACAAAAGTTAGAGGCCTAGGGCTGGGAAGGTGGCTCAGTGGTAGAGCGCTTGCCTTGCATGCATGAGGCCCTGGGTTTGATTCCTCAGCACCACATAAGCAAAAAGAAAAAAGTCAGAAGTGGCGCTGTGGCTCAAGTGGTAGAGCGCTATCCTTGAGCTGAAGAGCTGAGGGACAGCACCCAGGCCCAGAGTTCAGGCCCCATGATCGGACCAAAAAAAAAAAAGAGTTAGAGGCCTGAGATTTTGTGTTCACTTCTAGTTTGCTTTTATCATGAAGAGCTAAGTGGGGCTTTTATTCAAGTCTTCATGGGATTTCCATAGATAAAGCTAATCATCTTGCTTATAGCTTTTTTTTTTTCATTTTGCACTGGTTGTGGGGCTTGAACTCCTTGGGCGTGGATGCTGTCCCTGAGCTTTTGCACTCTACCACTTGAGCCACTGTGCCACTATTGGCTTTTTGGTGGCTAATTAGAGACAAGAGTTTTCATGAACTTTCCTGTACCAGCTGGCTTTGAACTGCAGTCCTCAGAACTCAGCCTACTGAGTAGCTAGGATTATAGATCTGAGTCACTACTTACTGCCCCACCCCTTGTTTATAGCTTTTATGAGAATTGTAACTAGCTTACACTACTGCTTCCAGTGAAAGTATTTACTCTGTGGTTGTTCAACAGACAATCTCCCCACCACTGTACTCTCCTAAATCCTCACCCTGCTTCTTCAACATTGAGTGTGAGTCTGACAGTGGACTCACCTATATTTTTAGGACAAGCCAGGCTAAAAGTGAGGTCCTGGGTGCTGTCCCTGAGCTTTTGTGCACAAGGTTAATGCTCTACCACTTGAATCACTGAACCACTTCAGTTTGAGTGGTTAATTGGAGCTAAGAGTCTCATGAGGACTTTCCTGCCCAGGCTGGATTTGAACTGTGATCCTGAGATCTCAGCCTCTTGAATATCTAGGATTACAAGCCAAGAGCTGGGCCAGGTGCCCGTGGCTCACGCCTGTAATCCTAGCTACTCAGGAGGCTGAGATCTGAGGATCAAGGTTCAAAGCCAGCCCAGGCAGGAACATCCGGGAGACTCTTATCTCCAATAAACCACTAGAAAACCGGAAGCAGCGCTGTGGCTCAAACAGTAGAGAGCTCACTTTGAGCTGAAGAGTGCAGGGACAGCACCCAGGCCAAGAGTTCAAGTCCCACGACCGACCAAAAAAAAAAAAAAAAAAGAAAAAGAAAACAAGCATGAGCTGGCACCCGGCTACGCAACATACTTTGCTTTGTTTTTTCTTTTTTGTTGTTTTTGTTTTTGTCAGTTGTGGGGCCTGAACTCTGAGCAACATACTTTGATAGAAAAGTTTCTCTCAGGGCTGGGAAGGGGGCTCAGTGGTAGAGCGCTTGCCTTGCATGCATTGAGGCCCTGGGTTCGATTCCTCAGCACCACAAAAGCAAAAAAGAAAAAAGCTGGAAGTAGCATTGTGGCTCAAGTGGTAGAGCGCTAGCCTTGAGCTGAAGAGCTGAGGGACAGTGCCCAGACCTAGAGTTCAGGCCCCACGACCGGACCCAAAAATAAAGTTTTTCTCACAATTCTCCCTCTTTTATTTCTTATTACTTTCTTCAAACTACTCACCTGTTTCTGTGGATAGTCTTGTTCGAGTGCTTCTTTTCTCAAAAATCATGCCTAAGGACTTTCCTTGCAACAAAGGCAAATACTGAAAATTAAGCACAAAACTAAGTTAAAATGAAAAATATACTATATATCCAATAGCAACATCTGTTTCAAAAAACATTCTTTATAGAAAATGTACACTAATAAATCACTGCTTCTGGGGCTGGGAATATGGCTTAGTGATAGAGTGCTTGCCTTAGATGCATGAAGTCCTGGGTTTGATTCCTCAGTTATAATTAACAGAAAAAGCCAGAAGTGGTGATGTAGCTCAAGTGGTACAATGCTAGCTTTGAGCAAAAGAAACTCAGAGATAGTGCCCAGACCCTGAGTTAAAGCCCCGGGACTGGCTTCACTGTTTCTAAATTAAGGGCTTACAATATTATTTTTAAAGTTAATTTAAATCTGGGTATTGGTGGCTCATGCCTATAATTCTAGCTACTTGGGAGGCTCAAGAGGATCACCCTTGAAGGCTAGCACAGGAAGTCTATAAGATGCTATTTCAATGGAAGAAGCTGAGTATGGTGTGACACTGTCATCTCAGTTGACAGTGAAAAGAAGGATCATGGTCCAGGAATTCATTCAGGAAGAAACTGAGACCCTATCTCAAAAATAACCAGAACACAAAGGGCTGGAGGATCAGCATCTGCATAGCAAGTATGAGGACTTAAGTTCAAATGTCAGTTCTGCCAAAGAAAGTAAATTTAATCCCGGTATCTTGTAAGGAGGATATCAGGACTACTGCAGTTTGAGGCCAGTCCAGACAAAAAATTAGTGAGACCTCCAGCTCAACAAAAAATGGTGCACACAATGATGTGGATCTGTCATACCAGCTATGCAGAAGGTATAAATAGGAAAATCTTGTCCAGGCCAGTAAAAACACACAAGATCATACTTGAAAAACAACTAGAAGCAAAAAGGGATAGGGGCATGGCTCAAATGGGAGAGTACTGCCTAGCAATCACAAGTTCCTGAGTTCAAGCCCCAGTAATTGCCAAAAAGTTTTTTGTCATGTTCAATATAAATGCGGAAATGGAACAGTAATTCTCACAGCTTATTGACACGTAATTAGTAAGTAATATTAATTATTCCAGGGTCAATCTGGGCGCTTATTCCATTCTAAAGCAGAATAGTTCACACTAGAACCATTATCTCATTGAACTGCAATGAAGTCCTTAATTCAATTTTCAATGGTTTGAAGTTGTGTGGCTCAGAGGTGTTTTCTCAGCTAGAAGCATGCTAGTTTGTTGACATGGGACAAGATTCCTACTTAAGTCAGTGATAAAGCCTCAGTACTACAGCTTCACATCCTTCGTACATTCTCATGGGGAAAAGTACAAAAGCTTTATTTCTGGAAATGATATAAAAACCATGCGAGTCTGGGTGGGTAAGGTTCTTCCTCCTTTCTCTTGGTGGACTTTTTTTTTTTTTGGTTGGTCATGGGGCCTGAATTCTAGGCCTGGGCATTCTCCCTGAATTCCCTGAGTGTCTGTTCCTCAAGGCTAGCCCTCTCACACTTGAACCACAGCGCTAATTCCAAGGTGCTGAGGAATCAAATCCAGGGCCTCACAAAGCAAGTACTCTACCACTGACCACCTTCCCAGCCCCTTGGTGGACTTCTTGATGGAAGGTGTTCTGTTCTCCTGCCAGCTAACCTTATAGAATGTAATCTAGGGAGACGTCTTTCTCATTTCAGTTGTTCAATAGGATTACAGCGTCTGTCCATCTGTTCTTTGGAACTTGAGAACCTAGCCAACTAGATAAGGAAATCAAGGCTGTGTCAAATATTCTCAAACTGGAATCCATTCTTTGAAAAGTATTTGATCACACTTGGAAGATAAAACTGCTTTCACAATTAAGTGGTCTAAATGAAGCTGCTGCATTAATTAAGCCTGTTTCAAGCATAAATTGCTCAAAATGCAGAATAATGCTTACAGCTAAGCACCATATCACATTTCTTCCCCTCATTGGCAACCATTTTATTGTTCCTTTGCTAATCTGAATGTTTTTTTAAGCACCATATCACTGTGAATTGTTGTATTATTCTAATGATCCTATATCTGATATGCACCCAGAACTAAAATTTACTGGGAAAAAAATTTATCATCCTTATTTTTTAGCTTGATAGAAAATATACAAAGAAGGGGTATATAAAAAGAAAATCTTTCCAGACAAATGATTCCTTCGGTTTTGATCTCGTTAATAATGAATTTTAACATTCCACATGAAGGAAGTGCAATGACTTGTCACAGAATGACTGATTTTTATGCTTTTTTATATGCCTGTCCATTCAACGATAATCAATTATCTTGACTGTGAGGTTTCATTACATAGCTACTGTGTAGGAATTTTAATATATTTCCTTTTTCTTGGGAAATACTGCCTCTGGAAAAGGCTGACAGGTAGTAATAGAAGGTAAAGACAAAATGTAACATACTTCTCCTTTCTGTTTTATCCTAAATTTCAGATCGGCAGATAGCCATAGCAGATATTTAATTTCTTCTCCTGTGAAGTCCTTTAGAGTGAGGAGGTCACGACCCTTCAATTGGACTTCATTTTGTAGTGCCTTCCCACACCTACAAAACGGGATGAAAGAGAAATGGGAATTTAAGGAAACACATACTGTATGCTGGTTTCTTGCAATATTCTTGAAAGAAAACATAGCAAATCACTAACAGCCTCAGATGTCTCTATGTTGTTTATACATTGAAACACACTGGGCTATGATTTACCTTTTACATAGCCAGAATTTTGAAATGTTTGAGATACAATTTGTGCAATTAAATTGAATTCTGATTCACTTGAAGTAGCCCTATGAATGGCTATGTCACTTAGTTGCCATAAAACCTCAGACAAGTTACTTTACTTCTTTCTCTCTGCATCTAAATTTCTCACCAAGAAAATGAATAATCATAGCATCATTGTAAAGATGAAATATTTAAAACACATGAGGTAGACAGTGTCTGGCGTATAACTTCGATAAACTGTAGCAACTATTATTGAAATCACTAGACTATACAAGTAGAACACGTAATGCACAACAGAAAAATCATTTAATTTTTCCTCTACTCTCCTTCAAACTTTTTGTTGTTCCTTGTTAAAAATACAATGAACCCTACAGCTTCTCCAACTTGCAGAAAAATTTAAAAAGACTTTGCTCTTTTTACAGTCACAGTAAAATCATGTGAAATAAAAACAATGATTCTTTTTTGTAAAAGAATATTTACTGTAAGTTGACTCATTTACTCTCCCAGCTCATACTTAATTCAAACTGGCTACTTATATGGGAAATAAAGGAGCCATGAGCTATTTCCTGTTTCCTTGCCTTGGGGTCCTTAAGATGAGGCCAGAGGAAAGGGAGTTGTTAAGAGCCAAGACATAGTCTTCTTCTGTTCTAGCTATCTAACATTTCTAGCTATCTAACATCAGTGTTAAGTGTTTGAAATTCAAACACTTGGGGTCCTTTGACAAATTCCATCATCATGGAGAATGTCTTACAGCAGTTCTTTACGTAGACTTAAATTTTCTCTATCTTACTCATAGCAATCACCCATTTGGTAATGTATACATGACATTTTAGGTAGGAAATTTGAATTTACATGAGAATTTGGGATGTATTTGCTTCTGATAATATTAATTCATGACATTGAGTAACACTTGGAATATACAAGTAATGGTATGGTTGAAAAGTAAACACTTGAGGCTGGGAATGTGGCTTAGTGGTACAGTGCTTGACTAGCATGCATGAAGCTCTGAGTTCGATTCTTCAGTACCACATAAACAAAGAAAGCAGAAAGTGGCACTGTGGCTCAAGTCGTAGAGTGCCAGCCTTGAGCAAAAGAAGCTCAGGGACAGTGCCCAGGCCCTGAGTTCAAGTAAACTCTATCAATTTACATCTTGGATAATTTAGAAAAGAATTTTTCTTCTGGAATAAAATCTAAGCACTGTATCATTGTAGAAGATAAACTTTTGACAACACAACAATTACTTTAAAAGACGAATACTTAGCCGGGCGCTGGTGGCTCACGCCTGTAATCCTAGCTACTCAGGAGGCTGAGATCTGAGGATCGTGGTTCAAAGCCAGCCTGGGCAGGAAAGACCGTGAGACTCCTATCTCCAATAAACCACCAGAAAACCGGAAGTGGCGCTGTGGCTCAAGTGGTAGAGCGCTAGCCTTGAGCTGAAGAGCTGAGGGAGAGCGCCCAGGCCCAGAGTTCAAGCCCCACAACCGACCAAAAAAAAAAAAAAGACGAATACTTGCTGCAAATACCCACTTACTACATTTCAAAGAATTTGGAAATCACAACTACAGCCACTGAGCTTACATCCATCCATCTGCAACAGGAAAAAGAATTCATGAACTAATTTTAAGACTTTTTTTTTGCCAGCTCTGGGACTTTAACTTAGGGCCTGGCACTGTCCCTGACCTTCTTTTGCTCAAGGCTAGTCCTCTAACACTTGAGCCACAAGGCCAATTCCAGATTTTTTCTGTTTATGTGGTGCTGAGGAATCAAACCCAGGGCTTCGTGCATGCTAAGCAAGCACTCTACCACTAAGCCACTTCCCAGCCCTAAGACCTATCTTTCGTCTAGAACTCAAGCTTAGACTTGAGTTGAGACGTCCACAAAAGCTTAGTCTCCAGACTGAACCCAAGGCATAAGAGTCATGGACTTGGGAGGATTAGGGGGAGGGTACAGAACTCAAGGGAAAAAGGGTGAAAACGTGCAGCACTGGAGCTCACTGGACATTGATAAAAGTGAACTATACAAGGGCTGGGAAGGTGGTTCAGTGGTAGAGTGCTTGCCCAGAGCTAGAGAACTCTAGCTCTCAGCATCTAAAATCTCCCCCCAAAAAGTGAACTATACAATTTGTGGGGGGAGACAAGATGGTGGAGCTCAGATAGAGTGAGAGAACAGAAGACATTGTATGGAAGGAAATGCACTCACTACCCGACTCATGTGATTGTAATTCCTCTGTACATCATATTATAATAATAAACTAAATTGATTTACTTTGCTAAATCTGAAACCCTCGTAGGTCCCAACAACTCGGGTAAAGCATTTGCTCTACTGGAAAGAATGAGTAATATTGTTGTAAGCTGAATCATTCCAGAAGCCATATTTTTTTTTGGGGGGGGAGTCCGGTCGTGGGGCTTGAACTCTGGGCCTGGGCGCTGTCCCTCAGCTCTTCAGCTCAAGGCAAGTGCTCTACCACTTGAGCCACAGCGCCACTTCTGGCTTTTTTCTTTTTGCTTATGTGGTGCTGAGGAATCGAACCTCAGGCATGCAAGGCAAGCGCTCTACCACTGAGCCACCTTCCCAGCCCCCAGAAGCCATATTTTGGAATATGGAATATTGGAGTCTCTATTATACAGTTAGCAGGCTGCAAGCAGCCAGTTGTTATAAACGCTTGCGGCCCCCAAATACACATAACTACAGCTAGGAAACAGGCTAGAGAGAAGGAAAGAACAAAAACAATACCAACAAAGCCAATTCAGCTCCGATGGAGAGCTGACTTGGGACGCCATGATGTCCGGAGATGAGCCAGAAGACAGGAGGCCAGAGATGAACACGGACACACACGTGGCTTGGGGAAATGGTGGCTGGTCTAGTCTGGGCCTAAATAGGGTCGGAGCAGGGGGCAGATCCGCAGGAAATTCCCAGTCCCAGGTACTGGACTGATAGATTCAGTAACCTATCAGCCAAGTGCCCACCCCTACCTCCAGGGTTCTGGGCACGCCCATCACCTGGGGGGGGGGCGTTTTCCTTCCCCAAAATGAAGACAAGGTGCCACACCCTATCACCATCAACCATGCGGCCAATATGGCCCCTACCAGACCTGACCTCCTTACTTCAATATATATTCAGGAAATAACAGTACAATGACCCTGGCTCTATTATATCTCCAGTAATAAAACCTAGAAAAGCAGCAAAACTAATCAAGTGAGACCAGTATGTGACTGCAGAACTGTTAGAACCAAGTTAAATAGAGTATTAATTAGACCAAGAAAAATGAAATTTAATTGGGACAAACAAGTCCCAGGTAACCTGAGAAACATAAGTACAGACCCTAGGAATAGAACAAACTGAGGCCTGGCATTTACTGAAATTTGCAAAGTGAGTAAGAACAGGGCCAAACTTGAAAGGCGGGATCTCTCTGTAGAGAACAACTCCAGGATAGTCATTAAAAGGAAAAGTTCCAAAGATAAAGGCTTGAAGTAAATTGGTGAGTTAAACACCAGGTTACTGGAAATCAGTAAATAACAGTGAAAGAGCCCCCCCCCCCACACACACACACAAAAACCCTGGAAAGTGGTTTGATTTTGTGAAATTTGGAATGTGGGTTTTGCTTCGAGTAATTACTACTTTGCATATAGAGACTGTAATTGCTATTTCACTAACTTGCTTCTTTGATGGGAAGATTTGGGATAAGGACTTTGCCTTGTAACTTATGGGCCTTGGTTATTGGAATGACTGGAATTATAATCGCCATTTTGTAATCACTAACTGCTAGTTGTGCTTCTGTAACTTGCTTCTTTGGAAATTATCACTGGCTACCTGAGAGTGGTACCCCCCTCCCCCATGGATCTTGCCTTTAAATACCCTGCTTTATTGGACTTTATTGCTGTTCTTCACTGTCTTGGTATAGTAAAGGGCAGCAATAAAATCTCCTGGCCTAATTGACCGAGTGTTGGGTTGTCTCATTGGGAAATCGGGATACTATAGAACCATGAGGAATGAATCTGAATTATAGGAATAATAATCCATTAGTCTCTTGGACAAATTAGTCCCCAGGATTCTTGGAAACAAAACATATTGAGAGAGATACCATAAATGATGACATACAAGTATACGAGGGCTGGAGTAATTAACTAGAAAAGATTTTTTAAATAAACTTCTGTTGATGATGGGGATCATGCTGTTTATACCGCAAAAAAATAATTAGAGCAGCCACCACCTTTCTGATTTCTGTCCAGGAGGTGGAGCAGGAAATGTTAACTGGGGGTGGGGGGAGAGTTGATTGTCATAGATATCGAGAACTAATTAAGGAAATTTATCACTGGAAGGAAAGCAAACACAATGGTTCTAGCTTAAATTTCTATCCTGTTTATTAGCTTCTCCTAGACCTCCCCTTGGCTACAAAATGAAGCTGTCACATCTCTTTTCTAAGCTACATAAAAATTAGAGAAGTAAAAGAGACCCACAACTGGACCATGCTAAAATGCCTCTGACACAAGCTTCTTTATATTTTCCTATTTTCAACAAGCACTGTTTTGCTTTTGGGTGATAAACCCATACACTCAAATCAGCCAGGTATAGCAGCTAGTTATAAAGCATGCATCAATAGGAGGCAGATGGCTCTCTCTGGCTTATGAGCACTAGACCCCAGCTTAAGTCACTACTTTATCATTCCCACAAAGTATTTGTGTTCTTGCATACAAGAAATAAACCAGAAGTAAACAACTCACCTTGCAAACCACATTATCATTCTTGAGTTCACACATAATAGAGAGGATATAATATTGGGGACACAATGGGAATCACCTATAGATTTTCCATCAAGAATGTCAAGGTGATGGATATGCTAATTACCCTGAGTTGATCACTACCAATATATGCATAAATGAAAACGTCATGCCCTACCCTCATATATCCAAATATTGTGTCAATCAATAAAATAGAATAAAGATTAAAACTGTCATTTGCAGTCTGATTAGAGTCTTTGAAAAAGGTAGGATTTGTTCCTTACAATAATTGTATTCCTAAAAACAAAACAGAACTACAGAAGTTTCTTAACCCCAAATCAACTAAATGCTAAGAAACTAAGCCAAGACAATAATAGATACTTGTCTTAGCTTTACCCAAATATATTCGCAGTTAGAAAATAAAAGTGTACCGCATGCCGGTGGTTCACGCCTGTAATCCTAGCTACTCAGGAGGCTCAGATCTGAAGATCATGGTTCAAAGCCAGCCTGGGCAGGAAAGTCCGTGAGACTTTTTTTTTTTTTTTGTCAGTAATGGGGCTTGAGCTCTGAGCCTGGGCACTGTCCCTGAGCTCTTCAGCTCCAGAGGAGCTCTCTACTACTTGAGCTACAGTGTCAGTTCCTCATGAGACTCTTATCTCCAATAACCCACCAGAAAACCAGAAGTGGTGCTGTGACTCAGGTGGTAAAGCTCTAGTATATGAACTATTTGCAGAATGAAGTCTTCCATTGTTAGAGTCTTTGTTTCCAAAACTGGTAAATTGGGGGACAGAGAAAATTTGGATGTGTTCTCTGGTATTTTGTTGGGTGAGAAAGGGCTTGATTCAAGTAAAATGTGATCAGAAACTGACTTTGCTGGAGTAGGAAAATAATTCAGCTTTAAATGATATTCTGATTCCTGTGGAGAATTTGATATAAAGACTTTAGCTTCTGGAGGTACATAGGAGGCCCAATGGGCCTTATGACTTAGACTTTGATGGGGGTTTTTTAGCCTTGTATTAATGTGAGAGGGCACATTTTCCTACTTTTTTTCTTTATTGACATTTTCAATATACCTAAAATGGATATTGGACAAGGGTAGATTGGCCAACCTGATCAAGTTGGAGGGATTAAAGCAATCAAAATAGCACAATGAAAAGATCTGATGATTTAAGTAGCTGAACTACAGTTCTAGTTTAGCCCAGTTACAGGAAAAAGCTGTGACTTTGCCAAGGTCATTAGCCATTACCGGCCTCAGTAAATGAAATCAGTGATTCACCATGGTTTTTGTGTTTCATAGCACTCAGGAAGTTCAGAAACACAAGATTTCTGAATTTTCAATGGCAACTTTAATCCCATCCCTTGGCTTTCCTTCTCAGATAGGTATATTAGAAAACATGCAAGGGAGAGCTCTATTTTCACAAAAACTTTTAACTGATTTCATTTATTTGAGAAACTCATAAGTATTTTCCATTTGCTTTATTATTTATTAGCAGGACAGTACTGTGGCTTGAACTTAGGGCCTTGGGCTCTCATGTATTTTGCTAGCTCACAGCTGTTATTGTACCACTTGAGCCAAACTTCCAGTCCAGGTTATTGCTGGTTATTTTAGAGATAGAGTCATGGACTTTTCTGCCCAGGTTGGCTTGAAACTGTGTTCCTGTAGGTCTCAGCCTCATCATCACTAGTTAGTATGACAGGCATGAGCCACCACCACCACCAGGTTGTAATAATATCTCACAATTTTTTTCTTGTAACCCTCCTTGCTATTGCCACATGCCCATGTTTAGTATAAATTAGTACTGAGAAAGAGTGATTTTTTTTCCTAAGATATTTTAGATTGCCAATATTCTAAAATTATGAAACTACTCTTCTGAAAACTGAAGAATTCAGATGAAAGCTAAATTTGTACAGACCTATTCTTAAAAGCCTGAGACTGAAAATCTGTGGCTTCTTTTTAGTTAATCATTAAATTACTTTTAAAGTACACACACACACACACACACACACACACACACACACATATTTCGGGTTAGCCAAAGGAAACATCATGTCCACATTCCAGTCTTGGTCCTAAGCCTAGTATGGTTTTCTAAAATTGTTAAAGATGTATGCTTCTAAAAGGCATTCATTTTAAGTTTTGACATAAAATGTGACTAATCAAAAGGCACCATTAGGGTAGGGTGCAGAAAGGGAGGGAGAAAGGATGAACAAAGGCAATCAAGCTGTGTATTTCATGTATACACTACATGGAAAATGACCTATATAACTTGTGGGCAGTAATGGGAGGGGGAAACTGGGGGAAAGTAAAGGAAGGGGTAACATTGTCCAAAAAAAGAAATGCTCTCATTACTTGGCTTATGAAATAGTAGCCCCTCTGGTTAACACCTTAATAATAATAAATTAAAAAGCACGGTTTTCTTTCTTCTATGCAAAAGCATGGATGGCCTGTAATCACTTCATCTGTGTATCCATGTGTGTGGATGGACTTATAGGGAACGAAGATGGAAGGAAAAATAATGAGCTATGAGTCCTTATAGAAGTCTGGAATGAAATACCAGAAAACCAGTCACCTCTGGCTCCAATCCATAACCTCCATAGAATTGGGTGGCTTAGCTCAATACTCTCTGAAGAAATTCCTATTTGTGAGATGAAATTGAACTGCACTTACAAATTGGTCTTCGCTGATAAAGAAAATGATTTTTTAGTGGCTTCTTTAAAAGCTCTAAGTGGTTTCCCTAATAGACAACAAATCATAAGACACTATTATCCAAACAGATGGGCTCCAGAGCCCTGTTTGTGAGATAGAATGTCTAAAAATTGGGTGTTTGCACCAGTCGTGGTGTCTGATCCTATTGATTTTGTTAAAAAGAAAAAGAATAAAAGAAAAAAAAAAGAAATTAATTGACTAAAAATGATTGATCCTGGAATCTTATATGGATGACTTCAGTCTCACTTTAGCTGTTATTTCATCATGTCCATTGCAACATGACTGCTCAGTTCCAAACTGTGCAATCTCGGGCTGGGAAGGTGGCTCAGTGGTAGAGTGCATGCCTAGCAAACTGTGCAATCTCAGTTTTGGGGTACTGCCAAGCCCTATTTATTTCATTTCATTTTCTATTGGTAAACTCACATAGTATGTTGTATGAGGACCTTCCATGTTCCTCAAAAGATGAAAACAAGGAAAAGAAATCATAGGGGAAGGCTGAAAATCAGAATAAAAATGCAACATCAAATTGACAGGATACTTTTCCTTGTCTTTGAAGTGGTATTAAAGATCAGCAATTTTGAGTTTGCCTCCCTGGCAGGTTATGTGTTTAAATAACACAGTAGGAAAGAAAAATACACATACTACCTGAGAACATCATGACAAAAGTATTTCAATGTGTTAGTTACTTTTGTGTCACTGACAAAACACTGACGTAAACAACTTAAGGGAAGAAATGCTTGTCTTGGCTCACAATTTCACAGGTTTTAAGTACACCAGGGGAACCAGGAGGGGTAGGAATAAAGGGGGTTAGAAAGAGAGAGAGGGGTGGGGGGAATGATTCTAGTCTGTCTCCAGCATATACAATGGTGCTGCTCCGAATTCATATTCAAAGGGGTCTTCCCCCTTAGTTAATGTCTGGAAACACCTTCAGAAATACAGACAAAGGTGTGTTTTACTAATCAACAGGGCCCTTTTCAATTCCATCAAGTCCACAAAGAAGACGTTCCTTTATTCTTCTATAGAGACACACTATTGAATTTCTTATTATAGGAGTGACTACAGGCTTTCATATTTTCAAATAGTAAGCATAGGTCTGCGCTAATTTACTGTATTTTGCTTCAATCTCCATTCACTGTGAGAAATAGCTAATCAGGAGTTTTAGAAATCATCTGGCTATATTTCTTTATCTATATAGACCAGAAAATATTAATACACTAACTGTTTGGAAGAGGTGTTACTTGCAATTTTTTTTTGTCGGTCTTGGGGCTAAACTCTAGGCCTGGACGCTGTCCCGGAGCTCTTCAGCTTGAGGCTAGTAGTACTCTACTGCTTGAGCCACAACACCAATTCTGGCTTTTTCTGCTTATATGGTACTGAGGAATCAAACCCAGGGCCTCATGCATGCAAGGCAAGCACTCTACCACTGAGCCACCTTCCCAGCCCCATCTTGCAAATTTTAACATGCAAAAATTGAAAAAAAATCACACATCACTATAACTTTCTAAGAATTTTGTAAATTTGAAGCTTTGATTAGTTAGTATTCGTTCAAGCTTTTTCAACTCAGCAAATTTTCTGCTAAAAAAGTATGGAATAGGGGCTGGGAAGGTGGCTCAGTGGTAGAGTGTTTGCCTTGCATGCATGAGGCCCTGGGTTCGATTCCTCAGCACCACATAAGCAAAAAAGAAAAAAAAGCCGGAAGTAGCGCTGTGGCTCAAGTAGTAGAGCACTAGCCTTGAGCTGAAGAGCTGAGGGACAGCGCCCAGGCCCAGAGTTCAGGCCCCACGACTGGACCCTTAAAAAAAATATTTTAAAAAAAATCGAGAGGGCTGGGTAGGTGGCTCAGTGGTAGAGCGCTTGCCTTGCATGCATGAGGCCCTGGGTTCGATTCCTCAGCATCACATAAGCAAAAAGAAATGAGCTGGAAGTGGTGCTGTGGCTCAAGTGATAGAGCACTAGCCTTGAGCTGAAGAGCTGAGGGACAGCACCCAAGCCCAGAGTTCAGGCCCCATGACCGGACCCCCCTCCCCCCCAAAAAAAAGTATGGAATAAAATGGTATCATCTTTTTTTTTTTTTTTTTTATCAGTTGTGGGTCTTGAACTCTGGGCCTGGGCACTGTCCCTAAGCTCTTCAGGACAAGGTGAGTGCTCTACCACTTGAACCACAGTGCCAATTCCAGTTTTCTGGTGGTTAATTAGAGATAAGATCACACAGACTTTCCTGACCAGGCTGGCTTTGAACTATGATCCTCAGATCTCACCTCCAGAGTAGCTAGGATTATAGGCGTGAGCCACCCACACCCAAAGGAATCATCCTTTTAGCTGTAGAAACTCGGTGGAATGAAATAAGATCAACAATGAACCTTATTCTGTTACTTTACAGGTTTTAATCACATTATCTCATTCATTATCAGTAGACTGTGGCTTCCTGTGGCTGGAATGAAGCATTTGTTTAACTTATTATTTTATCTCCAACATCTTGTGTAGGGGCTGGCACAAAATAAGTGCTCAACGAATGTTGGGTGAATTTTGAACCAGCCGGTAATGTAGGTAGAGCAAATATTCTCTGTTTTCCCACTTTACAACAAAGCAACATAGCAGAAAAGTTTAGTGACCTGTTCAAAGTCATATGGCCAGTTAGCAGTAATACCAGGCCTATAATCTACTTCTTCAGACTTCAAAACCTGATTTTTTTTCTCTAGATTCTTAGATTATAGGGTCCAAATTGGTAAGCCCTATAAACTCCATGGGCTTGATTTCCCTTATCTATACAATAGAGAACCTATTACTGCATTATTCTATAGCTCAGAAGTCTCACTCTAGGCTAATACTATGGGCATAATTAAAATATCATTTACAGTGTTATTTGGCTTCTGAGAAGCTTACATTCACCAAAGAAGTGGTATTAATGGTGGATTTAAGTGAACCTAGGGCTTCAGATGATCCAGAGAAAAGAAGCCCAGGGTTACAGTCACATATCCATATTCTAATAGTGGAAGACATTTTCAGACTAGAATCTTCCTTTAGGATGTTGGGGAATGAGACTGAAGTTAGTTTAAGTTTTAACATGTAACTACTCTTGAAGTTTTCAGGTGACAATGTCTGTACCTAAATACTTCACTTATCCAGCTCACTCATCCCCTCTGGTCCTCTTCCCCACTGACATACTCCATGCCAATTTCAACCTCAGAGTAGGAAGTTAACTTTTATATTGAAGCCATTTTACACAGACTCCTTTGCATAGACCATCAACAATTTCAGAAATTAATTTCCAATTTGCATTTCATATTTATCAAAAGAACTGTTATACTCATTACATTAAAAGCTCTTTTTTTTAGCAGCTTTGTAAATATTTATTTGCTATTTGGAGTCTTTTTTTAAGGAATTGATTCATTCTGACACCCTAGGTTGTTTTCTAGCAAGCCCAAATACAATCTGAAGGCCCTGTGTAAATTACTACCTCTAATTTCCTACAGCAAGTTACTTGTTTCAAATGTACATAAATGGAAGATGTCAAGAACATTTAGTCTGTTGTACCTGCCATGGTTAGTTACCTTCTCCAACCACAGTGCACACGGTAAAATCTGATTACAGAAGGACTGAGAAATGAAAGCTCACCTGGAATTACCGACAGTTTTCTCATATAAGAGGTGATCATGACACTATAGTCTGCAGAACAAGGTTCTTGGGGGCTTACACTCCTCTGCAGAAAGTAAATTCATTTATCATCATGCTTCCTAAATCTGAAACAAATCATTACCACTTACCGAAAATTTCGAACCATGAAATGGTGACCATGTCTAGGAGCTGCATTGTTCAACAGGATCCTCAAATTAGACAGCATCATCTTTTTTTTTTCTTGCTAGTGAAAAGGATGAGTCTTTTGTTCTTGAAAACTCCACCGCAAATCAGCCAGTGAGGCCCCTTAAAAGCTAAGAATGCTTTTGATTACAGAGAAGGAGCAAAGGTCTTATCATCCAACTACCTTATCAGGCTGACCTGATTAGAGATTTAGCAGGGCCCGGCACTGGGGCTTTTGAACTTTAAGTCTAACTCCACTGTTGTGGGTTTTTTTGGTGTTTGTTGTTCTTTTCTTTTTTGCATCTAGCCTCCTCATTTTTCATAATGTATTTGTGCTGTCACATGCTTGTATAAAATCAGTTGACAAGTTCCCATTGAGCATATAATGTATGCAAGGCACTGCAGTGCTGACTGCTGTGAAAGTACATAGAAATAACTCATTCAGAAAAAGTGACTTGGCAGTGCAAAACCCCAGATGTAGATATGACAGCCCTGAGTATTCCCACTGATTGCACTTCCCTACCTCTCATTTCCTGCTTTTTCACAAAAGCAAATAGACAGAGGTTGGTCTGGGAGCTTTTTTTTTTTTTTTTTTTTTTGGTGACATGAAGCTAGAGAGTGGTAGAAGAATTTTTGTGGGGGGGCCTGAACTCTGGGCCTGGGCGCTGTCCCTTAGCTCCTCAGCTCAAGGCTAGCGCTCTACCACTTGAGCCACAGCGCCACTTCTGGCTTTTTTCTTATGTGGTGCTGAAGAATCGAACCCAGGGCCTCAGGCATGCAAGGCAAGTGCTCTACCACTGAGCCACCTTCCCAGCCCCTGGTAGAAGAATTAAAAAAAAAAAAGAGTTCAGTCCAGGGGCTCTCCTTGTGCCTTGCACATAGTAAGCTTCACCAAGTTAAATTTGCCTACTGATTCTAGCAGGAGCTCATCATTGGTAGCAATATATGGAAGGGATGCTCTATGCTCCTTCCCAGCAGCCTCTCCAGAACATGGAGGGGCCATCCGCTGCTTCACATTCACTCTCTTATCCACAGCTATAAATTGGATGTTTTCAAAGTCTATTTTGTGTCTGACACTGAGCTAGACTGGAATTTCAGAGAAGGAAATGATCTCATCTTTGCTGGGCCTACATTTCAATAAGAAAGATAAAATCTGTAAATAAATGTCCATAAAACAAGCCTGTAAGAGAGGTCTCGATAAAGCTGTTCTGCATCATTGAGAAATCAGGAAGGGTGGGAGACTGGGAGGGTTAGAGGAGGGTGGTAGGGAGGAGGAGGAAGAAAAGAGGAAGGAGCTGCCTCTTCTGGTAGACTCATATGACTTAGCAAACTCAGGAAAGCATTTGCTAGATTTTAGAATGTAAACATATGTTATTAGAAAACAACTATGAGCTGGGTTCTGGGTGGCTCATGCCCATAATCCTAGCTATTTGAACGCCTGAGATGGAGAAGCTTGTAGTTTAAGACCAACTTGGGAAGAAAATTTCACCAGACCTCCTTTTCAACCAACAGCTGGATGCAATTGTGCCCATTATCTCAAGCTATGTATGTGAGAGGCTGAGATCTAGAGGATCACAATTCCAAGTCAGTCTGAGCAGAAAAGTCCTCCAGACTCCATCTCTGCAGAGGGAAGCTAGATGTAGTCATCTCAGCAAAGACAGGAAGTCTAAAGCAGGAAAGCACAACCCTGTTTTAAAAATAACCATAAAAGGGCTGGGAAGGTGGCTCAGTGGTAGAGCGCTTGCCTTGCATGCATGAGGCCCTGGGTTCGATTCCTCAGCACCACATAAGCAAAAAGAAAAAAGCTGGAAGTGGCGCTGTGGCTCAAGTGGTAGAGCTCTAGCCTTGAGCTGAAGAGCTGAGGGACAGCGCCCAGGCCCAGAGTTCAGGCCCCACAACCGGACTCAAAAATAAATAAATAAATAAAAATAACCATAAAAGAAAAAACAAAGCTAGAGCTGGGAATGTGGCTCAGTGGTAGAGTGCTTGTCTAGCATACATGAAGCCCTGGGTTCGATTCCTCAGTACCACATAAACAGAAAAAACCAGAAGTGGCACTATGGCTCAAGTGGTAGAGTGTTAGAAGAGTGCAAAAGAAGGTCAGGGACAGTGCCCAGGCCCTGAGTTCAAGCCCCAGGACTGAAAAAAGAAAAAAGAAAAAGGAACAGGCTAGAGGCAGATCTCCATGATATAGTGCCAGCCTTGCAAGCATGAGGACCTGAGTTCAAAATCATTTCAGAAAAAAAGATAGTTTTGATATCATAATTAATATTAGCTGGGAGATCGATCACTGCTCCCTTCTGTTTGTGGAGAATAAAGTGGGATATAGGGAGGGGAAGACTGAAGCTTCCAAACTTCTGCCAAATCTCTGATCTAGAAAGAATATTCCAAGCAGTAGCATCTGTCTGTGAAAGCACAGAGAAGGTAGTGTGAATAAGCCAAGTACATGGTTGCTTTGTATGAAAAGACAGTAAAGCATCTTTGAGGAATCTAAACTGGGCCAGTTGTTTTGACAACATTTCTCTGAAGATCAAGGAAGAAAAAGGAATGTAAGGAATTTGAGGGAGAAAAGGGCTAGCCCAAGTTAAGTAGAGCTCCTATCTTTATCCCTTTACCTTCAGTAAATTGTGAACAAACAACTCTTAAGAAAAATGCCTGGGGGGCTGGGAAGGTGGCTCAGTGGTAGAGCGCTTGTCTTGCATGCATGAGGCCTTGAGTTCGATTCCTCAGCACCACATAAGCAAAAAAAAAAAAAAAGGCCAGAAGTGGCGCTGTGGCTCAAGAGGTAGAGCGCTAGCCTTGAGCTGAAGAGCTGAGGGACAGCGCCCAGGCCCAGAGTTCAGGCCCCACGATCGGACCCAAAAAAAAAAGAAAAATGCCTGGGGGGCTTGGAAGGTGGCTAAGTGGTAGAGTGCTTGCTTAGCATGTCCAAGCCATGGGTTAGATTCCTCCAAACCACATAATCAGAAAAGGCCAGAAGTGGCACTGTGTTCAAGGCCCTGGAAGAGGAGCTGTGGCTCAAAGAGGTAGAGCTCTAGCTTTGAGCAAAAGAGCTCAGGGACAGCACGTAGGCCCGTGACCAACAAAAAGAGAGAGAGAAGTGAGCATTGGTGGCTCACACCTGTAATCCTAGCTACGCAAAAGGCTGAGATCCGAGGATCGCAGTTCAAAGCCAGTCCAGGAAGGAAATCTGAGAGACACTTATCTCCAATAAACCAACAGAAAAACAGAAGTGGTGCTGTGGCTCAAGTGGTAGAGCGCTAGCCTTGAGCTGAATTGCTGAGGGACAGCGCCCAGACTCAGAGTTCAAGCCCCATGACCGAACAAAAAAGGAAGGAAGGAAGGAAGGAAGGAAGGAAGGAAGGAAGGAAGGAAGGAAGGAAGGAAGGAAGGAAGGAAGGAAGGAAGGAAGGAAGATTCCTGGAGAGAATTCAAGAACTGTACTTTCATGCCAGAGTACATGGGCAGCACTTCTGAGATGTCAAAGAACTCATAGATTCTAATTCTCTAGGAACTCAAAGCTGGAGGTGACTAAGACAAACTGAAGCCACCCATAAAGATTGAAAAGGAGAAGTGACACCATAAGTGCGTTGATAGGAAAAGCAATTTCACTGAACTTCATGACAGAATTTCTTCATGGACTTGAGAAGGTTATCATAGCCAGCCAGCTCGCTTCTGCAGATTGAGCTTGTTCTGCTGGTGGAGTCTGTTTACTTATCGGCTTTGGGATAATCCATCTTCAGATTTTTTTATTTTTATTCTTTTTGGCGGTCATGGGGCCTGAACTCTGGGCCTGGGTGCTGTCCCTCAGCTCTTCAGCTCAAGGCTAGCACTACCACTTGAGCCACAGTGCCACTTGCGGCTTTTTCCGCTTATGTGGTGCTGAGGAATCAAACTTAGGACCTCATGCATGCAAGGCAAGCACTCTACCACTGAGCCACCTTCCCAGCCCAATCTTCAGAATTTTTAAGCATTCATGTTGACCACCCTTCCCTCCCTACCCCCCTGTGGTTTCTCTAAGTTAGCTTCAACTGCTGTGTTTGGCTCCCTAATAGTTTCTAGTGTTCACCCAATCTTCTATTCATTTATTTTTCTCTGACACCAAAAATAGTTGTCTGAAGGGGGTGGAGGGAGGGAAAGAGAGAGGAGGGGGAAGAATGAGTGCCTTCTCATGTGGATTTCATTGTTTGAAATTGAAGTGAAGAAACTGAGTCACAGCCATCCTGGAGCCTGGCCAGGTGCTAGGGGAAGTTGGTTTCACAGATACCCTGAAGTCTAACCAAGAGATGAAGGATGTCCACCCAGCTCCAAGGCCTAGAGGTGAGACAAGCCATCTTTTGAACTGCAGATGCTAGTTCAAAGGGTAGAGCCAGGAAGGCCCATCTTTGGAGAAAATGTAGATACATCTTTACACTGATACATCATGTTGTTTAGCCCCAGGGGAGCCGTGCTCCTGGAGCCCTGTTTCTGTACAATACTTAGCTGAGGCTTGGTCTCCACCTAACATGTAACCTTTGTCTTTAAAAGCTTGGTGCAAGGGGCTGGGAAGGTGGCTCAGTGGTAGAGTGCTTGAGGCTCTGGGTTCGATTCCTCAGTACCACATAAGCAGAAAAAGCCAGAAGTGCCGCTGTGGCTCAAGTGGTAGTGCGCTAGCCTTGAGCTGATGAGCTGAGGGACAGCACCCAGGCCCAGAGATCAGGCACCATGACTGTCAAAAAAAAAATGCCTTATCTGCAGCTGGAAATGTAGCTTAGTGGTAGAGTGCTTGCCTAGCATGCATGAAGTCCTGCTGTGGCTCAAAGTGGTAGTGCGCTAGCCTTGAGCAAAAGAAGCTCAGGGACAGTGCCCAGGCCCCGAGTTCAAGCCCCTTGACTGGCTTTATCTGGAACTAGAAACCAACTAAAAAATAAACAATGGGCACCCAGCCCTACTCCCATTATCTACAGTGCTCTGGGCCATTACCTCACACAGTCACCTTATAATCACCTTGGGCTCCTAGAAAGTCTTGATTAACCAATAATCATCTTTTTTTTTTTTTTGGTCAGTCCTGGGGCTTGAACTCTGGGCTTGGGCACTGTCCCTGCGCTCTTCAACTCAAGGCAAGCGCTCTACCACTTGAGCCACAGTGGCACTTCTGTTTTCTAGTGATTTGTTGGAGATAAGAATCTCACAGACTTTCCTGCCTGGGGTTGGCTTTGAACCGAGATCTTCAGATCTCTCTCCTGAGTTGCTAGGATTATAGGCAAGATCCACCAGCCCCCGGCTCCAATAATCATCTTATGACAAAAAGTGAACAAGCCAGAAGATCACCCACGAGGCAGCTTGTTCCTGCTCTGCTCACGTGGGGAGAGTGATAACTCCTCCAGAGATTCAAACCAAGATACTGTTCACAGGACTGTTTTAACTGCATATTCCTTTTCACTTACCCCTACCTCTCTTTATTTAAACTAAGGCAAATGTCAATATCCCTGAAGGTACTGAAGACAAACCAAAGTGCTGTCTTTGCATGGATGCTATGTAACAAATCTCCTTTCTCTGCCCTTCATCTTGTCTCTTAATTTGGAATTTGAGGTAGTAGCTAGAGCTCCGGGGGGTTTTGCCTGGGGTCTAAAAACCTGGTCCCCAATGATTCCTCTATTTAAATAAAAAGCAAATATTGGGTCTGGGAAGGTGGCTCAGTGGTAGAGTGCTTGCCTTCACACATGAGGCCCTGGGCTAGATTCCTCAGCACCACATAAGCAGAAAAAGCCAGAAATGGTGCTGTGGCTCAAATGGTAGAGCACTAGCCTTGAGCTGAAGAGCTGAGAGACGATGCCCAGGCCTAGAGTTCAAGTCCCACAACTGACAAAAAAAATTTTTTTTTAAATAAAAGCAAATATTAATACAGGGAAGATGACCCCCCCAAGTATGCCCATGCCCACATAATAAGCCTCCTTTCTCCACCTTTCCTTCACTATTACTGGTCTCTTTATTTGGTGTGCTGGGTGAGTAGCCAGACCGGACTTATGATGCCATAGTTTGGGCCTGGAGCCTAAAACTCTTGTAATATATTGTTTTTGTAAGATTTACTCATGGGGGCTGGGTATGTGGCTTAGTGGTAGAGTGCTTGTCTAGCATGCATGAAGCCCTGGGTTTGGTTCCTCAGTACCACATACACAGAAATGCTGGAAGTGACACTGTGGCTCAAATGGTAGAGTGCTATCAGTGAACAAAAGAAGCTCAGGGACAGTGCCTTGGCCCTGATTTCAAGCACCATTACTGGAAGAAAAAAAAAAGAGCCAAGGGCTGGTGGCTAATGCTTGTAATCCTAGCTACTCAGGAGGCTAAGATCTGAGGATCGTGGTTCAAAGCCAGCCCAGGCAGGAAATTCCATGAGACTTTTATCTCCAGTAAACCACTAGAAAACCGGAAGTAGTGCTGTGGCTCAAGCAGTAGAGTGCTCCCCTTGAGCTGAAGAGCTGAGGGATAGCCCCCAAGCCTAGAGTTCAAGCTCCACAACCAACAAAAATAAATAAATAAATAAAAATAAAAAAAATTGGGGAGGGTGAGAGATGGGAAGGGATGAGAAGGGGAAACAAAAGAGGAGGCAACAATGCTTGATAAGAAATGTACTCATTATCTTGCCCATGTAATTGTAAGCTCTCTGTACGGTATTTTCACAATAAAAATAAATAAATAAATAAAATTTAAAAAATTTTTAAAAAGACTTTCCCATGGGACCCCAGCTACTCAGGAGGCTGAGATCTGAGGAGCTCAGTTCAAAGCCAGCCTGAGCAGGAAAGGCCATGAGACTCTTATCTCCAATAAAGCACAAGAAAGCCAGAAGTGGTGCTGTGGCTCAAGTGGTAGAGTGCTAGCTTTGAACTGAAGAGCTCAGGGGCAGCACCTAGGCCCAAAGTTCAAGCCCCAAAACTGACCAAAAAAAGTTTTACCCATAGGTTTGGGTGCTAGACTTGAGCAAAAGAATCTCAGAGACAGAGCCCGGCCGTGAGTTCAAGCCCTAGAACTGGCAAAAAAAAAAAAAAAAGAAAAGAAAAGATTTACCCATAATTGAACAAATGCAGCAGTAGTACTCACTACACACTATGTTGAAAAATGCACTATGCACAGTTCGTTCTTCTCATTGTTTTTTTCCCCATGGTTTCCCTCATTTGCAATAATTAGTATACATCTAGGATAATTTTATCAGACGAGCAGAAAAGCTCAAAAGTTAGTACCTATGACCATATAAGATAATGATAAGCGAAACGAACCCCAAGATATGGATACAAATGGTTCTTCTTTGTTGTTGTATTTATTTATTTATTTATTTGTTTGTTTGTTTTTGTCGGTCATGGGACTTGAACTCTGGGCCTGGGCACTGTTCCTTAGCTCTTCAGCTCAAGGCAAGCACTCTGCGACTTGAGCCACAGACCACTTCCTGTTGTTCTTTTCAATGTACTGATTGTTTTGTTTCCTTTGTATGTTCTTCCCCCTATGGTGTATCCCCTGTTGTCACTGTATTTGATTTTGGTACCCTGCATCTTGTAGATACATTTATCTAATTTGGGGAGGGGAAGGGGAATAACAAAATGCTGAAACAAGGACACAGGATGACCCATCGCAGCAATGATACTTACAAGACATTATATTGGAAATGAACTTTACAACTTGGCAGAGGAGGGAGTGAGGGAAGTAGGGGAGGGAAGGGATAGTGGAAGAACAACACAGGAGAGAGTAACAATTCTTGACAAGAAATGGACTCATTACCTTACTCATGTAACTGTAACCCCTCTCTACAGCATCTTTACAATAAAAGAAATCATTTTTTTTAAAAAAGAAAATGAGCTATACAACTTATGGGTGGGGATGGAAGAAAAAAACTGGGAGAGAGAGAGGGAAGGGGTGACATTTTTTTTTTTGTTGGTCCTGGGGCTTGAACTCTGGGCCAGGGCACCATCCCTCAGCTCTTCAGCTCAAGATGAGTGCTCTACTGCTTGAGCCTCAGTACCAACTGCAGTTTTCTAGTGGTTTATTGGAGATTATAGGCGTGAGCGACCAGTGCCTGGCTTAGAATAACAATTTTAAAAAGTAAAAAAAAAAAAAAAAGGGCTGGGAAGGTGGCTCAGCGGTAGAGCGCTTGCCTTGCATGCTTGAGGCCCTGGGTTCGATTCCTCAGCACCACATAAGCAAAAAGAAAAAAGCCGGAAGTGGCGCTGTGGCTCAAGTGGTAGAGTGCTAGCCTTGAGCTGAAGAGCTGAGGGACAGCGCCCAAGCCCAGAGTTCAGGTCCCATGACTGGACCCCCAAAAAAAAAAAAAAAGTAAAAGAAAAAATTACTCATATTGTGTGTAACCACTAGTTAGCTCCATTTTTAAAAATTGTGCAGCTATGTAACAGTTTATTTTCTCATTCCTGTATCAAAGGACATTTGGGTTATCTCCTGTTTTGGAAGCTTGTAAAGGAGGCTTCTACAAATATCTCTACATAGACTTTTGCAAAGTCATAAGATTTATATACCTAGGGTATCTAAAAGTAGAATGGCTAGATCATTTAGTATTTATAGATTGAGTTTTGAAGGCCCCATCATACTGTTTACCTGAATGACTATATCATAGCGCAGGCCCAGCATTAATATGTGAGAGGTTTCATTGCTCTACATCCTTGCCAGCTTTTGGTATTTTCGGTATTTTTCATTGTCACAATCCCTAATAGGTATGCAGTGTAAACTGTGGTTTTAATTTGCCTTTCTCTAAAGGCTAATTATGCTGTGATTATTTGCCATTCATATGTCTTCTCTGGTGAAATATGCATTAAAGCTATCGCTTACTTTTAAAAATTGAATTGCATCTTTTCTTACTTACTTTCCTTTTTTTGGCGGGGGGGGGGGGGTCCAGTTGTGGGGACTGAACTCTGGGCCTGGGCGCTATCCCTCAGCTCTTCAGCTCAAGGCTAGCGCTCTACCACTTGAGCCACAGCGCCATTTCTGGCTTTTTTTCTTTTTGCTTATGTGGTGCTGAGGAATCAAACCCAGGGCCTCATGCATGCAAGGCAAGCGCTCTACCGCTGAGCCCCCTTCCCTGTCCCTTCCTTGGTTTTTATTTACACACACACACACACAAACACACACACACACACACACACACACACACACACACACAGATATTCTTCATCTTTCATTAGATATGTGACTTATTTTTTCATATTCTGTAGCCATTTAAATCTCTGGACAGAATCATAAAGCAAAGTTTTTAATTTGATGATATTCAATTTACTATTTCTTAAATCAATCATGCTGCTAGTGCTATATGAATTGTTTAATTCAAAGTCACAAAGATTTTCTCGCATCTTCTGAAAATTACATAACCTTAGATTGTGGTTCATTTTGAATTGTTTTATCTAAGATTTGAGGTTCTGGTTGAGGGATTATATTCCCCCATATATGTGTGTGTGTGTGTGTGTGTGTGTGTGTGTGTGTGTGTGTGTATGGGCTTGAACTCAGGGCCTGGGCACTGTCCCTGAGCTTCTTTTTTTTTTTTTTGTCGGTCATTGGGCTTGAACTCTGGGCTTGGGTGCTGTCTCTGGGCTCTTCAGCTGAAGGCAAGTGCTCTACCACTTGAGCCACAGTGCCACTTCTGGTTTTCTAGTGGTTTATTGGAGATAAGAGTCTCACGGAATTTCCTGCCCAGGCTGGCTTTGAACCACGATCCTCAGATCTCAGCCTCCTGAGTAGCTAGGATTACAGCCACCGACACCGGGCTTGAGGAAGGTTTTTTGTTTGTTTTGTTTTGTTTTTGGTCAGTCATGGGGCTTGAACTCTGGGCTTAGGCACTATCCCTCAGCTCTTCAGCTCAAGACTAGCACTCTACCACTTGAACCACAGCGCCACTCCTCTGAGCTTCTTTTGCTCAAGGCTAGTCCACTCTACTACTTGAGGCACAGAGCCACTTCTGGATTTTTCTGTTTATGTGGTGCTGAGGAATCAAACCCAGGGCTTCATGCATTCTAGGCAAGCACTCTACCACTAAGCCACATTACCAGCCCTCCCCCACATATTGATATACAATTTACCCTTTTTAATGAGCTCTCTATGGTCTAAATAGAATACATTATGCTTAAGATTACAATAATTCTTATGTGTTAATAACCCTAGAATGGTTCATAAATTGTGAAACTTTTCTCTGTAAAAAAATGTATTGTTGGAAGAGGCACTGTGGCTCAAGTGGTAGAGCGCTAGCCCTGAGCTGAAGAGCTGAGAGACAGTGCCCAAACTCAGAGTTCAAACCCCACAACTGACAAACAGAAAGAAAGAAAGAAAAATGTATTGTTTTGTAGTTTAGAACTGCGTGGGAACTGGCAATAAGAAATAAATTCAAATTATAATAGTTGAAGAAATCACTTATGAACTAGCTATATTTTTCTCTCCATGTGTATATATATATATATATATATATATATATATGTCACCCAAGGAGCTTCCAATTTACAGATCTAATAATTAGTTTTCAATTAACAGATGGCAAATTTAGAGTTTGACTGAAAATATTGATTTAGGGATGTTTTCTTTCTATTCATTACTAAGTATTTGTTCAAACAGCAGACCTAAAGGGAAATTGTGAAATCAGCAAAGATTCTTCCAACTCCCTTCCCTACCGTTTCTTGAGACATTTGAAAAAGTAGTCAGCTCCATCACTCCCAAGATAAAAATTCCGAACAGATTATGAAATGCTAATCATTAAATTTAAGTATCTTCACTTGTCAAACAGACCAAATTGGCATTGAAGTCAATCTTGTGTTAATCATTTACTCTGGCAGTTTTTGATTTTAAGTAAAGCTTAGAATTTTCCAGAGCACTGATAGAAACAAAGAATCACAAGTTTTCATATCTAGTTGTTTTTCTTTTGTGATCAGGTAAACTTTTTTTTTTTTGCACAGCAGACAAGATTAGAAAATGCACAGAACAATGGACATGATTGGAAAAGGATAAATAAATATAGTGAAGGATGGAATCTTATATCAGAGGCAGATAACATGCAAAGGAGGAGTTCTCTTTCCAGGGTACCCTTTTATTGTTTAAGTTCTCAAGCTGAATCCTAGGGCCCTCTCTTCTCCCATAGGCTGATTCCAATCCCTCCCCCCTTGGAAACGCAGAGGTCAAATTGTACATAAGGGAGATTATTAGCAGACCAAAGGCTATCAGGCATTAAAGCAAACAGGGAAATCACAGAGGTTCAAAGTTTATTTGTGTCCCAACAATGATCCCTTGTTCACCTGAAACTACCAGACACTTCCAGAGCCTCAGTGATCAAGGCTCTGCAAGATCCTTGGCATTGCTTCTTGCTGAAAAGAGTTTAGTCTATAGGTGTTATCCATCCTAGCAATAATTTCCATGACAGCATTCTTCCCTTGGAGTCCAGGACACATGTCCTCAAAAGCCACCGTTCTCTACCTGTACAATTTGTTGATGCTAATAAAAATGTGGAGAAAAGCCAGGCACTGATGGCTCAGGCCTGTAATCCTAGCTACTCAGAAGGTTGAGATCTGAGAATTGTGGCTCAAAGCCAGCTTGGGCAGGAAAGTCCATGGGACTCTGATTTCCAATAAACTACCCAGAAAAAGCTGGGAGTGGCGCTGTGGCTCAAGTGGTAGAGTGCTTGCCTTGAGGCTCAGAGACAGCACCCAGGCCCTGATTCAAGCCTCAGGACTAGCAACAAAAAAATGTGGCGAAAAGTAGCTACCACTAAGGACTGGAGTCAATGTTTATCATTAGACAGCTTACCTAATAAGTACAAGGCCCTGAGCCCAAACTATCAAAAAAATTTAAGAAAATACTTTCTAGTTCTTGGTGTAACCTGGAATCTTTTTTTTTTTTTTTTTTTGCCAGTAGTGGGCCTTAACTCTGGGCCTGGGTGCTGTCTGTCAGCTCTTCAGCTCAAGGCAAGCACTCTACCACTGAGCCACATTCCCCTGAAATCATCTTTATTGTTGACACTTTCCTCCAAACTCTGCTTAGAAGTTCTCTTGACCTGCTCTTATTTTATTAGGCCACATCTGCTAAGCAAAGGTTCTATCCTCACCTTAAACTATTAAACACAGGCTTATTCTCTTAAAATTGTTCCACTAGCAATGTTTCTGTGGCCTATTAAAAAAGGGGAGGGGGCTGGGAAGGTGGCTCAGTGGTACAGTGCTTGCCTTGCATGCCTGAGGCCTTGGGTTCAATTCCTCAGCACCACCTAAACATAAAAAAAAGCTGGAAGTGGTGCTGTGGCTCAAGTGGTAGAGCGCTAGCCTTGAGCTGAAGAGCTGAGGGACAGCGCCCAGGCCCAGAGTTCAGGCTCACGACCGGACCAAAAAAAAAGAAAAAAAAGGGACTGATCCAGATTGAAGGGTATAAGAGTATGAGAATCTTTTGTCTACCAATACGGAAGAGAAACAAGTGCTTTTCCTAGAGTTGTGTTGAATATTGTGAGGTTGACATGAGAATTAGGCATTCTCTAAGACTGGTTTTGTCTTCCAGAGTTCTTCAACTAGAGTTCCCAAGCCATCCTGAATTGTTATTCAAAGTATTTCCATTAGGAATAAGCAAACAAATGTAAAAAGCTTTAATCTAAGGATTTTAGAGTTATCAGTTGAAGAACTATTTATTATAAACAAATTATTCAGCCTCTCACGTTCTTCCTCTGTTAACTGTTGCACTAGTTAGGTCCTACAGTAGCTTTCTTGTGAAGATAAGTGTGATAATATAGTACAAAGGATTGTATCACAGTACCTGGCTCAGTGCTCAAGGAATAGTAACTTCTTCTTCTTCTTCTCCTTCTCCTTCTCCTTCTCCTTCTCCTTCTCCTTCTCCTTCTCCTCCTCCTCCTCCTTCTTCTTCTCCTCCTTCTGTCCTGGGGTTTGAACTCTGGACCTTGGCACTGTCCCTGAGATTCTTTTGTTCAAGGCTAGCACTCTACGACTTGAGACAAAGCACCACTTCCAGCTTTTTCTGAGTAGTTTATTGGGGGCTAAGAATGTGGCTTAGTGGTAGTGTGCTTGCCTAGCACACATGAAGCCCTAGGTTCGATTCCTCTGTACCACATCAAGTGGTAGAATGCTAGCCTTGGGCATAGGAAGCTCAGGGACAGTGAACAGGCCCTGAGTTCAAGCCCCAGGATTGGCAAAAAAAAAAAAAAAAGAGTGTCTCAGCCTTCACTACCTATCCTGGCTTTTACTGCTTGGGTTGTCTTGAACTGTGATTCTTAGATCTCGGCCTCCTGAGTAGTAGTTAATTAGAATTACAGGTGTGAGCCATGGCACCCAGCTTAAATTCTTTTTTTTCTTCTTCTTCTTCTTCATTTTTTTTTTTTTTTGTTGTTGTTGTTGGTCCCAGGGCTTGAATTTGGGACTTGGGAGCTGTACTTGAGCCTCTTTGTGCTCAAGGCTAGTACTCTACTATTTGAGCCACACAGTACAACTTCTGGCTTTTCTGAGTAATTTATTGGAGATAAGAGTCTCATGGATTTTCTTGCCCAGGCTGGCTTCGTCGAACTGTGATCCTTGATCTCAGGCTCCTGAGTAGCTAGGATTACAGGCATGAGCCACCAATGCCACTTTTTTGGGGGGGGGGGCGGTCCGGTCGTGGGGCCTGAACTCTGGGCCTGGGCATTGTCCCTCAGCTCTTCAGCTCAAGGCTAGTGCTCTACCACTTGAGCCACAGCACCACTACCGGCTTTTTTCTTTTTGCTTATGTAGGGCTAAGGAATTGAACCCAGGTGCCTCATGCATGCAAGGCAAGCGCTCTACCACTGAGCCACCTTCCCAGCCCCCACCAATGCCACTTCTGTTAACTACTCCACCTCTGGCCCATTTGTCAGCTTGTCACTTTCTTCGTCATTAAAAGTATTGAAGGGGCTGGGAAGGTGGCTCAGTGGTAGAGTACTTGCCTTGCATGCATAAGGCCCTGAGTTTGATTCCTCAGCACCACATAAGCAGAAAAAGCCAGAAGTGGAGCTGTGGCTCAAGTGGTAGAGCGCTAGTCTTGAGCTGAAGAACTGAGGGATAGCACTCATCCCACAGTTCAGGCCCCAAGACTGGCAAAAAAAAAAAAAAGTATTGAAGCCAGGCGCCGGTGGCTCACGCCTGTAATCTTAGCTACTCAGGAGGCTGAGATCTGAGGATCGCGATTCAAAGCCAGCCCAGGCAGGAAAAACTGTGAGACTCCTATCTCCAATAAAACCACTAGAAAACCTGAAATGGCACTGTAGCTCAAGTGGTAGAGCGCTCACCTTAAGCTAAAGAGCTGAGGGACAGCGCCCAGGCCCAGAGTTCAAGCCCCATGACCAAAAAAAAAAAGTATTGAGGTGCTGTGGGCTGTTTTCATCTACTCTTTCAAATTATATTGAAAATTTCATTTCCTATCACACTGCTGTTCTCTAAGCTAATCAAAAAGGAAAAAATTAATATTTCCTCATTAAGTATCTTTTCTTTCTCTATTTCCCAACAATGCTGTGAAAACTAAGAACTTTGTTCTCCACGGGTACATCAACTGCTTAACATTGCAACTATCTAATCTTTTACTGGCCTTCTCTGACCCTGCCTGGATAGTCAACCAATCCTGTTTTCAATAGAAATTAGATAAGGTAATTAATGATTGTTAAGTGCTTCAACAACAAAGTATGCTATAAAATTCCAGGAGGGATTATTGCCTTCCAGTGTAAAGAAGTATAATGAAAATGTATCTTCAAATCTCTTTTATATTGTGGCCATTACTCCTTTTTGTCAAGTGAAAATTTACAGTTATTTATAGCTTGCTTATTCAAAGCATCAAAAGACATGAAAATAATCCAGTAACTAATGGTAAACTGAGGAATTCCTGTCAACTAACAATATGTGCAGGGACTGGGAATGTGGCTTAGTGGTAGAGTGTTTGCCTCGCATGCATGAAACCCTGGGTTTGATTCCTCAGTACCACATAAACAGAAAAAGCTGGAAGTGGTGGTATGGCTCAAGTGGTAGAGTGCTAGCCTTGCATGCATGAGTTCCTGGGTTCGATTCCTCAACACCACATAAGCAGAAAATAGCTGGAAGTGGGGCTGTGGCTCAAGTGGTAGGGCCCTAGCCTTGAGCTGAAGAGCTGAGGGACAGCGCCCAGGCCCAGTTATTTTGGCCTAGTGAGATTCTCAAATAATAATTTAAATTTAGATCACAGGAAGAAGTAAGCAAAATATCTGTGGTTATATCAGCACTCTATTTTGTCAAGTCCGTGGGGGAAAAATGCACATTTGTTTCTAATGATATCACTGAGGCCTTTCTCAAACTCCTTTGCTGCAATGCATGTGCTGTTCACATTTCTTTCTTTCTTTTTATGCTGTTAACATTTCTTTTGCATATATTTTTTGCCAGTCTTGGGGCTTGAACTCAGGACTTGGGCACTGTCCTTCAGCTTCTTTTTTTTTTTTTTTTTTGTCGGTTGTAGGGGGCTGAACTCTGGGCCTGGGTGCTGTCCCTCAGCTCTTCAGCTCAAGGCTAGTGCTCTACCATTTGAGCCACAGCGCCACTTCTGGCTTTTTTCTTTTTGCTTATGTGGTGCTGAGGAATCAAACCCAGGGTCTCATGCATGCAAGGCAAGCGCTCTACCACTGAGCCACCTTCCCAGCCCCAGTTTCTTCTTCTTCTTTTTTTTTTTCATTCTTTCACTGCCCTTGGAGTTGACAAAGTAATGTTGGCACCTGACACTGTTCCTTAACTTTATTAAGTGAGTATAATTAAAAGTTATTTGCATCCAATTATTTGCTTATCTGCTTCTTTGATTGTGCTTTCTCTTTTCATCAATACCAATTTTAGCCTCATTTAATCAAAGTGGTAAAATAATTAGATAGATAAGAGATTTAAAGTAAAACATCAATCTTGGTAAGACCCTAAGACTTCCTTGAATAGCTGTTTTCTTTGTCATTGTTCTCCCTAAGATTTACTTGAATTTTTATGTGTATTTTGAGTGGGTAGAGGAGTTATCAAAAGAATTATTAAAATCAACAACAAATGTGAAATAGAGAAATTCAATAAATATGTAGAATCTGACATAGGGAGAAGCTTCATTTTCAATGAGAAACTGGATCAAAACTATCAATTGAAACAACTCATTAGATAAAAGACTTCAGACTATATATTTATTAAACCCTTATTGAGAGCATAGTTTCCTCCTTACAGATTCATGAGAGGTCTGGAATCATAGAGTGTTAAACATAGATAGACTCTGAATATCTTCTTTTTAAAATTTTTTGGGGGGGATTCAGTCATGGGGCCTGAACTCTGGGCCTGGGCACTGTCCCTCAGCTCTTCAGCTGAAGGCTAGCACTCTACCACTTGAGCCACAGCGCCACTTCCAGCTTTTTTCTTTTTGCTTATGTGGTACCGAGGAATCAAACCCAGGGCCTCATGCACGCAAAGCAAGTGCTCTACCACTGAGCCACCTTCCCAGCCCCGGACTCTGAATATCTTAAATCAGCTTTCTCCCCCGGAAGAATAGAGAGATACAGTGACTATCTCCAAAACAGGTAAAAAAAAAAAAAAAAGAAAGTGTTAAGAGAAATAGAAAATAGCTTCTGGACTCCTAATGAAAGTGCTTTACTATTGATTAAAAAAGAGTTTATAGCCTGGTCCTGGTGGCTCACGCCTGTAATCCTAGCTATTCAGAAGGCTGAGATCTGAGGATTGCGGTTCAAAGCCAGCCCAGGCAAGGAAAGTCTGTGAGACTCTTATCTCCAATAAACCACTAGTAAACCAGAAGTGGTGCTGTGGCTCAAAGTAGTAGAGCACTAGCCTTGAGCTGAAGAGCTCAGGGAGAGTGCCCAGGCCCAGAGTTCAAGCCCAAGGATCAAACAAAGAGAGAGAGGAGAGAGAAAGAGAGAGAGAGAGAGAGAGAGAGAGAGAAAGTTAGTTTATGTTACCCAGCACTCAGTTAAGTTAATCCATCTCCAGTTCGAGGGATGTGTGTGTGTGTGTGTGTGTGTGTGTGTGTGTGTGTGTGTGTGTGTGTGTGTGTGTGTGTGTTGGCAGTACTAGGGTTTCAACTCAGGGTTTACTGCTTTTAGATAAGCATTGTACCACTTGCGCAATGTCCCCAGACTCTGTTTTCCTTTCCTTTAGTTATTTTATTAGGGAAAGTAGGTGATCAATCTCATATTGCCATCATGCTACTATAGCTTCCTGTGTAACAAGGGTTTTGCTATACTCTGGTTTCTCTTCAGATCCTATAAATCTTTCACCTTTTACAAGGGTATTGCTAACTCCACCATACCTAGCTTATTGATTGAGGTGTGATCTTATTAACATTTTTCCCTAGCTGGCCATGGAACTGCAATCCTCCTGATCCCTTCTTCCTAAGTACCTGGAATTACAGGTGTGGGCCAATACACCCAGCCCATCACGACTTAATGTAATGTCTTACTCTGTCTCTCCACTACCCATTAAACCAGGTTATCAGCACCTGATTCTGCAGATGCACCCACCTGGGATTTTGAATCTTGAATTACTAAAGTAAAAGAGCCAATGAGGTTCACAGTGCTGTTATTCACATGTAGTGCTGATTATGTCTTGTGGCTAGCATGGTCTTGACTTGGTGACTAGGTCAGTAAGGGCTGTGGATTAAGCAAAGATAGCAGCAATATTCTAACCCAAGGGCTGGGAATGTAGGTAGAGTGCTTGCTTAGAAGCTCTGAGTTCAATTCCTCAGTACCACATAAACAGAAAAGGCCAGAGTGGTGCTGTGGCTCAAGTGGTAGAGTGCTAGCTAGCCTTGAACAAAAGAAGCTCAGGGACAGTGTCCAGGTTCAAGCCCCAGGACTGGCAAAAAAAAATTCCAACCCAATGTCCTGTTGTTTCCCCTCCCTAGTTTCTCATCTTTGCCTAGGAATTCCTCTTGAGATGGTCTTCTCATTCTATGAATTCTCTGAAGGTTTCCCACTAAGTCTTTTCTTCCCTAGGAACTTTGACTGACAGGCAAAGTCCCTCTTAAAAACACAGCAGCAAACCAGCTTATTAATCACCTATGAACATCTGAATGCCCATTCACCATCCAAAGAGAATATAGTATGAAGGGGATAAGGAGTTCATTCAATGACAGTTGATGAGGTAGCTGCTTCTGATTATAAATAGCTCAATTGTGTAAAAAAAAAAGTCATTTGCCTCAGCAGATCTGAGATGGTTAAAGATAAATTCAGCCTTTGGCTTGATCCTGTGTGCTGATGAATTACAATATCAGTAGTATCCACAGCCCTGACAGGTTTCTGAGGTGCATATTGAGGCATTATCTGGGTTAGATTGAAAGCTAGAAAATTGACATGGAAATATATGAGAGGATTTAGAGGATCCTATGAAAGCTGAACCCTTAATTCTCATTGAACCTCCCTTGCCAACATAAGAAATCTCTTTTTCCTTGTCTGATGAAACTTCTTCCCCAGATTGAAGATGCTCTTTTAGATGGTTGCTTATTTCCAGGCATCAATAAGATTTATTTCAGTCCTTACTTGCCCACTCAAGATGTGTATGTATGAAGCACATATGCATATACACACATAGAAGTAAAGTTTAAAAAGAAAATGTAAAAAGATGCTCTTTTTACCTGGGGGAGTTTCCTTGCAAGATGAAGCTAGATCTCTTCATCTTTCCTCTCCCATCAATTCCTGAGGTTGTAAGATTTCCCATCATCTTGAGAAGGAGGTGGAACTAACAAAGTCAAAAGCTCAAGAAAGCCAGCACACTTCTCGATTCCTAGTTCGTAGTGGATAAACTCGAAGAAATATGTATGCAACAGCATATAAATATGCTTGGTTAAGGATGAAAACAATGTAACTTTGATCTGGTTCTACCAATTCAGGATATTGTAGAATGAGCTGCTGTTCCTAATCTAGGAGTGAATACGGTAAATACATTTTTTTTTGGTCAGTCGTGGGACTTGAACTCAGGGCCTGAGTGCTGTCCCTGAGCTATTCAGCCCAAGGAAAGCACTCTACCACTTGAGATACAGTGCCATTTCCAGTTTTCTGGTGATTAATTGTAGATAAGAGTGTCATGGACTTTCCTGCCTGGGTTGGCCTTAAACCATGATCCTCAGATCTCAGCCTCCTGAGTAGCTAGAATTACAGGCATGAGTCACTGGTGCCTGGCAAGTAAATTAATTTTTTTCTGAAAATAGAGAAGATATACAGCACTGTTCTATACTGATTCATTAGCAGTGCAGTTAGTGGTTTTGGTAGATAATTAGGAACACAGAAAAAGAAATTAAGGATTGAAGGCATGGAGGGTTTCTTTGTTGTGTTTTTGTTGTTATTTTTGTCCAGTTGTGGGGCTTGAACTCTGGGCCTGGGCACTGTCCCCGAGCTCTTCAGCTCAAGGCGAACACTCTACCACTTGAGCCACAGTGTCACTTCTGATTTTCTGGTGGATAGTTAGAGATGAGTCTCATAGACATTCCTGTCTAGGCTGGCTTTGAACTGCGATCCTCAGATCTCAGCCTCTTTTATTTTTATTTTTTTTTTATTGGCACTGTCCTTCAGCTCTTCAGCTCAAGGCTAGCGCTCTACCACTTGAGCCATAGCACCACTTCCAGCTTTTTTTTCTGCTTCTGTGGTGCTGAGGAATCGAACCCAGGGCCTCATGCATGCAAGGCAAGCGCTCTACCACTGAGCCACCTTCCCAGCCCAGATCTCAGCCTCTTGAGTAGCTAGGATTACAGGCATGAGGCACCGGTGCCTGGTAGTATCGAGGTTTTAAGAAAATTGTGAATGGACTTCTCAGAGGATGAGAATATTGATGTCCCTGTGAATGCACACCAAAAGGTCCACAGTAGGGAGAAGTCTCTTATGTCTCTCTCCTTTATTCCTCTGTCTCTTAAAAATGATACATTATTTTTAAGGCCATAAATATTATATAAATATTTACTATATAAGAAGCAACTGAAGGACTTGCCTCTAGGCCCACCCTGTTTTCCCAGGTGCATACAGATAGCAGGCAACCCACCAAAGATAAGTGTAGACTGCCTGACTCCAGCAGGGCAATCTATCTAAACCTGATTGTAAACATTCCATCGTAGGCCCAACTGAAAAGCCCCCACCTCCCTTGACCTAGTGGCTTTTTCATTAACCTCCTTGCTCAGACCTCATAAAAACCCAACTCCTATCCCAGCTCTTACACACAGGCTTCAAGCCCACCAGGAAGGCTGTGTCCTCGCTGCTCTATCGCAGTATACAGTCAGGCCTGTTTCCTTCCTTTCTCCTCCAGTTTCCTAACAATAACTGGAAACTCTCAATGTCATCTTAAAAAAAATGCATGTTAAGCGCTGGGAAGGTGGCTCAGTGGTAGAGCGCTTGCTTTGCATGCATGAGGCCCTGGGTTCGATTCCTCAGCACCACATAAGAAAAAAGAAAAAAGCCGGAAGTGGCCCTGTGGCTCAAGTGGTAGAGCGCTAGCCTTGAGCTGAAGAGCTGAGGGACAGCACCCAGGCCCCACGACCGGACCCCCCCCAATAAAAATCTAGAAAAATAAAGAGCTTTCTTGAGATCAGGATATGGAGGAAAAAGGAAATGAGAAGTCAGAGAACTAGAAATAAAATAAATAAGTATCTCTACTCTGGTTTGCTAATCATAATGTTGCAGATTAATAAAGATTTAGGAGGCTTATTTGTTAGTGGAGATTTGTGTGTATGGTTTTTGTTGTTGTTGCTGTTTTCTGATCCTGGGGCTTGAACTCAGGGCCTGGGAACAGTCCTTGACATTTTTCCCCCTCTAGGTTAGCATTCTACTACTAGAGCCAGAGCACCACTTCTGGCTATTTCTGAGTAATTAATTGGAGATAAAGACTTTCCTGCCTGGGCTGGCTTTAAACTTTAATCCTCAGATCTTAGCCTCCTCAACAGCTAGGATTATAATCATAAGACACCCGTGTCCAGTTGAGACTTTTATTTTAAAGAAGGGACATAGTCTTATTTCTGAACTATTTCTTAATATCTAGAAATTTTCAATTGTGTGAGTTTTGAAAGAAGACAGCAACCACTCCAGTTCCCACCAGGAAAGTAAAAGCCCCAAAATACTGCTTCTCTGTATCCCTCCACGTGGCAGTGTGGACAGGTAAACAATCAGATGCTTTCACTCAAGACTTTCCTCTTGAGAATGTGACCAAGAGCCAAAAAGGACAATGAGGTGACAATTGTGGGAAAATATTGCTGTATCCACAGTGAGTGATGTCTTAGAAGATGTCTCCTGCAGGGCAGCCTTTCTTCATCTTTGGCCTTCCTCTTTTTCCTGATTCTCCTCAGCTTTCCCACAGTCAATGGACTAGCCAATAGCCCCAGTGCTAGATACTGACCTATGAAAGCTAATTTGCCTGGGCTATGTCAATGAGCTCTCATGTCTTACAGCTTCTAGTTGGGTTTGGCCAATGGAATCCCAGCAAGAGAATGAGAGAATACCATAGAGTGAAGTTAGAATATTTATTCTCATTGTTATTTCTCTATATGGAGGATAATTCACTGTTCCTCCAAGGTAGTCTGCTTTATTCTCTCTCTCTCTCTCTCTCTCTCTCTCTCTCTCTCTCTCTCTCTCTCTCTCTCTCTCTCTCTCTCTGTCTCTCTCCTCCTTCCCCCATTTTTGGGTCAAGGAACAGTAGCTCCAGCTCCATTCTCATGTCTTTGCACTATGCCTTATGTTTGTCCCAACCTCTTTCAAAATTAGTTCCACTGCAAATGAACATGTCTCAATTCAGCCCAATGAGAAGGAATCATCTGTGAGTTGAAAATTTGACTGACAGGACTTCAGTTATATTCCCTTTCTGGTTACTTTTATGCAAAACAACAACAACAATAATAAAAAATAATGGATTTAGCATTCTAAAAGGAGGCTAAGCTGGGCGCCGGTAGCTCACACCTGTAATCTTAGCTGCTGAGGAGGCCGAAATCTGAGGATCACAGTTCAAAGCCAGCCTGGGCAGAAAGTCCATGAGACTCTTATCTCCAATTAACCACCAGAAAACCGGAAGTGGTGCTGTGGATCAAGCGGTAGAGCGCTCGCCTTCAGCTGAAGAGCACAGGGATAACTCCCAAGCCCAGAGTTCAAGCCCCATGACTGACAAAAAAAAAAAAAAAAAGGAGGCCAAAGAAGAACAGAGGCTCATAGTTAAGATGAAAGGTGAACATTTCAAGGAATGGTAGTAAACAAACTGAATGAATCCAGGCAACCCTGTTAGGAAAAAGTCACCTAAGAAAGGTACAAATAAAAATGGCTCAAGCCAGGCACCAGTTCATGCTTATAATCCTAGCTACTCAGGAGGCTGAGATCTGAGGACCACAGTTCAAAGCCAGCTCCTAGAAGGAAAGTCCTGGACACTCTTATCTCCAGTTAACCACCAGAAAATGGGAAATGGTGCTATGGCTCAAAGTAGTACAGTAAAAATGCTCAGGGACAATGCCTGAATTCAAGCCCCATGATTGACAAAAAATAAAAAAGGCTCAAAACACATTTCAAAAGTTTTTAAGCATGACTCTCTGTCACAATGATTAACAGATCATGTATAATAGAGCTTGTGTTTGCAGACATACAATCGCTAAATAATTGAACCATTCATTTTAAGTGTCTGACATTCATTAAATCCTCTTTCACCCCTGCCCAGTTCCTATAGTGCTTTGAACAAAATAAAATGCATATACATTCTTCTAGATCTCTGTCATCCTATTTTCTTCTCTGACAAAGAGAAACGGCTGCACCATGTTTGGACCAATGCAGCGTGAAAAAGCTATTAATCTGGCTCCATCTAGATGTAGCAAGTCTAACTGCAGGGCTAGAGTTAAAGTGTGTACAAAGTACTGAAACTTGTAAGACCAATGAAATACAAATAATGAGAATTCAAACTATGAGGCAAAGTAAGTGATATGCAAAGAGCTTTACTGAAAAGCCAGGTTCAAAAGGTTTTCTTTGCATCTTGTTACTTAATTAAAAAACAATCCTGCAAATTAGAAATTACTGTCCTGATGAAATAGATGAAGAATTGAGGGGCTGGGAAGGTGGCTCAGTGGTAGAGCGCTTGCCTTGCATGCGTGAGGCCCTGGATTCGATTCCTCAGCACCACATAAGCAAAAAGAAAAAAGCCAGAAGTGGCGCTGTGGCTCAAATGGTAGAGCACTAGCCTTGAGCTGAAGAGCTGAAGGACAGTTCCCAGGCCCAGAGTTCAGGCCCCATGACAGGACCCCCCCCCCCCCCAAAAAAAAAATAGATGAAGAATTGAGCCAGTGACTGGTGGTTTGTGTCTGTAATCCTAGCTACAGGAGGTTGAGATCTGGAAGACTGAGGTTTGAGGCCATCCCAGGCAGAAAAGTTTACTAGACTCCATCTCCAAAATAATCATCAAGACAGTAGGTGAAGTTCAAGTGGTAGAGCTTTGAACAAAATAGCTGAGTGACAGTATGAGGTCCCAAGTTGGAGCCCCAATAGCAGCACAGAACCAGCAAACAAGCAGGCCTAGAAGACTGGCTCCAGTGGCAGAGCACCAGTCAAGCAAGTGGGAGGCCTTTAGTTCAAACTCCAGTACCACAAAAAATGTAGCAATAAAACAAAAACAAGAGACAGGAAGTGAACAGTTTGCCAGATTATTAAGCTAATAAGTGGCAAGGCTTGAATTCACAACCTTGCTATCCCATGCCTGTTCTCTAAATTAGAATGTGTGGGGAGTTCACAGCAATCCGTCTTGATGAGGCAAAACAAATAATAGAATTTGTAGTTACTTTTTTGTATCTTTTTGGCATGCAAGGCAAGCGCTCTACTACTGAGCCACCTTCCCAGCCTAAGGCAGGTATGTTTGAGGAAGGGTTTTTCTATATAACCCAAAGTGATCTCACACTCCTTCTGTAGCTCTGACTGGCTTTGAATTCATCATCATCCTGTCTCAGTTTCCTGAGTGCTGGGAATACAGGTGTTCATCACCGTGTTCAGCTTGGTACTGGGGATAAGAGTTGGTGACATTTTGGAACAAGGAGGTAATGATAAGGATAATAAGACATAATTTGCAAATATATTTTGAGACTGAAAATTCCTGAACATATATTTAAGATGTTTCTGTAGGTTAAAGGTCTCACTAAGGTATTTGGTACAGCAATGAAGGGATACTGATACACTACTTCCTGCTTAAAATTTGTACAATCATCAATGGGTAGCCAATTTATTCAGAATTGAGAGGAAATAAGTGCCTCTAAAATATTTTCCTTCCAAACTTATTTTAACTTTTTCTTACTAGGCAAATGTCATTCTCTTACAGCTAGAATTATTTAAAAAGACAGGGTTTCATATCTCTTTTTTTTTTGAACTGCTACAGTTTGAAATTGGCTTTGATCTTACTAGGCAAGCTCTCGACCACTGAGCCATCCTTCAACCTGTTTTTACTTTAGCTTTTTTGGGTCATGGGGTTTGAACTCAAGGTCTGGAAGCTGTCCTTAAGGTCTTTTGCTCAAGGTTAGCACTCTACCACTTTGAGCCACGTCTCCACTTCTAGTTTTCTGGTGATTAATTGCAGATAAGTGTATCATGCACTTTCATGCCCAGGCTGGCTTCAAACCATGATCGTCAGATCTCAGCCTCATAACTATCCAGGATTAGAGGCATGAACCACCAGTTCCCAAAATGTGTCTTGTCCCTTTAGGGTAGGAAACCTCTGGTCTTAGGGCCAGAAAACCAGAAGTGGAGCTATGGCTCAAAGTGATAGAGCTCTAGCGTTAAGTGGGAGAGCTCAGGGACAGTGCCCAAGCCCTGAGTTCAAGCCCATGACTGACAAAAAACAAAAACAACAACAAAAAAAACCCAAAAAGTAATTCCCGGGGCTGGGACGGTGGCTCAGTGGTAGAGTGCTTGCCTTGCATGCATGAGGCCCTGGGTTCGATTCCTCAGCACCACATAAGCAGAAAAAGGTGGAAGTAGTGCTGTGGCTCAGGTGGTAGAGCACTAGCCTTGAGCTGAAGAGCTGAGGGACAACACCCAGGCCCAGAGTTCAGGCCCCATGACCAACCAAAAAAAAAAAAAAAGTAATTCCCTATTCTCCTCTTTCCTTCATCCAGCTCAGTAACAGCAAACACGGAGCCAAGCATATCCTAAATCTTCCTCAGCAGCCCAAGTGTGGCTTCTACAAATGTGAGCATGGGAATAAACTGAGGATGCAGTCAACTGCTTGGAAGAGCCATACTTGCCCAGGAGAGAAAGCCCTGATGGGAGTTGGAGAAACACTGGGAAATAAGTGAAAGGCCACACTTATGACCATCTTCAAGTTTCCAATCACTATTTCCCAGGCTGCTCTTGAGCACGAATCCCTGAGAGTAATTGCTCTTGGAGTAAGTAGTCTTTCATTTAAGAAAAACATAGAAGACCAGCACTGGTAGCTTACACCTGTAATCCTAGCTACCCAGGATGCTGAGATCTGAGTTTCTAGCTTAGAAGCCAGCCCAGTCAGAAAAGACCCTCTGAGATTCTTGTCTCCAATTTTAACCACTCAAAAACTGGAAATGGAGTTGTGGCTCAAAGTGGTAGAGCTCTAGCCTTGAGCAAAAGAGCTCGGAGACAGAGCCCAGGCCCCAGGCTCAAGCCCCACAACCAATAATAAAAAAAAGAAAGAAAAAAAATAGAGAGACACTTGGGAGAGATCTGCACACATATATTCATGCATCCTTACATAGACTGTTCAAGAACTGTCTTTAATCCTTTTCAACAGGATGCTCTGGGTCTGAAAACAGATCCCGGTGAAGCGGTGTGCAGTAGAAGATGTGGTAATCTCTCTTGGCAGGTTGCATTGGATTCTTCCTTAGTGCTGTTCAATCGTGCCTTTTGGAAAGAGGAAGTCAAGGGAACAGGGTTGAGATAAGACTATGTGGCAGGCTGATGCCCTAGTCTAGGGAAAGGAGAGCTGGGCAGCTGTCAACTCTACTTCCTAATTGGGAATAAAGGGCTGCAACTGTAGCTGAAGGTGTGCAGAAGTGGGAGAGGTAGAATACATAGGATGTGGGTCCTCCCCCAACCATGGGCCACCCGCTAGAAAGCTTTGTTGCTAGACATGTTCTTCATACCCTGGGAATTGATGCTGGCTTTGTCCTCTTTCGGGATGTCTTTGTTCGGGGCTTCATCATTGAAGGCCTCAGAGGCATTGGTCTGGACCGTCTGGTCCTCTGGCTTCTCCTTCTGGTCCTCGCAGCACTTGCTACAGTAGCAGCACTTGGCACAGCCATACATCAGGCAGCATACGTGGCTGCACCGGTTCTGGCAGCCAGAGATGGTCAGGGAGATGAGGTGGTCCCAGGGCTTCAGTGAGTGCATCCAGGAGGGCAGGAAGTTCCAATCTTGGAGCTTCTGGGGCAAGATATGTGGGTGGTGGGATTGCAGCAGCTGGAGGAAAACGACCAGAAGCACCAGGAAGGCAATGGGCACCCCAACACCCACCAGCACCCGCCAGCCGGCCAGAGAGAGGCCAAATACTGCCAGCGGTATCAGAAAGAAGAAGAAGATCAGGTAGAAGACGGCAAACCAGCGGTATTTGGCAGAGATGTTGCCCAGGCCCTTGGCCAGGCGGATGGGAAGGCGAGTGAAAGGGATTGGGTACCACAGCAGGATGCCGGAGACATTGAAAAAAAAGTGGCACAGGGCTATCTGGAGTGAACTCTTCAGTGTGTAGCCTGGACTAGCTAAGGCAGCCAGGATGGCGGTGGTAGTGGTGCCGATGTTGGAACCTAGAGTGAGTGGATATGCCCTCTCAATGGTTATCACTCCCATACCAATCAGCGGAGTCATGGCAGATGTAAACACCGAGCTGCTTTGCACGATGAATGTCATGCCTGCCCCCACTAGGATGGCCAAGTAACCAGTCACCCATGCAAAGGGAAAGGAGAAATCAGTGTTGATGGTCTTCTTGATGACAGAAGCCACCTTCCCCTTGAGCACGGATGCCAAGAGTTTGATGATTATGATCAGACAGCCACAGAGAACAAGCAGGGAGATGATGAGCAGGATGATGCCCACAACAAAATCTGGAAGGTTGAAATTCACAAATATATGCTGGCATTTAGCAATGTTCTCCATGTGGGTCACATTCTTGATGGTCCAGATGTTGATGCCATCTGTCCAACAGAGGAAAGGGGAAGTACAGTTCTCAGGGAAGGGGACTGTGACATTCATCAGAGTCATGTTGGTAAGAGTTTTGCACCAAATCTTGATCAGACTCTTGTTTTGGGCTGTAGGATCGTTCATTGCAATTTGGTGGATAACTGTTTTATCCAGCTGGATAATGAGCTTTGTGAAGGGATCCGTAAAGACTTTCAAAAGGGCTTGGGAATCTTCCCTGTTCTTGAAGTGGAAAGTGTCTACCACAAGGTTGGTCAGGACCTCCAGGTAGTGGGCGATGACCTCTAGTGGCAAAAGAACCAACACAGATAACCAGTTGAAGAAGTCATGGACAGTGGCCCCTGCAAAAGCCCTTCTGAATTCATTTCTGTCTCCTGCCTGCATAAGTGCCACAACAGTATTAGTGATGGAAGTTCCAATGTTTGCCCCCATGATGATGGGGATGGCAGCCCTTACAGTCAACAGTGAGGAGGCCACCATGCTGACAATGATGGATGAGGATGTGCTGGAGCTCTGCACCATTACTGTCACCAGCACACCAATCACCAACCCTGCCACAGGGTTGGACAGGATGGAGTTTTTGCTGAAGAACTGCCCAGCCACTTTTCCTCCAACCAGCTGGAAAGCACTGCTGAGGATATCCAAAGAGCACACAAACAAGTACAGAAACCCCAGGAGTATAATTAATTGCCCAATACCCTGGAGGACGCAGAGAATCTTCCCTTTAGTGTCTCTCTCTGACCACTTAATTCCAGTGTCCTGGAGTTCAGGCAAGTCCCAGGGGTCATCCACCTCAGTGTTCTCCTCTATCAAGGCCACTGTAGAACAGGAGGGCAGAAGTTCAATCTTGGAAACCGGAGACTCATTAACGGCTGTGTTGATATTCTTGTCAGTTTTGTTGATGGTCTTGTCAGTTTTGTTGATGTTCTTGTCAGTTTTGTTGATGGTCTTGTCATTAGCTGGTATGGTAGATTGCAGACTCAAGTCCCCTTCGATATATTTCTTGGGATTGGGTTGCGCATTTTCTAACTCTGACCAAGGAGTCATTGTGACTCTGAACTCGAGTTTGAAAGCCATCTGAGTGTGGCTAAGTCTTTCTTTTTCTCTGATAATTTAGGTCAATACAACCTGAAAAAAAAGCAAGCAGAAATTGCAGGGAACAGTTGGGGACCACAACCACACCTGCTTTTTTCTCTTTTAGAAATACAAAGGAAGGGCTGGGAAGATGGCTCAGAGGTAGAGTGTTTGCCTCCCGTGCATGAGACCCTGGGTTCAATTCCTCAGCACCACATAAACATAAAAAGACAGAAGTGCTGTTTTGGCTCAAGTATTAGAGTGCTAGCCTTGAGCTGAAGAGCTGAGGGACAGAGCCCAGGCCTAGAGTTCAAACCCTATCACTGACCAAAAAAAAAAAAGAAAAGAAAAGAAAAAAAAAAGATATACAAGAAAGAGAGAGAGAGAGTGTGTGTGTGTATTAAAATGATTACTACAGTCAACCTAATTAACATCTCCATCACTTCACAGTTGCTGTTTAGGTTTTTCTTTTATTGCAAGAGGCAAGAACATTTATATTTTAGATATACACTCATCAAATTTCAAGTATACATGATTTTAATTATAGGCATCATTACAGTCCCAGAACATATTCATCTTATAACTAAAAATTTACATCCTTTCACCCAAATCTCCTCGTTTTGACATCCCTTGGCTCAAGACAACCAGTGTTCTATTCTGTTTCTTTGAGTTTGACTTCTTTAGATTGCACATATAAGTGATTTCTTGAGTATTTCTCTTTTTCTGTCTGGTTTAATATACTTAGCATAATGTCTTGTACATACATCCAAGTTGTTTCAAATGGATTTATTTTATTTTATTTATTTTATTGTGAAAATACTGTACAGAGGGGTTACAATTACATGGGCAAGATAATGAGTACATTTCTTATCAAGTATTGTAGCCTCCTCCTTTGTTTCCCCTTCCCATCCCTTTCCATCCTCCCCTCTCAAATGTTTTTTTTTGTTGGTTGTGGGGCTTGAACTCTGGGCCTGGGCATTGTCCCTGAGCTCTTTAGCTCAAGGCTAGTGCTCTACCACTTAAGCCACAGCGCCACTTCCGGCTTTTTCTGCTTATGTGGCACTGAGGAATCGAACCCAGGGTCTCATGCATGCAAGGCAAGCACTCTACCACTGAGCTACTTCCCAGCCTTCAAATGTATCCTTAAGGCTCAATAATACTCCATTGTACATATCAGTACATGAACATCTTGGTTGATTCAATGTTGTGGCTATTGTGAACAATATTGCAATGAACATGGATTGTAGATATCTCTTAGAGACATTGACTTCATGTCTTTTGAATATTTACCCAGAGATAGGACTACTGCACCATATTGTAACATAATCATATTTGATATCCTGAAACTCCAGAATTTACTTGCTTATTGAAGTAATTTACTCATCTCTCTTCATTTACTCTAATAATGCTACAATAAATTTCTATTTTGTGAAAATTTGTGAAGATCTGTATATATCTGTGAAAAAAAATCTAGATGATCTTATCCTTCACAAGAAGGAGAGAATGCAGTCAAGAATCTAATGTATATCCTACAAAATTAAGAAAAGTGAGGGAAGGAATGGATTTGGAGGTATGGGTGAGAATGTTGAAAGGGATCATGAGAACCAAAACATTAAACTGCTTTGTTGAAGTGGCAATTCCTTTGTAAAACCACTTAAATAATCATTTAAAAATAAGTGGTTACAGGAGAAACTCTAGGGCTCCTTGTTCAACCACTCTGGATATTAGTAAAGATCCAGAAACACAACAAATCAAAGAAAGGTTGGACAAATAGGATTGCATGAAACTGCAGAGCTTCTGCATGGCAAAAGACATAGCTAGCAAGATCAATAGAAAGCTCATGTTTTGGGAGAAGATCTTCACTAGCCATATAACAGACAAGGGGCCTCATATCTAAAATAAACTTAGAACTCAAAAAATTAAATCCCCCCCAAAAATCCTCAAAGAAACATCTACCCCATTAATAAGTGGGCTAAAGACTTAAAGAGAGACTTCTCTGAAGAGGACATAAGAACGGCCAATAGACACATGAAGAAATGTTCAACTTCTCTGGCCGTAAAAGAAATGCAACTCAAAGCAATATTGAGATTCCACCTCAATAGATGTGGGAAGGGATGTGGCCAAAAGAGATCCCTACTACACTGTTGGTGGGAGTGTAAACTTGTTCAACCACTCTGGAAATCAGTATGGAGGTTCCTCAAAAGACTACACATAGAGCTCTCCTATGACCTAGCAATCCACTTCTGGGCATTTACCCAAATGACCACAAACAAGGCCACACTAAACTATGTTTATCACAACTATGTTTATCACAGCATTATTTACCATAGGTATGATATGGAACCAACCCAATGCCCCTCAGTAGATGAATGGATCAAGAAAATGTGATACACACACACACACACACACACACACACACACACACACACTGGATTCTATGCTTCCATCAGAAAGAATGGTACCACCCTATTTGTAAGGAAATAGAAGGACTTGGAAAAAATCATATTAAGTCACACACACAGAGGATTCTATGCTTCCATCAGAAAGAATGATACCACCCTATTTGTAAGGAAATGGAAGGACTTGGAAAAAATCATATTAAATGAAGTAAGCTAGACTCAAAGAAACATAGGTCCCACGGTTTCCCTTATTTGTAACAATTAGTATATACATGTAGGATAATTTTAGCAGATGAGCAGAATAGCTCAATAGCTATGTATATATGACCATATAAGATGATGTCAAGCCAAATGAACTCTAAGACATGGACACAAGATGTTTTTCATTGTTGTTGTTGTTTTCAATGTACTACATGAGTTCTTTTTCGTTTGTGTTTTCCCCCCTATGGTTTATCCCCTGTTATCATTGTATTCAATGTTGGTACCCTGGGTATTGCATATATGCTTATCTGAACAACAAAATGCTGAGACAAGGGACAAAGTGGGAACCTATGCAACAGCGATACTCACAAGACAATATATTGCAAATGATCTGCAAATGAGGGAGGGGGTAACAAGTTAGACAAGAAATGTAATGTACATGCTACCTTATTTATGTAACTGTAACTACTCTGTACATCACCTTGACAATAAAATTAAAATAGAAAGTGGTTATGCTGAGTAAGAATTACATGCTTTTAAAAGTTATTATTTTAGAACTGGGCACCAGTGGCTCACACCTGTAACCTTAGCTACTCATGAGGACTGAAATTCAAAGCCAGCCCAGCCAGTAAAGTCTGAGATTCTTATTTCCAATTAACTACCAAAAGGCTGGAAATGGAACTGTGGCTTGAGTAGTAGAGCACCATCCTTGAGTGAAAAAGCTAAAGGACAGCATCTAGGCCCTGCGTTCAAGCCCTAGTACTGGTACAGGAAAAAAATCTAATTTTATTGCCTACTTTTTTTATGAAAGATCATACTTGTGTGTGTGTGTGTGTGTGTGTGCGCGTGCGCTCACGTGTATGCATGCATGTGCGTGCCAGTACTGAAGTTTGAAGTGTGTGCCAGTATTTGGGTTTGAACTCAGGGCCTCAAGTTCTGTGTTTGAGTTTTTCTGCTCATGGCTATCACTCTACTGCTTGAGTCACAATTCTAATTCCAGCATTTTGTGGCTTAATGGGAGATAAGTCTTGTGGAGGCCGGGAGCCAGTGGAGGTGTGAGCCAAGCTCACACCTGCAATCTTAGCTACTCAGGAGGCTGAGATCTGAGGATTGCCAGCCCAGGCAGGAAAGTACATGAGATGCTTTAGCTTCAATAAGCCACTGAAAAAAACAGAAGTGGCACTATGACTCAAGTGGTAGAGTGTTAGCCTTGAGCTGAAGAGCTCAAGAACAGCTCCTAGGCCCAGAGTTCAAGCCAACGATCGACAAGAAAAAAAAGTCTCTTGGATTTGTTTGTCTGGGCTGGCTTTGAACCATGATTCTCAGATCTCAGCCTTTCATTAGCTAAAATTACAGGCCTGAGCCACCAGCATCTAGATAAGGTCGTACTTTTTTGAATTCCCACCAAATGAAACTGAATCTTTGGAATCTTTTTAATCTTTGCTAACCTAATAGGCAAAGAATAATTCAAATCTATTTTTGAGTGCATTTAAATGATAAGAGTTTATTGTCTTTTCAAATGTTTAACATTTGGATTGTTTTGTACAAACTTCTTATTTCTGTCTTTCACTGATTTGAGAGAGAAAATTTCTTTTTTCTTGCTCTGTGTGTGTGTGTGTGTGTGTGTGTGTATGTGTGTGTAAGTGTGTGCCTGTCCGGAGACTTGAACTTAGGGCCTAAATGCTGTCCCTGAGCATTTTTTGCTCAAGGCTAGTACTCTACACTTGAGCTAAACCTCTACTTCCAGCTCTTTTTAGTAGTTTATTGGTGAGAAGAGTCTCATGGAGCAAGCTGCTGGTGGCTCACACCTGTAATCCTAGCTATTCTAGAGGCTGAGATCTAACAATTGTGGTTCCAAATAAGCCTGGCAGTCTGTGAGACTCTCTCTCTCTCTCTTTTTCTTTTTTTTTTTTTTTTCTGTCATGACACTTGAAATCAGGGCCTGGGCGCTGTCCCTGAGCTTTTTTCACTCAAGGCTAGTGCTCTAACACTTTGAGCCACAGCACTACATCCCTGTGAGACTTATCTCCAATTATGCACACCCCGCCCCCCCCCCCCCCAAAAAAAAGGTGGAAGTGAAGCTGTGCCTACAGTGGTAGAAATCTTGAACAAAAAAGCTCAGGGACAACACTCAGGCCCTGAGTTCAAGCTCCAGGACCAGCACACACACACACACACACACATACACACACACACACACACACACACACACACAGAAGGGTCTCATGGACTTTCCTGCCTGGGCTGGCTTTGAACGGTGATCCTCAGATCTCAGCTGCCTGAATAGTTAGGATTACAGGTATGAGCCACTGACACCTGGCTGACAGAATTTCTTTTTATTTACTTTTTCTTCTTGTTCCCCTCAAATTTTGCCAAAGGCAAACATTGAGTTGAAAGAAAATATTCAGAATCCTAAGAACTTGGGTCTACAACATGTAAAGAACATTTACAACTCAAAAATAAACTAATAACCCACTTTAAAAACTAAACATGAGGGCTGGGAAGTTGGCTCAGTAGTAGAGTGCTTGCCTCACATGCATGAGGCCCTGGGTTCGATTCCTCAGCACCACATAAGCAGAAAAAAGCTGGAAGTGGCACTATGGCTCAACTGGTAGGGTGCTAGTCTTGATCTGAAGAGCTGAGAGACAGCACCCAGGCCCAGAGTTCAGCACCCACGTCTGACAAAAAAAAGATATACCAAATAACCAATAAGAAATAAACTCCTAAATTTCATTAATTATTTGGGAAATGCAAATTAAAACTCAAATGAGACATCAGTACATATAACTATCATGGCTAAAATTCAAAAAGTGATCACAACTTATGTTGGAGAAGGTGCAAAGAATCTAGAATGCTCACAAATTACTACTGGGATTATAAAAATGTATACTTTGGAGAAATGTTTAATAATTTTTTTTTTTGGTCTGTCGTGGAGCTTGAATTCTGGGCCTGGGCACTGTCCCTGTGCTCTTCAGCTCAAGACTAGCACTCTACCACTTGAGCCACAATGCCACTTCCAATTTTCTGGTGGTTTATTGGAGATAAGTCTCACAGACTTTCCTGCCTGGTCTGGCTTTGAACTGTGATCCTCAGATCTCAGCTTCCTGAGTAGGTAGGATTACAGACATGAGCCACCTGCACCCAGCCTGGCAACTTCTTATAAATTGAGATGTACAGTTACCATATGACATAGCAGTGTTATTTTGTATGTGTTTATCCAAGAGAAATGTGAGCCTTTGTCCACAAAACTCCATGAATATCCTTTTATATTTTATTAATTACAGTTCCAAACTGAAAACAATCCAAAGGTTCATCAAGTGAAAAGATAAATAACTTAAGGATATATGCACAAAAAAGCAAGTATTAATACAATGTCATGATGTAATCCCAAAAATGTTATGTTGAGTGAAAAAAAGCACAGACAGAAACAAGAGATATGGCAAAACTGGGTGCTATTTGCTCATGCCTGTAATCCTAGCTACTGAGAAGGACAAGATCTGAAGATCATGGTTCAAAACCAGCCCAAGCAGGAAAGCCCATGAGACTCTTATCTCCAATTAAACACCAAAAATCCAGAAGTAGAGATGTGATGCAAATGGTAGAGTACTAACTTTGAGCACAAAAGCTCTGAAACAAGGTCCAAGCCATGAGTTCAAGCCCTAGGACCCACACACGTGTGTGCGTGTGTGCGTATACACACACACACACACACACACACACACACACACACACAAAACCCTAGTGTATTGAAGATTAAAAAAAACAAGATGGTAAGTGTGAGGGAAGGAAATGTATATCTTACTTAAAGTGCTTGAGTGGTCATCCCATGGTATATATATTTGTCAGAACTCATCCAAGTATATACTTAAAATGGGTGCTTTTATAATTGTACATTAATCAAGTCTAATTAAAAAGGAAAAAAAGTTGTTTCTAGTTTAAATATTTTAATCATGCATTAAGCATAGATCATAATATATATCTACCACTCTGCTTGAAAAGAATTTAACCGTGTTTTTGTTGTTGTTGTTGTTGTTAGTCATGAGGCTTGAACTCAGGGCTGAGACACTATCCCTCATCTGTTTTTTGTTTTTTTTTTGCTCAAGTCTAGCACTTTACCACTTTGAGCCACAGCTCTTCTTCCAAAGTTTTGGTGATTAATTGGAGATAAGAGTCTCATATACTTCCCTGCCTCCTGGGTAGCTAGGATTAAAGACATGAGCCACCAGTGTACAGCTGGATTTTAACCTTTTTGCTGTATTTGTTTTAGTTTCTTTTCTATTTAAAGAAACAATTAGAGAAATGTGCCACTTGGGGGGTTAGTTGAGGAGGTGGGAGGGAAGGGATGATAGGGAAAAAACAAAGGAGGAGGCAACAATGCTGGATAGGAAATGTACTCATTACCTTGCTCATGTAATTGTAACCCCTCTGCACAGTATTTTCACAATAAAGAACGGAAAAAAAAGAGAACTGTACCACGTTCATCAGTCTTGTTTTCCCGTTTTAGAGGAAATGATTCCCATGAATCATCATTTTCTATATATGTGAATCTCTACACAATGTTTTCCTTTTTTTTTGTCAGTCATGGGGCTTGAACTCTGGGCCTGAGTGCTGTCTCTCAGCTCCTCAACTCAAGGCTCGTGCTCTACCAGTTGAGCCACAGCACCACTTTGGGTTTCTAGTGGCTTATTGGAGGTAAGAGTTTCATGGCTTTTTCAGCCTGTGCTGGCTTTGAACCACAATCCTCAGATCTCAGCCTCCGGAGAAGCTAGGATTACAGGCATGAGCCACTGGTGCCTGGCAATATGCTTATCTTTTTTTTTTTTTTTTTTGTTGGTCGTGGGCTTGAACTCTGGGCTTGGAGCTGTCCCTGCGCTCTTCAGCTCAATGCGAGCGCTCTACCACTTGAGCTACAGTGCCACTTCCGGTTTTCTAGTGGATTTTTGGAGATAGGAGTCTCACGGTCTCTCCTGCCCAGGCTGGCTTTGAACCCCGATCCTCAGATCTCAGCCTCCTGAGTAGCTAGGATTACAGGCGTGAGCCACCAGTGCTCGGCTATGCTTATCTATTTATAAAATAATATTATATAATGCACTCTATTCTGTAATCTTAGTTTTTGTCAGCATTACAGTTGATGCCCATGCATATAGAAATAGTTTGTTATTTTTAACCCTGAGATTATTATTATTTTGGGGGGGGAGGTCCGGTCGTGGGGCCTGAACTCTGGGGCCTGGGTGCTGTCCCTCAGCTCTTCAGCTCAAGGCTAGCGCTCTACCACTTGAGCCACAGCGCCACTTCCGGCTTTTTTCTTTTTGCTTATGTGGTGCTGAGGAATCGAACCCAGGGCCTCATGCATGCAAGACAAGCGCTCTACCACTGAGCCACCTTCCCAGCCCCCTGAGATTATTTTTAATGCCTGGTATAAACAATTTGTTAGTAGAACACTTATTTTGGCTCACAGTTTTAGAGATTTCAGTCCATAGTCCTGTTGCTTTTGGTCCTGTGGTAAGGCACTATATTGTATGATAAAGGAAACTGCTTACCTCATGATAGCAGAGGGCATAGCGAAAGAGAAGAAAAGGCTGAGTCCCAATATCTTCTTAAGAGATACCTTCCCAGTGATCTAATTTCAGTCCATTAGGCCCCTACTTTTTCCCAGTGGTAGCACAGAGTAGCAATCTAAACCTTTAACACATAGGCCTTTGGAGAACACTTAGTAAGCCATAGTAGATTATTGTACTTTTCCTTCTAGGATATGCTTTGACAAGTCTTCTTATGTATGCCTATTTGAGCACGGAGCAGCTTTTTTTTCTTTTTCATTTTTTTTTCATTTTTGGGTCCCATTGTGGGACCTGAACTCTGGGCCTGGGCGCTGTCCCTCAGTAATTCAGCTCAAGGCTAGCGCTCTACCACTTGAGCTACAGCGCCACTTCCGGCTTTTTTTTTTGTTGTTTATGTGGTGCTGAGGAATTGAACCCAGGGCTTCATGCATGCAAGGCAAGTGCTCTACCACTTAGCCACCTTCCTAGCCCCAACGGGGGCAGCTTTTTAATTTTACTTAGTCTTGGCAAACTATTCTCTAATGTAGCCATACTAATTTCACCTGTGAAAATACTCAAACGTACTTAAAGTTAATTAGTAGTATTATATTTAATCTCAATCTTAGGGGCTTAATATGTTATCTGATTATTATTTCTTTGGCATTTCCCTTATTTTCGGTAGGTTGAACATGTTTTGATATTATTGGCCCTTAGAATTTTATCTATGTGGGGGGCTGGGAAGGTGGCTCAGTGTTAAGAGTGCTTGCCTTGCATGCATGAGGCCTTGAGTTCCATTCCTCAGCACCACATAAGCAAAAAAGAAAAAGCCGGCAGTGGCGCTGTGGCTCAAGTGGTAGAGCGCTAGCCTTGAGCTGAAGAGCTGAGGGACAGCACCCAGGCCCAGAGTTCAGGCCCCACGACCGGACCCAAAAACAAAATTAAAAAAAAAAAAGAATTTTATCTATGTGAATGCAATATCTTTGCAAAATATTTCCTGTATTTTTGCCTTTTTTCTCGTTGATTTTTTGTTTTTTTTTGGGGGGGTTCGCTCATGGGGCCTGAACTCTGGGCCTGGGCGCTGTCACTCAGCTCTTCAGCTCAAGGCTAGCACTCTACCACTTGAACCACAGCGCCACTTCCGGCTTTTTTTCTGCTTATGTGGTGCTGAGGAATAGAACCCAGGGCCTCATGCATGCAAGGCAAGAGCTCTACCCCTGAGGCACCTTCCCAGCCCTCTCGTTGATTTTTTTTTTAATATTTTTTTTATGGGTCCGGTCTTGGGGCCTGAACTCTGGGCCTGGGTGCTGTCCCTCAGCTCTTCAGCTCAAGGTTAGTGCTCTACCACTTGAGCCACAGCACCACTTCCTGCTTTTTTTTTCTTTTTTGCTTATGTGATGCTGAGGAATCGAACCCAGGGCCTCTGGCATAAAAGGCAAGTGCTCTACCACTGAGCCACTTCCCAGCCCCCCTCTCGTTGATTTTTAAAAATTTAACATATAGCCTTTTTATTGTCAGTCATGGGGCTTGAACTCTGGGCTTGGGTACTGTCCCTGTGCTCTTCAACTCAAGGTGAGTACTCTACCACTTGAGCCACAATGCCACTTCTGGTTTTCTAGTGGTTTATTGCAGATCAAAGTCTCACAGACTTTCCTGCCTGGGCTGGCTTTGAACCATGAAACTCAGATCTCAGCCTTCTGAGTAGCTAGGATTACAGGCATGAGCCACCGGTGCCCAGCTCTAACCATATACTCAAGACTAGATTCTTATTTGGTAATTTTTTTTTTTGGGTCCGGTCGTGGGGTCTGAACTCTGGGCCTGGGGGCTGTCCCTCAGCTCTTCAGCTCAAGGCTAGTGCACTACCACTTGAGCCACAGCGCCACTTCCTGCTTTTTTTTCTTTTTGCTTATGTGGTGCTGAGCAATCAAACCCAGGGCCTCATGCATGCAAGGCAAGCGCTCTACCACTGAGCTACCGTCCCAGCCCATTATCTGGTAACTGTTTATAAACTCATTTATAGGAAAAGTATTTTCCTTTCTAATCATACACACACACACACACACACACACACACACACACACACACACACAGAGACTAATTCATACACCTTTCCATAGATTAAGCCTTAAGACTAGTAGTAAGAACAGCAGCTTGAAAGTTGTTGAAAATGCAGATTCCTTAAGCTTACTCTAGGCATGTGGAATCAGAATCCAAATTTTAACAGTCATTAAGTGATTTGCATTCCAATTAAGTATTTTAAAATCCTGGATCAAATAAGTTAAAAAGGGAAAAAAAAGGTGTATGCTTTTCTAAGGGGTAGTAGCTCTGTAGAGCCTACCTACTTTCTGCTTCTTTCTCAGAAACAAAGCTCCCTGCTTGGATCTGTGAATTCTCACTTTAAATGTCCCAGATCTGTACTATGATTTCAGGAATTAAAGAAGCCATTAGAATCTCTTATGTAAAATCAAATGTGTATAGCAACCCACAGTGGAACTGGTAAAGTAAAAACATACCTGGTTATCTGATTCTGACAGAAACAGCAGTGAAAGCTGCACTGCAATGCAACTCAAACTGCAAGCTTTGGAAGTTTTGTTGAATACTGTAAGGAAAGAAATGAGTTTTCTTAGGATGCATAATCCAGCAAATGTTTCCTTGTTCATATATGCCTCTATTTTTAGTTGAAGTAAAATGCTACAGAAATTAATAACAACTAGAAGTAATAGAGGAAATTACCTACTTGTACATGTTGTCAGATTTGTGATGACTGGTGTATAACAGCATGATTTGTTGAGAATATCTGAGTGTGTATACCGAGAGCATCAAAAGAGCACATGAGTATAGATGGAGGTCATAAAATTATGCCTTAGAGCACAGTTTTCTCCAACATGATAGATGTGACTCCATGGACTAAAACTACCTTACTTTGGGGATAGTGGAGGTATTTGCTACTCATTAACCATTTCTTAGTCTTCCTAGAGTGTGTGTAACACTGGGTAGGGCCAATAGGTTATGAGAAGAGGAAACATGTCTGTTCTGATGTGAAACATCTGTTCTAGCAACCAAAGAGCTCCTGAGTTGCACATGATACAGCTACAAAGTAGTTCAACACTGTTCCCAGGTGGAGAACATCTATATGATTCACATTGTGCATGTAGCATGAGTGAGTGAGAAATAAACTTGTTTGTGTTAAGCTACTGAGATTTGGGTATTGTTTACATTGTAGCACAGTGCCAGTTGTATAGCATAGCCAATTCTGTATCATTAATACTAGCTAACAGGAGGCTGGGAATGGGCTTAGTGGTAGAGTGCTTGCCTAGCATGCTTGAAGCCCTGGATTCAATTCCTCAGTACCATATAAACTGGAAAAAAAGCCAGAAGTGTCACTGTGGCTCAAGTGATAGAGTGCTAGAACAAAAGAAGCTCAGAGACAGTGTCCAGGCCCTGAGTTCAAGCCTCAAGACTGGCAAAAAATACTACCTGACAGTACTGAGTGCTACTCTATTCCAGGTATCAAGAGCTCAGTTTCATATATATTACCTAGTATTTCACAAGTCTTCTAGGACAATAATACTATCATGTCTTATATTATAATCTAGGTTTATACTATAGCTATATTCATGATGCATATGTATATATATATGGCAGTTCTAGATCATGTATATTAGTCTATAGGTAGGTAGGTAGGTAGGTAGGTAGATAGATAGATAGGTAGAGCTATACATAAAAGTCTGTAGTATATTCTGAAAGAATGGTTTCCTTCCTTCCTTCCTTCCTTTCTTCCTTCCTTCCTTCCTTCCTTCCTTCCTGCCTTCCTGCCTGCCTGCCTGCCTGCCTGCCTGCCTGCCTGCCTGCCTGCTTGCCTGCCTGCCTTCTTTCTTTCCCCTATTCCTTCCTATATGCTACAAATGTTGTCTCTCCTAGCTTAGGTCAGTCCCTCTACATGGAGTCCAGATGCCGTCGGCTCATGCCTTACATTATTTATTATCCTTTCAGTCTCAGGAATCTGCATTCTTTCTCCATCTGTTCAGTTTGACCCCTCAGCACTCTCACATCTCCTCAAGTTTCACAAAGCCCTTTATCATATTCTATCTCCTGTCTCTAAAGCTATTTTCCTATTCTATCTCTTATCTCTAAAGCTTTCACCTCATGCCTTTCCTTAAGATTCTTCTACTGTCTACTCCAATACTATTTTTTTTCCCATCACCATACCGAATAGTTCTTTTCGACACCACTAGTGATCACCAAATAGTGAATTTCAGTGGACATTTTGTTTTCACTAATCTGTTTACAAGACGTGACCTAATTGACCACACCCTTTGTTGATGCACTATGAGTCTCCCTTTCTGACCACTCTTCAGCTTCATCATCTTTTGCTCAGCCATTTAGTTTTTACATTTGAGCCTCTTCTGCTTCCACTCTATAGTCATTTTCAAACTTTGGCTTAGTATGCTCTTTTTTTTTTCAGTTGTGGGGCTTGAACTCTAGGCTTGGGCGCTATCCCTCAGCTCCTCAGCTCAAGGCTAGCGCTCTACCACTTGAACCACAGTGCAACTTAGAGTTTTCTGGTGCTTCATTGGAGATAAGAGTTTAATGGACTTTCCTGCCCAGGCTAGCTTTGAACCGCAACCCTCAGATCTCAGCCTCCTGAGTAGCTAGGATTCAGGCATGAGCCACCAGCGCCCGGCTGGTTTAGTATGCTCAAGGCTGAACTCATTATGTTCTCTGGATTCCCATCTACTAACTGCAACCTACTTGGCCCTTTCCTCAGTGGATTCTGTATCTGTAAATTATTCTTCCCTCTCCTATTTGCTTATGTTGAAAAGTTGAGCATAGGATTTCCTTCATCTACAGCAAACAAAGCTTATCACAACTTGAGTAAGTCTTTTGAAATTCCAATTTTCTCACAGTGATTATCAAAATCCTTTGAAAATGAATATCAAATCCCTTTCAAAATAATTTAGAGTTACTTATTTTTGCTGTTGGTCTAAGAGTTGAGTCAAATATTTTCTAAGGATGACTAACAAGACATTTCCTGTGGGTCAATGCACTGGACTGCAAGTCAATCTTTACATGTCTGAATACTTGTAACAGCTCTGAGCCCTTCTCATTGGTCCAGTTTATTTTCCACAAAGCAACCAGGCCAGCTGAATAATTTTAGAAACACATAATGGATTGATTCAGTCCAATGGTTAAAACCTCTCAATGGATTTCCATTGTCCTTACAATAAAATTTCAGATCCCCTAACATGCTATGAACCTTGCCATGTCACCCGGAGTCAGCCTCTTTGAGTTTCTAGAAAGAAAGATGCTCCTGTGAGCCTTTGGACACAATTTGCTTAGAACAGAATTCTCTCATTTTTTTCCCCCAACTTCTCTTCAGTTATTACATTGAAAGTGCTGTCTTTAAATACACCTTTCTGAACATCAAGTCATGATCCTGGTTAAACCTTTACTTAGTACTCCCTCCCCATTTTGCTTTGTATGTAAATGAGTATTTGTGGAAGAGGTCGTTTACCCTCTCCTTACCATGTTTTTTGGTGCTGGTACTGGGTCTTGAATTCAGGGTCTGGATGCTGTCCCTTAGCTTTATTGCTCAAGGATGGTGCTCTACCACTTGAACCACAGCTCCACATCCGGCTTTTTGGTGATCAATTGGAGATAATCTCACAGATTTTTCCTGCCCAAACCAGCTTCAAACCACGATATTCAGATCTCAGCCACTTGGGTAGCTATGAATATGGGTTTGAGCCACCGGTGCCCGGTTCCCCTCACCATTTTTAATGAGAACTCGCAGAGAAAGTTTTGGTAAATACTCTCGAATACATACTTAATTTAGGGCTATTTGAATCCATCTCAGCTCTCGTGTAGAACTACCACAGGTACATAATCTACTCCTAGAAGATGGTTTCCTGCTTCTTTACTACGACAAACTGCCGATACATAGGAAACCAATGTTTGACTACAAACACATAATATCACCAGGCCAAATTTATACACCTCTGCTTTTTCCTCTTTATGGGAGGACAACACTATACAGTTCAGACCACAGACTGGACTACCTGAGCTGGACTTCTGCTCTCCTGCACATATGTAAATAGGGATGACATTAACCACCTTGCAGGGTTGTACTAGCTCTCATTCGTTCAATAAATATTTAATGATAATTTATATGCAACGTCTTGCTTGACATGTCTAGAGGGTGGAGGTTACAATTGTGATTTGGTTGCAGAACGTTTAGGAAAATGCCTATTACGGTTTGCCCAATTATAGTGTTGTCATAACTGAGTGTAGACGTGTATATACGTCACAAACCTCAAAGTAGCGAATATGTGAGATTTGTGATTCTTCAGTACCGAAACGCGCTGACTTCCTGCAGGACCTGTATGTCGCCCAGCAGAACAGCGCGGTCGTGGACCGCCGGCTGCCTCCCGCATCTGCGCCTGCGCCGCAGGAGTCGCAGGGCTCCCGCCTCCCGTTACTGACGCGGGGCCGTCTTGCGCCTCTAAGCTCCGCCTCCGTTGCCCTAGCGGCTGTTTGTTGACTTCCGGTAGCACAGTTGTAGCCGATGCCAAAGGGGTCGTTATGGGGGTCCGGGGGGCTTCCGCGGCCTGCGTTGGAGCTAAGTCGCTACTTTAGATCCCATCGAGCCACTCCCTCGGAGTTCCAGGACCAGCCTTTTGTTTCTAGTCCGGCCCTAGGCATGGGAGAGCCCAAGATGCTGGTGCCCGGTGAGTTATGCCGGTGGTGGCGGCGGGCCGGGAGGGAGGGTCTGCGGGCGGGCGGCTAGGCCGCCAAGCTCCGCCTCTGGGCCAGCCCCGTCAGAGTAGAGGCCCAAACTCCGGCGGCCATATTGAGGCGGGAGCTTTAACCGCGCCCCAGTTAATTACCGAAAGCAGAAGAAGGGAAGGGACGGGGAACCTCGGGAAAAAGCGGAACCGATTTTTTTTTCTCCTTTTATAAATAAAGTTTTCGACGAGGTTCTCGAAGGCTGGAGCAACTTTTACCTTAGCAACGTTGATACTAACGGACGCGGGACCGGAGTGGGGGAAGGGGTGAAGTAAAGAACGGAGACAGATCGGAGAAACAATGAGAAGGGGGAATCTTCAGCGCGTTTTATTTATTTTTAGACCCTTGAGCTATACAGTTTAAAGTACTTTAGACACTGAGTCCCATTGCCGCTTGGTTACTGTGTAACGGAAATAGCTATAACAGCAAAAAGCTAAAAGTAGATACATGCCACCATTGAGCAGAAAAAGCTAAACAAGAGCTTGAGCCCCCCCCCCCCCAGTTCAAGGCCCTGAGTTCAAGCCCCACTAGCGTCACAATTAAAAACAAAAAATAGAAAGCCTATTGTGACCTACTAGTTGAGAGCATAATTATTCATTGCACTAAATATTACATTTATATGTTATATTCTAGGCCTAAACATTTGACTATTGTCGGTTTACGTTTATGAGAACTTATATTGACTACATTTTTCCTTTCTGGTACTGTGTAGTTTGTCTGTGATTGTCCCCTTTTGAGAATTCTCCAAAAGGTGGATCTGGCCTCCGGTTTCACATGGTATGGTGTGTATGTGAGAAAGACAGTAGAGTAGAAAGAGGAAAAAGATTAAATGGTTATTTATTAGAAATTGATAGAAGGAAGTTGATCTCTTCAAAATAGTGTTGGACCAAAACATTTTGTGAATTTTACTCAGATCAATTGATCACTTAAGAATTGAAATAAATTCAACATTTTTGTGATGGTGTGAATAATTTGTTTCTATCCTGCCCCAAGATTTATGGGTAGTCATTTGGGATTATCAGTTGAGAAATAACCATTTGGGGTAATGTTCTTTCTTTTGCATAAGAACAAGGAGTTAAAAAAAAAAAGAGCAAGGAGTTTTTCCTTAGAAAAACTAGACCAAAGATAATCCAAATGAATTTATGCATATATTGCCCCCAAATGTCCTGTGGTTAAAAACAACAATGACAACCCCCCCCCCCCAAAAAAAAAACACACCCAAAACTCCATTCTGTATTTATTCTGAGTGTGAAAAAAACTCCTGTCAGGGGCTGGACCATGGATATTAACCAGTGGGAGATACTAATTGTACCAGCCTATTTTTTTTTTTTTTGGGTCCGGTCATGGGGCCTGAACTCTGGGCCTGGGTGCTGTCCCTCAGCTCTTCAGCTCAAGGCTAGCGCTCTACCACTTGAGCCAAAGCGCCACTTCTGGCTTTTTTTCTTTTTTGCTTATGTGGTGCTGAGGAATGGAACTCAAGGCCTCAGGCATGCAAGGCAAGCTTTCTACCACTGAGCCGCCTCCCCAGCCCTGTACCAGCCTATTGAACAAAAGTTCATCTACTGGCAGCAAACTATTACTACAGGTGATACTTTGTGAAGTTTCATTGCATACTTCCTATCAGTAAATAATACCTGTTCAATTTAGTGGATTCCATAGGTCAAATTAGAATGAAATCTGAAGAGGACGACTAAATGAAGGTCAAAGAATGACTTAAGGGCTGGGAAGTTGGCTCAGTGGCAGAGCGCTTGCCTTGCATGCATGAGGCCCTGGGTTCGATTCCTCAGCACCACATAAGCAAAAAGAAAAAAAAAAGCCGGAAGTGGCGCTGTGGCTCAAGTGGTAGAGTGCTAGCCTCGAGCTGAAGAGCTGAGGGACAGCACCTAGGCCCAGAGTTCAGGCCCCCCGACTGCCCCCCCCCCAAAAAAAACCTAGAATGACTTAAAACCAGGCCCAAGTAGACTCAAAGCTATTACAATTCAAGGACTTTGTATGGACATATTACTGAAAATGTATTTTAATAAAAGGCAGCACAGTAAAATTTGTGTAATAGAAACTGTTTTGTACTTGCAGATTCGGGTGCTCTGTTTACATTTGGAAAAAGTAAATTTGCTGAAAATATTCCCAGCAAATTCTGGTTTAAGAATGACGTTCCTGTATGTCTTTCATGTGGAGATGAACATACTGCTATTGTTACAGGTATTATAGTCCTAAATTAAGATAATACTTAGAAGGTCCTAAATATTACATATGCGCTGTTTAAACATATTGAAGATACATAGTGGTTTTCCTTTGTCAGAGAAGAATTCTTTTTTTTTTTTTTTATTGTGAAAATACTGTACAGAGGGGTTACAATTACATGGGCAAGATAGTGAGTACATTTCTTATCAAGCATTGTAGCCTCCTCCTTTGTTTCCCCTTCCCATCCCTTCTCATCCTCCCTCCCCCCCACCCCCCCCCCCCCTCCTAATCCTTCCCCCTGTCAGAGAAGAATTCTTCACAAATCAAGTCATTTAGTCTTTCCAGCTTTGTTACCTTTGTGATTTTTTTCTTTTGTCAGTTCAGTCATGGGGCTCAAACTCTGGGCCTGGTGCTGTCCCTGCACTCTTCAGCTCAAGGCAAGCCCTCTACTGCTTGAGTCATAGTCCTACTTCTGGTTTTCTAGTGGTTTATTGGAGAAAAGAGTCTCATGGACTTTTCTGCCCTAGCTGGCTTTGAACCATGTTCCTCCGATCTCAGCCTCCTGAGTAGCTAGGATTACAGGCATGAGCCACTGACGCCCGGCTGTGATTTTCTACACATAACAAATTTCTTGTAATAAATCTATTTCACTATAAATACAAAATGTTACTGTATAGTCTTAGAAAAATTACACATAATTACACATCAGCAAGGTAAAAGCAGTATTTTAAAATGTCTTTTTGCTGAGCACTGGTGGCTCACGCTGGTAAAATTAGCTACTTAGGAGATTCTTATCTCCGATTAACCACACAAACCTAGAACTGGAGCTGTGGCTCAAAGTGGTAGAGCACTAGCCTTGAATAAAAAGAGCAAAAAGAGCTTAGGGACAGCAGCTAGGCCCTTGAGTTCAAGCCTCACAACTGACCAAAAAAAAAAAAAAATATATATATCTATATAATATATATATAAAATATATATATAGATATGTCTTTTTGTTGTCTTTTAATTGCTTTATCCCATTATTTATATGAAGAATGCTTCAATCTGTTATTTTTTTTCTCTTTTCCTACTAGGAAATAATAAACTTTACATGTTTGGCAGTAACAACTGGGGACAGTTAGGATTAGGATCACAGTCGACTATGAACAAGCCAACATGTGTCAAAGGTTTGGGGTCATCATTTTATATATACTGATTGTGTACTTTTTTTATTTAGGTGTTTATTTTGTAATAATTGAATATTGTTAACATTTAACTTTATTCTGTATGTGAAATTCAACTACTTCTATGTTAGAATCTAAAAAATGACATTGATTTTAAACTCAGAGACCACAAAGGAAGCATGATCCTACAGTACTACAATTGAACATCCAGGGCTTTTTTTGTGGTTTACTATGTATATGTGTATGTTTATACATACATCATAAATATCTACATGAGACATAATTTTTTTCACTGTCTCTTTTATATCACAGTTATATGTCAGCGTTGGTTTTATAAAATGCAAATTTATTTTCCAGTGCATTAAAACATTGACTTTCTGTCAGATAGACTTGATTTTAAATCTCATTTCCGAGACTAGGGCTATAGTTCAGTTGTAGTCTGTATGCTTAGCATGAGCAGGGTCCTAGTTCTATCCCCAGCACCACAATAAGTAAGGAAATCTTAATTCTACCACTTAGTTACTATTTGGCCTAGATAATTTATTTTCATATTCATAAAATACTTTATTATATTCTTGTATATTTAGCTCTTAAACCTGAAAAAGTGAAACTTGCTGCCTGTGGAAGGAATCACACATTGGTTTCAACAGGTATAGTATTCAATCCTTATGACTTCCTGCCCAGCTTTTATTAATATAATATTTATTATATATCATTATGTATTTTACATATTTTATGTACCTATATACTATATTACTTAATCTATATTTATGTACTTACATATTTATGTACTTTATATATATATAAATTGTATATATAATAGATTTTTAAGCATCTGTTTATATTTTAATAATATATGTTATATTTGATAATATATGATATATGGCATGACACATTATATAGAATATACTATGTATTAATATGTAATAGTAAAGATATAATATACATATTGTGTATTAATTATATGTACATTATATATATATTAAGGCATATTATGTATATATATATTTTTTTGTCCATTGTGGGGCTTGATCTCAGAGCGTCGACACTGTCCCTGAGCTTTTTTTAAATATATATTTTTATTGTAAAGATACTGTACAGAGGGGTTACAGTTACATGAGTAAGGTAATGAGTACATTTCCTATCAAGCTTTGTTACCCCCTCCTTTGTTTTCCCCCTACCATCCCTTCTCTCCCCACTTCCCCACCTCTTCCCTCTTCCCTTCCCCCCCAAGTTGTAAACTTCATTTTCAACATATCCTTGAGCTTTTTTGTTAAAGGCTAGTGCTCTGTCACTTTAAGCCACAGTGCTACTTCTGTTTTTCTGGTGGTTAATTGGAGGTAAGAATCTCATGGACTTTACTGCCAGGGCTGGCTTCTAACTGTGAACCTCAGATCTCAGCCTCCTGAGTAGCTAGGATTATAGATGTGAGCCATTGGCACCTGGCACATATTATATTCTTAAATTACTATATATTGTATACTAATTATATACACACTATATTATATTGTGAGAACTGAGGTCTTTCTTTGGTAATAAAAGGCTTTTGTAAAATTACTGTTAAGAGCTATCTTGTCATTAAAATGTGTTTATTATAGCCAGACACTGATGTCTCATGCCTCTAATCCTAGCTACTCAAGAGGCTGAGATCTGAGAATCACAGTTCAGAGCCATCCTGGGCAGAAAAGTCTGTAAGACTCTTACCTCTAATAAATTTCAAAAAATGTCAGAAGTAGACCTTTGGCTCAAGTGATAGAGTGATAGCCTTAAGCAAAAGAAGCTCAGGGACAGTGCTGAGGCCATGTGTTTAAGCCCTAGGACCAGCAAAAGAATGTGTGTAGTACAGTTACTTGCCTTTATAAATCTATACATAAGCAAAAAGAAAAAAGCCGGAAGTGGCTCTGTGGCTCAAGTGTTAGAGCACTAGCCTTGAGCTGAAGAGCTGAGGGACAGTGCCCAGGCCCAGAGTTCAGGCCCCACGACCAGACCCCCCTCCCCCCCCCCAAAATAAATCTATACATAAATATTAAGTGGCTGAAGAAAAAGATTTTCTTGGATCATATCAAGAAATAGCATGTCTGCTTGGGGGCATATCTCAAGAGCTGATTACTCCTTTCTGTTTTTATTTAGTGGTAGTAGGAAGAAGCCCTTATAAGGACTCAGCCTGTGAGTCAGCTCACATCTGGTCAAAATCTAAACAGATTTTTTTTTCTTTTGTGTGTGTGTGTGTCAGTGTGTGTGTAAGATGACAAAAACAAAAGACATTACCAGTCCTTCCTATATCTTCCTCACTCCCAGCTGCTGTTGTCTTAAAAATGTTATCTCTGGCCCAGCTCTTCTCTACCTCTCTACATTAGTTCATATTTGCCTTCAGTGTTAATAAAGGAAATAATGTAGTATGTGTTCACCTATCTCATGAACAGTATAGCTGTAGTATGTTAATGTTTCTTTTCCATGTATAGAAAAAGGCAGCGTGTTTGCTACTGGAGGAAATAGTGAAGGGCAATTGGGACTTGGTGATACTGAAGAAAGAAACACTTTTCATCAAATTAGCTTTTTTACCACCCAGCATCAAATTAAGCAGCTCTCTGCTGGATCTAATACTTCAGCTGCACTAACAGGTGAATGAGACTTGTTTCTATTTCCATCTGGGCCATATCTTTTCCTCTTGAAATATACCAATTCAGTAAACTCAATATAGTATCACAGTTAAGTATTTGCCAGTTGACTCCCTTCCAGAAGACATTTAGAGTATAACTGATCTCTCTCTATATATTTTGAATATGAATGTGATTATGTACTTAGAAGATGATTGTTAAATTTTAACTTCTCTTGTCCATCTACTTTGAATATTCTTAAGTATTACTTTTTATTAGCTTATTAGTGCATATTCTGAAAATTAAACTTGCAACTTCAACTGAAATTGTTACTAGAAATCTGTTGGGGTATATGTTGTTACAATATGGGATGTAAGCCAGGTGCTGGTGATTCGTTACTCATGGCTTGTAATCCTAGCTACTCAAGAGGCTGAGATTGGAGGAACATAGTTTGAAGCCAGCCCAGGAGGGAATGTCCTTGAGACTCTTATCTTTAATTTATCACCAAAAAAGCTGGAAGTGGTGTTATAGCTCAAAGGGTAGAGTGTTAGCCTTGAATTGAGCAAAGGAGTTTAGGGACAGCACTCAGGCCCAGAGTTCCAGGCTCAGGACACACACATAAAGCACAATTTAAAAAAAAAAAGAAAAACATCTATCCTACTTTAATTTTTTTGTATGTCAAAACCCCTGTCAGAAAGGACATAAGTTATGGTTGGAGTATGATCCAATGGTATTGTGCCAGTCTAGTAAGCATAGCCCTGAGTTCAAACCTTGAAAAACAAATAAGGACAGACATATGTTAACATGTTTTTGAGATGTTTATGAGTGGCACTGGTGGTTCATGCCTATGATCCTAGCTACTCAGGAGGCTGAGATGTTACAATTCCAGTTTGAAGCCAATCCGGGCAAGAAAGTCTATGAGACTACTATCTCCAGCTAACCACCAGAAAAACTGGAAGTAGAGCTGTGGCTCAAAGTGGTAAAGCACTAGCCTTGAACATAAAAGCTCAGAGACCTTGCCCTGGCCCTGAGTTCAAGTCCCACTATGGACAAAAAAATAAAAGTAAAAATAAGAATAATATAAACTAAAAAATAAGTTGAAGTCAGAAGAGAAAAAAATGATCTGTTGGAACTATAACTACCTTTAAAGCCCCACTACTTTTTAAAACCTGTTCTCCCCATTTTTTCTTTGTAGAGGATGGAAAACTTTTCATGTGGGGTGACAATTCAGAAGGACAACTTGGCTTAAAAAATATAAGTAATGTGTGTGTTCCTCATCAAGTGACTGTTGGGAAACCAATTATCTGGATCTCTTGTGGATATTACCATTCAGCCTTTGTAACAAGTAAGACAGAATGATATAATGAATGCACATATCATCTCTCCTTTCTAAGTTATTACTAAATGAGTAATGAAATAATGCAGGGCTGGGAATGTTGCTTAGTGTTACAGTGCTTACCTAGCATGCATGAAGCCCTGGATTTGATTCCACAGTACCACATAAAGAGAAAAATACAGAAGTGGCGCTGTGGCTCAAGTGGTAGAGTGCTAGTCTTGAGCAAAAGAAGTTAAGGGACAGAGCCCAGGCCCTGAGTTTAAGCTCCAGGACTGGCAAAAAAGAAATAATGCCTTGGGCTGGGAAGGTGGCTCAGTGGTAGAGCGCTTGCCTTGCATGCATGAGGCCCTGGGTTTGATTCCCCAGCACCACATAAGCAAAAAGGAAAAAAGCCAGAAGTGGTGCTGTGGCTCAAGTGGTAGAGGACTAGCCTTGAGCAGAAGAGCTGAGGGACAGTGCCCAGGCCCAGAGTTCAGGCCCACGACCGGACCCCCAAAAAAAAAAAAAAAAAGAAAAAGAAATAATGTCTTGGTCCATGAAATGAAATGATTTGGATATGTTTTAGGTCACACTATTTTCCCATTTCTATAATGAGTATTTTATAATTTCAAATTATCTGACATGTTGGCATTTTAAGTGACAGCTATATTTTCAATTTTTAAACCCTTTTGATATTAAAAACAAGATCAATGGGCCACTTTCTTCCAGACCCTCTTACTTCTATACTTTGACCTACCTACTCCTGATTATTTTTTTTATTGTTTCAAATAAGTGGGTCATAGGATTTCCTTGTGGGGAGTCAGAATGAAAATTAGATGGACAAGAAGAGTGCAATATGAAAAAGAGTCCTTTTGATAGGGCTTTTCTCAGTATCTCCAGTTTTTCTCTTTCTTAGACCCACTAGCAATCTTTTATGCCTGAAAGTATTGAAAGTATTTGACTCTATTATTGTCTTCATCTGTACCAGTAATAGAAATACAATCATAGCTTTTCCATGGGATTGATGGTTTTTCTAACAATAAAAACACCTTGTTAATGTAATTTTATGGACTTCCTTAGGCATCTCTCTATATCTTTATTTTATATACTTACTCTTTATTCTGTGGATCACAATTCAGGTTTAGGACAGTGCTAATTGACTGGTTCTAGTAGTCAATTGGTAGTCAATTAGACCTGTCTTTGTTGATATTGTTTACTACTGTATCCCTGATGATAATTATCTAGTGATGGAGCAAGTTAATTTTACTAGTAAACTCTGCTTTAGCTGTTAGGGATACAAGTAGGATTGTTTATCTTAACTTACAACAATTACATTCCACTCTTGTTTTTGTCACTGTCTTAACATTGTTGAGCATGAAAATATATACTAAAAGCCAGTATTTTGTTCATGTCTATGTCAACACTCATCACTCTACTCTGCTTTCAATAGCGGATGGTGAACTTTACACATTTGGGGAACCTGAGCATGGGAAATTAGGCCTTCCCAGTAAGCTGCTGGCCAACCACAGAACACCCCAGCTGGTGACTGGAATTGCCGAAAAGGTGTTACAAGTAGCCTGTGGTGGAGGGCACACTATTGTTCTCACAGGTATGTGTGGAACATACTGTTATATAGCATACTGTTATGTTCTCTGCTGTCTGTGATCGCTAATGACATTAAAAAAAATCTTTTTATTGTTATAACAACACTACAATGAGGCATAACTTCCAAACAGATTTTGAATTATATAGTATAATATTGTTGTATGTAGGCACGGTGCTGTACAACAGATCTCTGAAATTTTGTGTCCATTGTACATCTCTTATGCCCTCAAACCTCATGTCCCAGCTCCAGATAATCACCATTCTATTCTCAGTGTTTGTGAGTATGACCCTTTCAGATCATTCATGGCAGCTGGCCTAGCATGTCTTTCCATTAAGATTCTCACTTTTTATTCCTGTGGTTAGTGTATAGTTCTGTCCTATGCAAGGATTTCTTTTTCTCTCTCTCTTTTTTTTTTTTGTGGGTCATGGGGCTTGAACTCAGGGCTGTCCCTGAGCTCTTCAGTTCAAGGCTAGCACTCTCCCACTTGAGCCACAGTGCCACTTCCAGTTTCTGATGGTTTATTGGAGATGAGAGTCTCACAGACTTTCCTGCCTGGGCTGGCTTTGAACCACGATCCTCAGATCTCAGCCTCCTGAGTAGCTAGGATTACAAGCATGAGCCACTGGTGCCTGGCAAGTATTTCTTTCTTCTTTCTTTTTTTGTCTATCATGGGGCTTGAACTCTGGGCCTGGGCACTGTTCCTGAGCTCTTCAGCTCAAGGTGAGCACTCTACCACTTGAGCCACAATACCACTTCCTGGCAAGAATTTCTTAGGTAAGAAAAATAGAATCTTCTTTAATTTTATTTCTACTAGAGCAACTGACATTTTTATGACCTTGCTCCCTTTAAATGGCAGAAATCCCTGGCTCATTTTAAAAGATGATCCCTTTATGCATTTTACATTACATATTTATCTAAAATTGACATTATTTAAATTAAATTTTTTAGAGAAGCTATCTCTTCATGCTATTTTTTAATGTTAATTCTTTGAAATATTTATAATATACAGCTTGAGAATTTCTTTGTGATTTTACATTTGTTACAATAGTTTATTAAAAAAATAAGAAGTGGGGCTGGGAAGGTGGCTCAGTGGTAGAGCGCTTGCCTTGCATGCCTGAGGCCCTGGGTTCGATTCCTCAGCACCACATAAGCAAAAAGAAAAAAAAGCCAGAAGTGGCACTGTGGCTCAAGTGGTAGAGCGCTAGCCTAGAGCTGAAGAGCTGAGGGATAGCGCCCAGGACCAGAGTTCAGGCCTCACGACTGGACCCCCCCCCAAGAAAAAAATAGGAAAGTTTAAAGTTACAGATAATAAAAAGTTACAATCTTACTGTTAACATCACTTTGGGCTTCTGAATTTTATTTATTTATTTATTTTTGGTCCGGTCGTGGGGCCTGAACTCTGGGCCTGGGTGCTGTCCCTCAGCTCTTCAGCTCAAGGCTAGCGCTCTGCCACTTGAGCCACAGCGCCACTTCCGGCTTTTTTCTTTCTGCTTATGTGGTGCTGAGGAATCGAACCCAGGGCCTCGGGCATGCAAGGCAAGCGCTCTACCACTGAGCCACCTTCCCAGCCCCATGGGCTTCTGAATTTTGTACTTCATATAACATGTAATTTCTTTGCATGTGGTACTGGAGATTGAATCTATCGCAGGTGCTCTATCACTGAGCTATACCCCTAACCCAGAAACTATGTCTTATGTAATAGATTATTAACTCCAACTAAAAGCAATTTGTTTTTTGTAGAAAATGCTATTTATTGTTTTACTTCTGACAGTGAAAGGAATTAGTTTATAATGAAAAAAGTTTACATATTTTATGTCCTGTTGTTTGCTTATAATAAAACCTTTTATGGCTGTGTATAAAAGATAAAATTAGGGGGCACCAGTGGGTCATGCCTGTAATCCTAGCTACTCAGAAGGCAGAGATCTAAGGATCACAGTACCAAGCCAGTCTTGTAAGAAAAGTCTGCTGTGGGGCTTGAACTCTGGGTCTGGGTGCTGGCCCTCAGCTCTTCTTCTCAAGGTGAGCACTCTATGGGCTGGGAAGGTGGCTCAGTGGTAGAGTGCTTGCCTTGCATTCCTGAGGCCCTGGGTTCGATTCCTCAGCACCACATAAGCAAAAAGAAAAAAGCCGGAAGTGGCGCTGTGGCTCAAGTGGTAGAGTGCTAGCCTTGAGCTAAAGAGCTGAGGGACAGCGCCCAGGCCCAGAGTTCAGGCCCCACGACCGGACCCCCCCCCAAAAAAAAAAATCAAGGTGAGCACTCTACTGTTTGAGCCACAATGCCACTTCCGGTTTTCTGAGTGTTTTATTGGGGATAAGCGTCTCTTAAACATTCTTGCCCATTCTTGCCCAGGCTGGTTTTGAACTATGATCCTGAGATCTCAGCCTCCTGAGTAGCTAGGATTACAGGTGTGAGCTACCTACCCCCAGCTAAGGAAGAAAAGTCTTATCTCTAAGAAAACTACTCAGAAAAAGCCTGAAGTGGTATTTTGGTTCAAGTGGTAGAGCACTACTAGCCTTGAGTACAAAGAAGCTCAGGGATAGTACATAGGCCCTAAGTTCAAGCCCCAGGACTGGCAAAAAAAAAAAAAAAGAAAAAGATAAAATTAGACTCATGATTTTTACAACTGCATGTCTCTTCAATTTTCTCTTCAGCATTGAAACATTTACACATCAGTATTAATATTCTATTTTTTTTGTCAGTCATGGGGCTTGAACTCTGGGCCTGGGCACTGTCCCTGAGCTCTTCAGCTCAAGGTGAGTGCTCTACCACTTGAGCCACAGAGCCACTTCTGGTTTTATGGTGGTTTATCAGAGATAAGAGCCTCATGGAGGGCTGGGAAGGTGGCTCAGTGGTAGAGTGCTTGCCTTGCATGCCTGAGGCCCTGGGTTCGATTCCTCAGCACCACATAACAAAAAAGCCGGAAGTGGCACTGTGGCTCAAGTGGTAGAGCGCTAGCCTTGAGCTGAAGAGCTGAGGTACAGCACCCAGGCCCTGCGTTCAGGCCCCACGACCGGCCCCCCCCCAAAAAAAAAAAAAAAACAAAAGAGTCTCATGGACTTTTGCGCCTGGACTAGCTTTGAATCATGATCCTCAGATCTCAGCCAGGATTACAGGTGTGAGCCACTAGCACCTGGCTAGTATTAATATTCTTATGCGGATATTTCCTTTGAAAGGCAGTTAACCTTCATTATGAAAGTGTGTATATCGCTTTTTAAAAATTATATCAGAGTAATAGTGACTGCCTCTGTGCAACCCTTTACTTGATTTTTGGCTTTTTCCTTTTAGAGAAAACTGTATATACCTTTGGACTGGGACAATTTGGTCAACTAGGCCTAGGCACTGCTCTTTTTGAAACTCCAGAACCCAAAGTTGTTGAACATATTAAGGATCAGAAAATAACTTTTGTTTCCTGTGGAGAAAATCACACAGCTGTGATGACAGGTATGTATTAAATCATCTATTTTACATTTACAGATCTGAGTTTATATTATCACAATAAAAGAATACATGGAACAAACATACTTAAAGGAATTAAGGATTGTGAAAATGGAATTATTTGATTACAGTTCCACAGTATAAAGTTTTGAGTGCCAAGCACTGATGGCTCTCACCTGTAATCCTACTTACTCAGGAGGCTAAGATCTGAGGATTACAGTTCGAGGCCAATGCGGGCAGAAAAGTCAATGAGACACTTATCTCTAATAAATTACTCAGAAAAAGTCAGCTGTGGTGCTGTGGCTCAAGAGGTAGAGTGTTAGCCTTAATCACAAAGAGGCTTAAGGACAGCACCCAGGCCCTTAGTTCAAGCCCCTGGACTGGCAAAAACAAGTTATGAACTACTTTTTCTTATATTAATTCAGTTTGAATGTGTGTTTAGCACTCTTGAGGCCATGGGTTCAATCCTCAGAAGGATTTAAAAAAAAGATTCAAAGATTTAGAACCTCAAAATAAGTCATTATGGTATACTTTGGAAGAAACGTGGAATTGTTTTTGAAATTGTATGTTTGAAAGTTCTTTTTTTTTTTTTTTTCGGTCATGGGGCTTGAACTCTGGGCCTGGGCGCTGTCCCTCAGCTCTTCAGCTCAAGGCGAGCACTCTACTGCTTGAGCCAGAGCGCCACTTCCTGTTTTCTAGTGGTTTATTCGAGATAAGAGTCTCATGGACTGTCCTTGCCCGGGCTGGCTTTGAACTGTGATCCTCATATCTCAGCCTCCTAAGTAGCTAGGATTACAGGCATGAGCCACCGGTGCCTGGCTTGAAAGTTCTTAACTCTTTCAAGCCATATGAAGGCATCCCACACAACAGAATTTTTCCTATTCAATTTGAAAGGGGCTATAGTCAGGCTGAGGAAATTATTATTATTATTTTTTATTTATTTTAGTTTTTTTGGGTCCGGGGGCCTGAACTCTGGACCTGGGTGCTGTCCCTCAGCTCTTCAGCTCAAGGGTAGCGCTCTACCACTTGAGCCACAGTGCCACTTCTGGCTTTTTTCTTTTTGCTTATGTGGTGCTGAAGAATCGAACCCAGGGCCTCATGCATGCAAGGCAAGCACTCTACCACTGAGCCACCTTCCCAGTCCCCATGGGCTGAGGAAATTATTGTGATGCTTTTACAACACCAGATGTTGGAGTTTTTCTTTTTTTCTTTTGTATGACTTCTTTTGTTTCTTTCCACAGTGATACAGGGTGTATCAAAGACCACTATCTGAATATATCTCCTACTCTGGCTTCCTTTTTTTTTTTTTCCAATCATGGGGCTTGAACTCTGGGCCTGGGCACTGTCTCTCAGCTCTTCAGCTCAAGGCTAGCTCTCTACTGCTTGAGCCACAGCAACACTTCCAGTTTTCTGGTGGTTAATTGGAGATAAAAGTTTCTTGGGTTTTCTTGCCTGGGCAGTTTTGGACCATGATCCTCAGATGTCATCCTCCTGAGTAGGATTACAGGCTTGAGCCACCGATGCCCTGGCTGCTTCCTTATTTATTTATTTTTGGGTTTGGTCGTGGGGCCTGAACTCTGGGCTTGGGCGCTGTCCCTCAGCTCTTTAGCTCAAGGCTAGCACTCTACCACTTGAGCCACAGCGCCACTTCCAGCTTTTTTCTTTTTTCTTTTGGGGTGCTGAGGAATCGAACCCAGGGCCTCATGCATGCAAGGCAAGTGCTCTACCACTGAGCCACCTTCCCAGCCCCCCTTATTTTTTTAAAAAGGGTTTACATTATTGTTATTGTAAAGGTGGTGTACAGAGGGGTTACAGTTATATGAGTCAGATAAAGAGTACATTTCTTTTTGAGCATTACCCCTTCCCTCAATGTCTTCCCTTTTTTCCCTTCCCATCCTACCCATAAGTTGTAAAGCTGATTTTCAACATAGTGTTTAGTGAGTATCACTGCTGCATTTGTTCACGCTTTGTCCCACCATTTCTGTGGCCCCCACCACTTACCCTCCCGAAGACAGATAAACGGACAGTCAGGAAAAAAGGAAATGAAAACAAAAACAGAAACAAAGATGAAAAAAACCTTTTGTTTCATTTCCTGGAGTTCAGTTTTTTTGTTTTTTTGTTTTTTTTTTGGTTGTGGGGCTTGAACTCTGGGCCTGGGTGCTATCCCTAAGCCCTTCAGCGCAAGGTGAGCGCTCTACCATTGGAGCAACAGTGCCACTTCCCGTTTTCTCGTGGTTAATTGGAGATAAGGACTTTCCTGCTTAGTATGGCTTTGAACCGTGATCCTCAGATCTCAGCCTCCTGAGTAGCTAAGATTACAGGCATGAGGCACCAGTGCCCAGCTTTAAAAGAAATATATTCTTTATTTTTTTTTCAGTCCTGGGGCTTGAACTCAGGGCCTGAGCACTGACCCTGAGCTTTTGCTCAAAGCTAGCGCTCTACCACTTGAGCCATAGCCCCACTCCTGGCTTTTTCTGTGTATGTGCTACTGGGGAATTGAACCCAGGGCTTCATACATGCTAGGCAAGCCCTCCCACTAAGCCACATTCCCAGCCTGGAGTTCAGTTTCAGTAAATACTATACACATAGCTATTGCCAGCCTTAAAGAAACATAGGTTGCATGGTAAATAAATGCTTTTGTAACAAAAGAGGTTGTAGTTTCACTATTTACTTCATTTCTAAAAATGAAGTAAAAAGCATCAATAAGTCAGGAACATCTAGTATATTAAAATAACCCAAGTTCTTCTATATCCTTTTTCCTCCTGTTTTCAAAAAAGGCTCCTTCTAACATGGAGCTCATCTAACGATAGCTGGTTAAAGTAGGAATAGCAAATTCAACCTATTACCAAGCAGCTTTTCTCCATAGAACCCTTCAGGAAGGATGCTGTCCCTTATCATTTATCAATTGTGTTAGCATAGCATATAATAATAGTACTATGCAGAATATAAAGCATATAAAGAAGTGTTCCCTCCTTATCTCACAGGAATTATATATATATATATATGTATGTATATATGTATATACATACATATATATATATATATATAAAATATATTTATCTTTACTGGAAAATCCTAATCTATTTCTCCATCTTTTTTTTTTTTTTGGGTCCCGTCGTGGGGCCTGAACTCTGGGCCTGGGCGCTGTCCCTCAGCTCTTCAGCTCAAGGCTAGTGCTCTCCCCCTTGAGCCACAGTGCTACTTCCGGCTTTTTTCTTTTAGCTTATGTGGTGCTGAGGAATCGAACCCAGGGCCTCATGCATGCAAGGCAAGCACTCTACCACTGAGCCACCTTCCCAGCCCCTGTTTCTCCATCTTGATTGTCATTTTTAGTCAACTCTAAATTGCTATTGATGGCAAATACAAGCTATTTTTTATGGATCATCTGATATACAATTACACTTTAAGATTTTTCAGTTGTGGGGCTTGAACTCAGGAACTGGGCACTGTCCAAGAACTTTTGTGGGCAAGAATAGCCATCTACCACTTTGAGCCACAGCTTTGCTTCCACTTTTCTGTCAAGACTTTCCTGCTTAAGATGGCTTTGAACCACAATCCTCAGATCTCAGCTTCCTGAGAGTTGGGATTACAGGCATGAGCCACCAGAACTCAGCTTTAGTTAAGGTGTTTGTTTTTTTTTTTGGTCGGTCATGGAGCCTGAACTCTGGGCTTGGGCACTGTCCCTCAGCTCTTCAGCTCAATGCTAGTGCTCTACCACTTGAGCCACAGCACCACTTCTGGCTTTTTCTGCTAATGTGGTGCTGAGGAATCGAACCCAGGACCTCATACAAACAAGGCAAGCACTCTACCACTGAGCCACTTCCCAGCACTTAAAGCACAAAAAAATTGCCTTTTTGCCTTTTCATCTTGTCTAGGGGGACAAGTGTTAAAGATGCTTTTTTTTCCTCTAGGGCTGTTGAGAAGTGTGTAACAATTTTCCTGAAAATTCTTGCCAGCTTTCTATTGTAGCTGGCTTTTTTTTTTTTTTTTTGTCAGTTGTGGGTCTTGAACTCTGGGCCTGAGCACTGTCCTTCAGCTCTTCAGCTGAGGTGAGCACTCTACCACTTGAGCCACAGCACCACTTTCTGGTTTTCTGGTGGTTAATTGGAGATAAAAGCCCAGTTTGGCTTTGAACCATGATCCTTAGATCTCAGACTCCTGAGTAGCTAGGATTACAGGCATGAGCCACCAGCACCTGGCTAGTTATCACTTCTTTTACATGGAATCTATTCCCCTACTGCTCTGGTCCTGTAGGTTGAACTCTGGGTCTGGATGCTCTCCCTGAACTTTTGTACTCAAGGCTAGCAATCTCCTGCTTTAGCCACAGACCCACTTCTAGCTTTGGTTGTTAATTGAAGAGTCTCAGACTTTACTGCTCAGGCTGTCTTCAAACTGCGATCCTCAGATCTCAGCCTCCTGAGTAGCTAGAATTACAGGTGTGAGCCACCAGGGCCTGGCTGTTTTTTAGAAATCATTTTTTTTAACTGGTCACCTTACTGAATTGTTATTTCTAATCAACTTTTTCAGTCCTAGGAGTCTGTTAAATAATTTTTGCTTCCTAAACTAGAAGTCCCCAAATAGGATTCAGTTATTTCCTAGTATAAAAGCCTCTTAGTGCCCTTAAGATAGATTTTAAAAATTTGTAATCTGAACTAATTGAATCCTTCCTGGTATAATTATGTTACTCATGCATGCAAGGCAAGCGCTCTACCACTGAGCCACCTTCCCAGCCCCCTGTTACTCTTTTTTTGTTGTTGCTGGACGTGGGGCTTGGACTCTGGGCCTGGGTTGGGTGCTGTCCCTCAGCTCTTCAGCTCAAGGCTAGTTCTCTACCACTGGAGCCACAGCGCTACTTCCGGTTTTCTGGTGGTTAATTGGAGTTAAGAGCCTCACAGACTTTCTTGCCTGAGCTGGCTTTGAACCACTATCCTCAGATCTTGGCCTCCTCAGTAGCTAGGATTACAGGCATGAGCCACTGGCAACTGCTTATATTACTCTTCTTAAGATTCTTACTACCCCCTTTCTTGTGCCCTGGGCTCATTGGTTGCATTTTCACTTCTTTTCTGATTCATAATTTCTCTTGATTCAGTGCCTAAAGGATCTACCTAGAAGATTCCTCATTCTATTCTTACAGTTAAACTCTAATTATCCTTTAACCTTCAATCAAAAGTCTCTCTTAATCACCAGACTCTTTTCTGTACCCATGACTTCTGCTTCAAGCCACTTAAGGCACTTAAGATGTAGAGATGAAAGAGGAGTACGTAACAGATGAGGAAAAGTTTAGAATAGGTGCTATTGCAGCACACAAAATGGTTTATTAGAGAGAGGTAGCAACACTATTCATCATGAGCCTTACTGTAAATGGGACCAAGATATTGGCATGGAGACTAGTCAGTATGGTTATTGACTCATAACATTTCCTTAGGCCGAAATTTATGGAATGAATTCAAGAACTGAATGATTAAAAGGGACATTTATAGTTGGGCACTGGTGGCTCACACCTGTAATCCTAGATACTCAGGAGGCTGAGATCTGAGGATCTCCATTCAAAGCCAGGGACTTCTGTGAGATTCTTATCTCCAATTAACTACCAGAAAACCGGAAGTGGCACTGTGGCTCAAGTGGAAGAGCACTAGCCTTGAGCTGAAGAGCTCAGCGACAGCCCCCAGGCCTTAAGTTCAAGACCCAGGACCAAAAGAAAAAAATGAGATATTTATATTTAAGTAAATCAGTGGTTTTCCACTTTAGCCAAATTTATTCTTCCAGAAGGCACATAGAATCTATAGATATTTTTTATTGTCACAGCTGCAGAGAGGCATTGTTCTACTGGCATATAAGTGGATAGAGGCCAAAGATGCTGTTAAATCCCCTACAATGTACAGAACAGACCCACACAATCCAAATGTTGATAGTGCCAGTGTTAAGAAACTTTGATTTATCAATGATCTGAGGAGAAAAGAAAACATAGTATTGAAATAGAGGTCAGAATACAATAATCTCTTTTTCCTTAAGAAATGTGTATCTCAGATAGATGATGTATATCTGTCATCTATATAGATACATCATCTATCTGTATAGATCAATCTACAAGATTCAGCACTGTACTGTGCTGCTGTTCCACAAATCTCTTCTTCTTTTTTTTTTTTTCCGTGGGGCCTGAACTCTGGGCCTGGGCGCTGTCCTTCAGCTCTTCAGCTCAAGGCTAGCGCTCTACCTCTTGAGCCACAGCGCCACTTCCGGCTTTTTTTTTTTCTTTGCTTATGTGGTGCTGAGGAATCGAACCCAGGGCCTCAGGTATGCAAGGCAAGCGCTCTGCCACTGAGCCACCTTCCCAGCCCCCACAAATCTCTTCTATTACAAGAACTCACCTTCACAAACCACCAAGGTTTAGTTGTTTATGCTCAGTTTTCTTTTTTTCTTTTATTTGTCGGTCGTGGGGCTTGAACTCTGGGCTTGGGCACTGTCCTTGTGCTCTTTAGCTCAAGGCGAGCGCTCTACCACTTGAGCCACAGCGCCACTTCCGGTTTTCTAGTGGTTTATTGGAGATAAGAGTTTCACAGACTTTACTTGCCCGGGCTGGCTTTGAACTGTGATCCTCAGATCTCAGCCTCCTGAGTAGCTAGGATTACAGGCATGAGCCACCGGCGCCCAGCTCTGAGTTTTCATTACATAACATTACATGTAGAAACACAGAGACTGTAGAGAGTGTGGGAAGATCAATGGACCAGATTAAATTTAATGCAGAATTTAGTGGGAAGATTTTAATAGCATTATAAATTAGTATATTTGACTATTTACAAATAGAGCCATATGAGTAGCACTTTTGTAATTTTCTTCTTTTTTGTTTGTATTTTAGACGTAGGTCTAATGTATACTTTTGGAGATGGTCGCCATGGAAAATTAGGACTTGGATTGGAGAATTTTACCAATCAATTCTTTCCCACCTTATGTTCTAATTTTTTGAGATTCATAGTTCAACAGGTAAGGGTATCAATGTGTTTCTTTATATTTTCATACTTCTAGATTAGAGTGTTTTAGTATATCATAGAAAATGAATAAATTTTATTATTACTAAGTATATTAATATTGCAAATATGTTCAAGAAAGTGTAATGGATGCAATTAATAAGTATAACTGGTTTCTTTTTTATTTTGCTAGTCGTGGGGGATAAACTCTGGGCCTAGGTGCTGTCCCTCAGCTCTTCAGCTCAAGGCTAGTATCCCACCATTTGAGCCACAGTGCCACTTGTGGCTTTTTTCTGCCTATGAGGTGCTGAGGAATCCAGCCCAGGGCCTCATGCATGCGAGGCAAGCACTCTACCACTGAGCCAACTTCCTAGCCCTGTAACTAGTTTCTTAAAAAGCCAAATATTGGGCATTATGTCCCTGAAAAATCTGTATCTTTCCTAATTTCCCCCTTTAGCACTTTGTATTAGGAATATAAAGTAATCAGTGAAGGACAAAATAACCAAGTCCTTAGTGATTGGACATAGTCTTAATGAGGATGATAATTTTCAAAAAGTATACAAAAATATACATAAATTTTATATTTGAAAATACTATAAAGGAAGGTACAGAGTATGCTATTCGTCCTATTTCACTAGGTAGAACACTGCAGTCTGTGTATGAAAAATACTATGGTGTTTTCATAACTATTTTCTTGAAGGTTATTATGTCTCAAAATTCTTTGAATATTGGTTTTGTTGTTCCATCATCATGCATGGTTACCTTTTGTGAAAGGGCTTGTAAGCATTAAACTTAAAAAACATTCATGGGAAGTAAAAGGCTTGGAGGCCTAATTATCTCAAGAGACTGATTATTTTTTTTTTCTATCTTTTTCTGCCAGCCCTGGGGCTTGAATTTTGGGCCTGAGCACTGTCCCTGAGCTTCTTTTGCTTAAGGCTAGCACTCTACCACTTGAGCCATAGTGTCACTGCTGTCTTTTTCTGTTTATGTGTTGCTGAGTCTGTGTGGTTCTCATCTTCAATTAACGAGCAAGAAGCCAGAAGTGGAATTATGGCTCAAGTGGTAGAGCTTTATCCTTGAGCAAAAAAGCTAAGGGACAGTTCCCAGGCCCTGAATTCAAACCCTAATACACACACACACACACACACACACACACACACACACACACACACACACACACACACACACACACACACACACACAATTGTATTTGATCCAATTTTCAATTAAATTTTCTTTGGATTTTCCTGCATATTGCTTGTGGTGGTTCACACACACACACACACATATTTGTATTTGATCCCATTTTCAATTAATTTTTCTGTGGATTTACCTGCAGATTGCTTGTGGTGGTTGTCACATGCTAGTTTTTGCCACCCCTCGACTTGGTGTAGTAGAAGAAATGGAATTTAATGAAGCAAATGAGCCTTACTTACAGTCAACTTCTTCTAAGCCCATCGGTGGTCTGAACTCAGGGAATGCACTCCATAGAACTGTATCAGCACGTCTGCGTCGAAGAGACCAGGTACATTTGTGGTCTACTTTATATATTGGTGTGATTGCAAAAAGAGTGAAGAAAAAAATATTTTCTTTTGAAATCAAAGAAAAGGTGTCTTAGATAAAAATTTCAAAACAATAAGAATGAAAGGTTTTTAAATTTTAAAAGTGAGTTTAGGTTTAGTGGTAGAGTGCTTGCCGTGTATGCATGAAGCCCTCGGTTCAATTCCTCAGTACCACATAAACAGAAAAAGCTGGATGTGGCCCTGTGGCTCAAGTGGTAGAGTGCTAACCTTCAACAAAAGAAGCTCAGGGACAGTGCCCAGAACCTGAGTTCAAGCCCCAAGTCTAGCAAAAACAAAAATGAGGGCTGGGAAGGTGGCTCAGTGGTAGAGCGCTTGCCTTGCATGCATGAGGCCCTGAGTTCAATTCCTCAGCACCACATAAGCAAAAAGAAAAAAGCTGGAAGTGGCGCTATGGCTCAAGTGGTAGAGCGCTAGCCTTGAGCTGAAGAGCTGAGGGACAGTGCCCAGGCCCAGAGTTCAGGCCCCATGACCGGACCTCCCCAAAAAAATGAGTTTAGAGTTAAACCATTAAAGATACAAATTAGAATACTGAAAATTTTGTTGTGGCTAACTTTTGCTTGTAGACTGTCATGCTGTGCAAAGCAGCCTTCATAGGCCTTCCTTATTACCTCTGAGTGAATATTGCATTTTTTCATTGGTATGTGGATTGACTTGTACTTTAAATTGTTACAAGCTTTTTTCTATTATTGTGGTATGAACAACCAACATAACACTTGGCCTTTAAATGTACAATACAGTATTGTTTTTGTTAACATAGTGAGAACAGATCACAGAAATAAGAACTTGAGGGGCTGGGAAGGTGGCTCAGTGGTAGAGTGCTTGCCTTGCATGCATGAGGCCCTGGGTTCGATTACTCAGCACCACATTAGCAAAAAGAAAAAAAGCCGGAAGTGGCACTGTGGCTCAAGTGGTAGAGTGCTAGCCTTGAGCTGAAGAGCTGAGGGACAGCGCCCAGGCCCAGAGTTCAGGCCCACGACCGGTCCCAAAAGAAGAAATAAGAACTTGAGTTTGAAAGAAGGAATATTCATTCTCAAGTTTAGAAATTCTGTCATGTAAAATTATAGTTTAATGCTTATTATTTTTTTAAAATGCAGAGAAGTTTATGATGATGTTTTATACATGATAGAAATTTTATTTACCCTGCTTATTTTAAAGGAGACACCGTCACATTCTTCTCCAGTGACACAAACACTGCCTCCTGTAGAGGGGGCTGGCAAAGGAGCTGCTTATTTCTCACCCAGTTCAGTCCCTTTCCGTTTGCCTCGGTGTAACTTCCCAGAGAAAAGCACTTTTGAGCCTGGAAAGCTACTGGAGTCAGGTAATATTTGTTACTCTACTTGCTTTCAAGAGAAATCTCTCTTTCATTCCTATTGTTTTTCATGTGTTTTTTTAAGATAATCTGTCCAGTTTATTGAAGTGATCAGGTTAGATCTTGCTGAGAAAGTACATGTATATTAAAATATGAAGGATAACAAATATATAGCTATACATAACAAGGTGGCAGAAGCTCACACTTGTAATGTGGCTCACACCTGTAATCCTAACTATTCAGGAGGCTAAGATCTGAGGATTGAGGTTTGAAGCCAGCCCATGTGACTCTAGACTAGAGGTACAGATTTGAAAATTATGAACATAGAGACTGTACTTAAAATTTATGAAACTGTGTAAAATTATCACAAATTAGAGGAAGTGTAGGGCCAAGGATATAGTCCTGTCTTCCATTTAGAGGGGGAAGGAGGAAGAGCCAATTAAAAAATTCTTTGAGTCTTACAGTTGGCAAAAAGGTAGCAGGGAATCTAGAGAACAATATCATGAATGCAAAGTACTGTTCAAAGAACATCCAGTGCATTTGCTATCATGGAGATGAACAATAATCTCAAAAGTGCAATTCGAGGGAAAGATAAGAGCAGAAACTAGAGCATTAGAGTGGAGGCATGAATAACAAATGTGCAAATGAAGATGAGATAGGCTCCATCGAGGTTAATTTGCCTTTTTGTTCATGAAGTAGTCCAGACAACTGGATTGACAGCTAAGAATGATCTGTGGTATGAATGGGAAATACTGGAACACATTTATATGTCAGTGGAGATGAGCCAGTAGTGTCTAGGAGAGCTGAGTATCCTAGAGACAAGATACAAAGCTCTTTGAGGATGGGAGAGGCTGATATACAGAGCAGTCTTTGATAAAAGGGAAGACATCCTCCATTTTAACAGGAAAATGAAAACTTGGGTACAAATGCAGGTAATTGTGTACATTTGTTGGTAAGAAGATCTAGCAGATCTGGTCTGGTAATATCTGTTTTCTTAGTCAAGTCTGAGACAAGAATATGCTAAGACTGTATTTTCCAACCTTACATTCTGTGTGTCTCCAATCTTTCCTTTGCAACACTTTCCACATTAATTTTATCCAGTTGCAGTTTAGTTCCCACATCCTCACCTATCTTCAGAGGATCCCTGATATTTTTGAACATAAGTGTAAAATTTTCCATGTAACTGTCTCTGGCTTCATGTCTCAGTGTTTTTTTTAATTAACCATAAACATACAGACCAACCTGGCATAATCTACAAGGGGAACTGCCAACTACAAGGGGATGTGTGTCATTGGGACTTTCTTCATTCTATACCCACCTTCCCAGTGCTTGATACCTGGGTAGTATTTATTCCAAAGGATTAACATTTGTCTGTCTATATGAACGAAGCAATTGTTATTTAATTAGTAGCAGATTTTTCAAACATAGAAAAGATTTTAAAAACATTGACTCTAAACTTGACAGTAAAGACTTCTGGTAAGGAGGGTTGAGGGGGGGGTCAGAGGGTATAGCTGAGGAGGTAGGAGGGAAAGGATGATAGGGGAAAAACAAAGGAAGAGGCAACAATGCTGAATAAGAAATGTACTCATTACCTTGCTCATGTAACTGTAACCCCTCTGTACAGTATTTGCACAATAAAAATCTTAATTAAAAAAAAAGACTTCTGGTAAAATAATACCCATACTTTGTATTACAGAATAACTTCTGTATTCTGTTCAGTTGTATTTCCCTATTCTTTTGAAATCTGAATTTTCTTTTTACTTCTTAATAATTCAGAGTATTTTCAAGATCTGATGACCAAAGAAAGTGATGCAGAAAATTCTACTCAAGCAGCGGATTCAGAAAACCTTGAAGAAACTACTGATGTCTTAAATATGGTAATGATTTCCTACCTATTTTCCTATTTTTTGTGAATTTAAGTTCATCATATGCTTTTGTGTGCATATATGTATATTCTATTATCTTATGCTCATAAAAAAGGGTTATTTTTTGTCCATTGTAGAGCTTGAACTCTGGGCTAGGCACTATCCTTGAACCCTCCCTTTTGTCCTCCCTTTTACTCCCTTCACCCCTTATCTAACAGTTCATGTTTCTCTTTTCAGGTCAGTTTCTTTTATAGTTTCCACATGTGAGTGAAAGCCCACAATACTTTTTTGTGTGTGTCTGGCTCATTTGCTTAGATTAATGTCCTCCAGTTCCATACATTTTCCTGAAAGTGACATGATTTAATATTTTTGTAGATAAATAATACTCCATTGTGTGTATGTCCTATTTTCTCTGTCCATTTATCTATTGAGAGACACTTAGGCTGATTCCATATCTTAGCTGCTGGGAATATTGCCTCAGAAAATATGAGTATACAGGTATTTCTCTTCCTTTTCCATTTCCTGGTATACCAGGAATAGTATAGCTGAATCATAGGGCAGTTCTTAGTTTTTGAAGAAATCTCCATATTGTTTCCCACATTTCTACCAATAACCTCTAATGATTCTTTTTTCTCCATATCCTTATCAGCATTTGTTATTTTTTTAAATAAATAATAGCCATTCTGACCTGGGTGAGATAGATTCTCTCTGTACTTTTGATTTACATTTCTCTTACCTCTAATGATATTAAGTTTTACATACATTTATTGGCCATTTGTGGGGTTTTTTTTTTGTTTTTTTTTGGTCGGTCGTGGGGCTTGAACTCTGGGCCTGGGTGCTGTCCCTCAGCTCTTCAGCTCAAGGCAAGCGCTCTACCACTTGAGCTACAGCACCACTTCTGGTTTTCTGGCAGTTTATTGGAGATAGGAGTCTCACGGTCTCTCCTGCCCGGGCTGGCTTTGAACCGCGATCCTCAGATCTCAGCCTCCTGAGTAGGATTACAGGCATGAGCCACCAGCGCCCAGCTTGTGTTTTTTTTTTTTTTTTTAAGAAGTATTTGTTCAGATAATTTACCCATTTTTATTACATTAATTGTGTTTTGTTAAGTTTTTCAAGTTTCTTTTTTTTTTTGTCGGTTGTGGGGCCTGGACTCTGGGCCTGGGCGCCATCCCTGAGCTCTTCAGTTCAAGGTTAGTGTTCTACCATTTGAGACACAGTGCCACTTCCGGCTTTTTCTGCTTATGTGGTGCTGAGGAATCGAGCCCAGGGCCTCATGCATGCAAGGCAAGCACTCTTAGCACTGAGCCACCTTCCCAGCCCCCTCAAGTTTCTTATATATTCTGAAAATGAATCCTCTGTCAGATGAATAGCTTTACAACTATTTTTTCCATCCTGTAGATTGTCTCTTCATTCTGCTGTTCAGAAACATTTTTTTATGCAATATTATCTCATTTGTCAATTCATCCTCTATTTATTTTCTTTTTTTTTTTTTTTTGCTGGTTGTGGGGGCCTGAACTCTGGGCCTGGGCACTGTCCTTGAGCTCTTCAGCTCAAGGCTAGCACTCTACCACCTGAGACACAGCACCACTTCTGGCTTTTTCTGCTTATGTGGGTGCTGAGGAATGGAACCCAGGGCCTCATGCATGCAAAGCAAGCCTTCTACCATTCCAAGCCCCATCCTTTATTTCTTGAACTGTTGGACTCTTATTAGGAAATTGTTTCCTATGCTATTATCTTGAAGGGGTATCCTTTGTGTTTTCGTATAGGAGTTTCAAAGTTTCAGTTTTTAAAATCAAGACTTTGATCGACTTTTAGTTGAATTTTATACAAGATGAAAAATAGAGAGGTCTAGTTTTAATTTTCTACACGGAAATATTCAGTTTTCTCAGCACTATTTCCCTTAAAAAATCTTATTTAGGGGCTGGGAAGGTGGCTCAGTGGTAGAGCGCTTGCCTTGCATGCCTGAGGCCCTGGGTTCAATTCCTCAGCACCACATAAGCACAAAGAAATAAGCCAGAAGTGGTGCTGTGGCTCAATTGGTAGAGCACTAGCCTTGAGCTGAAGAGCTGAGGGACAGCACCCAGCCCCAGAGTTCAGGCCCCACGACCAGACCCCCTCCCCAAAATTTATTTATTGTTAATGTAAAAATGATGTGCAGAGGGGTTACAGCTACATAAGTCAGATAAACAGTACATTTCTTTTTGAACATTGTCACTCCTTCTGTCACTCTTAAGTTTTTCCCTTCCTTACCCGCCCACAAGATGTATAGTTCATTTTCAACATAGTGTCTAGTGAGTATTATGGCAGTATTTGTTCACCCTTTGTCCTAACTTTTCTGTGTCCTCATCCCCATAGGCAGATAAATGAACAAACAAGACAAAAGGAAAAGAAAACAAAAACAACAACAAAGAAAAAGAAAAACTCTTTGTTTCCATTTCCTGGAGTTCATTTTGATAAATATTGTTTTATATGATTAGATGCACATAGCTATTGCACCTAAAAAATCAACACTATTTCTTGAAGAGACTTTTTTACAGTTTTTGTTTTTGGTATCTTCATCAAGAATCAGTTGGCTTTAAGGCCCAAAGAAACATACATTTCCCTTATTTGAAATAACTAGTATATGTCTAGGACAAGCAGAAAAAGTCCAAAGCTAAGCGAAATGAACTCCAAGATAGGGACACAAGAGGCTTTATCTTTTTTTTTTTTTTCAGGTAAGGATAGGTTTATTCATTGTTCTGGCTGGCACCAGGCCATCTTGGCCCTCCACGCGGTTGGGAAAGGCCTGGGAAAGATGTGGGAAAGAGAGAGCTGGGAAAGAGAGAGGAAGAGAGAGAGAACTGGAAAAGAGAGAGCTGGGAAGAGAGAGAGAGCTGGGAAAGAGAGAGAGCTGGGAAAGAGGGTGTCTGGGCCTGGGCTAGGCCTTATCTAGGGTATGGGCGGAGGAAGGTGTGGCCACATCAAATTCAGATGTGACCTCAGTGGATGCAGATGTGACCTCTTCCAGGTGTGCCAGTTGCCTAGGTAATGCAGGTAACTGGGCGGAGACTTTGCTGCGAGGAGGGTGGAGTCTGCTCACCATCCAGAAGCAGACCTTACATTACAGCCTTTTAATAATCATGGAATAGGGCACGGATTCTCTCTGGCTACTTCCTGCTGACAAGGGGCATTGACTTTAGGGGTAAAAGACTGAAACTTGGTCCCCTCCTAGAGAAGGCAGCGAGCAGCAGCTGTCCCTTGGTGGCATGAGTCCTTAGATGAAGTAGAAGTCTCATGAGGCATTGAGGGGCTGGAAAAAAAATACTAGAGAGCAAATAAATGGCAAGAGGAAGGACTTGGGGCTGAAAATGTTGGTACAAATGTCCCTAGCTACTTCTGACATCTGGCGACTAGGTAGAGAAGTCAGGTGACAAAGGCAAGAATATAAATTCCTGTTCAGTTAATAGGTAGACAGGTATAGACATTGGATGGACAGGCTTCTTACTTCTACTGACCTCCCGGCTCTGGTTAATTTCGAAAGGGCAGCCACAAAGTAGCTGATGTGACATCATCTTCTCTTACTGCTCTCCATGTTTCCCTTGTTCCCCAGACTGGCTAAGTCTAGGTGCTTGTTGCTGGGATGGCTTGTCCCAGTTGGTATTCAAGGAAGTTTGAGCTCAAGGCTTGGGCACTGTCCCTGAGCACTTCTGCTCAAGGCCAGCACTGAACCACTTTGAGTTATAGTACCACTTGCAGAGTTTGGCTGGTTAGAGATAAGAGTCTTGAGCCATGCTTCCAGCCTGGCTCTTTGCAGGTTAGTTGGGAAATGGAGTCTTAGGGATTTTTCAGCTTGGGCTGGCTTTGAACTGCAATCTTTGCCACAAAAGCTCTTTATTATTTCCAATTAAAGCAACAAGGAGATCAAGTAGAATAAGTAGAACTTACCTTGTTCTTATCAAGAATTGACCAACAAATATTCTGCAATGACAAAAGTCATTGGATGTGAGAATCTTAGCACAGATATGCCCAATATTTTAGTCACATAGTCAGTCCCAGAACACACAACACAAAACAAAAAAGGCAAAACTCAAAACCTAAAAATTTGACAACGTTTAGACATCTTTGCTAACAAAGTACATCAGATGGTTGGGCCTCAGTTACCAGGGCCTGTGAAAAGAGCAACTTGTTAGCAAGGCACCTTAGAATAGATGGAGTAGTAAGTTTGGTAGAAGGTTAAGGGTCAGATGGGGCCAAACCCTTAACCCACCATGTGGCCAAGATGGCAAATTCAAGGTGGTGAATTTCTGAAAAAATGCAAAGAACAAATAGATCAAGCTTAAATTGGCTAGCCCTTGAGAGGGAACCTAGAAGGGGGTCCCTGGGACCCAGCCTGTGTCGCACTCTTCAGGGCACAAACCAAAACGCTATAGAAGAGAAAGGGAGAAATAGGGAAAGTTGGACATGAATGGCAGAGAGAGAGAGAGCAAAGAGAACCTGAAAGTCAACAGACTCTGACCATTTACCATTGCAGTGGCAAAAACTGTCTACATCTGAGAATGGCATAAAATTAGGCGCTCTGGCTTTCCAGGGAGCACAGGAGGCCTGTCAAAGGGGTTTCACCGCTCTGGCGTGATTTGCAGCACCCCATTAAATGTGTCGGAGAGTCAGTCTGGTGAGTGAAGGAGAGCTGACCAGGCAGAAGCAGCGTCCTGACTTCCCCCAGAGCCCTCTAGAGAGAAATGGCCAAGCCCCCAAAACCAAGTGCCCTCGGCTTCAGAGGTGACAGGCCTTTCAGCTAAAGGCCGTAGGAGCTCTCTGGTGTGGCACCACATCTGGACAGAGACTGAACAACAGAGAACCGTAGAGAGTAGTTTCACTCACCAGAGTAGAGAAGTGGTGTGGATGTGGATGTGAAGGCCAGCAATGGTATCGATGCGCTGTGTCTGCAGCAGACAGATGGGTTCGCAGAAGGCCGTCAGAACTGTGGGTATTCCTCAGAGCAAAAAAGGGGGAAAAAAAAAAACGGAGAGGAGTCTTTCCCAGGTTTTGACACCATTTATGTTAGGTTTTAAAAAAGAGGTAGCTGAGTAAGAACAACACCACGCACGTGGTATTCATGTAAGGGTAGGTTTATTCATCATTCTGGCTGGCACCAGGCCATCTTGGCCCTACACGCGGTTGGGAAAGGCCTGGGAAAGAGAAGTGGGAAAGAGAGGTGGGAAAGAGAGAGCTGGGAAAGAGCGAGAGCTGGGAAAGAGCTGGGAAGAGAGAGAAAGAGAGAGAGCTAGGAAAGAGATAGCTGGGAAAGTGAGGTTTTATCTTTCTTGCTATTGTTTTTAATGTACTTAAAATGTACTGTGTGATTTTTTTTTATTGTGAAAATACTGTGCAGAGGAGTTACAATTACATGGGCAAGATAATGAGTACATTTCTTTCTTTTTTTTTTTTTTTTTTGTCGGTCGTGGGGCTTGAACTCTGGGCCTGAGTGCTGTCCCTCAGCTCTTCAGCTCAAGGCGAGCACTCTACTACTTGAGCTACAGCGCCACTTCCGGTTTTCTGGTGGCTTATTGGAGATAGGAGTCTTTCCTGCCAGGGCTGGCTTTGAACCGAGATCCTCAGATCTCAGCCTTTGTTTTCCCTTCCTATCCCTTCTCATCTCCCCTCCATCACCCCCCACCCCCGTCTCCCTCCTCCTTCCACCGCCCACCGCCAAAGTTGTAAAGTTCGTTTTCAACATAACGACTTGTACATCTCATTGTTGCAATGGGTCCACCTGTATCCCTATTTAAATGATTTGTTTTTTTCCCTTCCCCTCCACAAATTATACCAGAATCAAATACAGTGAAAGCAGGAGTTATATCGTGGGGGAGGGACACACAAAGCAACAGAGAAATCATTTTATAAATATGTTAGAAACAATCACATGAAAGAAAAAACATTTGAATACTTATCTTGGGGTTCATTTCGCCTAACATCAACTTATCTGACCTTTTCTGCTTGTCTCAGACATATACTAGTTACTGCAAATAAGGGAAACCATGGGGCCTATGTTTCTTTGGGCCTGGCTTACTTCACTTAATATAATTTTTTCCAAGTCTTTCCATTTCCTAACAAATGGGGCAATGTCATTCTTTCTGACAGAGGCATAGAATTCCATTGTGTATGTATACCACATTTTCTTGATCCATTCATCCATTGAGGGGCATCTGGGTTGGTTCCATATTTTAGCTATGATAAATAAGGTTGCAATAAACATAGGTTTGCTGGTAGCTTTAGTGTGGTCTTGTTTGTGATCCTTTGGGTAAATGCCCAAAAGTGGGATTGCTGGGTCATAGGGGAGCTCTATGTGGAGTCTTTTGAGGAACCTCCATACTGCTTTCCAAATTGGTTGAACAAGTTTTCACTCCCACCAATAATACAGTAAGGTTCCCTTCTGTCCACATCCTCTCCAGCATCTGTTGTTATTAGAGTTCTTGATTCTAGCTATTCTAACTGGGGTGAGGTGGTATCTCAATGTTGTTTTGATTTGCATTTCTCTTTTTTTCTTAAAAAAAATTTTTTTTGGGGGGGTCCAGTCGTAGGGCCTGAACTCTGGGCCTGGGCACTGTCCCTCAGCTCTTCAGCTCAGGGCTAGCGCTCTACCACTTGATCCACAGCGCCACTTCTGGCTTTTTTCTTTTTGCTTATGTGGTGCTAAGGAATTGAACCCAGGGCCTCATGCATGCAAGGCAAGCGCTCTACCACTGAGCCACCTTCCCAGCCCTGATTTGCATTTCTTTTATGGCTAGGGAGGTTGAGCATTTCTTCATGTGTCTGTTGGTCATCCTTCTTTCCTCTTCAGAGAAGTTTCTCTTTAAGTCTTTAGCCCACTTATTTATTGGGCAGTTGTTTCTTTGAAGATTTGTTGTTGGGGGATTTAATTTTTTGAGTTCCAGGTATATTTTAGATAGGAGACCCTTGTCCGTTGTATGGCTAGTGAAGATCTCCCAATCTGTGGGCTTTCTATTGATCTTGCTAGCTATGTCCTTTGCCACGCAGAAGCTCTGTAATTTCATGCAATCCCATTTGTCTAACCTTTCTTTGATTTGTTGTGTTTCTGAGTCTCTATTAAGACTATTTCAGCCTGTGCCAAGGAGACTTAGGGTTTCTCCTATTCTATCCTGTAATGTTTTCAGAGCGTGTGTTTTAACTCCGAGGTCTTTAATCCATTTGGAGTTGATTCTGGTGCAGGGTGATATATAAGGATCTAGCTTTAGGTTTTTTGTTTTTTGGTCCGATCGTGGGGCCTGAACTCTGGGCCTGGACGCTGTCCCTCAGCCCTTCAGCTTAAGGCTAGCACTCTACCACTTGAGCCACAGTGCCACTTACGGCTTTTTTCTCCTTATGTGGTGCTGAGGAATGGAACTCAGGGCCTCATGCATGCAAGGCAAGCACTCTACCACTGAGCCACCTTCCCAGCCCCTAGCCTTAGTTTTCTACAAGTAGTTAATCAATTTTGCCAGCACCATTTGCTGAAGAGGCTGTCTTTCTTCCATTCTATTTTTTTAGCTCTCTTATCAAAGATTAGATGGCTATAGGTCTGTAGGTTCATTTCTGGGTTTTCAATTCTATTCCATTGGTCCTGAGGTCTGTTATTGTGCCAGTACCAAGCTGTTTTAATTACAATGGCTTTGTAGTAGAGTTTGAAATTTGGTATTGATATTCCAACAGCACCGTTCTTTCTGTTAAGGATTGTTTTTGCTATTTGGAGTCTTTTATTGTTTCATATGAATTTTTGGATTGCCTCTTCTATTTCCTTGAAGAATGAGGTTGAAATATTGATAGGTATTGCATTGAATTTGTAGATAGCCTTGGGAAGTATTGCCATTTCCACGATGTTGCTGTGTGATTTTTTTTTTTTTGGTTTCTTTTGTATGTTCTTCCCCCATGGTATAACCCCGGGTTTCACTGTATTTGATTCTGGTGCCCTACATCTTGTATATACATTTTTCTGATTTGGGGAGTGGAGGGGAAATAACAAAATGCTGAAATAAGGATACAGGTTGACCCATTGTAACAATGAGATGTACAAGACACTATGTTGAAAATGAGCTTTACAGCTTTGGCGGGGTTGAGGATGGTCAGAGGAGAAGTTAGGGAGTTGGGGAAGGAAGGAATGGTAGGGAAAACAAAGGAGGGGGTAACAACGCTCGATAGGAAGTGTACTCATGACCTTACTCATTCAACTGTAACCCCTTTGTACAGTATCTTTACAATAAAAAAAAAAAACAAAGCTCACTGTCCATCAAAAAAAGAATCAGTTGGCTTTAGATGTATAGCTTATAGGCATACTCAACCATGCCTAACTTACCAGATTTAGAGAAGATCACCTATAATTTCTAAAATTATCCATAAAACTGAAAGGACAGAACCCCTTTCAAACTCATTCATATTAGGCATAGTAATTTTAGCCAGAAGTTAACCTTTCTTTCATTTCATACTTTTTTGGTCTTTAGAGTTTCTGCTGAGAAATCTGGTGTTTTTTTGTTATTTTTGGGCTTGAATTCAGGACCTGGGCACTGTCCCTGAGCTTCTTTTGCTCAAGGCTAGCACTCTGCTTGTTGAATCACAGTGCCACTTCCAGATTTTTATGTTTATGTGGTACTGAAGAATTGAAACCAGGGCTTCATGTATGCTAGACAAGCACTTTACACTAAGCCACATTCCCAGCCCCTGAATCTGTTGCTTTATGAGTTTACAATTAAATGTCAGCTGTATGTCTTTCTTTCTTGTAGTTTTTGATATTTTTTTCTTTGTCCCATACTTTGGCAATTTAGTTGTACCATGAAGAGGTTCTTTTCTAGTCTTGTCTATTTGGGGTTTTAAATGTCTCCTATACTTGGATGTTCATGGTTGGGATATTTTCTGTTATCTGACTGAGCAGATTCTGCCCTCAGCATATAGTGCTTCTGCCTCTGGTATGCCAAGTATGTGGATATTTGATATTTTGTGGTGTCAAGTGATCTGGATATTCTATTCATTCTTGTTTATTTAAATTGCTGTCTGCATGTAATATCTTGGTAGAGGTGTCTTTTTTTGTCAGTTGTGGGGCTTGAACTCAGAGACTGGTCACTGTTCCTGGGGTGTTTTTTTTTTTTTAATTTTTGCTCAAAGGCTAAAGCTCTACCACTTTGAGCCACAGTGTCATTTCTGCTTTTCTAGTGGTTCAATGGAGACAAAAGTCTCACGGACTTTCCTGCATGGTCTAGCTCTGAAACATGATCCTCAGATCTCAGCCTCCTGAGTAGATAGGAGTACAGGCCTGTAAACTCTAATGTTCTATCTTTTGGGCTGGGAAGTTGGCTCAGTGGTAGAGTGCTTGCCTTGCATGCATGAAGCCCTGGGTTTGATTCATCAGCACCACATAAGCAGAAAAAGCCAGAAGTGGCGCTGTGGCTCAAGTGGTAGAGCGCTAGCCTTGAGCTGAAGAGCTGAGGGACAGCGCCTAGGCCCAGAGTTCAAGTCCCACGACTGACAAAAAACAAAAACAAAAACAAAAAAAACCCAGTATTTTCTTTTCCTTAATCTAATTTGTTGTTGAAGTTCTAGACTGAGTTTTAAAATCTGAATTGTTGAGTTTCTTGTTTACAGTATATTTGTTTAGCTCTTTTTCAGAATCTATTAAAATGCTCATTTGTATCCTGTATTGTCTTCCTTAACTTGTTCAAGTATTTATTTGTATTCTCTTAGATTCATTGAATTTTTTTTTTGGTCGGTCGTGGGGCTTGAACCCTGGGTCTGGGCACTGTTCCCTCAGCTCTTTAGCTCAAGGCTAGCGCTCTACCACTTGAGGCACAGCACCACTTCTGGCTTTTTTCTGCTTATGTGGTACTGAGGAATTGAACCCAGGGCCTCATGCATGCAAGGCAAGCACTCTACCACTGAGCCACCTTCCCAGCCCCAGATTCATTGAATTTTTAATTATTCTTTTATTTTTTGCAGCATTTCATACACTTTGATATCTTTGGGAATCTGAATTACAATTTTTTGGAGGTGGTCATCTTGCTAGGGTTTTTCTTTTTTAATGTCTATGTTGTGATTTGCAGAGATGAATATTGCTTTCACTTTTATATGAGGGCTTTCTTAGTAAGTAACATTCTCCTATAATGTGTCCTGAGGTATCAGTTATGCATTGAGTTTAGTTTTAATTGGAATTTATAGTGTAATCTTCCTATTCTTTGGCCATTATTAGTGGGTTGTGACCCAGTGTATATTGTGCCATAGACTGAGGTATGAACTTTCTTTAAGTCTCACAAGAGTTGGGTCCCTAGGTAGTTCAGGCAGGTGGTGCATAACCAGCAGGGCAAGTAGGGTACACCATCTGCCATTATTCCTAAAGTGGCAGTGGTGCTTGCCTGATGATTAGCATGGGTGATTTGTAGATGAAGCTAGTTAGAATCTTCTCAGCTGCTCATTGAAAGCAGTTGGTAGAGAAAGCACAGATTCTCAGGTAAAGATTCTCTCCAGAGGTTTTTTTTGTGATGAGACACTGGTTCTGTGGCACATTTCTGACTGCCTCCAGGGGCAGTGAATAGCAATGAAATTACAAAAGAACTGTACTAGAAATGGGGTGATGGGGCCATCCACTTCCCATAATTGTGATACTTCCAAACATGGCTCCCATGTGAAGTCACACACAGATGTTCACTTTCCCCAGGTTGTAAACAACTGTTTCTCCAAACCTCTGATTTTGAAAGGAAGTAACAACCTCTCCTCTCTGCACCGAATTCCTACTACCTAGAATTCTCAGTGAAATTGTATCAGAATCTCTTCCAAATTAAGCTGACTCTCCAGGTAGCTACCTGCATGCTAGAGTAGTACAGTGATACTGCCTTGAGATTTAGAGATAGGAAAATGTATGATTCTTGACCCCCACAGCAGTGAGCTCAGGCAATAACATGCCTTTCAAGATGGCTCAGAATATGCTGGACACAATGAAGAAGTTCTTCAGAAACAGGTTGTTCTGTAGGTTCCAGATCTTTTCTCTGTCTAGACTATTTGTCTTAAAAGCCAGTCAATTCATGCCAAGATTTCCAGATATTCTGCATGTCAGATCCTGAGCTGGTACAGCTTATTACACTCTTTCTTTTTTACCTATTCTCCTGACTAGAGGGTATTCCCTCTCTCCCTGTCAAGCTGTCATAGTTTCTCCTTCTCTTACACACTTCCCCGAGATTTCTACAAGTCTGCACCCACACTCAGCATAGTTCCAACATAGTTGTTTATATCAATAAGCACCTAAAATCCTATTGTTTTTATTCTAATTCATGCAGAAGCAGGCCCAGTACCTCTAAATCACCATCTTCTATTTCAATTCTGTTCATTTTTAATCATCTTTATTGAGGTACAAGTTACAAAGGATAAAATTAATTTCTATCCTCACATCATTTATATGGGAATTGAGAATAGATTTTTTTTTGCCAGTCCTGGGGCTTTAACTGTGGGCCCAGGTGCTCTCCCTGAGCCTCTCTGTGCTCAAGGCTGGTGCTCTACCACTTGAGCCACAGTACCACTTCTGGCTTTTTCTGATTAATTTATTGGAGACAAGAGTCTCATGGATTTTCCTACCCAGACTGGCTTCGAACCACAATCCTCAGATCTCAAACTCTTGAGTAGCTAGGATTACAGATATGTGTACCACTGGTGCCTGGCTGGATTGTATTGCCATATGTACTGTGTGTGTATGTGTGTACACGCGAGTGCATGCAGAAACAGATTTGGAATTATAAGTATATATACATAATCATATATAGTCTTCATTCTTTTTAGAACTATTTTTCTTTTATTTCAGACACATGTGGTGAACCTGAGTTCCAGTGAGAAGTCACCAGTATTTTCTCCAATTCAAAAACACAAGGTATAATTTGGAAAGTTATTATTTTCAAGGTGGTTAAGAACAGTATTAATGTTTTTTTCTTTGCAAAGTTTCTGGGAAGGACACAAGAAAGATAATCACTTATTTTAAAATTAAAGAAGTGGAGGAATACAATATAGATGTCCTTCATTTGGCTTGTTTATTGGTATGTATTTTCTGTGATAGTTTTATTGCTTGAATTTGCTCTCTGTGGTTACTTTCTTAAGTTACTATAATTTTTTTTTAAACTTGAGTTTGAACTCAGGACCTTGTGCTTGCTCACCTTGCTTGCTGGGCTCACACTCTGCCACTTGAGCATGCTCTAGCTTGGCTTTTTGCTGCTTAGGAATAACGTCTTGTAGGCTTTCTACCTGGGCTGGCTTTGAACCATAATCTTCTAGATTACAACCTTCTACTGAGTAACTAGAATTATGGGCATGAGCCACTGGCACAGGCTTATAAATTATGCTTTCTGTCAAGGAATAGATTATAATTATAGTGCTTATGGCTATTGTTTATCAAAGTGACTGTGACTATAATTGAGTATGACTTTGAGGGAGTTACTATGCTGAGTTTCTACATGATATTAACTTTTAACTTTAAAATTTGGCAATCTTAGAGAAAATACCAGATAATATTTTTCCAGTATTTATTTGGGCTTTGATTTTAAGGACCAGACAGCATAAAAGGCATGACAAAAACATTTGGAAATGAGGCAGAGACTGTTCATAGGTGAGAAAGAGAGACATTTTGTTGTTGTTTTGTTTTTTTGTCGGTTGTGGGGACTGAACTCTTGGCCTGGGCACTGTCCCTCAGCTCTTCAGCTCAAGGCTAATGCCCTACCACTTGAGCCACAGCGCCACTTCTGGCTTTTTTCTGCTTATGTAGTGCTGAGGAATTGAACCCAGGGCCTCATGCATGTGAGTGAGGCAAGCACTCTACCATTGAGCCAACTTCCCCGTCCCAAGAGAGACTTCTAATGAGTAAGGAATAGCTAGAGGAAAACACAGTCTGTGGTTTCCACAGACATGGAGAAGGATGAGTTTGCACTTTAGGAAAATAAAACAAAAAATGTTAATTAAAGTAAGAAGGCTATATAAAATATTTAATTTCTGATTCTAATGCCTTTGGCACTTAAAAAATCATTAAAGCCAAATCCACTGAAATGCAAAACAATCTTGCTAAATCATAAAAATTTAGAATGAATCCTCACTATTCTTATCTGTATTAGTGAGAGGCATGTGAATAACAGCATTTCTGACTATAGATGAGCTTTTCTCCTCACCCAGTTATGTAAACACAGTAAATGTTGACCACTTTATTGTCTGTACTTCAAGCAGCCATCTTTTCTGTGTCTTTCCATCCTCTTCTGTTAGACTCTGGGCTTGGCCACTTTTGAGATGCTTTATTATATGCTAGGGAAAGAAATACATATCCATTTGGAAATCAGTTCTGATGGTTAGGCTTGTATGTCTTAGGGCTCCTGGAAAGGACTAACAAGTTTTATTCACTGCTTCTTAAAGGACAGGCCTAGAACAAATGAAAAAGAAAAATCTTTCCTTTTAACGATATTTCTAACTTCACATGTTGCTTTTATGTTTAGTCTCTGCCAGGTATATTTTATTGTTTTTTTTGGGGGGGGGGCGGGGTCTGGTTGTGGGCCTGAACTCTGGGCCTGGGCGCCTCAGCTCTTCAGCTCAAGGCTAGCGCTCTACCACTTGAGCCACAGCGCCACTTCCGGCTTTTTTCCTTTTTGCTTATGTGGTGCTGGGGAATCGAACCCAGGGCCTCATGCATGCAAGGCAAGCGCTGTACCACTGAGCCACCTTCCCAGCCCTGCCAGGTATATTTTAATGAGTGAAAACTAAAAAGGATTGGCTGAATAAGCTGTTAGCTTAATTTGTAACTTGTCCTATTTTAATCATTTCTTTGGTAAAAAATAATGAGCCCTTTCCATAATATATCTCAACTTGTAAAATTTATTTTAATTTTCCGCCTTGAGACCATAGTTTATCAGATATTGAATCCATTAGCTTATAGAATAGGTCAACAATTTGACGTTTTCCTATTTTGTTCATTAGAGAATTATTCTTTCTTTTTCTTTTTTCTTTTTTTTTTTTTTGCCAGTCCTGGAGCTTGAACTTGGGCCTGAGCTTCTTTTGCTCAAAGCTAGTGCCCAACCACTTGAGCCATGGCTCCACTTCCTGCTTTTTCTGTTTATTTGGAACCACATACACAGACACACAGTCGCATGTGCGCACGCACACACACCACCCATGTGTAGATAGTCTGGTGAAAATTATCGGGGCGGGGGGGGGGATGGAGGAAATGGTGTGTGGCTCAAGTGGTAGAGCACTATCCTTGAGCTGAAGAGCTCAGGGACAGTGCCCAGGCCCAGAGTTCAAGCCTCAGGACTGACAAAAAAAAAATACGTTCATCATTATTTACTATGTAGATAAAAATGATTTCATGAGTAGTTTCCATTTCAAACTTTCTCTTATAGAAATAACCTATTCATTTTTCAATATTTATCATTTTCACATTTTTATTTTGTAAATTTCATGAGCTCAAAAGGCATCAAAATTTGAAAATTAAAAATGATAGAGATGATGGCAAACATATGCCAGAGTAGTGTAAAAATGTTTACAGCATCTTACAAGATCAGTCTGAAAATGAATCATATCTAAAGATTGAGATTGGGAAAAAATGTAGAGAATAAATATGATAGATGGAAAAACTAAGGCAGGTAATGAGAATTGAAAGTCACACAAACATAGATATGTGTTCTTAAAATTAGACATGCCTATAGCATGGCATAAATTATCCCTAAAGAAAACAAATCCTGGGCTGGGAAGGTGGCTCAGTGGTAGAGTGCTTGCCTTGCATGCATGAGGCTCTGGATTCAATTCCTCAGCACCACATAAGCAGAAAAGCCGGAAGTGGCACTGTAGCTCAGATAGTAGAGTGCTAGTCTTGAGCTGAAGAGCTGAGGGACAGTGCCTACGCCCAGAGTTCAGGCCCCACAACCGTCAAAAAAAAAAAAAAAAAAGAAAACAAATCCTCACTAAAATGCCTAATAAATTGGACATTTTAATTCTCCTTATAAACTTATAAAGTAGGTTATAAACTTATGAACTTATAAGTAGGTTAAATCTTAGCAGTAATTTGTTACTTTTGTTAACTAATAGTAGAATAATGATTGCTTTAAAAATTTACAGAGCCAAGACGCAGTTGAGAAACTGAGCCAGCTTACAACCTGTACTGAAAATGATGATAATAATGAATATGAATTTGAAGAGATGTCAAAAACAAAAGAAGATAAAACATGTGAACAACAGGTGGCAACAGGTGTTTCTGTGGTTCAAGTAGCTGAAACCTTGGAAGCATTTTCAGATGAGGAAGAAGGAAGTAGTGGCACACAGCAGGTGAGGCATCGGGCTGACATCAATGGAAAGGGTTTACAAAAAATGATGTTTAGACACAAAAATAACAATGGTATTGATCACCTTGATGCTAAGGAACTAGAAAAAGAAAGTGATGAAGAAGTAATTTTTAAGAAGAGCACTGGGCTGAAGAAAATGGCAAGTGTGAAAAATCTAAGCAAAAGGGAAAAGAAAGTGAAATTTTTACATTATGATAAATTTTTTGATGACATATCAGATAAAGATGCAAATTCTGTGTATGAAGAACATAAAGGTTATGTTAAGGAAAATAGGATTGGACAAATGATCACTGGCAGTGAAACATATTTCATAGAAGAGCCAAAAAGTTACACGGAATATAAAAGCCAGAGTCAGCAAGGCAAACCTAACATATTCTTGCATTCCAAGTCAGTACACTTTAGTAGTGAAGAGAAAGACGATGAAGTGGAAAGTGAGCACAGCTTGTGGTTCAGCAGAACATTTCTTAAACAAGGAAATGGTAATGGTTCCAGAAAGTCCAGATTCATGGGAAAATATGATTTTATTCGTGAGCATTTGTCAAAGATACCAGAGGAGCAGGAAGAAGCAAATGATTCAGAAGAAAATGAAATAGAGAAGCAAGTAATAGAAACATATAAGAAAAAATTTGAGGTGCCAGGAAGACAAAAGAAGAAAGCACAAACCTTATCAGATGACCTTACAGTCAGAGCAGAGGTGAGTGAAGGCAAGGGAGAGCCAGTGGGAGAGATAGTAGTTGGGCCTGAAGGTACAAGGGACCAAATCTGTGAGAAGGGTATTTCAAATGTGGAACAGTGGCAGAGGGAGGAGGATGAGGAAGAAGAGGAGGAAGAGGAGGAGGAGGATGAAGAGGAGGAGGAGGAGAAAGGAGGACAAAAAATGCGGTGCTTGAGTAAGGAACAGAAGAACCTAAAAGAGGAGAAATGGGAGAAAAGCAATGAGAAAGAAGGAGAGGAAAAGGGGAGGGACAAAGGCAACCAGGAGGAAAGAAAGCAAGAGCTAGAAGGGGGAGAAGGGGATGAGCAAGGAGAGGAAGAAATGGAAGAAGAGCAAGGAGAGTGGGGAGAGGAGGAGGAGGAAGGGGAGGAGCAAGGAGAGGGAGAAGATGAGGAGGAAGGAGAAGAAGGTGCAGAAGAGGAAGAAGAAGAGGAAGGAGAGAGGAAAGATGAAAGAGATGAAAAGGAGGAAGGAAAAGGGGAAGAGGAGGAAGAAGAGGGAGAAGGAGATGAGGAAAAGGAAGACGAGGAAGAAGAGGAAGGAGAGGAAGAAGAAGGGGAGGAAGAAGAAGAGGAAGGAGAGGAAGAGGAGGAAGGAGAAGAAGAGGAAGGATTGAGGGAAGGAGAGGAAGAAGGAGAATGGGGAAAGGAGGAAGGTGAGGAGGGGGAAGGAGAGGAAGAAGAAGAGGATGAAGAAGGAGATGAGGAAGAAGAGGAAGGAGAGGAAAAGGAAAGGAGGGAAGGGGAAGAAAATGGGAGGAATGGAGAAGAGGAGAAAGAAGAGGTAGACAATGAGGAAGAAGAAGGGAAATTCCAGGAGATATGTAAAAAAGAGAATGAAAAGCAGGAAAGGCAGAGTGATGAAGAAGAGTCAAAAAAAATGAGCAAAATGAAAGGATCTATGAAATATGGCAAACATAGAACATATCAACAAAATTCAGTTACTAACTCAGAGGGAAAATGGAAAGAGCAGAGGTCCAAAATGCCAATGCGATCAAAACAACTTTTAGAGAATGGGCCTCCAGTTTCCAAAACATTCTGGAATAATGTATTGCCACATTATTTGGAATTGAAATAACAGACTTTAAATTTCTCCAGATTATTGCAAGCCAAATTACTTGAATGCTGTATGCACAATATGCACTCATATTTTATTAAGTTAATTTTGTATGATGGTATTTTACATTTGGTGGAAAAAAATTAATGTCATTTGTGTTAGGGAGTCAAAGACAGCAGGAGGCACTGGTAAAATCTGATGCCTCTTAAACTACCAAATTATAAGTGTATAACTATAAAATATTAAAAGAATGCATCAATATAATTAATATATAATCAACATAAATATATAATAAAATATATTTTTATAAATGTATAATAAAATATAAATACTTAATTAACATATATTACATTGTAAATAATATTTATTGTTAAAGGAAAATTTAGAAACTAGACGTATACCCTGAACATTATATTTGTTTACACAGAGCAGTTCATTTAAAACTAGTATGTGTCAAACCATCTGTGGTAGTGCTCACCTGTAAGCCCAGCACTGTGGAGGCTGAAGTTGGAGAATTGAATATGAAGCTAGCCGAGAGCACATAGTTATTAATAAGATATTGTCTCAAAAAATAAAAAAGAGTACAGATCCTTAAGAACTACCAAAACTTCTGATTTTCTGATTTTGGGATTTGAACACAGGGCATACTTCCAGCCCTGTTTTGCACTGGCTATTTTTGAGACAGTGACTTATTTTCTACTTGGCGGGTTCCTGGACTGCAGTCTATTTTAGACTTCCTATTGTAGTGAGGTGGTCTCTGCCCAGCTGGCATGGAATTTCAGTCCTCTCAATCATAGCTTCTCATGTAGCTAGGATTCTAGCTGTGAGTCACCAGTGCCTGGTTGATTGTCCCCCGCCCCCCCCAGTCCTAGAGCTTGGATTCAGAGCCTGGGCAGGGCACTGACCTGAGCATTTTTGCTCAAAGCTAGTATTCAATTGAGCCACAGCTCCATTTTCAGCTTTTTGATAGTTAATTGGACATAGAAATCTCATGGACTTCTCTGCCCTGGCTAGCTTCAAACTGCAATCCTCAGATCTCATCCTCCTCAGTAGCTGTGACTACAGGCATAAGCTACCAGTGCCCAGCTTGATTTTTTATAAATCAATAGATTAGCATGTATTTTTCAGTCTTTGACTATAGTTTACCCATTATATAAAGTAATTTTATAAAAATAAGTACTGATTTAAAACTAAATAATTTACATTTTAAAGAAATAGTTTTTTTTCTTTTAGCTTTTGTGTCCTTTTTATAAAAATCTACTGTGACAGCTGTATTTGAAGTTTCGATCTTAATAATGTGATCTCTTTTAGTTACTCTCTAGGCAGATGACATTATATCTAATGAAATGGAGATTAACAATCTGGGAGTATGTAAAACTTTTGCTTATAGGCCAGGCAGAGTTACTTTTTGGAACTCAATTTCCTCATTTGTACAGTTAAGTGAATAATTGATAATAATACTTAAATTCTTTTCATTCTGAATTTGTTATTCTCTCATTTTGTTACTTGAATAGAAAATGTTTAGGAAAAATTATACTTTAAAGTACGCCTAGTTTTATATAAAATATTTTTCACTCTTACAAAGTTACAGTTTTATTGTTTCTTATCTTTTATAACTTTGTATTTTAATTTCCTTCCTGAATTTTAACTGTACTGTCTGAATCTTCATTCTCAATGTTTTCTGTCCCTGACATTTCTTCATTGACTATTCTGTAATTCTCATTTTGTCTTTTGTATGTCAGAATGTTTTAAGTAAAATAAAGATTAAATTTAAATAGTATTGTTCGTGGAAAGGCAAAAATATCTAATATTAGATGTTGAATTTTACAGGGGTTAGAGTCCACTAAAATAATTTGTCTTCCCTTAAAATTTCTAATGTATATTATGAAGGTAGTTTTCTTGTGTTTGGTGTGTGTGTGTGTGTGTGTGTGTGTGTGTGTGTGTGTGTGTGTGTGTGTGTGTGTGTGTGTGTGTGTGTGTGTGTGTGTGGTGTGGTGTGTGTGTGTGTGTGTGTGTGTGTGTGTGTGTGTGTGTGTGTGTGTGTGTGTGTGAGTCACATGTGCTCCAGTCCTGGAGGTTAAACTCAGGCATGGGCCCTGTCCCAAAGCTTTTCACCACTGGCTTTTTGGTGATTCATTGGAGATTACTGTAGTATCATGAATTTTCTTGCCTGGGCTGGCTTCAATCCTCAGATCTCAGCCTCCTGAGTAGCTAAGATTACAGGCATGAGTCACAAACTCCCTTTCCAACTGATTTCTTTTCTCAGTCCCTTCTATACCTTAGACACAAGGAGCAGAGAAGATTTTGATGTAAACATCCTGTGCATTTTGTGTAGTTGAATTCTTTGCTCATTTGATTCTTAATGAGTAAAAGAGAATATGAGGAGAAAAAATGTAATCAAATGAAGTGCAGAATTTCCTAGTTGCAATTGCAAATTCTTCTTAGCTATAAGCAGCTCTGGTAAATAGATAGGCATTGCGGGCCATAGCCAAATTCTACCACATTCATTAACTTTTCATAACATAGAATTAATACTATGATAAAGTGTATGTGCCCAAACATTGTTTGTTTTCTCAGTCATGGGCTTAAATTTAGGTCCCAGATGCTGTCCCTGAGCTTTGTTGCTCAAGGCTAGCACACTGCTCCTTGGAACCATAGCTCCACTTCAGGTTTTCTGGTGGTTAATAATTGGACATAGTAGTGTCATAGACTTTCATACTTGGGCTTGCTTCAAACTGCAGTCTTCAGATCTCCACCTCTGAGTAGCTAGGATTATGGGTGTGAGCCACTAGAGCCTAGCTCAAACATAGTTACCTCAAAAGTAGTTTGAAAAGGATTGAATAATATGGATGACAGATGTAGAGTTCATAAAGGAACTTTTTAAGGAATTCCAGGGAAATGAGAAACTTTTAAACTCAAGTTGTTTATGTTAGAAATAGAGGCATTCTTCTTCCCCTGAAGAGAGGTTATCATTTAGCAACATGAAATTGTAATTTTGAAGTGTGCCCATCTCAGAATGTGAACTGGTCTAGATGTCCACTTTGCAATTTCTTTGCAGTTTCCCGGCCAAAAACTTTGTATACTCTTTAGAAGCAGTTGCTTTTACAAGCATGTGTTCTGATTAAGAGGATATACAGTTATTCAGAGACCAGCGCCCTCCTTCTAGCTTTATACTTTTTAGCTGGAAAACTTGGGCCAGTTTCTTAGCCTTTGTAGGCCTCAGTTTCTTCATCTGGAAACATCAAGTTAGAATAGGTGACCTGAGTGTTTCTATAGGAACATCTCTATTTCATTACCAACTAGAGCTTTGTCAGAATCAGAATTACTGGTATCTCTTATCCTCAATAACGAATCCCAGATCATACAAACTTCAGGCAAACTAGCAGTTCTGATGAAGGTAAGCAGTGACCAAAAACTAAGTAATGAGCTGTTCAGTGACCATTTATTTAATTCCATATTAATGGCTAGCAAGCTTCTTACTCTCTAAAGTTTATCGAGAAGAGTCTACTAGTGGCCAGTAGTGGCTTAGAGGATGGCTAAAAGACCACAGACTTATATGAATAAAAGTGGTTTACATATTTATAAATTATATTTTAAAATATACTAATATACCTTAATATATATCTTAATAAATGTAAATATGGATATCACTTATATATCTTAGCAGAGAAAGAAAAGGAAGTTAAAAATGAGCACTTTGTCCCTATGGATTTGGAGATATAGATTAAAATAATTAGATCCTTTTTCATGTCCCGCATCTGCTGGTTGCTCAAGATTTGGCTGTAGTTTATCACTGATCATTACTGAGGGAAGTATGGGCTGTATATGTAGAAGCCATTGAGTTACAGTTTCCTAATGAGTACTCTGTCAGAACAAGTCTTTAAGGTAAGCTGCGAATTTCCACAGAACGTCTGCTGCTGCTGTACAGCAGCACTCAAGGTGAGTGCAACTGAAGTGCCTTTTCTTACTTTACTTGCTAAACATGTATACATACATTAAACCAAATGCAACCATCAAGGAAAGAGTTGTAATCCCTTCTTCTTTTCATTGTAAAAATATGTGGCATTGTATTCCCAGTACTTGACACATGTTTGGTATATATTATTTATTCAATAAATATTTATGTACCAAAACTTCCTCAGGTCAAGTGGATCACAAGAAGTAAGGCCAACTTATATTCCACCTCCTGGGGCCCTCTTAGCTGTTATGTTATATGCCCTTTAGGTATATATTTCTTCAAAGAACACCTAGGAATATCAAGGTAACCCTTTCTCTTTTTTTTGGTCAGTTATGGATCTTGAAATCAGGGCCTGGGTATTGTTCCTGAACTTTTAGGGTCAAGGCTAGTGCTCTATCACTTAGAGCCATAGTGCCACTTCTGGTTTTCTTGTGGTTAATTGAACATAAGGGTCTCACAGACTTTCCTGTGTAGGCTGGCTTCAAATCACAATCCTCAGATCTTAGCCTCCAGTAGCTAGAATTATAGGCATGAGCTACTGGTACCTGGCTAACCCTATTTCTTCATAGTGTTATTTGTTTCCTGTGGTTTTGGCTAGGCCTGTCCAAAGATAAAATATTACCCCCAAATGTATATCTTTCCTCCATTTGAATCCTTTAACTAATGAGAAGAAACAGATACTGTGTCTTGTGTATGCAGGGAATAAGATATGACTCTTGATTTCAAGAAGCTCTGTAGGATGTACCAGAATTTTTTTCATACATTAGACTGTGTTAGGAGTGGAACTTAAGCTGCCACAGAGAAGTCAGGAGAAAGCTCTTCATTATGAAGTAAAGAATCCTAAGTCATGAAACAAGACAGGTCAAACAAAACTTAACAAGACAACAAGGTTAAGGGAATGGGGCTTTCCAGGCTGATGTGAAATCATAAGAATATTTGGTCTTGGGGCTGGGAAGGTGGCTCAGTGGTAGAGTGCTTGCCTTGCATGCAAGAGGCCCTGGGTTCAATTCTTCAGCACCACATAAGCAAAAAGCCGGAAGTGGCGCTGTGGCTCAAGTGGTAGAGCGCTAGCCTTGAGCTGAAGAGCTCAGGGACAGCGCCCAGGCCCAGAGTTCAAGCCCCACGACCGGACCCCCCCCCCCACAAAAAAAAGAATATTTGGTCTTACAGGTTTGTAAAAGAGGTTAAAGAAGGGACTTGGGGATGTGGCTTAGTGGTACAGTATTGCCTAGCGTTCATGAAGCCCTGGGTTTGATTCCTCAGTACCGCATACACAGAAAAAGCTGGAAGTGGCGATGTGGCTCAAGTATTAAGGTACTAGCCTCGAGCAAAAGAAGCTTAGAGACAGTGCTCAGGCCCCAGTGTTCAAGCCCCAGAACTAGCAAAAAAAAAGATGTTAAAGAGTAAGTTGACTACACTTGGATTTTTGTATAACCATCCTGGCAATATATGGAGAATGGATTTGAAAAGAATAGAACCCAAGTCACAGATCCCAGTTAGACTGCAGCAGTTATAGTAGGCCAGGCAAAGAATGAAGAGGGCCTGGACTAGGATTGTGGGGATGAAGACATGGGAACATGTATCTTGAAGACATTTTGGGATGGAATTGGAAGTGAGGTGAAAAGCCATGTCTTCCTTCTTTTGGATTGGAAAATTGAGTGCTGCGTGGAAAGAGTGCTATTTACTGTGTGTGTATATATATATATATAGATATAGATATAGATATAGATAGATAGATAGATAAACACATATATACATATATATATAAAACAGTGTTATATATGTAATATATATAACATTACATTATACATATAATGTTATATATATAACATATATATATACATATGTACATAGATAATATTTTTCCTATTTTATATATATCCTGCAACGTAATTAGATGCCATGCTGAGGTAGCGCAAGGCTTAGAAAACAGTGCTTAGACCTTTGTATTTAATATCCTCTCACTACTATTTGGTGATTTCTAGTATAGTAAAAAACATGTTACCTTTTCCAATCCAAAAAAATAACCAAAAAAGCAAACAAAAGTCCTTAGCCGAATGCTGATGGCTCATGCCTATAATCCTAGCTACTCAGAAGGCTGACATCTGAGGATCATGGTTCGAAGCCAGCCCAGGCAAGAAAGTCCATGAGATTCTTATCTTCAATTAACCACCAAAAAAGTTGGAAATGAGCTGTGGCTCAAAGTGGTAGAGTGCTATCCTTAAGCAAAAGAGCTCAGGAAAAGTGCCCAGGGTCTGAGCTCAAGCCCCACAACTGACCAAAAAAGAAAGCAAAGAAAACTCCTTGAAATTGAACTTTAATATATGCATTTTGTTGCTGATAGAACTTAGTTATAAAGTTTCATGACGCATTAATATATTGGGAAACCATTCTGTACCCTATATGACATTGAAGAAGGTCATGAATCCAGAATTGTAGCATGAAATATTATGCTTTATAGTTCTTTAGATGTGGGTTTTTTAAACTTAAAAACTAGGGGGGCTGGGTATGTGGCTTAGCGGTAGAGTGCTTGCCTAGCATGCATGAAGCCCTGAGTTCAATTCCCCAATACCACATACACAGAAAAGACCAGAAGTGGCACTGTAGCTCAAGTGGTAGAGTGCTAGCCTTAAGCAAAAGTTCAGGGAAAGTGCCCAGGTCCTGAGTTCAAGCCCCAGGACTGGCAAATAAAAGCTTAGTTTAAAGCTCCTCAGATGCCCTTCTTCCCATCCCCACTTCCCATTCTCTGTCCAAGGATAACCCCAGGCTACCTTCTAATAGAAGCCTCTAATTTTAATGCATGGTATGTAATTTATTTGTGTATTACTGAGAACCAACTCAGAAGTCTCATGCATACAAAACAAGCTCTCTACATCTGAACTATATCACCCAGCCCTGTGATTGTATTCTTAAGCACACTGAAACCTCACAAGAAACATTGGCTTTCTTACTATTCTGTAAAGATAATTTAAAAGTGTTACCCCATGTTGTGTGACCCCTGAAACAAGTCCTTTTGTGAGAAGTCAGGCCCATTCACCTCCTGTGTTCCTAACACAAGAATCTTACTTGACCATTCACCTCTTTCTATCTTAAATAGTAGTGTCAAAAATGTACTTAAACTTTACCCTTTCTCTTTATAAAACAACAGTTCTACCAATTTCTCCTAAATTGTTTCAGTTTGAAGGTAAGTGTTTTCTGTGACTTAAAGTAGTTGTCCAGGTGTGTATAGAATAATTTCAAATGTACTTTAAAAGTCCCAAATGCTTAATTGTAATTTTTTAGCAAAAAATGCCATTTTCTAATAGCTTTGTCAAATTTAGAAAATGATGTAGTTCCAGCAGCTCTTATAGTATACATTTTCTTGGTTACTGATTAAAATTGTAGTTTGTAGACATGTATGTGTGATTTGCCTATTTCTAAAATAAAATTCCAATTTTTTTTTTTTTTTTGTCGGTCGTGGGGCTTGAACTCTGGGCCTGGGCGCTGTCCCTCAGCTCTTCAGCTCAAGGCGAGCGCTCTACCACTTGAGCTACAGCGCCACTTCCGCTTTTCTGGTGGTTTATTGGAGATAGGAGTCTCACGGTCTCTCCTGCCCGGGCTGGCTTTGAACCGCGATCCTCAGATCTCAGCCTCCTGAGTAGCTAGGATTACAGGCGTGAGCCACCAGTGCCCGGCCCAAAGTCTTTTTTAAAAAAAAAAAAAAAATACCACTTTATTATTCTACAAGGACACTAATATCTAAGCTAGCAAGCCTGACAGGAATTGAGTTAGTGCCAGACTAGCCCAACTCTGCTGGGAGACAGGGGCATAGTCTGAAACTCTGAATCTTAGCATTATGATTCTTTCTAGTTAGTCTACCACTTATATATAATTATGTACATATTTACCATCCATAAGTAATGTTAGTTAACCATAGTTATGCATATGCATAATATGTTACCTAGAGGGAAAATCATGCAGAAATAAGTTTTTGGTCTCTGGTGAATTATAGCCACCATAGCATTTATCCTACATAACTTCAAAAAAGTCTCAGTAGAGGATAAAGGCTAAAATACAATGCTTACTTCCTGTACTTACTAAGCATTACAATATTGACTATACATCTACCAAATGCATAGTGTTTTCTAATTTGGATTAGCTGGCTAGAAGCCACATAAACCAAGTTATATCTCTATTTGAATTTTCCTCTGCTCTTAACAATCAAGAGCAAAGGATTACTATTAGGTACCCTTTTATCTTTGCCTGAAATGTAAGTAGTTACACTTATCTCTTTTATAAATATCAGGGGAAAATATCTTTGGAAGGATTCTAAAGTCCTATGTTTTAAAAAATGAGCACAATACATCATCTATAATGTAATGCCATAATAAATAGAAAATGTTTTTCACTTCTCTCAAGTTTAAAAGCATCTTGTAGAGCCAGTCAAGAAAATAAATATTTAAATTTTACCATTTTAACCATGCTGCAGGTACTAATACCATTTAAGAAACCTAGATGTTGAAATAGATGTTTTATCTATGCAACTGCTATATGTGATTTAATTTTCTACATGTTATTTAAGATAGTATAAATTATTTATGATAGCATTATTAAATCTCTTTTTTCTAATCTTACTCTTCTCTTGTGATCAACTTTGTCATAGGATCTGAGTGTTTCCGAAATTACAGACCCCAAACCAGAAGATAATGATAGTCAAATTAATGCCAAACAAACAGAAGAGAAGAAAACTGTGGAAGATGATAAAAATGTTGCTGCAGGTGACCATGGTGAAACCAAAGTGCCAGGAAGTGTCAAAGACATTCCAGCTGAAATCGCTGAAGAGGTGTGCTGATAGATGTTTGCATCTTGATCCTATGGTTTCCTAGTCCCTGAAAGTTCTGTTATCCTATGGGAGCAGCAATACTTTACTCATGTGCCAAGAAAAGGCTTTGACTACTTTCTAAATTAAGCAAATCTTTTCTCTAACACACTGCCACACTGCTTGGTAGAATGCTATCCCCCACATGCATAGAAGTCAGTTGGTATGGATAGTATACTTCTGGGAAATGAACAATAAAATTGGGCATAGGTGTTTAAAATACTGAAAATTCAAAGTTAGGAGCCCCAGTGCTAGTGGGAAAATGGGATGTGTACATCCATACATTTAAATGTATATGAACAAATGAAAGTTGGTCCCAGCAGTATTTGATGTTGTGCTTAATTCTTCACAGATAAAATATAGACAGAAATATGTAAAGAAGAATTAAGAGGAGATATTACTAAGAGAGCAATGATCATCCTGAAAATCAATTTAGGAATGTTACAAGCATAATTATTTGGCAGTTTTGCTAGGAGACAGACAGTTGGTCAGTTTGAAATGATTTGTTTACTAACAATATTTGGTTCTAATTTCAGAGGTGTGGAATTCTGAAACCCAAACCCAATAGCATTATATGAATCTATTTTCATTCTGTAACTCTCATGTACTATTAGTTGAGACTTCTGTACTGATCCCTGCTCTGTGCTACGTTCTTTCCTTTTACTTGAATTCTCTTGTTTGTTTTTAGTTGGTCGTGGGGCTTGAACTTTGGGCCTGGGTGCTGTCGCTGCTCAAAGCTACCGCTCTATTACTTGAGCCACAGCGCCACTTCCAGTTTTCTTGTAGTTAATTGGAGATAAGAGTCTCACAGACTTCCCTGCCTGGGCTGGCCTTGAACCACAATCCTCAGATCTCAGCCTCCTGAGTAGCTAGGATTACAGGCATGAGCCACTGGCGCCCAGCTGAATTAATTTTCTTTTAGCCCTGCTCCCATTCTCCTTTTTTCTGACATAGATAACTACTGAAATATATCTATATATCTTTTTATTTGAATTGGTACTTAAGATACATGTATTGTTTTATGGGCATGTATTTTTTGTTTTTCTTTTTTTGTTTATTGTGCTGGTCCTGGAGCTTGAACTCAAGGCCTGTCCCTAAGCTTCTCTTGCTCAAGGCTAGTGTTCTACCACTCTAGTCATAACTCTACTTCCTTTGGTAGTGTGTTAGATATAAGAATCTGACAGACTTTCCTACTTGGGCTAGCTTTGAACTGTGATCCTCAAATCTCAGCCTTCTGAATAGCTAGGATTATAGCCATGAACCACTGGCACTCAGCTATGTATTTTTTACTTTACAAAATATTATTGTTCCTTAGAGATCATTCTCATCCTTGGTGCCTTCTTTTGCCAAGGCTCCTTCCTCACACTGGGGCTAAAAAATATTCTGTCAGCTATTTTTTTTCAGAAAGGGAAAATGATTCTCTTCATAGGAAGCATTTATAATTTGGATCAGGATGGTTTCTAAACTTCTAATACAGAAATTATTGAATACCTATTCTAGATGGTAAAATGTTGAGATTAATTATATGCCAGTTAATATTTCTGAATCATCTTTGAGGAAAATTTTTGAGTCATACTGGTTTTTTAATCATATAATTTTAAACTAGAACATTAGTAATTAATATATAAGGACCTTAATTTCACAACAGCCTAGCAAGATGAAGTAATCATCACATGGAAGTAGAGGTATGGCTCAGCTGATAGAGAGCCAGTTGTAAGATTAAAAATAAATAAGAGCCAGGCACCGGTGGCTCACCCCTGTAATCCTAGCTACTCAGAAGGCTAAGGATCTGAGGATCACAGTTCAAAGCCAGCCCGGGCAATAAACCACTAGAAAAATGGAAGTGGTACTGTAGCTCAAGTGGTAGAGCGCTCACCTTCAGCTGAAGAGCTGAGGGACAAGACAGCACCCAGGCCCAGAGTTCAAGCCCCATGACCGACAAAAAAAAAATAAAATAAAAATAAATAAATAAGAACTCCATCCCTGAGTTCAAGCCCCAGTACCAGAAAAAAAAAGAAGTAATCATCAGACATTTATCTTATTAGCTAGAGACAGGCTCTGTAACTCTGCTTAAAAATCAAGACTAATTTACCTAGCACAGGATGAATATGGGTTTTGTTTGGTGTGGGTTTTTTTTGGGGGGGGGGGGGCGCCAGTCATGGGGCTTGAATTTTGAGCCTGAGCTCTGTCCTTCAGCCCTTCAGGTCAAGGATAGTGCTCTACCACTTAAACCACAGCACCATTTCCAGTTTTCTTGTGGTTTATTGGAGATAAGAGTTTCACGGCCTTTCCTGCCCAGGCTGGCTTTGAACCACGATCCTCAGAGCTCAGTCTCCTGAGTAGCCAGGATTACAGGCATGAGCCACTGGCACCTGGCTTATGAATATGTTATTTTTGTGACATTGTGTCTTTATTGTTTATAGGAAAGAAAAGCCAGTGTAGAGGATCTAGCTGTTCATGAATACAACAAAAATCCAAAAGGTATGAACACATTTGACTTCAAAAGCATATTTTTAAATTTTAGATAAAATTTTAAGAAAAATTTATTAAAGGAAAGTTAGGTATAAAATATTTATATATGTATGCATATATATGTATCCATGTTTTTGGGTCATCATAAGCTTATTCACATATGTTTTTTATAGCTTTTACTGTCATCTGACCCTCATTAACAAGTTATGAAATATGTTACCCAGGCATATCTGTTTTCATTTATAACTATCACAGATACTTCACATGCAAATATATGGTTCATGGTGTTCACATGTCAGTGTTCAGGGCTTTAGGGTAGTCTAAAACCTTGGTCCTCATATCTCAGCTTCCTGAGTAGCTAGGATTATAGGCATGAGCCACTGGTGCCCTGCAGAATGAACAATATATTTAAATATATTTGATTGTAGGAAACATGCATGAATGTGCCCCGAGTACTTCTCCAGACAACCTGGAAGTTAGTGATTCAACACCAAGTCAAGAAGTGAAAAAATCCAAAAAGGTAAGTGGAATTAATTTTCCATTTTCACATACATCCTTAAGGTCTAATCTAAGGCATTTGATGTTCCTATCTTTTCCCCAAATAGTACAAGGATTTTAGAATTTTTTTCTGTCCCACTGCCCCTTCTTTCACATTTATTCTATTTTTTTTTGGCCAGTCCTGGGACTTGAACAGTGCCTGGGCACTGTCCTTGAGCTTCTTTTACTCAAGGCTAGCACTCTACCACTTGAGCCATAGCACCACTTCCGACTTTTTCTGTGTATGTGGTATTGAGGAATCAAACCCAGGGCTTCATGTATGCTAGGCAAACACTCTACCACTGAGCCACCTTCCCAGCCCTACTTAATAATTTTTAAAAATTGAAAAAATAAAAAAAAATAGTATTAAGATATTTCTTCAGAGGCCTTGTCTAGCATACCAGATTTGTTTTCTAGTACTGCACAAAACAAAAAACACCAAAATACTGCTTTTTTGGGGGGGTCATGGGGCTTGAACTCTGGGCCTGGGCACTATCTCTCAGCTCTTCAGCTCAAGGCCAGCACTCTACCATTTGAGCCACAGCACCACTTCTGGGTTTTGGGTGGTTAATTGGAGATAAGCATCTCACGGACTTTTCCTGCCTAGGCTGGCTTTGAACCATGATCCTCAGATCTCAGTCTCCTGAGTAGCTAGGATTACAGCTGTGAGCCACCAGTGTCTGGCTCAAAATACTGCTTTAGTATAATTGTTGATAACTTAATAAATAACGTCATGTTTCTGTCAGTGAATTTTGGTCGGTTGTGGGGCTTGAAATCTGGGTCTGGGCACTGTCCCTGAGCTCTTCAGTTCAAGGCGAGCACTCTACCACTTGATCCACAGTGCCACTTCCAGTTTTCTGGTGGCTAATTGGAGATAAAAGTCTCATGGACTTTCCTGCCCGGGCTGGCTTTCAATTGCAATCCTCAGACTTCAGCCTTCTGAGTAGCTAGGATTATAGGTGTGAGTCACCAGCACCTGGCTCTCTTACTGCTTTTTTAGTGCTTTCTTAGATTGTGTGTCTTTGATATATTTCGGATGCCTAGCTCTTAACTTTTCATTTTAACCTTCTTGAAATTTATTATGACTCTTGAATCTGAAAATTTGTTTCATTAATTATATATTTTTTGGTGTTATAAGTCCTTATGCTTGCTATTTGAACCACACTTCCAGCCCTTATTCACTATATTTTTAAAAATTCTTTTTCATTTAAATATTTAAATATTAACTCTTTTACTTTTTGAACTGACATGAAACTTTTCCATTCTGTTCTCCATATCTTTTATTATCTATTTCATATTTTCTATGTCTGCGATAGGGAATGTAAAGGTTTTTATTGACTTGAGAGCTTCCCTTTTGTTGAAATTATTCTGCTCTTTCACCTACTTATTAAATTATAATTTCATTGATTATTTTTTTTGGCAGTAATGGTATTTGAACTCATCCTCACTCTTACTAGGCAGGTAATTTTATCACTGAGCCCTTTATTGCCCTTGTTGGTTAGTTTTAGATAGGATCTCCTTTCATGCCCAGCGAGTGCCTCAAAAATGGTCTGTCTATGCTTCCCATGTAGCTGTGATGATAAGCATGTGCCACTGCATCCAGGTATTGGTAAGAAGGGGTGTCTTAACTGGCCTCAAACTGCAATCCTTTTATTTCAGCCTTCCAAGTAGCTAGGATTCACAGATGTGAGCCAGTAGTGTCTGACCTTATTTTTTTGTATATAGTCAGTCATGGGGCTTGAACTCTGGACATGGGCGTTGTCCCTGAGCTCTTCAGCTCAAGGCGAGCCTACCACTTGAGCCACAGAATCACTTCCAGTTTTCTGGTGATTAATTGGAGATAAGAGTCTCAGGGGGCTGGGAAGGTGGCTCAGTGGTAGAGCGCTTGCCTTGCATGCATGAGGCCCTGGGTTCGATTCCTCAGCACCACATAAGAAAAAAGAAAAAAGCCAGAAGTGGTGCTGTGGCTCAAGTGGTAGAGCACTAGCCTTGAGCTGAAGAGCTGAGGGACAGCGCCCAGGCCCAGAGTTCAGGGCCCACGACCGGACCCCCCCCCCAAAAAAAAAAAAGTAGTTTAAGAGTCTCAGGGACTTTCCTGCCTAGACTGGCTTTGATCCACAATCCTCAGATCTCAGCCTCCTGAGTAGCTAGAATTACAGGTGTGGACCACCAGTGCCCAGCTAATTTTTTCATATTTTAAAGTTTTATTTTGGTTCTTTTTTCAATTAAATATGTTCTTTGAAAAATTAATATTTAGGGTTTTTGCTTTTTAAATCAGTTAATATACTTACTTTCTATTCTATATTTCTTAATTCCAGTGTCAGCTATCATCAGGAGTCAATATTTATGTATTACTTTGATGGACTTGATAATAGCAACTTGTTTATAGATGTATTTTGTAATTTGGACTCCCAAGTTTATGTTCAAGTAGGACTTTTTTGTGGCAATCCTATAAGGCCTAGATTAAAGTGAATTCATCCATAGAGAATATTTATTACCCTTTGTTAGGTATGAAATGGCAGGAAGCACTTTGGGTTAATTATCACATTGATCATATGAACCTCAAACTCACCTCAGCAAAACATTTTTTTCTTCCTCATAAAAGGGAAGCCAAAAGGCACCATGGCTCAGGCCTATAATATGAACTACTTGAAAGGTAGAGATTGGGAGTATCTCAAATTGAGGCCAGTCTGCTCAAGAACAGTGATATGCCATATCAACCAACAAGTTGGGGCAGAGTGGCTCACACCAATATTCACAGCTACATGGGAGGAGAAGGTAGGGAGGACAACAGCAGTCGGAGGTTGACCCAAGCAAAATATATGAGACTATCTAAAAGACAACTAAAGCTGTTGTAAAAGCCTTGGAACATGGCTTAAGTTGTAGACTACCTGTCTAACAAGTGCAAGGGCCTAATTTCAAACCCCAGTAGCACACACAAAAAAAAGCCAAACCAAGAGAGTCATTTGTATGTGGACTTGTGTTAAGGACATAGTACTTACAGAATTCTCACCTTATGTAGAGCTCTCAATTCTTTTCCCCACATTTTGTGAGATCAAATCTGTTAAAATTCAATCATCTTTAAGTTATGAGACCAATATCATTTTAGTATTCACCTCTGAGGCTTGTGAACCTTCCTCATTTTTTGGCCCACAGGGATTTCCTTTAATTTTTTTTCTTTTTTTTTTTTTTTTCTTGCCCAGCACTATCCTTGAGCCTCTTTCTGCTCAAAGCTAGCTAACATTCTACCACTTGAGCCACAGTGCCACTTCTGGCTTTTTCGGAGTAGTTTATTGGAGATTAAATTCTCATGGACTTTCTTCATGTTTCCAACTGCAGTCCTCAGAACTAAGCCTCCTAAGTAGCTAGGACTACAGGCGTAAGCCACCAGCACCCAACTTCCCTTGATTTCTTGTGAGATTATCTGCACATTTATAAAATTATATTTTTATACTTAGAATTTTTTTGCCAGTCCTGGTGATTGAAGTCTGCCCTGGAGCTTTTTTTTTGCTCAATGCTAGCACTCTGCCACTTAAGCCACAGTGCCACTTCCAGCTTTGTCTGTTTATGTGCTACTGAGGAATCGAACCCAGGCTTCATGTATGCTAAGCAAGCATTCTACCACTAAGCCACATTCCCAGCCCTCAGAATTTCTTGTTCTTTTGTTATCCCTCAAAAATAGCAGAAACAAGAGTGCTTCCATTTTAATCCACAAACACTTTTTCTAGAAGCTTTATAACTTTTCACTTTTAATTCTTCCATTTTAAGGTTATAAATGAATGGTCATTATTAGCACTATCTTGATTTCTAAAAGAACCAATTCCTAACTTAGTTTTTCTTTCCTGTTTTATTGTGTTGGCATCATGTCAGAATCATTATTTGTATTGTAATTCATTAAGAATCCTGTTTTCTAGGGCTGGGAATGTGGCTTAGTGGTAGAGAGCTTGTCTAGCATGCATGAAGCCCTAGGTTTGATTTCTCAGTACCACATAAACAGAAAAAGCCAGCAGTGGCACTGTGGCTCAAGTTTCAAAGTGCTAGCCTTGAGCCAAAAGAAGCTCAGGGACAGTGCCTGAGCCCTGAGCTGAAGCCCCAAGATTGACAAAAAAAGAAAGAAAGAAAGGAAGGAAGGAAGAAAGGAAGAAAAGAAATGAAAAAAGAGAGGCCGGGCGCTGGTGGCTCACGCCTGTAATCCTAGCTACTCAGGAGGCTGAGATCTGAGGATCGCGGTTCAAAGCCAGCCTGGGCAGGAGAGACCCTGAGACTCCTATCTCCAATAAACCACCAGAAAACCGGAAGTGGCGCTGTAGCTCAAGTGGTAGAGCGCTAGCCTTGAGCTGAAGAGCTGAGGGACAGTGCCCAGGCCCAGAGTTCAAGCCCCATGACCGACAAAAAAAAAAAAAGAAAAAAAGAGAAAGAAACCTGTTTTCTCTCTCGGTAAATCCTCAAAGAACTTAAGTAGGATGAAACTTCCATTAGCATTTTATCTGATAACTCCTGCATGTGGCTCTGTTGGCCCCTATCTTCTTAATATGTTTTCCTTGCCTGATGCCTGAGATGCCTTTTCCTTATGTTCTCCTGCAGTCCTCAGTGCTACACCCCCTCCCACTTTGCTCTTCCTCAGTATCTCTTTTTTTTCCAATCCTGGGGGCTTGAACTCAGGGCCTGGGCACTGTCCCTGAGCCTCTTCATACCGAAGGCTAGCACTCTACCACTTGAGCCACAGCGCTACTTCTGGCTTCACACATTTGAGGCAAGCACTCTACCACATTTCCAGTCCCTGGTATCTCCTCTTATCATCTTTCTTTCTGCCTTCCAGGAATCCCTGAGTTCTTTCATCTCTTCAAGTTCATGTCTGGATTCTGTACATTTGCAGCATTGACCTCCCCTGAGCAACAGGTCCCTATATCTCACTGCCTGCCTGCACAGACCCATAGGACTCACACAGCCATCATTTGGCAACACTAACACTTTGCTAGGAGTTCTGATCCACAGGAATAGGGAAATATGTCTTCCTCCAGAATGTTTTTCTTTACATATGACACACTGTGGATGGCAAGTGTCCCCAAAGTGGCCCATTCTGGTTATATTTAAAAGTTAACTATAGGTAATATCCTACTTTCCGTGTTTTTCTCTCTTACAACAAAGTGAAATCATTTTTTTGACAAAAAATGGTCATATTACCAAGATGTTGATAATGTTAAAGTTTATATCCTGAAAGATCTTGATTTAGGGTGGAGTCCTGACTGTATTTTGGTAAAAAGGAATAAGACTGATGTGTGCTAAGAATAAACCAGCTGACATGTGGCACTCCATAAAGATGGGATGACATCATGATCATGCCTGTTTAAAGTAATACCCCTGCATACCAAGTGAATATTTCACTTACTGAAATGGAATCTTTTTTCTTTGTGTATGTTTTTTCTAGATGTTTTTCCTTAAATGGATGTCTCTGACAGGTCAGAGATTTACACAGAATGAGTCACCTGAAACCATTAAACCAGTAGGAGATGAAGTACCATTACAAAGCGATAACAAAGATGCCAGCCAGAGCCAAATGGAACAAAACTTTCAGGATCCTTCACCATCAAATACTGCTGAGGGAAAGTCAAAATCCTGTATGATATTATAAAGGATATGTCTTATGTTTTCATGGTCATCAAGCACATTCATAGTTTATACTTGAAAAACGTTATGACTTCTGAAAGAAAGTTTCTAATAAAATAAATTTAAAGATGTAAATTATAGATTTTATTTGAGCAGTATGACCAGTTTTGATATTTATGTATGCAAATATTTTTGACAAGCGATTTCAAAATATATCTCAACATCTCAACCTCTTCTTGAAGTGTTGTGGCCTTAACTGTTCAGTGTTGCATAAAACAATGTATTTTTGTATGTGAAAATTGAACTCTAAGATATTTCATGGTTTTTGCTAAATAATTTTACTTCTTATTTCATAAGACAATGTTCACCACCTCATGGCACTGTAACAGTTTTAAATGTATTTGTTAAAACCTGAGTCAAAAGTGTTTGTATGAAATTATTTTAATAAATATATCTGATTGGTTCTGCTGTTAAAATGAATGAATATGAATGAAATTTGGAAGGATATGGAAGTTACCCACTGATCAAATGGGGGCAAAAATATCTAATTTTAAAATATCTCAGGACACAAAATGCCTTAAACCTGAATAAAGACTGTCTAAATGCAGTTGTGTAAATAATATATATTTGTAGAGAAACTTAGTGTTGATGTTTATTTGCTTCCCATTTCTTTCTTTTGGGAGGTGATTATGCACAATAATTTCAGATTACATGTTGTGATCTGGAATGATGATCCTGCCACAGATTGCCAAACTTGTTTATTTCAACTGTCCCTAGAGTTGACAGTGACAAATCAAGTTTGGCTTAATCCCGTGCGCACTATTCCACAAGGAATGGGAGGGATTAAGAAGTTGCTTTCCTGGCTCGTAGGTGCTATGTATTTAATAGACCAAAAGACCTTCACTTTTCCCATTCAAGCTTGTGAACAAACCTTCTTTTTGCCAGTCCTGGGGCTTGAACTCAGGGCCTGGACACTGTCCCTGAGCTTCTTTTGCTCAAGCCTAGCACTCTACCTCTTGAGTCACAGCTTCACTTCCAGATTTTTCTGTTTATATGGTATTGAGGAATCAAATCCAGGGTTTCATGCATGCTAGAGAAGCACTCTGCCACTAAGCCACATTCCCAGCCCCAAACAAATCATTTTATTCTTCAATCATAGTGACCATTTTCCCACTTAAAACGCTTTGTCTTTCATAAACAAAGGTTGTAAAAATGCTAGTACAAAATAAATGATTTTGAAATCCTAACGGTAATCTTTGTGAATATTAATAAAGTTCTAATTTCATTAAAGGAAAATTTATTTTTAAATTTAAAATTTTTAAATTAATTTCAAATTTTAAAATTAAATTTTAGTACAATTTAGCAAAAATACTTTACCAAAACATACGGTAGAAGTTGGGTGCTAGTGGCCCCTGCCTATAATCCTAACTACTAGGAAGCTAAGATCTGAGGATCATGTTTTGAAGTAACCCATGCAGGAAACTCTTAGCTCTAATTAACCTGTAAGTGGAGTTGTGGGTCAATTGGTAAAGGGATAGCCTTTTGTTGTTGTTGTTGTTGGTCATGGGGCTTGAACTCTGGGCCTGAGCTCTCTCCCTCAGCTCTTCAGCTCAAGGCTAGTGCTCTACCACTTGAGATACAGCGCCACTTCCAGTTTTCTGGTGGTTTATTGGAGATAAGAGTTTTATGGGCTTTCATGCCCATACTGGCTTTGAACCACAATCCTCAGATCTCAGCCTCCTGAGTAGCTAGGATTACAGGCCTGAGCCACCGGTGCCCAGCAAGAGCTAGCCTTTATCAAAATACATAACGGATATCACTTAGAAGTTCAAGCCCCAATATGAATACACACACACACACACACAACATGAAGTAGGAACTAAGTGAAAGTAAAGCTTTCAAATGGTATTAAATTATGCCATTTATAGTGGCTTGAATTCTAAGATGACCTCAAGGATTTCACTTGTTGGTGCCACTTGCCTTGAATAATGCTTTCCCTTTGAGTTTGAGTAAAAGACAAATTGAATTTAAAATTCTTAGCCTTACACTAACGTTTAAAAGATGCTAATCCTAGGTGGCCCTGACCTAATTAGGTAACCCCTTTCAAAGAAGCTCAAGAACTCCTCCATAAAAGAAGTCAGAACACCCATGACCAACAAGGAAGTCAGAACAATTTAGAGCTGCAGAGATGACCTCTCAGAAGAAGCCAATTGGCATATTTATGGAGAGGGTCATGTACCAGGAGTTGGAGGACAGCTTCTACCATTTGAGGACCTCATTCCTACAATTTGAATTCTGCCAGCAACCAATGAGCCTGGGAGAGGAATGCATGCCTTATATTAGACCATAGCCCTGGAGGACATCTTGCTTGCAGCTTTGTGAAACCTTAATTGAGTAGTACTAGACTCCTGATGTATAAAAACAGAAGTAAAATTAACATTAAAATATAGTTTTAACCCACTAACTTTATGGTTGTTTGCTAAGCAGCAGCAATAATATCAGTTGTATTATGGGCAAGAACCTCTATATTGTGGCTTCCTTTCTTCATTAAGGCCAGCCAGGGAGAGAGGAATCCATAGAGTTTGCAAGCAAGACAGAAATTAGTTAGGGGTAACTTAATCATGGAAATGGTATCTTGTCATCTGTGGCATATTGTGTTGGTTATAATTAAGTCCTGGATCACCCACATTGAAGGTAAGGGAATAAACACATGGACAGCGACGATAAGGACAATCTTAGAGGTTACCCACTAACGCAGTCAACTGGATATTCATTCTGGATTTTCATTCAAAAGGGAAAAGACTTGTTAGGGCCAACAAAATCAAATATTTCCAAAGAAAGAATTAAAGCAGAACACTGGAAGAAGTGCATGAGCAACCTTCACTAAACTGAAAACATCTCTTCTTTACTGGAGATCTTAAAATAGCATCTACTTAATAATGTGGGTTTGTTGAGAATTAACACTAAGAGCCAATTTTACTTTATTTTATTTTAGATTTTTTTTATTGAAAAGATACTATACAGAGGGTTACAGTTACATGAGCAAGGCAATGAGTACACTTCCTATTGAGCATTGTTACCCCCTCCATTGTTTTCCCCCTACCATCCTTGCCCTCCCTACCTTCCCCGAGGTTCTTTTTTTTTTAATTGTGATTGATTACCTAATTTCCCAAACTTCACAGTATTGTGGAATAATGATGCTCATTTAAAGTCACAAGTTCATTCTAACTTTCCTGGAGCAAATTGTCTATCACAGTCTATAACATATAATGGTGTACACATATACACCATACATGTGATCAGCAGCATGGGGATATTTAGTAGTGGTTTGACCTCGCTCAACATGATTCCTTCTAGCTCCATCTATTTCCCTGCAAATGCCATTATTTTGTCATTTCTAATGGCTGCATAATATTCCATTGTGTATAGATACCACAATTTTTGGATCCATTCATCTGTGGTGGGGCATCTGGGTTGTTTCCATATCCTAGCTATTGTGAACAGTGCTACAATAAACATGGAGGTGCACGTGTCCTTGTATATTGGTTCCTGTTGTTCAGGGTAGATGCCTAGAAGTGGTATGACTGGGTCGTAAGGGAGGTCAATCTTTAGCTTTCTAAGGACCATCCAGACTGCTTTCCAAAGTTTTTGTATAAGTGTACATTCCCACCAGCAGTGTAATAGGGTTCTTCTTTCTCCACATCCCCTCCAGCATTTGTCATTGGCTGATTTGTGGATGTGGGCCATTCTGACTGGGGTAAGGTGTTATCTCAGGGTTGTCTTTATTTGCATTTCCTTCACCACCAGGGATGATGAACATTTCCTCATGTGTTTCTTTGCCATTTTTATTTCTTCATTTGAGAAGTCCCTCTTTAGTTCCCTTGCCCATTTAGTAATTGGTTTGTTAGGTTTGGGAGGGATTAGTTTCTTGAATTCCCTGTATATACAGGATGTTAACCCCTTGTCTGATATATTGCTGGTAAATATTTTTTCCCAATTAGCTGGTAGTCTTTCTAGCTTGGTTGCAATAGATTTAGCTGTGCAGAAGCTTTTTATTTTAAGGTAGTCCCATTTGTCGAGTCTCTCTCCAATTTGTTGTGACCCTGGGACTCTGTTCAGGAAGTTCCTTCCTGTGCCTATTAGTTCAAGTGTCTCTCCTACTCTGTCCTGCAGTAGTTTCAGAGATTCAGGTTTAATGTTAAGGTCTTTAATCCATTTTGAGTTGATGTTGGTGCATGGTGATAAGCTGGGGTCCACTTCTGCATGTGGCCTCCCAGTTTTCCCAGCACCAGTGGTTGAAGAGGCTGTGTTTCTTCCATTGTATGTATTTAGCTCTTTTGTCGAATATCAGCTGGCTGTAGGCCTGTGGATTTATATCTGGATCTTCTATTCTGTTCCATTGGTCTTCGGGTCTGTTTTTGTGCCAGTACCATGCTGTCTTTGTTATTATAGCTCTGTAGTAGAGTTTGAAGTTCGGCATGGATAGCCTTCCCATATTGTCTTTATCCCCTAGAATTGTTTTGGCTATTGTAGGTCTTTTGTTGTTCCATATGAATTTTTGGACTGTTTTCTGTATTTCAGTGATGTACGTCATTGGGATTTTAATAGGAATTGCATTAATTTGTATATTAATTTTGGAAGTATTACCATCTTTACTATATTAAGTAGGCCTATCCAAGAGCATGGGAGGTCTTTCCATTTCTTAGTGTCTTCTGCAATTTCTTTCTTTAACTTTTTATAGTTTTCATTAAATAGTTCTTTTACATCTTTGGTTAGGTTAATTCCTAAATATTTTATTTTTTGGGAGGTTATTGTGAATGGGGTTGCTCCCTTTATTTCCTTCTCTTCTTGGACATTGTCAGTGTATAGGAAGGCAACTGATTTTTGTGGGTTTATTTTGTATCCTGCTACTTTGCCGAAATGATTTATGATTTCTAAGAGTTTGGGGATGGAATTTTTGGGATCGTGAAGGTATAGTATCATGTCGTCTGCAAAAAGGGATAGTTTAATTTCTTCTTTCCCTATGCAGATCCCTTTAATGTCTTTTTCTTGCCTTATTGCCCTGGCCAAGGGTTCTAGGACTATGTTGAAGAGGAGTGGAGACAGTGGGCATCCTTGCCTTGTTCCTGATTTTAGGAGAATTGGTTGTAGCTTTTCCCCATTAAGTATAATATTGGCTATTGGTCTGTCATAAATGGCTTTTATTGTTTTTAGAAATGTTCCTTCTATTCCTATTTTCTCCAGAGCTTTTAGCATGAATGAATGTTGAATTTTATCAAAGGCCTTTTCTGCATCTGTGGCAATAATCATGTGATTCTTGACCTTGGCTCTGTTGATGTGTTGGATTACATTTATTGACTTACGTATGTTAAACCATCCCTGCATCTCTGGGATGAAGCCTACCTGGTCATAGTGTATGATTTTTTTTAATGTGTTTCTGGATTCTGTTAGCTAGAATCTTGTTAAGGATCTTTGCATCTGTGTTCATCAAGGAAATTGGCCTGTAATTCTCCTTTTTGGTTGGGTCTTTGCCTGGTTTGAGGATGAGTGTGATATTGGCTTTGTAGAATGAGTTTGGGATAGCTCCCTCCTTCTCTGTTTCTCTGAAGAGCTTGAGGAGTATGGATATTAGTTCTTCTTTAAAGGTCTTATAGAATTCTGCTGTGAATCCATCTGGTCCTGGGCTTTTTTTTGTTGGAAGACTTTTGATAGCTTCCTGTATCTCGTTGTAGGATATTGGCTTATTTAATTGGCTTACTTCTTCTTTGCTCAGTTTGGGCAACTTGTATTTCTCTAAAAATGCATCGATTTCTGCCAGGTTTTCTTCCTTTAGAGAGTATAACTTTTGAAAGTAGTCCGTTAGAATTGTTTGGATATCTTGGGTACGTGTTGTGATTTTTCCGTGGCATCCCTAATCCTGTTAATATGGGTTTCCTCTCTTTTTTAAATTAAGCTTGCCAACGGGCCATCAATTTTATTTTTTCAAAGAACCAGCTTTTTGTTTGGTTTATTTTGGCTATAATTTTCTGATTTTCTAATTGGTTAATCTCTGCTCTTAATTTGGTTATCTGGCTTCATCTAGTAACTTTAGGTTCCATTTTTTCTTGTTTTTCTAGCTGTTTTAATTGCAACATGAGATTATTTACTTGGTCAGTCTCCATTCTCTTGATGTGAGCACTGAGGGCAATAAATTTGCCACTCAGGACTGCTTTTGCTGTGTCCCACAAGTTTCTTTGTGAGGTGTTTTCATTTTCATTGAGTTGTAGGAAATGTTTTATTTCTTCTCTGATCTCTTCCGTTACCCAGGCATTGCTAAGGAGTGTGCTGTTCAATTTCCATGTATTAGAGAAATTTCTGTGGTATGCTTTGTTATTGAGAACTAGCTTGATTCCACTGTGGTCAGATAGGATACAGGGGATTATGTCGATCCCTTTGTATTTGCTTAAGTTCCTTGCATGAACTATGTATGATATGGTCTATTTTGGAGAAAGTTCCATGAGCTGCTGAGAAGAATGTGTACTTTTTTTTTAGGGTGAAATACTCAGTAGATGTCAGTTAATTCCGCTTGAAGTATGGCCTCACTTAATTCGGTAGCTTCTTTGCCAATCCTCTGGTTGGTAGACCTGTCCTTTGGTGAGAGTGGCGTGTTAAAGTCTCCTAGTATTATCGTATTGGGATCTATTTTATTCTGTAAGTTTGAGAGCATTTGTTTAACATAACTGGGTGCACCAATATTTGGGGCATATAAGTTGATGATGGTAATATCCTCCTCTTGGATTGTTCCCTGTATTAATATGTAGTGTCCGTCCTTGTCTTTCTGTACTGATTTTAATGAAAAGTTTATTTTGTCAGATATCAGGATAGCTACACCTGCTTTCTTACTGGGGGCATTTGATTGGTAGATCCTTTTCCAACCCTTTACTCTGAATTTGTTTGTATGTTTGGCTGAGAGGTGGGTCTCCTGGAGGCAACAGATGGATGGGTCTTGTTTTCTGATCCAGTCTGCAGTTCTTTTTCTTTTCATTGGCGAATTAAGCCCATTAATATTAAGAGATAGAGAGATGCATTGTTGTCCCTGTCATTCCGTTTTCCTAACTTTTTCTTCTTTCCTTTCCTCCTGTGCTTGCTCAGTTAGACTTTGATTAATGCCTGTCTGGGGCAGGTCCCAGTTCCTGGTTGCTTGATTCAGGTTGTGTTCCCCCTCTTAGAAATCTTTGTAATGCTGGCTTAATGTTTATGTATTCATTTAGTTTTTCTTTGCTATTAAAAATTTTCAGTTCTCCATCGAATGTGAATGCTGGCTTTGCCGAGTATATCAGTCTGGGTTGGGGGTTATTGGCTCTCAGGGCTCATATGGTGCTTTCCCAGGCCTTTCTTGCGTTCATTGTTTGTGTGGAGAGATCTGCAGTGATTCTAATTTTTTTTCCCATTTTAGTATAGCTCCTTCTTCATTTTTGCTGCATGCAAGATTGTTTCCTTATTATTCAGATCTATCATTTCTACTTTAATGTGTGTAGAAGTGTTTCTCCTGGGATCTTGCTTGTTGGGTCTATATGCTTCTGTTATGTAGGTAATATATTCTTTTTTGAGGTGGGGAAAATTTTCACCGATTATCTTGTTGAATAGGTGTTGCATTCCCTTGCTCTGAAATTCCTCACCTTCGTCCACTCCAGTTATACGAAGGTTAAATTTCTTGGCATTATCTGCTTGCTGTTGAATTTCCCTTTGGCTTAATTTGAGTGATTTTTCCATATCTGTCACTTTTTGGTCCAGTTGGTGTACTCTGTCTTCTGTATCTGACACTCTACCTTCCATTTCATTCACTCTGTTGACCGTGGCTTCTATTGTGGTTTGCATGGAGGAAATGGATTCCTTTATGGATTCGATGTTGGTTCTCAAAGTACTGAATTCACCTCTTAATGAGGTATGTATTCCTTCTAATTTGGCATTTATCTCACTTCTTACTGAGGTTTGTGCAGCTTCTATTTTTGCATGCATCTCTTGTTTGATATCCTGTATCTTTTTTGATAGTTCATCCTTGTGCTCTTTCAATTTCTGATCTATTTCTTGCTTTATTTCTTGAGTCATTGCCTCCAGCAACCCTTGGATGTAGCTTTTGTCTTCCATTCCTGCTTTGCTCCCACTGGGGCTCTCCCCTGCGTGGCTGCTGGCTATTGAGGATAGCTTGCTATCCTGTGTGGTGGTAAACCTTGTAATTTTTCGCTGTGAAAATAGAAGCCACTTGAAAATTAGGAACTTAGTGACATTGTTCACATATATTAAAAATCAAATGAGCCTGCAAATTCATGTCAAGATATTAAAAATCAGGCAGACATGGTGGTGTATGCCTGAAATGCCAGCTACTCAGGAGGAAAAAGTAAGGTCCAGGGCTGACCTGGGTAAAAGTATAAGAACCTACATATACAAAAGTTGTAGAGATGTGGCTCAAATGATAGAGAGCATACTTAAGCAAGTGGGAGGCACTGAGTCCAATCCCCAGTACTAACAAAAAACCCAAAATATTAGTATTTATGAGGACCCTCTTAGTTATAAAGAATAAAATATATAGTTCTTAAAAAGTGGCATGTTAGTTTCCCAGGGCTTCTTTAACAAAGTACTAAAATCTGGGTGACTAAAAACAACAGGTTTGTATTGTCTCAGTTTCCCAGAACTGACAACTGATGTCATATGTTAAGACGGGCTGTGCTTCCTCTGAAGGCACCAGAGAAAGATCTGTTCTAGACTTTTTCCTGGTTTCTCACAGCCACTCGTTTGTCTTCACATAACATTCTCCCTATGTGCCTCCATATTTTCTTTTATTATTATTTTTTTGTCAGTCGTGGGGCTTGAACTCTGGGCCTGGGCACTGTCCCTGAGCTCTTCAGCTCAAGGCGAGCGCTCTATCACTTGAGCCATAGCACCACTTCCAGTTTTCTGGTGGTTAATTGGAGATAAGTCTCACGGACTTTCCTGCCCAGACTGGCTTTGAACCACAATCCTCAGATGTAGCCTCTTGAGTAGCTAGGATTACAGGCGTGAGCCACTGGGCCCCAGCCTCCATATTTTCTTCTATGTATGTCTGTTTTCTGATTTCTCTTTTTTATGACCCCAGGCATACTGGATTAGAACCCACTCTAGGGGCTGGGAAGGTGGCTCAGTGGTAGAGCGCTTGCCTTGCATGCCTGAGGCCCTGGGTTCGACTCCTCAGCACCACATAAGCAAAAAGAAAAAAGCCGGAAGTGGCACTGTGGCTCAAGTGGTAGAGTGCTAACCTTGAGCTGAAGAGCTGAGGGACAGTGCCCAGGTCCAGAATTCAGACCCCACGACCGGACCCCCCCCCAAAAAAAAACCCACTCTAATCACCTGATTTTAACTAAATTACCTTTGTAAAGACCCTCTTTCTAAATAAAATTGTTATGCCAAGGTCGCAGGACCCCCGCAAGAAGACCACCGAGAGTCAGACTCCTCAGCTGTTTTATTTAAATGGGCTGCAGCTCGGGCCTCGTCCTACACTCCGACACAGTGGAGCCCAGGAGGAGAGCCCCGAGCTAAGGATTTGCAGGTTTTATAAAGGCACACAATCAACCAGGTGTTTGGATTACCACCACGTGTTGCTCTGCTAGACAGAAACAAGCAACAAGTGGTCACTGCCTCAAACTTTAACCTTTCAAAATCACTTTCTGAGTTATTTCAGCACATTTTGGGAGGGGGAATTCATTTGAGTCCATATCACTGTTTCAGTCTGAGAGCTACAGAAAATTCTAAATAAACTTAGGTTCTCTATAGTGTCTGTTATTTTAACATCTTACTATTTCCTAAAATATACTCTTGCTAAATCCTAGCTCTTTAATGAGATATCCTTAGTGGAGGAGACGCTGTGATATAGAAATGTGAATTTAATGTATCACCAGTAGCATCAGTCAAATCAGGAAATATAGGAAGATCATGCTTATTGAGATCCCACACACAAAGTGTTAAATGTTAAATGATACTAAATGTATGATCACATTTAGAGATGTAGAGTTTGGATATTGCCTCGATACAAATTTGTCCAAGCTGGGTGCCAGTGGTTCATGCCTATAATCCTAGCTACTAAAGAGACTTGAGACTTGTAAGATCATGACTGGAAGCTAGCCCTGGCAGAAAAGTCTGAGAGACTCTATCTGTAATTTACCAGCAAAAATCCAGGCTGGATGCATGATTCAGGAGGTAGAATGCCAGTCATAAGCAAGCAAGCAAGACCAAAGAATAAGACTCAGGGTTCAAGTCCAGATACTGGCACAAAAATGAACAAATTTGTGCACACAAACTTTAGGCTTCCAAAAATCCAGAGAGAATATAATTTTTTTTCCCATGAGCCTGAAAGCATGACACTGTCAAAGTATCCAAAAGGAAAAAGTTTGGCTAACTAGTTTTATAATCATTAGAATTGGCAGGGCACCAGTAGCCCATGCCTGTAATCCTAGCTACTCAAAAGGCTGAGATCTGAGGATCGCAGTTCAAAGCCAGCCTGGGAAGAAAAGTCGATGAGACTCTTATCTACAATAAACTACTCAGAAAAAGTTGGAAGTGGCACTATGGCTCAAGTGGCAGAGTGCTATCCTTGAGGATAAAGAGGCTCAGAGACAGTGCTTAGGCCAGAAAGAAAGAAAGAAAGAAAGAAGGAAAGAAAGAAAGAAAGAAAGAAAGAAAGAAAGAAAGAAAGAAAGAAAGAAAGAAAGAAAGAAAGGAAGAAAGAAAGAAAGAAAGAAAGAAAGAAAGAAAGAAAGAAAGAAAGAAAGAAAGAAAGGAAGGAAGGAAGAAAGAAAGAAAGAAAGAAAGAAAGAGAAAGAAAGAAAGAAAAGAAAGAAAGAAAGAAAAGAAAGAAAAGAAAGAAAGGACGGAAGGAAGGAAGGAAGGAAGGAGAAAGAAAGAAAAAAGAAAAAGTCACTATAAGAAGGAAATGTACTCATTACTTGAATCAAATAATTGCAATCCTTCTGTATATCTCCTTTATAATAACAATAAATTACTTAATTAAAAATTGAAAAAATGGTCTCAAGCTGGGTGCTGGTGGCTCACGGCTGTAATCCTAGCTACTCAGGAGGCTGAGATCTGAGGATCAAGGTTTAAAGCCAGCCCGTGCAGGAAAGTCCGTGAGATTCTTGTCTCCAATAAACCACCGGAAAACTGGAAGTGGCGCTGTAGCTCAAGTGGTAGAGCGCTCACCTTGAGCTGAAGAGCTGAGGGACAGCTCTCAGGCCCAGAGTTCAAGCCCCACGACCGACAAAAAAAAAAAAAATGGTCTAAAAAAAAAACCCATCAGAGTTGGCAGTAGGAGTGTGAAGTGCAAGTTCTTGTCAAAGACCTTTGCCCACAAGAGACCCAAGTGGCAATAGAATTAAAAAGGAGTCTCAGAATAATACTTTTTTAACAGTCAGACTTTATTATGATCATCAACTTCAATTAAAGAGTTTTTCTGTCCACTTTGGTTTTGTAAAGCTATCAAAATTGAAAATATTTCCAGACTTAAATTTTCCTTTTGCCAGGGCACATGGTTGAAAGGTTTTTTTAATGTGATTGCACTTCTTTTTTAAACCCCAACAATATTTTTAGACAGAATTTTAAAATGTGCTTTACTTTAAATAAATCAGCAAGTTGAAAGAGAAAATTTAGAAGTTTGAAAAATCTTCCTCTCTGGAATCAGGTAAATATTTTATTGAATGGAACACAAAGCACATTTAAACCAAGAGTCATCTACTGAATTATTTTTTAGGGACTATGCAGATAAACATGCTGGAATTGCTTCCACTCGAATCCATCTTGGCATTGTTACATTTCCCAATACTTGCCTCAGATTCCCAGAACTCTTGCTGTTTTGGATCCTCTCCTGCCCCTACCCCAGTACTGGCAATTTTGAGTCCAGACCCTCCCTCATGATAGGCCAGAGCTTTACCACCATTGAGATACATCATCAGTCCTTCCCAGCTAGTTTTTAAAAGATGCGGGAAATCTGAGTTTTACATATATTTCCCCTCCAATCTTTCTATAAACTTAAAAAGGGCTGCAATAGAACTAACAGGCTAAATTTGGGCTGCCAATTTGTAGCTTCTGTTTAAGCAAAGTGCATTATTTTTTGGCTAGAGAAATTAGTCTACAAGGGAAACATGGTGAAGAATTATTCCCTGGGTTTGTTTTCATTTATACTCATCCCTAACTTTATCTCAGATTTTCAGCAGGAAATGAGAATTAAGGTTAGAAAACAATCATTTTTAAGATAATTTAAATTGTTGTTGCTTACAAATACGGGGAGTTGGGAGAATACAGCAATAAGGTTAAGAGGCAGCAGACTAACAGGCTTTGTGTGTGCAGGTGTGTATGTGCTTGTGTGTGTGTGTGTGTGTGTGTGTGTGTGTGTGTGTGTGCGCATGTGTGGGGGGAAGGTACTGGGGATTGAACTCAAGGCTTGGATGCTGTCCATTAGTTCTTTTTTTTATTGTAAAAATAGTATACAGAGGGTTACAGTTACATGAGTAAGGTAATGAGTACACTTCCTATTGAGCATTGTTACCCCCTCCATTGTTTTCCCCCTCATTAGTTCTTTTGCTGAAGGCTAGCAACTCTACTACATGTGTACATGAGCAATAGCTCTACTTCTAGCTTTTCAATAGTTAAAAGTCTGTTATCATCAGATCTCAGCCTCCTAAGTAGCTAGGATTACAGATATCAGGCACTGGTGCCCAGCTCAACAAATTTTTGTTGTTGTTGGTCGTGGGGCTTGAACTCTAGGCCTGGGTGCTGTCCCCGAGCTCTTCAGCTCAAGGTGCTCTACCACTTGAGCCACAGCGCCACTTCCAGCCCTTCTGTTTATGTGGTGCTGAGGAATCGAACCCATGGCCTCATGCATGCAAGGAAAGCACTCTACTGCTGAGCCACCTTCCCAGGCCCTCAATAGGCTTTTGACAACCAGTACCTCCGACAGTTGTAACCCATGACTACTTTGACGCAGTGTTGCTAAATAGTACTAATTATGAAACACATCAGGAAACATTTTACTTACTAAAACTAAAGCAATAGAACTTACTTCAAATCATTCTAGTAGTTTCTATCTTCATCTGGTAGGGACAATCTGTTATTACAATAATTCCTTAGTGCAGCAGTGTCGAGAGGTAAGGATTAGTGGGAGCTCTTTAGGTCATGTAGATAACCACCTCTTAAATGCCTTTTTTGTACCAGTCTTGGGCTTGAACTTAGGACTTGGGTACTGTTCCTGAGCTTTGGTGCTCAAGACTAACATTCTACCACTTGAGCCACATCTCCACTTCCAGTTTTTATTTTTTTTATCAGTCCTGGGGCTTGAACTCAGGGCCTGGGAGCTGTCCCTGAGCCTCTTTGAGCTCAAGGCTAGCGTTCTACCACTTAAGCCACAGTGCCACTTCCAGCTTTTTCTGTCCAAGTGGTTTATTGAAAATAAGAGTCTCATGGTCTTTTCTGCCCCGCCTGGCTTTGAAACATGATCCTCTGCTCTCAGCCTCCTGAATAGCTAAGATTACAGGCATGGGCCACTGAGGCCCAGCTTCATACCTTTTTTTTTTTTTTTTTTTTTTGTCGGTTGTGGAGCTTGAACTCTGGGCCTGGGCTCTGATCCTCAACTCTTCAGCTCAAGGCAAGCCCTCTACCACTTGAGCCACAGAACCACTTCTAGTTTTCTGGTTGTTAATTGGAGATGAGAGTCTCATGGACTTCCCTTCCATGGGCTGACTGAACCATGATCCTCAGACTTTAGCCTCCTGATAGCTAGGATTACAGACTTGAGCCACCAGCCCCTGGCTTCATACATATTTTTTAAAATTAAGAGTGAGTTCTTGCTGGCACAAGATTAAATTAAACTGACTAGTATGAGAGTTATAGAGTAAGATTTTCCCCTTATTTACTTCTTTCACATGTTCCTACTTCTACTTTTTCCCACCATGTAATCATGTAACACATGGCCCTCACCAGATATCATTGTCTGGTCTTGGATTTCCATAATCTCCAATACCATAACCCCAAACAAATCTCTTTTCTTTATTAATTAGCCCGTCTCAAGTTTTCTGTTACTGTAACAGAAAATGGGCATATGATTTAAGAAGCACTGAAAGTTAACTGGGAAAAGTAGAAAATTATACTAATTTAATTCATAATAAAGTTGCTGAAAACCTATAACATGGTATGACTATTTTTGATGTTCACTGACAACTTTTTTTTTCGGGGTGGGGGCCCGGGGGCCTGAATTCTGGGCCTGGGTGCTATCCCTCAGCTCTTCAGCTCAAGGCTAGCGCTCTACCACTTGAGCCACAGCGCCACTTCCGGCTTTTTTCTTTTTGCTTATGTGGTGCTGAGGAATTGAACCCAGGGCCTCATGCATGCAAGGCAAGTGCTCTACCACTGAGCCACCTTCCCAGCCCTACTGACAACTTTTTAGTCTACTCTCTTACTCTCCAGCTCCACATCTGGATAAGCTGTTAAGAGAGCCTTGGCCACCAGCTGGAGTTTAAACCACACAAGCCTCAGCCCACATGTAGAATTTATCCAAGCTCACCTCCTACCACCATTAAAATATTATGTCCATCTTTCTTTCCCTATTTTCTCAAGCTATTTTCAGACCTACTTGGGAAGCCAGCTCTGTTCTCGCCAGTAAAGCCTTATTATGCGTATAATTAGCCTTTCCATACCTTCTCATACCTTCTGGGTGTGTCTTTGACAACATAAGTCTTTTCAACAGAAGTAAAACTGGTAGTCGGGTGTATCTATCTCACCTGTATGAGCAGCCACATCATCATCAATGTAAAAAGTTTGATGGGCTGGGAAGGTGGCTCAGTGGTAGAGCACTTGCCTTGCATGCATGAGGCCCTGGGTTCAATTCCTCAGCACCACATAAGCAAAAAGAAAAAAGCCGGAAGTGGCACTGTGGCTCAAGTGGTAGAGCTCTAGCCTTGAGCTGAAGAGCTGAGGGACAGTGCCCAGGCCCCACAACCGGACCTCCCCCCCCCAAAAAAAAGGTTGGAAGCACTCAGGAAAGTGACATATTACCTTAAAGAAGCTTATAACTTATTACCTATCAAGACTTATAACTGATTTCTCAACAAATGTGGAAGTGAGGAGATAGGGTACTTGTTTTGTGCCAGACCTGGGTATTCAACTGAAGAGCTGGGTACTGTCCTTGAGCTTTTGTGTTCAAGGCTAGTGCTCTACCATTTGAGCCACAGCTCTACCTCAGGGTTTTTGGTAGTTAATTAGACATAAAAAATCTCATGGAGTTTTCTGCCTAGGCTGGCTTTGAACCATAATTCTCAGATCTCAGCCTCCTGAGTAGCTAGGATTATAGATGTGAGCCAATGGTGCCCAGAGAAGGTAATTACTTTTTAATGTGTTGGAAAAAAATAAAATCCTGCCAAATCAAATCTATATCCAGAGGAAATTGCTTCAGAAATGTCAAGAAAGGTGGGGGAAGAGGAAGCTACTGACATCTAGTGGGAAAGGCTAGAGATGCAGCAGCACATTCTACAATACACAGTGCCACACCTAACAATTACAGTCTTCCATCCCAAAGTATTCTTATTGTTGGAGTTAAATCTTACTTTAAAGAAAGTAGATCACCACAACAAGTAGGCAAACATTTATGCCAGTACTACTGACAATCCTCAACACCGGGAAAGAACCCAAATATCTTTTAACAGTGAATGGAAAGCAAAGTTTAGTATATACATGGAATTCTTCTCAGCATTAAAAAGGAATAATGGCCTGGCGCCAGTGGCTCACACCTGTAATCTTAGCTACTCCGGAGGCTGAGATCTGAGGATTGCGATTCAAAGCCAGCCCGGGCACGAAACTCCATGAGACTCTTATCTCCATTAAACCACTCAGAAAACTGGAAGTGGTAGAGTGCTCACCTTGAGCTGAAGAGCATGAAGCAGTATTTTAGAGTGTTAGAATTGTTATATATCCTGATCTTGGTGGTAATGTCTGAAGTTATAGATGTACAGAAGTAATAGGATCATAGAACACAAAACAGGACAATTTTATTATATGTTGATTTAAATTTTTTATTATTATAAAGGCGATGCACAGAGGATTTAGAGTCTTTAGTCTTTTTGGACAATGTCACCCCTTCCCTCACACTCTCCCAGTTTTTCCCTCCCAATCACCCACCCACAAGTTGTATAGTTCATTTTCAACATAGTGTCCAATGATTACCACTGCTGCACTTGTTCACCCTTTATCCCTCCATTTCTTACTTTTTTTTTTTTTTTTTGTCAGTCGTGGGGCCTGAACTCTGGGTCTGGGCCCCATCCCTGAGCTCTTCAGCTCAAGGTTAGCGCTCTACCACTTGAGACACAGCACCACTTCCGGCTTTTTCTGCTTATGTGGTGCTGAGGAATTGAACCTCATGCATGCAAGGCAAGCATTCTTACCACTGAGCCACCTTCCCAGCTGCTATCCCTCCATTTCTGTATCCTCCTTTACCCTCCCAAAGATAGATAAATGATCAAACAAGGCAAAAATAAAATGATCCAGGCTCAAGTAGCTCATGTCTGTAATCCTAGCTACTCAGGAGGCTGAGATCTGAGGATCGCAGTTAGAAATCACCCCTGGCAGAAAAGTCCATGAGACTCTTATCTCCAATTAATCACAGAAAAAGCTGGAAGTGGCACTGTGGCTCAAGTGGTAGAGCGCTAGCCTTGAGCAAAAAGGAGCCCAGGGACAACACCCAGATCCAGAGTTCAAGCCCCAGCACCAAAAACAAAAACAAAAACAAAAAAACCCAAAAAACAAAAACACCCAAAACAGCAACAAAGAAAAAAATCCATTGTTTCTATTTCCTGGAGTTCATTTCCATAAATATTATTTTGTATGATCAGAGGCACATAGGCATGGTGCATTTGTGCCTTTGTGTTCCTCTCCTAAGAGTATCCTGCATTAATCTCACTGTGTGTGTGAATACCTAGAATATATTGATCTTTTTTTTTTTTTTTTGGTCGGCCATGCGGCCTGAACTCAAGGCTAGTACTCTACCACTTGAGCCACAGCACCACTTCCGGCTTTTTCTGCTTATGTGGTGCGAGGAATGGAACCCAGGGCCTCATGCATGCAAGGCAAGCACTCTACCACTAAGCCACCTTCCCAGCCCCTATGTTGATCTTTTTAAGTAACATAAAAATATCTCTCAAAATAACTAATTCAGTAAAGTAAATTGCATGGATCCAAAATAGTGAGATCTGACAATACAGCTTGATCTATAGATAAAATTTGGGTTTTCTTAGCATAGTGATTTGTAATGATTCTTAACCAAAAATACATGTAAAAACCAAGGAAGGTTTTTTTTTGGGGGGAGGGGGGGCCCGGTTGTGGGCCTGAACTCTGGGCCTGGGAGCTGTCCCTCAGCTCTTCAGCTCAAGGCTAGCACTCTACCACTTGAGCCACAGCGCCACTTCTGGCTTTTTTCTTTTTGCTTATGTGGTGCTGAGGAATCAAACCCAGGGCCTCATGCATGCAAGGCAAGCACTCTACCACTGAGCCACCTTCCCAGCCCCACAAGGAAGGTTTTGTTATGTAACCAAGACTCTATGTATAAATTGTTCTGACTCACTAAATCACATCTATAACAATATGTCTTCTAGTTGGGCGCCAATGGCTCACACCTGTAATCCTAGGTACTCAGGAAACTGAGATCTGAGGATCCTGGTTTAAAGCCAACCCAGGCAGGAAAATCTGTGAGACTCTTATCTCCAATAAACCAGCAGAAAACCAGAAGTGATGTTGTCGCTCAAGTGGTAGAGTGCTCTCCTTGAGCTAAATTGCTCAGGGACAGCACCCAGGTCCAGAGTTCAAGCCCCATGACTGACCAAAAAAAAAAAAAAAAAAGAATATGTCTTCTACATTAAATTCCTATGCATTTATAACATTATGATAGAAGAATCACTGATTTGAACTTCCAAATTATAGTAAACGTTCAGAGCAACACTATTTCTCTCAAGTAAGATTCTGGTATTCATTAGCAAAAATTTTCATGTTATGCTGCATTAATGTATGTTGTTTAAATGTTGGAAGACTTTCCAGTTTTGAATTTTCTAGCATGTCAAGTGTTTATTTCTTGTTCATGTCATAATCTACTGAGGATGAGTATTTGGTCATTCTCTACAGTCACTCAGGAATTTGGCATCTATCACCTTACCATTTGGCATTCTCACTGAACTTTGGCATTGTTTAGGGCTGAAAGGCACATATATTTCTTTCCACACTCTGTTAGCATTCAATGACATGATCCCAGCATACTCGAAGGGAATTTAGAAAATGTAGGCTAGTTGTGAGCCCAGGAAGACAAAGAAATTACCACAACTGAGTATTCATACTCTGTATGCTAATGAAAAGCAAATTCAAATATATTCTCAATTAATTGGGTGAAGTAGTAAGTAATATTAACGTGTGTGTGTGTGTGTGTGTGTGTGTGTGTGTGTGTGTGTGTGTGTGTGTGTATCTCGGGGTTTGGACTCAGGACCTGGATGCTGTCCCTGAGTTTTTTTGTTTGTTTCAGTTTTTGTTTTTGTGGGGTTTTTTGGTCGTGGGGCTTGAACTCTGCGCTTGGGCACTGTCCTTGAACTCTTCAGCTCAAGGCCAACGCTCTACCGCTTGAGCCACAGCGCCACTTCCGGTTTTCTGTGGTTTTATTGGAGATGAGAATCTCACAGACTTTACTGTCCGGGCTGGCTTTGAACCGAGATCCTCAGATCTCAGCCTCCTGAGTAGCTAGGATTAAAGGCGTGCGCCACTGGCACCCAGCTTCAGTTTTTGTTTTTAACAAGGCTAGCGCTCTTACACTTTAGCCTCAGCTCCACTTCTTGCTTTGTGGTGGTTAATTGGAGGTGAGAATCTCATGGATTTTCTGGCCAGGCTGGTTTTGAACCTTGACCCTCAGATCTCAGACTCCTGAATAGACAGGATTATAGGCATGAACCACTGGCACCCATCCAAGTAAAATTAATTTTTTGTCAGATGTGGGGCTTGAACTCAGGACCTGGGTTGCTGTCTGTGAGCTTTTTTGCTCAGGGCTATCACTATTCCACTTTGAGCCACAGCTCTGGTAGTTAACTGGAGATAAGATTCTCACAGACTTTCCTGCCTGGGCTGGCTTTGAACCAGAATCCCTTCTGAGTATCTAGGATTACAGGCATGAGCTCTGAGCACTGGGCTTAAAACTTTTTTGTGGGGGGGTCAGTTGTAGAGCTCGGGGCTTGAACTCAGGGTCTGGGCTCTGTCCCTAGCTTTTATGCTCAGAGCTACCACTACACCACTTTTGAGCCACAGCTGTACTTCCAGTTTGCTGGTGGCTAACTGGAGATAAAAGTCTTGTGGACTTTCTCCTAACTGGGCTGGCTTTGAACCTGATCCTCAGATCTCTGCCTTCTTAGTAGCTAAGGTTACAGGAACGAGCCACCAGCACTCAGCCAAGTAAAATTAATTTTAAGAGACAGCATAATTAACTTTCCAAAACACTATTGTGTTGTTATGGGTTTCTTTTCTCTCTCTGATTTAACCTTAAGGTCTCTTTAAGAATGGCTGTAGTCTACCCCTGCTTTTGACGTGGGCTTGGGCTGTGGATGCCTAAAATGTGCCTTTCATGTCATACTGCTATATTGTAGCCTACTGCCTAAGTATCCACCCCAGAAGCAGGATGTCTCTTCTCACTGGAAACTTTTTCTACAGGTAGATGCTTTTGTGACTCTGGTCCAAACTCTATCCTTTTTATTCATAACAAGTTAGCCATGCTCTAGGAAAGCCTTAGCTGGAAGAAGACTTTCTGGAAGGAAATCAGACACAGATGTGCACCTAGGTAAAGCACACAGCTTATAATGTAACAGTGTGTGGTCAAGAGGGGCAAGAGAGAATGGGAAGACAGGAAACCTAGAGACCATAGTCTTTATTGAGATCCAGGGCATTACTCTTTTTTTTTTTTTAATTGTGAGAATACCGTACAGAGGAATTACAATTACATGGGCAAGATAACATGTACCTTTCTTATCAAGAATTGCAGGGCATTACTCTTAAACCAAGCAGTTTTCCTGTAATGAACTCTATTGTGTGGATCTGGGGCAAGAATACAGCTACTACAGAGGCCTGCAGTGGCGGAGAGGTGGCAAGTGTGGCGTACCTGCAAAGTTCCTGTGAGGAGGCACTCAGTGTGATGAGTCAAGCAGGTTGCCTCCAGCTGTCTCATAGGGGCATAGTTACCAGGAGGTGGTTATTTAAGGTAGATATCTGGGTCAACTGCCTTGAGGAATTGGCTGAGGTGGAAAACTGGAAATTACTTCTTGGTGAAAACCCTGATTTCAGTATGAGTAAGTCCAACTTAAGTTCAAAATGGTGAATGGTGCTGATGCAACATAAAATGATAGCATTTCACTCTACCTAAGTGGTCCTAAGACTAGGAAAATAGCTGAGCGCTGATGATGGCTTCGGCCTATAATCCTAGTTACTTAGGAGGCTGAGATCTGAGGATCGAGATTCAAAGCCAGACCAGGCAAGAAATTCCCTAAGACTCTTATCTCCAATTAATCACTAAAAAATGGGGAGCTGTGGTTCAAGTGGTAGACCCCTAGTCCTGAGCAAAAAAAAAAAAAAAAAGCTCAGAGACAGTACCAAGACCTTGAGTTCAAGCCCCAGGATGGGCACAAAAACATAAGTAAACAAAAAGAATAGCAAAGTAGTAGCGCTGAAGTGAGTACCCAGCCAATTCCCTTTTGCCCATATACTAGCTTCCAATGGGATGATACAACTTGATAGGGTTTGATCTCTTATCACTCCCAAGTCCCCTGCCTGTGACCTCCAGGAACCCAGGATCTACTCTTCCTGTGTCTCTCAGGTCCGCTATAACATTGCTATAAGTCTCTTTTTGAAATCTTTTGGCCTTCAGAGGCCTTCAACTCTTTTTCTTCTCTAAAATTTATTTTTATTGTAAAGTAGATACACAGAGAGGTTACAGTACATAAGTCAGGCAGTGAGTACATTTCTTTTTGAACAGTGTCACTTCTTCCCTCATTTTCTCCCAGTTCTTCCCTTCCCGACACCCCTCCCCCGCAAGTTGTATAGTCCATTTTCAATGTAGTGTCTAGTGAGTATCACTGCTGAATTAGTTCAGCCTTTGTCCCACTATTTTTGTGCTTCCCCTTCCTCTCCCCAAAACAGATAAACTTACACACAAGACAAGAAGTACAGAAGTCAAAAACAAGGACAAAAGGAGAAAAACAAAACAAAACAAAAAACACACAGAAAGTGAAATAAAAACAGACTCTCGTTTTTATAAACATCATTTTATCTAATCATATGCACATAGCTCAACTCATTATTCCTTCAGCTAACAAAAATCATCCCCGATACTTTTTCCTTATACTTTAGTGACTGTGTTTTTTTGCCCTGTAGGTTTTGTTTGTTAGTGCTTATTCTCCAGAGTATTCGGTGAATATGCAAACAGATGTGTTTCCTCCTTTCCTGCCTCCCACACTGATAGTAATTTGGACTTGAAAAAAGAATCACACTTATTACGTACTCATTACAATATGGAAAACATCTCTATGCACAGCATATATATTGCATGTCTTAGTACATCCAGTTCGTTGGATCACATAGGTACTCCAAGAAGTCACACATGGAATAGCCTTTATTCCCTTCATCACTCGTCACAGAAATGCTTGCAAAATTGATTCTTTGTCTTGTGTGATAGTAGTAGTAATAAGATTTGTGGCGAATATGTGCAGGATGGGGTAGAAAGAGGAAGACACAGAATAGTATCCATGCTCTTCTGAAACACATATTCATCTTAATTTTCTTAGGTAGGCCTAAACATCAAACAAACAGAAAAATCAATACATTTTCCTTCTTCCTTATCTCTAAAACAGATTACATTTGCATTGATTTGAAAGCAAATTTTAGGCTGGCAGAATGACCAAGAAGAAATTAGGTCCAGGTAGAAAAGAGAATGGAAGGAAAGTTTAAAAAAAAAAAAAAAAAAAAGGAAAAAAAAGCTACTATCAAATTCTTTAAACAGCTCTCTCCAATTTTGCATACTGCTTCCACCAAATTCCAGTGGCCACAAATTGACTACATTTCTACATCAAGGTAAGTCAGAAAGTTGTGTCCTTGGGTTTTGAAGGAACACTATCTAAAATTCGAGATATAGTTTTTATTTTTTTAGTACTGGAGATTGAATCCAGGGCCTTGTACTTACAATGAGCCACCCACTCAGCCTCTTAGGACTCTATTATTAGACCAAAGTCATAGTTAAACTGACCCTTCTGTTTGAAAAAAGTTCACATCTGGATTTAGTGGTATATGCCAGTAATCTCAGGCACTTAGGAGACTGAGTCAGAAAGATCAAAAAGTTAGTCTAGCCTGGACAATATGGTAAAACCATATCTCACAAAAAAACACATTGATATTGCTTAAATTGAGCGAGCAGTATAGGCCAGAGAAGGAGGGCACTTAGATAACATTTTTCTTTATAGGATCCACTAATGACAAGTATCTAGTTGAACCCTTTGGTGAACTGTAGCATGGGATCTATGACCATCAGGTGCTACAGAAAAGCCCTACTCACTATCCTAGAGACCTTAGAAAGAACCCAGACATGAGACTTCAATGAGTGCAACTCTCTGATTTTACATGTCATTGAAAACCACTTCTTTTTAAAGAAAAATCAGGAAGGACTAGACATATTAAACTTTCTTGGCCGGTTTGGTTCGGCTCAATTATTGATCCTTAGACCTACCTCTGAAAAGGTAACACATGTTTCAACTAGCAAAATACAAGCAACCAAACCGGCTAGGAAAGTCTACTGAATGCAAACATACACACATGTGTAGATAATCTAGTGAAAATTATCCTGGGGGAGGGGGAGGAAGTGGTGCTGTGGCTTAAGTGGTAGAGCACGAGCCTTAAGCTGAAGAGCTCAGGGACAGTGCCCAAACCCAGAGTTCAAGCACCATGACTGACAAAAAAAAGGTGTGTGTGTGGGGGGGCTTAGTGGTAGAGTGATTGCTTGGCATGCGTGAAGCCCTGGGTTCAATTCCTAAGTACCACATAAACAGAATAAGCTGGCAGTGGTGCTGTGGCTCAAGTGATAGAGTGCTAGCCTTGAGCAAAAGAAGCTCAGGGACAGTGCCCCACCCCTGAGTTCAAGCCTAAGGATTGGCACAAAAAAAAACCAAAAAATTATCCCCAGGTGCACAATTGAGTCTTATAAACCACAGTCACTTTTGCTTGGATATCTTGGTTTTATTTACCAAACAAGAGGGAAGAAGCCAGTAGTGGAGCTGTGACTCAAGTGGTAGAGTACTAGCATTGAGCAAAAAAGTTCAGGGACAGCACCCAGGCCCTGAGTTCAAGCCCTAGGAGCAGCACCAAAACAAAAATTTGCAGGGTACTGGTGGCTCATGCCTATAATCCTAACTATTCAGGAGGCTGAGATCTGAGGATCATGGTTCAATGTCAGCCCTGGCAGAGAGTCTGTGAGACTCTTAGCTTCAATTAACCACCAGAAAACCAGAAGTGATACTGTGGCTCAAAGTGATAGAGTGCTAGCCTTGAGCAAAAGAGCTCAAGGACAGTGCCTAGGCCCTGAGTTCAAGCCCCACAACTGACCAAAAAAGAACCCATTTAATAATATATAGAACAAGCCGGGCACTGGTGGCTCACGCCTGTAATCCTAGCTACTCAGGAGGCTGAGATCTGAGGATCTCGGTTCAAAGCCAGCCCGGGCAGGAGAGACCGTGAGACTCCTATCTCCAATAAACCACCAGAAAACCAGAAGTGGCGCTGTAGCTCAAGTGGTAGAGCGCTTGCCTTGAGCTGAAGAGCTGAGGGACAACGCCCAGGCCCAGAGTTCAAGCCCCACGACCACAAAAAAAAAAAAATAATAATAATATACAGAACAGATTTTTAGATGAGCTTTTTTTCTGAGTGGCTTTTGTTTACTCTCTGGTTATTCAGTAGTGACTATATATCATTTCTCTAGGTCAGAAGTCTCATGTGAATGACACATATAAAATGTGAAAGTTAGTACAGAGCTAGCTGAGCTGGGATCCAGTGTAGGGCTTCTGAGCCCAGCCTCACACCCAGCAGTGCTCTGGTCTGGAGGGAAGCTTTTATCTGCTTGTTGATTTTTCTTTTTTAAGATTTAGAACAAAAATAAAAGTGATAATAAATCACGTTAACGAAGTGGATATTGTATCAGACATCTTTTTCTTTGTAGTACTGGGTTTGAACTCAGGGCCTTGTGCTTGTTGGACAAACATGCTACCACTTGAACCACATTCAAAACCTTTCTGCTTTAGGTTTTATTTTGGTTTTTTGTTCAGAGAATCTCGAATTTTTGCCCAGTCACTTTCTTTAAATGGGAAGCATTTAGCAAGAGAAACTACTTGTTTTTGGCCATTCTGGACACTAGAATGTTACCTACAACCATTAGACAGAGGCCCCTATTCCCATTATCTAGTTACTAGAACATAGGGAAGAAGCATTTCACTCAGAACTTCATGAAGGACTGGTAATCATAAATGTATATCATTTTATTATAAAATGAAAGCTTGATTACATACAACAATTATAGTCACTGAGAAGATTAGTAACAATATTTGCCCTTTTCCTCTTTTAAACCAACTACAAAAAGCAAAAAGGGCTCTGGGGTATGACTCAAAGAAACATCACTTACACAGCTCTACTTTTTTATTTTTGTTAGTCATGGGGCTTGAACTCAGGTCCTAGGCACTGTCCCTGAGCTCTTTTGCTCAAGGCTAGTGCTCTACCACTTTGAACCACGGGGCCACTTTCAATTTTCTGGTGGTTAATTGGAGATAAGAGCATTGGGACTTTCCTGCTGGGGCTGGATCTCAGCCTTCTGAGTATCTAGGATTACAGGTGTGAGTCAGCAGCATCAACCCACTTTCTGCTTTTCTAATTGAACTGATCCCTAACAAACTACTTCATACTATGATGACAAATTGATCTCCAAACCAGTAGCCTACAGAACAAGCTCAGGCTATAAGGCCAGTATGGTTGTACAAGGTAGGCATGGGATTGTTTTTCATTATTTAGAAAATATTTCATTTTATTTTATTTTTTTTTTATCTTTTGTTTTTTGGGTCCGGTCGTGGGGCCTGAACTCTGGGCCTGGGCGCTGTCCGTCAGTTCAAGGCTAGCGCTCTACCACTTGAGCCACAGCGTCACTTCTGGCCTTTTTCTTTTTGCTTATGTGGTGCTGAGGAATCGAACCCAGGGCCTCAGGTATGCAAGGCAAGCACTCTACCACTGAGCCACCTTCCTAGCCCTATTTGTTTATTTTTATTTATTTATTTTTTTGTCGGTCATGGGGCTTTGAACTCTGGGCCTGGGCACTGTCCCTCAGCTCTTCAGCTCAAGGCGAGAGCTCTACCACTTGAGCTACAGCGCCACTTCTGGTTTTCTGGTGGTTTATTGGAGATAGGAGTCTCACGGTCTCTCCTGCCCGGGCTGGCTTTGAACCGCGATCCTCAGATCCTCCTGAGTAGCTAGGATTACAGGCGTGAACCACCAGTGCCCAGCTATTTGTTTATTTTTTGCCAGTCCTGGGGCTTGAACTCAAGAGTTGGGCACTGTTCCTGAACTTCTTTTGCTCAAAGCTAGCACTCTACCACTTGAGCCACAGTGCCACTTCCAGCTTTTCCTTTTTATGTGGTACTAAGGAATCAAACCGAGGGCTTCATATCTACTAGGCATACTGTACTATTCCAGCTTCCCAGGACCGGTGGGACTCGAACCCACAATCAGCAAAAGGAGTCACCAGCATTCAGTCAAACTGGCTGGAAGCCACGTGGTATCTGTCCCCAACTAGCAGAACTGGAGAACAACCCCATTCGCTTTTCATGGAGATTTTTATAGAAAGGGGTTTCACGTAGGTGATGTTTACCAAAGCAAGCAAGCAAGATTACAGAAGCAAAACATAGCCTGAGTCACAAGAGCATAGGCAAAACATAATCTTGACTTGGTCAGCATGATCGATCCTATCAATGCTATTGACATTATTACAAAAAGTCAAAACATATCCTTGGCTTACAGAAGTCAAAACATAACCTTGGGAAGGGATAGTGTATTTTTAAATCTCAAAACATTAGAAACTCGTTCCTATGGTTGGGGGTATACTGAAATTTTCTTCATAGAAATGATTTTTATTATAAGCTCCAGACTAGTACAGCAGCTCAGTACAGCTGGTGATAAGCCTCAAGGTTGTCAGTGGCCTTCAGCAATGTTTGTGGTAAACTGTAAAGCTGCCAGTCTGGGAAGCTGGAGAGAGGGAGAGATGTTTGCTTTTTAGCAAGGATGTTTCTTTTGTTCCCATGGATAACCTTTTTTTTCCAAAGAAAGGGGAGCCCCTGCAGCACACTAGACAATAGAAGGAACTTTCTGCCAGTGAATAGTAACTCAGGGACCTTGAATATTTGGTGGGGATTATCACACAAACACTCTACAACTAAGCCAGATTCCCAGCTGAGAGAATACTTTATTAGTTTCTGTAATCAAACCCATGTAGATAAGACCTTATATATTTAATACAATATGTTTACCTCTATACAAATGGGAAAAAATTAAGTTTCATGTTTCTAGACCAATATCAAGTTTTGTACAATGCCAACTCAACATGGTAAACTGGGATACTTTTTCCAAAGTTGACAGCACAGCTGAAGTTTCCAAAAATTTAAATTATATTTATATACATTTATATTTATATAAAAAGACCAATAACAGCAGTATGTTATGTATCAATAGCAGCAAAAAGGCATTGATTTCTATGCCCTACATTGATGCTCAAAAACACATACTGGTGGAGATGATGGAATCTAGGCACTTGGTATCATGGTTGCTGAACAGGGAAAGAATTAGAGGGCTCTGAAATGCTTTGGTTTGAAAAAAATGACAAATATAACTTCTTTAGGCCTTTGGTCACATGATCTGGTTTATTTATAAAGGGAACTTGGAGCTGGGCATTGCAGCTCATGTTTATAATCCCAGCTACCCAGGAGGCAGAAATTGGGAGGATTATGGTTGAAAGTCAACCTAGGTAAAAAGTTCACAAAAGTCCATCACAAAAACCAAACTGGGTGTGGTGGTATGCTCCTGTGATCTCAGCTACAAATGCATAGCAGTGTGATACTGGCCTCTCACAAAAATGGGAGACCCTATGTCAAAAAACTAAAAAAGCAAAAAGGGCACTGGAATACGAACTCAAGGAGCAAAATGTCTGCCTAGTAAGCAGGAGGTCAGGTCCTGAGTTCACTTTTTTTTTTTTGGTAGTCCTGGGGCTCTACCTCTTTAGCCACGGTGCCACTTCTGGCCTTTTCTGTTTATGTGGTGCTGAGGAATCAAACCCAGAGCTTCATGCATGTTAGGCAAACACTCTACCACTAAGCCATATTCTCAGCCCAGGCCCTGAGTTCAAACCTAACTACCACCAAAAAAAGCATGTTCAGCCCCAGTGGCTCATGCCTGTAATCCTAGCTACTCAGGAGGCTGAGATCTGAAGATCATGGTTAGAAGCTAGCCTTGGCAGGAAAGTCTTTGAGACCCTTATCTCTAATAAACTACTAAGAAAAAAAAGCTGGAAGTGGAGCTGTGGCTCAAGTAGTAAAGCTCTAACCTCGAGCAAAAGAAACAGCACAGAAGCACTAGGTTCAAGCCCCAGGACTGGGACACACACACACACACACACACACACACACACACACACACACACACACACACACACACACGAGGGGCCTTCAAAATGGCGGGGAATCATGACCATTCAGTGAGCAGTAAATATCTCTACCCCAGTCCATACTTGGGTTCAGCAAATATCTCTTTGCATCCTTCTGCCCTGTACCAGACGTGATTGGTGTCCCATATCAAGTCTACCAGTTGCTGTGAATGTGGGGCCATGGCTCACAGCTGGGACCTCTTGAGAATATATACCTGTGGAAACTCTCATAGACAGAAGATGATGCCTTTAGCCCTGGGGGTGGACCTCAGCTGGAGGCTGAACAACAAAGGATTTCAAAGGCCATCTTCTGTTTCAGAGTGGGACGAATTAATTTTCCTGTTCTAGAACGATTCTGCATATCGACCTGCAATTATTCTATAGCTAATGTATTTTTGGTTGGTTTTACCCCCATATTCTACATTCCTTCTTTAAATCCCTTCGTCCAGAGAAAATTTCTGCAACAAATAACTTGAATGAGAAGCCCAGATTTTACTTCTAAGAATCCTGATCTAAAACATTCCCAGACATAAGCCAGGCGTGGTGGCTCACGCCTGTACTCCCAATAACCGGAAGGGTGAGGCAAGAGGAAGCTGAGTTTGAGGCCAATTTAAGCTACAAATGAGACTGACTCAGAAAACAAACAGGTGGGAAGGTGGCAGGAGGTGCACCAGCTGAGTGGTGGCGGTGGCAGCAGCCATAAATCCTCCAGGCTGCTCACAGCACTGTGGAGCTATGTCCCCAGTCTGGCTTGGATCGATGCACCCATACTGCTCCTCTCGGCTGTCCGCGCGCCGGCCCTCCTGGAGCGCGCGGCTGGCCTGGCTGGGGCGGGCCACGCACCGTCCCTCCTACCCCTCCCAGCGCTCGCGCGACGCCCCGCCCCTCCTGCCGGTCCCCAGCCTAGCCAGGACCGTTGAGTCCATCCTGCCCCTCGAGGCTGTCCGCGCGCTGCTCCTCCCCGAGTGCGTGGCCGGCCCCATTGATTGAGCCGCGCGCCGCCCCTTCCCGAGGGCATGGCCCTGCCCAGTAAGCTCGCCTACCTCCCCTCCTGGACCCTAAAGAAGCGGCCCGAGGGGGCGGCTGGCGGACAGGAGGATGGTCATCCTGAACTACTGTGCGGACCCCAACTGCACGCAGAAGAGTGCGCAGTCCGACTTGGTCTTCAGATTCCAGCTGGACCTCGCCAGATGTCAGAAGTGAGTGAGGAATTGTTGAACAGACTTAGAAGATAAAACACCTGATCAACTGGACTATGTGACAAATACTTTGAGACCTCTATGATCCGTAGAACTATCACTTTTGCAGAGGGGTCAGAAAACTTAAGAATGATTAGGTTATTGTATTTCTCGAAATTAATTGAAGCCGATACTTGTGAAGTCATTGGGAGAGTCCTTACTGGGCAGTTTTCTTCTAGATAATGCAATACCAACAGTATTTGATCTTACCAGTCATTTGAACAATCCACATAGCAGATGTAGAAAACGAAGTATTCAGTGAAGATGAAATAAGGACACTGAAAAAGAAAAAAAAATGATGAAAAACTTCTGAACAGGAACAAAACGCACAAAGAAACAACAGCAGCGCTCAGAATTCCAGTGCAGAGGAGGGTGGCCAGCAGGATGAAGACATGACCTTTAACCCTTGAAGAGAAAGAAAAATGCCTAAAGTCTCTATTTGAAATTTGGTTCTTATGAGGAAAACAAAACATTCCTTTGGATGGGCATAATGCTGATGAAATCCTAAATGATCTCTTTACTCCTGATAATTTTTTGTTTTTTGGGTCCAGTCGTGGGGCCCAAACTCTGGGCCTGGGCACTGTCCCTCAGCTCTTCAGCTCAAGGCTAGTGCTCTACCACTTGAGCCACAGTGCCACTTCTGACTTTTTTTCTTTTTGCTTATGTGGTGCTGAGAAATCGAACCCAGGGCCTCAGGCATGCAAGGCAAGCGCTCTACCACTGAGCCACTTTCCCAGCCCGTACTCCTGATCATTTTCAGGCACAGCTTGGCATGTCCAATAAATTCTGATGAGAGCCTAAGAAAGCACTTGCAGACCACAGTTGGAGACCACATTGTTCTGCTCTAAAAGACAGCAGAAACAGATGCTAGAGATCTGTAAGAACTGCATTCAGGAAGAAACCTTCAGGGAAGTCAGACTCCCACTTCTTTTCCATTATCACTGATGATGTGGACATAGCAGAAGACTAGCTATAGGTGTTGGGTTTTGAAGTTTTTTTCTTTGTTTTGCCAGTCATGGGGCTTGAACTCAAGGGCTGGGCACTGTCCCTGAGCTCTTTAGCTCAAGGCTAGTGCTCTACCACTTGAGCCATAGCACTACTTCTGGTTTTCTGAGTGGTTAATTGGAGATAAGAGTCTCACCAATGTTCCTACCCCAGCTGGCTTTGAACTGCGATCCTCAGATCTCAGCCTCCTGAGTAGCTAGTATTATAGGCATGAGCCACCAGCGTCAGGCTCCCTGAACTTCTTTTGCTCAAGGCTAGCCCTCTACCACTTGAGCCATAGTGCCACTTTCCATCTTTTCTGTTTATGTGGTACTGAGGAATCGAACCCAGGGCTTCATGCATGCTACACAAGCACTCTACCACTGAGCCACATTCCCAGCAATGTTGTTGAGTTTTGCTGATGAATTGCATAACCTAAGAGAGGAATTTGAGGATTTTCTGCCTTATGAAGCCAATGTAGAAATTCTGGTGGTGAAATTTCACATTACGATAACTGAGAAGTGGGGGCTAAATATGGAGTATTGTTGTGGCGAGGCTTACATTCCGTCTACTGGATTTTCTTCCAAAATGAAAATTGTTGCTTCTAGACTTATAGAGAACTATCCTCAGGCTATCTACATATGCTGCTCTTTCTGTGACTTAGACCTGTGGTTGGCAAAGTCAGTCCCCATGATGGGGGTAGTCATTGCATTAGAAACAGTTGAGAAAGTTTGTTCTTTTGTCCATCAATCACTACAACTGCTTTTAGAACTTGACAATGTAATTTCTGTTCTTTTTCAGAACAGTGATGAACAGGACAAAGAACTGAAGGAAATTAACCGTTCAGTTAATGTCCACTCAGTGGACAGGCAGGCATGATGCTTCTGAAATTTTAGTGGACCTCCTGCAAGCATTTGTTTTATGTTTGGATGGTATAAATAGCGACACAAATACTAGATGGAACAACTGTATAGCTGGCTGAGCATTTGTTCTCTTCAGTGCAGGGACAGAATTTGATTTCACCGTTACCATTATTAATCTTTAAAATAGCTTTCTCTTGCCAGTCCTGGGGCTTGACTTCAGGGCCTGAGCACTGTCCCTAAGCTTCTTTTGCTCAAGACTAGCTCTCTACCACAGCTTTACTTTCAGCTTTTTCTGTTTATGTGGTACTGAGGAATCGAACCCAGAGTCTCATGAATGCTAGGCAAACACTCTACCACTAAACCACATTCCCAGCCCTAAAATATCTTTTTCTTTTTACAAGAACCTTTGGGAAAAATGTCCAGGGACAAACTTCTGATGTCTGTTTTGCAGCCAGTAGCTTCACTGCAGTGCTGCATTTACCGAATGAAGTGATGGAAAATGTTGAAGTTTATCATGAGTTTTGGCTTGGGAAAGCCACAAATTTGGCAACTAAACTCGCTATTCAAATGAAACTCCCTGGAAATTTCCATAGGGCCCAGCAAGGTAATGTGGAACCTCAGCTAACCTCCAAGAGTTACTATAAAGAAACAGTATTCCAACAGTGGAGCATATTATTTAGGAACTTAAGGATACCTCAAAGCACATAGGTGTTTATCTCTGGTTCCCTCAGTCATGGGCCAGCTCAAATTCAATACATCAGAGAAATACCATGCTGACATGTACAGAAGTGACTTGCCCAACCCCGACTCTCTTTCAACTGAACATCATCATTAGAGAATGAAGTGGAAACACAGAGGGAAAGGTATAGAGCTTCCATCTACCATGTATAAAACACATATGCTTTGCTGAAGGTCCTGTGTCTTCTTCCTTTGATGAAGGGTGAAAGCGAGTGCTATGAAAATGGACAAAAGCATCTCAAAGCATACTTTTTTTTTTTTTTGTCAATTGTAGGGCTTGAACTCTGAGCCTAGGCACTGTCCCTGAGCTCTTCAGCTCAAAGTGAGCACTCTACCGCTTGAACCACAGAGCCACTGGTTTTCTGGTGGCTAATATAAGAGTCTCTTGGATTTCCTGCCCAGACTGGCTTCAAACTGCGATCCTCAGATCTCAGCCTCCTGAGTAGGTAGGATTATAAACGAGCCACCAGCGCCTAGCTCAAAGCATACTTAAGGAATACTTTCACAGACCAAAGGTCAAGTACTTGGCTTTGCTTAACATAAATTTTGGTATAAAATATGATCTGGATCTAATGGTGGACACATATCAAACTTTATACAACTGAATCAGAGCTTCCTACAGATAATTCAGAAACCATTGAAAATACCTGTTAGAAGTTTAAAATAGGCTTTCTCTTATATCTGATATTTGGGAAAAAAGCCATAAGGTACTGTAGACCCCTTAATCACTGAATATTTTTGTCTCTAGGCCTCCAAATATGAATATACTAGCCACTGATAACCTGCTTATACAAGTGGTCCCTGTCTGAATTCTCTTCCTTTGAATACATCTTTTCTCCCAGAAGATGGCATTGGAAGTGTCATTTTTCACTTCTGAGTGAACTCTGACCATGTTACTGTGGAACTGTTTTAGTTAAGTCATTTTAGATACAGCATTATCACTGTGGATCTAGTTGTCAGGTAGTTACCCATTTTTTAAAAATAACCTTTATTTAACACATGTGCTACAGAAAACATATTAGCAAAGTGCAAAATATTACTGCCACAAGCAGTTAGTTGGACATGACTGTCTAGATCCTCCATGTACACACACCAATCCCTTTTTAGTTACCCATTTTTTGATGAAAATTAATTTGAGAAAGTATGGTGAAGGAAGGAATACATTTTATGAAATGTTACAATGAAACCTACCATTAGATTTTGATTGATAGGAATTTTAAGTATAATGTTAAAACTCAGTTTTGGCTGGGCCCCAGGGCCTCACACCTGTAATCTTATCTATTCAAGAGGGCTGCAATCTGAGGATAGCAGTTCAAAGTCAGCCCAGGCAGCAAAGTCGGTGAGACTCTTATCTCAATTAACCACCAGAAAACAGTAAGTGGCATTGTGGCTCAAAGTGGTAGGGTTCTAGCCTTAAGCTCAGGGACAGTGCCTAGGCCCTGAGTTCAATCCCCATGACAGACCAAAAAAAAAAAAAACAAAATAAAACAAACAAAAAAACCACCTCTGTTTCAGCAACATTGGGTAAATGGAGGCAGGAAGATGTCAAGTTCAAGACTAGCCTGGACTACATAATGGGATCCTGTTTCAACAAACCAGGGGCTGGGGATGTAGCTCAGTGGTAGAGCACTTGCCTAGCATGCACAATGCTGTGGGTTCAATACCCAGCATGAATGTAAACAATCTGTAGTGAACAGTTAAAGGAATTACTGGAGAGAGAAATGTGTCAGATCCTCCAATAGTTTTAGTGTAGATTTTGTCTAGCAAAGGAACACAGAGGAATAAGCCACAGTTGAAGTTGGAATGGAAGAGCTTGCCCTTGCTGCTTCACACCTTGTTGTTGCTGTTTACATTCCTTTGTTGGGCCTACATAAGTTTTTCAACAGGCAAATGTTGAATACTTCTGCTTCATGGTCAAGACAGAATCTAAAGTTGGCTTTATAAGGGTGATTGCCTTATCTGTTTGCTGATGTCTCTTTCCATAATAATATCTACTGTCTCATCTTGATTTACAAGACAAACCTACAAAAAGAAATGTTTTGTGGTTTTTCTAAAAAAAAGAAAACAAATACACAATACAAAATACATACGTTCGAACTTATAAAATACTCTATACCATACTGTAAGGGATATCACCCAAAGTCCCAATGATATCAATGAATTTGGCTCATAATTGTGCATCTCTAGGTGATACACAAAATCTTTACATCACAAGTGCTGGTTATTCTTGAACCAAAAGCTTAAAAATAATAGATTATCTGGCTTTGTGATACATTTCAAGTCAAATGTAGTGTGGGGGAATTTGAAGAATGAAATTCATAGACAATGAAGGGAGGAGGATACAATATTGAAGTTTGCTTATTTGGAAAAGAAAGAAAAGCAAAGCTTCTGCAGCAGCAAGGGACCCTAAGAGAGGCTCTCCATTTTCAGTCCTATCTAGGGTTCTTTATGGAACTTTTGGGCCAATCAGGGAGTTAGTTGGTCATTCAATCCAAACAGTTCACACACTTTTCACACTATCCTTGGCTTTTGTGTTGGCTAGGGCTTATCAGCCAGAGGGCTGATTCCATGTGGTTCCTGCAATGAGACTCCTGGTTGGGAAGCTATGAACTTCTGCCACCTTATGATACTACATTACACCAGGGTCTTAACACTCCAACTACCTTCCCTTCCTCTCCAATACTCCCATTTGGAAATGGGAAGAAGGGAGACAACTGTCATTGAACACAGCAATGACAAAACTCTGTTCTGGAGATGAGTGGAGGCCACTATGTTGACAGTGAAAGAAATTCTAAATTGCACCTGATTCTTTTTTTCCTGAGAGATACTTTGTTCTCTACTGATCATTACACTCTCTACATTTGTCCTCTGGGGGTTCTTCCTTTTCTATTTTACTGTTTGCCATACTTAGAGTTGTTTTATTTTATTTTATTTTATTTTTGGTAGTGGGACTGAGGTTTGAGCTTACTGGCTCTCTCTTGCTAGGCAGGTACTCTCACCACTGAGCTATGACTCCAGCCCTGTTTCTTGCTGATTATTTTTTTTTAATTTTATTTATGTATTTATTTTTGTTAGTCATGGGGCTTGAACTCTGGGCATGGGCACTGTCCCTGATCTCTTCAGCTCAAGGCTAGTGCTCTACCACTTGAGCCACAGCGCCACTTCTGGTTTTCTGGTGGTTTATTGGAGATAAGAGTTTCATGGGCTTTCCTGCTCTGGCTGGCTTTGAATCATGATCCTCAGATCTCAGCCTCCTGAGTAGCTAGGATTATAGGTGTGAGCCACCGGTGCTCAGCTTCTTGCTGGTTATTTTTGAGGTAAGGTCTTGCTTCCCATCCAGGTGTGTACCTGAGCTGCAGTCTACCTACTTTTAGGCTTCCTCTCATAACTTAGATCACCAGTGTGTGCTACTGTGTCCATGAACAGTTTCCTTCTGTGGAGATGGAATCTCACAGACATTTCTGCCCAGACTGTCCTGGAACCCTGATTCTCCAAAGCTCAGCCTCCTCTGGCATCTTGGGATGACAAGTTCAACTCAGAAATGGGTTGAGAAAAGGTCTCCTGATCTTTTTTTTGCCTGGGCTGGCCTTGAACCACAGTCTTATTTCACCAAACAACTAGGTGCACAAGGTGAGCCACCCTACAGTATTTATTGAAAGACATTTATGTCGTCCATGAATCTATATAGCTGTCTCTGTTCTCCTTAGATGGACCTATGAGTAGTTTTTAAAATAATTAACACTAATTATATATTATCAAGGTCCATGGTCTTGTATGACACAAATAGTCAAAGATTTGTTTTATTGTTTGGGTTGATTTACCCAGACTTGTACTACTTTTTTTTTTTCTCTCTATTTTTTGCCAATCCTGGGGCTTGAACACTGGACCTGTGCACTGTCCTTGAGCTTCTTTTGCTCAAAGCTAGCATTCTACCACTTGAGACACAGCACCAATCATGACTTTTTCTGAGTAGTTTATAAGAGATACGAGTCTCATGAACTTTCTTTCCAGGGCTGACTTCAAACTGCAATCCTCAGATCTAAGCCTCCTGAGTAGCTAGATTATAGGCATGAGCCACTGGCACCTGGCTTGTACTACCTTCTAGCAGTATAAATCTCTCAAAATTTATTGGTTATATGAATGAATGACTGGATAAAAAGTGGGATATCCATATAATAACATTATTGTTTACTATTAATATTATTATTTGGGGAATGTGTTTATTTTCTTATGATTGGTTTTGGGAACTCATTTATATCCTGCATATGTAACCACAAATATTTCCTCTCCATCAGTGGCTTGTCCTTTATTTCTCCTAACACCATAATTTGAAGAGCAAAAGTTTCTCATTTTGATGAAGTTCACTTTATTATTTTGTTTGTTTTTTGTTTTGTCAGTTGTGCGGCTTGAACTCTGGGCCTGGGCGCTGTCCCTGAGCTCTTCAGCTCAAGGCTAGCGCTCTACCACTTGAGCCATAGCACCACTTCTGGTTTTCTGGTGGTTAATTGGAAATAAGAGTCTCGTGGACTTTCCTGGCCAGGCTGGCTTCAAGCCACAATCCTCAGATCTCAGCCTCCTGAGTAGCTAGGATTACAGGCATGAGCCACCAGCACCTGGCTCTATTATTCCTTTTTATTTTAGAGTTGTGCTTTGGTGTCATCTCTAAGCATCCATAAAAAGGAAGTAATCACACAAGGTATAATATTCTTGGATGAACCTCAAAAATATGCTAAGTGACACAAGCCAAACGCAAAAATTCAAAGATCAGCCTAGCACTGGTGGCTCATAGCTGTAATCCTAGCTACTCAGAAAGCCGAGTTCTGAGGATCATGGTTCACAGCCAGCCTGGGCATGAAAGTCCATGAGACTTTGGTTAATCTCCAATTAACCACCAGAAAACTGGAAGTGGAGCTGTGGCTCAAAGTGGTAGAGTGCTAGTCTTGAGTAAAAGATCTCAGGGACAGAGCTCAGGCCCTGAGTTCAAGTCCCACAACCTACAAAAAGAAATCAAAGATTAAATGGTTCTATTTTTATCCAGAATAGGTAAGTCTGAAAAGGCAGAAAGTAGCTTCATGATGCAGGAAGTGACTGCTAATTGGCATAGTGTTTCCTTTTGAGATGATGAAGGTATTCTGAAAATAGTGGTAGTGACTGTCCAATTTCTTGAACATACCAAATGAAAACCACTGAATTGTAACCTTCAAAAATAAATGTACTGAGTTTAGAGGCATGGCTTAGTTGGTACAGCATTAACTAGTGAGCAAAATTGTCAGGTACTGAGTTTGAAACCCAATCCTGAATCTATAAAAAAGGAAAGAAAAATAAATGTACTAAAAATTATTAGATAGCTTAATATAGGACTACAGTCACTTTGATATAGTGACCATAGTCAACAGTTCCTTTGTAGAGGTCATTAACAGATTTGGCACATTTTTACTCTCTCTCTCTCTCTCTTTCTCTCTCTCCTCTCTGTCTGTCTGTCTCTGTATCACTTGCCATTCCTCTTTATTTAATGGTGAGGAAATATAGACAAGAGCAGAGGAGGCCAGTATCTTAAACACACTTTTCTCAGAGTAATTTCAAACAAGTCACAAGTTTTACTGAGAGTCACACCCTTAATGTGATCTTCACTTTATAGTACTTTTGAAAAGATAGTTTTATTGAGGTGTAGTTGAAACATAATCCACTGTAAGTATTTAAATTATACAGTGTGACAAGTCTTAACATATGTTTATAGCATCGCCATATTAACGTGATGAGCATACCATCACTCCCAAAGTTTACTGGTACCCTGTTTAGCCTTTCTCTTCCATTAAAGGGTTTCTCACTATAGGGTGCATGCCCTAGAATTTATGTAAATGTAGTCACAGTGTATACTGTTTTCTGACTTCACTCACTCAGCAGAATTATTCCTAGTGGAATGGCTAGATCACATGGTTACTATCTAGCCTTTAAAGAAAATGTCTGGGTTGGGCCTCCTGATATTCCTGCCAGCAGGATATAAAATTTTCATTTTTTTCTTTATTTCCCCCAACACTTTGTTTAAATGGCCAGTCTTTAAAGCGTTAGCCAGTCCAAACAGGCACAATGCAATTATGTAGTAACATCTCATTGTATTTTAATTCAGATTTCCCTAACTATGTTCAATGTTGATTCTGCATTTCTTATCTTTTTTTTTGGTGGGGGGGGGGTCCGGTCGTGGGGCCTGAACTCTGGGCCTGGGCGCTGTCCCTCAGCTCTTCAGCTCAAGGCTAGCGCTCTACCACTTGAGCTACAGCGCCACTTCCTGCTTTTTTTTTTTCCTGCTTATGTGGTGCTGAGGAATCGGACCCAGGGCCTCAGGCATGCAAGGCAAGCGCTTTACCACTGAGCCACCTTCCCAGCCCGTGATTCTGCATTTCTTTGCCATCCACATTTATTTTACATTGATGAAATGTCTACTCAAAATTTGAGGGGTTGTTTATGTTCTTAGTATTGATTTGGGAAGTTCTTTTAAAGCCATACCTGAGACGTTTTGCCTGGGACAAGGTCATAAAGATTTTCTCCTCTGTTTCTTTTCTATGAATGGATGTGACTCTTTTCATTATCAGCTATGGGTACTTGATTGTCATAGTATCATTTGTTGAAAGGGCTATCCTTTTTCCACTGCATTTCAGCTTTTTCAGAAATCAATTGATTCTAATTGTGTGGATCTATTTCTAGACTTTGTATTCTTTTTTATTGGTCTCCTGTCTACCATTTCCCAACACTGTCTTCATTAGTGGAGTCTTAATAAACCTTGAAGTCATAGAGCATTATTCTTTGATACTTTTTCTTTTTCAAAGATTTTTATCCTGTTTTGGGTCATTTGCATTTTTATATTTGTTTTAGAATCACTGTTCATTTCCACACAAAAGCCTGTTGAGAGATTCATTTGGATTGAATTGAATGCATAAATGAATTTCGGTCAAAAACATTGTATTACATTTATCTGATTTGGGGAAGGGAAAGGGGATAACAAAATGGTGAAACAAGGACAAAGGGTGAACCAATGCAACAGTGACACAAGACACTATGTTGGAAATGAACTTTATAACTTGGGGCAGTAAAGGGGGGGGATAGTGGGAGAAAAATGAAGGAGTAGGTAACAGTTTTGGCAAGAAATGTACTCATTACTATACTTATATAACTGTAACTCTGTACAGCATCTTTGCAACAAAATAAAATAAAAAGTAAAAAAAAGCTATTGTATTATTTTTAATATATATTTTATACAGTTTTAGCTAGATTGATTCATAAATATTTCATACCTTTGGATGCTTTTATAAAGAGTATTTTGTGTCTTAACTTATATTATTGTTGTATTCACTTATGTGTTTATTTTTTAAAGTTTATGTATATTTTATTTTTAATTTCATTTTCCAATTGTATATATGTTAAAGAGGACTCACTAGTTCTAACCACTTTACAATAGATTTTGCTGGATTTTCTACATAACAATCATACCATCTTTGAACAGTTTTTCTTTTTTTCTTCCTGCCATGAATGTGCATTTAATTTTCTTATCTGATGTCAGTGGTTAGAACTTCCAGTACAATATTACATAGACATGGTAAGATCTTAGAGTAAGAATATTCCATCTTCAACACTAAGTATGCGAATAACTGCAATTCTTTTGAAATAATCCTTACCAGATTGAGGAAGTTGACTTCTAGTCTTTGTTGGTCGTGGGGCCTGAACTCTGGGCCTGGGTACTGTCCCTTAGCTCTTTAGCTCAAGACTAGCCCTCTACCACTTGAGCCACAGCACCACTTCCGGCTTTTTCTTTTTTCTTTTTTTTTCTGCTTATGTGGTGCTGAGGAATCAAACCAGGGCCTCAAGCATGCAAGGCTGAAGCACTCTACCACTGAGCCACCTTCTCAGCCCTGGGTTTTTGTTTTTAACAAAAATAAATGTTGAGGTTTATCAAAAATTTTTTCTGCATCTATTAAGAATATATAGTTTTTTGTTTTGTTTTCTGTTAATGTGGTGAATTATACGGACTAAACTTTGAATGTTAAGATTAGTTTGTAGTCTTAGAATAAACTCCATTTAGCTATAAAGTATTATACTTGTTCTGTTATATATTGCTTGATTCAATTTGTTAAAATTTAAAGAATTTTTACATCTATTTACTTAAAGGAAATTGGCTATAATTTTCTTGCTTTTTTGTAATGTCTGTCTGCTTTTGTTATTGGAATTATGCCTCTTCAGTTTTCTCTAAGCGTACATGAGAATGGGTATGAATTCTTTCTTAAATGTTAGAATTCATGAATAAAGTCAATTGTACCTGGAGCTTTATTTAAGAACAACAACACATGTTGTTCTTAAATGTTTAAGCATTTAGCACAGTCAGAATGAGCCATATAGTTCCACCTGATTGCAAGAAGGCTAGATAGATACTTGGCAGTAAGTCATATTTTTTTTCTGAAAATGTATAGATGTGTACATTAGGAATTATTAAAAATAACTTTAAAGGTCTGTGATGTAGCAAACATATTACAAAGCCTGTCTGTAGCTTCCAGACGCTGCAAAAATTCCACTGATTTTATCATGCAACTCTGGAAAAAAAATCTCATTCTCTATGCTGTGGCTCTGTTCTTTGCTCAGTGGAAACTCAGTTTTCTTCTCTTATGGCTTCGGTCCCACATTTGTAAAAAAGTTTTTTTTTTTTTAATCCAAGTTAGGCTTTGGCAGGAAAAATAATTTCTACATTGGATCCAAGATGAAAATGGTTGCTCAGTCTTATGGAAACATAAATACCATGATTCTTGCTGTCTTCCACTATAAATATTCCAGTGTCTGCAGCAGCTTCTCTTGGCTGCAGAACTGTTTAAATAAAATAGCCACCAAAGTTTGAATTTTATTAATATTTTCAGGTTATTAATATTTGCTTATTAGGTATGGCAAATAGTTTATTGTTGATAAATTTAGAATGTGTTGGAAGTTGTTTTACTTCAAATTTGAAGTGCCAAGATGCTGTAACAGAAACTCACTATTTAGCAGCTGATTAAAAAATCTGTGTCTCGCTCTCAAATCATAGTCCATAAGTGTACAGTACAAGTCTAGCAAAGCCTCCAAGATCCTCAATCTGGAACATGAATTTCATGATTCAAAATGGCTACCCAGTTATCATACCCCATCCAAGATTAAAGGGAAAGGCTCAGGAGGACACACGAACCTTCAATTGAGAGTAGTAACTTGGAAGTAGCATACTTTTGCTTATTTTCAGTGACCAGAATTTAGTCTCATGACCACATCAAATTTCAAAGGACAAGGAAATATGTCCTGAGCTTGTAATCCAAATGCCTAGCTGAAAGGGAGATCGGCTTTTGGTGAAAGGTGAGTGGGATTTCATGAGTGTACAATAGTGACAAGAAACAGGGGGGAAAAGATTAGATGTTAACAAAAAGTAAACAGTTTGGGGGTGGGTGGGGCATGAAACTGGTAAAAACAAAAGCACTAAAGGATCAGCCAGGGTGATGCTATTGGGGTTTAAAAAACATATCCATTTTGTCATTTCTTCCATCACAGATTCTAAATTCAAGGTCCAGATGGCTAAGAAGATGTGTCTGCCTTACATTGTGTTGGGAAAATGAGGAAAAATCAGGATTGCTCCAGAAAATCCATTTCATCTTTCTCCTAACTGGAGAGAAAACCATTTGCTTCCTATACTACCATTTTTTTCACAAAAGGGAGATGTTATTTCACCCAAAAAACTATAGTACAATTGGATTTGGGCTATGCCAAAACGTATATCTACCACATAAATAACTGAAACATTTAAAAATGTTTGTTTACTATTTACTTTTTTTGGCCATTCCAGAAACAAGTAAGGTTGGGATGTTGGGATGAAGATGTCATCACTATATCCCATGTTTCTGGGACCTATTTCACTGATTTTTTTTTTTCTGTGTGTGTGTGTGTGTGTGTGTGTGTGTGTGTGTGTTTTCCCCCAGTAGTGGGGCTTGAACTCTGGGCCTGAGCGCTGACCTTCAGCTCTTCAGCTCAAGGCTAGCGCTCAACCACTTTAGCCACAGCACCACTTTCGGTTTCCTGGGTGGTTTATCGGAGATAAGAGTCTCACGGACTTCCTGCCTAGGCTGGCTTTGAACCACGATCCTCAGGTCTCAGCCTCCTGAGTAGCTAAGATTACAGGCGTGAGCCACTGGTGCCCAGCTCTTTGTGATGTTCTTAACTTGCCTTTTTTCCCCTTACAATTGTTTGTATATTTTCTAGGCCTGATAATCTCAGCTTGGATATTTGGGATGCAAATAGGCAGCATTCCTTCTAAATTGCTACACAGAAGGCTTTTTATTACCACCTATAATGAGGGAGCCCAGGACTTCAGACACAGTGGATATGGCCTCTGTTTCTGTTCTTCTTTACAGTTCTCCTCATTTTTATCTTTTCCTTATGTTAGCTCCAATCTTAGCTTGGTTGGGAAATAGCTGTGGCATTCCAGGCATCACATTCATCCAGATCATCAGTGGACAATTAAGGGATTCCTCTTGTCTATATGGTTCTTTTTTGTTGTTGTTGTTAGTTGTGGGGCTTGAACTCAGGGCCTGGGCACTGTCCCTGAGCTCTTTTGCTCATGGAAAGCACTCTGCTACTTTGAGCCACAGTTCCACTTCCAGTTTTTTTTTTGTATATATTTTTTATTGTAAAAATACTGTACAGAGGGGTTACAGTTACATGAGTAAGGTAATGAGTAAATTTCCTATTGAGTCTTGTTAACTCCTCCTTTGTTTTTTTTTTCCCCTACCATCCAGACCCTTCCCACCTCCCTAACTCCTCCTTCCCCCACCCCACCCAGTTTTTTTTTTTTATTGTTAGTCATGGGGCTTTTAACTCAGGGCCTGGGTGCTGTTGCTGAGCCTCTTTATGCTCAAGCCTAGTACTCTACCACTTGAGCCACAACTCTACTTCTGATTTTTGAGTGGTTAATTAGAGATAGGAGTCTCACGGGAACTTTTCTGCCCAGGCTGGATTTGAACTGTTATCTTCAGATCTCAGCCTACTGAGTAGCTAGGATTACAGGCGTGAGCCACCAGTGCCCAGCTGTATGGTTCTTTTAGTAACATAATGGACACTGAAATGTGTTACCAGTATTCCTCTTTAAAACAGAAGGATGCATTGGCAGTTTGCTGGAATTGTTTGTAGCAGAGGCAGAAGGTTTCAGTCCTTTTGGGAAAGAGATACCTTTTGCTGTAGATTCCTCCTTATCCAGGTTCACATTTTCTTCTTGAGGACAGTCAATATTCAATAAATCTTTACCATAAACATGTAAAATTCCAGTTGTCTTGCCCCAATTCCAGAAAAGATCATGGGATCTTTCTCAGAGTTCTGCATTGAGGTGGCTAAGATCTTCACTGAACTATACCACAGCTGAATTCACCTCCTCCTGCCATGTTTGATTTCCTCTTACTGGTGTCCAAGTTCACTCTTTCATTCATCTTCGGCATGCCTATCACCATCCCTCAGTTTGCTTTACAGGAAATCATATCTGCAATGAAAACTGAAGACACCTTCCCTATGTATCCTCTTATATATCAGTGCAGAGGGGAATTAACAGGGTTTAGGGATGAATTGTTGAATGAAGTATGGTGGAAAGACATACCTGAGCTTAAATTTTAAATTCTGGTACTAAGTACAAAGACACACACACACACACACACACACACACACACACACACACACACACACACACACACACACACACACACACACACACAGAGGACAATTAGGTTTGCAGAAAGAGATTATAAAGTACCCAGAGAGGTTAGAGGTAGGATAATATAGATTACTGGAGGCTAATAATTGTTAGTGTTACTGAAAATGGTAAGAAGTTGTTAGTGGTGAATGCTCCTAGGAGGTATATAAAGATGAAGACTTAACATGTCTATTGGGCCAAAAGAACGCATGGGAAACAGCAAGATTTGTTTCATAGGAGTATGATGATGGAAACGTATCAACAACTGTTTTGAAGGAAAAAAAATCTATATGATTATCATGTAAAAGAATCTAAATAAAATCCAAATCCATGTAAAATATACCAAACATTGGATTTCATAGTTTCATACCAGATCATATAATCAAGAGATACATCACTGTGTGTTCTTTTTTTTTTTTATTGTAAAGCTACTATACAGAGGGTTACAGTTACATGAGTGAGGTTATGAGTACACTTCCTCTTGAACATTGTTACCCCCTCCATTGTTTTCCCCCTACCATCCCTTCCCACCCTGCCTTCCCCGAGGTTCTTTTTTTTTTTTTTGATTGTGATTAAATGATTACATAATTTCAAAGTCACAAGTTCATTCTAACTTCCCTGGAGCAAATTGTCTACCACAGTCTGTAATATATAACACTGTTCACATGTTATATACCATATTTGTGATCAGCAGCATGGGGATATTTAGTAGTGGTTCAACCAGATGAGGGGGAGTTCTTTGTTTCTTAAGTCCTGTTAGTTTTGTCGTATCACCTAACCTTTTGGATTTAGCATCCACTTATCAGGGAGACCATGTACCGTTTGTCTCTTCGTTCTTGGCTTACCTCGCTCAACATGATTCCTTCTAGCTCCATCCATTTCCCTGCAAATGCCATTATTTTGTCATTTCTAATGGCTGCATAATATTCCATTGTGTATAGATACCACAATTTTTGGATCCATTCATCTGTGGTGGGGCACCTAGGTTGTTTCCATATCCTAGCTATTGCGAACAGTGCTACAATAAACATGGAGGTGCACGTGTCCTTGTATATTGGTTCCTGTTGTTCAGGGTAGATGCCTAGAAGTGGTATGACTGGGTCGTAAGGGAGGTCAATCTTTAGCTTTCTAAGGACCCTCCAGACTGCTTTCCAAAGTGGTTGTATAAGTGTACATTCCCACCAGCAGTGTAATAGGGTTCCTCTTTCTCCACATCCCCTCCAGGATTTGTCGTTGGCTGATTTGTGGATGTGGGACATTCTGACTGGGGTAAGGTGGTATCTCAGGGTTGTCTTTATTTGCATTTCCTTCACCACCAGGGATGATGAACATTTCCTCATGTGTTTCTTTGCCATTTTTATTTCTTCATTTGAGAAGTCCCTCTTTAGTTCCCTTGCCCATTTAGTAATTGGTTTGTTAGGTTTGGGAGGGATTAGTTTCTTGAGTTCCCTGTATATACAGGATGTTAACCCCTTGTCTGATATATTGCTGGTAAATATTTTTTCCCAATTAGTTGGTTGTCTTTCTAGCTTAGTTGCGATAGATTTAGCTGTGCAGAAGCTTTTTATTTTAAGGTAGTCCCATTTGTCGAGTCTCTCTCCAACTTGTTGTGACCCTGGGACTCTGTTCAGGAAGTTCCTTCCTGTGCCTATTAGTTCAAGTGTCTCTCCTACTCTGTCCTGCAGTAGTTTCAGAGATTCAGGTTTAATGTTAAGGTCTTTAATCCATTTTGAGTTGATGTTGGTGCATGGTGATAGGCTGGGGTCCACTTTTAGTTTTCTGCATGTGGCTGCCCAGTTTTCCCAGCACCAGCGGTTGAAGAGGCTGTGTTTCTTCCATTGTATGTCTTTGGCTCCTTTGTCGAATATCAGCTGGCTGTAGGCCTGTGGATTTATATCTGGATCTTCTATTCTGTTCCATTGGTCTTCGGGTCTGTTTTTGTGCCAGTACCATGCTGTCTTTGTGATTATAGCTCTGTAGTAGAGTTTGAAGTTTGGCATGGATAGTCCTCCCATATTGTCTTTATCCCCTAGAATTGTTTTGGCTATTCTAGGTCTTTTGTTGTTCCATATAAATTTTTGGACTGTTTTCTGTATTTCAATGATGTACGTCATTGGGATTTTAATAGGAATTGCATTGAATTTGTATATTAGTTTTGGAAGTATCACCATCTTTACTATATTAAGTCGGCCTATCCAGGAGCATGGGAGGTCTTTCCATTTCCTAGTGTCTTCTGCAATTTCTTTCTTTAACTTTTTATAGTTCTCATTAAATAGTTCTTTTACATCTTTGGTTAGGTTAATTCCTAAATATTTTATTTTTTGGGAGGTTATTGTGAATGGGGTTGCTCCCTTTATTTCCCTCTCTTCCTCTGCGTTATCAGTGTATAGGAAGGCAACTGATTTTTGTGGGTTTATTTTGTATCCTGCTATTTTGCCGAAGTGACTTATGATTTCTAAAAGTTTGGGGATGGAGTTTTTGGGATCGTGGAGGTATAGTATCATGTCGTCTGCAAAAAGGGATAGTTTAATTTCTTCTTTCCCTATGCAGATCCCTTTAATGTCTTTTTCTTGCCTTATTGCCCTGGCTAAGGGTTCTAGGACTATGTTGAAGAGGAGTGGAGACAGTGGACATCCTTGCCTTGTTCCTGTTTTTAGGAGGATTGGTTGTAGCTTTTCCCCATTAAGTATAATATTGGCTATTGGTCTGTCATAAATGGCTTTTATTGTTTTTAGAAATGTTCCTTCTATTCCTATTTTCTCCAGAGCTTTTAGCATGAATGAATGTTGAATTTTATCAAAGGCCTTTTCTGCATCTGTGGCGATAATCATGTGATTCTTGACCTTGGCTCTGTTGATATGCTGGATTACATTTATTGACTTACGTATGTTAAACCATCCCTGTGTCTCTGGGATGAAGCCTACCTGATCATAGTGTATTATTTTTTTAATGTGTTTCTGGATTCTGTTAGCTAGAATCTTGTTAAGGATCTTTGCATCTGTGTTCATCAAGGAGATTGGCCTGTAATTCTCCTTTTTGGTTGGGTCTTTGCCTGGTTTGGGGATGAGTGTGATATTGGCTTCGTAGAATGAGTTTGGGATAGCTCCCTCCTTCTCTGTTTCTCTGAAGAGCTTGAGGAGTATGGGTATTAGTTCTTCTTTAAAGGTCTTATAGAATTCTGCTGTGAATCCATCTGGTCCTGGGCTTTTTTTTGTTGGAAGACTTTTGATAGCTTCCTGTATCTCATTATAGGATATTGGCTAATTTAATTGGTTAACTTCTTCTTTGCTCAGTTTGGGTAACTTGTATTTCTCTAAAAATGCATCCATTTCCACCAGATTTTCTTCCTTTAGAGAGTATAGCTTTTGAAAGTAGTCTGTTAGAATTGTTTGGATATCTTGGGTACGTGTTGTGATGTTTCCCGTGGCATCCCTAATCCTATTAATATGGGTTTCCTCTCTTCTTTTTTTAATTAATCTTGCCAACGGGCCATCAATTTTGTTTATTTTTTCAAAGAACCAGCTTTTTGTTTGGTTTATTTTGGTTATGGTTTTCTGATTTTCTAATTGGTTAATCTCTGCTCTCAATTTGGTTATCTGGCTTCGTCTAGTAGCTTTAGGTCCCATTTTTTCTTGTTTTTCTAGCTGTTTTAGTTGCAACATGAGATTATTTACTTGGTCTGTCTCCATTCTCTTGATGTGGGCACTGAGGGCAATAAATTTGCCACTCAGGACTGCTTTTGCTGTGTCCCACAAGTTTCTTTGTGAGGTGTTTTCATTTTCATTGAGTTGTAGGAAATGCTTTATTTCTTCTCTGATCTCTTCTGTTACCCAGGCCTTGTTAAGGAGTGTGCTGTTCAATTTCCATGTATTAGAGAAATTTCTGCGGTATGCTTTGTTATTGAGAGCTAGCTTTATTCCACTGTGGTCAGATAGGATACAGGGGATTATGTCGATCCCTTTGTATTTGCTTAAGTTCCTTGCATGAACTATGATATGGTCTATTTTGGAGAAAGTTCTATGAGCTGCTGAGAAGAATGTGTACTGTGTTGTTTTAGGGTGAAATACTCGGTAGATGTCAGTTAATTCCGCTTGAAGTATGGCCTCACTTAATTCGGTAGCTTCTTTGCCAATCCTCTGGTTGGTAGACCTGTCCTTTGGTGAGAGTGGCGTGTTAAAGTCTCCTAGCATTATCGTATTGGGATCTATTTTATTCTGTAAGTTTGAGAGCATTTGTTTAACATATCTGGGTGCACCGATATTTGGGGCATATAAGTTGATGATGGTTATATCCTCCTCTTGGATTGTTCCCTTTATTAATATGTAGTGTCCGTCCTTGTCTTTCTGTACTGATTTTAATGAAAAGTTTATTTTTTCAGATATCAGAATAGCTACACCTGCTTTCTTATTGGGGGAATTTGATTGGTAGATTCTTTTCCACCCCTTTACTCTGAGTTTGTTTGTATGTTTGGCTGAGAGGTGGGTCTCCTGAAGGCAACAGATGGATGGGTCTTGTTTTCTGATCCAGTCTGCAGTTCTTTTTCTTTTAATTGGCGAATTCAGCCCATTTATATTAAGAGAAAGTATAGAGAGATGCATTGTTGTCCCTGCCATTCCGTTTTCCTAAGTTTTTCTTTCTTTCCTTTCCTCCTGTGCTTGCTCGGTTAGACTTTGAGTAATGCCTGTTTGGGGCAGGTCCCAGTTCCTGGTTGCTTTCTTCAGGTTGTGTCCCCCCTCTTAGAATTCTTTGTAATGCTGGCTTAATGTTTATGTATTCATTTAGTTTTTCTTTGCTATTAAAAGTTTTCAGTTCTCCATCGAATGTGAATGCTAGCTTTGCCGGGTATATCAGTCTGGGTTGGCAGTTATTGGCTCTCAGGGCTCGTATGGTGCTTTCCCAGGCTTTTCTTGCATTCATTGTTTGTGTGGAGAGATCTGCAGTGATTCTAATTTTTTTCCCGTTGTAGTATAGCTCCTTCTTCATTTTTGCTGCATGCAGGATTGTTTCCTTATTATTCAGATCCATCATTTTTACTATAATGTGCCTAGAAGTGTTTCTCCTGGGATCTTGCTTGTTGGGTGTTCGATAAGCTTTTGTGATGTAGTTAAGATGGTCGTTTTTGAGGTGGGGAAAATTTTCATTGACTATCTTGTTAAATAGGTGTTGCATTCCCTTGCTCTGGAATTCCTCACCTTCGTCCACTCCGATTATGCGAAGGTTAAATTTTTTAGCATTATCTGCTTGCTCTTGAATTTCCCTTTGGTTTAATTTGAGTGATTTTTCCATATCTGTCACTTTTTGGTCCAGTTGGTGTATTCTGTCTTCTGTATCTGACACTCTACCTTCCATTTCATTCACTCTGTTGACCGTGGCTTCTATTGTGGTTTGCATGGTGGAAATGGATCCCTTTATGGATTCAATGTTGGTTCTCAGAGTACTGATCTCACCTCTCAATGAGGTGAGATCATTATGCATTACCTCTAATTTGGCGTTTATCTCACTTCTTACTGAGGTTTGTGCAGCTTCTATTTTTGCATCCAACTTTTGTTTGATATCCTGTATATCTTTTGATAGTTCATCCTTGTGCTCTTTCAATTTCTGATCCATTTCTCGCTTTATTTCTTGAGTCATTGCCTCCAGCAACCCTTGGATGTAGTTTTTGTCTTCCATTCCTGCTTTGCTCCCACTGGGGCTCTCCCCTGCGTGGCTGCTGGCTTTTGAGGTGAGCTTGCTGTCCTGGGTAGTGGTAAACCTTGTGATTTTTCTCTGTGATTTTCGCATGGGGGTTCAGGAGACTGCTCTTCAATCTTGTTTTGGTGTGTCTGTCTTTGCTTGGTTGCTGATTCTGTATTGGTAGAGAGAGTCTGTGCCTGATCTGGATTCTGTTGGGAGCCTATTTCCAGCTGCTATTCTGACTTACTTAGGATTCTCAGCTCTCTGCTGTAGCAATTCCCGCCTTTGGAAGGGTTGAGCAGCCTAGACTGCTTGTGTTTGCTCCTGCGGGTGCTCTTGGGAAGATCAGATGCTCTGGATGCACTCTCCCAAATACTGGAGTCTGCTATGGGCTCCTGATGTGTTTTTGTTTGTTTGTTTTGGGCTGGTTGTGGGTTTGAACTCTAGGTTTAGGTGCTGTCCCTCAGCTCTTCAGCTCAAGGCTGGCACCCTACCATTTGAGCCACAGCCCCACTTCTGACCCTTTTTGCTTTGTTCAGGCGCCGGTCCCCGGGCCTGGTTCCGGCCCCAGCCTGGAGCGCGCTCGTTAGGCCTGTGCTAATGTGTATACCACCTAGGTTATGCAGCCTGGAGGACACAGTTCAAATTTCTTCTACTGTTGGTAGTCTTGACCCAGGGGCGCTGTTCCTGGCTTGGGCATTTAAGCTCCCTTCCAGGGGCGCTCTTGCTCTGGCCTGGCCAGCAGAGTGTGCTCCACCGGCTGGTGGAGCTCTCGAACAGTTCCCAGTTTTAGTGGGTCCTGTGGTCCGGGTGTTGGGGTAGGAAGTCTAGGTCAGGGTCTGGGGATTCCCTCCAGCTCTGGTCTCCCTTGATGGATTCACTGTCCCCTGTTGGGTACTCACCCTGTAGGTCGTCAGTTGTTGTTGCAATCCGAGTTCAGTTGGGGTGGTTGCGGGCTGGGTTGGGCGGCCCCCCGCCGGGTAGTTGCGATTGCGATTGGGCGGGTGGTCTGCTGACAGGTCCCTTTGTCGCGCTGCTGGTGCCGCGCGGCTTTGGCGGTATGGAGCCTCTCCGCTCCGGTGGAGAGTGAGGGGTGGGGGTGGGATCCTCGTGGAGACTCCCGGCTGGTAGGTTTCTCTGTTCCTGGCGATCTGCTGTTCTGCAATCCGGTACCTGGTGATCTGCAAGCAGCCCCCTGTGTCTCTGTGGCTCCGGCAGCCCCCGCCGGGCCGGCTGGCCGGCGGCTTGGCGCACTGCCGCGCGGCCAGTAAAGGTTGGGGGAGGGGTCTTCGCTCTTCTCTGTTCTGAATTTCTTCTTTTCCTCTCTTTCTTTTTTTGTTATTTTCCACCTCTGGTTTTTCTCTGAGTGTTCGTCTTTTTGTTGTTGTCGGTCTCTTGGGGAGATTAAGCGTTGGAACTCGAACTCTCTTTTTGGTTGGAGAGAGCTGTGGCGTTTCCCTACTGCCCCGTCGCCATCTTGGTCCCCCCTCACTGTGTGTTCTTTTGTTTATTTATTTATTGGTGGTACTGGTGTTTGAAATCAAATCCTTATGCTTGCTAGGAATCTCTGCCTTTTGAATGAGTGGATGAGATTACAAGTATGAGCCAACATATCTTGCCCATGCTCTCCTTTTAAAAACAGAGCACATGAGACTGTGTCTTATGTTCAATTCAGGCAGAAATTAGACCTACAAGGGAAGGGGGAGAGAGAGAGAGAGAGAGAGAGAGAGAGAGAGAGAGAGAGAGGGAGGGAGAGAGAGACAGAGACAGAGAGAGACAGAGTGGAAGGCAGAGATGGAGAGAGAAGGAGAAGAAAGAGCTAGAGGAATGCAAGCCACAGGCAGCTGTCTAAAAATATTGCTATACAGGGCTGGGAAGGTGGCTCAGTGGTAGAGCGCTTGCCTTGCATGCCTGAGGCCCTGGGTTCGATTCCTCAGCACCACATAAGCAAAAAAGAAAAAAGCCGGAAGTGGTGCTGTGGCTCAAGTGGTAGAGTGCTAGCCTTCAGCTGAAGAGCTGAGGGACAGCACCCAGGCCCAGAGTTCAGGCCCCACAACCGGACACCCCCTCCTCTAAAAAAATATTGTTATAGAATACTAGCATTGATAGTCAGAAGATTTTAGTTAGCTTGGGTGTTTCCAACTGTTTTGGGTCTTTGTACAAGTTTTGTAACCTTTCCATGTATCTACTTTTATTTGAATGTTTACTGGGGTCAGAGAGAGAGATTGATCCTTGGAAAACATCTAGAACAAAAAGTCCAACAGGATTTGGCTAAATAAGGCATCTGATTAGTTATCACTAACAGCATGATGCAAACTCAGGAAGGACTATTAGCTCATTGTCTCTAAACTTGGCTTGGTTTTGGACTTGGCCCCAGCCCTCAGAGCTCTGGCCAAACAGCAGGGTTTTTGAGTGTGCTCTAGTTTCCCCGTGGACCTCCCAACAAGCCAGAAATACTCAACATCCAAGAGATGTTGTAGGAAAATGAGGAGAAAGTTCATGAGCATGACCATAGCAAACAGCAGTCTATATTATATTGTATGCATATACAGGAGAAGCAGAAAGGATGAAGTAAAATGAAAGATGTATGTAGGCTGTTCTTGCTACTAGAGATCCTTCTCTAGCCTTTAGGATGGATTTTGTAGTCTAAGTATTGGCAGTGAAGCTGACGTTTGGGTTTGCTGTGAAAGTAAATGAGAGCTTCCCCTGTCTTCCTTCACATTCTTCTTTACCTTAAAACATGTAATTAGGAGCCAGGCGCTGGTGGCTCATGCCTGTAATCCTAGCTACTCAGGAGGCTGAGATCTGAGGATTGAAGTTCAAACCCAGCCTGGGCAGGAAAGTCCATGAGACTCTTATCTCTAATAAACCACCAGAAAACTGGAAGTGGTGCTGTGGCTCAATTGTAGTGTGCTAGCCTTGAGCTGAAGAGCTGAGGGACAGTACCCAGGCCCAGAGTTCAAGCCCTACAACAGACAAAAAACCCTAAACAAACCCAAAACCAAAAAAAAAAAAAGAAAAAGAAAAAACATGTTATTAGGCCTGTTACCTCCAACAGATGCTTTCTGAGTGAATCAGCATTTCGAAAGACCGAGGCCCCAGGGATATGACAAAGAATCAATAGAATCAGCAAAGATTACAAAGAGAGTGGGGAGAGATGTTTCAATAGAGGCAGCCTTCTGTCCTGGGACAGCTATGCTATCTTCAAAATCGGCAACTTAAGAATCTTGCTGAGAATAAGGGAGGAAAGGATGGGACCTGGAGCAGATCCTACTGAGCCTAGGATTGTGTGTGTATGTGTGTGTGTGTGTGTGTGTGTGTGTGTGTGTGTGTGTGTTCAATATAATAGTCGGGTAGAGGCAGACTTCTGAGGATAGTCTTTATGCAAAAAAAAAAACCACACATCCCAATCCCACTACAGCTGTATTTCTTTTCACATGCATAGCCTTGGGGATGCAATATGATTGCTTCCACATTAATGCAAAATATTCCTGCCTTAGAAGTGTTCTGGTCTCTGCTCTCTGTTGTTTGGCAGGGAGACAGGGATGCCATAAAACCAAATTACAACCTAGGGTGAGTTTTTTTTTAATTCTAATTTTAATTTTTTGATAGTACTAGGGGCTGAACTCAGAGCCTTGGTGCTTGCTAGGCAAACATTTTTACCACTTGAGTCATACCTCTATCCCTATGTTTGTGTTAGTTATTTTTCAGACAGTGTCTCACCTTTTATTCCCCTGATGGTCTTGGTCCACAATTCTCCTACCTGTACTTCCCACAGAGTTAAGATAACAGACATGCACCATCACATCCAGCTTGGGGTGAGGTCCTTTGAATTTATGGGGCTCAATTCTTATAGGAAAAAGATTTAACCATGGAATATATATATATATATATTATATATATATATATATATATATATGATACTTCCTTGTTTTGTTCCATGCATTGATTTCAATCATTGTTGGATCCCCTGTTGGAAAAAGTCCTCCCTTTGAAACTATTACCTCTTAACTATCAGGCACTACATTACAGAGACTACAGGCAACATTTCGGTAATGAGTCACTAACAGTAACCCTTGGCCTCCTGGATCTATGGCTATTGATTGGCTTTGGGGGAAAAAAAAGCACTATATGTTGAACTCTGAGACAAAATGTCTGGATAGGTATTGCCCAGGCATGCAAGGCTTGCCACCTGGCTTGTGACTTCAAAAGGACAATCCACTTCTATCAAACAAACTGGCTCAGAATAACAAGGAATCTGTTAAGACCAGGAAATTCCACGCACATGGGCCTATTTTTGTACTCCAATTGCTGAGAAATGAGTTCCTTATTAGGAAGCAATGCTCTGTGAAGTACTACGAGAGTGGACACAGCATTTGATAGGTGTATGGATGATAGTTTTGTTTTTTTTTGGGTCCGGTCGTGGGGCCTGAACTCTGGGCCTGCGTGCTGTCCCTCAGCTCTTCAGCTCAAGGCTAGCGCTCTACCACTTGAGCCACAGCGCCACTTCCGGCTTTTTTCTTTTTGCTTATGTGGTGCTGAGGAATCGAACCCAGGGCCTCGAGCAGGCAAGGCAAGCGCTCTACCACTGAGCCACCTTCCCAGCCTGGATGATAGTTTTGACCGAGGTACTATAGGCAGAGAAAACAAAACCATATCCCTTGTACGTTGCCATTCAAGTCCTTTCTATTGAGAGGATTTCAATACTGCAATTTTCTATGTTCAGACAGTGCCTTTGCCTCAGGCAAAACTGTCTGTAAGCCAAGCTTGAGGTTTCCTTCTCTTGTCAACTTGTCTGTCAGATTGAGTTTCACACCAGGCCTTTGATGAAGGCTGGAAGGGTGATAACATGGTAGCAGAAGTAGGGCCCATAGGCATTTTGGCACTTCCTCGTACAGTTTCCTTTCACTTTGAGGATCTGCTTAAACTTCATCACATATACAGATACAGCTCTTCCATTCGGTGATAGAGTGATGCTATGCACAATAAACATTATGACTTAGCTAATTAGGCAATATCCAGTTCATGATGCAAAGCTTAGTTTACATAACTTAGTGGCTGATGTTTAAGTATCCAGTGTCTACTAAGGTCCAAAACCAAGCCAAAAGTTGTTCCTGGAAAAGATAGTAGTTATTTGCAGGCAATAGCTTGGTTTTATGCTAAGATTCTTAGGGTCTGGTTTTGTTGCACCTACAGGAGTTTCACATGCTTTCTTTCTTTCTTTCTTTCTTTCTTTCTTTCTTTCTTTCTTTCTTTCTTTCTTTCTTTCTTTCTTCCTTCCTTCCTTGCTTCCTTCCTTCCTTTCCTCCCTCTCCCCCTCCCTCCCTCCCTCCCTCACTCCCTTCTTTCTTTCTTTCTTTCTTTCTTTCTTTCTTTCTTTCTTTCTTTCTTTCTTTCTTTCTTTCTTTCTTTCTTCCTTTCTTTTGTTGGTCATGTGGCTGGGTTGTTGCCTGGGTGTTATCCCTCAGCTCATCAGCTCAAGGCTAGCACTCTATCACTTGAGCCACAGCACCACTTCCGGGTTTTTTCTGGTAGTTAATTGGAGATAAGAGTCTCATGGACCTTCCTGGCTGGGCTGGCTTTGAACTGTGATCCTCAGATTTCAGACTCCTGAGTAGCTAGGATTATAGGCAGGAGCCACCGACGTCCAGGTCTTTCCATGCATTTCAAATGTGTTACCATGTATGATCACCACTTCAAGCACAACTGGGTTTCCTAGGTTGTATGGCCCAAGTGGCAAAGTAGTTTACATAGCAGCACGGCAAAAGCCTTCTCTTATTCAGGGCTCCACAAAGAACTAGCATTTTCTAGGACACATTTATGCAATGCCTGACCAAAGAGGAAAATAAGACAAATTCTCTAAGCAACTTTATATTTTAAAAATCACTTACCAAGTCTCTGATAGCTTGCCCAGGACCTGTGCCCACCTTACAATGATCTGGGAGCAAAATTTTGTATTGACCCAGCCTAATTCATGTAACTACACCTATTACCAGAGTTTGAGGGATATATGGATGGAGTAGTTGTCTAAATGATGTTGTTTTGCAAGGCAAGTCAATGTCAAATTAAGATAAATCAAAAGCCAGGCACTAGTGGCCCATGCCTGTAATCCTAGCCCCACTCAAGAAGTTGAGATCTGAGGATTCCAGTTCAAAGCCAGCCCAGGCAGGAAAGTCCTTGAAAATTTTATCTCCAATAAACTACCAGAAAACGAGAAGTGGAACTATGAGTTAAGTGGTACAGCAATAGTCTTGAGCAAAAAAGTTCAGGGACAGCGCCAAGGTCCTGAGTTCAAGCCCCACAACTGATTTTAAAAAAAGATAAATCAAGAGAATTTTTGTATCTTTAGTCACTTGACCTTCAGGTAGAAATTTCTGGGTGAGCCTAACAGAATCATATGAGGCCTTCAGAAGAAAAGACTTTTCCGATAAATTGTGGAAGAGCAAATCAGGGAGATTCAAAGGTGATGTGGACCTGGTCTAGTGCAGAGTTGGAAAGGTCCACAGGGCAAGGTCCTGGATGGAAGTGGTGTCTACTTACTGGCAGTAGTACCTAACTCCAAACCAGCAGGAAATAAAACTTCAGTCTTCCAATCACTAGGACCTGTGTGGACAGGCTTTGAGATATGTTTATATTTGCTTAATGTAAGCTAAAGCCCTTGGGGCTATAGGCTGTGCATTCTCATATCTCTTTGTGTATCTCTTCTTGATTTTGTCCCCTCCTCAAAGACAGCCCGTGTCTTGCTGCTCTTTTGCCTGAAATCTACAGCCATTCTGTGGAGGCCCTGTTGGTGTGCTGGGAAGATGTAAGAAGGGAAAGTATTCTATAATTTTAAGATTAAACCTTAGCTTTTTAGTACTTCTCTGACCTTGGGCTATGAGCTTCAAAAGAGTTTCTTAGCTTGTAAATAGTTCCTCTCTTGGAAAGTGTTTAAGATGGCCAATGAAGTCAGGGAACTGCTTCCCCTAGATAGAACAAAGTTCTGGTAAAGTCTTTTCCCTGTAGAGTAGTCCTTTTTATGGAGAAGCCTCTGAACACATATCAAATGATTAATCTTCTCTTTCCCTTACTGTGACAGAACACAAAGACTTGTTCTTGGACAGTTATCATGAAAATTTGATAAGATTCTTGAAGGTAGAACTCATAACAATGTGTGGGTCCTTGATATATCTCCAGCCACACCAGTAGCTTCTCATTTTAATTGCCATTTAAGCTTATGGCTCCAGGAAGTGGCACTGTGGGTCAAAGTGGTAGAGTGCTAGCCTTGAGCAAAGTGACTCAGGGATAGTGCCTGAGTTCAAGGCCCACGACCACCACCACCACCAACAAAAAACAAAACAAAGCAAAACAAAAGATGTTCAAGTCTATGGCTCCAGTATGTCTTCTGTTTCAAATCTTGGCTGTGACCCTCTGGACATGCTTGCCTTTTTTTTTGGTCAGTCATGAGGCCTGAACTCTGGGCCTGGGTGCTGTCCCTCGGCTCTTCAGCTCAAGGCTAGTGCTCTACCACTTGAGCCACAGTGCCACTTCTGGCTTTTTCTGCTTATGTGGTACTGAGGAATCAAACCCAGGGCCTCATGCATGCAAGGCAAGAACTCTACCACTGAGCCACCTTCCCAGCCCCCAACATGCCCATCTTTAGTTGGCTCCAAGCATATGACAGCCAGAACTGATAGTTGTTAATTTTGCTTTTAATTTCATTTTTACACTTCCCCATTCTCCTTATGACCTCCTATTCTTATTTATAAAAAACATATTTCTGATTTTTTATTGTAAAGATACTGTACAGAGGGGTTACAGTTACATGAGAAAGGTAATGAGCACATTTCCTATTGAGTATTGTTACTCCCTGCTTTGTTTTTCCCCTACTATCCCTTCCCTCCCCACCTCCCCAACTCCTCCCTCCCTCTCCAAGTTGTAAAGTTCGTTTTTCAACATAGAGTCTTCTACATCTCATTGTTAAAATGGGTCAACCTGTGTCCTTGTTTCAGCATTTTGTTATTTCTCTTCCCCTCCCTAAATAAGAAAAATGTATATACAAGATGCAGGGTACTACAATCAAATACAGTGAAAACAGAGGTTATACCATAGGGGGAAGAACATACAGAAGAAACAAAAAAAATCACATAGTACATTAGAAACAATGGCAACAAAGAAAAAAACCTCTTGTGTCCATATGTTGGGGTTCATTTCATTTGGTATCATCTAATATGGTCATATGTACATAGCTTTTGACCTTTTTCTGCTTGACTGGAAGATAATCCTAGATGTATACTAGTTATTGCAAATAAAGGAAACCATGGGACCTATGTTTCTTTGGGTCTGGCTTATTTCACTTAGTATAAGTATATATATATATTATATATATATAATATATATATATATAAAATGGAATTCTATCAGAAAGAATGACACCGCCCCATTTGTTAGGAAATGGAAAGACTTTTTGAATTTTTATTTTTATTATAAATATCAAATAACTATTTTCCAAAATTGTCTTTCACTTTTTCTTTTTTTTTGGGTCCGGTCGTGGGGCCTGAACTCTGGGCCTGGGCACTGTCCCTCAGCTCTTCAGCTCAAGGCTAGAGCTCTACCACTTGAGCCACAGCGCCACTCCCGGCTTTTTTCTTTTTGCTTATGTGGTGCTGAGGAATCGAACCCAGAGCCTCAGGCATGCAAGGCAAGCGCTCTACCACTGAGCCACCTTCCCAGCCCGTCTTTCACTTTTTCTAGTTTATTTTTGTAACTGATATATTTTCCTTTGACTCATTAGAGTACAAATATCTCTTTCGTTTGTGTTGCAGCATTTTTTCTACTCTTGGAGCTTGTATTGCTTCAATTTGAATATATTTATCCTAAAATGAGAAGAAATCTCTTTAAACAGAAAGATTATAAATAGGTACTATTCTTAGACTGACCTTAGCTTCTTTGAACTTGACTTTGAGCATATGACTTTAACCCTCTGAGAACTAAGTTGTTCCGTCCCCCCTCCCCCACCCTTTGGCCAGTCCTGGGGCTTGAACTCAGGGCCTGGGCTCTGTCCTTGACCTTCTTTTGCTCAACGCTAGCACTCTACCACCTGAGCTACAGTTCAACTTCTGACTTTTTCTGTTTATGTGGTACTGAGGAATCAAACCCAGGACTTCATGCATGCTAGGCAAGCACTCTACCATGAAGCCACATTCCCAGGCTTGAGAGAGAAGTTTTTAAGAGACACCAGTGAGCACAAAGAGCAACCCAGCTCACTCTACTCATCTGCATTCATTCAGCATGATTCTAGTAGACTCACATCAAATAACTTGTCATATTCTTGACTTCTTGGAAAGTCTGATATAGTCTGTACTTTGTATAGGTGCATTGTGTGTAAATTCAGTATCACCGAATTTCTCAAATTGTGATCCTAAGACTGGTTTTACTCTCTGAACTGTTCTGCATTGTTCACAATGAGATAAGTACAGAAATGAAGAGTAAGACTTCAAAACTGTTGTAGCAATTTGATAGAATTATTTGACATTTGTGAAACTAGCACAAAGTCTATGTGAGATAAATTGAATGAATTGTCTGTCTGGTGTATTCAGTTGAAGAATTTGTTCCTAGATATTTACACTGAAATTTACAAATCCCAAAAGTCAAATAGCATATTAGTTAACAGAAAGTTGTTAAGATAAATACAGTAATGGAGAACTGAAAGCATGATGGTCAATCAATTGTGCCACGTAAATTCAGCCAAATATTAGTCCAATATATCATGTAAAACTCTCTTTATGGTCTTTTGATTGACTTCACATTTGTTCCAATAGGACTTGGTATTTGGATTTTGCATGCCAAAGAAGTGACATGAAGCAAAAGATGGGATGGTTGCCTTCAATCTGGGTATGTTAGGAACCAGGAAAAGGCTGAATGTCGTACAAAGTCCATGAACTGGGACAAATGGGAGAGACAAGCTGAATTAGGCAATAAAGTTTGAGCAGCATGGTACTCAATATGTTTTGAATAACCAGTATTCATTCCAATAGCTCACTTATGGGCAGCATCTATGATAAGAAAACCTTATATATCATGAAATGTAGTTTTGTGGCTAAAATAGGACTGATCCATCTATAATTGATTAATTGGTCCACTAAGCTATATGAAGTGTGGTTTAAAGCAATGCTTGCATGCATCCTGACAGCTATCATTCAATTGGAGAATCAGTGGAAGAATTTGACCTATAGGATCAAATTATTTAATTGTTGCTATATGTATTTGATTTGGCTTCCATTTTATTTCTTTCAGGAGTCAAATTCATTGAATATACAAGAATACTGGTCTCTGATGAAGTGGAATTATTTTTTTTGTTTCTGTTTGTGGGGCTTGAACTCTGGACCTGGGGGCTCTACTTGAGCTTTTCAGCTCAAGGCTAGCCCTCTACCACTTTGAGCCACAGTGTCACTTCTGGTTTTCTGGTGGTTAATTGGAGATAAGAGTCTCACAGAGATGGGGGGGGGGAGAGAATGGGAGGGCAAGAATGATAAGGGGAAACAAAGGAGGAGGCAACAATCCTTGGTAAGACATGTACTCATTACCTTGCTCATGTAAGTGTAACCCCCCTTTACGGTATTTTCACAATAAAAAAACTTATTAATAATATTATTTAAAAAGTCTCACAGACTCTCCTGTCTGGGCTGGCTTTGAACTGTGATCCTCAAATCTCAGCCTCTTTTTTTTGGGGGGGGGGGTCTGGTCATGGGGCCTGAACTCTGGTCCTGGGCGCTGTCCCTCAGCAATTCAGCTCAAGGCTAGCGCTCTACCACTTGAGCCACTGCGCCACTTCCGGCTTTTTTCTTTTTTCTTATGTGGTGCTGAAGATTCGAACCCAGGGCCTCATGCATGCAAGGCAAGCGCTCTACCACTGAGCCACCTTCCCAGCCCCAGATCTCAGCCTCTTGAGTAGGTAGGATTACAGGTATGAGATGCCAACGCTCAGCTTTAAAGTGGAAGTTTTTTTTGCATGTGTGCCTACAGGAGGTCTTGAACTCAGGGACTTAAACTTTCTTGGCTTTCTTGCTCTTGGCTGGTGCTCTACCACTTGAGCCATACTTCTAGGCCTAATTTTTACTGATTAATAGGAGACAGAGTCTTGCAGACTTTTCTGTTCAGGCTGGCTTTGAATCATGATTCTCTAACTCTTCATCTCCTGAGTAGCTAGGATGACAGACCTGAACCATCAGCACCTGGTAAGGAAAGGAGAATTTAAAAAATGATAGATGCCTAAATATTTCAACAATACAAAGGATCCCATAATTAAAAAAAACATCCCTTCCTACTCTGCCTTTTTCAATGCCTTGGTATGCTACCACACTTTCCCTATTATCACAATGGTAGCAAATATATTTGTATATATGATCTGTGTATATAATTTTTCTCTTTGTTATTTCACTACACAGGATATTATGGAGATGTTTAATACCAGTATAGATTCCTCTTATTCATTTTTAAATAGCCAAATAACCTTCCATCACATAGATCATATAATTAATAAAATGATTCCCCTATTAATGGATACTTATATGTCAAGAAACATCACTAACCTTTTGATAGTAGGCACTTTGATAAATCAATACCTAAAACATACTTCTTTATACAGATGAGCCTGATGGAATCAGGCTCTACGGAATCAGATTCTAAGGAATCAGATTCTTCACATGATTGATTTTTGAGATCTAACATAGAGTATCATATTTATTCTCTTACTGTTCTTGAGATTTCAAGTCAATACAGCATTTCCGCCTGGAGATGTATTTGAAACCTATTTGTTTTCCTCTTACCTTCATGTTTCATGCTAAAAATAGATTTTTCTAGGTCATTATGGTAGCATCATGAAAGACAGGAATAAGATCATGATTCTATGGCATTCCCTGAGTTGGTTCTCTTTATTTATATTAACCAACCAAACACAAATTATTTGATATATGATGAATCTACTAAGATGGTGTGGATTGAATTGATAACCTCCTTTCTTTTTGTCATCACCTTTCATACCAGAAAGAGGTGGGATAGCAAAAGAAAAAGAGCACTGCTACAATCCAATTACAGCTCCTTAGAAATTAGAGCTGTGGCTCAAGTGGTAGAGACAAAACCTTCAGCAAAAGGCTCAGAGACAGCACTCAGGCCCTGAGTTCAAGCCCTAAGACCTGTACAAAAAAATATGGGGGATAGTAACAAAAGTAATAAAAAATAAACCTCCAACTGGAATTTTCTCAGTGTACAAACGGAGTTATTTTTTAGCATCTGGTAGTATATCTTATAATTCAACCACGCTCAGGTGACAGGAGAGAGCCAGATTTTCATCTTCAGCACAGTAATGGAATACATGCTGATTTTCATAAGAAGACCTTGCCTTAGAGGTGACATAGGGAAGGAAGGCCACTAGACAGGCTAAGCTGGACCTGCTCATGGGCCTCCAAAAAGGGTTCCTAACTGATGACAACTGACAATACCTGGAGACAACTTTGGGTTGTCACATCTGAGGGCTTACTACTGTTATCTGGTATGTAGATGCTGAGGATGCTGCATAGGAAAGGCCCTCCCCAATGAAGAATAAGGTCAGTATTTCTAGATGGAGAAACTCTCATCTTGAATTTATCCTATTCTAAAACTTCTGTCACTGAGCAAGTTTTAGGAAGGAACAAAAATGTGCATCTGGCTAATGTCTAGGTCACACCCTTAAGGATTCTAACTTCATTGGTCTTGGGTAGAGTGAATAGAAGCTTTCTTGGTGGTGCCTCTCTTGTGTGTGGGCAGAATTGAAAACTACTCCCTGAAGAGTCCGGTCTGATAGAGGCCACAGAAGAGCCTGAGTACCCTATTTTTCTTTTTTTTTTGGGTCCGGTTGTGGCGCCTGAACTCTGGGCCTGGGCACTGTCCCTCAGCTCTTCAGTTCAAGGCTAGTACTCTACCACTTGAGCCACACTCGCCACTTCTGGCTTTTTTCTTTTTGCTTATGTGGTGCTAAGGAATCGAACCCAGTGCCTCATGCATGCAAGGCAAGCGCTCTACCACTGAGCCACTTTCCGGCCCCGCCTATTTTTCTTGACACTGGGCAATTACAAAAGGTTGGTTGGCTTCTTGAAGTAGCAGCAGATAGCGCATCCTCAGGAAATGGAAAAAAAATGCCTCTGATTACTGGAGCTAGTAAGATGGAATTTCATGACTAGGTTGTTTGTGAGGACTAGAAAAGGCACTGCTAGACAAACAAGTTCAGAGTCATCTGGGTGAGTGCTGCCAAAGGTCTTAGCCGACAATGTATCTCTTGTCCAAGTACAGAGATGGCTATGAATCCAGAGATGGCTAGATTTCCCCTTCCTCTTCCACTGTCTTCTGCAACAGCCCCAATTGGAATTTGCTAAGATTACCCCACCTCACCCTACCTCTACAGCAGAGGAGCATAAAATTGCCTTCTCGGTTTACTAAAACCAAACCAAAACTATGAGAGGTTTTCTCTAATGCCTGAAAGAAACCAGATCCATTCTAGGGGCAACCTAGAAACCCTATTTCATTGCCAGGATCCAGCTATGCCAGGCCACAGGGTGGGGGCTCTGGGCTGGTCCTCCTGTCCTTGGGGTTGTAGAGAACAAGTGAGGAGATGGTGGGATCTGGCTGCAGAAAACTACAGCTGGATCCCTGAGGCTTTGGGTGAGACAAGGAACTCTGTGTGCTTTGTGCTTTCCCATTAGTGGATCCTGGAATAAGTATCTTAAGGTCCAGCCTCAACCACAGCATATCGCGCATGCGTATGTGTACTCTGCTCAGCTTTCCATTCATTTCTTTGTAAAAGACAAACAAACCCCATGTAGTACAGGCCTTGGTACCTGAGTAATCTCACTTAGAGTTTCCAGTTCCCAGCCTGCCCACAGCAGGGAGAATTTTGTTAGATTTCCACGAATTAGTTTCTAGTTGGTAAAGAAAAACTGAATAAAATAGTGAAGTCGGGGACATGGTCATGAGGGGCAAACTAGAGAGGGTGACTGATGACCCTAATATCTAGCTGCATTGAGTCACTCACAAACACTAGTTTGTGTAACTCACGCAGCTTTTGCTGCAATGATAGCATGGTTCTAGGGACCCAAGATGCACTAGGTGGTAGAACCACTCGTGTATTGTGCATGAGCGGGTCACACAGAGAGAGAGCAAAGAAAACCTTGGATATGTTGGCTTGTTGGAGTACGTCCCTGACGCTTTGTGTCTCTGATGGAATAGTCTCATTTCCAGAAGCTCTGGCTTACAAGGACGCGGTGAGTGGGTGGGTGAGTGGGAACCCCAAACCGCGTGGTGTCGCTCCGGGAAGGCAGGGAGGAAGGAGGGCAGGCCCAGGCTGTAGGGAGGGAAGAAGAGAGGAGAGAGGAGGAGTTTTCCAGCCAATTTTCGCCCGTCGGCCAGCCACAGCGCAGCCCCTCGGTCTCTTCGGTCTCCTCCCGGCAGCTTGGAAGAGCGGCAGCGCTGCTGAGCCCAGGGAAGCGCCAGCTCGTCATGGGGAGCCCAGTTCTCAGGCCCGCGCTGCTGCTACCACCGCCTGCACTGCAGCTGCCGCTGCTGCTACTGCTGCTGCTGCTGCACGTCCCAACTAGCTGCGGCTTCCCAGGTAGGAACCAGAGGAGGAGCTTTCTCCCTACCTAGGAGTTCCCCCACCCTCCCCGCCCCAGCCGCCCAGGAATCTTTTGCTCCTTACTGAAGGAGGTGTGGGGGACGCCCTTTGTTTACTCTGAACTCATCTTTGGCGGTTAAGTCCCTCCCCACCGCTGCACCCCCAGAGTGGGCAACACTCAGGGGGCTCGCACCTGGGCACGTGAAAAGGAGCAGACTGTCCCATCACCAGGCACAGGGCGTTCTCCTGGAGCCTGGAGCCCAAGCACCCTCTGCACCCGGGGTTCCAAGATTCCAATCAAACGCTCCTTGGCACTAGAAACTATGGAGAGAAAAGTTTGGCTGCTTGCGAGTTTGCTACTTTCTCGTCACTCAGCATTTTGATCTCTCTCCGTCGATCAGAGTCAGGATTCTGGACCTGACAGCTTGTCCTAGAGGAGGTCCTGTCCCATCTGAGGTCCCATGACACCACTAGGGCCGCTGGTCCCAGAGCCAAGGTACAGAGACTTTTGTAAATTGGATTGGCAGAGCGTGTCCCCCACCGGTGAACCCCTCCCCCCCCGCCCCCCCCCCCCCCCGGCTGTGGAGTCTGAGAAAGTCAGCTTTTCTACAAGAGGGGTGCCAGCTGAGAGTGGTGACATGTGGCATGCACTTGATTAGCTGCAGGAAAAGAGGGAGAGGTGCACGTGCCATGTTGGGTAAGGGGTATAGAGTTTCCTGTTGTCAGAAGGCGTGGTTTCCAGCTCTAAGGGAACCTTGGTATTTAATGGGGTCTGAGGGTGTGGGCAGAGCTCTCCTTGGAAATATGCTCTTTAGAAAGCTCCAGCAACTCCCTCACACTGAAGTCAGGTTAGTAGAGAACTTCCAAAGAGGAGCAGGGCACGATGCCATGCATCCCCCTATGGCCTTGGTAGGAAAAGGAACACTATGCATAGATTTTCATTTAGTGTCCATGAGAAAGGGGATGACATGCGCTACAGGGCATGCATATATTTATCTTTGCATCCAGTGACACTGTGGGTATTTGAAATCTGAGAATTTTCCAAAATCTCATAGCAGGATGAGGGCCTTATAGATAGAGTGCTTAGGAGATGTGGGGAGGGTTGATGAAATCTTTTGTTCATTTCTGAATGAATGAATGAATGGATCAAAATGTGTAAATTAAAAAATAAGAAATTTGTGTGCTGATGCTTGTGATCTTGAAGCTGTTTTATAGGAAATGATTCAGGGCAAAGTGGCTTTTTTTTTTTGTATGTGTGTGTCAGTTTTGAGGCTTGAACTCAAGGACTAGGACCCTGTCCCTGAACTTCTCTGTGTGCAAGACTAGCATTCTACCACTTGAGCCACATTGCCACCTCTGGCTTTCTCTGTTTATGTGGTACTGAGGAATCGAACCCAGGACTTCATGTATGCTAGGTAATCACTTTACCACTAAGCCACATTCCCTGCCCATGACAAAGTGGAAAGACTTCATCCTCAGTGTCTGGCATAGGAATCGACTATTCCTGTGTTGTGTTAGTAGCCCCACTTCCATATTCTGTGGTAGGAGTCTCATCAAAATGAATGTAATGGAGAAAGTGCCATCAAGGGCTCAAGAAGTAGCTTTAGGGGAGTGAAAGAAGAGCAAAAGTCGATGCCTCAACTTCTAGTTGAGCCATTCTCAGGCAGGAAGACTCTTATTCTTTTGTATCTGATCTTGTTCTCCTCTCTTGCTCTGCACATCCCCCTGGTATTCCTTTCTCCCAACTTCTACCCTTATATAGTACAGTTTGCTGTCAAGGCCCAGACATCCACAGGGTCACAGATTTGCCAGTTTGGGCATTCATTACTCATCTTGTTTTGGGCTCCACTAATGGCTTTTCTGGCTCCATCTAACAGCCTGTAGAGTTATCTCTCCTCTCCTCACCTGGCCAAGCTGGGAGCCACCATGTTTCTCTTCCCATCAAGTGTCCACTGATGTCCAATCCTGCTCCCTCGCACTGTTCAGACCACAGAGAAGCTAAAACCTACAGGAGACACTTGAGAAATAAGTCTTTCAGGCTCTAGGCCCTCTCTTTGCACATTTCAGTAGAACATCCTAAGAAATGAGCTCAATAGAGCTGTCAAATGCACAGGAGGGGATTTCAGTCCAAGCCAGAGATTTTGGAAGACTAGGGAGTAGAAACTTTCTCAACCTGTGGGTCTAGAGGCAAATCACATTAGCTGAGTTTACCCTAAATGTATGATGTTAGATTTTAAATATTGTTTTGGAGGCACTTGCTTATTAAGTGAACATCAAGTCTCCAGTATGGGAGAAAGCAAGACCCTTTGAATGTAGAACTTCCGAAAGAAGGTGGGGACCTAAGGGCTCCATCAGCACTCGGATTATGTAACTATCTGAGCTTTTATAGTGAATCTGTCAGAGCTAGAATAAATCATTTTCATTCCCACCCCGGAAGGTCTCTGGAGTTCTTCCATCTTTGAATTTGATGCAGCTTTTCTGGCCCTCTGATTTATTCTCTGCAGCCTAGCAAAGATGCTGTGTCTACGAAAATGCACAAGAAGTGTATGGAGAGCTCCTAGTAAAGTTGTCTGTGTTTGGTTGTGTTTGTATGCTTATAAGAGATGGGAGTTCTGATTGGTTCCATTTCTAAAAGAACTCTGGAAAGATTCTTTATAATGGAGATTTTTGAAGTTCATTCCACCTCCTATTGCAAAATAAGCTGAATGTTGTGGCCACTAATGAAGGATCTATGATTCTTCTTGGATCTGGAGAGAACTATGGCTTCTCACCAGTCAGGAAAACAAAGTAAGGTTTGCTGAAAGCCAAACCAGAGCACAATGTCCAAAGCAGTGTGTTGAAATGCCACATTGAGCCCTAAATGTTAGGAGTAGAACACCTGGCTCAAGCTATACAATTAAATTCTCATTTTGAGCAAGCTAGAAATTTCAATTTGTGTTTAAAGCATATAATCAACTGACAAAATTACTCTGCAATGAAACAGATATGCCAGGGAATTCTGGCATTGTATTCATTCATAACATTCTCAGTGCAGTATACTACTAGTCATTTCACACCTTTGTGAGCTGAACTAGACACCAGAAACCATCATTAAAGCATGAATATCAGCCTTTCCACTTCCTTACCACCTCATACCACGAAGCCCAGCCCTTCTCATTTAGATTTTTACAATAACATTTTACAATAACATTCTCCTTTCTCTGGCCAAGTGCTGGTCTTTTAAGTACATTATTTTAGCACCATTTTTTTTGGTAGCAGTCCTGAGGCTTGAACTCAGGGCCTGGGCACTGTCCTTGAGCATTGTTTTTCTTTTGCTCAAGGACAGTGATCTACCACTTGCACAGCTCCACTTGCAGCATTTTAGTGGTTCATTGGAGATAAGAGTCTCATGGGCTTTCCTGCCTAGGCTGACTTTGAACTGTGATCCTCAGATCTCATCCTCCTGAGTAGCTAGAATTATAGGAATGAGCCACCAACTCATCAGCATCTTTTTTTTGTGCCAGTCCTGGGGCTTGAACTTAGGGCCTGAACACTGTCCCTGAGCATCTTTTGCCCAAGGCTAGCACTCTACCACTTGAGCCACAGCATCACTTCCAGCTTTTTCTGTTTATGTGGTACTAAGGAATCAAACCCAGGGCTTCATGCATGCTAGGCAAGCACTCTAACACTAAACCATGTTCCCAGAGCATTAACATCTATTTTGATCTCATTACTCTCTCTACTCAGAAACTTGGAGCAGCAGCTTCCTGTAGAAAGTTGTTCTAGGAAGCTATATAGTTTGCTTGTAGCTTAGCTTAGTTTTCAAGTCTCTCTTGTGATTTTCTAAAGTCCACTTCAAATAGATTATCTGTCCTTACAGAACTTCAGTTACATTTTCCTTCTTCCTGACAGGTTCTACTCTCTGCATCTAGAATACCTTCCAGCCATTTGTCTGTCTATAATGTACCCACTGTCTTGTGACACCTCATTTTGTTGAAACCTTTTTTTTTTCTTAAAGCAGTACTGGAGATTGAACTTATGGCCTTGTGCATGCTCCACTGCTGAGCAATACTCCATCCCCTGAAACATTTTCTTGACCCTTGACACAGGAAGGCTTCTGTCTTCTTTTGAACATTCATAACTCTTGGTGGCTTTCTTTATCACACATACCATCCATTGTAAGGATTTATGGGCTCCTCTTCTAGACTCTGAACTCTTCAAAGTAGAGATTGTGTTATATCTTACCCTTGTTTGTATTTCCCACGGTGCCTAGTAGTATACTTGCTTCTGAGTGGGTATTTGTGCTTATTGAATTAACTGCCCTTGCAACTCTGATGATGGGTAATTAGACAGGAAAGGACCTGAAAGAAACACGTGCACAGGTAAACAGGACTTTGTGACATCCTGAATCTACATACATGCATACACATAACGACCAGGGTTTGCTTGCTACAGAGGTTCCTTTAAAATACATGAGCACCCTCTGTTTAAGCAATAAGCTCTGTTGGGGGCTGTAAGATGAGAGACTTGAGTGCAGCCACAAGCTGGAGTTTGCATTTATTATTTTTGTTGGCTACTCTGCTCTGGTCCCTTCCAAAGTAGTTGAACGGTTTCCTTAGTAAACGCAAATATGTATGCTACATCAATTCCCCTTTCAGTGAACACAACTAAAACTGATAATTGAAAGTGGAGAGAGTTGAAACAGAAGAAGGTTTACTTTTGCCAAGCTATAGCATATTATAAAAATTTTAGCAGCCAAGTGATGATTAATATTCAGGTTAAAAATTCACTTCCAAAATAGTAGTATGAATAATCACCTCTGTGATGTTCCAGTTTTAGGAAGAGTCTCAAGTCAGCCCTGTGCTTCTCCATTGTATGCTTTTCTTGACTGCTAGCTTTTATGGGCCATTTCTTTTGGGAGGGGATGGTATTTTAAGCCTGCTCTTACTCTAGGAAATTTGACTTTAGTTCTGAAATAGAGTCTGATTCTGATTTCTCTAATGAAACGTGGACAGAGATTTAAGGTAGCTTTTTTGTTGTTGTTTGTTTTATGCCAGTCCTGGGGCTTGGATTCAAGGCTTGAGTGCTGTCTGCGAGGTTTTTTTTTTTTCCACTCAAGTCTGATGTTCTACCACAGCTCCACTTCTGTTTTTGTTTTTGTTTTCTGTTTAATTGAAGATAAGAGTCTCATAGACTTTTCTGCTCTGATTGCTTTCAAAACCCAATCTTCAGATCTCAGTCTCCTGAGTAGCTAGGATTACAGGTGTGAGGCATGGGGGCCCAGCTGAGACTTAAGTTTTTGTTTTTGTTTTTTTGTTTTTCTTTTTGCTTATGTGGTGCTGAGGAATCGAACCCAGGGCCTCAGGCATGCAAGGCAAGTGCTCTACCACTGAGCCACCTTCCCAGCCCCGAGACTTAAGTTTTTGAAGTGGACATAAATGATGAATGTGCTTATTTGCTTGCAATATAGGTAAGGTTTGGAAATTGGAAACAGAAAGTGGTGTAGATATTCTTCTGTTTCAGAAAGCAGGCCCTATCATAAGTAAAAAAAAAAATCTCTCCTATTAGATATCCTTATGAATTCTGTGAGGACAATCCACAGTTAAAATAAGCAGAAAAATCAAATACAAACTAAAGTGAAATTACCAAAGAAAACTTTGATTGAACCAATGAGTAGGTGGTCTCTGTATTTGTAGCCAGCTGCACACTTTCTCATTTATAAAACAACACTAGATTGGGGGTGAAGCTTTATGTTAAAATGTGTACTTAGCATGTATAAGGCCTTGGGTTCAAACCTTAGCACTCACAAAAAAATAAAATAAAAAATTGAAACACTAAGTAAAACAGATAGAACCAAATTGTGATTGCCTTCAGGTCTAGACTGGTAACTTAGTTTACTCCTATATAGAACAAGGCTTGGGATCTGGGAGAGCATCTTAAATTGGTATTTGTGGATGGATTGATTGTAGTAGTTGTGACAGAGAATCAAATCATTTTATTTCAAAAATCTCTGTAGGTTTAAAGCAGAATAATCTTAAATGATACTTCTCAAGGAAAAAGAATGGGAGATAGCAAAGTGTCAGTGAGAATGTATAGTACCTTGAACAGAAGAGCCAATTGGACAGGCAACAAGTTAGAGCATGGTTAACTGGTAAGACTCTTGGATATCAAATCACTCTAGGACACTCTTCTAAGAGATTTACAAACTCCAGGGAGTCCTTTGGGGTAGGCTTTTCAGATCATGACTGCACAAGAAAAACGTCATTGGTAGCACGGGTAAACTCCCAAGTTTTTCCAGATGATAATTAGTTGCACCTGGATTTTGCAGGCGCATGGCACACTTTGGCCTCAAACTTCTGGAACACTTACTCTTTTTTTTTTTTTCTTTTTTTTTTATTTTTTATTGTAAAGCTACTATACAGAGGGTTACAGTTACATGAGTGAGGTTATGAGTACACTTCCTCTTGAACATTGTTACCCCCTCCATTGTTTTCCCCCTACCATCCCCTCCCTCCCTCCCTTCCCCGAGGTTCTTTTTTTTTTTTTTTTTTTGATTGTGATTAAATGATTACATAATTTCAAAGTCACAAGTTCATTCTAACTTCCCTGGAGCAAATTGTCTACCACAGTCTGTAATATATAACAGTGTTCACATGTTATATACCATATTTGTGATCAGCAGCATGAGGATATTTAGTAGTGGTTCAACCAGATGAGCGGGAGTTCTTTGTTTCTTAAGTCCTGTTAGTTTTGTCGTATCACCTAACCTTTTGGATTTAGCATCCACTTATGAGGGAGACCATGTACCGTTTGTCTCTTCGTTCTTGGCTTACCTCGCTCAACATGATTCCTTCTAGCTCCATCCATTTCCCTGCAAATGCCATTATTTTGTCATTTCTAATGGCTGCATAATATTCCATTGTGTATAGATACCACAATTTTTGGATCCATTCATCTGTGGTGGGGCACCTAGGTTGTTTCCATATCCTAGCTATTGCGAACAGTGCTGCAATAAACATGGAGGTGCACGTTGGAACACTTACTCTTGAGCAGAATGATTCACATATCCATAATCTGTAGCTCATACTGAGAGGCTTTTTATGTCTGGTTTTCCAGGGAGAAGAGAAATAAGATTTGGACATAATAGCTTGGATTATCCCAGAGATTTGGGGTTGTAAATTGCATAGATTGGTTTTAAAACATTTTTATGAGTAATACTCAGGCAGATCCTACCGGAAATTGAGGGCAGATTTCCTGCTTAGTCTTGAAATATCATTGCAGTATTTTTTTCTCTTCTGCTTGTGGGGAGTGACCTATATTGTAATAGATAGCATGTACCATAACTTGTTTTCATTTTTCAGTAGCTATTTTAATGTCCACCCAGTTGTGCTCAATGACAGTTGTACCCCGATATTCTCTGATGGTTGACCCTGGTCTTCTGCATATTTGAGCCTTTTGTTTCCAACCATCCAAAAACATTCAAAAACAGTAGTTAACTTAGGGGCACAGGGAAAGAACCGAGCCAAGGTTTTGTGGGCCCATTGTGGGATAGTGAGGAAGTTGTAGTATAGTCATGTCACTCCCCCACCTCCTGAAAGTCTACTCCCAGAATGGCCACTGTGACAGACATGTTGCCACTGACTCAACATTTGTCAGAGTAAAACTCCAGTGCCTTTCAACATCTAGTGTTGAAATTCTGTTGCCATTTAGATTTTTTTCCCTCAGCTTTTCAGTTGCCAAAAATCACATTGTTTCACCATTGATCTGATGCCTCCAGCCATGTGGGCATGTTGTAGGGCCTTATTCGTTTTTTGTATCTTCATGACCTAGCAAGGAATCTAGCTACTAGAAGGCTCTCAGTAGATAGAGGGGATGGCATCTGCTTGGAAGTGCTTCTGCTCAGGCCTGACCCTCAGGTTAGGTATCTATATAGGTTCCTGCGGGAATTTCTCTCATGTATACCAGGTTCCCCTCTATGGGCTGCCTAATTCAAGGAACTGCAGAATCTTAGACTGTGAAGGTGTCCATGCCAGAGATAGTGAGTCTCCTTGTATTTTAGGGAGGAGCCTCTGAGGCCTGACCAGTTGAAGCCAGTTGTGGGATCACACAGAGAGTTAGGAACAGAACTGGTATTAGAGCTCAGTGAATTCCCTTTACTCCCAGAGTTCTGTATGTGAATTCAAATTGTGAATGGCCATTACACATGAGGCACCTTGCTGAGCCAGGACTAGGCAAGCAAGAACAAATTATACTATGGCATTGAGCATCTGTCTAGGGTGTACAGCTCACCATAGTTATTTAGAGGGACACTTGGCTACACTTTCAAAATCTTATGTCTTTGGTTGCTTAGATGTTTCTCAATGATTCTGAGAAGTTGCTGCCTAAAGGCCAAATCTTTACTCCCTTTGGAAGATCAGAGTTTGAAAAGCTTTGACTTTGCGCTATTTTGCTTTAAGTTCACACCTGATTTGTGATGACATTTTAGCAGTTTTATTGAGATGTAATTCACGTGCTTCGCAATAGTTCAGTGATTTTAGTGTATCCTCTGAGCTATGGATCTATCACCACAATCAATTTAGAACATTTTCATTGCCCCTTAAAGAGACCCCTACAACTTAGCCATCACTGTGCAGTCTTTCACACCCTTGTCCTCAGCAACTACTAGTCTATCTTCTGCCTTCATACATTTGCCTATTCTTTTTTTTTTTTTTTTTGGATCCGGTCGTGGGCCTGAACTCTGGGTCTGGGTGCTGTCCCTCAGCTCTACAGCTCAAGGCTAGTGCTCTACCACTTGAGCCACAGCGCCACTTCCGACTTTTTTTTTTCGGCTTATGTGGTGCTGAGGAATCAAACCCAGAGGCCTCATGCATGCAAGGCAAGTGCTCTACCACTGAGCCACCTTCCCAGCCCCTGCCTATTCTTTTTTTATTGTTTAAAAAAATTTTTTATTGTGAAAATACCATAGAGAGGGGTTACAATTACATGAGCAAAGTAATGAATACATTTCTTATCAAGCATTGTTGCCTCCTCCTTAGTTTTCCCCCTACCATCTCCACAACTATCACTCCACCCCCCCCATATTTGCCTATTCTTGTCATTCCTTATAAATGTAGTCATACAAAATGTCTCCTTTTGTGTCTAGCTTCTTTTATTTAGCAAAATGTTTTCAAGTTTCATCCATATTATAATATGTGGCAGTATTTGATTCTTGTGGTCAAATAATATTCCATTCTACGGATATACAGCACTTTATTTTATTTTGAGGTAGAGTCTCCCTATGCAACTCAGGCTGGCCTTGAACTCATGATCCTTCTACCTCAGCCTTCTGAGTTCTGGGATTATAAATGTGTGCCATTATTCCTGGCTTAGCACATTTTACCTATCCATTTGTTTAGTTAATATGTTTGGATTTCCACTTTAAGTCTCTTGAGAATAATTATATTAGTGAAAAATCTCTGTACACGCTTTTGTATTGAAACATATTTTTACCGAAGAACAGGTAGAAATGGAACCACGGTGCTATAAGGTAACTCTAGGTTGAACCCTTTGAGGAATGACAAAATTGTTTTCCAAAGTGACTGCACCCTTTTACCTGTCCACAGCAATGTATGATGCTACTAATTACCCTACATTCTCCCCAGCCCATCTATTTTTTATTTCATCTTTTTTTGTCGGTCATGGGGCTTGAACTCAGGTCTTAGGCTCTATTCCTGAGCTCTTTCACTCAAGGCTAGTGCTCTACCACTTTGAACCATGGCCCCATTTCTGGTTTTCTAGTGGTTAATTGCAGATAAGAGTCTCATGGATTTTTCTGCTTGGGCTGGCTTTGAACTGTGGTCTTCAGATCTCAGCCTCCTGAGTAGGTAGGATCATCTTTCTTTAAAAATAGTGGTATCATTATATCCCAGCTCCTTAGCAGCTTCTACTCAAGGGGTATGTGATGAAGCAGTATCTTTTCTGCCATTTGCAGGATACTGGCAAGAATCAGCCATTTGGTGTCTATCTGATTTCACAGCTGGCTGCAGGACCACAATGCACCTTGGAGAAAATTAGAAAGGGACACCATGTCTGGAAACATATGGTTCCAAAAGCATGGGACTTGGTCAGGAAGCAGACTTTGGGATATTTAGAAAACAGATAGAGGAGTCCCAGGACTCAAGACTTAGAGAAAGAGAGAGACTGGAGTTGAGAGCTCACTTGCTCTTTTGATGGGTATGATAGTAACTATACATAGTGCTATAGGAAACTCCCCTCACAGCTACGTATGCAGAGTTCAACCCCTAAAGGAACTGAGCTATGGACCCAGGAATTATTTTCCAGCCTGTGACTTTAAAAGGAAACCAAAACAACAAGCCATGAATAGTTGTCAGCAGGATGTTTGTACACTTTGGTCACCTGGAACCAAGTCAGAAAAGTAGAAGCTCAGGCCCCACCCAAGGCCTACAGAATCAGCATCTACACTCTAACAAGGTTTTGCTGATGTTCAGACACTGAAATTTGAGAATGACTAGTTTGATGACCCAGTTGATCCCTTTGCCAAGGTGGAGGGGATGGCCTGTTTATAACTGCCACACAATGGCTTACTTCCCCTCCTCTCCCTTTTCCTGTTGGCTTAGCCTTCATCACTGAATCCGCTGGATTTCCTTTCTGAAGTCCCCGACATTCCTGAGATAAGCATATACAGCCTATGGGTTTCTACTCCCATCCCTAACTCAAAAATAACTCCAAACCTTCCCTCACCCTTGACTTCATCTCCTTCTAAGTTTTCTTGCCTGGAGTGCAGCCCCTGCCTGTCTTAACCTGAGAGCAGCCAAAAAGTATATCTTCACATTGGTAGGGAACAGGGGCCTTGCATATCTTTTCTCAGCAACTATGAGTAATTTCAGCTCATTCGGAAAAGCAGAAGATCAGATCAGAGTTGTGCTTCTCATACAAGATTGTTCAAGAGCTGAAAATCACTGGAATTGATCAGTCCTTAATTACACAAAGATGCCATATATCCTATCAGATGTGGGGTAAGGTAAGAGGTAGCTTCTTGGAAGTTAATTGAGAGGAGTGGGGAGGTCAGGAGACTACACCGAAACTAAGAAAATCAAGAAGATTGAACAAATTGAGAAAATCAGGAAAACTGAACTGTTAACAGCACCTAAAGAAGGACTCTCACGTTTTGAGGGACTTGGAGAAGTATGTTGTTCTGGACTCAGAAATGGTATTTGAGCAGGCTAAATTAGGATTATCTAGGAAGTCTGGTGAAATAAGGCCCTTTCTTTACGCATTTAGTAGATTGGGGTGGAGAATAGTAGTCTAGGGTAGGATCTTCAAACTGGTCCAGACAGGGCAAATTTGGCTTGTTGTCTGTTTTTTGTATGCTCAATTGGATTAACAGTTTTTTACATTTTTTGGGGGGGTCAATCATGGGGCTTGAACTCTGGGCCTGGGTGCTGTCCCTGAGCTCTTCAGCTCAAGGTGAGTTCTCTACCACTTGAGCCACAGCGCCACTTCTGGTTTTCTGGTGGTTAATTTGAGATAAGAGTCTCACAGACTTTCCCTCCTGGGCTGTCTTTGAACTGTGATCCTCAGATCTCAGCCTCCTGAGTAGCAAGAATTATAAGCATGAGCCACCAGGGCCAGGCTACTTTTCAAAAATTTAAGTGATTAAACAAATAAAAAAAGACAAATATTTTGTGCTTTATGAAAATTATGTACACTTCCAATTTCCTTGTCATTGGAACACGGTTGTGTTTGTTACTTGATTATTGTCTGTGGCTACTTGGCGACACAAGAGCAGAATATATGACAGAAATCACATGACCTGTGAAGCAAAAACATTTTTCTTTGCAGAAAAATGTTTGACAACCTCTCATCTAAGGCCTTACTATGGAAAATGTCATTTGAGATCTAGCCTCACTTGTAAGCTTTATAGAAATGCTGAGTTTAGAAACCATTTCAGACCTTTGAAATCAGATCCTAGCTTATAACAGGAGCCTAGTTATTAGTAAATGCTTCTTCCTCACTATGAGACTGAGCTCAGGGCTCTAGTTAGTGATCTAGGCCATCATGCTGTAACTAACTTTGTATACTACATCATTAATTTATCTGACACACAATTGGGTGTCTCCTCTAGATCTGAGGTTCATAACCTGTGGATTTTTTTTGTTTGATCTTTTCGGACAGAACTATCTACATAACTCAGGCTGGACTTAAGGTCACAATGTAGCCCAGGCTTGCCTCAAACTCACAATCCTCCTCTCTTAGATTCCTGAGAACTGGGATTCTATATGTGCACTATTGTCCTGGCTAAGCTCTGGGTATCTTAAGCTCTCTAGAAACTAGGTCATTGTTTCATTCTTGCAAATCCTTGGCTAATGTCTTATCTCAATGTCTTAATCCAAATTGGAAATAGACTGGCTTTTGCTACCTGCTAATAAACTTCCTTGATGCTACCTGGATTTCTGGGCAGCAGGTCCTGGTCTCTCCATCCCTCATGTCCTATTAGGAGCCAGCCACAAGATATAGCCCTCAGCCCTCTATCACATCTTACCTACTTCCTTGAAGGACTTCTTTCCAGAGAGGTTCATAGATGTGTCCCACCAATTCATTGCTTTTAAGTTGAGAAATACTGGGTGGTATGGTTTGAACAGTATTTTTCCCCTCTCAAATTCATGTTAAAATTTGATTGCCCCTGTGGTAGTGTTGTGAAGTAGGGCCTTTAAAAGTTGGTTAGGATACTACGGTAGATTAATGCCTTTTTCATGAGAGTGAGTTCTTGCTTTCACAGGACTGGATTAGTTACTGTGTGAGTGGGTTGTTATAAAGCAAGGCTGTCTCTCTTATTTTGCCTCTTGGCCCATATCAGTTTGCCTTTCTCCTCACCATAACTTGTAGTAGTAGCATGGAACCTTCATCAGGTACAGCCTTTGATCTTGGGCTTTCTAGCCTCCAGAGGCAAGAACCAAAATGACCTCCTGTCTTTATACATTACCTAGTATTGGATGTTTAGTTATAACAACAGAAAATGGGCAAAGACAGGGGTTGAGTGGGTTTCTTTATCACATGACTACTCTGATCATTGATATGCTCATATAACCTGTTACCTCTGAGAGAGGAATGAAATGAATGAGAACCACAGAATCTCAAAGTGTGGTCCCTGTTTACCTAGTACCTACTAACCTATTAGAAAAATAGGCTCCCAGGCCCCCACCTTAAACCTACTGAGTCAGAATTGGGACAGGGGAAGTTGAGCTCAAAAAAGTCTGTATTTTAACACATGCTCTGAGTCATTTTGATCCATTCTCAAGTGTAAAAACCACTGGTATAGACATTTCCAAATTGTTTTCTCAGACCATCTCATTAGACTAAAGTTTCATACTTGATGCTTTTAATGAGAACTGCATTTTTAAAAAAATTTCAGGGTTGGCCATTTCAGAACATGACATTTGAATTTATTGAGGAATTCAGTGGTGACAGTAACCACTGTAGGCACGGAGTTGGGGGCAACCTTAGGTAGACCCATCTGTCTTACATCTGTTCCCTGAAGCAGTTTGTGTGCATACTGGACTAGAGGAAGTTTCCTCAAGTCGAAAGCCAACTCTAAGCTGTTGCAAACATATGTTCTTTAAAGTGTGCTTTTGTGTAATAAAATCTGAATAAAGCTGGGGAACAGCCCTTGGGATGTTTTCCTCTCCTCTTCTGTATGTTTCCTCTTTTCGGAATATTTTCCTCTGAAAATGTTCTCAGCAATATCCCTTATTCATCTTTCCAGGCCAGCACAGTCCAAAGGCTCTTGTTGGTATCCTAGCTTTCAGCAAGTATCCCTTCTTTCCTTGGGAAGACCTCTATAGGCTTTCAGATTAGAAGTTGTGCCTGTCCCCCAGCGTTCCTTGCTTTTCAGAGCTCAGCTCACTCTCTCTCACTTTAGCACTTCTTCACCTTTTTCTTTCAGGGCCAGAGGTGTCAGAGCCTTAGGCCTGTATGTGAACACTTTTCCTTGTTTGCTCTAAGAGAGTCTGTAACTGCTGTTTTGTCACTTAGTTTAAAAAGCCTGGTGACATTGAGTCTTGTGGGTGACGTGGGAAGAACCACTAAGTTAATCTGCTTCCTCTTTGTGTTGGCTGCTGAAGGAAATAGAGGGAAAGGGGGGAGCGCGGGGTGGGGGTGGGGTGAGCAAACTACCCAGACCTTGATTTTCCAGGGAAAGCAAATGAAACAACTGGTAAATTCTACTTTGATATTTTTTTGGGGGAAAGAAAATAGAACTCATATATCATAGCTTACTACTTTTCTTGGCTCTGATACACATCGTAACAATGTTTATAAAAAATATAACAGTAAAACATATTCACTGTGAGCATATTTGCTCAGAGGCATAAAGAGTTAAAAGCACGCTCACCCTCATTTCCCTCCTGACTCCATTTTTTTTTTAAATTTCTAAAGTTGCCACCCTTAATAGTTTGATATAAACATTGAGATTATTTTCCTAAGAATAAGATGGTGGCTCACAACTGTAGCTTAGCTAGAGGATTGTGTTGAAAGCCAGCCTGGGCAAAACTATCTGTGAGACTTCACCCCCAATTAATTGGCAAAATGCCAGATTGTAGATGTGGTTGAAGTAGTATCATGCCATCCATGGGCAAGAAAGCTGAGCAAGAATGGAAGGCCCTGAGTTCAAGCCCTGGTGCAGGTATAAATAAATAAATAAATAAATGAATGAATAAATAAGTAAATAAGAAAAAATTACAAGAGCTAAAAAATAATGTATGTAACAACCAAGATGAATGTATCACTGTAATGCTAAGTGAGAGAAGCCAGGAGCAGAAGACCACATGTGACACCTCTAGTCTCCTGAAGCTCAGCAAATTTAGAAATCAGGAGAGTGAGCCTGGTGCAGGTGCTCATGCTTGTAATCCTAGCTACTCAGGAGGCTGAGATCTGAGGATCATGGTTCAAAGCTAGCCCAAGCAGGAAAGTCCATGAGACTCTTGTCTCCAATTAACCTTTAGAAAACCGGAAGCAGCACTATGGCTTGAGTGGTAGAGCACTCGTCTTGAGCTGAATTGCTGAGGGACAGCACCAAAGCCCAGAGTTCAAGTCTCATGATCCCCCAACACCCCCAAAAAAAGAAAGAAATCAGGTTGTTTCTTGATGGGGGATGAACAACTGGGAGAGGCCACAGAAGAATCTTCTAGGGTACTAGAAGGGGTTGGTATCTTGATCGGCCTGAGTTTTTATTAAAATATATTGAGTTGTTTATACTTAAGATTTATTCACTTAACTGTATATGTTTACTCTGACTATAAGGAAAGTACTCAGTGGTATGTGTGGACAGGATATCAATGAGCTAAAAGAGTTTTGTGATGTACTTTTTTTTTAAACTGAAGAAATGTGATCTTGATTCCATTTCCATGTTATCACTAATTTTCTAGGGGGCATCTGGAAATAGGTAGTGATGACTTTGGAGTCACAATGATAGAGAAAGGGCTCTACTGGTGTTTAATGACCACAGACTATGAGTGATAAACAGCTTTGAATGTGTGGGACAGATCTGCACTCTAAGGAAAATACCTTTAGTGCCATACTGAGAAACACTCTTCAATGGTAGCCGACTCTATTGTGCAGGTGTACCTTGTTTTGCCTTTGTTTCAATGAAGATGATGAGGCCTCAGGATCTAATTTGGATGGGTGAATTCTTGATTTGTGAAGAAGTAGAATCATCTCATTTGCCAGGAAACAGGCAATTGGATGGTCCCGGATGTGGACATGATCCAAGAGAAAGTTCTTCGCCAGCTCAGTGTCTCTCTCATCTTCCTCCATACTCTATAGCTTTTGGAACACACATGGCCTCAACCACTGCCTGGATCTGAGGTCCTGTTGAAGGCCTAGCTGCAGCTTCCCCTTGTTTCTTGGAATTTGAGTGTGTACCAGGTGACCTCTGTGGAGGACAGTTAAGCCACTGGAGAACCATATGCCACATCACAAATTGCTTTCCTTCACACTGTCTGGTTTTACTTAAAGGGTAGTTTTCTTTCTTTCTTTTCTTTTTTTTTTCTGATGGTGTGGAATAGGAACAGTTAGATTCCAGGGCTTTGTAAATAAGTCCTTAGTGAAAATAGGAGTTGGCATTCATGGAAGTCCTCGGTGTTCAATTGACCCTCTCAGATTTAGGTGTCTGTCTTTTTCCTATTTCTCTTCTGCCCCAGCTCCTAGACAATGGGCAGGGAGAAATGTTGGCTCTTCATAGGATTAAACAATAAGAGACTAAATTAGAAAAAATAGTTTCTTTTTGTTAGCTCTGTCAAATATGACCACAATGAAAATTTCACAAGCCACATGCTGTCTTCATCATCTATGCTAATTAAAGGCAGAGTGCCTGGGGATTGTGGGTGCCATTTCCTCTGCCTAGAGTATTCCTTGTGGGCTTTTGGGCAGAAAAAGTTCAATAAAGAATGGCATTGTCTCAGGTGAAGTAGTAATAGAAGCAAGGCTGATTATGGGAGCTTCGGTCCAGCAGGGATCTCTCTCACCAGGCACCCACTTCACTGTCTTTTCTTGTTTTGTAAGAAATCAAGTTAAAGCAGACATTTATGAGTAGTTTTAATGGGGGAACAAAGTTGCATAAAGGTATAAGAGAAAAGAAAAGCACCCTCATTCCAGTAATAGACTCTCCCAGCAATAACCCACCCAGGTTGCCCAATAAACAGTGCACTTGGTATCTTTACTTCCTTCTCTATCTCTCTTCTCAAATCCATCACTTGGTTTGCCTCCAAATATATTCTTTCCCATCTCAGGGACTGCTTTAGTGGGAGTTCAGCCAGACAAGGGCTAAAATGGACCTTAAGCTAGGATCTTGTTTTCCTATCTTCAGTTCTTTCTACTGCTGAATTGATTCCTACTGAATAGAAATGGTAGATAAGTAATTGCAACAGAGGTTTCAGTGATGTAGGCTTAGGGATTGTTTACTTATCATCCTATAAGAAGCCACTCCCCAAACTTCGTGGTTTAAATCAACCAGAACTTCTTATTTGCTGACTATACTGTAGTTTGGGCAGGGCACAATGGAGATTGCTTACTTCGGATCCACATGGTATTAGCTCATCTGGGACTTCAGGATTCAAGATGGCTCCACTCACATGTCTGACACTTCATCCATCTGCAATAACTAGACATCTTGTATGTTAAAGATTGTCTGTTTGCCTCTTTGCAATCTTCTATTGTCTAGGTCTTATATATCCCCCTCACCACGTGGTCTATCTGCCTAGTAAATACTCATCTTTGCATTCAGCTAGCTTTCTGGTAGATGCAAGCCAACAGCTGCCAGGGTGCTTAAGGCCTAAATGCCAAACTTTTGCCACACAATTCTGTTACATTCTATCAGTTAAAGCAAATCAGAAAGTAGTCTCAGACTTAGAGCTTTGGCTAGTGGTGGTAGTAGACAAGTTTTAACTCTTAATGGATTGGAGTAGAACCAGATAGGAAGGATTAATGGCAGGCAATCCACTACAGGTTTGGTTTGGGTCATGCATATTAGACATATGCATTTAACTTTCCAGAAGTTTTCTGGTTACAATGTGATTAAATGCCCCAGATGTGGTTCAGATATGAAATATCAACCCACTCATGTGTTGAGGTCTTCCACCCTGATACAATGTTCAGAGGTTGGGCTTTGTGGATGTGATTGGATCATAAAGGTGCTGACTTCATGGTTGGATTAATCCATCGGTCTATTTGAATTTTTTTGTCAGTCTTGGGGCTTGAACTCAGGGCCTGGGCACTGTCCCTGAGCTTCTTTTGCTCAAAGCTAGCACTCTACCACTTGAGCCACAGCGCCACTCCTGGATTTTTCTGTTTATGTGGTATCGAGGAATCAAACCCAGGGCTTCATGCATGCTAAGCAAGCACTCTACCACTAAGCCACATTCCCAGCCATGTATTCAAAATTTTATGGCATTACTTGGAAGCAATAGAAACTATATAGTGTGGACTAATCGGAAGAAGTGGGTTACTGAGCTTATACCTTGTCCCTGGACTCTTCCTTTCTAATTCTCTGTGCTTCTAATTTCCATGAAGCTCATCTCCACAATGCCCTTCCTGCTATGGTATTCTGTCTACCTTACCACAGAGCCACCATGATGGAGCCAAGGTACCACCTGAAACCATGAGCCACAATAAACCTTTCATCTTTTCAAGTTTGCTTTTCCTCTCAGGTATTTTGTCACAGTGGTGAAAAAATATAGTAGTGACTAGTACACCGGGTGCATTAAGTTATTCAGCTACAAAATACAGTATGTTTGTGTTCACTGAAAGTCTACAGAACTGAGTCAATCTGCAGCCCTAGAAATATACAATATTTATTTTCCAATGCTTGCCAGTACTAGCACCATCTACTTCCATCACTCCCCCAGACATGATAGAAGTGGATAAAAGTCCTTTATCAAATATGTCATTTGAAAACATTTTCTCTCTTCCTTTCATCAAAGGCAGAGACATGTTGGCCAGGTGCTGGGCTTATGCCTACAATCCTTGTTACTCAGGAGGCTGAGATCTGAGGCTCAAAGCCAGCCCAAGCAGGAAAGTCCATTAGACTCTTATCTCCAATTAACCACCAGAAAACCAGCAGTGGAGCTGTGGCTCAAGTGGTAGAGCTCTCACCTTGAGCACTTGCTGAAGAGTACAGAGACGGTGCCCTGGCCCAGAGTTCAAGCCCCACAACCAACAAAAAAGGTAGAGTCGTCTTAACTCAAAACAGATTACAGACCTAAATACAAAAACATAGGTATAAAGCTCTTTTTTTATTTTTATTTTTTGATGCCAGTCCTGGGGCTTGAACTCAGGGCCTGGATGTTATCTGAGTTTTTTTCCCCCCCTGAAGACTAGTGTTCTACCACTGGAGCCACAGCTCTACTTCCAGTTTTGGGGGGATTAATTGGAAGTAAGATTCTCATGAACTTTCCTGCTTGGGCTGGCTTCCAACCACAATCCTCAGACCTCAGCCTCCTGCATAGCTGGGATTACAGTTGTGATTCATTAGTGCCTGGCATAAAATTTCTTGGTGACACATGAGAGAAAGTCTGTTTGAACTTAAGTTTGGCAGGCTTAGATATGATACCCAAAGTGTGGTCTATAAAAGAGGTATGAATAGTAAATTGTACTTCATCCAATTTAAAGCTTGTTCTTCCAGAAAAACTGGTAAAGGGATCAAAAGACAAACCACAAACTGGAGAAAATATGAAATATTTGATATGACAAATATGACTGGAGAAAATATGAAATATTTGATAAAAGACTTTTCTCTAAAATGTGTAAATAACTCCCTAAACTCAGTAAAGAAGAAAAAAAGCAACTCAATTTTTAAAGCAGGATGAATGTTTGAATAGGACTTAAAATTTTAAAACATGATTTATAAAATGTGCTCAACATCATTATGTACCTGCTATTTAGATAAACTTGGCCAACCTAGCTTCTTCTTCCAGCCAAAACTGTAAACAACATCTTCTTAGAGAAGTGATTTGTAGTGTACAATGAAAATACAGGGTATGGTCATCACTTTCCTCAAAAGAACTTGCACACATTTTGGATCTTAGCAGAGGGCTGACTAGCCACTTTCTGTTTCCTTTACTGGACTTTTTGCGACACATCCACAAATTGCTAGCCATGACAGTTCAGTAACCACTGGCCACTAGCAATTTGAGGCAGATCATTTACTGTAAGCTCAAGTATACATAGATATCGGCTATCATGATTTCCCATGCTAGCTGAAGTGTTGGTGCTCCCTAAAACATCTCCATCTGCTTACTTAGTCTGCCCTCAAGTATCTTTTCATTTCAAGGAACTCACATCATTTGGTCCCCATAACAGGGATTTCATGTTCTTTTGTATTATTGATTCATAAGATATTTAGTTTGGCCTTCATTGTTTTTTCTTTGAATACATTTGTAGTGCATGGTCAAGTCTGAAATGTATTATTTTATAGTGTGTTATTTTTTTCTTCTAGGAACTAATGCTAAATTTAGTACTGAACACTTAATGAGACACCAATTATGTGAGGACTAAGAAACAAAGCTTTTTAAAATCTCCTTTATAAATTTAGAAAAAGAAGCTTGAAAAGCTTTAGTGTCTCAAATAATTTTCCATTACCATGAGTTCCAAAGGCCCCTCTTTGTGCATTAGCATTCCTGAAGTTCCTGGAATGAAAAACTATGAGAACACACTGGGGATTTTAAAAACAGCTTTATATTTGATATGTAATAAACTGCTGAGTTGTATTACTAACTTTTTCAAAAATGAATGGACAATTTTGGATAGATCTCTTTCTGGATTCTCTATTTTGACCTTTTAATCTATGTGCCTATCTCTTCACCAATACCAATAATAGCTTGATTATAGTAGCTCTGTATGGAAGTCTTAAAATTGGATAGTGTGATTCCTACAATTTTACTCTTCTTTTTCCAAAAATGTTTTGGTCACAAATTTCATATAAATTTTAGAATCAGTTTATCTACATTTATAAAAAACACTACTTAGATTCTGATTGGATCTATTTTAAATCTATCAATCAGTTTGAGAATTGACATCTTTATTATTTAAATTTTCCAACCAATGACCACAATATAACTCTTAATTAATTTAGATTTTATTTCTTTCAGCATTTTGAAATTTTCAGTGAGTAGGTTTGTCACGTGTTTTATTAAATTCATAACTATTTCATTTTTTGGCAATACTGGAAGTGTGTGTATACATTTGTATGTGCATGAGTGTGGATGTGTGTGTTTAACTTTCTAATGTTTCATTACTATTATTTTGTGTTTTGACTCTACTTTGTGGTACTGCTAATCTTGGATGGTTTTGTACATTCTTTAGGATTTTCTACATAGAAAATTATGACATCTGTAAATAGGGTCTTAACAATATTTCTTCCTTTACAATCTTCATTACTTTGTTTTTCTTGTCTTATCACACTAGCTCAGACTACCAGTGCAATGCTGAATATGAGTAGTAAGAGCAGATCTCATTGTATCCTTCTCAACATTAAGCTTGAAAGACTTTCTGTCTTTGACTATGAACTATAATGTTAATTGCAGGCTTTTTATGGATCTTTTTCATCAGTTTGAGGAAGTTTTTGTTTCTCCTCAGTTTTCTATGTTTTTCTTAACTCACAAATGGATATTAAATTTGGTTATGCTTTTTTCTATATCAGTTCCTATGATTGTGAGGATTTTCTTCTTTAGTCTTAATGTAGTAGATTACATTGGTTTGTTTAAATATTAAGCCTGTCTTATATACTCAGGGCACATAACTGTTGGTGTTGGTATATATCATTCTTTTTATATTGTTGGATTTTAATTGGTAATGTTTTGTAGAGGATTTTTGAATTTGTGTTCATTTATTTTTAATGATATCATTGTGTGGTTAATTCTTGTTTATTTATTTGTTTGTTTTTCCTGTCCTGGGGCTTGAACTTAGGGCCAGGGAGCTGTCTCTGAGCTTCCTTGTGCTCAAGGCTAGGGCTCTATCATTTAAGCAGCAGCACCACTCCTAGCCTTTACTGAGTAGTTTATTGGAGACAAGAGTCTCACAGACTTTCCTGCCTGAGCTGGCTTGGAACTGCGATCCTCAGATCTCAGCCTCCTGAGTAGCTACCATTAAAGATGTGAGCCACCAGTGCCTGGCATGGTTAATTCTTTTTTAAATGTTTAGTGGAATTCTCCAGTGAAGTTATCTGAGCCTGAAGACTTCCTTCCTTCCTTCCTTCTTTCCTTCCTTCCTTCTCCCTCCTTTCCTCCCTTCCTCCCTTCCTCCCTTCCTCCCTTCCTTCCTTCCTCCCTTCCTCCTTCCCTTCCTTCCTTCCTTCCTTCCTTCCTTCCTTCCTTCCTTCCTTCCTTCCTTCCTTCCTTCCTTCCTTCCTTCCTTCCAACTTTTTCTTGGCATCCGAAATATCTTCAATAATGGGGTAAAGTACAGGGTTAGGTTTTGTAGCCTCTGCTGGCCTGAGAGCCTCTGGCACGCTCGAACTTCCTTCTGGCGCTTGGGGCGCACACATGGTTTGATGTGACTTTGTAGGGTTCCCAGAGTCTTGCCAACATGCCGGTTCGCCTATCAGCCCTTGCAAGGACCAGACAGCAGGATTGTGCAGTGGCCTTTAGGGGAATCCATTTCCAGTTCCCAGTCTTGAGGATACGGGTGCCGGCCCGCAGTGAGCACACCTTGAGCTTGGGCTTGGGTACCATCACGGATGCATGATGGTCCCCACCACCACGGCCATCTTGTTCTCCCAACCAGGAAGCTTCATATTCTGGATCATCCGAGACAGAGACAGAGATAGCCTGCTGGTGTGACTCATGAACAACCTCTTCAGCACAACTTGAAGGTAGAGTTAGTTCCTCCGGCCAGAAACCTGTGCAGCTTGATCAACAGCCTTAGGTAGATGTCCTGGCTCTAGGCTTCTTTGCACCGAACCTTGCGGTCCTTGTGGCAGATTGTCTACTCCCAAGATGGCACCTCCTGCTCAGCCAGAAAGGAAGGAAATACCACTATTTTACAGCACATAAAGTTAGCAACAATAAGCAATGAGTTAATCTGGGCACTGGTGGCTCAAACCTGTAATACTAGCTGCTTGGGAGACTGAGATCTGAGGATTGAATTTCAAAGCCAGCCTGGTCAGGAAGTTAGTGAAATTCTTATTTCCAATGAACCAGCTAACAAATAAACCAGAAGTAGGGCTGGGATTCAAGTGATAGAGTGCTAGCCTTGAGCAAAAAGGTTAGGGACAGTGCCCAGAATCTAAGTACAAACTCTGTGAGTGCACACACACACACACACACACACACACACACACACACACACACACACACACACAAATAAATCTTCAGGGGTGAGGATGTAGAGCACTAGTATGTGCAATGTCCTGAATTCCACCCACAGACTGACAAACAAAATAAATAAAATGTGTGGAAAGGTCATTTAAACAAAGTGGGATAACTTCAGTAGTGGACATGGTTGGAAAATTTGGGGAAGAGGAAACAAGTGGCTTATGACCCTAGTCCCTGATTTCTGCTTGAGCCTTACAATTTAGCATTCTTTATATTCTCTATATTATGTAACAAACCATCTTTCTCTTCAGTCTTAAGATTTATTTTCCTCCTAAAGCTCCTTTATTCATTTCTACTAGGTATTTTTCTTTCCTGATGCCTGAATAGTATCTATACCATCAGTGTTTTAGAATCCTATGGCACTTGTAAAGCCTGGAACTGCAGTGGTAACCATACAGTGATTTGGTTCCACCTCAGGGTGCTTGCTTGTTTGATATTCACTGTCATTGCATTTAACAAGCTAGGGCACATCTGTATGTCTGTGCTCTGAGCCTCTAGCAACATATGTGATAGAGTCTGCAGCTCATTTTTTAAAGGACTGCATGGAAACCTCTTGGTTTTTCTCTTTTGGAATTGATTCTGAGCCATCTGAAATTGATATTCTCAGAGGTGCCTCTCTCCTAACTTTCCATTATACCAGGGAAGAGGCAGGAACACAGCATTGTAACCAACAATAGATTGAAAGCCACAGACCTTCCCTCTTCTTCTGGCCTGAGATGATCTTTTTTGCATGCTTATGACTATCTTTTGATTATTTCCTTGCCATTTTGTGTGTATATGTGTGTGGGATGTACTGGGGTTTGAACTTAGGGCATTGCACTTGCCAAGCAGATTCTCTACCACTTGAGTCATACCGAAGCTGTGTGTGTGTGTGTGTGTGTGTGTGTGTGTGTGTGTGTGTGTGTGTGTGTGTGTGTATTTAATTTTGGGTAGGTGCTCACATTTTCCCCCAGGGCTAACTTTGGACCTCAATTTTCGTACGTACTGTGTAGCTGAAATGACAAGCACACTCAACAACAGTTTATCCAGTTTATTTGTTGAGATGGGCCTCAAAGCACAATCCTCTCATTCTCCACCTCATTAGTAGTTGGGATTACAGATGTCAGCTACTGTACCTGGCTCTGTCCAGTTTCTAAGAGGCATTTGCTCCATCTTTCTGCTCACTATTCACTCACCAAAGATTGTGTTAGCAGAACCACAGATTTTTAACCTTGAAAAGTGCTTTAGATCTCCTCTTTGTCCCAAAATGGCCTCTTGCCAGCATCCTCCAGCTTCATGGGAACATTAGCAGGTTCAGTAAGCTTGGATGATATCTCAAAATGGGCTCGGAGCCTTAGAAAATCAGCTCTCCATGACTCTACCATGGTCCTTTTTTACTTTTTAAATTACACAAATTAATTCCCCCGGACTTGAGTTTTCTTTCTCTTATATATAATTTTCTTCAGTCTTACAAATCTATTTTATATATTCAAGATGAACTACTTTGTACTTCAGTATTCAATAAACTTTTTACTTATTTGCTTACTTGTGCATGTGTTAGGAACGTTAGCAATATTGGTCATCTTTTTTTCTGAGACAGTATCTTACTATATTGTATAAACTGTCCCTAATCTCTTGGGCTCACACAATCTTTTTGTGTCAGTCTCCTCAGTAGCTGGGATTACAAGTATTCATCACAATGCCAAGCAACTTCTGCTTTTTGTTTTGTTTTGTTTTGTGTTTTTCCTTTTCTATGAGCTTAGGATCTGTCCCTGTGCCTTTTTGTGGTCAAGGCTAGCACTCTACCACTTGAGCCACAGTGCCACTTCTGGCCTTTTCAGAGTAGTTTATTAGAGATAAGAACCTCATGGACTTTTTTGCCTGGGCTGGCTTCAAACAGAAATCCTCCTAAGTAGCTAGCATTACAGACTTGAGCCACCGGCACGTCGCTTCTTTTTTATAGCATATATGTTAAAATAAGAAAGACTTGAGGTTGATTTTAAGGAAAGATTTTTGGACTGTTCTAAAGAGAAGTATTGACAGCAGCTTGAGAGTAGCCTCAGATGGCTATGTTTCCAAACTGTGAGTTTTCATTGGGACACTCTCAGTGCAAGGCTGGCTCCTGCACTAGATGATCTTGCAAAAGCATTTCCAGATTTAAGACTCTAATTTTATTGGCAAAATATGCCTTTTAGTTGGAGGACCAAATGGTTCTTCTTAAGAACTTCTAGGATAAACAAGGTCTGATAATTGCAAACAAATGAGAAACAAACCTAACAAACAAATTTTACATCAAAGATTATTAATTGCTCTGGTTTGTTTTTTTTTTAAATCAAATATTGAGCAGAACAGAAGAATATTTGTATACTACATATAAGATAAAAAATAACAAACATTACTGTGCCTACCTGACAGTTCAATAATAACATCACCATAAAAGATGATAAGTCATGTGCTAGTGGCTCACGCCTGAAATCCTAGCTACTCAGGAGGCTGAGCTCTGAGGACCATGGTTCAAAGCCAGCCCAGGCAGGAAAGTCCATGAGACTCCCATCTCCAATAAACTACTCAGAAAAAGCCGGAAGTGGTGCCATGGTTAAAGCTGTAGAGCAGTAGCCTTGAGCACAAAGTTGTAGAACAGTAGCCTTGAGCTCAGGGACAGTGCCCAGGCCCTGAGTTCAAGCTCCAGGACAAGCAAAACAACAAAAAAAGGTAAATATTACTGTGTACCTCCTGCTAATCTTCTCCTGGACGCTATGTTTTCCCTTGCTTCCTCAGAGGTAACCAATACCCTAAATTCTCTGCTTACTACTCTTTCAATTTTCTTTATAGTATTGCAGAATGTTTATATTTCTAAAACTATGTTATTTACTTTTGCATGCTTTTGACCTTTGCATTTGTCATCTCATACTGAATATATTCTACAATTTGCTTCTTTTTAACTCAACATAAGATGCTTGGAATCTGTTCATATTGCTGCTTGTGGTTGTGGTTTAAGCAAACCACATTCACATTACTCTAGAGGACCCCACTGTGTACATGTGCCACAGTTTGTTCAAGTTATTCTTGATGTGCATTTGAGTGGTTGCTAGTTGTATGGTCTTACAAAGAGTGTTGTTAGTAGAATACTTGTCCATTCCCTTGGAACAATGTGCAGGAATTTCCCCACAATAAATGCCTAGGAGTGGACTAGTGGGATCATAGTGTATGTTTTTCTTTGACTTAGTTTAGTACTCCCAAGTAGTTTACTAAAGAGGTTATGTTCACTTCAACTTATACTACCAATATATGTTTTCATTACTTACCACTTGACAAAGATTTTTAAAATGTTTTTGAAATGAGTAGGTGTGCAATAATGTAATTATGGCTTTAATGATTGCTAATGAGATTTGAGTGATAATATAATAGCTACAATAATATGGTTATGAATTCCCAGGGGGGAGGGTTATTTTAGCTTCCAGTCAGTGCCAGGGAGCAAGGAAAGAAATTTTCTCTGTAGCTCCCATGCTACAGAGGTGGATTATTTCCAATTCAGTCTACACTGAGAGCATAGGGTATGAACATATCAAATTTATGTGAGAGGAGGTGAGAGATCTTTGGTCCCTGGAGGTTTCCAATCCATGGAAATTAAAGCCCAATTCGGGGGCAGTTGTCTTCAAAATGAGAGATGAACTTCTATATCTACTCACCCTGACCAGGATCCCATTTCCGCAGAGGTTTTGGCTCTGAGCATTCCTTATTTTTTTTATAAGCTCAAAATAAAATTTGAATTCTCTTTAAAAATTTCATCCAGAACTTTTAGTTGCTTTTGATGTGAGTACACCCAGGCCACATGGCTCACTGGACTGTGAAATAGAATCTTAATTGTTTGATTTTTGAAATTAATTCCTTTTTCAGCCTATAGTTACTTTTCAATGCATTTTGTGGAATTGGGCCAAACCAATCTAGCAATTTGATGAATTGAAGGGCAAATGTACCTCCTCAAATTGCCCTTCTCAGATTCACAAACTAGAAAATTCCCAGTGGAGATCATTGTCATTATTTGTTCAAAATTTTACAATGAAACCAAAAGTTACCATTTGCTACTATTTGAGAAATTGTATGTGTGTTCACCAAGGGAAGAGAGAAAAGCCTAGCCCTTAGGAATGGTCTCATTTACTGCCTGCTTTAATTTCTCATTTAAAATTCCCTGCTCAGCATTTCTTTGAAGATAAGGAGTTCTAGGAGACATCGGCATTCCTGGTCTGAAAATGCCTTTTTTTTTTTTTTTAACTTTCTTTAACAATGAAGAAGTTCCTATACCTTATTTGATTGTGTTATGTAAAGTTTGAATAGGACAGGCCTGATATACACTTAGAAAGTGATTCCAAGATCCGTATCAACAAAATAATAACGATTGAAAGAGATGCCAAATAGTGTTTTCATTCCTTCCTTCTTTTTGAATAAGTTTCATGTGAATATACTTATTAAATTAAGTGATTTATATAAATTGCCTGTATTTTTCCTCCTTGCTCTGACAAAATACCCAAGAGAACAATTTAAAAAGGAAGAATTTATTTTAGCTCACAGGGTTCAATCTATGGTCAATTGGCTCCATATATCTGGGCCTGTAGTGGGGGAGCATGTCATGGCAGGAGTATGTGGTAGAGGCTATTCACTTATGGCAGACAGAAAGCAGACAGAGGAAAGGATTAGTAACCATGTAAAACCTTCAAAAATATACCTCAAGTGACCTACTTCCACCAGCTAGGCCCCACTTGATAATGTTTCCACCACCATCCAAAACAGAGCAATCAGCTGGAGCCCAAACATTCAACACAGGAGCCTGCGAAGGACATTTCATATTCAAACCATAACAAAATCCTATATGTGTGATGGCAATTAATTATTCCATTCCATTCATTATAGAGTTCATCCTGAGTTCAGAGAAATTATGGACTATATATGAAATGCACACATGTGTATGCAAATATATATACACACATATGTGTCTGAAACAAAAGTGTCATGAAACAATGTGAATATTGCTTAATATTTAGAAAGTCAATGCATGAGTTTTTATACATATTAATGTTTTTCTAAGTCTAATCTAATGTATTTTATTAAATGGTGGAACCAAAGCTAGGCACCAATGGCTCTTGCCTATAATCCCAGCTATTCAGAAGGCTGAGATCTGAGGATTTCAGTTTGAAACCAGCCACGGCAGAATAGTTTAGGACTCTATCTCCAACTGGCCAACAGGAAATCTGGACTGAAGGTATGACCCAAGTGGTAGGGCACAAGTTTTGAGTAAGAAAGCAGAAAACAAGGCCCGAGTTTAAGCCCAAGTACCAGCATAAAAAAACAAGCTGGTTCCTTAAATTTATGGAGCAGCTTATTAATATGTTTTAAATCTGAGTACAGTGATGTTTTAAAATAGAGAATTGGAGAGGCTGGGAAGGTGGCTCAGTGGTAGAGTGCTTGCCTAGCAAGCATAAAGCCTTGGGTTTCATTCCTCAGCACCACATAAACAGAAAAAGCTGGAAGTGGTGCTGTGCTTCAAATGGTAGAGCACTAGCCTTGAGCTGAAGAGCTGAGGAACAGTGTGCAGGCCCAGAATTCAGGCCCCACAATGAAAGAAAGAAAGAAAGAATTGGAGATAACACAGAAACCAATTTCTTTTCCCAAACCACATGTCATGCCATATGTTTTAGTCATTCATTCAAATATGAATTGAAATTCACTTTGAAAATTTTCATTGGACTGTTAATAGTTTAAGACAAAACTCTTAATGACACATGACAGGAGCCATCTTGAACCAGTTTGGAAGAAAGGAAGATTTCATTGTTTTATGGTAGGATTATACTAATGAGACTGAAGAATACTGGAACTAAGGGTTCAAATACTGTAGGATCACTTTCTCAATTTTCCAGCTTTGTGCTTGCTTTCTCTGATGGGTGCATTTTCTCAGATTAGTAGTATCTTTCAGATTTACCTTTTATCACTGACAATTTGAGGGCTTACATCTGCCTTATTCTACTTCTCAAAGATCTGATTGTCCCTGCTTGGTCCATATGAGCATCTCTGTAGTTAAGGGAAAACTCACCTCCCAATGACATTGGGAATAATTCAGGTCTCCAAGAGAAAATCTTATTTCCAATGGAATGACACCTACAAAGGATAGCACCAGGCATTGTGTGCTAGTGGATCACTTCCCTTGCCTGATGGTACACAAAAGCTACCGATTTATTTATTTATTTATTCATTTATTCATTTATTTGTCAGGCATGAAGCTTGACCTCAGGGCTTAGGCACTGTCCCTGAGCTTTTGTACTCAAGGCTAGTATTCTACCACTTGAGCCACAGCTCCACTTCTAGCTTTTGGAGATAAAAGTCTCATGGACTTTTCTTCCCAGGCTTGCTTTGAATCACAATCCTCAGATCTCAGCCCTCTGAGCAGCTAGGGATTACAGGTATGAGCCACCAGTACCTGGACAAATTATCATTTTAAAAGTCAAAATTACCATCAATTTAGATTCATTTTCCATTTGTTTCCTCCAGAATTTGGGTCTCTGAGTGATGACCATAACTGACAACAGCCAATGTGTGACTATTATTTTGACAGCAGTGAATGGAAATTGGATGCTTTCAAAGGAAAAAAAAAAGCTTCCCAGGATAGGAAAAAAAAAATCTCTACTTCTCATCACAAGCAAAGCTGGCTAAAAACGAAAATCTTCCATGAAAGATTTCAATAAAAAGTTGCAAGTTTTCATTCTTGGGTACTGGTATTCTTAGGTTTTCTGTTGTGAAATCAAAGAATGTTCCAGAAGGAAAAACCCCTTAGGTTTCACTCAACTGAGCAGGCTATAACCTGTCACAGATATTACATGATGTTCATTTCAAAAATATTTTCTGGAAGTGTCTTTCTTCACAGTCTCTTCTTTTTCTCTCTGCCATTTAATCTACTGTATTAAAATATCACTCTTCAGCTAGCAATTAAGGGCTTGCTGCCTACCATTCTCGGCACATACTGTGGTGCTTTGATTTTCTTAGTATTTCTCTTCTCCTCAATCCAGTTATTCTCAGTTTTGTCATAATGTGCCAGAATTTTTGTAAATTATACCACTGGTTGAGTGCCATGAGCTATGTACCCATCACAGCTTTATTTGGGCAGCTTTTTTGAATCTTAAGTATAGTATCTGTTTCCATAAGTACAGCCTTCAAAGTTTTTGATACTAGGAGACAGCCTAGGCAAATGAGTCTTGTGCAGACTTAAGACTCAAAAGAAAGAACCTTTCTAAAGGCTTCTTAGAGAGAAGGGAATAAAGTTTGAAAATATGTGCTGCGTTCTACCACCTCATTTCACCGATAAGTAAACCAAGGCTTCGAAGAGGCTCCTTTAGTCAGGATCATACACTACTTAGTAATGGAATAGAAACTCAATTCCAGGACTCATAGAGTTGCATCTTACTAGAAAAGATGTCAAAAAGTGGTTGAGGATCATCAGTACTTGGCCTAGTATTTCATGTGACATACCATCTATGCCCTGAATAAATCAGAGGAAAACAAAGACTTCTGTCATCAGCCCTCTAAAGCCTTTCTTAGATCCTTAGAATCCTTCATTCGGAGGGAAGAAACGATTACCTAGACAAACCTTATATGTTCCAGAATGCTGTAAATCACTTTCTAGTTGTACTGGTTCTGAAAAGCATCCTACCATGACTTATTTTTTAGGAAGACTATATTATTTATTCTCCAAATAAGGAAAGTTTTGAGTGTGCAAGGGAATGCTATCAATGCATAATCCTGAATGGTAACCATAGAAAATGACGAGAATGTTAATTGTCATGAGTATTTTACAATAAATATATGCACCAAAACATCACCTGGCACACTTTAAATGCATATAATTTTTGTTGATTATAGCTCAATAAAGTTGAAAAAAAGTAATGCTATTGAGACAAAGGCATAAGATGAATCTGTACCATGGAAACTAGTGACTCCAACCATACGTACCTACAGGATGGAAACAGAAAATGCATGAAGTAGTACTTACCTTTTTTTTTTTATCATTAATAAGTTTTTTTTTATTGTGAAAATACCAGTAGTACTTATCTTTACTGTGTACTGGGAACTCTGACACTTTCAATATTATTCTATGTAACTACAAAAATACCAGTCATGTCCCACTAAATTGGGCCAACAGACTGACACATACTGCTCTCTAGTTGATTGTTGGCACTTTTCACAGACTTCAGATGATGTTAAAGAAGAGAGGATAGGCTCTGTAAACTTGTCCCAGTGTAACATTCTGGGGAAATTTCGTCTCTCAAGAAAAAAACATTGGTGGTCAACATGTTCTTCAGTTAATTCTAATGGTTAGGAAAAGGTTTAGGACAATCATTCCAGATGGTTTTGTTCTACTTTGAACAGGTTTAATCCTCCAGCTATTCTCCTCCTTTTTCTCGCCTGTGGGTTTTCATGTTTCTCTGCCACAAATTTTGAAAAGCAAAGCATGCAAGCAAGAGGGCCTCAGTGATAGTTTTGGCATACTGGGCCTGTGTTTTGGGATTAAAGCAGACACTCTGTAAAGCAATGTTTTCTTCTCTGTACCTTCTAACACACACACATATGCATCCACACATGCATACATACATACATACGCACACTTCCATGCTGCTTTGGCATGCCTCACCTCCATAGGGACACTGCCAAGCATTAACAGAGCAGGCCTTATCTACCAGTCAGGCAAGCAGGATTCACTTCTAGAGTTCTTGAAAAGCCTCCCAACATATTACAATTTTCCAACTAAGAACTCCCTTACCCATGGAGACCAAAAGGGTGTCCCTCTGTCTTCCCTCTATCCACACAAGCTTTCTTGGCGTATCTATGATGGTACACTCATGTGTGTTAGCTAGAACCACAAGAATACAAGAGACATGGTGGTCATATTTTTCAGTGGGAAAATCATCTTCGGTGGCTCCCATTTTGTAAAGGAATATAGGTCATGAAAGCATGCAGGGAACTGCAGGGATTTTCCTGTCTCAAAGAATAAGATATTGTCATAAGCCAGAGAATCATTTCTTTCCTAAAGCAAATTTTATCATTTGTATTTATAGACTAAATTTGACAATAACTTATTGAGGAAGATTGGATATGTGACTTTTTCTAGTTGCTATTAAGTTTTATATATATATATATATATATATATATATATAGAGAGAGAGAGAGAGAGAGAGAGAGAGAGAGAGAGAGACTTTAAATCACAAACCATTAGAGATGGTTTAGACAGAGAATTTTATTTTATTTTATTTTATTTTTTTATTTTGGGTCCGGTAGTGGGGCCTGAACTCTGGGCCTGGGCGCTGTCCCTCAGCATTTCAGCTCAAGGCTAGCGCTCTACCACTTGAGCCACAGCGCCACTTCCGGCTTTTTCTTATGTGGTGCTGAGGAATCGAACCCAGAGCCTCGAGCATGCAAGGCAAGTGCTCTACCACTGAGCCACCTTCCCAGCCCTAGACAGAGAATTTTAAAAAATCTTTGGTAGCACTGAGATTCAGGTGCTGTATTTAGTATTTTTAAATTCTGTATTTTAAGAATCTGGCCAGACAATAAACAGTTATCTGCTGCAGAACCTTAAGAATTTTAAGAACCCTTTGGTAGCACTGAGATTCAAGTGTTGAATTTAGTACTTTTACATTCTGTAAAAAACACAAAACAAAACATATACTACCAGATAGGGCTGTCATATACTTATATTTTGACCAGAAGCTCATTTGTATAAATAATAGCTCAAGGTCATGTAGACCTTCAATGTGTACTCATTGATAAAAATAGAAAATGTGATTATGAACCACCAATCTAGAAACATATGAAATAAACCAAAGTTAGTAGTCAGTTATTTTATGTTTAATATACTTTTTTTTTTTTTTGGTCAATCATAGGCTTGAACTCTGGGCTTGGGCGCTGTCCCTCAGCTCTTCAGCTCAAGGCTAGTGCTCTACCACTTGAGCCACAGCACCACTTCGTTTTCTAGTAGCTTATTGGAGATAAGAGTCTCATGGACTTTTCTGCCCCCGGCTGGCTTTGAACCGCGATCCTCAGAACTCAGCCTCCTGAGTAGCTAGGATTACAGGTGTGAGCCACCAGCACCCGGTTTTAATATACTATTTTAAGAAGACATAAAATTATACTCTTCCATTTGTGGCAATTCTGTGAGGCACGACCACTTGGGGTATCTGAAATTTAGGAAGATTAGTCTTCACTTGGTTCTCTTCAGGCAGAGCCTATGATTTGTTGAGGGATTGCCTTCCAGAAAACCTGTAACTGAAGAAAAGAAGCAGAAAAGAGCCAACCCAGGATGGAGGCTCAGGTGAAGTTTAGCACCAGGAGTGCTCAGACTTGTAAAACCTGCAGGCTACAACTCTTACTTTCCTCTCAAACACAAGGAGGCTAATCTTTTATCTCTCCATAGCAACTGAATGTTGGCTTGCCTCCAGCAAAGGGGTGAGTGCTTCTCTCAGTTGAGGACAATTCTTTAGAGAAGGTGGAAACCAGAGAGCCATTAGCCAGCAGAGGCTCCCAACAGCTGGGAAATAGGAACATTAATCTGGGTAACAAGGGAATCTGGCCAGATAATAAACAGTTATCTGCTGCAATACGCTAAGGGAAGGTTATGAAATACACTATGAGAAGTACAATAAAATAATCTAACTTCATGCCAAACATCCTTTCTTCCTTTCTCTGTTTTTACTTTCTCTTTTCTCCCATTTGTTGGAAACAAATATGATTTAATCTATCAGAATTTTATAAATCAACATCTGGCCATAGCTTTGCTGGCTCAAGGACTCTCATAGGGTTACAATCAAGTTATTGGCATGGACTACAGTTTTATTGGAAGGATTGGCTTTTGTGTGTGGTGCTGGGGGAAGGGGACGATCTTCTTTTAATTGTTTTTCTACAATTGTTGGAAAGCTCTGGTCCCATACCACATAGGCCTCTCCACAGAGCTCTCTCATGATTTGGCAGCTGGCTTGACCCAGCATAAGTGATCCAAGAGAAAGAGTGAGATATATTATTCAAGATGGAAGCAATGACAGTATAACAGATACTGAAAATGGAATCCAATGCTTCATCTCCCTCTTATATACAAAGTTCCTAAGTATTTTCATTCTGTTACACCATCAGCTTCAAGTCCAGGATGTTATCATCTAAGGTCCATGTGGATGACCCTCCTCAGGTAATTTCTTATCTGTAACTCTTCAAATACACTTCTTCTCTAGCTTTAGATCCATAAGACTCAACAGGTAAGTTAACTTCTCCACTCACATCTATCCTATGATGGTGGGGTAGGAAGGTAGTATAACTTTTTATAGAGATTCATGCTTTAAAAGGGATTAAATAGTTGAGCATGAATAGCATATGCCCATAATCCTAGCCCTTGAGGACAGCAAGTTTGAGGTCAGCTTGGGTTACATAGTGAAACCCTATCTCAAAAAGAGATATGAGAAGCAACGTGCTGATTTAAGAGGCTGAGGATTGCAGTTTGAAGCCAGCCTGAGCAGATAAGTCTGAGAGACTTTATGTCCAATTAGCCAGCAAGAAAACTAGAAGTGGATTTATGGCTCAAGTGACAGAGCACCAGCCTTGAGCAAAAAGTCAAGCAAGAAGTGCAAGGCCCTGGGTTCAAGACCCAGTTCAGGCACAAAAAAAGGAGGCACAAAAGAGTTACCAGTCAATAGAAATTCTGCATTTCATTTGTCTACATTCTGGTAGTTCTTTGTTCTTTCTTATAGTCTGGAAAGAATTCTCTCTGACTTCCTACTCTGCTCTCTGAGCAATCCTTCCCAGCCCATGAAAAGTAGCACGTATTTACTGCTAGGCTACTGTAAACCTCCTGACAGTAAAAATCTGCAATCACATTCTGTCATGTCACCATTTCCCTCAGTCAAGCTGGTGATATTTCTGTACATACAGTTCTTTAAAGAGCAAAGTTGATCTCCTGTGAAACTTCCTAGAGTTCATTCTATTGGATAGAAAATGTATCCACAGATCCCATAGACATAATCTCTTCTCCTTTTTTGGAGAGGATTTTAAGCTATATGCTTAACTTATTTTTATTATGCTTTAAGTAGATGTACAAAAGAGGTACCATTTAACAGTTTATGAATACAATGCCTCTTGATCAGTGTCATCCTCTTCAACATTCTCACCCCCCTTCAGCCCACCCTTTCTCTTATTCTTTGTTTTCTTTTTTTTTTTTTTTTAAATTTTATTTTATTTTATTTGAGAACATACTGTACAGAGGGGTTACAATTACATGGGCAGGATAATGCATACATTTCTTACCAAGCATTGCATCCTCCTCCTTTGTTTACCCTTCACCTCCCTTCCCAGCCTCCCCCCTCCCTCCCACCCAATCATACCCCCCCTCCCCCCCCCCCCTCACCGACATTGTAAAGCTGGTTTTGACATGACATTTTGTACTTCTCATTGTTGCAACAGGTCCACCTAAATCCTTAAACGACTTGTTTGTCCCCGTCTCCTCCACATGTTATACTGACATCAAATATAGTGAAAGCAGGGGTTACACTGTGGGGGAGGGACATACAAAGCAACAAAGAAATAATCTTATAAATGCATTAGAAACACATGCATGAAAGAAACAAAAACATTAAAATACATATTTGAGGTTTTGTTTTCCTAACATCACATTATCTGACTTTTTCCGCTTGACTCATACCTATACTAGATATTGCAAATAAGGGAAACCATGGGACCTATGTTTCTTTGGGCCTGGCTTACTTCACTTAATATAATTTTTTCCAAGCCTTTCCATTTCCTAACAAATGGGGCAATGTCATTCTTTCTGATGGAGGCATAGAATTCCACATCTTCTTGATCCATTCATCTACTGAGGGGCATCTGGGTTGGTTCCATGTCTTAGCTATGGTAAATAATGCTGCAATAAACATAGTTGTGCTGGTAGCTTTAGTGTGGCCTTGTTTGTGATCATTTGGGTAAATGCCCAAAAGTGGGATTGCTGGGTCGTTGGGGAGCTCTATGTGGAGTCTTTTGAGGAACCTCCATACTGCTTTCCAAAGTGGTTGAACAAGTTTACATTCCCACCAACAATGAAGTAAGGTTCCTTTCTGTCCACATCCCCTCCAGCATCTGTTGTTGTTAGAGTTCTTGATTTTTGCTGTTCTAACTGGAGTGAGGTGATATCTCAATGTTGTTTTGATTTGCATTTCTTTTATGGCTAGGGATGTTGAACATTTCTTCATGTGTCTATTGGCCATCCTTCTTTCTTCTTCAGAGAAGCTTCTCTTTAAGTCTTTCGCCCACTTACTTATTGGGCAGTTGTTTCTTTGAGGATTTGTTGTTGGGTGGTTTAATTTTTTGAGTTCCAAGTATATTTTAGATATGAGACCCTTGTCCGTTGTATGGCTAGTAAAGATCTTCTCCCAGTCCGTGGGCTTTCTATTGATCTTGCTAGCTATGTCATTTGCCCTGCAGAAGCTCTGCAACCTTATACAATCCCATTTGTCCAGCCTTTCTTTGATTTGTTGTGTTTCCGGGTCTCTATTCAGAAAATTTCGGCCTGAGCCAAGGAGACCCAGGGTTTCTCCTATTCCATCCTGTAATGTTTTCAGAGTGTCTGCTTTGAGTTCAAGGTCTTTGATCCATTTGGAGTTGATTCTGGTGCAGGGTGATATAGAAGGATCTAGCTTTAGTTTTCTACATGTAGTTAACCAGTTTTGCCAGCACCATTTACTGAAGAGGCTGTCTGTCTTCCATTCTATTGTTTTAGCTCCCTTATCGAAGATTAGATGGCCATAGGTCTGTAGGTTCATTTCTGGGTTTTCAATTCTATTCCATTGGTCCTGAGGTCTGTTCTTATGCCAATACCAAGCTGTTTTGATTACTATGGCTTTATAGTAGAGTTATTCTTTGTTTTCTTACAGCTTTAAAGATTTCTTCTTCTTTTTTTTTTTTTTTGTCAGTCGTGGGTCTTGAACTCTGGGCCTGGGCACTGTCTCTCAGCACTTCAGCTCAAGGCCAGCACTCTACCACTTGAGCCACAGCACCACTTCTGGCTTTTTCTGTTTATGTAGAGCTAGGAATTGAACCCAGGGCTTAATGCATGTGAGGCAAGCACTCTACCACTGAGCCACCTTCCCAGCCCCTCTCTTATTTTTCTTAATTTTGTGGTATATACCATGAATTCTTGACTGCATTCTCTCCTCCTTTACCCCTTCATTTGTCTACCTCTTTCCCCTTGGCCCCAACCCCTCTTGTATATACTGATTTTCTAGTGCTTATTTTATTGGGCTTTGATCTAATCTTTTTAAAAAACATAATACTTGAGCTCTCCATAGAGTCTATTTTAGTTCAATTAATTCATTCATAACCACTTGCTATCTTTAACTTCTTTAAAGGAACTTTTATATGAATGAAGGTATTCAGGCAGCAGATAGACTTAACAAAGGATTCTTCAGCTTAGTCTTTAGATCATGTTTTCCTAGCAGTGTCCTGAAGTTGATCTTTGTTCAGAAGCTACTAAAATATATACATTTTCTTCATTGCAGAAAGTTCTACTGAACATCACTAGTTAAGAAGAAGCCAACATATTCAAAAGACCATAAATGATCGTCTTTCCCCTTGTTTTAAGTGTATCTGCCTCTCTGACTCCATATTAAAAAGAGACAAATATCAAGGAAATACATGGTTTTTAAATTATATTTTATTATCTTTATGCAGTTGTATAAATGATTTACTGTTCAACAAATCAGTTTATGAATACAATGCAGCTTGATTGATTTCCTCTTCTTCATCCTTCTCCTTCATCCCTCCTAACCCAACTCCTCACCTCAATTCTTAATTCCATAGGATATACTTTGAATATTATGACTGCATTTTTCTCCCTTTCTCCCTTCACTTCCCTTCTCCCTCCCTTTGACTTCCCCTCACATCATTCTAGTACCGGTTTCCTAGTATTCATTTTGTTGGACTGTGAGTTCATTTTTCTAAAGAATTACACTGTCTGAATTCTCCTCTATAAATACCATCCTTCAGGAAGTATATTTGTGTACAGTGGCATACAACCCTGCACGTGTTTACACTTTTTGAATTCTCCCTTGAAAATACCACTTTTCAAATGATACATTTATGTACCCTTGCATACAACCCCGTATGCATTTACTTTTACACTTATAGATTAGTTATAGCTTCCACCTATGAGAGAAAACATCCATCCTTTGTTTCTCTGGATCTGACTTACTTCATATAATGTAATTTTTTTCCAAGTCTATACATTTCTTGGTGAATGTGTAATATTCTTTCTAATGGATGATGCCACATGTTTCTAAAGCAAATGTTCTAGCAGGTGTCATAATAAAGAATGCCCTCAAGCTACAACCCTTATGTCCCAAACCCTGATTACTGAAAGCTGTCAGTTTCCCTTAAGAAAGTGTATTTATGTACCAAACACATGTTCAATGGCAACAGGTTTATGGGCCCTTCAAAGTACTTGCATTGATTTCTATAGCAGACCGTGGTACTCAGGTTAAGAATCCCTGCTGCAGACACAAGGCCCTGAATTCAAACTCCAGTACTACCAAAGAATCAGTGTTGCAAAACAAATTTTAGTTTCTCATCGGCTTTTTTTTTGTCTGTCGGTCATGGAGCTTGTACTCTGGGTGTGGACACTGTCCCTCAGCTCTTCAGCTCAAGGAGAGCACTCTACCACTTGAGCCACAGAGCCACTTCCATCTCATCGGCTTTTATATAAAGCTGATGGTGCATTTTATCATTAAATTTGTTGTTTTTGATGATGTTAAATTGTATTTAGAGTAATAATGATGGGAGGAAAAATAGAACTTTGTGACTGAATAGTTCAAATGCAGAACTGTCTTCAAAATAACTAAAACATAAACCTTTAGCAAAATCCATAAAACAGATCCCTCAATTTGCCATTTTGGGTTATGTGTCATCATCAATATCATGTAGCTAAAAGCTGTTTTCTATTAGTTTCAAATATCTCCCCTTCCACATCTTCCAGTGAGAAACCATGTGGAATGATAAAAGAAATATCCTAATAGCCTTCCCAAACCTCGATTCTCGATTGAGGTACAATACGTATAAGAGATATAATTTATGAGTAGTTGGGTGCTGGTGGCTGAAACCTGTAATTCTAGCTACTCAAGAGGCTGAGATCTGAGAATCACAGTTTGAAGTCAGCTCAAGCAAAAAAGTCTACAAGACTCCATCTCAAAAACAACCAGCAAGGGGCTTGGAAGGTGGCTCAGTGGTAAAGTGCTTGCCTTGCATGCATGAGGTCCTGGGTTTGAATCCTCAGCACCACATAAGCAGAAAAAGCCAGAAATGGCGCTGTGGCTCAAGTGTTAGAGTGCTAGCCTTGAGCTGAAGAGCTGAGGGACAGTGCCCAGGCCCAGAGTTCAGGCCCCATGACCCACCAAAAAAAAAACCCAAGCCCAGCAAAATAACAGATTGGAGGCATGGCTCAAGTGATGGAGTACCAACTATGAGAGGGAAAAGCAAGCTGAAGGAGGGTGCAAGGACCTGAGTTCAAGGCCCATACAGTACTGACACACACAAAATTTATTTATTTTTTGGTCGGTTGTGAGGCTTGAACTCTGGGCTTGGGCGCTGTCCCTCAGCTCTTCAGCTCAAGGAGAACGCTCTACCGATTGAGCCACAGCAGCACTTCTGGTTTTCTAGTGGTTTATTGGAGATAAGAATCTCACAGACTTTCCTTCCCAGGCTGGCTTTGAACTGAGATCCTCAGATATCAGCCTCCTGAGTAGCTAAGATTACAGGTGTGAGCCACCAGCACCCGACTACAAAATGTATTTTTTATAAGTGACTTTGGTGCCTCAGTGATTTTATCCACTTGGACATTCAGACTGAAAGGGTGAGCTTCAGTAGCTCAGAAAGATCCTTGTTTGAACTTGGAGAAAATATTTTTTTTTTACCATGAACAATTTATTTATCACTTGTAATAGGAACATGAACTTCTAAAGCAGTATTACAATTCCTTAAATAAAATTTTGAAGCCAGTTGTTCATGAAATATGTTTAAAATCTGGTACATTTCAATGTTGATATATTTGAGGATTTTTTTAAAGTATGTAGTTCTAGGGATAAAATCCAGAGCTTTATGAATACTATGCAAGTGCTCGACCCTTGCTTGTTAAAGAGAAGACCTTGGGTCAGGCACCAGTGGATCACACCTATAATCCTAGCTACTCAGGAGGCTGAGATCTGAGGATCACGGTTCAAAGCCAGCCTGGGCAGGAAAGTCTGTGAGACTCTTATCTCTTGGCACTGTGGCTCAAGCAGCAGAGTACTGGCCTTGAGCTGAAGAGCACAGTGACAGCACCCAGGCCTAGAGTTCAAGCCCCACAACCGACAAAAGAGAGAAAGGAGAGAGAGAGAGAGAGAGAGAGAGAGAGAGAGAGAGAGAGAGAGAGAGAGAGAGAGAGAGAGAGAAGCATTGGCTAAGGATCCCAGACTGGTCATAAACACATGATATTCTTGCCTATATGTATCTGTGCCAGGATTCCAGGCATACATGTCTGGTTATTGTTTGGGATGATGAGTGACTTTGGTTTACTATCATGAAGCATGTCCATTTGATGGGAGAAGTTAAGATAAAATAATTTATGCCTAGGAAAACATTAACAATAATAGGATAAAAAAGATTCTAGACACCACTCTGATGACCAATTGGTTATGAGCAGTGGAAGTCAAGAAAAAAAATATATATATATATTTTAAAAAAACCTCTGTTGAATTAGAATAAGTTTTTGCAATCAGAGCAGAATTATAAATGGAGTTGGCTCCAGGTATGACCAAAGGACATAGTCCTACACAGCTTTGAGTTTCTGACTTTGGAGCCAATGTAGGATTTGTAGTTGTGTGGAAGAAACACTGAAACATTCTTTCTGAAGAGTGGTAATCCAGACCATGTGCAGACTGATTAATGGCTATGTCATAATAAAACCTCAATTAACAGAACTCTAAAAGGATGGGGTTTTTTTGTATATAAAGCTTACTAGGAAGTCTGTCTTGCTTCTTCCTCCCTATTTGTCTATTTTTCTTGTCCTTTCTTTTAAAATTTTAATCCTGTGGAAAATTATTCCCTAATATATATGAATATCCTTTGCTTTACTAAGCTCAATCTACTGAACAACATCATGAGTGTGTCTTTCTTTTTCTTTTTCATTTGCACCAGTCCTAGGGGCTTGAACTCTGGGCCTGGGCTTTTGGCTTAAGGCTAGCACTCTACCACTCGACCCACAGCTCCACTACTGGCATTTTGGTGGTTAACTGGAGATAAAAGTCATACAAACTTTCCTGCTCAAGCTGGCTTTAAACAATAATCCTCAGATCTCAGCTTCCTGAGTAGCTAGAATTACAGGCATGAGGCAAATGTGTCTTTTATGTATTTTAGGATGCTGAGTTTCTAGACTGGTATTATGTTTGTGCTGGCCCTGGGGCTTGCTCAGGGCCTGGGCACTGTGCCTGAGCTTTTCTTTTTTGTTTGTTTTGCTTAAGGCTAGCACTCTACCACTTGAGCTACAGCTTTATTTCTGACTTTTTGGAAGTTCATTGGATCTAAGAATCTCTCAGACTCTGCTTGGGCTGATTTCGAACTGCAGTCCTCAAATTGCAGCTCCTGACTAGCATGAGCCACTGGTGTGTGGCACCATCATCATATTTTAAGAGACATTGATTTCTACCTTACAAAAATGGTGAGGAGACAGTGAGCATGACAGCCCACTTCTGCCAAGGCATCCACTAATGGATACGTCATGCATACACAGCTATAGAAAATAATAATGTCTTCCCTTTGATCTTCCAAATCTCTCAAAAGCAGATTGGTCCATAGTCTAAGGATCAGAGAAACTAGAGACTATGCTTTGCAACCTTTTACTCTCTGAAATACGGAGAAATGTGGATTCAGAGGTGCTGGGAATGGGAACCAATAGATAATGTGTAGCATAGCTCAAATTGAAATGTTAGTACAGCAGGGTCCCAATATCTCCTGGCAAGTTTCTCTACTATTCACATTTTACACTAACATGGCATGTTTGTCATGATTAGTGCACCAATATTGGTGACTTAGTATTAACTAGATTCCATACTTATGTGATTTCCTTTTTTTTGTTGCAAGATCTCATCCAGAATACCATATGACCTTTAGTGATCAAGTATCCTTATGCTCCTTTTGGTTGTGCTGGATGTTCTTGCCTTCTTTGTATTTGAGGAACTTAATTATTTTCTCGAAATTGAGTCTTGATATTTAGATCATGCTGGCCTGGAATTTCAAACTGATCTCAAATTGAAATCTCCCTGATTCAGTCTCCCCAGTGTTGGGATGATAGGCCTGTGCAACCACACCTGGTGGCATTTTTTTTCTTTTAATTTTAATAAGCTTGAATGTTTGGGATAAAGGAAAGCATCATGGCAACGACATTTGGAAGAAGGATTTTGATAAGAGGAGGTGAAAGGTCATTCTGAGGGGAGATTGTGGTACAGTAGCCCAGTAACTCTGAAAGTCTTGGAGTATTTGAAGAGTAAGCCAGGCTGCGGGGGGGGGGGGGGGGTGGTAGATTAAGTGTTCCTTTAGATTTGCTGTGTGCCAGTGGCTCATGTCTGTAATCCTAGCTATTCAGGAGGCTGAGATCTGAAGATTGAGGTTTGAAGACAGGCTGTGCAGAAAAGTCCCTGTGATACTTTTTTTTTTAAATATGTTTTTATTGTAAAAATACTGTGGAAAGGGGTTACAGTTACATGAGTAAGGTAATGACTACATTTCCTACTGAGAATTGTTACCTCCTCCTTTGTTTTTCTCCTACCATCCCTTCCCTCCCAATTAATGACTCAAAAAACCAGAAGTGGAGCTATGGCTCAAATGATAGAGCTCTAGCCTTGAGCACAAAGAGGCCAGGAGCAGTGCCCAGGCCCTGAGTTCAAGCCCCACAACCGACCAAAAAACTCTTTAGATTCTACTCTATGGACATAGGTAAACATGAAGGATGTTCATATAGGTAAATAACATGATTGGTTTTGTCTTAAAAACTAACCTTAAAGGTAATTTCAAAGACATTTTCTTTTTGCCTAATGGTAATTTCCAATTCCCCTCATTTACTTCTGCCTTTGTAAATTGGGATTATTTGGTAAGAAATAACAGTTCTTCCCCATTTTTATGGGTATGAAAACTTACAGAAGTAAAAACTCATGGACATGTAGCTTTATCCTGTAGGCTATGATGTAATCCTGTGGTTATTTTTTTTTCACATTGTTCTGGCTTTGGCCATTAGAAGCTGCTTCAAGTTTGCTCCGGTGTAATTGACTAGCCCCTTCACCCCATCTTTTCTTCAACACTCCCCTACTTTCTGGTATCATAAGGTGTTGAAGGATCTTTTTCTCCATCCTGGAATTAACCAAGGAGTGCTGGTTCTTTCTATTTGGAGAATAGCTTATTAGAAGCAAAACATGGGTACCAAGTGGGAATACTGGGCCTCTGTTGTTCCTTGGTCTGGCAGGGGCTTAGTCATGCTCTGGATTGCAGTGTCTTGATCCATGATAAGCTGCATATGAGGCAGACTGTGGTCACATGAGATGATATCAGTTTGTGATGTTGCAGCCATCTGAGCTGTGTGCGTTCACTCTGTGAGGTTTGCACCACAAGGAAATTGTCTAACAAAGTATTTCTCAGGACATACCATTTTGAAGGACTTTGTGGAGGCAGTGGTCTGGGGAGTGACTGAATCAGGGCTACTGAAAAGGTCTTCTCAAGGCTATTGACCTGCTGTGGGCATTAAGCTACAGTTAGATGCAGGAATAAGTTCCAGTGTTCTTCTAAAAATATAGTGTAATTTTATTTATTTTCTGAATTTCAAAACACTGTACAAGGAGGTTACCATGTAACATGTCTATCTAATTGTCCAGCACCTCTTGATTGGTCATTTGTTCCATCATTCTCCCTTCTCCCATCTGTTCTTTCCCCCCATTTCACATTTTTACTTCTTTAATCACATAATGACATTGAGTATTCTTGCTGTATTTGTCCCCATTCACCCACCCCTCCCATTAGCACCCTCCACTACAATCTCATGTCAGATTACTTTTCTTTAAACTGTTAATTGTTCAAAAGACTTAATCCATGGAGTTTCACTCCTGTACATACTATACTTTAGTCAAGTAAATCATATATATATCATATATATGACTCATAAGTCATATATATGCATATGCCTCTGTGTATGCTTACATGGGAGGTTGTATTTGGGGTTTGCAATCCACATATGAAAAAACATGTCCTCTTAGTCTTTCTGAGCATAGCCTTAGTGTTCAATTACACAGCCAGGTGGCTACAGTGAAGAATAATCTATATTTCAAAATAGCAACAAGATTTTGAATGTTTTCTCTACAAAGAAATGATGAACATTGAAGGATTATATTAATTATCTTATTTGATCATTACACCATGTGTGCATGTATCAAAAGAACATGTTGTATTCCATAAATATGTACATTTATTGTGTCAATTAAAAATAAAACTTGGGGCTGGGAAGTTGGCTCAGTGGTAGAGTGTTTGCCTCGCATGCATGAGACCCTGGGTTTGATTCCTCAGCACCACAAAAGCAGAAAAAAACCCAGAAGTGGCGCTGTAGCTCAAGTGTAGAGTGCTAGCCTTGAGCTGAAGAGCTGAAGGACAGCGCCCATGCCCAGAGTTCAGCCCCCATGACTGACAAAAAAATAAAACTTTAAAAAAGAGAAAGAAACCTATTTGCCCAACCTAGCGCACAATGTCTTTTGAAATGGAGAATTAGAGAAGAGTGTGAGAATCATTTCCGGAATAGATTCAAAAGTGAAGGTTAGAAGCAGAATGTGGTAGATGAAGAAGAGTGTAGAATAAAATGCTAAGTTTTTTCCATGTGACAGACTAGCTGGAAGGTGGTGTTATTGGAAATGCTGAAAGAAATGCTGAAGGATGTGCTGATTTGGTGATGAGAAAAGGAATAGGTTTTGAATTATTCAAAATTCTAGCCTGGTTGGAATTAAAGGAGAAAATAATGGATTACATGGGGGTTAGTTTGAGTCAAGTACATGAATGTAACAGTCCAGGGGAAAAATTCCAAAGGTATATAAAGGACCCAAGCTGGGTGCCAGTGGCTCACACCTATAATCACAGTTACTCAGGAGGCTGAGATCTGAGGATTGCAGTTCGAAGACAGCCTGGACAAGAAAAGTCCCCATGAGACCTTTTTTTTTTTTTTTTTCCGCCAGTCATGAGGCTTGAACTCTAGGCCTGGGCGCTGTCCCTCAGCTCTTCAGCTCAAGGCTAGCGCTCTGCCACTGGAGCCACAGTGCCACTTCCGGCTTTTTCTGCTTATGTGGTACTGAGGAATCGAACTCAGGGCCTCATGCATGCAAGGCAAGCACTCTACCACTGAGCCACCTTCCCAGCTCCCATGAGACTCTTATCACCAGTTAACCACTCAAAAGCCAGAAGTAGCACTGTGGCTCAAGTGATAGAGTGCTATCCTTGAACACAAAAAGGTTCAGGGACAGTACCCAGGCCCTGAGTTCAAGTCTCACAACTGATGAAAAAAAAAAAAAAGGACCCAAACTGGACCCTTGAGAAACACATGCCCAAATGGCAAACTGATAGAAAGGCTTTGCCCAGACAATGTCCAAAGAGGAGTATGAAAGGTCTCAGGATGTAGCACAAGTACTTGATCACTTACATAATAAGCAAGAAGCCCTGAGTTCAAGGCTCAGTACTGTAAAAAAAAAAAAAAAAAAAGGAGGAAAAGAATCAGGAAGGCCTTGTAATTTACAAGGCAGAAAAAAGCTTGATGGAATGTACAGTAAGTGCTCTGGACAAGCTAATCCAGGATGGCGTCTGAAGGCATAATATATGTGCGTGCGTGTGTGTGTGTGTGTGTGTGTGTGTGTGTGTGTGTGCATGTGTGTGTTTTTTTCACTGGAACTTGAACTCATGGTGTTGTCCTCTCATTTGGCTTTTTCCTCCACCACATGAGCCACACCACTACTGGTTTTTTGCTGGTTAATTGGAAAGCCTTACAGACTTTAATGCCCAGGCTGGCTTCAAACTGCAATGCTCAAACATCAGCCTGCTGAGTAAGGGAGCATTCTTGGGATAGATTTTCATGCTCACAATGGATCCGGCAAAATGAGCAGGATGGTTTACTTCATGTTTCTAAGTTGCATAGCTGGTTTCATGTTCAGTTTGTGATGTGAAACAATAAAAAGTTCAGAATTGGGTACAGGCCAGGGTGGCTGGAAATCAGATGAGGAACAGTAGCAACACAGGACACAGAAATGGGCTACATTGGCACAGGAACCTATACCAAGTGGACATAAGCCAGTCAACTACCCCCCCCCATACACACACACTCTCAGTTTCCATACTTTTTATGCCTCATTCAGACCACCAAGTGAAATAGGACCATGACTCATATGTTCATCCTGTGTAGGGATTTTAATAGCCTCCTAGGAGAGGGTCTTTCTCTAGTAGTACAGTGGCAGGTACCTGGAGGTACATGTGTGCTCAAGATGGTACCAACATCAGTAATTAGACTGTGATGTGTAGAGGGCAGTTGCCTAGATTTAAGGTGACTATATTGAAGCTTGAGACCTTCTACGGCTTCAAGTTTGAAATATTCACCATTCACTGGAATTTAATGTTCAATATGCTAACACTGTTTCAACTTCCAAACAAGTTGTTTTAAGATAATGCAGAGTCAATCCAGATGCTGGCAGCTGGAATCCTAGCTACTCAGGAGGCAAAGATCTGAAGATTGAGGTTTGAAGCCAGCCTGGAAAGCAAAGTCCATGAGACTTTTTTTTTTGTCAGTTGTGGGACTTGAACTCTGGGCCTGGGCGCTGTCCCTCAGCTCCTCAGCTCAAGGTGAGTGCTCTACCCCTTGAGCCACAGTGCCACTTGTGGTTTTCTGGTGGTTTTTGGAGATAAGAGTCTCACAGACTTTCTTGCCTGGGCTGGCTTTGAACTGCAATCCTCAAATCTCAGCCTCCTGAGTAGCTACAAGTGTGAGCCACTGGCACCTGGCTCATGAGACTCTTATCTCCACTAAACTATCAAAAAAGCCTGAAGTAGAGCTGTGGTTCCAGTAGAAGAGTGCTAGCCTTAAGCAAAAGAAGCTCACGGACAGCACCCAAGCCCTGAGTTCAAGCCCCAGGAGTGCCACCAAAAACAACGAAACAAATAGCTAAACAAACAAAAATCCAACACAGCATTCTTTCACTCATAGACTGGGGGCTGTTTAAGATAGTAAGACTCATTAAAAAAATTTCCTTCAGCCCAAGGGGTTCTGAGTAAACATCCAGGTCATTTGTTTCAGCCCTCTTTCCCTATACATATACCCAAACAGCTTTGCATATCTTTTGTTATTAAGGTAAGACATTTTCCATTTTTATCTACTATCCCAAATTCATCTCACAAGAAGAGCTGTTTTTCAGGTATCATAAGCATTCGGTTCTGAGTTTTCTTGGTTTGCTAGAGACACTGAGGGTTGAGTCTGAGTCACACACATTTTATTGCATCGCCCCTGGCATGAGATCCCATATACATTGGCATCTTCTCAGAGTGAAGTTGACTCTCTCCCTCTTTCCCTGTTCCAGAATTTCCATTGGCATGTGGTGATTCCAAAACCTTTTGAGGCTCATTTGGATTGGCTCTGCCTATCTCATCCAAGCCAAGTTCACTCTGAGAGGTCCCCTGTCCTTTCGTGAATGGCCACAGAGGCTTTTGCTCTAGGCTCTGCACTCTAATAGCATCTCTTGCATGGACTATGCCAAGGCAGTGCTTTGAAATATGCGTCCATACTGGGTGGCTTTTCTTGCTGCCGTTTCTGTTCTTTTTTTGTATTGTAGGATCGGGAGACTCACCGCTAGAAGACCATGAAGTCGATTATTCTCACGCTAGATATGAAGGTGACTGCTTTGCTTCTGTGCTAATGAGGACCTGCTGATGCCAGGAGAACTTGCCTTTTTGCCTTGCAGAGCAAACTGTAATGAAGTGGCCAGACAGCACATTGAAATTTGAATTACCTATCCAGGACCAAGGTTTAGAAATAAATGCATATGTCCTCCTATTTAAGCACAAAACAAAAACAACCCAAAAAGCAAAACACTAGGAAATCAGTGAAGTGCTGTCCTTCAGCACCCCCATGGTCATTTCTTTCTCCTGTTTCTTTTCTGCCCTCACTTCTGCAAAGGCAAGCTCAAGCTAGTGAAAGTGAAAATCAAGGGCATAGTTCTGCCTGATTCATACATTACAGCCAGAATCATCCAGAGTAAACCATCCAAGGTCACTTCTGGACCAAGCGCTGCTAATGTACTGCACTGAATGGGGAATGAGAAAACTTGATTTTCACAAGCTTGGCTTATTGTGCTCTTTCTGAGCCCAGCATGGCTCCTAAAAAAATGATAAGTAAAGTGTGTTGCTCAAATGAAGCTTAACTTAAGGAGAAAGAACTCCAGGCCTATATATTTCCAACAATCTATCACCAGCAGGTATAAAAAAGCCTAATCAAGAAACTTCTGTGCAGGCTCAGGTAAGTATGCCCACAAATATTTCGACTGCTGAAGTTTAGGGATCCCTGGGGGCAAAATAAGTAAAGGTAAATTTAAATGTTTTCTTTTTTCAAATTACTTTCTCTTCTAGTGGAGGAAGGATTGGAGGGAAATTGGTTAATCAAGTTCTATTGTGCCCAGGAAAGTGGTCTGGGTTTTGGCAAGAGGAGTCTGACCAAATCTTCTGTGATATGTCTGAGTTATAGGAGCTTTGGGTCAGCCTTTGGCTAAAAAGTAACCCTTACTTGTTTTCTGAGGAAGTGGACAATCTTTCTAAAGAATAGCTTGAGTTCAGTGCCTATGCCCGGGCATGTTGCCTGCTATATACTGTATTTGTTTTGACTTATTGATGAAAAAAAAATTCTTCCCTGCAGTGCTTATCTTCAAACCCTAGGAGTTAGCCACTCAAGCCAAGCACGAGTTTGTTAATCATATGTTTCAAGTAAAGAGGTGCTCTAATTCATTAACCTTTTTAATTAATTTAAAAACTTTTAAAGCTCTTTGTAGTTGTATGCTGGTGGCTCATGCCTATAGTCCTAGCTACTCAGGAGGCTGAGATCTGAGGATCACAGTTTGAAGCCAACCCAGACAAGAGAATCTATATGAGGCTGTTATCTCTAGTTACCCATCTAAAAGTCAGAAATGGATGTGTGGCTCAAATTGTAGAGTGCCAGCCTTCAGTGAAGAAGCTAAGCGTCAGTGCCTAGGTACCGAGTTCAAGTCCCAGTACCAGCATAGGCACACACAGAAAAGCTCTTTGCATTCTAAATTCCTTGTAGAAAAAAGTCTCCCTAAAGCACATGCATGCACTAGGCCTCCTCATATACACTGTTTGAGTTGCCCAGTGCTCTCAGGCCAGTGTTCACCCTCACTGCCTAGGTAGAAGGTAGACCAGATGGAGAAATGATGTACTTCTCTTTTTTAGAACCTTCTCTGAATGTTTCAAATAAAATTTTCCTAGGAGATCATTTCTATTTTCAGTTAAATTACTTATTATTAGTAATAATTTTACCACATATGTGCATATCAAAACATTCCATACACATTAAATTTATACAAAAAACATTTTTAAAGTATTGTCTTATGTTACAATGGAGACTTCATCTAGGGACTCTTGCATGCTAGACAAGTGATCAATCCCTGAGTTACATTCCAGTCCTTAAGTTTTTTAATTTGAAAAGTTGGAAGTGAACTTTTATTAGCCAAGAATTTAACTCTACAATCTCAAGCCCCAGAACAGAGTACAATAGCTTAATAAATGGTTTCAGCCGGGTGCCGGTGGCTCACGCCTGTAATCCTAGCTACTCAGGAGGCTGAGATCTGAGGATCTCTGTTCAAAGCCAGCCCTGTCAGGAAAGACTGTGAGACTCCTATTTCCAATAAGCCACCAGAAAACAGGAAGTGGCGCTGTAGCTCAAGTGGTAGAGCACTAGCCTTGAGCTGAAGAGCTAAGGTGACAGCGCCCAGGCCCAGAGTTCAGGCCCCACAACTGACCAAAAAAAAAAAAAAAAAGGTTTTGAATTAAGTGAAATTAAATTAAAAAGAATAACAAACAAAAATGTGCTTAATATTCACTGTATTCTCAGGACATAGCAAGTGAGCACTACTTTGGTTCTTTTCCTTGAATACCATTATATTCAGACTAATTGAAGGGAGGGGGAAAACATGTAGAGCTATGTCAGTATCATCCCGGGTTTACAGAGGATGGAACCAAGGATAGGTGATGTGCTCTGAGGCACACAGCTGGCTCACATTGCACTTGAGTCTAAACAGGTGTTTTGGCTTGTATCCAGACTTCATGAGCAGCTCATTAGTCTGTTCCACTATGCTGTTTACCTTATGATCTCCATTTAATTAGAATGCTTACCACATTGGCTCAGGGGGATGAAAAGCTTTCCTCAATAATCAATCTAGATCTCTACTTAGGAAACCTTGTCTTAAATGAAGCAGCACAGGCACTTCCTTTTTCTAAATCTCAATGTTAAACATTTTGTTAATTTACTTTAACTCACATGCTCATGCACACTTTGCATTCAGATCATTCATTAACATTTAAATTATTATCGAATTATTATTGAAATGTCTAGGGCTGTTAAACTGCCAAAATATCTTCAATAGCTTTCTTGGGATGTTATCCAAAAGAAAGAAATTCCGTTCACAAATAAATGAAAACAAGATTTATTTCACCACATGTTGACAACAGCACTGATTTCTTTGGATGTGGAACTAGAACTATTAGAATTTGAAGCCTGAGAATAAGGCATCAAATCTGCTAGTTCCATGTTGCATTGACATATGTGGTCTTTGTATACATATATCATACCTAAGACTACATGTAGTCATAGGTATAGGTAGTACATAGAGACTATAAGTACACAATCTGAGAAAGGAAATATAATTCAAGGAAAGCCTGTATACCTTGTGTGAGCTTCTACAAGTCTTCAAGTTTATTCCATTCTAGGGAATGTCCTTCAAGATAAAACTTTTACCCAGAAAGTCCAGGAATAGTTACTTGAGTTTAGGATCCACTTGCAGCTGTTTGAGAAAAACAATATGATAATAATATAGAAGTAGTGAAAGCCCCAAGTTTTTTTTTAAAAAAACAGTGGGGGGTGGGGCACATTATGTACAAGATCTGAACAAGACAGCTGTTTTTTTGGGGGGGGTCTGGTCATGGGCCTGAACTCTGGGCCTGGGCGCTGTCCCTCAGCTTTTCAGCTCAAGGCTAGCACTCTACCACTTGAGCAACAGGCACTGGCTTTTTTTTCTGCTTATGTGGTGGTGAGGAATTGAACCCAGGGCTTCATGCGTGCAAGGCAAGCGCTCTACCATTGAGCCACCTTCTCAGCCCAAGACAGCTGTTTTTCAGAGCTGAAAAGCTATCAAAAGCAGATCCTCAAAATTCCTAGGAAGGTGCTATTCTCCATTGTGGCCACATGATGGCCTACTCACCCCATTCACCGTTAGTCTAACTGTCATTGGGGACTCATGAGACCTGCAGTGTAGGGAAGCAGCTCTTCTACATCACATTGAAAGAATTTCACTGGTGCCCACGGATTGTGAGAAATTGATGCAATGGCTACTATGAGAACTTTCCCATCAAAGAAACACAGAAACACATTGCCCTTAAGTTTTATGGCCTTTCTTCCCCCCTCTCCGCCCCCCCCCCGCCACAAATATATACACACAGAATAGGTTAAGACTGATTATTTCACTTTAGCTATACTCTAATTGTGAGAACAAAATCAAACACCCTATCATTTAGTCCTCTGGGGAAGGTGTTTCTCTCTAACGTAAATGAGGCATAATGAGGACATCTGAAAAGTGGGGGTGGGGCTGTTTCCCTGTGGGGAGCAATTGTTGTAACTGTTAACCAAAAGGATACCCTGTTGCAAAAGCCTAGAAAAAAAGCAGCCTAGTGCAAAATAGTAAACAACAGTATTGTGATTTACAAAGAACGTGTATAGCTGGAAGAAGTCGAAATTAATGAATTATTGACGCATCCCCCTCCCAACTATGTATAGATGGCTAGGGTTTGAGTTCACAATATTGATTACCCTTAAGAGAGTCATATCTAGTTACAGGTAATACTAGAAAACACCAAGCATTTCTTGAACAGCATCATTGACTCAGAAGTGGAGTAACTTTCCCAAGATCTCACAGCTAGTTACAGAGGAACTTGAGCTCCTCTTTAGCCATGCTTGACACTTAGTCCCCCATTCATAATCTCCGTATCCAGAGACACAGCAAACATGGGGCACTACTGGAAATCTGTACTGCAGCAGGCCTGGGAGCATAGAGTGAGGGAATAGAATTTCTCAAGATGTCTCGTTCTATCTTCCCCCTTTGTTTTTGCTATTTTAGACACCCCATGGTGCTCCCCCATCAAGGTGAGGTATGGGGATGTGTACTGCAGGGCCCCTCTTGGAGGATACTACAGAACAGCCCTGGGAGCCAGGTGTGACATTCGCTGCCAGAAAGGCTACGAACTTCAAGGCTCTTCTCAGGTGACCTGCCAGCCAAATAAGCGCTGGTCAGACAAGGCCATCTGCAAACGTGAGTAGCCCAGTCCTGTGTCAGGTCTTCAGGGCCAATCAAATTCAGACTTCCTTTGGGAGGGAAGGAGGGTGGAAGGAAGGAAGGGTACATGAAATAAAACAATAAAAAAAAGTATTCTTCAAAAGTGTGGAGTTTAGAAAAGCAGGAATCATTGAAGAAGTGATTCTTGGTCCATAGAAGGAAATGGGCCTGGGAGAGAAGGTGGGGCTTCAAGGACTTTTAGTTTCAGGAAAAGTTCTCTCTCATTTTGAATGATGCACGTGGTGCTGTACTGTTGAAGCCCATTTTATTTTACTTATTAAATGTTTTTTGTCTTGTAAAGGTGATGTACAGAAGGGTTAACAGTTACCTAAGTCAGTATGAGTATTGTTCTTTTTGAACAGCGTCATTCCTCCCTCACTTTCTCCCAATTTTTTCCTCCCTTTCCCCAAGTCGTAGGGTTCATTTCCAACATAGGGTCTAGTGAGTATCACTGCTGAATTAGTTCACCTTTTGTCCCACCATTTGGGTGGGAAGCCCATTGTAGACACCTTTTGTTATTCAAAACAGCCACCACCTCTGGAGTATCTATAGGTTGCCAAGCAGGTCACACACATTCAAGTTTTGCAGCTATAGTCCATATGGGTGCTTTTATTTTCATAGCATTGTTCAGGATACTGAGGCTCAAGTCTGCAATCTTGTGATCAAGACATAGAGACTATGCAGCTCGTGGCACTGGTAGACACTTAGCAATGTTAATTAACTCAGTTTATCTGGTGGCCTTTTAGCAGTTTGGAATATGTCTCCCACAGCTTCTAAGTGACTTGCTCAGAAGACAAAAGAAATCTTCAACCTTCCTGGAAGAAAAGGAAGGTGATTTTTCAGAGGTCTTGTAAGAAACTGCTATCTCTCTCTCTCTTTCTCTCTCTCTCTCTCCCTTTTGCAGTTCTACTTGTCATTTTTAAAATATATATTTTATTATCTTTAAGTAGTTCTGCAAAGGAGTTGCCATTCCACAAAGTCGTTTATGAATAATACAATGCGTCTTGCACCCTTTTAAACATGTTTCTCTATTCCTCTCAACTCTACCTCATAACCCCAGTTTTCTTAATTTTGTAAGCTATGCATTGAAAAAGAAGCTTCCTCCTGACTGAATGAAAAGGGCTGAGAAAAGCCAGCTTCCTTGCCTAGAGGCAGATACATTGGGAGCTGCCTCAAGAAGCTCTCCTGCAGGAGCAGGCAGTGGTTGACAGGGCTTGACTGCCTCTTCTTCCTGGTCCTACTTCCTTTCTCCCTAGGAGCACTTCCTGTCTTAGCCATTTCTACATAATCTCTTACCTCAGGCTCCCCTTCTGGGAAAGTCAGTCTAAGACAGTCTTGGATAGAGGCCAACCTATGCCTGTCTGGCCTGAAGCTTTGTGTCTCTTCCGTGTGATGCAGAAGCAATCATGCACTTCTCTTATTCCATCTGCTTCTTTTTTTCCTGGGGGAGGGAGGAAGGGGACAGTTCTGGGGCTTGAACTCTGGATGTGGGCACTGTCCGAGAACTTCCTTTGAAAAGGCTAGCACTCTACCACTTGAGCCACAGCACCATTTCCAGCGTTTTCTTAGTAGTTTATTGGAGATAAGAGTCTCAGACTTTCTTGCCCTGGCTGGCTTCAAGCCACAATCCTCAGATCTCAACTTCCTGAGTAGCTAGGATTACAGGTGTGAGCCACTGGTGCCTGGCTTCCATCATCATTTTAGTGTGTGCTTTCAGAGTTTCTGGATTCTGAATCTATGAACATAAACTAAGAAATAATATAAGTATCCAATTTTCTTTCTTGCAGAAAAGCGATGTCCTACCCTTGCCATGCCAGTCAACGGAGGGTTTAAATGTGTAGATGGTGCTTACTTTAATTCACGGTGTGAGTACTATTGCTCTCCAGGGTACACATTGAGAGGGGAGCACAGGGTCACATGTATGGACAACAAGGCCTGGAGCAGCTCACCAGCCTCCTGTACAGGTAAGAAAGTGTCACAGTCCTCTTGAGGCGCATGCGTTCAGGAGGAGCAGAGGGTGTTCATCCAGTGTATCTGAAAAGTAGAATTGCTATTCTGCATATAAAACAAAAGCAGCCAATTTTGCATTCAGGTGTTCTCTTCATCAGCTATTTATTTTCCTATTTGAAGCTATGTAGTCAATGTGCTGTAGATAAGAGACTGGCCGGAAAATATGATTAATAACCTTCCAAACTAAAGTTGCAACCTGAACCCTAACTTGAATCCATGTGACAAGGGTAATAGGTCCACATAAGTACTCAGATAATTGGATCAAATATTTTTTCTAGGCTTTTCTTCTTGTAGTAGTGATGTAGGCATCTGTATTGGGCAGTAACCAGGGCCATAGAAAACACTTTAGGTATTTCAAACAGAAGGAAATTTAATATACACACTTGATGACATGAAAGTGTAGTAAGAAGTCAGGCACTGGTGGCCCTCACCTGTAATCCTAGCTACTCAAGAGCCTGAGATCTGAGCAACAAGGTTTGAAGCAAGCCCCAGACAGAAAAGTACCGGAGACTTTATCTGCAAAAAACCAGCAAAGAGCTGGATTGGTGGTGTGGTTCAAGTGGTACAGCATAGTTATGAACAAGTACTCATTGAAGCTGTTACCAATGACTTCTGCTGCCTCTGCTTTCTCATTTCATGGGAGTGCCTCCAATTGGCAGATCTAACTGGCACCCAGCAGGCAAAAAGAATCTGTGCAAATGTCATTCTGAGACTTTTAATGCTGTCAGTAGGCCTGGGTGCTGTCCTGAGCTCTTCAGCTCAAGGCTAGTGTTCTACCACTTTGAGCCACAACACCATTTCTGGTTATCTAGTGGTTAATTGGAGGTAAGAGTTTCACAGACTTTCCTGCCTGGGATGGCTTTGAACAGTGATCCTTAGATCTCAGCTTCCTGAGTAACTAGGATTACAGGCGTGAGCCACCAGCATCTCTTGAATCTTAAAGTGTCCAATGAAAAGAAGATTGCTTCATAGACCTGCTTAATGGCTGCAGGTGGAAGATGCCAAGGGGGTGAATTAGGAGGTGACCTAAAGCCCAATTGTTGATATGAGAGGGGAACTCACAGATGTTGCTTTCAGTATTTCTGTGGGTTTGGGTATGTGCAAGCTAGCTCTAGAAAACACACCAAAGGGGAAAATTTGAATCTCTAGTCTGTCATATTGGGAGGGGCAGAGGTGATGAGGATGGGGGAGAAACTCACCACCCTGTCTGTTAAGCAAGTTTTGGCAGAGCACGGTAGAGATCATACTGTTCAGATTTCCAGATTGTGCACAACAATGGAAAAAAAATGCTGATTGTTCCCGAAAAGCAACAAGCATATCTAAAGCCAGACCAGCTAGCCCTGGAACCTTCCCAAGGAGAGAGAAAAAACATTAAGAAATAAATCCCAAGTTTAGGGGATTTCACTTGCAGTTTGCTATGACAAGGTTCATGCATATTAGGGGGAAGGGAAAATGTGCATGGAGTAGCTAAAAGGGGTACAGCTAGCCACAAGAGAGCTTAGGGCTTCCAGGAAAAGAGAGGGACAGACAAAACAAGCAGGCAGTACTTTCTTTGAGTGTGGTGACAGACACGCTGGAATTTGTCCCGGGTGAATTGCATTCCAAAGCTATCATTTACTCTTTGGGCTTTAAATATATTAAAATCATTTAATAAGTTTGTGTGTTGGCAGAGTTGGAGGACCTTGAGCCTCATTCAGAGCCTCCGCTTATTTTAGGAGCTGGGTAAGGTCCCAAGTTTCCACACAAGCTTGAAAAGACTCATCCTGGTCAGAGCTGTGCTGAGTGCTGAGAAAGCAGACCCAGTTCTCTTCCAAACTGGGAGGGAAGAGGGAATACTGGGCTTTCTTTTGACTCCAAGGTGGTCAACTCTGTGGTCTGGCTAATTTGTCTGTGCCACGAGTTAAAGTTAATTCTCTTATTCATACTGGGCTCTGGTGATGGATTCAAATTTATAGTTCATCAAAATATTTTCCTGGGCCAAAACAGGAAGAAAAATGTAGTTTTTTTTAAACGTGTAAAAAAATGGGATTTGGATTCAAGACCCTAAGCTTGCTAGGTTGGTGCTGTTACCCCTTGAGTCACAGTTCCAGGTCTGCCTTTTGCTAGTTAGTTTGGAGACAGACTCTCACAGATTTTTTCTGCCCAGTTGGCTTCAAACAGTGATCCTCCAGATCTCAGTCTCCTGAGTAGCTAGGATTACATACATACATAAGCCAACAGGCACCTGGCTGACACATGTCTTTTTATATGCAGAGAGTACCCTTTACTTGCTTTACAAATGTCAGTATACAAACCAAATTGTTTGAATTGATCTCTTCTTATTTTGTGTTTCCTACAAAGTTTTTGTAACACAAATGAAATTCTGGAATTAAAAAAATTCTCTGAGAGTTAAGATATGCAAATTGTGGCATACGTTTTGTTTTCTTCCCAACTGTTTGACAGATGGGTATACCCGATGACCCCCATAGGAATGGTTACAGGGCTGCGCTGTAGTTTAGGCTTGATAATACAACTGTCAGTAGAGCTAGGAATAAATATGTCTGTGTTTTGTTATGGATATCTTAAATTAGGTTAATGTTTTTGGCTTGTCAGATGTATATTCTTTTTACTAACTTGAAAATTTGAGTTAAAATTTTTTTTTTGTTTTACAACAATTAGATTAGTTGAGATTTTGACTCAATTCCCATCTTACATAATTCACCAGTGCAAACTAAACAGGTAAACTTTTTAGCAGAAATTTCAGTAAATTTTCAGTTGTGTGACTTTCAGATGAGGATGGTGACTTTTAGTTTTGCAGTTCATTGCTTTCTTGCTTGTTTCTTTTGTCACTTCTAGAAAGTTCTCTGAAACCAAAGAAATGAAGCACTTCCCAGAGCCACCGCAAAGATTGCACTCTGGCTGAGGGGAACAAACATTTAGAGGAGTCTTCATGGCCAAGTTTGCTCTGTCTTGTCCAGTCACTCAATTCCTAGGCCCCTGGGAAATGAAATGAATTCCTCCTGCCTCCATCACCAACCTCAGACTCTTTTACATTTACCTTAGCAAATTGCTGTGCAGCAGACCACCTAAAATTTAGGAGTTTCAGTTGAATGGGGGCACATATAGGCATATATATATCTATGTATATATATATATATATATATATATATATATACATAGATATATATATGCACTCATATAAGCACCTCAGTTGGAGTAAGCTGTACTGACTGGATGGAGTCTCTGTTGAATTGGTCTCTCTCTCCCACCTATGCTGTGTAGCCACTTTTAGTCAAATGCACTGCTTTATATGGCAGCTGGCTTCCAAGGAAGTAAGAGCAGAGGTTGCTAGATTCTTGAATGGTCTAGATCTATAACTAGTTTAGTTTTACTTCCCTTGCATTTTATTGTTCATTGTCCACCAAGATCTTGTCCTCTTGAATCTCTTACTGATTTTTATCACCTAACCAGTCAGCCATGTTAAGGATTCCCAAGGAAACAGTTCAACTGCCATTGTTGATACAAAGCAATATATTGGTTTCTTAAACTTGCTATACAAGTAGGAAAATTGGAGCACAGAGAAGAGAGGTGGTTTGTCAGATGTCTCCAGTGAATGGGGCAGAGAGGCGAGGCCAGGATTTTCATTGATGTTTCAAGGTTTCCACACAATAACTAGCTCTACAAACCTCCTGAACCCATCAGGGAAGAACAATTATGTTTCTATAGTAACTTTGTTTATTTCATTCATGGAAACGTATCATAACTTATAAAAAGCTTGGGGGATCATGGCTGGATGATGAATAATAAGCTTAGGTCTCTGGAGCATTGGCTATGGGCAGGCCAGCTGGTCTCATCAGCTGAGAGAACAGCTGCTTGAGGATGCATTCGAATGAACCCTGCTGTTCTTCAAGGTTTTATGGGGAAGCTGTGGCAGGCAATCCCCAAAGAATATATGTGTACAAGTTGGAAGAAAGTACTAGGTCAAAACCAAGCAGGCACACGAAAGCATTCAGCTTACTCAAATGCATTTACAGTTGTAATAGTGTTTTAAAATTTCAGACTACAAGGGAATTCTGAAAGAGAGAAAATGCTTCCTGGTCTATAAATGGGGATGCTACTAATGAGTATTTGTGAACATGCAATGAAATAATGTAGGGATAATGGAAGTATAATCTTTCACATGGAGGGGGTGGTCACATAGAAAGTGGTTAGAAAATATTCCCTATTATTTGTAATGACTCATTCGTTCTTGTTTCTGGTTTTGGAAGAGCTATACTTCTGAAAAATAGGCCAGTTTTGATTGGCCATTGTTAGCCAGACACAACTAGACTCTGAGACCCTTGTCCCATTTTACTATATATTAATTGTATATATGTATTAGTTATACATATATTATTGAGTACATATATTGTATTATATATAATGTATTAGCTGTTCATATTTGTTACATATCAATATAATATATTATATATTGCATATTATATACATGTTATACATTATATATAATATTATATATGTATATATAAATATTAGTTGTACAATGGGGTTCCATTGTGATGTTTCCATATGTGCATACCTCATTCAAACCCCTTCCCAATCACTCCTCCTCACTCTCTCTCTCCCTGTTTGGAACAAATTCAGTAGTTTTCATTGCTGTTTTCATGTATGTGTATAGAAGATTTCAACCATATCCACCATCCATAACTTCTCCTTTCACCCTTCCTAGCCCACTTGTTCCCATCCTCGCATTTCCTCACATTGTCAGTACATTAAGTTGATACAGAATCAAAACAAAATAAGTGTATCATCCAAATGTTTAGCTTGGTTTAGCTAGCAAAGAGTGGTTGCTCCCATGATATCTATCCAAGGAAATCGGGTAGCACGATGTAACTTTACCTGGAAATCTATACCTTCTTCTTGGTCTCCTGTGCAATTGCTTTAAAGAGTTCATCAATACATTTTCTCCAAAACAAATTGCATGCCCTATCTGACCAGCAGGTGGCAGGCATTGTATATTTTTCCTTTCAGTTCATGCAAAGCTGTGGATTTTCATCTGAATTGTGAAATTATGTCATCTATCATGTATCATACTAGAAAAGAGAATTATTTACAAAACAACTGAAAATAGATACTTCAGATGCACAAATAATCTTCCATTTTATAGCACAGTATGTTTGTTTGAGAAAATGTCACTGTCACATTTTTTCACATTTTAATGTATCTGAAATTGACTCTTATCTCACAATTGGTAGGGACTTAGATTCAATAAGATATGGTAGTTATTTAATTTAGCATTAGTGTAATAAGGTTGGAAATTCACACTGCTTTGAAGCATGGCATAGAATTAGAATGAATTTGAATAGCTAGAGGTAAAACTGTTCAGCAAATTGCTCCCAAGTTCTTGCCTTAGATAAAATGAGAAAGTATCAGGGGGCTGGGAAGGTGGCTCAGTGGTAGAGCGCTTGTCTTGCATGCATGAGGCCCTGGGTTCGATTCCTCAGCACCACATAAGCAAAAAGAAAAAACCGGAAGTGGCGCTGTGGCTCAAGTGGTAGAGCGCTAGCCTTGAGCTGAAGAGCTGAGGGACAGCGCCCAGGCCCTGAGTTCAGGCCCCACAACCGGACCCTCCAAAAAAAGAAAGTATCAGTCAAGACACAGGAGAAAGTGTATGAAGAATTTTTCTTAATATATTCCGTCACTCAAAAATGTTTATGTTGAGGGAAGATGGGGGAGGGAAAGAGGGAGAAAAATGAGGGAGGAAGTAACAGGTTCAAAAAGAAATGTACTCATTACCTTACTTATGTAACTGTAGCCTCTCTGCACATCACTTTGGCAATAAAATTAAAATTAAAAAAAAGTTTACGTTTCAAGTAGATACTGGTGGTTCAGGCCTGTAATTCTAGCTATGCAGGAAGCTGAGATCTGAGGATAAATCGAAGTTTGAAGCCATTCCAGACAGAAAAATCCCCAAGACTCTTATATCTAATTAACCATCAAAAAGCCAAAAGTAAGCTGGGTGTTGGTGGCTCATGCCTGTAATCCTAGCTATTCAGGAGGCTGAGATCTGAGGATCAAAGTTCAAAGCTAGCCTCAGCAAGAAAGTCTGTGAGACTCTTATCTCTAATAAACTACTAAAAATTATCTAGAAGTGGACCTGTGGCTTAAGTAGTAGATGACTAGCATTCTCTCTCTCTCTCTCTCTCTCTCTTTCACACACACACACACACACACACACACACACACACACACACACGCACGCACGCACGTGCAATGTTTGTGATTCAGAATTAAAAGCACATTTAATTTTCATTCAGGTGTAATAGTATTTAGATAGTTATTAGTTCGACAAAACAGTATAAAACTGAATACCCCATGTTCTTTCACAGCCATTCTCTACCTGCTCAGGATCAAGTAGAATTTGTAAAATTTTGAACTTCTTGTGATTCCACTTCAACTAGGATGTGATGAAATACAACCTAGTGCAGAATGGCACCTCATTTTTTCTGACTCTCCTTGTTATCACATCTTGATGTGAAGGGGCAGAACTACTTACTGCTAGGTAGAGAAACTTAGTCCTTTGGAGGGCCAGAGTCAAGGTAAAACTGGGAACACAAAGTACAAAACCTCAAGTGGGGTCCAGTGGCAGTTAGAGGGAAGAATGAACCTCATTTCCCTCTTTAAGATACTAAGCATTTACCAGCACAACTATGTTTATTTTTTTTTTAATTTTATTTTATTTTATTTGAGAGCATACTGTACAGAGGGGTTACAATTACATGGGCAGGATAATGCATACATTTCTTACCAAGCATTGCAGCCTCCTCCTTTGTTTACCCTTCACCTCCCTTCCCAGCCTCCCCCCTCCCCCCCACCCAATCCTCCCCCCCCCCACACCGACATTGTAAAGCTCGTTTTTGACATGACATTTTGTACTTCTCATTGTTGCAACAGGTCCACCTGAATCCTTAAACGACTTGTTTGTCCCCATCTCCTCCACAAGTTATACTGACATCAAATATAGGGAAAGCGGGGGTTACACTGTGGGGGAGGGACATACAAAACAACAAAGAAATAATCTTATAAATGCGTTAGAAACACATGCATGAAAGAAAAAAAACATTAAAATACATATTTAAGGGATCATATTCCTAACATCACATTATCTGACCTTTTCCGCTTGACTCATACACATACTAGATATTGCATATAAGGGAAACCATGGGACCTATGTTTCTTTGGGCCTGGCTTACTTCACTTCATATAATTTTTTCCAAGCCTTTCCATTTCCTAACAAATGGGGAAATGTCATTCTTTCTGATGGAGGCACAGAATTCCATTGTGTATATATACCACATTTTCTTGATCCATTCATCTACTGAGGGGCATCTGGGTTGGTCCCATATCTTAGCTATGGTAAATAATGCTGCAATAAACATAGTTGTGCTGGTAGCTTTAGTGTGGTCTTGTTTGTAAACATTTGGGTAAATGCCCAAAAGTGGGATTGCTGGGTCATAGGGGAGTTCTATGTGTAGTCTTTTGAGGAACCTCCATACTGCTTTCCAAAGTGGTTGAACAAGTTTACATTCCCACCAACAATGAAGTAAGGTTCCTTTCTGTCCACATCCCCTCCAGCATCTGTTGTTGTTAGAGTTCTTGATTTTTGCCGTTCTAACTGGAGTGAGGTGATATCTCAATGTTGTTTTGATTTGCATTTCTTTTATGGCTAGGGATGTTGAACATTTTTTCATGTGTCTATTGGCCATCCTTCTTTCTTCTTCAGAGAAGTTTCTCTTTAAGTCTTTCGCCCACTTATTTATTGGGCAGTTGTTTCTTTGAGGATTTGTTGTTGGGGGGTTTAATTTTTTGAGTTCCAAGTATATTTTAGATATGAGACCCTTGTCCGTTGTATGGCTAGTAAAGATCTTCTCCCAATCCGTGGGCTTTCTATTGATCTTGCTAGCTATGTCATTTGCCCTGCAGAAGCTCTGCAACTTTATGCAATCCCATTTGTCCAACCTTTCTTTGATTTGTTGTGTTTCCGGGTCTCTATTCAGAAAATTTCGGCCTGAGCCAAGGAGACCTAGGGTTTCTCCTATTCCATCCTGTAATGTTTTCAGAGTGTCTGCTTTGACTTCAAGGTCTTTGATCCATTTGAAGTTGATTCTGGTGCAGGGTGATATATAAGGATCTAGCTTTAACAACTATGTTTATTGCAGCATTATTTACCATAGCTAAGATATGGAACCAACCCAGATGCCCCTCAGTAGATGAATGGGTCAAGAAAATGTGGTATATATACACAATGGAATTCTATGCCTCCATCAGAAAGAATGACATTGCCCCATTTGTTAGGAAATGGAAAGACTTGGAAAAAATTATATGAAGTGAAGTAAGCCAGGCCCAAAGAAACATAGGTCCCATGGTTTCCTTTATTTGCAATTACTAGTATATAGCCGAGATAAGAAGAAATGGTCAGATAAGCTGATGTTAGGCGAAATGAACCCCAAGATAAGGATTCAAATGTTTTTTCTTCTATACGATTGTTTCTAACACATTTATAAGATGATTTCTTTGTTGCTTTGTATGTCCTTCCCCCACGATATAACTTGTTTTCACTGTATTTGATGTTGGTCTACTTTGTGGAGGGGAAGGGAAAAAACAAATTGTTTAAACAGGGATACAGGTGGACCCATTGCAACAATGAGATGTACAAGACGTTATGTCGAAAAACGAACTTTACAACTTTGGCTGGTGATGGGAGGGTCAGTGGGTGGGGAAGGGGGAAGCAGGGGGGGGAAGGGAAGATGGGAAGGGTTGGTAAGAGGAAACAAAGGAGGAGGCAACAATGCTTGACAAGAAATGTACTCATTACCTTGCCCATGTAATTGTAACCCCTCTGTACGATATTTTCACAATAAAAAAAGGTGAAAAAAAAAAGATACTCAGCATTACTTGGGGACTAGACATAACAGGAAGAGAAGGATATTGCTCAAATTATAAGTGCTCTGTCTTGGGTTATAATGTATACTGCCACCATTGATACACATGCTTTGAACTGAATTGCCCATGCTTTCTGAACCTTAGTTTGCACATCTGTAAAATGAGAGTTGAGTACTTCCCTTACACTTATACAACATTCAAGTTCACCATGCCCAGGTCCCTGCCATTTCCTACCTTGTTGTGTTATATGCCAGCGCATATGTGGTGACATCATCTCCTTAATCTACTGTAAATTCTGACAAGTCGGTAGCAGCTGACTCTTGAATCCCCAACCCCCCGACTTCTGCCACCCCCCGCCCCCCATTAGAATGAAGCAGGCACTTGTGAAAGATTTGTTGCCTTGAATTGAAACAAATTAGATAATAACTAGGGTACCATTCTCTAGTATTCTATGATTTTGACCTTAAAGCAGGAGGGATGAGGTAAAGCTGAATGACTTGTAGCTTCAGTTGAATGACTGTAGTGTCAGCAAGTCTATGGGCAGAGTTTGGAACTGTGGGGAGCTGTAGCTAATGCATTAACATGGGATAGTTAGCCAGGCTAGAAGATTATACATCTCATCCTGTGCAGGTAAGTACTCATACACTCTTCAAAACTCAAAAAAAGCTGAGAAGGTGGCTCAGTGGTAGAGTGCTTGCCTTGCATGCATGAGGCCCTGGGTTTGATTCCTCAGCACCACATAAGCAGAAAAAGCTGGAAGTGGTGCTGTGGCTCAAGTGGTAGAATGCTAGCCTTGAGCTGAAGAACTGAGGAACAGGGCCTAGGACTGGAGTTCAGGCCTCACGACACACAAAAAACAAAACAAAACAAAACCCCCAACTCAATAGGAGAGAGAGAAAGATGAAATGAGGGGGAAAATGTGCCTATGTTAGAGATAAACCCCAATTTGACCAAGTGTTTCTTGATGATGGTGAGGATGTTTTGGTTATGTTTTTAGATATTGATCCTCCTACAATAAAGTGCCCAAGTGTGAAGGAACGTATTGCTGAACCCAATAAGCTAACAGTCCGAGTGTCCTGGGACACCCCAGAAGGAAGAGATACAGCAGATGGCATTCTTACTGAGTAAGCAAAACTTTGGCAGTGGCAATGATATGCACTCTCTTGCTCTGTCTTTGTTTCTTTCTGTCTTTCTCTCTCTCTTTGTCTGTATCAGTGCCTCTGTCTGTCTGTCTGTCTCTCTTACACACACACACACACACACACACACACACACACACACACTGCTGAGGATGGAGCCCAGGGCTTTGTGAATGTTAGGCAAGGGCTGTACCACTAAGTTACACTCCAGGCCTGTGTTGTCTCTTTTGTGAGAAGTTTTACCCAGAGTAGAGGAATGTACCAATGCTGGTTGCTATCTCACATCCTATACATTTTACTTATGTATTTGTTTATTGCCTGTCACCATTACAATACACTTGTTGTCATGTCCCTAGAGGCCAGAACTATGACTGACACACAGTTAACATTCAGTAAATATTTATTGAAGAAAGGAAAGGAAGTAAGAAGGAATGTAGAGAAGAAGAGGAGGAACAAACAGAAGGTACCTGGTTAATCTAAGATAAAAGATCCCCTGTTGGCTGAGTGCCGATGGCTCACGGCAATAATCCTAGCTACTCAGGAGGCTGAGATCTGAGGATTACAGTTCGAAGCAAGCCCAGGCAGGAAAGTCCACAAGACTCTGATCTCCAATAAACTATTCAGAAAATGCTGAAAGTGGAGCTGTGGCTCAAGTGGTAGAGCTTTAGCCTTGAGCACAGAGAGGTTCAAGGCAGTACCAAGGCCCTGAGTTAAAGCCCCAGGATCAGCAAAAACACAAAAAAGATTCTCCCATTGTCTACCAAGAGGGTTCTTTCTCATGCCCCAGCCCTTAATAAACTATCAGCTTCCCTGGAAAAATGTCTGTGTCCCCCAAAAGGAGCCAGGCACTGGTGCCCTGTGTCCTCTCTGGATATGATTTAGTACAAAACTCAACCACTCCTTTTTTATTTTTTGGCTGTACCTATTTCTTTCAAAACTGTTGAGTTTTTATTTGGTTTTGGGTTTTGACCACATCCAACACTTTCAGAAGTTTATGATCAAAGTACAAGTGTCCTTTGCTTTCTTCCTGGTCTCATCCTTATTTCCAAGGGTCCATTGAATTCATAGTTCTCCTTTAAGATATTAAAGATGGGTGGCTCTTTTTGATGAATTTCAGCTACATGTTCAAATCTGTTATATGGGCTTGTACCCTGGAAACTTGCTCCCTGGAGGCCACTATTTCATGTCAGCATGCTTACATCTGTGTCTCGTTTCTTTAATTAATTAATTAATTAATTTAAAGGTGATGTGCAAAGGGGCTACAATTACATAAGTCAGGAAATGAGAACGTTTCTTTTTCAACAATGTTACCTCTTCTCTCATTTTTTCCCAGTTTTTTCCCTGCCCCTTCCCCTCAAGTTGTAGAGTTCATTTTTAACATAATGTGTAGGGAGTATCACTGCTGCATTTGTTCATGCTTGGTCCCACCATTTCTGTGCTCCCACATACCTTCCCTCAAACAGATAAACTTACATACAACAAGCAAGGTGGGAGGATGGGAAGGGATGGGAAGGGGAAACAAAGGAGGAGGCTGCAATGCTTGAAAAGAAATGTACTCATTATCTTGCCCATGTAATTGTAACCCCTCTGTACAGTATTTTCACGATAAAAAAATAAATTAAAAAAAGAAACAACCAAAAAAACCACTAAAGGTACAGAAATAAAAAATAGTGACAAAGGAGGGATAAAACAAAAATTTAAAAAAAATCTTTTGTTTCCCTTTCTTGGAGTTCATTTCAATAAACATCATTTTATATGACCACATGCACATAGCTATCAAGCCTTTGTGATCCTCTTCTGAGAATATCTTCCTTTGGCCTTACTGTGTGAATGTTAGAAGCCTGTTTAATTTATCATATCCAAGTGTAATTTTTGTCTTTTACCATCTGTTGTGTTTACTTGTAGATTTATAGGCACATTCTAATTACTACCAATGAGAGAAAACATGCAACCTACGTTTCATTGGAGCTAGCTTACTTCACTTAATATAATTTTTTTCCAAGAATTTCCATTTCCTTAAGAATGATAGAATATAATTCTTTCTGATTGATGCACAGAATTCCATTGTGTCCATTCATCCACTGAGGAGCTTCTGGGTTGATTCCATATCTTTGCTATGGCAAACAATGCTGCAATAAACATGGTTGTGCTGGCAGCTTTAGTGTGATCTTGTTTGTAGTATTGGATAAATGCCCCAGAGTGGAATTTCTGTGTCATAGGGAAGCTCTATGTTTAGTATTTGTGTTGTTTTGATTTGCATTTCTTTCATGGCCAGATGTTGAACATTTCTTCATGTGTTGATTCTTACTTCTTCTGAGAAGTCCCTAAGTCATTAGCCCATTTATTAATTGGGTGGTTGTTTCTTTGAGGAGATTTAATTTTTTGAGCTCTAAGTATATTTCAGATATGAGATCCTTGTCTGATGTGTAGCTAGTAAAGATCTCCCATTATGTGGGCTTTCTATTTATCTTACTATCTATGTCCTTTGCCATGTAGAAACTCTTCAGTTTGATGCAATCCCAGTGATCTAGTCTTTGATTTGTTGTGATTCTGGATCTTACAAAGTTTCAACCTGGGCCAAGAAGCCCGAGTGTTTCTGTCACCCCTTCCTGTAATATTTTCATGGTATCTGGCCTTACATTGAGGTCTTTGATCCATTTGAAGTTGATTCTGTGCAGGGTGATGTATGAGGATCTAGCACATGTATAGCCAATTCTGCCAGTACCATTTGTTGAAGAGGCTTTCTTCCATTTTGTGTTTTGGCTTCCTTATCAAAGACTAGGTGGCTATAAGTCTGTGGGTTCATTTCCGGGTCTTTTGTTCTATTTACTTCTTTCCCTATTTGGATACCCTTTATTGTCCCTTGCGTTACTGCTTGTTAGGATTTCCAGTAATATATGGAAGAGGAGTGGAGAGGGTGGACATCCTTGTCTCACTACTGATTTTAGAGGAAATTGTTTTAACTGCTCACCATTAAATATAATGCTGGATGTAGGTTTATCATATACAGTCTCTGTTTTGATGAATGCTCCATGGATTCCTAGCTTCTCCAGAACTTTTATCATAAAAGGATTTTGAATCTTGTCAAATGCTTTTTCTGTCTGTATTGAGATGATTATGTGGTATGTGCCTTAAATTTCATGGTCCAGTTATATCTCCTCACAGAGCTTTCATCTGTGGACAGTAGCATGCCCCCAACTTATCATCTGGTGAACTATAAAGCAGGGGAAGACTTTCCAGAGTCCTATCAACTCAGAAAATGCAAGATAATATGAGTCTACATAGTTATTAGTGATAGCAGAGTATCTGCTAGTTAGAAGAGACTGAGTCTCCTACCCCCAGCAGAGAATTTTGTTACTACATCCTGATAATCTTTCCCCAGTGCATCACTTAAAGAACAGTATTGGGCTGATATGTGGCTCAGTGGTAAAGTACTTGCCTAGTACAAGTGCATCGTCCTGAGTTTGATAACCAGTACCAAAAGAGAAAAGACAAAAAAAAGAATAGTACTAGCTGAGTTTATCATTGTAATTCTCAAAGAAAAAGTTTAGACATTAAAAATTTACTTTCTATCATACATACACAGATATATCACAAACACCTTAGGAAAAACTTTAGGTGAGGTATATACACACATATATTAATATATATATACACATATGTACACACATAGAAAGAAAGTATTTTAATAACCATGCCACAGTTGACATATTAAGTATTGGGTTTTATTTACTTCTTTTAAAAAAGGTTTTAGCAAGCATTTATTTTAGTATAATAAAGTAAAAGTAGGGAGAAATAGAAAAGAGAGAAAAACATTTCCTGCTTCCCATTCAGGAAAGAGGAGTTTAAAATTCCTGGGTTTCATTTATCACTCTTTAGGGTCTAGTATATTTGGCCCAGCTCCTGGCACATAGTAGGTTCTCAGCCCTTTGCAGGTGATTGCTTTGGAAATTCTAGGAAGTAGGAGCATGCCTTTGAGGGTACCTGGGCTCCATAGTGAAACCCTGCCTTACCCTTACCTCCTACTAGAAAAGGAAAATGTTCATAGATAATAAACACAAAGCATTAAGTCATCAGATGACCCTTGTTGTCTTAAAGCTTTGTAAAAATCTTCACCTTGGCATTTTTGTGGGTGAAATGTATGATAGGGTTTAAAATGTGATATTTGAAGAAGGCGTTTTCAGAGCCTCTTGTCCCTCTGTTCAGCACAGGTTCTTGCTTTCAGAATTCTGTAGTTGAGTCAGAGCCCACTCAGGCCAGGAGCAGGTGATGTGGGGAAGGAAGCTGCACCAGTATGAGAAGCTTACAGAAGACTCTTCTATCCCCTTTCCAGTTCTTGCTTGGGCTCCATGCCTCTCTGGCCTTTCTCCTGTGGGCCTCCCTTTCACCCTCCATGTCTTCTCCAAGCTGCTGCTGCTTCTTCTTCTTCTTCTTATTATTATATTTTAGGATAGCCAAGGAATCACAACGAATTTACCTTTACTGTCAGAGAGAAGGAGTAGAGAAAATCCTAACACCTTTTGCAAGCCTGAATTGCCAGTGAAGGTGTGGGTCATATCCTTAAATGGTCTCCTTCACAAGCATTCCCTTGTCCTCCAGATAATGTTATTCAGATCTACCTTGGAACAAGAGTGAGATTGGAGGAAGACTTGGGCCTCCATCCTCTGTTATATCCTTCAACAATACACAATAATCAGAAGTTCACAGTAGTTAGGAGCTTCCATTTTGGGATCTCAAATTGCTCTTCTGAAATAGAGGAAAGCTCAAGAGATTCTACTCTTCTAAGTATCTTTGTTCTGTTCCAACTGACCCAGTAGCTTCCCTTCAATATTCCCATAACTTGGTCAATATCTGTCCATAAGAATCATCTTTGATGTTTCTGTTTTGTTTTTCTCTATAAGTGTTATTCTAAAAGGCCTCCCTCCAGGCTCACATTTTCCAGAAGGAGACCACAAGATCGAGTACACAGTCTATGACAGAGCAGAGAACAAGGGCACTTGCAAATTTCGAGTTAAAGTGAAAGGTAAGAGTACTGACCATGTGTTTCCTCCAGCTAGAAAAGCAAAGGAAACAGGTCCTCAAACAATAGATATTAGAGTGCTCCCTACTAGAAGGATCTTTGTTAACTTTGAATTAGGCTCTGATGAGGCTGGAGAAAATGTCTCATCTTCATGCCTGGATTTTTTGATGGGATTCAGGGCTGGTAGATTATGTAAGACATTTTACAGGACTAATCTCACACTAGTCCACAGTTGAATGAACTAGAAAAAAATTACTTGATAACATTTCATTGCTGAGTTTGAGCAATCAGTTAAACTCTGCAAGTCCTTCGATAACTGACATGGTTAGCAGCCCCTAAGCTGGGGTTGCCAGAAGACCATGCTCTTGGGTCTGAAAGAGCAGACCTGTGGTCTGCCTAAAAATTGTTTTCGAGGTTTGCTTTGTGCCTCATGATTTAGACAGCTAATTACTAATTATTCTTTACTCTCCTGGGCTCAACTTCCTTATCTGTAACACGGGAGCTAGAGTAGTTAATCTCAGGAGTCTCACTGGCATAGATGGTGACCCTTTCACGGCCCACCCACTGACTAAATAGCACCCATGCTCCCTTGATCATTCCATGGTTTAATGTAGAAGCTTCATGGAAAATCTGGAGCTTCTGGGTCCCTTGCCTTCCTAAGTTACTCTGTAGGAGGAATCTCCACACTGAGACCCTTTCGGGGTTGTGTCTCTACAGTGAAACGCTGTGGCAAACTCAATGCCCCAGATAATGGCTACATGAAGTGTTCCAGTGATGGCGACAATTACGGAGCCACCTGTGAATTCTCCTGCCTTGGTGGCTATGAGCTCCAAGGTAGCCCTGCCCGAGTATGTCAGTCCAACGTGGCTTGGTCTGGTGTAGAGCCCGTCTGTGCAGGTATGTGTGCAGCCCTCTATTCAGCCAGTAGCAGCACCTGAAGATCCCGTGGTTTTAGATTGCAGAACAGAAGCAGCTTCCTTTCATATACTTCATAAAATTCATTTGCGCTGTTCCTTATCTGAATGGGTGAGCAAAGTCCCTTAGTTCTTACTGTAACATCTCTCAGCTGCCTTCCTCTTTTGCCTCTGCTTGTCCTCTGATTTCCCTGTCATGTCTTCTAAGGAAGAAATTGGAAGTCAGGGTCCAGGGCCAGCCTGTGATGAGTGACATTATAAATCAACCATTTTGCTCTAGTTCCTCTAGTTCTTAGGATGGTGCTTACAAAGCCAGTATACTGCTGGATCCGGACAATATAATGCCTGTGTAGCAGCCCTGGCTTTCAAGTCATATAGACCTTGGGCATTTGGCATCATTCCTTCTGTGAATAATGAGGAAAAGAATACCTTATTCACTTTGTGAGTTGTAATAATGAGATGAGGTCATCCACTGCACAGTAGAATAGAGCAGTACCTTCCACAAGGTAAGTACCTAGCACACACCCACTGTCTTCTTCCTTTTAACATTTTCATCTTTATCCTTTCCTAGCCATTCAGCATAAGTGGTGTATACACACACACACACACACACACACACACACACACACACACATTGTTTCACAAACAAACTAAAATAACATAAATATCTCCAGTTTCATACAGATTGCATATTGAAATGTTTTGGAAATATTAGGTTAGGGAAAATACAGTTTTCACTCTTTTATTTTTGTGCCAATACTGAGGCTTGAATTCCAGTACTTTGAGCTCTTACTTGGCTTTTTCTCTCACAGTAGTGCTATAATGTTTGAGCCATGCTCCTAGTCCAGGTTTTTTCTGCTTCATTGGAGATGGAGTCTCACAAAACTTTTTTGACCAGTTTGGCACTGATCTGTGATCTTCCTGGTCTCAACCTAGCAGGAACTACCAGCAGCTGCTGTCCCCCATTTCTTTGTATTTTTAAAATTGGGCTACTAAAACATTTAAAATCACATAATTGCTTCTATTGAGCAATGCGGTCCTATATTCTGAGCCCATGAGGCAATGAGAGGGATGAGAACTCCATATCACTTGGGAAAATATCACAGTGTCTGTCTTAGAGGCCAGTGAAGAGCAGGCACTCAGTGTTTGCTGGCTAAATGATAGAGTGTTAAGATGAACACACACTTCATTGCAAGTCTAGATAGAGTTTAAAATATGAGCACCAATGATATAAACCATAGGTGGAGTTTGCTCATCCCTTTGGAGAATTGGAACCATTTCAAAGCCACCCTGCTGGTAGCCTATTCTCCCATCCTCCTGTTTCTCTATACCTCCTCTGGCAGACCCTGGAATGCTTCATCCATTTGTCTTTGACATCCTTATCTATGTTCAAGAGGCTACTTACTTCAGTTACCTGGGTATCTTTTGTCTAAGGGCTTTTCCTTGTCTCTGAAGGCATAATCTACACATGTACAAAGGCCGGCTGGAAGTGACTGAGAATGACTATCCCCTGAAGTAGCCATCAACTGGTGATGGAGCATTAATGCTCGAGTTACCTCATTCCTCCAGTAGGATAGCTGTTATGTATGTAACATATCATCTCCTAGAGTTCTTCAGTGGGACTGAGGTCCAGATGCCTACAGCAATAACTTGCTTGACAAGCCACTCTATACCGCTCTCTTTCTTTCCCTGTTTCACTTCTTAAGATAGGAAGAATAATGCCAGTCCCCAATGTCCACATATGAATCCCCCAAACTTGAGACTATACTACAGTATATGGCAAAAGGAACTCTGCAGAACAATGTGACTAAATTAAGGCGATATCCTGGATTATCCAATGGGCTCAACATAATCACAAGAGTCCTTATATAAGGCAGCCAGGACTACTAAAAGATACAGAAAGAGGTAATAGAAGAAAAGTACATACAGAAGACAGATTTTAAGAGCCCACGGGCCAAGGAATGAAGGTGACCTCTACATGCTGAAAAGACAAGGAAACAAATTCAGAATCTCCCCTAGACCACAGCCTACTGATACCCTGATTTAGCTCAGTTTTGAATTTCTATGACTGAAGAAAATCCGTTTATATTATGTTAAGTCTTGAAGGTAAAGGTGATTTTTAAATACACTTTCCCACTCTTACTAGTGCTTCTTCTTTTTTTGGTGCTAGTACTGATGGTTGAACTCAGGTCTGGTCATTATCCCTTAGCTTTTTTGCTCAAAGCTGGTGCTGTACCACTGGAGCCACAGCTCCACTTCTGGTTTTTGGTAGTTAACTGGAGATTAAGAGTCTCCTAGACTTTCCTGCCCAGGCTAGCTTCAAACTGCAATCCTCAGATCTCAGCCTCCTGAGTAGCTAGGATTATAGGCATGAGCCACTAGAACCTGGCTCTTCTGGTGCTCTTGACCCACTTCCCAAATAAACTGCTGAATCTCATTTCCCATGGCAGAGTCTGTTTCTCACAGTTATGACTCTGTGTGTCATCATTTGTTATATCAAGCTGGAGCATGCAGAAGGTTTCTGACCCATGTGACCATTTCTCATTACAGAGATGAATGTTGATGTGAATGTCAGAACAGCAGCTGCATTTCTAGATCAGTTTTATGAGAAAAGGAGACTCCTAATCGTGTCCACACCCACAGCTCGGAACCTCCTTTATCGAATGCAGTTGGAAATGCTGCAGGTGAGTCCTGGAGGCAGGGCCGTGGTGAGAGTGAAACCTGTAACCAGAAGGGCCCAGGCATTTCACTAAGAGGAGAGGCCACATTCAGTGCTTAATCCCCTTAGAGTGAATTGCAGAGCCCAGCACTTTAGAGCTACCCATTCATCTAGGGTACTGGAGCATAACCTGATTAGCATTGACTCCCTGGAGCTAACCCACATCATTTCCCAACTAAGGAGGTTTGTCTGTCTTTACTAATAATCCTAATTGACATGCTATCTAGCAGCCAAAGAATAATTGTCTTTGTTGAACCCATCCAGGATATGCCTGGACTGGAGGTGATCAATTAGTTGTCTGCCCAAAAGTCTGGGCCAGGAGATGAAGGGAGTCCTTTGCTACGGAATTGGGACCCCCCTCCCCCACTCATGGAACTCTTCAGAGAATGACAGCTGTCTCTCAGGATAGGCATTCTCAAATTGTGATCTGAAGAACAACAGTATTAGCATTGCAATCAGGAGTTCTAGGACCTAGCCCCAACTCCAGGGATTGAACATGTTAGGTTGAACCATTTGCTCCAATACACCAGTCTAGCAAGTCTGTCAAATTCATATAGAGATACCTCAGTGGAATTGGTGATAAAAGTTATTTAGTGTCCTTTTTTCATTCTTTCTTTTCTTTTTTCTTTCTTCTTTCTTGCCTGCCTGCCTGCCTGCCTGCTTGCTTGCTTTCTTTCTTTTTCTTTCTTTCTTTCTTTCTTTCTTTCTTTCTTTCTTTCTTTCTTTCTTTCTTTCTTTCTTTCTTTCTTTCTTTCTTTCTTTTTTTCTTTCTTTCTTTCTTTCTTTCTTTCTTTCTTTCTTTCTTTCTTTCTTCACAATCATGCTATATAGTTCAGAATGGGTTCAAACTTGTTTCTCCTGTCTCCATCTCTAGATTGCTATGATTGCAGGTGAGTGTTACCACACACAGTCTATTTGGTGTTCTAATCATTTAAGATTTAAAAATTCCATTTAGCCAGATTCATCTTATTTATCTTCAGTTAGTTTTTCTCCCTTATTGCTACTCACTCCTCCTGGTAAGACCTCCTGCCATATGGTTGACTGAACTACATTCCTGAGGTTTTTTATCAAGAGCCAATTCAGAGTACTGGAACCTTCTATCTTTATTTTGGGTAGGCAAGGATATTAGACTGAAGGATGTGGAGGGTGGAAACAAGGGCAAAGAAAGGGGTTCTAGAAAATATTCCCCTCTCCCTACAAAGACAAAATTAGAGTCCTCTGAGGTGGTCTTGGACATTTTGTAGGAAATTTGACTCACACAAGGTCTCGCCCCATCTGGAAATACCACTGACTGCCATTTTGCTTAGGTTTTCAAACTGTTATTACCAATAAATTTATAAATATTTATCTAGGAAGGTATTTAGGTTTATAGCCACTAATTTAACTCTAGTTTCTTGACTGTCTTCAGAATAGCTTGGCGTGAGCAAAGAAATGTCCATAAACAGACGATTGTTGCTTCTGACAGTCTGTAAGTTGAAATGGAGGTCTCTTTGCTTAGCCAAATTAATACCTATCCTGTTGGTTCTCTTCCTGCAGCAAGAACGGTGTGGCTTGGATCTTCGACACATCACAGTGGTGGAGCTGGTGGGTGTGTTCCCCAAACTCGTTGGCAGGATAAAATCAAAGATGATGCCTCCAGCCCTAGCTATGCAGCTCAGGTAGGAAAACCTAGGAAAGTTCTCTCCTTAAATTTGATCCCCTGTGAAGGTACAAGGATCTGATCAGGTTCTCTGATTTCTGTATTAGATTCAGGCAACCTTTAATGTTCGAGTGGTTTTGTGTTGGGAGTATTATAACTGCACTAATTGGCATACGGCCACTTGTCCAAGTAAATTATGTAGTGAATAATTACCAGAGTTCTCTTCTTCCATCTTCAAATAAGTGTTTTTCTTTGCATTCTCTCTCTCTCCCTTTCCCTCTCTCACTCTCTCCCTCCCTCTTCCTTTCCTTCTTCCTCTCCCTCTCCCTCCCTTCGTCCCTTCCCCTCCTCTCTCTCCAAATAAAGTACCTAAGCAAATTCCATTAGAACAGTTTTACTATTTCCAGAGGTTAACTGTAGCCTTTGAGAGCATATGTAGAGTTACTAATACCTCTAATTGAAGCCTGAAAAGGTCGATTGTATTTCTATCTAAAAATTTATAGTGAATATTCTCAAAGTAGGCTATATAGAATGACTTGCTTATACCCCATGTCAATGAATTTTTAAAAACTTATTACAGAATTTGCTAAATGGTCTTTGGATAACACCCCTTCTCATATATATATATATACACACACACATATATACACATATATAATATATAAACACATGCATACATAAATGTATATTTATATATGTTCTGTACTGTATATGTATATCACCACAGACCTGCTTACTTTACCATTCCTGTATTTTTCTGGACACCCCCACACAACCATTGTAGAAATTCCCTCCAGAAAGTTACTCCTCCTCCTCTTAAAGATACAGAGAAATTTAGTTCTCTATTGCCACCTTGTTTACCTCCTCCTTGCATACATACGTGGCCTACATTCATGTGTTCCAACTCATTAGTGCTAAGTCACCTATTCCTGATCTCATCATTGTGATGACTGAAACTATGCCCATAAATGGCCAAATGACTGCTGGGGATTAAAATCACCACTGCTGATAAACATTGATATAGTATTAGTGTGTGTATGGTTATGTGAAACTAGTCTACCAACTTGGATTGACCCCAGATCAGTGACCCTCAAATCTGTTACCCTTATACATGCTATATAGCAACTACTTGTGCATATAGCACCATTGCAAGCCTAAAATCCCCTTGACCACAATCTAAAGCAGAGTTTTCCATCCTTTGATATATAAGCTAATAGTTCCAGTATCTTGCTAATAACAGATTTTAATTTGTTAGGTTTGGAGTGAAATGTAAGATTTTCCTTTCCGAATCATGTGATGCTGCTAGTCCAAAGATTACACTTTGAGTAGCACAGGCCTAAAAGATGATTCAGTCCTTCATAGTATCACGCCTTTCTCTGCATACAGTGTCACTGTGGGCCTCTGGTTGGCTCAGCAGAACTCATGGAAGTTGGAGTTTGACATAGCCTTCTCTTCTTTGTCCGTTCCAGGCTGTTGCTACGAATCCCACTCTATTCCTACAGCATGGTGCTAGTGGATAAACAGGGCACAGACAAAGAACGCTACATCTCCCTGGTGACACCCAAGGCCCTCTTCAACCTGATTGACACTCTTGCTTTGAGAAAAGAGGAGATGGTCCTGCAAGCCCAAATGGGCCAGAGCTGTTAACAACTGATGTGTTGATGTTCTTTTCTCTGTGGTTCCTCTTCTCTTTTCTATATAGTGCTGTGCACATGGGAAGGCCTTCAAAATATCCTTGATGTACAGATTTTTATTTGTAATTTTTAAAGTCTATTTTATTATGCACTTTCTTTGCCCTTAAAAATTGGCAGCAACAATGCTCACTAAGAAATGTACTCATTACCTTGCTCATGTAACTGTAACCTTTCTGTACAGCATTTTTATAATAAAAATGTACAAAAATTGGCATTTTTTTACTTTGAAACATTTCAAAAATTTATATGAATATATTACTGTTTTTTATTCTCTCTTTTCTCCATTGTGGCTGATTAACTTTGTAGAGAAATTAGAAACCAGACTTACACACTACTTTGAACCTGTTACTCAATGTGACACATAACTTTCTTTGCTCTTGTTGTTAATATGCAAACTTTTGTTAATAAAATATTTTGGAGCAAATTGATTAAAATACACTTTGTTTATTAAGCACCAGTCAGTCCTAACCAGTGTATTCAGTGGCTTTAGGACTATGACTCTTCATCATGTTTTAGAAACAGACAAATGAGGTCTTGTTAGGAGCTCAGCTGAGCTCTGTGAGTTCTTAGTCCTCATGTGGCAGAGTAACCAGTTAATAAAAGCCAAAATAAAAAATGAAGGGTTTAAGCCTTTAATCACGTAAGCAATGGTTTAAGCAAGAGTCTAAACCTAAAGAAAATGTTGACTCTTCCTGTTCAGTTTTCTACCCCCTGTATTAGTACACTGGCTGAGAGCCAGAAGCAACATTCATGCAGAGGGCTAGGACTGAAATAGTACTGAGTATTGAGTTAGACTCAGAGAAAGTGACTTCTAAGTCCTTTCCACTATTTCCAGAAAGAGAAGTCAGAAAGCATACCTGAAGACTCCTGACTACGCCTCAGATTTAAAAGCCAAGAAATGGCTGGGCACCAGTGACTATAATTTTAGCTACAAGGAGGCTAAGATCTAGAGGATCGTTTCAAAGCTAGTCCAAGCAGAAAAGTCCTTAAGACTCCATCTCTAATTAATCAGCTAAAAGCAGGGCTACAAGTATAACTCAAATGGTAGAGTATCAGCTGAGTAAACAAGGTGAGTGAATGTGAGATGGTAAATTCAAAGCATAATACCACTACCACCAAAAAAAAAACAAAAACAAACCTCAAAAACCCAAGTGCTGGCCACTAGTGGCTCACACCTTCATCCTAGCTACTCAGGAGTCTAAGATTTGAGTTCAAAGCCAGCCCAAGCAGGAAAGTCCATGAGACTTTTATTCCTAATTAAACACCAGAAAACTGGAAGTGGCATTGTGGCTCAAAGTGCTAGAGTGCTACCCTTTAATGAAAAAGCTCAAGGATAGCTCGCAGGCCCTGAGTTCAAGCCCCATGACTGACACAAAAAGCCAAGAAATGAAGGCAACAGAGGGAGATATTTATTTTATATTTATATATTTTTATATTTATATTACATTTACCTTGTATGAGATACCATATGCCATGTAAAGATGATTTAAATACATACATAAGAGGATGTGCATAAGTGATAGACAACTGTATTCCATTCTATATATAAAGAAGTTGAGTGCCTACAGAATTATGTATCTTTGGGGTTCCTGGACCCAATCATTCATGGAGTTTGTACATGAAAGGAAAGATTTGATTGGACAGAGGATTTCTGACTCTTCAACTGCAATTCCTCACAGAGACTTCAATGCTGTGTACCATGTATTATTGTGAGGAGGGCAGCTTACTTTATGATGTCTGCCTCTATCTGATAGTTGCAAGTCTAAAAAAAAGATGTATGTTGGTTTTAGATTTTTTTTTAAACTCTGTATGTCAGAACTGAGATTTGGGCTTGCTAGGCTGGTGCTTTACCACTTGAGCCATGCCTCCAGCCCTGTTTTTCACTGGCTACTTCTGAGATAAGGTCTTACTTTCCACACTGATGGGCACCTGAGCTACAATTCTCCTACTTAAGGCTTTCCATCATTGTTGAGATAATAAGCCAGGGCACTGCATCCAATTTCTCTCCATGGTGATGGAGTTTCTTTGACTTTTTCTCCTGGGCTGGCCTGGAACTATGATTCTCCCAATCTCAGCCTCCTGTGCAGCTTTGGATAGCAGATATACAAGAGGTAGGAAATGAGAAGGGGTTGCCATATGCCCCCACTGGAGTCAAACTGTGATCCTTCTGATTTCAAGCCTCCTAAGTAGCTTGGATTGTAGGTGAAAGCCACTGACACTTGGCTAACACAATGTGTTTTTAACTGGGAGTTAGAATAACTCTGTCAGGCAAATATTTCCTCCATTTTCAGAACACCATTTTGAGTCACAATCTACCTTCAGAATAAATAAAATAATGAAATTAATGGTGGAAAGCTCAAATTTAAACATACAGAAAGGTTTAAAACAGGAAGAATAATTAATTGACAGTAGTTTGAAGATTAAGCAGAGCATTTGCTGAACTATGACTAGGTTTACACATAGCTTATTCTCCAGTCATACTAGAAGCCATTGTTTGACTTGTGTCTCCTTCAAATATGTCAGACAGAGGGTAGTGACATGAGTGGGCGGAAATGTCTTATAGTAACTAGCCTGACAAACTAGCCAATTTCCTTTGCCCTGCAGCCTGTTTTCTTTAAATCAGTCTTCCAGATTAATTTGGAATACCACAGACATTTTGCCCAATAAAATACATAGATTATTTGAAGATTATATGAATGAATTACCTGTAGTATTGAAAAAACATGTATCACAATTTTGGGGAAAATTCTAAAGATTTATTTAACAAGGTGCTAATGTAGTTTTCACAATATTTTTTTTGCTGCCAGTCCTGGGGCTTGAACTCAGGGCCTAAGAGCTGTACCTGACCTTTTTTTTTTTCTCTCAAGGCTAGCATTATATCACTTGAATCACAGCTCTGCTTTCAGCTGTTTGGTGGTTAATTGGTGATGTCTTGATGGAATTTCCTACCCAAGCTAGCTTTGGATCTCAGTCTCCTGAGTAGCTAGGATTACAGGCATGTGCCACTGACCCCCCGCTTCACAGGATTTATTATACCAGTCCTGGGGCTTGACTTCCGGGCCTAGGCACTGTCCCTGAGCTTCTTTTGCTCAAGGCTAGCACTCTACCACTTGAGCCACAGTGAAATTTACAGCTTTTTCTGTTTATGTAGTACTGAGGAATCAAACCCAAGGCTAGGCAAGCACTCTACCACTAAGCCACATTCCCAGCCCCACAGGATTTTAAAATATGTTTTTGGACCATATAGTCTCTAAACTGGATGCTGGTGGTTTATGCCTATAATCCTAGTTACTCATGAAGCTGAGACCTGAGAATTGAGATTTTAAGTCATCCTGGGCAGGAAACCCCATGAGACTTACCTCCAATTAACTACCAAAACCGTGGAAGTACAGCTGTAGCCCAAGTGTAGTGTGCTAGTCTTGAGCACAAATGCTCAAAAACAGTACCCAGTACCAGGCTCATGTGTACACACACACACACACACACACACACACACACACACACACACACACACACACACACACACACACACACACACAGCTCCTTGTTCAGGCACACACATAAGGAAGGGATAGGCAGTTAAATAGGTTAACTCAGAATACAGCCTCTCCTTCAGTAGATGGCAGCTGAAGTCTTAGTCATTTTTATGGTTTTTTTTTTTTTTTTTTTTTTAGATTGCTTGTAGTCTGCTCCCACTTTCAGTCTGCACGTGTGTTTCAACAATCAGTCAGAAATTTAGGAAGTTTGTATATAGAACCAGAGGAAACCTCGGACACAGGTTCCTCCTGCCCCGAGATTTTCCTCCTCAATTTTCAGTTTCTATTGTTGTTCTTACTCTCTTTTGGGTTTTCAAAGTAATAAGACTATAGATTTCCTATCTTAATTTAAATCTCCGTCTAGCATACTGCCCTTTGTTAAGCTTCCCTTAAACTACTGACTCATCAAGATTATTTGTTGTCTTCCAAATAATGATTGTCTCAAGTATTTTCCTGCTTTTTTGGTTGCTATTCAATTGTTTCGGGTAGTGTTCTTTTTTTTTAATTTTAATTTTAATTTTTTGTGAACATACTGTACAGAGGGGTTACAATTACATGGGCAAGATAATGAGTACATTTCTTATCAAGCATTGCAGCCTCCTCCTTTGTTTACCCTTCACATCCCTTCCCAGCCCCCCCACCCAATCCTCTCCCCCCCCACCAAAGTTGTAAAGTTCGTTTTCGACATACAACTTGTACTTCTCGTTGTTGCAACAGGTCCACCTGTATCCTTAAACGACTGTATTTTAATGTTTTTTTCTTTAATGCATTTGTTTCTAACGCATTTATAAGATTATTTCTTTGTTGCTTTGTATGTCCCTCCCCAAGTCGGGTAGTGTTCTTTGGTTGTTGTTGTTTTGCCTGTCTTGGGGCTTGAACTTTAGGCCTGGGCACTGTCCCTGAGTATCTTTGCTCAAAGTGAGTGCTCTACCACTTAAGTCACAGTACCACTCTCAGCCTTTTTTGAGTAGTTTATTGTAGATAAGAGCCTCACAAAGTTTCCTGCCCAGGCTGCTTCGAACTGTGACCCTCAGATCTCAACCTCCTGAATAGCTAGGATTAAAGGTGAGAGCCACTGGTACCCAGCTGGTAGTGTTTTTTATATGGTATCATGATGATTAAATCAACTTGATTGGATTAACCATTCTTCTAGGTGTTTTTATGAGGCTATGTTCAGTGACAATTAGGTCATGAGGTCTCTGACCTAAGGAATCCCTTGATTGATTCCAAATATAATGGCATCATTGGGAGGTAGTAAGGTAGGAAATGAGGTCGTTTGAGAAAATAGGTTATTGGGGACATGTCTTTGGGGGTCTATATCGTGTACTGGTCTCTTTATGTATTCCTCATTTTCTCTGCTTCCTTTTTCAACAAGATGTGAGCTGCTCTGCCATGCATAATCCGCCATGCCTTCTGGAACATCTAAGTTGTTTGCATCATGTATTTTATCACAGTGAAGCATAAGTAAATGATATATTTTATCCAGATACATTTATTGTGTGTGGAAGATTGGTCCAATAGGAGCTTCTTGACATTTATCAGAAACTTAGTGAAGAATTGACCACGAGGTAAAGGGTCTAGGCCATACACCCACAGAATGTCAAACGACTTCCAGAAGCCTAAAACTCTTGAGTTTGAGTTTAGAAAATTGGGACCAGTGATAAAGGAAAAGAAAGGTACATTTTTTAAAAGCACATTGAAGAGAAGTATCTAGATGTCGATACCTAAATTAGTTATTTATTCTAGAAATAAAATAGCCCTAAAATTTAATTGCACAACCTCCCCCATAGTATAACCCTTGTTATCACTGTATTTGATGTCGTATAATTTGTGGAGGGGAAGGGAAAAAACAAATCGTTTAAATAGGGATACATGTGGACCCATTGCAACAATGAGATGTACAAGACGTTATGTCAAAAAACGAACTTTACAACTTTGGCGCAAGATGGGGGGTGGGGGGATGGGAAGGGATGGAAAGGGGAAACAAAAGAGGAGGCAACAATGCTTGATAAGAAACGTACTCATTACCTTGCCCATGTAATTGTAACCCCTCTGTCTGGTATTTTCACAATAAAAAAACAATGTTAGAAGTTTTATTATCACCATGATTTCTATGAGTCATGGAAAGAATAATTTCCTCTAAAAAAGTGATAGCAGGAAAAAAACAGTATTCAGGAATGTTTTGAAGAGATACTGAAGGCATAGGAAGGCTACTTTACTATGAAATGCCCATGTTGTAGGAGTCCAGATGCATCACAAAATGTCTTTGAGAGAGTTCAGCTGGAGAACAGAGCAGAATGAAAACAAAAACAAAAAAGCCAGGAGATCATTGAGGGGAATACTTAACAGCTCATGCCAACAGCTGGAGTATTATAGACACAAGAAACATGAAGGAATTTAGCCACCTGGAAGTTTCCATTTTCAGAATGCAATTGCTTGGTTACCAGAACTAACATTGCTAGTGGTTTCTGTAATCTGTCCTAGGCTATAAGGCAGGAAGAGCATGACCACACATGACCTCAACTAGGTGGCTGGGCCTGGCTCTTCTTGACTCGGTATTCAGTACAAGTTAAACAGTAATCATGAATTCAACAGAAGGAGATAGGATTTATTAAGCAGTAGTTAGTTCTATGTATAGAGCAGCAATTTTCAAAAGAGCCCTGAGACATGTTACTATTAGAAGGCAAGAATGCTTTCATAGGAACAGCCAATATTTCAGAAAGGAAAAATAACTGTTGAACATTTAGGTTGATTCCATATCTTGGCTATTGCAAATAATTCTGTAAAATATATGGGAGTCCAGATATCTCTGTGAAATGACAATTTCATTTCCATAAATAACTCCTAGTAGAGTCAAAATAATAAAATATAATAAAGTCTAATAAAATATAAATGGCAAAAATTGTATAGAAGACTTAATCAGATATTTCACCAAGAAGATATATGAGCCAAGTGCCAGTGGATTAAGCCTATTATTCTGGTTGCTTGGGAGGTTGAGAATGGGAGGATTGAAGTTCCAGGAAAGTCCAGAGCAAAAGGTTTGAAAGATTTTATTTTAACAAAAAAAGTTGGGCATGGTGACACATTCCTATTAGCCCAGCTATGAGGAGCTAAAACAGGACTGAGGCTCAGGCTGGCTTGGGGAGAGAAAGTATGACTTTAGCTTCAAAATAACCAGAGCATGAGGGACAGAAGACATGCTTCAAATGGTAGTGTTTACCTACCAAAAGTAAAGCCCTGAGTTCAAACACCATTACCACGAAAGTTAAAAAAATAAAATATATGAATGGCCTAAGCACTTGTTCAACACCTGTCCTCAACAGGGAAATGAAAGTGAAAACTACAATAAAATACCATTAAATGATTAAAATTAGAATGATTGAAATGTATAAAAAGATTGTTAAAATGATTAAAATTAATACTAAGTATTGGTAGGAGATAGCAATATTAGTACTTGTATACATTCTGGCATGATGGAGTACTTTCTCAGAAACAAAAATGAAAAAATGTCTGTTGGGGAGAGTGTAGTTGTGGAGGTGGGAGAGAAGGGATGGTAGGAGAAAAACAAAGGAGGAGGCAACAATGCTTGATAAGAAATGTACTCATTACCTTGCTCATATAACTGTAACCCCTCTATACAGTATTTTTTTAACAATAAAAACATATAAAAATGTCTGATATGAGCAATGTAGATGAAGTTCAAAATCATTTCTCTGAATGAAGACGTCAGAGTTAAAAGAGTACTTATTATATGATTTCATTTAAATGAAATCTGAGAACCAGTCAATGTAGCCTATAGTGACAGAAATCAGTACAATGGTATATCTGTGGTAGAAGGATAAATTGAAAAGGATCATAGAGGAAACATTATGGGTCATTAAGATGTTCTCTATCTTTATAGAAATGTGTGCTTCATGGCTCTCTCTTTCTTTCTTTCTCTCTCTCTCTATATATATACACACATATATACTTCAAAATTGCTTCAACTGTACCCTCTAAATGAGTACACTTTATTGTAAGGGAATTATACGTTATTATTTATTTATTTATTTTTGTTGGTTGTGGGGCTTGAACTCTGGGTCTGGGCGCTGTCCTTGAGTTCTTCAGTTCAAGGTGAGTGCTCTACCACTTGAGCCACAGCTCCACTTCTGGTTTTCTGAGTGGTTTATTGGACATAAGAGTTTCACAGACTTTCCTGCCTGGGCTGGGTTTGAACCTTGATCCTCAGATCTCAGCCTCCTTAGTAGTTAGGATTACAGGCGTGAGCTATAGGCACCCAGCGGAAATTATGCTTTAATACAAGAGTGTAAAATATTTTAAAGAATAAATATGTAAGCTTAAGATAAAGCTAATAAAAATCCAAGTTATGATCATTTGAGTACCAACATTATAACTGATATCAACTAGAGCCCAATGATGTAATGTGGTTTAAAAAAAGTACACTAGTGAGAGGCAATGATGTGACTCAATCACAAAATGTAAATGTGGATTCAAGATTCTGGCTAGATGGGGCTGGGAAGGTGGCTCAGTGGTAGCGTGCTTGACTTGCATGCATGAGGCCCTGGGTTCAATTCCTCAGCACCACATAAGCAGAAAAAGCCGGAAGTGGGGCAGACACTCAAGTGGTAGAGTGCTAGCCTTCAGCTGAAGAGCTGAGGGACAGCACCCAGGCCCAGAGTTCAGGCCCCACGACTGACCAAAAAAAAAAAAAAAAAAAAAAAGATTCTGGCTAGAAATAATTAGTATATGTCTAAGATAATCTTAGCAGATGAGTAGAATATCTCAATAGCAGCTATGTACATATGACCATATAAGATGAGGCTAAATGAAATTAACTCCAAGGCATGAACACAAGTTTTTTTTTGTTGTTGTTTTTAATATACCATGTGATTTTTTTGTCTTTTTTGTATGTTCTTCCCCCTATGGTATATCGTCTGTTGTCACTGTATTTGATTTTGTTACCCTGGTATTGTATATACGTTCATTTGAATTAGGGAAGGGAAGGGGAACAACAGAATGGTGAGACAAAGGACAAGGGGGAATGAATTCAACAGTGATATTCACAAGACAATATGTTGGAAATGATCTGTACAATTTGGGAGGGATTAGGGGGAGAGAAAGTAGGAAAAAATGAGGGAAAGGGTAACAAGTTTGACAAGAAATGTACTTACTACCTTACTTATGTAAAGGTAAACCCTCCATACATCATCTTGACAATAAAAAAAGATCCTGGCTAGAAACCACCTACCAAATGGCCAGGAAGAGTCTGTAAGACAATGGATGTCCATAATGGCCTTAGGCCCCACATCAAAATCACCCAGGAAACTGAGGGTATAGCTCAGTGGATAAGTATGTGCCTAGCATGTTCAATCCACAGCATCTCAGACAAACAAGGAAACACTCAGGTAAGAGGACATGCAATCTGATTCTCTGGGTGAACTCTAGGGAAACAAGAATTTATAGAATACTGCACAGTTAGGGATATTCTATGGTATAGTGACCTAGTATTGGCTCTGCAGTTTCTGCAAAGATAAGGACATAGCCTTGCTAATCTTAGCTCAAAAACGGAAGAGAATGGTTTAGTACCTCTTATCATTATAACCCTTCTGCTGGTAACAATCATATATCTAGATGAAATATAGAAAAATAGATTGCATGAACTCTGGAGCTCAACCAAAAGCAGGAAGAAAATGAGAGCTCTGATTCTGAAAGACTAGAAGCACACTGGGTGAAATCTAGTTAGTTATATTTTTACCCTAAGACTAAACTATTTGCTTGGTGTTCTAGACTTCAATTTTTTTTTTACTTGAAATTTAAGAAGAAGGCTTTGATTTTACTAGGCTGAGAATTCAAAGGATAGAAGTCAGGGTTGCTTAAATTGTCTAAGTATTTTCTCTGTCTAGAACTCTGTTTGAACTCAGAATGTAGCACTTGCTTGGCTCTCTTGATCACACCTGATACTCCACCTCTTGAGTCACCTGGGAATTTTGCTGGTTAATTGGAGATAGAGTTTTAAGGACTTTTCTGTCCAGGCTGGCTTCAAACCATGATCCTCTAGATCTCAACTTCTTGAGTAGCTAGGATTGCACCCAGTGGAAAGGAATTTTTAAAAAACCTGGGAATGGATGAAGTAGAAGAAATATATTGATTTAATTCATGCTACAGTGTGGCACTTTTTGCAAAATGCAAAGAGCTAAAACGGAAGTTTTTGACCGTAGCAATTCTGTAGAAAAGTTACCAGATTCCTAGGGATCTGAATACTATTGTGCTGCCATAATCTGATGCACCAGTGACAAGTAATATACTTCTGTAATGGCAATGGAGCCTTGAGTATAAAGGAATAGAAGAAAATAAAAGTTTGACTTACTTTCTTTCCCTCAACTCTTATCTCAAGATGTGTGAAGACTGTGGTAGCTATATGCCTTATAAATGCCCCTAAATTTGCCGAAGCTGCTCTAGTTCTCTGCAGGAAATTTTGTATCTTAGGCAGCAGTGCTCTGAGACTAAGGGATTAATTTCAAATAGAACTGAAAACCTGTCATCTCTCTGTACACCAATCAAATCTTATTTTTTTTCTCTCTTGAGTATTTTCTAGTGCCTCTCTTAATTTCTTGGCATAACATTTGACCCTTGGCCAAGCTGTAAAATGGGTTTGTGATCCCTCTGCAATTTAGCATGGACTCCCAGGCTTGAAGAGAGGATTTACATTTTTTTTTGCCTATTTTATTTTTATTATAAACCAGAAAAGGGAAAATGCTCTTATTTCTCAAGAAGCAAGAGCAAAGAAGAGATTGAGATCCAAGACTCTCTAGAATAATGTTTCTCAATCCTCCTACTGATCACTGGCCCATGGATCATTTGTTGCTGGTCACAGGAGATAAGGAGCTTGCCACAGAGTGTGTATTAGCAAGATGAATTAATGTATTATTTAATTAAGCTGACAGTTTTGTTAGCATAAACTGATTATACACAGGGTCTTGTGCTACTTGCATCCGTGCATAGAATGTGCTTTGATGAAATTCCCTGTCTCCATCTACTACTGTTTTTCACCCCACCCCCACCCCCAATCCACCTCATAGCCTTTTTAACAGTTTTAAAGTGGGTTTACTACTTGACAGTAAAACTTTCTCGAGAAGAAAACAACACATTGATTTGCATTTGGATAGATCTTTTTCTTATCTGAGTAACCTTGAGGACCAGGGGTCAGGCACTTTAATCCTTTGTCTTCATAAGGACCATTTAGATTAGAAATCACGAGAGAAAATACATTAGACTTTTTCCAAATGTTTGGAGGCTGTTACTTAGGCCTCATTCATCACTAGATTTCTGAAACAAACGAAGTAAGAGGAAAGGGATGACCTTGATCATATGCACTGTACTCATAAATTGTTATGCTGAATTGAAACTGTATAACTATTTAAAGGTAATACATTTTTAAAAAAGGAAGTAAGGAAGATCATTTCTGTTAAAACAGGCTTGGCCATTAGGGTGGGGGAGGGGAGGTGGGAGGGGAATAACTGGGAAAGAATGAGGGAGGGGGTGACACTATTCAAAAGGAAATATACTTATTACCTGACTTATGTAATTGTAACCCTCTGTACATCACCTTTATAATAAAATTTAAAAAAAATAAAGTCTTATTTGGTATTGCAAAAAAACCCCCAAAACCTAATGATATCCTTCTTGGTCAAAGTCTTAGTAAGATAGAAAGAGAAAAATATATATACTGAAAGCTTTCAGCCTCTACTCTTTTTTTCTCTCTTAACTGAATAAAGAAAATCTCATTCCTCAGTACAAAGATTACAGATTTTCCCAATTATCTACTCCAGAATTCAGAAGAAAATAGTTGATAGTCTAACCATCTGTTTTTGCTAATAAGTTTTAAGTGGGACACGGCCACACACATTCTTTTATGTTTTGTTTATGGCTGCTTTTGTATTACAGCAGCAGAGATGAGTAGTTATGACGAAGAGCGCATGGCCTATAAAGCCTGGATTATTATCTAGCCCTTTAAAAAAATGTTTTGATCAGTTTTATTCTACTCCCATATTAAATCTAAAACTTTCTTACTACTATTAATTTTCATGTACAATAAGCTGAGGAATAATGAAGTTGAAAGAAAACATAAAGCATAAATATTTTAGTCCCATTTCTGTACCTCGTCATGGGATCTAAGTTGAGAATCATCAGCACTTCAGCCAAATAGATTTCTTAAACTGAGGATATTGAGCAAAACTTTCCTTTCTTTAGTGTATGATCCTATAGTAGCCCACTTTTATTGGTCACTTAACAGTTTTCCACTGGTCAGGATTATTGATCAAATGGCAAATATGAAATACTTCAACAAATACCCAGCTCTCCTTCTTGACCTAGTTCTTCTTGAAACCACTGTGTCAGAGCAGTTTAAATGCTTCTTAATAATAATCCCTCAAAATGTAAAGGCCTCAGTTAAGACAAACTCCTTTTCCTCCATGTTCTTAGCAATTCAAGTCTGGTCCAAACCTGTGTGCCCCATTCAACAAAATAAAAGATCTTTAACCAGATCTGTCCTTAGAAGTTAATTTATGAATCATGAATTGCTCTTCAGACAAGATCTTTACTTTAGCTATTTACCCAAGTTGATATTATTCATTCCTAGTAATATCATAATTTCATTGAGAACAGTTAACTACCTCATTAAATTTCCAGGGGTGTTTTGCACTATGGGAAGTTGCCAAGGTAGCTCACTTCTTCACTTGCATAGAATCATTCAGATAACTTGCAAGCAAATAACTCTTAGCTGTGTTCAGATGTGATAGGAAACAATTAAAGATGACTAATAATATTTTTATAAGTGTATGTATAAAAAAAACTTTAAGGAGGATCTTTTAAGGCTCTGGAATATACTTCAGCCAGAAGGAAACCAAAAAGTCAGGAAAAATCTAGATAACCTCATATCATTGGAAAGTTGGTAATCTCTCTTAACATGTGCATTCATGAATAATGAAGGCTAGGAAAAGAAAATATATTCACAACCCTCTTTCTATCAACCTCACTACAGTTCAACCATGAGCGATTGACGTGACTCCCTTCCTTAGTTGTTTCCAAATGGGAAAGATTTAAAATAAATATTATTTGGGGGACTTATCAATACTCATGGGTTTTCACAAACAACTTTCAACTTTCTGAAGACAAAAACAACCATTAGCTAAGAAGAAAAAAATGTGTGGAAAGTGCAGATTTAAACACTAGAAAGGAAAATGTGATCTACTACCCTAGATGAGTGTTTTGCCATTCAGAGGTAACACTAACTATAAAGTTGATTTGTCTTTTCTAAATATGAAAGGATCCTTTCCTAGAATAGCTTGATAAATTCCAATAAGGTAAATTAATGCAAATGATAATCTTTGAAATGCTGTGCATTACTCATAGTGACAACATTAGTTTTTGGTTCAATGAAATTTGTTTTGACATAATGGTAACATTGTGTCTGCAGATAAAAAGTGTGAATTTGAACAACATTCCTAAGTAAAGCAGATTTCATCTCCATGACATGTGAGACATAGAAAGATGGTTATTACTCTGAAAGAGGGTTTAAGGCAAGGGGAGGAAAGATTGCTTGTAAGTATGACAACTTGCTTATAAAACAATGAGCACAGATTTTCTCTCTAGTAACTATATTTCTGTGATACAAGTTCATTAAATGAAGTATGAAATTCTAGCCTAAAATTAAATCATTATCACTTGTATTAGCTTTCCATTACTGTTAACAAATACTTGAGACAAACCAATGTAAAAAGAGAGATTTGTTTAAGCATACAGATTTGGATGTTTCAGTACATTGTTAGTGGGTTCCATTGCTTTTTGGCCTCTCATGGAGAGACAACACATCATGGCAGGAGAATGTGGCACAAGCATTTATCTTACGGCCTGGATAGGAAAGAGAAAGACAGGAAGGGGCCAGGACCCCAATATCCACTTTAAGAGCATGTATCCAATGCTCTGAAGACCTTATAATAGGACTTTCCCCTTAAAGTCTCCATCACCTTGCATCAGAACAAATTTGAGGCTAACCCTTTAACACATGAACCTTTGAGAAACATTTAAGATCCAAGATATAGCATCACCTACCCACATGGATAAGTTTATTTTTATGTGCTTTTTTTTTTTTGTCTGTCGTGGGTCTTGAACTCTGGGCCTGGGCACTGTCCCTAAGCTCTTTAACTAGCACTCTACCACTTGAGCCACAGCGCCACTTCTGATTTTCTGGTGGTTAATTGAAGGTAAGAGCCTCATGGCCTTTCCTGCCTGGGCTGGCTTTGAACTGCGATCCTCAGCTCTCAGCCTTCTGATTAGTTAGGATTACAGGTGTGAGCCACGAGCGCCTGGCTTATTTTTATGTTTGTTTGTTATATACTGGAGACCATTTCTGTGTCTATAGAATCCTTAAGACCTCTAATTTAACATCTAGGAAAAAAGATTTCCTAGAGAGATTATAAATCAAAGATACCTGTAAGTCACTTTTCTTTTAACCATGAACTAAAATTTACAGACTATGTTTACATAAATTAGGTTACACGGTTTCTTCAATTTGTTCAAGGTAGCTCAATTTTTACTATTTTATATTCACAAAAATCTAATTGTAGACTGGATAATTGAGTTCACACAGGTAGTAAATAGTCAAGACTTGAACTATGGTCCTCTGAGATCAAGGTTCACTTTTTCCAACACATCATGACTGCCTAACAATTAATACTATTTTGGTTATTCTAAAGAGACAATTTCAAGGCCAAATCCAAGAAGCCTTCATGACACAGATGGCCCAAATAATGGAGTGGAGGTCATTAGTCCTTAACAAAGTGTTTCCTAAACTAACCTATTTAAATTAGAATTGCCCAAGAATTTTGATAATAATTATGGGAATTTCTAGAAATTTGGTGTACTATGTTTGGAGCTCTGGAATCAATTGTTAAATTTTGTATTCCAGACAATGCTTTGGAGTCCTGATGAGGCACAATTTTCCTGGCTCCTTTTCAAAATTTGCCAGATCCATTTTTTAAAAAAATATCAGGAAGTGGAGCTGTGGCTGTAAATTGTTGAGCACTAGCCTTGAGCAGAAAAGCTCAAGGACATCACCCAGGCCCTGAGTTCAAGTCCTACAACTGACAAAAAATAAACAGAAAACAAAATAAAAACTCTTATATGGTACCAATACACAATGGCATTTTATATAGCCATTAGAAAGAATACTACGACATTTGCAGGGAAATGAATGAACCTAGAAAAAATCATGTTATGTGAGGTAAGCCAAGTTCAGAGAGACAAACAGTGCATCTTTTCTCTCATATGCAGAAGCTAGATCTAGGATATACTAGGACATAATAACTTTATACAGGTCTCTAGGCATCCACACACAGTGAGACTCCTTGGAGAGGTACAGAAATGCACAATGCCCATGTGTATTTGATCATACAAAATAGTATTTATTGAAATCAACTCCAAGAAATGGAAACAAGACTTTTTTTCTTTTCTTTTTTTTGTTCTGCTTGCTTGTTTATATGTCTTTAGGGGTGTAAGGGGAGGCACAGAGATGGAGGGACAAAGGGTGAAAAATGCAGCAATGATACTCACTGGCCATGTTGAACATGAACTAAATACCTCATGGGAGGGGGGGCTGAGAGAGAAAAAACTGGGAGAAAATGAGGGAAGAGGTGACACTTCAAAAAGAAATGTTCTCAGTACCTGACTTATATGACTGTAACTCCTCTGTACATCATCTTTATAATAATGATAAAAAATTTTAAATTAAAAAATCTGTTAGTTTAATATGAAAAAGTATGACCCTTTTTCACATTATTTCTCCTCTTATTTCAAAGGCCACATTGACACTCTCTTAGGAGGAAAGTGTTGCCAGTTTGTAGAGAAAATGTTGAGTTTTATGTGACTGTACATGGAGGAAAAATCCCCAGCATTGATCACAATCCTAAGTGCTATAGGTTTTCACTCTCAGTGGCTTATGGGACTTGACAATTATACACAGTATGCCTCTAAAAGTAGGATTCATCTTGTTTCTTCCATATCTTTCTCCTTTCCAACCAAATTCAAACCTCAAAATAATAAGTGGTGATGAGACTAATATCATGAGTCAGATGGGCTCAATTAACTTATTAGATTCTTAAGAATGTAATAATTATTAGTCATATACTTGTGAACATTTATTAAGGGAAAGGAAGTATATGATGTTCTATGAAAATGTCTTTGTTTTCATGACCTAAATAAACTACAGCCTGATGAGTAAGTCCAATGATAATAACAACATGTGAAGTGAGACCTGATTAACCAAATCCTCCTGTCCTGGCAATGCTATTCATGTACTGGATAAAATCAGGATTCTCAACCTATTTCTTTACAATTTATTTCATTGGAGGGAGAAATGAGTATTGGGATCTTCAAGTGAGAGTTGGAATGTTCTAGGTAACGCCATGGTCCCCTCTTGTGAGAAATCAGTGCGGTGGGTCCAACCTTGTAGGTTTGTAACTACAGAATTGCAGGAAGATTGCTTTTATTGTCAATTGAAAAGATAATAAATATGTACATTTAGAAGGGTACAACGTGGTGTTTTGATGTTTGTACACATTGTGGAGTGATCAGATCAGACTATTTAGTATATTTATTATTTAGTATATTTATCATTTACTTGTAATGAGAACATAAAAATCTGTTTTGAACTACATATTATTATTAACTTAGTTATTCTAAAAACCAATCAGTAAACACATTCAAAAATTTCTGTGGGCCCCAGTCTCCTTTTCTGTTAACTGAAAATTAGAAATGTTGAATTTCAAAGACAACTGTTGGTCTAATGTTCAATGAAATTAGGTTTTATTTACTTTTGAATTGTTTCACAAATATTTTTATTGTGTATTCTAAGCTCAGAACTAGGGGTATGGTTGTAAAAAAAACTATTGTCTGTGCTCTTATGAATCTTACATGATAGGAGGGACCATAACAGACATTCAAGGACTAGTTAGATAAATAAGTTATTGTAATTGTGATACGTGCCATGAAGGGGAAATAGAGGCAGGCTGCTGTGACCTAGTTTAGTATAGGATCAGGGGAAGTTTTCCTGAGGATTTAAGACATTTAAAAATTATATTAAGTGAAGTAAGCCAGGCCCAAAGAAACATAGGTCCCATGGTTTCCCTTATTTGCAATATCTAGTATATGTCTGAGTCAAGCAGAAAAGGTCAGATAAGGTGATGTTAGGGAAATGAACGCTAAGATATGTATTCAAATGGTTTTTTTTCTTTCATGCGATTGTTTCTAACATATTTATAAGATGATGTCTTTGTTGCTTTGTATGTCCCTCCCCAACAGTATAACCCCTGCTTTCACTGTATTTGATGTCGGTATAATTTGTGGAGGGGGAAGGGGAAAAACAAATCGTTTAAATAGGGATACAGGTGGACCCATTGCAACAATGAGATGTACAAGTTGTTATGTCGAAAACGAACTTTACAAGTTTGGTGCAGGGCGGGTGGGGGGGAGTGAGGATTGGGTGGGAGGGCGGGGGGGAGGATGGGATGGGATGGGGAAACAAAGGAGGAGGCTACAATGCTTGATAAGAAATGTACTCATTATCTTGCCCATGTAATTGTAACCCCTCTGTACAGTATTTTCACACACACAAGAAAAGACATTTAAGACATGGATGATTAATTGAAATCAGGTGGGTGAGCAGGGCTGAAAGGATTTTTAACAAAGACTATGTGGCAGGATAAAATCTGGCACAACTGAAAAGTAGAAATATGCACCGTATGGCTGAGAGAAAGAGAGGGGAGCCACAACGTGGAACAAACTCAAGAGGGACAGTTGCCTTCTTTTGAAGCGTCATAAACAACTGAAAGTCATGGAGGGGGGTCAGAGATCAATCTGGGCATGGACAGATAGATGTATAATGATTGGAAAGTACAGTCAGGAGCTCATAGTGGATGATGAATTTAGGTGGTGAATGGAAGTGTGTCCACTATAAAGTTTCTTCAATGTTTCTGGAAGTTTGAGTGTGTATTTAGAGGAAGCATCAATAGGATTTCCTTATTAATTTTGCCTCAGGGCAAATAAAGTCATGAGAGTACGGTACGTGTAGTCATATCTGGGAGGCTGCATACAGTCAGAAGAAAAGAAACACTAAGCACTGAAGAATTCCATTTTTAATAGTTGTGCAAAAAAAATGAGCAAAGAGAGAAGAGGAGCAACAAGTGACGAGAAACAAAAAGATCAGGGGTACGAGATGTTACAGAAGGATTCTTAGCTTGTTTTCAATCTCTTGCAATAAATATACCTTTGTGTACTCATTTTTCACATATGCACCTATCTCTGGAAGAGAAATACTCAGAAGTACAATGGCTAAGTAAAATATATTCTGAATAGTTTGAATTTATAAAAGCTTGCCTAAACACAGATTGATAAGTTAACCATGTTCCATGGGGCATTCTGATGTATGACTGGTTAAATTTGAAATATTCCTATAATATCATGGGGAAAAAGTGAGGCTGTCAATGCATTCTTCTATGGATCAGGAAGGAGAAGGATTCTTCTCAATCTTGAACTATTTAAATTTTGTGCTATTCACAAGTATCACCTACATTTCCTTTTATTTTTATTCATGTCTATTTATTTACCTAGCCTTTTGAGACAAGGTCTCACAACATATCCAAGGCTTGTCTGGACCTCCCTATGTAGCCCAGCTGACCTCAAGCTCATGATGCTTCTACCTCTGCCTCTGAAATGCTGGGTTGTAGGTGCATACCACCAGCCTGGGCTTACATTTTAAATTATTATTCTGTACCTCCACTTAGTAAAAGAGAGTGATTTAAAGATCAATTTAGCTTTTATTCCCAAGAACAACTCCAAAAGAGTACAGTTTGCATGTCTAGGTTTTTACCTTACAGAAATACTCAGTTTGCTGTTGGATTTTATGAAACTATGATGCACAGAATTGCATTAAATGTGACAAAGTTCTAAACATGGACAGTTCATGCTCTTGAGCTCAAGTTGTACATTTGGGAATTTGTTTTGCCACATTTTTATTAGTGAACAAATCCATGTTATCATACCTACTTCAGTATCTTCATACTTCACCATCACCACTTTCTCACTTTATCTAAAAATGACACAGAATGAGTCACAGTAACTCTGAGGAAAATTTGTTTTTCCGAAGTGAGAAGTAGCGATGATCATATATTTTTCATTTTCTGCTTTTAAGAGGGGTATTGTAAGGATATGAGTGTGAGTTTTTCAAAAGGACTATACTTACTAAGCTACACTAGATTAACAACTTCAAGTTTCTAAAATTAGAGGGTTTATTTTTACTAATGTTGACAATTGATTATTCCTTTACTAAGAATAATATTAACATATTCAAAAATCACTTTTCAAAATTCAAGAAGAAATCTAAAAATATGGAACAACTATCTATAATAATCCTGAATATACACAGGATGACCCATTGCAACAATGACACCCACAAGACAGTATATTAGAAATGAACTTTACAACTTCAGGGTGGGGAGGAGTGAGGGAGGTGAGGGAGGGAAGGGATAGTGGGAGAACAACAAAGGAGGGAATAACAATGCTCGACAAGAAATGGACCATTACCTTACTCATGTAACTGTAACCTCTCTGTACAGCATCTTTACAATAAAATAAAATTAAAAAAAAATCCTGAATATGATTATAGTTCTCCTATTACAGAAACTCAGGTTCCATACTTTTAAGGGTTTTCTAGGTACTCAATTGAGGAAATGAGCTGAAGGGTAGAATATTTCTTGGGAACATTCCTGGGCCATATATGTTAATGCTCAAACAATCAGATTCTTGTCTATCTTCTTTAACATATGCCTTACTATCTACCTTAATAAGCTTATAGGATCAAGTCAAGGATGGCAGGGGAAGTAAAAATAATTTAGGAGTTAGTCATAGTCTCTATTGGACTTGGGGCAAATCATCTAAGCTAAGGGCTTAAGGTGCCTTCTAGCTTTAACTGCCTTTGCATCTAAGTTTGAAGGCTCAACCATCTGAAATTCTAGGTAACAAAGATATAGTACAATAAAATACTGGCTCCAATCCATCCCTTCCTATATCCTCACTTTTGTCATGACTTCAGTGTGGGCAGAACATATCTCCTTGCTGCTTGATTTTGGGCTTACCATATGGGTTTTTGACCAATGGCCCAAATACATTTATGCATTTCATCAACTCTGTCATCATTATGATGTGGCTGTAACTGAGACACAAGCATCTGACTTAGACTATATAGAGGAAACACAGCTGCCCTAGCAACCTTTACAGACAAAGCAAAAAGATTATCATTTTAAGACACTGACGTTTGTGGTTGTTTGTTATTCAGCATTACTATGGAAATAGCTAACCACCACAAAAGCAGATAACAAGAACTCATGGAAAGAGATAATGAAAGGGAATGAGAAAATAGTGTTCCCAACTCTCTCCTATAACAGGGTAGAAGAGGGCCCAAAGTGAAAGTGTAGGAACATTACCTTCCTTTTCACTTATTACATTTGACTCATCAATGAACAAAATGCATTGATTGACCATTAGTTCTCAATCTCTTCTAGTTAATGGCTTAGAACTTTTTTTCAAGCAAATAATGTAAGTCATCATTAAGACCAATTAAATCCTGGTTTACATCTATTTTTCTGGGGAAATCATTTAGCTTTCTTCAGTCTACAATGAGTTAGATGATACATTCTATAGTCACATCGCCTGGCTAGTATACAAAGTTGTCAGCATAGCAGGATCATCTCTTATCCAGCAATCATCCCTATCATGCCTTCTTCAGATCACAGGGATAATTAGAGTGAATGAAGAATGGCATCGAGCTATTTGGCTGTCCCCAATTCTTATCAAAGTATTTATGGAAAAATAACTCACAATTAGAGAAAGATTGGGGATTCCCAATCTCATTCACAATTTCAAATAACCTTGTGCTATTTCTATTATAGTTATAAAGGCTATGAACCATTGAACAATTAGCTTGTTGAGAGGACAGGGTGGGACATTTTTTATTGCCCAATCAGAAAGTCCCATAGGCATATAGAAGCATATGAGTTTTAGGCACTCAGCAAGATACTAAATGTTCATAACATTCACATCTCTCCCCTCATGTCCTAACACCCTAGGTAGGAAATGACAGGGCAGCAGAAACTACTGTCCCATCTTGCTATCAAAAGGAAACTGTAACCACAGGCTTCATAGGCTTCATTCTTAGAGAATTGTTTCCTTCAGGGCCTGCACTTCCCCATGCTGGAACGGAGCATGAGTACCCCCTCTACGGGCATCCCAGGGTTGGCAGCCATCTTCTGCCAAAGACGTTGCTCTTCCCCTTGAGAGTCCATCCAGTCCACATTCTTCCCATTGCTCACACCTGAAGAACAGAAAGAGAAGCATTATATTTCACAACTAAGATGTTCTGATCTTCTGGAAGGTGTCTATTGATCACTAAAGGGTGGGGGGGGGCGGGTGTGCAGATTTTAACCAGAAAGCCTTTCACTGGCCTGTTCTCACTTCCCATATCTTGTAAATGGTGTTAGAATGAGTCATTCTTTTATAGTCTGCACAACTTTCTTCTGCCTAGACAATGTAACACAAATCAGACTAGCTCTGCTGTGTCATTTCCTCTCTACTTTGGTGCTTCAGCTGAGAGCTGGTTCATGTAGACTGGCATTGGACTATTTGGTAGGCTGGCCTCAGCTCTTTCTCATAGTCAATTCTCTGACCTGCGAAGTTTTGGTTTTAGTGACACAGATATGCTTAGCTCTTGTTAATTTCTATAAATAAAGCATTATAGGGTGGGCATCTGAGAGATAATAAGATTTGAGTGAATCACATGTGCTCTCCCAGTGCTAATTTGTTCATCTATATTACCCTTCCTCTGTCCATTTCTTCTTCTTTTTTTTTGTCGGTCGTGGGGCTTGAACTCTGGGCTTGGGCGCTGTCCCTGCGCTCTTCAGCTCAAGGCGAGCGCTCTACCGCTTGAGCCACTGTGCCACTTCCGGTTTTCTAGTGGTTTATTGGAGAGAAGAGTCTCACGGACTTTCCTGCCCGGGCTGGCTTTGAACTGAGATCCTCAGATCTCAGCCTCCTGAATAGCTAGGATTACAGGCGTGAGCCACTGGTGCCCGGCTCCCTCTGTCCATTTCATCTTGCATTAGTTGTGCATTGTGGCAGCAGTGGTATATTTGTACAACTTGACTGAACAATGGATGAAGACTTTTTGTTTTTAGAGAAAATATTGATTTCCTTCCCATTCAACTAGTGTGAATGAAAAATGTGCATATTGGACATTATTAAGACAAGGATAAAGTTGGCCTCAGAAGATCTTCCTTTCCCTCTCAGAAGCCTGTTGCTGTCTTGGTGGTCCTTCTCTGAGAAAAACTTGAAGGACCAAGAAAGTGCTTACAATTCACTGAAAGTATAAGTTTTTCTATGAAAGAACTGAATGTAATGTACTTCCCAAACGTCTAGCTTCAAAATACAAAGTCATAGTTGGTAGTATTAGTATGTATGTATGTATATATATATATATATATGTATATATATATATATACATATATATATATATATACACATATATATATAGTTTTTGGGTCTGGTCATGGGGCTTGAACTCTGGGCCTGGGCGCTGTCCCTCAGCTCTTCAGCTCAAGGCTAGCGCTCTACCACTTGAGCCACAGCACCACTCCCAGCTTTTTTCTGTTTGCTTATGTGGTGCTGAGGAATCGAACCCATGGCCTCATGCATGCAAGGCAAGCACTCTACCACTGAGCCACCTTCCCAACCCCTTAGTATGTATATTTAACAATGAGCAGATTTTTTTTTTTTTTGCTGTTCCTGGGGCTGTCTCAGGTGCTGCCCCTGAGACTTTTTGCACTCAAGGTTGGCACTCTAACACTTGAGTCACAGCACCACTTCTGGGTTTTTCAGAGTAGTTTATTAGAGATAAGAGTCTCACAGACTTTTCTGCCTGGGCTGGCTTTGAACTGCGATCCATAGATCTCAGCCTCCTGAGTAGCTAGGATTATAGAAGTGAGCCACCGGTGCCCAGCTAATGAACAGATTTTTAGCTAGAGGATCATTTCAGGAGTCAGTTATGACTGACTACATAATTATGTAACTACATAAATATCTAGTACACATTACATGAAGGAAGCATGCCTGATTACAGACCTGAGGTCTCCAAGTTTCTTACCACTTCCAGAATTCAGACGAACTCCTCCAAGAAAGATGTTGCTAGAAAAGGCTTCCTTGTCCCAGACAGTAAGTTCTAGGCAAACATTCTTTATATCCTGAGGATACAGGCCACTGAACATGAATGTATAGTTCCATTGAGGGTTAACACTCTTTTTTATGACCATAGTTTTATGCTTGGTGGCTTTGTTATCATCAGGGAGCAGGTAACTGTAGGAGAAAATGCAATCAAATCATCATTGAGACAGTAGGCAAAAATGCCGTCTTGGAATAGTCATGTGAATTTCCCATACTTTCTGATGTGTGTGTCTGTGTACATGAATGTGACCAAGTGTGATATGGGTATTTGGTTCACCTATCATTATTACTATTTAGCAGTTTTCATGATGACATATTCATACATACATATAGTGTGCTTTGAGCATATTTATTCATCTCCCAGGTTCTTTTCTAAAACTTTTTTTGGAGGCTGTCCTGTGGCTTGAACTCAGGACCTGGGCACTGTCCCAGGACAGAGTGCTCAAGGATAGCACTCAACAACTTTGAGCCACAGTGCCATTTCCAGCTTTTGGTAGCTAAGGGAGATAAGTCTCTCACAGGCTTTCCTGCCCAGACTGGCTTTGAACCACGATCCTCATATCTCAACCTCCTGAGTAGCTAGGATTATAGGTATGAGACACCAATGCTGGCAAATCTCCCAGATTCTTATATGCTTAAATTTGGATTTATTTTGTGGAATGGCTTCTTTTAGGTGGCACAATAGTAACATGCATTTTATCTCCTTTCTAATTTTATTTCAGTCCATCTTCCCCAGTCTTGTAAAGAAAATGCCTTCTGTGGTAGTAGGTAGTAGGTATTATTGGATGTTCTAGTTTGTATCTTTATGGACCAATTCTGAACTGACTGGCAGCCAGAGTGAATAGTTCCCAGCAGGCTTTCCACTGTGTCTTAACTCCTTCAATAAAAGACTATTTCTGGTTATGAGTAAGTTAATGTGGGGAGAACCCTGGAATTACGGGGGATTTAATGGATTGAAGGGCAACTCTTCAAGCAGAGTTTTGGAAATTGGTGGATGAATCCTTCACTCTCTCTGTCACTTGAAGGGACAATCCTAAGAAATACTGCACAATATCTCATTGCTTCCCCAGTAGAATTGAGTGCCAGCCTTCTATCACAGTAACATATTGATAAACATATATGTTTTTGCCAGTGCTGGGTCCTGAACTCAGGCCCTGGTTGCTGTCCCTGAGGGTTTTTTTTCTTCTCTCTCTCTTTTTTTTATTGTGAAAATACTGTACAGAGGGGTTACAATTACATGGGCAAGATAATGAGTACATTTCTTATCAAGCATTGTAGCCTCTTCCTTTGTTTCCCCTTCCCATCCTATCCTCCCCCCCACCCAACCCTCCTCCCCCGCCTACCAAAGTTGTAAAGTTCGTTTTCGACATAACGACTTGTACGTCTCATTGTTGCAATGGGTCCTGAGGTTTTTTTGCTCAAGGTTAGCACTCTATGGCTTGAGCTATAGGTCTACTTCCAGCTTTTTTGGTGGTTAATTGGAGATAAGGGTCTTGTGGACTTTCCTACCCAGGCTGGCTTCAAATCATGATTTTCAGATCTCATCCTCCTGAGTAGCTAGGATTACAGGCATGAGCCACCAATACCTAGGATAGCCATACCTTACACCAGCTTCTCTCCCTCTTCTCAAACAAAACAATGGATCCATGGACCTGTACTGTTGTCAAAACACTGTATTGGGCTCAAAGTATATGGTGAATGCTACCTTGTCCCTGACCAGGGAACATGTTTTAGAGAAGTAGACAGATTTGCTTATGGAATCATTATATTAGACAGCAATACCAATGCCACAAGCAAAGGATCTTACTGTAAAGAAGCTAATTATATCGAGTGAGATTTCATTTCAGGTTTCAAGTAGAGAATGCATGCTATTTCCCAATATTCCTTCTATCTGTTCTTTTTTTTTTAAAACCTGCTGACATTTTTTTTTGGGGGGGTCCGGTCGTGGGGCCTGAACTCTGGGCCTGGGTGCTGTCCCTGAGCTCTTCAGCTCAAGGCTAGCGCTCTACCACTTGAGCCACAGCGCCACTTCCCCTTTTTTTCTTTTTGCTTATGTGGTGCTGAGGAATTGAACCCAGGGCCTCATGCATGCAAGGCAAGTGCTCTACACTGAGCCACCTTCCCAGCCCCTGTTCCTTTTTTTTTTTTTTTTTAAATAAGAATCCTCATTTTAAAATTAGGCACAACATAATAGAAATGCAAATCAAAACAATAATGAGATTTTACCTCACCCCAGTTAGATGGCCATTATCAAAAAAACTAATGATAACAGATGCTGGCAAGGATGTGGCCAAAAGGGAATGCTACTGCACTGTTGGTGGGAATGTAGACTTGCTCAATCACTTTGGGAAGCAGTATGTAGGTTCTTCAAAAGACTATACATAGAGCTTTCCTATGACCCAGCAATCCCACTCCTGGGCATTTATCCAAATGAGCACAAAGGGCATTTATCCAAATGACCACAAACAAGATCATACTAAAGCCAACAGCACAACCACACGACTATGTCCATTGCAGCATTATTTACCATACATAGCTAAGATATGGAATCAACCCAGAAGCCCCTCAGTGGATGAATGAATCAAGAAAATGTAGTAAATACACAAATGGAATTCTATATATACTTCATCGGAAAGAATGATGTTGCCCATTTCATAAGGAAATAGAAAGAGTTGGAAAAATTATATTAAGTGAAGCAAAGTAAGTGAGAGCCAAAGAAACATAGGATGCATGATTTCCCTCATTTGTAATAACTAGAATATGTCTGTAAATCTACAAGTTGATCCAATGGATAGTAAAAGACAAATAATCACACTTGGACATGATTAGGAAACAGCACTCTAAGCTTTCATACAATGAGAACAAAGGAGGTTATACATAGTAAGAACAAAGAAGATTATTCTTAGGAGATGATCACAATAGCTCAATAGCCATGTACATATGACCATATAAAATAATGCTTATAGAAATGAACTCCAAGAAATGGAAACAAGAGGGTTTTTTATGGCATTGTTAGCTGTTATTTCTTTTTTCTTTCTTTTCTACCTTTGGTATATTCCCTTTTGTCACTGTTTTTGATTTCTGTACCCTTTGTCTTATATATAAGTTTATCTGATTTGTGGAGAGGAAGGGGAATCAGAAATGATGGGAAAAAAGGGTGAGCCAATTCAACAGTAATACTCACTAAATACTATGTTAGAAATGAACTTTACAACTTGGGGGGCAGGGGGGTCAGGAGGGGAAAAATTGGGAAAAGATGAAGGAGAGGGCAACACTGTTCAAAAAATTACTCATTAACTGAATTGTATATCTTTATCCCCTCTGTACACCAGCTTTACAATAAAATTAAAATAAAAAGTATAACTAGACATAAGATTTCTTAGAATGTAGACTGTATTCCTGCACCCAGCATCCTTTGTGTCCAGTGTAGCCATGTGACTAAATTCTGGCAAATGGGATGTAAGAAGTAGCTCTATGAAACTTATGGGAACTAACCTACTAGATGGAATAGGGATGGGAAAGCTAAAATCTAAGAGTTACTATGACCCATGAAGCAAATATCATGAGACAGAGAGAGAGAGAGAGAGAGAGAGAGAGAGAGAGAGAGAGAGAGAGTAACCAACAAACAATCTATGCCTCTGATAATCATGATACTTCTATACCCTTCTTGGATACATTACCTTCAGTCTTTATTTACATGTAAGAGGGGAAATAAAAGGTACAACTCATTTTCCTCTCATCCTTGCTTTCTCTCCCTCTCCTTACTTCCTTACAACCCTCCCTTATATGTGCTCTCTCTCTCTCTCTCTCTCTCTCTCTCTCTCTCTCTCTCTCTCTCTTTCTCTCTCTTGCCAATGCTGGGCCTTGGACTCTGGGCCTTGGCACTGTCCCTAAGCAACTTTTGCTCAAGGCTAACACTTTACCACGTGATCTACCACACCACTTCCCCTGCCTCAGTTTCCTAAGAAGGCTTAAGGAGAGGCAAAAACTGTTGTCTGACTTAAAGAATTCTCCTTGTGGGCTTCACATCCTCCATGAAGTCAGCTATAATGGCTCATTTACTTTGGAAAAGTGCAGTACTTTGGTGGTTCATACATGTGCAATTGTGTGTTTGAATGAATGGATACTATCCTTCTAGTCCCAGTTCGTATAAGTTCAGGAGAATAATATCCAGTAGCACAAGAGAGATTTGCTGGTGAGTAATTTAGAGTGAATAACAATATCCATTAAAGAGTACTATTCCCTCAAGAAACTGCTCTCTGCTCCACAAAGTGGAAACAAATGTGCAATTGGCAGTCTAAAGCTCTCTCCAAAGCACTTCCTAGTGGATACCTCCAGGAATAATGCTCTGATGACCACATTTTTTACAATTTTCCCCAAGAGAGCAAAACAGCAAGTATGAGTATTTCAGTAGTTGTTGAATATTACCAGCACCAAACAATAACAAAGTATAATCAAAGTACACTAAACATACAAATTCCTACTTTCTCTTTTGAGAAATGAATCTTAGAAAATTTGTTGGTCTTAAGGGCGAGAATGATAGGAATTCCTCAGATCTGCTGGAAACCATGTAAGCTAAGAATTAGCAATTCCCTCTACACTCATATTGCTTTACATGTATGAGATAAATTGTTTCAGATGTAAACATAGCTCTTTCCCAGTATATTTCCTATAAGAAGAACATGGAGGCTCACAGTGATCACTGTCTCACGATCACAGACTCTTTCATCTACCAATAAGTATCATCTGAAATGAGGATGAAACAAAATTACCCCTTCACAAAGCTGTCAGAAGTGCCTCCTGATTTCACTGCTGTTAAGTTCTTTGCTTCTTTGACGAACACTTCAAGTATTCCTCCAGAGATTACAGGTGACTCTTTCTTCTTCCCCTTTTTAAAGGATTTCTTTCCTGTATCAGCTGAGGAGGGGGGTGGAAGGGTGGGGGAGGAGAGAAAGAGAGAGAAAAAGAGAAATTCTACTTCAAAATTTAAAAAGACCATCTGCAAAGATTTATTTGTTGACTGAATCAGGCCTTTACCTAATTGAATATTTGTGTTAGAGTAAGTGTTTTTGTCCCATTGGATTCTTTCTGGATAGCTTTTCTTATTTATATTTGTTGAAAAACATTGAATAAATTCAAAACTTCAACCACTCCTGTACAGAGCACAGCTTTTTAACAAGGTGTTATAAAGGAAAGGAATGGAGAAGATCCTGAGAGCTGCCTGGGCCACTGTGAGTTCAGGCCCCATGACCAACCAAAAAAATACATTTTTAGGTGAGAAGAAACTCCTTCCTACCTGTCATTGTTATTTATTTAGTACCGTTTGAAGCATCTTACATGTACGTGCCCGTTTAATCCTAACAATGTCCCATCTTATATGTACGTGCCTGTTTAGTCTTAACTATGTCCCTTTGTGAGAAAGTGAGAAATGAGAAAACGGGGTCAGGAAACAGAATTACTTGTCAGGGTGATCATGACACTGAAGAGTGTAATTATGAAGGGGAGGAGACTGCCGGAGGAGTTGATGGAAGAAGAAGGGCAGGAGAGTTTGCTTTCATCTGAAGTTTTCTTTTTCTTCCATGTTCTACGGTAAATCTTCCTCAAGACTAACTGGGTAACTATGAATTACAGAAATCCAGACAAGCAGCCTCTCAACTCTAAGGAGCGTTCTATATTTCTGAGATGGACAGGAAATGACTCTTACTACTTATGCTGGTCACTCAGTGTGAGCTTTGTCTTTTCCTTGTAAGATTTCCACACCCTTTGCCATAGGTAGTATGCTTATCACAACTCTCTTTAAAAGACAATGACAATCTTTTTCATTTCATTCATGCAGTGTGAAATTAGCATAGTCCAACAAATCTCTGGTTCCCAGTCACACTTGTAAAAATAGGATGATCAAATGTAGTGATTTTTCTCTACCTTGAAGTTGTCTTAGTGGAAACATCACGTTCTCCTCTGGAGGAATGTACCGTAAAACAACTGTCAGTTCTCCTTTGTACTGAAGGCCAACATCAGGAGCAAACTCTCCCTGGCCAAGGATAGATAGACGTAAAAGAGAGTAAGAACATTTGTCTTAGTATTTTGCTACCCATGCTTCAATATAAAATATTTATTTGATGGCTTAAATGTGATAATTCCTACTTAACTATGTTAGTTCTTACTGAAAGAAGACATGACTTAAGCATGAGAAAAGAAAGGCTGTAAAACCCTGTCAAGACATTAACATATGACTTTTTTGTGTGCCACTCCTGGGGCTTGAATGCTGTCCCTGAGATATTGTGCTCAAGACTAGGTTCTAACATTTGAGTCATACCCCCACTACTGGCTTTTTTGGTACTTAATTGGAAATAAGAGTCTCATGGACTTTGTGCTTGGGCTGGCTTCGAATTGTAATCCTTGGATCTTAGCCTCCTGAGTAGCTAGGATTACAGGCACAAGCCACTGGCACCAGGCTTGTGTAAGACTTTTAAAATAAAAGGCATTTAAAAGGAGATACATAACATGTATTAATGGATATTGAGTTTTTGTGACATTGAATACTGACCTATCACTGAACATTATACATATAGTATGGAGTATGGGGCAGGAATAAAGATGCACTGAAAATAGTCTCAGAAGTTACATCTCCCTCTCTATAATGTAATTTCTTAAGCAATCAAGAAGGGAAAAGTACTAGGCTGCTAGTCACTGGTTATTGAAAGCAATTTTGGTATTTACATAATCAAAATTCATTGTGGACAAGTGGTTCTCTTAAACATTGCAGGTAGGTATGTAAAATGGTGGAGACAATCTGGAAAGCAGTTTAGTGTGTATGATTAAATATGCAACTACTATACAAACCAGAATTTTCACCCCTCGGCATTCATTCAAAGTATTTTCACCACAAAAAGGTATGTGAAGTGATATATATGCTAATTATCTCAATTTAGCTATTTTACAGTGTATACATCTTTCAAAACAACATCTACTACATGGAAAATACATATAAGCTTTTTTATTTCGTCGGATGTGGGGCTTGAACTCTGGGTCTGGGCATTGTCCCTCAGCTCTTCATCTCAAGGTGAGAGCTCTACCACTTGAACCACAGTGCCACTTCCAGTTTTCTGGTGGCTAACTGGAGTTAAGTCTCATGGGCTTTCCTGTCTGGGCTGGCTTTGAATTGAGATCCTCAGATGTCAGCCTCCTGAGTAGCTAGGATTACAGGCATGAGCCACCAATGCCCAGCTATACATAAGCTTTATTTGCCAACTAAAAATTAATTAGTATTAAGCAATTAAAATATTAAAAAATGAGCCGAGGATCAGTAATACGAACCTATAATCCTACCTGCTTAGGAACTGAGATCTGAGAATAGAGGTTCACAATTAGTCCTTGATGAAAACTCTTTGAAACTCTTATCTCCAATTAACCAGCAAAAGCTGGAAGTGGAGACATGGCTCAAGTGGTAGAGTGCTACCTGCTATAGAAGAGACTGGAGAGCTTGAAGCCTGGAGGAGTTCAAGCCCCAGTAGTGGCAAAAAAATGTATTAGAGTGTGTTTGCATGTACATGATATCTCTGATTTTATTGACTTATGATTGGTCCAGTTTGCATCTATTCCAAACACACACACACAGACACACAGACACATACACACACACATCAGTGTTACACAAGGTGACAGTTGATCTAACACAACTACAAAGAAGCTACTGTGAAAAGACAGAGATTATCCCCAACTGGAATAAGTATGTGGCCCTTGCCTGGTCCTTAAAAAATGGGCGAAAGGATGACAGATGAAGTTGGTATGACAGAAAGATTAGTTTGGGTTGAGAAAGCAATAAGAGCAAAAGAAGAGAGAGACTACCTAGAATGTGTTTAGGGACTGGTAGGAAGCCAGATGTAATTAGGAGTGTGTGGCCCTGGAGGCAGTAGCTACTAACATGGAAATAAAATATCTCTTCTGGGTTTCCCAGGAGACTCTAAAACATGAATTTATGTTAAAACATTTCACAAGAGACAATGGAAAAGTGAGATTGAATAGAATTGATATTGTCTAATAGGGACAACTTTTGCTTAGCCCCATGGAGAGCCCTGATTATATGTCACAACTGTCCTAAGCAGAAGCAGAGAGGTGGAAATGGTATGCTTCTTCACCTATTAGTCATTGATCAAGGGCTCTGTGCTCACCCCTCTCCCCGAAGACTTATATTCCTAGATTTATATTTCTGGATTTCCACAGGCCATGGAAGTGTAAAGTCCAGAAAAGGGCTCCCCTTTCCTACAAAGACTGGGAGTTACTGGCTGGTGGGCGCAGAGCCATATTTTTCTGAGCAGAACACAACATCCTGGGGTGCAATCGAAGGCTGGACCCCCACCACAAAAGTATTGTGAGTGCCAGAGTGGGCACGAGTTTCCATCAAAACATCTTTCAAAGCAGCAGGAAACTGTTAAGATAATCTGATGAGGCTGGAGTTGAAGCTCAAATAGTAGAGTGCCTGTTCAGCAGGTGCGAGGCCTTGAGTTCAAATCCCAGTACTGCAAAAAAAAAGGGACCTAAGCAGAGGGGTGAAATAATCAGTATTTTCTGTTGTCTGCAAAGAGAGATCTAGTTGTCATTGGCGCAAAAGCCAGTCACTTCCCAATGCATTTACAAGTGTAAGATAGGGTAATAAATCATAGACAATGATGCCCAAGCTGCCAAGTAAAGAGAGGAATTTAGGTAGGTAATAATTCCACAGGAACTTACATTTATTCTCTGCTTGAAGGCAGAATAAGACACTGTTTCCTTGGAAAACCACTTAAGCTTGCTGTTAGATTTTCAGAGGTCCTTGGTTGTTTCTTTTAAAATAATAGCACCCCCTGGGAAGGCTTGAAAGGCAATTCATACTAACAAACACTTCTCATCTACCTCCCATGCCTTTCAGAAGGATGATGAGTTATAGCTAATAAACAGTCCAGTGCCAGGCAGTGAAATACAAGTTATACTGTGAAAGTACTTTACAGTACTCAAATTTGACATCTTGAATTCTTTCTCTGTCTGCACCTGCCTCCTTACTGGCTTCTGCTGTGATATCTAACACAAACAAAACTAGATACTAAAGGACTTTTGAGTAAGTCAATAGCAGTATGGCTTATACCTCCTGCAAACAGATGCCAGCATTTCTGAATTTTAAGGACTATTAATCCAAATCCCTTATTACTAGAGAAACCAGTCCCTGTAGTTCACACTTCATCTCTTCAGCTGGATAATGTACCAGCAACATCAAATTTCCTGGACTGCTTATACTATATCAGCAGCTGATGGAGTGCCTATTGCACTGAAATGACTGAGACAGGAGACTGAAAATGAAGCAACACTCCACATAGTTGGCTGACAACCAACCATCAAGAGCTCAGCTGCTATGATTTGGATCTGGAATACTTCCCCAAAACTCATGTATTAAAGCCTTGCTCCCCAACCGGTGGTGCTACTGAAAAACAGTAGAAACTTTTAAGAGATGAAGCCTAGTGGGAGGAAGTTAGGTCTTTAGGTGTGCACCGCTGGACATGATATTGAGATGCTGGCCCTTTGTGTCTCTTCGTTTTGCTTCCTGAACACTGTGTGGTTGAAAGGTTTCTTTTACTTTGTGATCCTGACATGATATATTGCCTCTTCATAGATCCAAAAGCAATAGGGTCAATGGGCCACAGACTAAATCCTTTGAAACCGTGAGCCCAAACAAACCTTTCTCTTTTAAGTTCATTATCTCAGATACTTTTGTCATTGTGACAGAAAGCAGATTATGGCAGCAGCTCAGCAAAGCATGCCCTAGCATCAGCCCTCTCTAGTTCTGAAGGGCATGATATCTAAGCAAGTCTGAGTCTTCTTTTACTCTATATTTGTTACAGCAAGCTTCACAGAGGATGGTGACAAAGATGAGAGACATTAACGTCTGTTTCACAGTCTGTGTTCACCAGACTCTTGGAGAGGATTCCTAAGGAAATTATTTATTAGGAAAGCACTTTCAGGGAGACAACTGAAAAGGGTGAGAGAAGAAAGATAGGGAAGAGCATGACCTTGGATAAGTTTCCATAGGAGGCAGCTTCAGTCTGATCTGGCAAGGGTGCTCAGAGGATTTTTTTAAATTTTTTAAAAACTTTTTTCTCTCTTTCTCAATAAAAGAGGCGAGCTTGCGTAATCCTCTGTTATTGACTAAGGATTGTCTTGTGACTCTTGGGGTACAAAGACTTCCAGGGTTTTATGGCTGTATGTCCACGTGGGCAAGTAGCTTAAGGTAGGCTTCTAAAGAGAATCTTAGTTGGAAGCTGTTGAGGAAAACCCAGAAGGGTTAGGAATCTAAAATGTTCAGGCAGAGAGAACTGTGGTGTTCCATACAGTAAGCACAAGACAACTTTTGTCGTTAGCAGATTCATAGAGGCCCAGAGCTACTTCCTCCTTGTGAGAAGAAAGAGAAGCCACTCTGTGGCAATGTGGAGAGAATTATCACGGGAAAAAACCCTACTGGTCCCTAAGCACAAAGGATGCTTTGGAAAGACTTTAGATAGCATCCCAGAGAAGTCTTTCAATCATTTACAGAAAATTGACAGGAAGTATGATTTTCCTTCCAAACTGACTGTTCAAAGAGTCTGTTTCTTTAACATTAACTTCATGACAAATTAATTTTATATACTACTAAGATGCATGCTAATTGTCTTTCATGTGTGTCATCCATCAGCTGATGTCTGGGGAATTTTCTAGCAATGATGCTCATTTTTAATTTATTTTTTTTCATTTTTAAAATTTTATTGTAAAGGTAATGCACAGAGGGGGTACAGTTACATAAGTAAAGAAATGAGTACAATTCTTGTGGAACATTGTTACCCAGTCCCTGATTTGCCCCTCAGTGTAGATGAATAGATCAAGAAAATATGGTATATATACGCAATGGAATTTTATGCTTTCATCAGAAAGAATGACATTGCCCCATTCGTAAGGAAATGGAAAGACTTAGAAAAAAATCATATTAAGTGAAGTAAGCCGGACTCAAAGAAACATAAGCTCCATGGTTTCCCTTATTTTTAATAATTAGTATATGTCTAAGATAGTCCTAGCAGAGGATCAAAATAGTCCAATAACTATGCACCACATAAAGTGATGCTAATCTAAAGGAACTCCAAGATATGGAAAAAAGAGGTGTTTTATTTCAGAGTACTGTTTACAGTTATTTCTTTTTCTTTCATTTTTTTTCTTTGGTTTATCCCCTGCTGTCACTGTTTTTTTATTTTGGTAGCCTTTGTCTAGTATATAAGTTTATCTCATTTGGTGATGGGGAGGGGAATCACAAAGGACAGAGGGTGAATCAATGCACTAGTTATACAAGGCACTATGTTGGAAATGAACTTTACAACCTGGGGGGAAGGGGATGCGGGGGTGGGGGAGGGAAAGTGGGAAATGATGCTCATTTTTAAAATGCAAAGCATGAAACTGATACAAAACGACTACTCTGCTAATCACCTAACTGTTATCTTTTGTTGTTTTTGTTTGGGAGAGTTGAACTCAGAGCCTCAGTCCTCCTTTAGCTTTCTGGCTCAAGGCAGGTGATCTGCCACTTGAGCCACGCTTTATTTTTTAGGGGGAATGTTTTCTTTCAATTCCAAGAGACTTAATGGTGAATGAAAAAAATATTTAGTATATTTGGTGTCAGTGAGTACAATGTTGTGCTATTGTGGACTCCTCTGCTGTTAAAAAATACACTTTACTGGGCCAAGCACTAGTGGCTCACACCTGTAATCCTAGCTACTCAGGAAGCTGCAAACTAAGGACTGTAGTTTGAAGCCAGCAACAGTACATTTCTCTTTTTTTCAACGTGTCAAAAAGAAACTTTATTTCTTATTAACAGCCTCTTAAGCTTTCTTGCTGAGTGCTTTAGGAGTGGCCGACTTTGGGGCTGGAGTTTTCTGACCCTTCTGAGCTTTAGGAGGCTACACTACTTTCTGGCAGGTGGTTTTCTAGGCTGTGGCCTTTTGGCCCAGAGGTTTCTTGGCCTCATGAGCAGTAGCATCCTTTTTGGCTCAACCTTTACCTTTAGTAGCCACTGCCGCCATTGCCAAAGATGCAGTGGCAGCCTTGGCAACAGGGACGTTTTTGGGAGAAGCTTTCAAGAGTCACTCTCTGACATTTCTTCACTTCATTCTTGATGAGACTATTCCTCATTTTCTTAGCCTTCATGACTTTGCAGCGATCAAAGTATGTCATCTTGACTTTCCTTTTTCTGGCTCCAATCTTTTTGGCACATCTGATGGCTGACCATTTTGTATTGATATCTGCCATCTTCCAGGCTTTGCATTTGAAAGGCATGGCCTGTTCTCCTTACTCCAGTGCATGATCCGTCAACCAATGCCCTGTTCTGATCAATAACGTCTACAATTGTCACCAGCTTTCTGGCATTGAGGCCTGAAGGAGACATAGGCCACCAGGCCAATCTTCATGAAACGCTTGAACACCATGCTGGCAGCACAGGGCAAGAAGTTACATTTCTTTTTGAACAATGTTGCCCCTTCTTGTCATTTTTAACATATAGCTCATATGTACTTTCTAAAGATTTTCTGTGAGTTACTTACATCAAATCTCATGTCAACAACCACAACCCCACCAGTAAATTATATTTTTAGTTTGCTCATCTATAAAATGGGATGGGAATAATGATTGTTAGTTAACTCACAGGTTTGTTATAACCCTGAATGAGAACATTTGGTGCTATTGATGATGCCACAGAGAGCATCACTTGTTTTTTTGCTATTCACTATCCCTTAGTTTTCTCTTTAGTAGTTCAGGACCTGGATTTTTTGAGGAAGTCTAATTTAAAGATAAGATTTTAAACCAGCCAATGCCTTATTTCTCTCTAGCCAGTCATTAGCCAAAGATAGGCAAATCATTAGGAGAACCAGGCTCAAAGCATGACTTTACTGTTGCTGCTACTTCTTTTTTTTGCTACTTCTTCTCTCCCTCCCTCCCTCCCTCCCTCCGTTCTTGCCTGCCTGCCTTCCTTCCTTCCCTCCCTCCCTCCTTCCTTCCTTCCTTCTCCTTCCTATCCTCCTCCTACTTATATTCCTCCTCCTTGTCCCCATCTTTTTCCTCCTTTCCCTTCTTCTTTCCTCTTGTGCTGGTACTGGGCTTGAACTCAGGACCTGGGAGCTGTGCCTCAGTTTTATTTGCTCAAGGCTGGTACTCTATCACTAGAGTAGCAAAGAGAAAGGATGGGCAAATGAAGTCATAATATTCTACGCACATATGTGCAAATAGAACTGGGTAATCTGAGGAGATAGGTGGAATTGGGAGAGATGGGGAAGAATGATGAAAGAGATGATATTCATTGAGCTGCATTGTACTCATAAATTGATATATTGAATCATCATCCCTTTATGAACTACTTAAAGATTTAAAAAATAAAAAAGAAACAAAAACAAACAAAAAAGCATAGCTTTGAATGTTGGATGAGAAACTTTATTCTTTTCTGAACAGTGAGGTGCAAAGATGAGAGGCTTGGAGTCAGTGTAGTTGTTAGTGCTATAGAGAACAATGAGAAAACTGAAAATAAAGCCAACAAATAGAAGAGAGCCAAGAGATTCCAAAGCCTTGATAAGATTTGAGAATCTGGATTAAGCTGCTGGCTAACAGCACTGTGCTTGACAGAATATTGACAAACCTACATAAAAATGTATATTCAACCCTTACATAAGATACATATGATGAGAATATTACAAATGAGCACATCACAGCTTAGAAAATTAAGTTAATCTGATCAATGTCATATAGGCAGTTATAAAGCCAAGATTGAGCCAAGAAAGTTATTAGAGTCTATTATGTTGATTATAATTTTTTTTGGTTCTCTGTACATAAAGAACAGTCTCTTCTGACTGCAAATTTTGACTTCCAAAAAGTATTGTAAATATAAAAGTAGATGTAGCTGTTTAGAGTGAATCAAAGGCATTGTTAGTCTATGGTAAAATATCACATTACAGTGACATTTAATTTATAAAACAAACTCTAAGCTTGTTTTTCTAAGGCCTGGCCTGGGAATCTCAAAAGCAGGAATGTCAAGACCAGATACTTTGGCTACAGGTCACTTCCTCAAGTGACCCTACTCCTCCTGTTTATGGGTCAAATTGTAGAGAATAAGAAACAGAGATAATGTTTTGAGGTTGGTTATAGATTTGATTTAGTTATATGAAAAGGAAGACTTTTTATTGGTTTTCTTGATGGTACTGGGATTGAACAGAAATGTTGTACAATTTGAATCATACTCCTAGTCCTTTTACTTTTAGTGTTTTTCAAATAAGATCCTGAACTTTCACATAAGCCATTCTCGGTCCTTGATCCTCCTACCTCTGCCTCTGAGTAGTTAGAATTACAGGTATATACCATCATGTTTGGATTGTTTCTGAGACAGAGTTTCACTAACTTTTGCCCAGGTTGTCTTCAAATACTGATTCTCCTATTTCCACCTCCCAAGTATATGCGATTATAGATATGTACTATCATAGCTGGCTAAGAGTTTCTTATTTAAATAGGGTCTATATAATGTTTCTTTTTGGTTATCTATGGGGACCCTCACATAGGAAATATATTAAATAATAAAATTAATAAAATGTGTGATTGTATAGCTTGTGCTGTACAGTCTTTATTGATAAGAGCTTTCCTAAATCATGAATTCATAACATTCATAAAGTATTACTCCAAATGTTGCTCTACTAATCTTTGTAGATTATCACTTTAACTTTATAAGCTTTCAGATCTTCACGCTTATCACATCAATTTTGCTCAAACTTACCTAATTGCATAAACAACTATGGGAGTATCTCCTACCTTGGGTTGAAGCACAAACCATTCATCGCTTGGATTTTCGAAGTTCCATGAATCAAAAGGAATCTCCACCTCTCCGAGGAAGCAATTACGTCCAAAACGATCATAGTGCCAGACTGAGAGCTGCAGAGTTCTTGTTTCCAGCTGGGTGTGGCTGATGGTATACTGAAAATAAAGTTTACAAAATTACACACCACAAAGAAGGCTCTCTCCAAATCCAGGCACTTAGAGATGATCTATATCAGTAAGAACAAAACGAACTCAAAGAAAAGATTTTCCTTATTTCTGCTATAATAGAAGTTCTGTTTCATAAAGTAATTCTATATCAGACTTAGTGATGGAAGATGTATAAATAAACTATTTGAGAGTGAGGGCAATAAACTCCAGATAGAATATAAAAGATGATGAAATTTTTCCTCTTTCCATTTTACTTCATTTGCCTACATTTTTCATACCTACTTTTTAGTTCAAGACTTATTATAACAAATGTCTAACTTCTCTGTCATCCCTTGTTCTTCTAACTCATCTCTTGCTCATCTTCCTCCTCTTTCTGTTGTTCCTTCTACTATACAAACAGTATCTGGCTATACTTCAGACTGATATCTTTTTCTTTCTTTTTGCTATGTCCAGGGGCTTAAACTTGGGGTATTGCATTCACTCACCCTTCCTTGCCTATGACTGGCATTCTACTACTTTTTGAGCCATGCCTTTAGCCAGATTCTTGCTAATTATTTTCGAGATTAGTCTCTGGAACTTTGCTGCCTGAGCTTGCATCAAATCATGACCTCTGCTGTCAGCATTCTAAGTATCTAAAACTACAAATGTGAGCTGCAAGCTTTAGATCAGATGAACTGATTTCTGATCTCGGATTTATTTGTGTCTATTCCTGTCCTTTCTATCACTATTGTGATTAACTCTGGCTCTCTGCTCCCTAGATTTATCCCACCCTTGGCTTTATCTGTTCTGCTTGGGCTCATCTTTGCTAATCTGTTATAATCACTGCCTTCATCCTCTGACTGTATTTATTTATCTTAATATTAGCTCCAGTTTGCTTCCACTTATGCATGTAGGCTTGTGCCTTTTTGCCATCATCAACCTCCCCTCTATGGTGACTTTGAATCCATAATTTTAGGCACAAACCTATACATTTTCCTTTGATTGGAATATATTCCATTCTCCCTAGATCTTTCTTATCAGGGAAGATTTGTTCATGGTAAGGAAAGGGATTGTTGCATGAAAGGAAAACCATTAGAAATATAAAATTTTGCCAGGCACTGGCTCACGCCTATAACCCTACCTACTCAGGAGGCTAAGATCTAAGGATCACAGTTTGAAGCCAGCCTGAGCAGGAAAAATCTGTGAGAATTTTATCTCCAATTAATCACACAAAAAGCTGGAAGTGGTGCAATGGTTCAAGTGGTAGATTGTCCTTGAGCAAAAGTAGTTCAGGTACAGTGCCTAGGCCCAGAGTTCAAGTCCCAGGACTGGCAAACAAAAGACATAAAATTTAGGACTGAGGTCTGGGTTGTATTTTATGTAGAATATTTTCACTGCAATTTATTAGGTCTGATCCTGCATCTCCACTGTTCATTAACTGCACCCTTAAATTTATCCAAATTCTGAAAACCTAATACGAAGCCCGATAGACCCATGCTGTACTAGTAAAGCAATAGATGTGTACAACGTGACCTACAATGTTAAAGTAAAAGTTGTGGGAAGCTTAATTTAAGGGGTTGTTGGAGAAAGCAATGTCCCTAAAAGGTGAAATATGCTGGAACAAGATGTACTAGCTCAGATGCAATTTTGCTGAATCATTTCTACTTAAGGGGCAATGTGAGAAGCAGCAGAAAAGTAAGTGTAGCTTCCATTTTTAAAAAGAAATCTTTTCCAAAAATTTTTAAGAAAGGGCTAGGGGCATATCTCAGTGCTTTTCTAACATGCATAAAGCCCTATGTTCAGTCCCTAGCAAAAAACAAAACAAAACAAAACCTGCTAGGAAAGCCAGTAACATTCAAATTCCAATTTTCTAAAATACATATAATCATTGACATGCAAATAAATGATTCACTGTAGTTAATTTTAAACCAATGAGATTATGATCAATATTATATGAATTATTATGCAACTACATATTTACCTTCAGTGTTTCATTGAATTCTGGATTGGTGCCTGATCTGATTTTGGTCTTGCGCTTATTGTTTCGAGACTTGTCTGGAAGAAGGTATGATTTGACATAACTGTTGGTAATAAAGAATAAAAGTAATTACTTGGATGCACACACTTTTCAAGAAATATTCAAAGATTTCAATGGAGAAAAAAGCAAATGGATCAATGAGTAAAAGCGAGGAGACCAAAGTGAATGATGTCTAAGTTTGGGTCTTCCACAAGAGAGAAACAGTATAATGTTACAGTGTGCTGATGCTAGAGTCAAGGCAATTTGTTTTGGATCACCCCATGCCTCTGGTTTTGATGAGCTCAATAATTTCACTTTTCCATGCTATATGTAAAACTGATATAACCTCTGCATCTGACTCATGGCACTGTGTGGATTAAATTAATTGACATATACAAGAAGCTGACATCCTATGCTTCTCCATAAATATGGTCTAATACATTGTCAATGAGCTCATAAACTTTTCTGGTTCAATGCCTTTCTTTATATATATTATATTATATGTAATATAATATATATTATATATTACTGTAAAAATACTGTACAGAGGGGTTACAGTTATATGAGGTAATGAGTACATTTTGTAGCAAGCATTGTTACCTCTTCCTTTGTTTTCCCCCTATGGGTCAATGCTTTTCTATTCCTAGTCAGTCCTTCTGATGTCAGGGAGTGGAGTGCAATCATAATGAGTAGGAAAAAAAGAAAATTGTAAAGAAAAAGAAGAAATAGAAAATGACAACTTGAAGTCATAGCAGTAATTCTGTCCAATGTCGTGGCTTGAACTCTCTCAGCAGCCTCTTTCAGCAGTAGCATCATAGCTAACTCAGAAATTTATAGGATTGAAGCTGGGTACTGGTGGCTCATGCTTGTAATCCTAGCTCCTCAGGAAGCTGAGATCTCAGGATTGTGGTTTGAAGCCAGCCTGGGCAGGAACGTCCATGAGACTCTTATCTCCAATTAATCACAGAAAAAGTCAGAAGTGGTGCTATAGCTCAAGTATTAGAGCGCTAGCCTTGAGAAAAAAAGCCCAAAGACAGCACTCAGGCCCAGGGTTCGAGGCCAAGGACCAGCAAAAATAAATGAAATTTTCGGACTGAAATAGACAAGATGCTTCTAGAGTTCTGAAACACATCTGCTGTTTTTTTTAGCTATCTCTTTTCATGCTGGTCAAAATAATTATATCTGTCTTGGGGAATCTCTGAAATTAGGTTGAGGAGACGAGTATAGCTGTAGTTAGAATCTATTCATTGTTCTTGGACATAGGTCCTCTATTGTGCAGAAAAAGTTAACATAGAAAGACTGAGGTTGCCATTCTTTAGTCAATCTTGTTAGCAATGGCTTACCAATCTCAGAACTGAAAAAAGTAGTACATTGTGTCTATACTGTTCATACAAAACAATACAGCTTATGCTAAACATGTGTTTTCCTTCAGGGAGCCTGAAAATTTGGCATATAATCATGTGTGTCTCCAATAAAGTCCTCTTGTAGATAACATTTCATAGGAATTAAGTACATCCTGTGTAGCTCTATTGGGAGAGGACCCTGGAAAGCTTGAATCTATTTCTTCAGCACTTTATCCCATGTGTCTCTTCCATTCTTTGATGATAGCTGAAGGCAGAATCCTGTGAGTCTTTCTAGTGAACCATTGAAGCTGGCAGTTATAGCTCCCACCCAACATGCTATAGTCCATACTTGCACTCCCAAGCTGATGCCTAGAATCTCCAGAGCTTCATAACCACCTTTTTGAATTATTCAATTGGAAAACAACTTGGCAATTTAATCTGGAAGATTTCCCAGAACAGAAATCATCATGATACTCTTGTATATCCTTGATGTGCCAACATGGCAGCCCAATACTTCAAGACCCTGCATCTGTGTGAACTACAGCTTTGTGAGTTGGGAATCATGTTGAGTAATGGTCTTTTACAAATCAGGTAACCAAGGATACAACCATTGTAAAAGTACAATGGTTGTACTTGTATATAGCAAAGAATATCAGAGAACATTTACAAATGTGGTATAGGAGGAAAGTGACAGTCAATTCCTGATGTTCCAAATTGAGTGGGATGCTATGGCTCTTCTGAAAAAGAAATGCACACACAAAGCAGACAGTGCTTGAAATAGTCTGAGGAACATGCTTCATGCTTACGCATCTGTCCTCTGTTTCTTTTCATCTCCTATGGCCAGATTTCTGCAATTCTTGACAAAAATGTAGAGCCCGCCAGTTTTGTAGCAGTAGCTGATGTGGAGAAGGATTTCACCACTGACCTTCACGTTACCATAGTCTCCTGTTTCACTGTAAACACTCATCATGCTGTTAAGGCTGGTCTGAAATAAACAAGGTAAAAAGAAGGTTTCCAGTGTTATTCTAAGGTTTCTTTTTCTCCATAGAATCCATCACCTTGGTTCAGTTATAATTCCTGTTCTTTATAACGAGCAGGAATATCTAAGGTGAAGAAAAAGTATGTGACCTGTTTTGTTGGTGGCAAATAAAACTTGAGCCAATCCAGTATTATTAGTAAAGAAGGCAGGAAACTTGTTGATAGAAAAAGCTTTATCTTATTGGGTTTGTAAAACCCTTTGTTTATTCATTTCTTTTAATGAATAATCATGAAAGGTTTCTTTTTTTTTGGTCAGTAGTGGGGCCTGAACTCTGGGCCTGGGCGCGGTCCCTCAGCTCTTCAGCTCAAGGCTAGCGCTCTACCACTTGAGCTACAGCGCCACTTCCAGCTTTTTTCTTTTTGCTTATGTGGTGCTGAGGAATGGAACCCAGGGCCTCAGGCATATAAGGCAAGCGCTCTACCACTGAGCCACCTTCCCAGCCCCTCATGAAAGGTTTCTAATACCACTTCTCTCCATCCCTGCCACTTTCTACTTTTATATTAGTTCAATCTACTTCAAAGTCTAAAATACAATGGTCAAGACCAAGAAAAACTCATCTCGTATTCTGCACTAGCAAAAGCCTCCTGGCTTCTTTCCATGACTCCCACAAGGAACCATAGCTGTAGTTTTAACAAAGGCAAGAAAAAGAACATCATATCCCACAGCTGCTTTGATACCCAAACTAAGTAACTGTGTGGCTACATAGACCATGGCTTTGAAATCCTTTGAAATATTGATCCATAAAATGTAACCCTAAATAATAAAGACATACTCCCTCGAATCAATGAAATAAAAAATTCCAAAGTTTTAAATGTGCCAGAACAAATTAAGCTTTTGTCAAGACACTAATAACATTGGTTCTCAATACTGGGATTTGAACTTAGTCTCACAGCTGATAAGAAGGCACTCTATCCAAGCCTCCAACCCCATTTTCTGTTACTTTTTTTTGAGACATGGTCCTGCTTTTTGTACAGGTGCATATCTGTACCACAATGCCTATTTTAGGCTTCATGTTATTGCTGGGATTACAGATGTGTGCCATCACATCCAATTGCCCACACGCTTGAGATAGAGTTTTTGTGGACTTTTTTTCTTGGGCTGACTTAAAATCACAGTCCTCCTAATCCCTGCTTCCCATGTAGCTTAGGAAGATAAAGGTGAGCCACCAGGCCCAGCTTAGGGTTGAGAAGGTGTATTGCAAACATTTTTGTCTATTCTGGCCTCGAACCATGGATGGTCCTTCCACTTTCAGCCTTCCAAGTAGCAAGGTTTATAGGTATAAGTCACTGGAATTCAGTATATGGGATATATTTTTAATTAAATTAATTATAAGAAAATTATTCTGTAGCACTAGAAACAAAAATTCTCTGTCTTACTAACATGGCTTTCACAAAAGACCACTTCAGGGGTTGAGTGCTCTCTCTGAGCATTTTTGCTCAAGGCTAGTGCACTACCATTTTGAGCCACAGCTCCACTTTCAGCTTTCTGGTGGTTAATTGGGGCTAAGAGTTTCACAGACTTTCCTGCCTGGGCTGGCTTTAAACCATGATCCTCAGATCTCAACACCCTGAGTAGCTAGGATTACAAGCTTGAGCCACCAGCACCTGGCTAAGACCACTGATATTTGTAAAGATCATGGGAAGATTTCACTAGTGATATAGTAGTTTCATTAGTCTTAAAGAAGACTATGTATGAGTGTGTATGAGTGTGTGTGTGTGTGTGTTTATGTGCGTGTGAAAACAATGCATAACATTTTTGGCAAAAGGCATTTCCCCCCTCACATTGCTTAAAATAGAGGTTGTTCAACAAATAGGAGGTGGGTGACATGGCTCATATCTTTTGAAGCTTAAGGCATAAGCAAGAGCAAACTAAGGATTCCAAAATGAATTGGAAATTTCGTTCAAAGGGAGCCAGTAAGTAACCTAATTGGTGTTACTTATTCCTAAAATAAAGCAACACAATTTTCATGTTTAGTAGGTGGCTTTTAACAATGTTTTTCCACACTTGAATTGCACATAAATTACCTGGGGATCATTTAAAAATGAAGTTTCTGATTGATGAGTAACTCTAGGGAAGGGTCTGAGATTTTGTTTTTTCAATCAATACCTAGATCCAAAGTTTCCAAATAGCATGACCAGAGCTCCACAGAAAATTTATAGAAGCACCACAGAATATTTTAAGTTTAAAGGGAAACACAAACACAGCAACGTCTATCAAATATCATGCAAAAGCTAAGTAGGAGTTATTTTAATGGTCAAAATGTCCTCATTAAATAATATTTTGTTCTTTTGTTAATGAATTTCTATTTGTGTGAATTGGAGCTTTTGGCAGTTTCTGCAACAAATAAAAAGAACATAAAGCAAATATTCCATAAAAATCAATGTAAAGGCTGGGTGTGCTGGTATAAACTATAAACCCAGCACTTGAGCAACTGAGGCAGGAGGGTTTTGAGTTCCAGGTCACCTGGGCTACACAGTGATAACCTGTCTCAAAAGAAAGTCAATATACAACAGAGAATGAAAGTGATGATATCCAACTAGGTTCTAAGATTTGAGAAACTATATTATTCAATAGCATATATGTCCTATTAGTAAGTAATCGAGGCTATTAAAGAATTCAATGCATTTTTTTCAATCTACCTGCATTCTTTTTCAAATGGCTATATTAAGTGATTAGGATACAAATAGTTATTATTATTATGTTGTTTACACCTAATGGCTTAATAATTGACTAGTCAATTGTTATTTTGGGCCTTAGAACACCATGAAAGAATTACAGAGACTCAAGGGGCTCTGTACCCTGAGAAAAGTTTGAAATCTCTATCTCAGGTGGTCTATGAACGAAGCTTTGAGTACTAAGAACCAACCCCTTACAATACACCAAAGAAAACTCTGGCTTATAGAAATCATTGGGAATGTCTAGACATAAGTTGTTAGTCCCAGGTTTCTAGTTAGAAGCCCTCCTAATCACATCTCACTACCTCATTAAGTGACTAAGTCGTGTCTTCACTACATTCTTTTGTAGCTACATCATTGAGTAGGCCCTCTATAAGCAAGGGGACCCCAAGGATAGAAGAATATATAAGAACCCACAGAAAAATGAGGCTTTGGAAAATTGAAGGCAGCTATGGAAAGTTTACTATTAACCAAACATTTTGCTCTTAACCAAGCCAAGTCTGTGACTCACAATGGAGATGTTTATGCAAAAGGTTTTTGTTGATAGGTAATCCTTTTGGATCATGTGTTTCCTGACTAGCACTCTGATTTCCATGTGTAGTGAGCTGAAATACTTGACTTCTAACAAACTCATTAACCTTTTCAAAAGAGAACTTCTGGCTAGCTATACAGCATTCAGAAACAGATGAATGGTAGATGCAATGCCTACCTAAATCATATGTCCATATCTGCAAGATTTGTGAAGTATAGTAGAAAAGTGGAAAAAGAAAGGCTGAAAACTCACAGTGTCTGAATCAGCATCAGGCACATTTAGGTATGTCCACTTCCTGTCAGAGCCTGCTTGAGAATTCTTTAAGGAAATCACCCAAAGACCAAAAGGAAAAAGGGAATTAGAGCAATAGATGTTAGAGAAGCAAAGCAACAGACATATAGACACAGATAAATACGAGTACACAGGGCTCCTAGAGCCTTCCTCTCAAAGAAAACCTTGAACATTAAAGCAAGAAATCTCTTTCAAAGTTTTCCTGTAGCAGTTTCACAGTTTCAGGTATTATATTAAGGTCTTTGATCTGTTTTGATTTTTGTACAGGCTTAGAGGGTAAGAGGTGGTGGTCTTGTTTCAGCCTCCTGCATGTATAGACCCAGTTTTTCCAGCAGTGTTTGTTGAAGAGGCTGGCTTTTCTCCAGTGTATGTTTTTGGTACCTTTGTCAAAGCCCATCTTGTAGAATCAGCCAAGGTGCTCCAAAACTGATGGATGAACATGGAAACTATTTTATACATATACTATGGAGTATTACTCCATCATAAAGAAAAATATAATTATGTCATTTGCAGGGAAATGGATGGAAGTAGAGATCATCATGAGTGAGAGAACTCAAAAGGCCAAATATTGAATGTTCTCATTCATTTGTGGAGTACAGACCTAAAATGATGACAACAACAGTCAAGATAATGGGGCATGAATGTAAAGGGGGACTGTCTAAAAGGGACCAGGAAGAGAAGGGAGGAACAAATGAGGGAATACTGAGGAGTGAAGAGGATTGAAGGATGTTCACACACACACACACACACACACACACACACACACACACACACACACACACACATACACACATCTATAAATGTGTATATATATATATGTATGGGTACACATATATATGTATACCCATACATATGTGTATGTGTATATTGTATGCATACATAGAATATGGAAGCTCAACAAGTACCGAATGAATAAGGGGGAAAGAGTAACAGGAACATGGTGAAGAGAGTAAATTTGTTAAAAGTATACTGTTCAAAGCATAACAGGAAATATCACAATGAAAAACCCTTCATATTTTACATATGTAGTAATTCAAAAAGAAAGCTGTTAATTGTGTAGGCAGTGAGAGCTGTGGGTAATTTCTGAATAGAAGAAAAACCTCAGTGGGGATAAGTTTTAGGAAAATGACTGGCAGCAGTGTGGAAAGCAGTTAGAGTTGTGAGAATGCTGTCAGGAAAAGTTATGTGCAGAGAACTTAATTATAGGCTTGAGCTTACTGGGACCAAACTAGGAAAGGAAGTATATGTACGTATGTATGTATCTATCTATGTATGTGCCAGTCCTGGGGCTTGCACGCAGGGCCTGGGTGCTGCCTCTGAGCTTTTATGCTCAAGGCTAGTGTGCTCTCACTTCAGCTACATCTCACTTCAGCTACTTCTGTCTTCTTGGTGGTTAGCTGGAGATCAAGTCTTACAGACTTTCCTGCCTAGACTGGTTTTGAACCACAATCCTCAGATCTCAACCTCCTGAGTTACAGGAGGATTACAAGTGTGAGCCACTGGCACCCAACCAGGAAGATATATTTTTAAAAATCACACAATTGTACATATTTCTGGGCATATAATTTGATAATTCAATACATATATACAACATGTAATCATCAATAATATGAGGACAATTTGCATTTTATTATTTTATGATGTTGGGAATCTTCAAACTCTTCTCTTCTGCTTCTTTATAAAATGAAAAGGAGGAGATGGGAAAATCTGGGTGAGAACCATGGAAAAGAAAGGAATCAGAGCCTTAGAAAGAGGCACAGGGTAATCAGGAACCTACAGGTGCTGTGTACTCATCACATATTTCCCCAAGAATGCTCATATCTCCTATGGAAATGCACAGAAAATAGACATTAGAAAGAAGATCATTTCTGTTTGTGTCAGACAGCTGCTTACAGTTGATAGGCCACTTGCCAGACTGTGGGTGTTTGTAGAAAACTGGGACGATGCTCTGTCATCAACACCTTCTTCAATCTCTTCGAAGGAGTTCTAAGAAAATAGGAAAAATCAGATGTTTGGTTTATTTCTTACCTATAAGTTTTTTTTTAACCTGGAAGACCAATTTCTTTAATGCATATGTAAAAATCAGCTAAGATCTTTCTCTAGATCGTTCTCTTTTTCCCTCTAATTAATCTGAATTGTACCATTAAGGGAGTAGATAGGGGCTGGGGAGGAAGATTGAGACTCTTTCCTAACAGTACTTGCTTTATAGAAAGAACATGAAATTTGGACTCACACATACCTAGGTTCTTTTTCTTCCCCCAGATTTCCAAGGTACTTACATTGGGAAATGTGCTTAAGATTTTTCAACAATATTTTGACCGCTGTGTGTATAAAAGACTAGATTTAAAATAATTTTCCTTCAATACTTTGAGAGTATTTTCTCCTTCATCTTCTTGTACACTGTTACCATAGAAAGCTGATAAATGGGATGCTTGTTTATTTGTATGACATATAATTTGTCTCTAGAAAGTTTTAGAATTTGCTCTTGTGCTTAACAGTCTTTGATTTTACTATGTTTCTAGATGTGAGATGTTACTTTGACACTTTGAAACAAGATAAATGTTTCAATTCTGAGAAATGGAACTTATTGTTTCAGTCTATTTTTGATATTTTTATATTTTGCTCTTTCTGAATATGTTATTTACCCAGCATACTAGTAGTCTTTATAAATCTTTATTTTTTTTGCCAGTCCTGGGACTGAATTCTGGGTCTGGGTGATGTCCTTGAGCTCCTTCAGCTTACAGCTTAAGGCTAGCACTCTACCACTTGAGCCACAGCTTCACTACCAGCTTTTTGGTGGCTAATTGGAGAAAAAAGTCACACAGACTTCCTGTTTAGATTGGCTTCAAACAGCAATCCTCAGATCTCAGCCTTCTGAACAGCAAGGATTACAGGGTGAGCCACTGGTGCCTGACTTATACACTGTCTTTTAATAAATGGGACACAAAATTATGAACATAGAAGGAATTATCATACTAATCTCTTATTATGGATCATTCACTTTAAAAAATTATTAATAAATGTTAGTTATTTCCCTTGTCACATACTTCTCCCCCACACCAATTTGAGATATAACGTAAAGATAAAAATAAATATATATAAGTATAAATATTAATATACTCAAGAGAATGGTTACTCACTCCTATAATCCTAGCTCCCCAGGTGGCTGAGATCAAGAAGATGGTGATTTGAAGCCAATCCAGGCAAAAAGTTTGTGAGATCTCATTCTACCAATACAATCTGGGTGCAATGGTAGGTGCTTGCTAGCATAAAAGTAGGAGGATGATGGTTCAGATTGACCCCCATATAAATAAATGAGAGATTTTTAAAAAAAATAATGAGAGCAAGAATGACTGGGGATATGGCTCAAGTGCCAGAACTCCTGCCTGGCAATTGCAAGGTCCTCACTTCAGACAAATTCCAGAAACTCCTATATCCAATTAGCCAGGAAAAATCCAGAAATGGAGGTATTATATCCTTGATGGTTTTGGAGACAAGAATCTGATGGACTTTTCTGCCTGGGCTAGCTCTGAATCACAACTTTCTGGATCTAAGCTTCCTGAGTAGCTAGGATTACAAGTATGAGCCACTGGTATGTAGCCAGTTAATGTTAAATCAAACTTGTATCCCTGCCATACACTCTACTTGGTTTGAGTGTTGCTGGACTTGTGTTGTTGTTGTTTTTACTGGACTTGGTTTATAAAATGAAATGGTAAATACTTCCTTCTCAATTTTCTGACCATGGTATAAATTTTTAGTATTTATTTTTCTTCAACTGCTTGATGGAATTCATTGGTGAAGGTATCTGTATCTTGACTTTTCCATAGATGGGTGTAAAGTTTGGCCTAAAGCTATTTCCACACATATTTTTAAGTATTCTAAAGGTTTCTTCATATCTAGTGAACTACAACATAACTTGATGGATAACAGACCTATCTTTAAACAAGTAGCCGAGTCTCAGCTAATCTCAGGCAGCCACTGGTGTTCAAATCACATTCAAATAAGACAGACTCAAGTTGGAACCATTGAGGCTTCCTCATTTCCAGTTTCTGTGGTACTTCTTGCCTGTGAATATTATTCTATGTGGCAAGGTGAGGCTTTTTGAACCATTTTGGTCCACATTTTGGATGATTCTTCAATCACATATAATGCGAATAAAATCTGTAAAACTAGATTTGTGATGTGAATGTGTGTGTGTGTGTGTGTGTGTGTGTGTGTGTGTGTGCGCACGCGCACATGTACGTGCCACTACTGGGGCATGAACTCAGTGCCTTATGCTCTTGCTTTGCTTTTTCTCTCAATGTTGGCGCTTTGAATTGAACTATACCTCCACTTCCAGATTTTTTTTCTGGTTAGTTGGAGAATTTCTTGGATTTGTCTGCCTGGGCTGGCTTGAAAGCAAGATTCTCAGATTTCAGCTTCTTGAGTAACTGAGATTACATGAGTCACAGGTGTCCCCACTGATTTGTTATTTTTTTCTAAACAGGGAAGATTTAAATAAGATTTTAAGTTTATTCATTATAGAGCTATTCAGACTGGGTTTAATTTTTGAGTCAGTTTTGGTAATTTGTGTTTATTTTATCTAAGTTGCCAACTGTGAGTGCATATAGTTGTTCATAGAATCACCTTAAAGCCATTTCATTTTTTTTATATTGGTAATGGCACTCCTTTACGTATTCCTAGTTCTGATAATTTATATCACTTTATATTTATCTTGAATAGGGGTGATTTATATTTATCTTGACTAGGAGTGGTTTTATCTTCCAAGGTTACCTGGAGATATTTTTGAAGGTCATGACTGGCTAAGAATTAGTGAAAAAAGGCTGGCCTTAGCCTTAGTTACTTCCAAGTATCCTGTAGTATACGGGATAGACACCCTTGCCACAACAACAAATTATATGGCTCAAAGTGTCAAAAGTGTCAAGGTTGAGAAATTCTGAGTAGCTGAAGATTTGTCAATATTATTGATCTCACAAAACCAATATTTGTCCTCATATATTACAGCAGTTCCAAATTCTGATTATTTTTTCTCTGAAGGTCACTATTGTTGCTTTTTTTTGTATGCTTCTTTGTGTGTGTGTGTGGGGGGGCGAGGTTGAAATCAAGGTTTGGACACTGTTTCTGAACCTTTTTGTTCAAGGCTAGTATTCTATCACTTGAACCACAGTCCACTTTAGGCTTTTTAGTAGTTAAAGGGTCTCATGGACTTTCCTGCCAGAGCTGGGTTTGAACAGTAATCCTCAAATCTCAGTCTCCTGAGTAGCTAGATTTATAGGCATGAGCCATCAGCATGAAGCTACATGCTTCTCTTTAAAAAATTAATTTACTTACTGTTATTACAAAGGTGATATACAGAGGAATTACAATTACATGAGTCTGGTAATGAGTCCATTCCTTTTCGTCCAGTACTTCTCTTCAAGCTTTATTTGTTTAGCAAATGTGTATGGATGCTTAGGTCTCTACTTAGTTTTTAGTTGTTTTTAACCTTTTTGTTAATAAACCACATTTCTGCATGAAGTTTTTGTTTGTTTATTTATTTTTGCCAGTCCTGGGGACAGAACTCAGGTCCTGGACACTGTCGCTGAGCTCCTCTTTTTTTTAAAATTTAATTTTATTGTCAAGGTGATGTACAGAGAGGTTACAGTTACATACATAAGGTAGTGAGTACATTACTTGTTAAACATTGTTACCCCCTCCCTAGTTTTTCTCCCTCTCTTCCTCCCCTGAAGTGCTCCTAAGTTGTAAAGTTCGTTTTCAACATTGTCTTGTGAGTATCGTTGTTGGTTCACCCTTCATCCTCTGTCTCACCATTTTTATTGTTCCCCTTCCTTTCCCTAATTCAGATAAATGTATATACAATATAGGGTGCCAAAATCAAATACAGTGGCAACAAGGGATAAAACATAGGAAAAATACAAGAATGAAAGTAAAAACAAATAACTTCACACAGTACATTCAAAACAACAACCACAACAAAGAAAAACCTCTTGTGTCCATATCTGGGAGTTCGGTTTGCTTAACATCATCTTATATGGTCATATGTATATAGCTATTGAGATATTGTGATCTCTTGAGCTTCTCTTGCTCAAAGCTAGCACTCTACCATTTGAGCCACAGCACCACTTTTTCTGTTTATGTGGTACTGAGGAACTGCCAGGTCTTCATGCATGCTAGGCAAGCACTCTACTACTAAGCTATATTCCCAGCCACGAAGAGTTTTATAGTCAGTTCATAACTATGAAAGATTGTGCTTAAACAAACCTCTAGCTAGTGAATATTCAATCCTATTTCAATGGAGCTGTGTGTTAAATTTATTTATTTATTTGCTATTTTCTTACATTTTTTAAAATTAAGTAATTATTTTCTTATATTTTTGCTGATCCTGAGGCTTGAACTCAGGACCTGGGAGCTGTGCCTGTGCTTTTTTGCTCAAGACTAGTGCTATACCACTTGAGCTACAGCTGTACTTACAACTTTTTGGTGATTAATTTGAGATATAAGTGTAATGGACTTTCCTGCCCAATGTAGCTTTGAACAGTGATCCTTAGATCTCAGCCTCCTGAGTAGCTAGGATTGCCACTGCCTGCCTCTATCTATCTATCTTTCTATCTATCTATCTATCTATCTATCTATCTATCTATCTATCCTGGTAGTACTGGGGCTTCAATTCAGGGCCTTCTGAATGATCTCAGTGATCCTACTGCCTCTGCCTCTTGAGTAGTTAGAACTATAGGTGCATTTAATGGGCCTGGCTCTGATTGTTGTTTTCTTAGAAATGATTTACTTTTTCTAAGTAATTCTTTCATTCACTTGTATATGCTGACTTTGAATACTACCAAGAATAGATATTGTACATTCTTACTTTCCTCTCAACTCATCATCATCTAAAAGTGGAACTGCTTGGAGCAGTTCCTGACCATGGGACTTTCTTCCTGACCATGGGACTCCCTTCCAGATCAAACTTACCAAATCATTGTCTAAAGTTCCAGGGACAGATCTGCTTCTTACACTTTCTGTATCTTCTAAGTCTTCTGTAAAAGACCCACTCAAATCTAACTCAGATCGACTCTGGTCTGGAGGGAGGAAAAGCAAAAGATAAATGTGAATCAGCTTATCTTGTTAGAAGTTCCCATTTCTCTTTCTCCTTGCAAATGTTTCATTTTTATGCCAGTTTTGTTTAGGGATAGAGTACAGATAGTGTCATAGAAGTGACAGCGAGGGCCAATAACTTCATACTGTTTATGTTAACTTCCTTTTTTATAGCATTTTTGAAACTGCCTTGGATTAAGCACTAACATTTGATCACAGGAGTTTAAGTGCTCTACTATAAAATGCTAAGCCTTAATCTTTAAGGCTTCTGCTTTATGTCTAGACTTAAAAAAAAACCTCTTATAGATTCAGTCTTCAATTCATTGCTTTCACATCTGACATAAAATGCAAGTTAAACAATTCTAAAATTCAACTTTTAAACGGTAGAGCACGTTCCTTTCACGTAAAATGGGAGTAAAGAGTTGAGAGGAAGCTTCTTTAGGCACTAGAACATTCTTTCATGAATAAAACATCTTGCTTTTGGTTTTAAAATTATCAGTTAAAGAATACTGCATTTCTCAGTAGTACTGTGGACAGCTCATCAAGTCAGGATAATTTTCACAGAATATTTCCTAACCAAAATCATGCTGTGGTACATAGAGTGGTTTTATAGATGAGAAAAATGGGAGAAGGTGATCAAATGGTTAAGTTTAAAATGAAAAATAAAATAATATAGAAATGCTTAGCATAGTTCCAGAGAGAGTATGTACTCCAGAGATAGGATCTGTCTAAGCTAGCTTGCAACTTTTCACTTTTCTAGGCTAACTTACAATTTTAATTTTTAGTTGTCTTGATAAAAGTGATCACACAGATTTAGAAGACTGGTACACAGAACCTCACATATGCACACTTGTGCATGTGCATGTGCATGCACACACATACTTCTCCCTCTCCTCTCCTTCTCTCTCTCTCCTTCTCTCTCCCTCTCTCTCTCTCTTACACACTCACACACACACACACACATACACACACACGCACACAACCATTTTGGATCTGTCTGAGAGAGATTTCCTAACTTTACCTAAGCTATAACCTGGAATCTAGCCCTAGGCTTTATGAATATATGATCACTAAGAAACAGTAAAATTTTAATGTTGAGAATTTCATGAATTTAGTTCTACATATGGGATACAAACTTGATAATTATGAGCATTCCTCTAAATAGTTTCCTTATTCATAGGTAATGATATTGTTACATAAATATTTGGCTCACGAGATTGTTGTGATAACAAAATAAAATATATGAATGTGTCGTATGTTAAATGGAAAAGGTTATGATTAATACCTCAATGTTATTTGTGAATAACTCATTTAAACCATGAAATAACTTTGCCATGTGGACAGAGAGACCTTCTGGCCATCAAATCAGTTGAACTATTTTTCTCAAACTCTGGTCAAGTAATTTTATCTATCGTATCAAACATATCCTAGAGCCATTTAAATTCCTTACAGAGCCCTAAAAATTGTCAATGATGCCTGGCAAGAGTATACACTCAGTAAATGGATATTTCGTGAATGCAATAGCATGAATTAAGCAAGAAAGCTCAGTATTCACAGGTCTCTGACCTCAAACCTTGATACCCCCCCTTAAAAAAATAAAAATAATTGATCCAGACTCTGTTGGCTCACAACTATAGTTATAGCCACTCCAGAGGTGTGGAGTGGAAGGACTGAAGTTTGAGGCCATCTCAGATAGACTCTATTTCCAAAATAACCAATAAAAATCAAGGCTGAAGGCATGTTTCAAGTGGCAAGTGTCAGCCTAACAAGTATGTGGACCTGAGTTCAAATCCAATGCTACAAAAAGTGGATGATTATTCTTTTGAGGCATATAACAATAATACCATAGAGAATAGTCAATTCCATCTGATTCCATCATTTATGACAACAGAGCAGTCATGCTGTAAATGATCACCTGAGCAAACAGAGGCCCCAGACACTGCTATGGAAGGTGTGCCCGAAGTATTTCTGCGGTGGCTCTTTGTGAGGTTTTCAGAGGTGCTTTCAAACGCAGCCAAACCCATGGAATTTTCAAAACCATGTTCCTTCACCGAGAGTACAAAAGAAGAAAGGAAGATTATATTGATGAATTTACCTTAAAATCCTTCCATATAAATCTACTCAGTATACATAAACTGATGTGTATTACTTTTTAGGAGGAATGAACTGCTATTTAAAGGAACCTCATCAGCAGCCCATAGAACTCCAAAACTTACTATCAATACAGTTATTCCAAAATGTTTTCTATTTTGCACAAAGGCACTTGAATATGTTTTTCATTTGCAAAATTAGCATTGTAATATATAGTTAGCAAGAAGGGACCAGGGGGAGAGGGAATGAAATAATAGGGATTATTGAGGAGTAAAGAAGATTGAAGGATGCTGCGTGTGTGTGTGTGTGTGTGTGTGTGTGTGTGTGTGTGTGTGTGATTTCACAATAGCATAATGAAATCTACCAAATGCTGTTTGAAAAGGTGGAAACAAGAGGAGGATTGGGACAGGGTGGAAGTGATAAATGTGTTTAAGTACACTCACTATGTGTATGAATGGAAATACCACAACGAAACCCTCCTATATTAAAAAATGTACACTAATTCAAAAGTAGAAAAAGAAATGGTACAGGTATCTCCAGTCTTGGAAGACACACTATGTTTAAGTAATCTGGTGAGCTTTACACTGTTTGATTAGCATGTGGCCTTACAAATCTGGTCTTACATTTCGTCTCTGAATATCTACTTTGCTACCCTGCTACTTGCTCTGTAATGTTCCCCAAAGACCCATATATTAGACGCTTGGTCTTCAATTTGGTGCCATTAGAAACCTTTATTTTCTTGCTTTCATATCTTGGAGTTCATTTGGATTAGCATCATTTTGTATGGTCATATGTACATAGCTATTGAGCTATTGTGATCCTCTGCTAGGACTATCCTAATTATTGCAAATAAGGGAAACCATGGAGCCTATGTTTCTTTGGATCTGGCTTATTTAATTTAATATGATATCTCCATGTCTTTCCACTTCTAGAGTAAGGACTTTGTCAGCTTACAGAAGTAGCTGATGGGGGTGGGAGAGGTTGCCTGCTTCAAAATAAGTGCTGTCTGTAGCAGAATTCAGTCTGAGTCTAGTTTTCATTGTAACCTATGATAAAGCAAAATGGTCCCAACCATTGCCAGGTCTATGGGGATTTGACTGCTGCATCAATACGCAACTTGCTTTAATATTTTAAAAATGTGGACTATTTGAGAAATAGGCTGAAGTTCAATGTCTATGTAGATCCCATCATGGCATGACAATGATCAAACCTGAAATAGACCTTATAAATAGTCCAAAATGTGCCCTTCAAAGTCCTACAGTGTGGAATGCCTTCCTTGTTGCCTTCACCTTACACATTCAAGTATACTTTAATAAACTCATTCCAGAGAGCTGTGGCTCTGACTTGCTTAGCATGCTAATCAGTTTAGTTTCAGCAGCTTGTTTTTACTTCTTCATTACTTTCCAACACATAAGACCTTGTAGCAGAAGTTATATAGCTCCCAAGTCTTCTACTTGCCATGGGTTTATCAACAGAATATGACAGAGGTTAAATGGCTAAATGAGTTTAGGTCAGTTTTTAGCAGTTCTTCAAAAATTTCTTCATACATGGCATCCTCTAATGAAGCAAAACCAACTTCTTATTGGCAATTATGATGATGGTAAATTTTCACACAGGTGATCTAGCGCTACTGTTAATATAGAATAAGAGTAGAACAATTGATATTGTAGAGTCATTAACATGGAATGCATGCCATTGAGCTTCTATATATGAAGCCTAAAATGAGCAAGTTACATCACAGTAGAGGACAGGTGAGAGGCATTCTTGTCCTGAAAGTTTATGAAGTTGAAAAATATTCCTAAAGCAGAAAAGAATATTGAAGCAAAGATATGCCAAGAAATTGGAGAAAAGGAGAAATTGTGACTTCGACTATTAACTGTAGGTCCTCATTCTCTTTGTTATGAAGGAGCAAATGTGTTTTGTAAACCACTGTGCAGTCTTATTTTTAACATAAGATGTTTCTTTTCCTCTTTCCTTAGAAAAATTACCTTAGTCTAACCCATAAGGAAAACATGAGATCAACATTGGCAGTATTTATAGGCAATGTACCCAACTTCGTTGAAGGCAGTTTCTGTTGACAAGGTGATTTTTCTCCCCTATCCTCTCAGACAGTACCTGAAAAATAATCCTTGCTTTGAGGACAATCCTTGCTTTGAACAATTTTTTGGGTTATTTGAGAGAGTCAGCTGTTCTTCCTTGACATAGTGTTTTTATGGACTTTTATATCTGTTGATAAACTGAACTACCCAGCCCGTCTTTCCTTCCTCATTGGATGGGAGCCTCCACTCAATCTGCATAACTGAATAGCATAGAAGGGTTCTCAATATACTGCCTATCCTTGTGCCAGTATCGGTTCTGATTGCTCTGTGCCCCTTCCTTACACACTGCTAAATATGTTGAATATCATTTCTTGTTAGGTTGCCAAAAAAGTGAGCATAACCATCAACTGTCTATGTGCTTTTCTGACTACTGAACACAGTCTGCTTGCTGAGCTTAGCATACGTATTTGCGACATTTAAAAATATGCCTTTTAGCTTAGCAATTACGTTCTAGACTAAGTGTTTGAATAAATATCATATTAACATTAGATCTGTTGGAATGTCTTTTTTCCCTTAAAATATCTACAGAAGGGCTGGGAAGTTGGCTTAGTGGTAGAGTGCTTGCCTTGCAAGCATGAGGCCCTGGGTTCGGTTCCTCAGCACCACATAATCAGGAAAAGCCAGAAGTGGCGCTGTGGCTCAAGTGGTAGAGCTCTAGTCTTGAGCTGAAGGGCTGAGGGACAGCGCCCAGGCCCAGAGTTCAAGCCCCATGACTGACAATATGCACACACACAACACACAAACACACACACATACATACACACATATATGTATCTACAGAATCTAACTGCTTACTACCTTCACTGCCATCTCCCTGTTCTAACGCCCAGTCTTTTGCTTGGCATATGGAACTTTTGCCCCTTTAAAGACAATTTAAATGTAAATTGGACCTGTTTGGTTTGGCTATTGTATAATGGACTAAAAAGCTATATTATTACAAATGATCATTTGTGGCTGATTTTATTCTATACGGGTCATGTACAATTTTCATGGCAGAGACAAGTGCTGTTCTAGGGGACATGTCTCTGGGACATTTTAAAACCAGAACCAAATGTCTTTTCAGTTTCAAATACAGGTTAAAAGATTTAGGAAATGTTTTAGAAACTGGCTGAATAGGACACTGACTTTTCAAGTTAGAGGTTGTCTATTTGTGGAATCAGTATCATAGAGATGATACTTTGCCCCAGACATCTGCATGGGCAATTCTTTCATTTTCTTGAAGTATTTGCTTGGTCTAGACCTCAACAAATACTAGTAGGACCTCAACAAATACTGATTGAATTGAAGAACTGTGGTTGATACATAAAGATTTTAAAAAATTATCTTCAAGTAATTATGCAAGGGACTTTTAACTTAACATGTATGAACCTGTCATGTATACAATGTATCTTGATCATAGTCACCCTTTTCACCATTGTCCCCTTCCTAGTTCCTAAATATAGATCCTAGAAACATAGTTACTTTATTGATTAATAAAGAATCTGCAAATGAACTATATAATTTGTGGGTGGGATGGGAGGGGAAAAACTGGAAGAAAGCGAAGGAAAGATTGACATTATCCAAGAATAAATGTACTCATTACCTGATTTATGTAACTGTAACCCCTGGGTATATCATCTTTGTAATAACAATAAAAAATAAAAAAATTTTAAAAATCTAGTAGAGGCTAATTCAATCTAACAACTTCCAAAAGAGTATTTAACAAAAATGAAGTATTTCTGCCAAATGTTTTTTTTCCACCTTCTCCTTTAAAAATATAATTTATTAGATTTAATATGCAATTTAAACTTTCATTTATACATTGATATACTATTTTAACAAATGTACAGAAAAGTCTAAAGAGTTTGTTATATTCTACTTTCCCAGATTCACAACACCTTGGAAAAATTTTAGTATGGTTAATGTATGAATATGTTTTCTGAGAAGTAACATGGAAGTTCGCATTCAGAACCTCCTATAAATTCCTTATATTGGTTTAAAGCATATAGCCATTTAAGTCCCTCTCATACAATGCCAACTGTAAGCCTTGTCTTTTCTGTTTCTTTTCACTTTGGATTTGTGGCTTAAAGATAGAGATGCAGGAGACTTGGTTTAATGAAGAAGATTTTTATCACTGAACAGCATAAACAGTATGCTCTGAAATGCTCTGAACTCAAACCCAGTCTTGGTTTGGGGGATGAAGTCATGTTACAGAGGCTGGCTGGATGTCTCTTTACATCTGTCAACTTACTCTACTGCTGACTGAAGAAGTGCTGCGTGTACTTGGGGCTGGTGATCTCTGAGTGACCAAGACTACACCATTGCTCCGGAAGCTTTTTGGGATCCCAGGTCCAGTCTCCTGATCAATGAGATCTGATGAAGCAGTGCTTCCCCTAAAGGAAAAGAACATTAATTCAGGCTTTAATAAGGAAACAGAGTGACAAAGACACAGGCAGAGAAATTCTGACTTGAAAATGGTGAGGACATGTTAATAACACTAAGTTAACAAGAGTCACTCTGGAACTATTCAGAATAACGTCACACTCTTCAAAGACTTTCAGGCCTTGTTAGGTTTACTCCATTTGCCAGACTCTAGGGTACTTGGCAATGAACTTCACCCTACCTTTCCAACTTTATTTCCCAATCCTCAAAGCATACTCTCAGTGCTGGGAAGGTGGCTCAGTGGTAGAGTGCTTGCATTGCATGTATGAAGCCCTGGATTCAATTCCTCAGCACCACGTAAGTTGAAAAAGCCGGAAGTGGTGCTATGGCTCAAGTGGTAGAGCGCTAGCCTTGAGCTGAAGAGCTGAGGGACAGCACCCAGGCCCAGAGTTCAGGCCCCATGACTGACCAAAAGGCAAAACAAAGCAAAATAAAAAACCATACTCTCAGCCATTCCACGGCCCTGCTTATTCTCTCAGTTCATTTCCTCTTGCCACCTCTGTTCTACCTAGTTCTCATTTGCTTACTATCTGGCCAAGCCATTCTATAGTATTTGACAATAGAATGTCTCATTTGGTGTTCGAATGTACAGTCCTTGGTATCTTTCAACTTTGAACTGCCTGGGAACAGACTATGTGTCATATTTACCAGGATATCTCCAATATATTCCTCAAGAAGTAATTTAGCATATGCTTAATCAAAGATTGGAAATTACATTTTATTTCTTTGTGGTTTTAGTTTATGACTCATAGTGCATACTTAATAAATGTGCTGTGAAAATAATGACATTTGGTAAATTGGCTTGAATAACATTCATATTTGCTAAAAGGATTCATTTCTATTTAATAATGCTAGAAGGAAAAGAGTAATTCCTGCCTTTCACGTGATCACAATTTTCTCATTAGGTGCAGCTTCCTAAGCCAATGTAAAGTTTTGACAAACTAAAATTTAAGAGAAGAGTTTGACACACTTTGTTGTCACACAGTATGTGTGTGACAAAAATTCAGAATAAAAACAGACTTGTCTATCCAACCAAAGGTCGTGCCTATTCTAGTCTCCCACAAAGCTCATTCATTATTTCACTAAGATCAAGTTCTTTTAAACAAGAATTTATTATCAGAATGAGTTAGCAAGAGGAAGATAAAGGAGCAGAGAGCAGGAAATGCAGTTTTGGGGATTTGATTAAGAGAATTTTGAATTTTTTTCTGGGCAGCATGCTTATGATGGTCTATGACCCCCTCTTTATAGAACTAGCTCTCCAATTTACAGTGCTATGAACTCAGTTCAGGAGGAGCTTATGATTTTATTTGTTGATTCTGACAACAACCCAATTTTCTGATTAAGGAGATTGATATAATTTAGAATTCTAAATGTCTGATCCCTCCTATCAAATGACACATTTCAACAGTTGAAAAAAGTTAGGGATTACTTTTTAAAGACAGAGTCTATCTCTGTAGCCAAGGCTGGCATAGAATTTGTCATCCTCCTGCTTCTGTCACGATAGTAGCTGGGTAGTTAGCCAAATTCACACTTTTCCAAGTGTTTCTGTTCACTGCAGTGTTTTACTTAGAAGGAACTTAGAGATGTGCTCAGTGATACTATGTTCTGACCATACACTTTCTACTTTCAGAACAATCGTCTTCAAAAAGCTCTCTCTAAGAGAGGTGCTGGCGGCTTATGCCTATATTCTTATTCCTCAGAAGACTGACATTCAGAGGACCACCATTGAAAGCCAGACCAGGAAGAAAAATCCATGAGGTCTTATCTCCAAAAATAACCAGCAAAAAAGCAAGTATGGCTCAAGTGGTAGAATGCCAGGGAAGCAAGTAAGCTGAGCAAGTGCAAGGCTTTGAGTTCAAGCATTGCATAAAAAAGAAAAACAAAACAGAACTCTCCTCATTGTTTGAAGCTAAATAAATAAATAGATAGATAAATAAATAGTCTCCATTAAAAATAGAAAGGTTAAGGGTAAATCTTGTGGAAAGAGTCAAGAGTCCTAACCAAAGGGATTCATGAGGACAATTTTTCTTGTGTCAGAGCTAAAGATCTTCCCAGATCTAGGTGGTTTTGACCAAGTTCCTATCATGGATTAGCCTTATTGAAACTAAAAGCACTATATATGGAAGCTTTGGTAGAAAGTGATTAATTGTGGTGATAAATTCAAGAGGCTATCCTGTAATAAGGAAATAATTTTTGTGATCCTACGTCAAAGTCAGCTACTGGAAAATATTGCTGCCAGCCACATTATCTCAAAGATGACATACACTTTCCCATTTGTCCCTGACATTTACTGTGAGCTCTTCAAAAAACATTTTCCTTTCAGTTGATTAGACTAAGAAAACATTTAGTCTAATGAGGCAGAGAACCATAAATATTTGAGTCCCAACTCTTTTAGATGTTATATGAAATATGACATAAAACACATGAGCTTTTGCCACTTAAATAGGAAGCTGAAACAAAAGGTTTCTCGTCTAAATTAAAGTAGAAACGTTTAAGGCTAATTAAGAAAGAGCTATTTTTTAATTCAAATATGTTGCTGTGATTTAAATAAGAAGTGTTAGAAATCAGAGCCAATAAACCTGTAAGCTAAAGTGTAGGCAAGGAAAACTGGCAAGATGGAGACACATTTACCTCATCTTAATAGGAGCCAAGTGTAGTGATATGTCATTGTTAGGGGCACTTGGCTATTCTAGGTTACTGAAAAACACATTTTCTAAGTTAGTTAGGAAATATATCTCATTTACTTTAGCTCATGAAATATACTTTCCAAAGCCTTCTGTTTTGTTGCCTGTAATCCCATGCTACTCCCAAATCTTGATGATGGCTTCTCAGATGTATCTATTTCCTACATAGAGGATCCAAGGATAGATAACAGGGTGGAGAATATAATTTAATGAGCTGCCTTTCTGGTTTACACAATGGCCTCCAAGGTGTCATAGTGAGGAAATAATTTTCCAGGATGAAGCATTTCCAAAGTGGTTGACAATGTTGAGCCTATGCTGCTGGTTAAATGAGCACTCTCAAAAGGCAATATTAACATGGGAAACACTAACACCCACTAACACCAACACAGATCCAATATTGTGTAACATAGACTCAATATTTCTTCTGAAGTATATGAAATTTTCTAACTTTAGTTATTTGTATTCTAATATTAGTAGGTAGGAAAGAATGTCAGATGAGAATGCTAAATGGGAAATAAATACCAAGGATGAGAAAGAAAAGGGGAAAACATTGAATGTAGCTGTAATTCCTGGTCTTTGGTGATTCCAGATGCTGCCTTTGTCAACTGCCGTATGTGAGATGAGTGGTCCTCAACTTTGGCTGCACATTAGAGACACCTACAAAGCCGTCAAAAATCCCCATAGCCAAACCATACCCTACACTAATCACACTGAATTGTGAGCATGGGATCTAGGCATCAGCACGTCTTAAAACTCGCCAGGTTATTCCAATATGTACCTAAGGTTAGAAAACATTGGATTAACTGTGCTACAAGGTCATTGATTTCAGACATCTGTCCACCTGCACTGTCCCCTTCCTTTGTCCCATGATGTTTTTCATTCAGCCTAGTGCTCACATGAAGACAGCTGAGCTGTTCTCATGGTTCACACTGTGATAAATGGAAAGATACTTTCTGTATAGGGAGTAAATACGTTGTATGGGTTAGCAAACTATGGCTTATGGAATAAATTTGGCCACCAAATATTTCTGTATGGCTAGTAAGTTAGAGTAGTTTTGGATTTTTTAATAATTGAAAAAAGAATAATGTTCTGTAATATGAACATTAGATGTAATCCAAATTTCAATGTATAGAAATAAAACATTTTTGGAACATAGGAATGCTTATTCATTTATGTATTCTTCCAATTTCATGCTCCAACACGACAACTGAGAAAGAAAGCATGTGGACAATTTTTAAAGTCTGGTAAGAAGTTTTCTATGAGCATTACAGTACTTTATCTAATAATCAAGACAAAGCAGAGTTAACTTTGAGGATCTGGTCAAGCTTGAATATTCCCACCTCGTTCTCTTCCCATGGCCACTGAGAGGATGCTGCAAAGATGGCAGTGGAAATTGCATTCAGGACAAAATTAATTTTACTTTGCATGAAACAAAACAGATGCATCATTTAATAACTCACTTTCCACAAATAATATATATGAGGAAAGGTATAAAAATACCATATTTCCAGGAGAGAACGACAGCTCTGCATGGTTTCTAATGGTTCCTTGTCACTTCCAGCAATTCATCCTCTGGCCAGGGAGATAGAGGTGTACATATGACTTGGATTTTGTTTAACCTTTCACTCATATTGTAGAGTAGTTAACTAAAACACAGAACTCCTTGCTAAATTTGAATTTTAGATAATCAAAAAATTTTAAAGGGGCTGGGAAAGTGGCTCAGTGATAGAGTGCTTGCCTTGCATGCATGAGGCCCTGGGTTCAATTCCTCAGCACCACATAAGCAAAAAGAAAAAAGCCGGAAGTGGCACTGTGGCTCAAGTGGTAGAGTGCTAGCCTTGATCTGAAGAGCTGAGGGACAGCACCTAGGCCCAGAGTTCAGGCCCCACAACTGGACCTCTCCCCCAAAATGTTAAGAATTAGGATGTTCCAAATAGATGAAAAAAATATATTTAAAAGTTGTGGAAGTGGTGCTGTGGCTCAAGTGGTAGAGCGCTCACCTTGAGCTGAAGAGCACAGGGACAGCACCCAGGCCCAGAGTTTAAGCCCCACGACCGACAAAAAAAAACAATCTTAAAAATTGTATATTTCAAATTCAAATTTACCTGGGTATTCCGTATCTTATTAAGTTTAGAAATCCCACCTGAGGTTATCTATAGTCAATGTCTATCTGGTATGAGTTTGCAATGGCTCAGCTCCATCAAATGGACAAAGCTCGGGGACATAGTTCAAGCTCCAGAGTCCTTTGTGAGATTAGGCTAGATCCTTAGACTCAGATTGCACTTGAGATACTACCATTACTTAGATCCATTACTCAGATACTCTTCTCTATTCTACCAATCCTAGGACCTTATGTTTTTCTCCTGAAGTAATTTCATTAATAAATGACTTGCTTTTGAATCTTGGTCTGATAGAGAACTCACAAATCATAGTACAGCAACTACTCAGCACAACTTAGAAGGGATTCAGAATCACTCCCTTGAATAGCATTGTGTTTATTAACCATAGTCTACATTACAATCTTAAAAAAAAAACTCTTCAGTCTAATTTGTTTAGTTCCTAGCAACCAGTGAGTGAATAGCCCTTTGCCATTCAGTTTTCAGAGCTGAAGAGACTGCTAAGCGTTCCCTAACCCTGCTTTCAAATTACTGGAAAAAGATGAATCAATTAGACATCTAATAAATTATCGTTTCCACTTTGATATGATATGAATTTTTAAAAGAAATGGCTAAGCCTAGATGCTTAGCCATTAACAGACCAAAGAGGAGGATATCACTATCTCTTTGGATGATAGGAGTTAAGAAAAGGTAGGAGCTACACTTTAATGGCTCAAGTCTGTAATCCTACCTACTTAGGAGGCTGAGACTTGAAGATCAAGGTTCAAAACCAGCCCAGGCAGGAAAGCCCATGAGACTCTTATCTCCAGTTAAACACCAAAAAAGCCAGAAGTAGAACTATGGTTCAAATGGTACAGCACTAGCCTTGAGCACAAAAGCTCAGGGACAGAGCCCAGGCCCAGAGTTCAAACCCCAGGACTAGTAAAAAAAAAATAAAAAAGATAAAAACATAGGCCCTGAGTTCAAGTCCCAGAACTGGAACCAAAAAAAAAAAAAGAATAAAAAAAAGACAAGCAGCTTTCTGTCCCAACTTTCTAAGGAATCTTTTAGGAATAATGGAACATATCTAGTCATTATCATTGTGATTAAACACATGTCCCGGTAATGTACTATGTGATTTTTTTGTTTCTTTTATATGTTCTTCCCCCATGGTATAACTCCTGTCATCACTATATTTGATTCCAGTGCCCTGAATCTTGTATATACATTTTTCTAATTTGGGGAGGGGAAAGGAAATAACGAAGTGCTGAAACAATAAACTTGACAGCTTCCCCGGGGGTGGGAGGTGGGAAGGAGTTGGAGAGGTGGGGAGAGAAGGGGTAGTAGGGGAAAACAAAGGAGGGGTAAAAATGCTCCATAGAAAATGTACTCATTACCTTACTCATGTAGCTGTAGCCCCTTTTTCTGTACAGTATCTTTACAATAAAAATATTAAAAAAATATGTCCCGGGAAAGGGACACTTTGCTCTACTTATCTCCTGAGTATCTTTAGTGTTGGTCTCAAGGGGAAAACACTGTTCTTGACAGGCTAAAGCCAAGGCAAACTGATCACTATCCCATTTCAGGGATTCACAATTCAAACAATAAACAATTTCAGGACTTTCTCCCAGTTCACAGTAAGAACGAGAAAGCTCTGTGTCAAAACATCAGTGTTTGGAGAAACTACATATACATATGAATTTACAGCTTTCAGGTTATTTATGTAATACAGTTGGCAAGGCACAGGGAGTACATCCAATTAGACAAATTCTAGAATAACAGTACAAGTACTACGATATTGGCACTATGTCTCTGGTTCTTACTGAATAACTGTTAGACAAATAACTTAAAGGGCATGATCTAATTTTGTTAAATAGGCTTGGAGTCTTTGCTTCTTTGTTAAACAACTCTATTTCCTCTTTTCTAAATTGTCCCTCTTAAATGCCAGCCAAGATGGCTCAGAGTCCCCAAGAGCAACACAAACTGAGCTATGTATCACTTCTAAATAATTTTTTTTATCAATGTTATCTTAGAGTCAGGGGTCTAACAATTAAAAATGAGATTTTTAAAGAAAGTGTTCTGGGATATAACACAGAAGAGAAGCAAACCAAGATCAGTTCAAGGACAGACAACCATTATATGATTTTTTATTGTGAAATTTTTATCAGTAGTCTTGGAACTTGGGGAAATATTCATACATTCCTTGATAGTGGATAATAACTGATTTCTTTTTAAATTTATTTTTTCTGAATAGTTTTACAAAAAGTAATAGTGGCTTGCAGGAGTGATGTACAAAATAAAAAAGTAGGTATGGAGAATCACCATGGGGGAAAATAACTCAATAGTTAAAAGAGTGAACCTTCTGGGGAAGTGTTCTGGTCATTAGTCTAAAATATATTATAATGTGTGGGTTCAATCTCCAGCATCATGGGAGAAAAAGGATTAGAAAGATCACAAGATTACAAGGAGAATTCAATTCTGCTTGTAGAACCTAAGGAAAAAAGAAAAAGAAAAAAAGTCTGGCAGATTTAGTGCCTGAACTAGTATATTACTGCAGCTCCAAGCAAACAAAGGAGTTAACGTTTGGACACACCAACGAACCATGAGCGTAGATCTTTTAGGTCTCATCTCTAGCTTTGATACATGAATCATGAAAATAAGCTTTGACTTTAAGAAAATGAAATCTGATCAGAAGTGACTATGCTCCTAGATTTCATTGCTATTTGTCCTCACTTTTCTGACAAGAGATAGCTTTGTGCATAGGATATTTTCACTTGTTCCCTCTGAGAATAAGTTAGAGGAGGTAGAACTAGAAGAAAATGGAACTTATGGAAAATACTATGTCAACTCAAGTGATGCAATTATTAATGTTTTTGAAAGCTGCAAAAATTAATATGAAACCTAGAGGCTTATTTTTCAGATGCTGTAATAGAGGAAGATCATATCCATAGTCATGCATATATAAGTACATGTATTTGCATAGATATGTATATATGCACACATACAGAACATGATACTATTTGAGGGAACAACAGGGAGGTAGGATAGGGAAAGAGAAAATGGAGGGTGAATAGTGAAGAAATATATTGTGCCTATGTATAAAAAAATAGGACAGAGGGGATGGGGAAAGAGAACACGAGATATATCCATATTCATAATACTATGGTGAAAACCTCTGGTAAAATTAAAATACACTAAAAATAAATGAATGAGATAAAAGTAAAACAGGCTCTGTTGGGGAAGGGCAAGTACCAGTTGTAAGGAAAAGGGTGAAAGAAGAACTATGAGTTGAGCACCAGTGGTTTAAACCTATAATCCTAACTACTCAGGAGGCTGAGATCTGAGGATCATGGTTCAAAGCCAGCCTATGCAGGAAAGTCTGTGAGACTCTTATCTCCAATTAGCCACCACAAACTTGGGAGTGGAGCTGTGGCTTGTGTGGTAGAATGTTAGTCTTGAGCAAAAGAACTCAGGGATAGTGTTCCAGCCTCAAGTTCAAGCCCCAGGATTGGTACAAAAAGTAGAACAATAAAAACTGTTGAAATTGTTCTAAGAAGAGTGGGAGATGGAAAAAGAAGTGATGGGGAAATGTTTGATTCGGGTGCATTATATGGACGCATGCAACTGCCTCAACAAAATCCTCCGTGTACAATGCTAATAAAATATTCTTAGTAACACAAGAAATTAATGAAGGAATATATCTGACCATTGAACTACATCCTTTAGTCCCCAAACACAAATCTGCATCCCTGCAGGCGACACAATGGTTCCAATAGATATAATCTAGAAGGAAGGTAAGTGCTTTCCATTTCAACTAAAAATTATCTTCCTGTCTTTTGGTATTATGTGTTAGGTCTACAAGCAGCAATTCTTTACAGACACTTAGAAGCCCTACTTGGATATTTACAAACCGAATCCTCTGGTGGTTCCCATTGTCCGTTCTGTGTTTCTCTTACCTGTCTGAACCGGGGGCTGACTTTGATCCCCGAAAAGTTTGACTGTCTAAATCCAAGCTGTAACTCCGACCACTTTCAGTTTTTGGAGTTGTGATTTCTCCTCTAGTTGCTGATCGGAACTTGCTAAGAAGAAATCTGAAAGCATATTAACATTTAAAGGTAAGATACAAAGAAAGCATGGAAATACCACTTTAAGGACACAATTCTAGAGCTGGCCATAAGTGGCTCATGCCTATAATCCTAGCTACTTAGGAGGCTGAGATCTGAGAACTGAGGTTAACAGCCAGCTGGAGCAGGAAAATCTCTAATCTAAAATCTTCAATTAACCATAGAAACAAAGCCAGAAGTAGAACAGTGGCTCAAGTAGTATAGCATCTGCCTTGAAGGAAGAAAGCTAATAAATAGCATCTAGGCCTTGAGTTCAAGCTCTGGTACCAGCATACACACACACACACACACACACACACACACACACACACACACACACACACACACACAACCAAAATCCACAATTTGAAACTACTACTACTACTACTACTACTACTACACACACACACACACACACACACACACACACACACACCCAAAATCCACAATTTGAAACTACTACAAGATGGAGTAGGAGAAATATTAGAACTTATCAGCATAGGTGGGAACTTTCAGAAGAGAGTCCCAGGGGCACAGCAAATAGGAAACTTAACAAATAGGATTACATCAAACTAAAACGTTTATGAACAGCAAAGGACATAGTTACTAAACTAGAAAGACAACAAACAGATTGGGAGAATATCTTTACCAGATATACATCTGACAAGGAACTCAAGAGACTACCACATCAATTAATATCCTGATCAATAAATGGGCAAAGAAGCTAAGTAGAGACATCTCAGAAGAAGAACGATCAATAAAAATATGAGGAACAGTTCCACATCCCTAGCCATAAGGGAAATGTAAATCAAACAACACTGAGATTCCATCTGAACCCAGTTAGACTGGCCAACATCAAGAATTTGAACAACAACAAATGCTAGAGGGAATGTTGGGGGCGGGTGGGGAAAGAAATCCTATTTTTTTGGTAGGAATGTAAATTAGTACAACCACTCTGGAAGGCAGTTTGGAGATTCCTAACAAAACTAAACATAGACCGACTCTATGATCTAGCCATACCACTCTTGGGCATTTACCTAGAGCACTACAAGTCAGGATATGGTAAAGACACTTGCACATCCATGTTCATTGCTACACTATTCACAATAGCTAAGTTATGGAAACATCCCAGATATATTACAATGAATGCGTGGATCAAGAAAATGTGGTACATACACACAATGGAATTTTACTCATCCATTACAAAGAATAACATTATGTCATTTGCAGGGAAATGGATGGACTTAGAACAAATCATGTTAAGTGAAGTAAGCCAGGCTCAGAGAGACAAACAGCACGTTTTATTCTTATATTTGGAAGCTAGATCTAAACTACAACTGTCCATCATAACATATACAAGGCAAAATGCAATTGCACACAAACAAATTGACTAGAGGAGGGTATATTTAGTGGGAAAATTCAAAAGCTTAATTCTTCTGAACAACTAATGTACTGTTTATCAAAACACAGAAAGTGGAAACATGTTTTTTGGGGGGTGGACAAAGGAAAGGAATAGAAATGGAAGGAGGAAGGATGATCAGATATAGTCATTATATTCAAAGTACATTATCTAAACAATGAACTATGCAACTTGAGGATAGGGATGGGAGGGGAAAATGGGGGAGAATGAAGGAAAGGTTGTCATTGACCAAGAAGCATTATATTTATAACTTATGGGATTATAATCCCTTTGTACAACTACTTAATAATAATAATAGCCTCTCACAATTTTAATGACATTCTAACTCACTGATAGAGAGCATGTTTAGCACTCACAATGCCTTAATGTTTGATCCCTGGCACTGGAACTCAATGAAGAAGTTCAATTTTTAGTATTTACAGAAAGAAATGATTCTTTGACTCAGGAGCACTGGGATTGAGGGGTTCTGGGTAGTTCTCAGTGACAGTGTCAAGGGTGGTAATGGGGGAGGTTACAAAATTTCCCAGGGCTATGTGACTTTCTGGTAAGCAAGGTCTGTGTCCTTGCTTAGCAAAGACCACCTACTTTGGGAACTCACCACTTCTACCTGAGGAAGAAGAAGTATCTCTTGGGCTGGGTGTATTTGAAGGGATGCTGTGAATGGGGAGCTTGCACTTATCTTGCTCAGCGAGGGAATAATGCTCTGGGATGAACTGAGTAGCAGCTTGTTATAGTGTAGCTCTATGTAAACAGAAATTGTCTTTCTCATTCACTACCACTTTCTGGGTCCTAGAATAATATACCAGAACCCAATTAATTCTTGTGGAATGAATGACTGAACTTTTATAATGAAAATCCTTTCTATATCTTCCATGACATTTCTCACTGTGGTAATGAAGCAGAGTGCCTTGTGTCAGATGAAATCTAATTACATTCCCATCTCCTAACTTATTAGTGTGTTTTAACTGTTTTTTTAAACAGTCTCTTTATGTATCCTAGGCTGGCTTAGAACTCTCTAATAAAGCCCTGATCTCATGATAGTTGTATACTGGTCTCCAAAGTGCTGGGATTATAGGCCTGCATCTCCACATCCATTTCACTATATTTTTTTTAACTTAAACAATAGGACATGTTTTAAAACTATTTTAATATTTTGGTAATTATCTGTAAGTAGCTGTACAAATGGGACTCAAACAACAGCTTCTAAGGAATCTAAATTCAAGGATACTGAGTCACCCAAGCAAGGCTGTTTCCAAGTACACTTTAATAATAATACAACCTCAAAGCTGTATTCTTTTGGGGATAACATTGGAAGAGACCAGTTCATTTGTTTTGTGGGCAGCCAATTTTCTAGACAAAAAAATATAAAAGCTAGATTCCAAAGGTACTGGGAGAATCTTAATAGAATCTGTTAAGTTGTATTTACTTCAAAGAAGAATGTCATTGCCAAAGTGTCAGAAGCTTCATTCTACTGGAAAATTACATTTTTGGTGAGAATGGCACTTAACATAATGTCAGCCTGTGCTGCACTGAGAACCTCGTGTCCTCATCCCTGCATTTCCACTTAAGGTAACTCCTCTTCAGGGAGACAACTCTTTCTCTCTTTAGACATCCTGAATCCCATCAACCTCCTCGTGCCCTACTTACCTTCTGATGGTGTTCTTGCTGATTCCTATCACCCCAAACATTTATCAGCTAGCTATTCATTTAATATTTAGTTATTTGTTACCTCATGACATCTCTTGTGATAAACACCCTGCCATATTTACAGAAGCTTTCCATAGCTATATCCCTTGAAGACTGAAAACTATAAATGCCAGTTTTAGGTTCCAGGATGGCTTAGCTCAGTTCTATGATGGTTTGAAGGGTTCAGAATTTGTACAATGCATTGCATTTGTTATTAGTTATTGTCTTCTAACTCCATGGTTTCCTTAGCCCAGTAGCCTACTCTATGATACCTGGGTTGGTCTCTGCAAATGATAGATCCTATTTGCATTTGTGGGCTCTGAGATACTTATTAAGCTACTACTTATCAGTCAGCTACTTATCAAGAGCCATGGATTTTTTTAAAAGAGTTGTTTTAAAGTCATCAATTGCACTATAACTGATGCTGTTAACACAAAAGTAAATGAGCCACCAGTCTAACACTGAAAGAACTCACAATTAAATATGTGTATTAGTTAGAGGGAAAGGGAGGTCAGAGTCTAAAATGATGAGAGATTCACAAACACAAGATGATATTGTGAGGATTCTGAGGAAAAATCAATGGATTTCAAGTGATAGGAAGATTAATATCTAGGATAAGATACTTAGGAGTCTCTAACTCATCCTTCATTCATATCTGTTAATTAATGAAGAAGTTGTTAGTCATAAGAGCTTGAGTTACATGACATTTAGAGTTCATTCCCACCCACAGTTCAGGATTCTAAAAAAAAGTCCAGACTTCTTTCAGAGCCTAGTTAAGGCACAGGCGTTGTCAGAATTTCATGTAGGCTTCTGCTGAGAGAATGACACACTACTTTGAAAAAGGCATAATATGAACTGGTACCTATTAGAATCTTACTGCCTTGGCCACAAAACTTGGCCAAGAGCTGTATCAGTAACAGAGTGCAAAGTCTCTGAAGTGCTGTGAAGAAGCAATTTGTGTTTTGAATCTTCTCTGCATTTTGGGGAATACTCTTCTGCCTTGATGGGACATTCTTGCCCTCAGTTTCTAGTGATTCTTTCCATCTTGGTCTCCTTTATATCATGTTCCATTACTATGCTTAGTACGTTATACATATATTTGCTTTCTGAATTAAGTTGAGGTGGTCAAATGTGATTATTTTTTCCTGGGTTTTAGATAGGTGATATAACACTTAAGCTTAAGAGTACATGGATGAAGCCCAGTGCCAGTGGCGTATGCCTGTAATCCTAACTAATCCAGAGGCTGGGATTTAAGAATCAAGGTTTGGCTGGATGCTGGTTGCTCACACCTGTAATCCTACTCAGAAGGCTGAGATCCAAGGATTGCAACTGAAAGCAGCCTAGGCAGAAAAGTCTGTGAGACTCTTATTGCCAATAAACTACTTCAAAAAAGCTGGAAGTAGCAGTGTGGCTCAAGTGGTAGAGCACTGGACTCGAGCAAAAGAAGCTCAGGGACAGTTTGCAGGCCCTGAGTTGAAGCCCTAGGTCTAGCATGTGCACATGTGTACATGTGTGCATGCACACACACAAACACACATACACACACACACACACATAAACACAGACACACACAATCATGGTTTGAAAACATCCTGGGCAGTAAACTCTGTTAGACTCTTATTTCCAAGTAACCACCAAAAAGTTGGAAGTGACACCAGACTTTAAATACCAAGGAATATTTATTTCAGAGGTTTCTGGAATAAAGATTAATAATTCCCCTGCACAAAATGTGTCTTACCCCTTTCTCTTTGGCCCATCATGGCTGGCCTTCTGTCCAATAGATGAAGTGTCAGACTTTTCTGCATTCTGTCGGGCTTGCTCTTGGCTTTGTATTTCCTCTGCTCCTCATTAAAATAGAAGACAAATTTTCATACAAATCAATCAGAAACAAAGCAATTTTCTATTTTGTCTTCATTTTCCTGGATTACAATGATAATTAGCAATGATATTCCCATCCCATCTATTTCAGGTACTGTTATATCTAATTTGTTGAATGTTCTCCAAATAATTAAAGAAGATCAGTGTAATTTCCAGGTGAGACTGCAATAGAGGAACAAATATATCATCCCTCTACATATTCCATGTTTTAGAGAACTCCAAATCTCTAAAGACTGAGATTAAATGTAAGATTATTGTTCTTCTGATTTGAGGTTTTGAGACAAACTCTCACAATGTAGCTCTGGCTGATAGAAAAGCAATGTACAAGACTAACATTGCCTTTGAACATTAGATCCTTCTGCCTCGATCTCCTGTATGATAAGATTGCAGATGTGTATCACTATGTGCAGCATGAGATTATAGAAATGATAACGTTGATTTCTGAGTACATAAACCAGACTTCTTGGGAGAATAAGCATTTGTGCACATATCTTGTGATTTGAGGGACAGTTCACACTGGAGAGTACTGAAGTTTGGGTGGAGGAAGTGGCCACCACTGACTGTATTATTATAACTCTATTCTTCCATCTGGGGCATCAGATTTGATGTTACCCATCTGCAAAGAGCCTTACTTGTGAGTACTACATCTAGAAGCAGAATGAGAATCAGTTTTAAGACTCTCAGATCTACTTGCCAGATTCTGAGAAACAAGGCCACTGATTGGTCTATGAAAGACAGAATAGTCTAGACACAGGCCAAATGATGTCTCCTCTGTCTTTCTTACATTCTGCATAAGAAAGTTACTCCCAAACACAAGTTTCATTCCACATTGACCAATTAAATTGCACTTTATGTTCACTGAAAAGCATTCTTAAGCTGGATGTTATATTTGGTGCCAGAATAATCCTTCATTGACCAATGTTGTCCTATGAATTTTAGGTGATTAAGCATTTCTGACATGGAATCAACCTAGTCATTGAATTTCCAAAACTCCTAATTCACAGATAGGGATGCATTTGCACAATGCCAATGCTTGGTTGAGAAACAAAGATAAGAAAAAGTGACACTTAAAAGAACTTTGAAATAAAACATCTTGAAAACTCAAGAACTGCTTGTATATTAATTGTACAAAGGAGTTTGTGACATCTTTGTATACGCATACAAGATACAAGATATCACTATCAAATTCTCCCCTCTATTACTCTCCCTTATCCTACTTCCTCTTTTTGAAACAACTTCAACAAGGTATACTGTTCTATTGTCATATGTGTGCAGAGTACTTCAATTATAGTACCTCTTCTACAACATCTCCTTTCATCCTCCCCTCTTCTAGAGGTGCCTACCCCCCAAAGAGAACTACTTTACATTCCTTTCACTCATTTTAAGGACTTGATTCTGCTTATTTAGTAAAATATTAGAAATAAATTCAGGAAAAGACTTATCTGTGATGAAGATAAATGATTTCTTTGAAAATCTCAGTGTCAGATATATGAAAAATGAATACGACAATTTTTACTGACCAGTCTTAATTTGTGTGAAGTACGGATTTAGATATCATGCTACTGAATTGTGGGAAGATATAAAGGGATTAGAAAGTCCAACTGTGCTCATTTGGTAAAAAAAAAATACATCAGGAAGTTATTTATCCCACTAAAGTGAAGATGAAAGTTTTGAACCCAAATAATTATAGCAGTTACCTGGGCTTCTTCTTAAGATGGACTGTCGGACAACATCAGTGCCCAGAACATTGACTTGCTTGAAACGCTTTGCCTTTTCTTCAAAAAACCATTCTCCAGTTATAATTCTTAGCTGCCTACTCATGGGAAAAGGAGGCCATATTAAAATTCAGTTATGTGTATAATTAACAAGAAATAACCAATTGTTTAAAGAATTGACCTCAAGCTCTGGAGAGCATTTTATGATCATAGTGGCCACTACTGTATTAATTAAACCCACTATGTAATATCTCTATATACTTGGAAATTACTCTTCATACTTTATTTTTACCAAGATAACCACCTTAATAAAAATCATTATCCCATTTTAGAGACGAGGAAATTGAGCATGTAAGAAAATGTCTCATATCACACAGCTGGTAAGTAGTAAAGTCAGAATCCCATCTTTAATAGTTGAACCTAAGGCTTGTTTTTAACCACTATCTTTGTGGTCAAAAGATCAGTCAGAACAATGAAATGAGATTTCTGAATATCACAGAGGCCATAATTGGACTCTATTTTAGAAAGATTCCTTGATGTGATATGAGCACTGGACTAGTGGAGAATGGGGCAAAGAGATACCCTGGCCATTACAATGTTCCAGAAGAAAGGAAATACTAGGGCAATAATAATACTAATACAGAGAAGGAGACAAATTCAAACTGCAGGTGATAGAAGTACCTGACCTGGATTTTGTAATTGAATATTAAAGAAGGGAAAGGATCCTCGCCGTCTTTTAACCACAGCCTGCAATCATTATATTAAATCATATCCTATTCCCTTTCTGAAATCTCTATAATTACTCTTCTTTATTTGCACTTCTATGACCTATAACAATTTTAACTTTATTTTAGAGTTACTTCTGGCCAGATTTTCTCATGTGTACTGGGCTATAAGTTCCCTGAGAGCTGTTCTCTATCTTATTCATTTTTCTCCAAGAACCTATGAGTCTCTTGTGCTTTCAGATAAGTTTAAATTTTTTAATTATAATTTTAACATGTATTAATTATATAATTGGTGTATTCACAGTAGCATTTTCTTTTTATTGTGAAAATACTGTACAAAAGGGTTACAATTACATGGGCAAGGGCCATGCTAATCTTCTCTGTATCGTTCCAATTTTAGTATATGTGCTGCTGAAGCAAACACTCACAGTATTATTTTCATGCATGTATATATAATGCATTGATTGTGTCAGTCCATTCTTCAAGTAATCTTTTTAAATGAATGATTACTCCTACATTAGTTAAGTTATCCTTCTTTTCATATCTTGACAATCTTGTTACTATCACGAACATGAGGGCAGGGACTTTACTGTGTTGTTTGCCATCTGTAGGAATAGTACTTATCACTATACTCAGCAAATATTTGTGGAACAACTTAGGGTACCTGGAGTTTAACCTGGAGTTAGTTGCTTGCTGCTTAGCTTGCAGGTTTACCACGAAGATGTTAACAACAATGAAAGTCATTCAGTAGTTGAAACATACTTCTAACTAAATAGCATTTCAATGGTGAATAGGTCTGTGTAACTGTGGTAAAGAGTTAATGTTAGACTGTAGTGGGAAATGAGATTGGAAGATTGGATTGGGTTATGTAATGAAAATCTTTGAATGCCATTCTCAGGAAGTGAAAAGTCATTTTGGAGGCAACAGAGAACTTACTCTAAAGTTCTGATTGGATGATATAATCTTTGGAGGAATATATGGAAAAGGTAAAAGCAGGAACAAGAAGTCCAATTAAGATGTTACTGAAGTAGAAAGGATAGGAAATGATGAAGAGATAAATCAGGTTTTCACTGTGATGAGGGATTAAAAAAAGTTACTGCTACTTGAGTCACTAAGTATCAGGAATAGCAAGGACTTTTACTAAGTTTGTAATGGTGTCTGAAGAAAAGCAATTAAAAATCAAATAAAAGATTTCTAGTATTTCCAGAGTATTATATCCACAAGATTTTGGCAACTGATTATTCTAATAAATTAACAAGTGGTTCTTCAAAATAAAAAATTACAACAGAAAAGTATGTCAACCTTGTTTCAAACGGTAATTGAAAGTTTGTTTCTTAATATAATAGACAAAAGCAAGTGATATATGAAACACAGTTTCAACTAATGGGAAAGAGAATAAAAAAACTAACCTTTGAGAAAGCATAAAGAAAGATAAGGGCTAGCTATGTCATTTGCCGGATTGGGAGAAGATCTTTACTAGCCATACAACGGACAAGGGTCTCATATCTAAAATATACTTGGAACTCAAAAAATTAAACCACCCAACAACAAATCCTCAAAGAAACAACTGCCCAATAAGTAAGTGGGCAAAAGACTTAAAGAGAAGCTTGTCTGAAGAAGAAAGAAGGATGACCAATAGACACATGAAGAAATGTTCAACATCCCTAGCCATAAAAGAAATGCAAATCAAAACAACATTGAGATATCACCTCACTCCAGTTAGAACGGCAAAAATCAAGAACTCTAACAACAACAGATGCTGGAGGGGATGTGGACAGAAAGGAACCTTACTTCATTGTTGGTGGGAATGTAACTTGTTCAACCACTTTGGAAAGCAGTATGGAGGTTCCTCAAAAGACTTCATATAGAACTCCCCTATGACCCAGCAATCCCACTTTTGGGCATTTACCCTAATGTTTACAAAAAAGACCACACTAAAGCTACCAGCACAACTATGTTTATTGCAGCATTATTTACCATAGCTAAGATATGGAACCAACCCAGATGCCCCTCAATAGATGAATGGATCAAGAAAATGTGGTATATATACACAATGGAATTCTATGCCTCCATCAGAAAGAATGACATTGCCCCATTTGTTAGGAAATGGAAAGGCTTGGAAAAAATTATATTAAGTGAAGTAAGCCAGGCCCAAAGAAACATAGGTCCCATGGTTTCCCTTATTTGCAATATCTAGTATAGGTATGAGTCAAGCGGAAAAAGTCAGAGAATGTGATGTTAGGAAAACGAACCCTCAAATATGTATTTTAATGTTTTTGTTTCTTTCATGCATGTGTTTCTAACGCATTTATAAGATTATTTCTTGGTTGCTTTGTATGTCCCTCCCCCACAGTGTAACCCCCGCTTTCACTATATTTGATGTCAGTATAACATGTGGAGGAGATGGGGACAAACAAGTCGTTTAAGGATTCAGGTGGACCTGTTGCAACAATGAGAAGTACAAAATGTCATGTCAAAACCAGCTTTACAATGTAGGGAGGGGGAGGGGGGTATGATTGGGTGGGGGGGAAGGGGGAGGCTGGGAAGGGAGGTGAAGGGTAAACAAAGGAGGAGGCTGCAATGCTTGGTAAGAAATGTATGCATTATTCTGCCCATGTAATTGTAACCCCTCTGTACAGTATGTTCTCAAATAAAATAAAATAAAATTAAAAAAAAAAAGAAAGATAAGGGCATAGTACATACATCCCAGATTCACTCCCAAGTGACCAGATCACCTATTGAGAAGCATAGATGTTGGCTTTGCTCCATAACCACATAAATTATGTTATAGTATGTTCCATATCTATGATTTAACCTACCACACAAAAAGCTTGAATAGATTAAATTATTTTTGAGTACACATCCAGTAATCTATAGACTTCCAAGTCACCGTTTATGTTGGAAATGCAAGCGATAATTGTGGTAATCTAATTTCTAAAGATGCTCTCACAAAATTACTATCAATCAAACACAGATCTAGACACAGATATAATCAGATTGAACAGATAGAATTAAGGTACTAATTATCTGACATTAAAGCAGCAAGTTTATCCTGCCTTATTCAAATGGGTCCAAAGTAATCACATGAGCCTTTAAAAACAGAGGAAAGAAGGGTGAGACTAGACACTGCAGAAAATGAAGTCAGATTTCAAAAACATACTTGATATGCTCAGAAGGCTCTGAGATGTAGAGATCTAGAGACAAGGAGCAGAGTCAGAAGTTTCTACAAGTTAAAGGCAACTCTAAATTAAAACTAACAAGAAAGTGGAGACCTCATTTCTACATACATAAAGAACTGGATCATGTCTACAAGAATGAGTTTGGAAGTCAATTCTTTCCAACTCAAACAGCCAACACCTTGCTTTCAGCTTTGAAGAACCTGGAGTAGAGAAAAAAGTAAGCCAATCCAGATCTCTAAGCTATGGAATTATGAGATAATAATCTTGCATTGTTTTAAGTTGATAACTTTCAATAACTTGTTAAGATGACAATAGAAAATAAATATGATTAAACACAGAAGTGTGTTGGTCAACCAGAAAAGACTTCTGCGTGTTGTAAGAAGATAAATAAAGGAGATTTAGAAGTACAAGGAGGCACAGGTAGGAACATGCTCTATGGGCCAAAATCACTCCATTGTTATTTTGTACAACTCATATATTATTAATTCACCATTTAAAGTGATTTTAAAATGTCAAAATAGTATTTTATGACATATGAAAAATCACATGATGTTCAAACTTCAGTGTTCACAAGTGAAATTTTATTGGAAGATAGTCATGCTCCGTTGCTATTTGTTGTGTGTTGCAACCTATGTGTTGCAACCTCAAAGTTGAGCAGTTGGAACAGTAGACTACATGGCCAACAAAACCTAAAATATTCAGTATGGTATCTTATTTGTAAAGAAAGTTTGTTGACTTCTGCAATACAGAAGAGTTTACACAGAATAATACAAGATCAAGAGAAATAATAGAGCTCAGTGGCTAAAAGTCACCCGAAGTGGCATGCGTAGGTCTACATTATCATTATCATCATCACCATCATCACCATCATCATCATCATCATCATCATCATCATCATCATCATCATCATCATCATATGGGATGAGGTACATTTCAAGTCCACATGCCACAGAGAAATAGGCCTCGGTATCCCCTTACCTCAAGCACCTAGAACTGCCAACACTTAAGATTTTCCTAGAACTGTTAGAACGTGTGTGTGTGTGTGTGTGTGTGTGTGTGTGTGTGTGTGCAGTGTGTGCGCATGCACACCAGTCCTGGGGCTTGAACTCAGGGGCTATGCACTATCCATGAGCTTTTTCACTCAAGGCTAACACTCAACCACTTGAGCTGCAGCTCCACTTCTGGCTTTTTGGTGATTAATTGGAGGTAAGAGTCTCATGGACTTTCCGGCCCAGGCTGGCTTTGGACTGTGATCATCAGATCTCAACCTTCTGAATAGCTAGGATTACAGGCATGAACCACTAGCGCATGGCCATATTTCAGTTATCTTTTATCTATTTCAATAGTCATTACAATTCACCAAAAATATCAGGATCTTCCCACCTTAAAAGGACAAAGATAGCTATATGGACACAGCAGTTTGTGGTATCTTAATGTGACTAGAATTTGTAAGATCAGCTCCTTAATATCACATGAGATGTAATTTATGTTTTTCTCTCATGTCTCTTTTATCTTTGGGCTCAATTGGGTGTTAATTAAGAAAAGCAATCATTATAACTGTTTTTTCCAACTATCTCATCAAACATAATCCTCTGGAATTTTATTGATCTTATTAAGATAGCAAACTGAATTAACTGGCTGTGTCAAGGTTTGTTTCATTTTGTTTCTATAGAATTAGTTTTAAGCCTGAACATATAGAAGCAGCCAACTGGTTGCAATGTGAAGGTTTGAGAAAATGTCAGGGAGAGCTCAGCTCATTTTAACAGGTAGCCTCTCTTCCTCCACCAGGCTTTGTTGTAATCATTTCAGTGCTTCAGAAACAAAATCTCTTTACTTCTACCCAGTCCAAGGTAAATGACAGTAAAGGTTGTTCTTCCAACTGATTAGAGAATGAGTCACTTTCTGACTCATCTCATCTCTTTAGAGGTCAGGGTGGGAATTTCAATTTTATGGTCTATTAAACATGGAGACGGCCCAGTTGGGCTGTAACATTCTCTCATAACAAACAAAGGGCGTTTGCTGCCAATAAAATATCATTCATGCTTCCTTTTTGAGAAACATTCCATGAATAACAAGCAGGATATTTTCAATACTAACAGTTTCAGTCTCTGAAAGCATATACTCTAGCAGCTGTAGTATTAGAGAAATAATGCTCTCTGATTTTCAGCTTAAAAAATGAGCATGGATTTAAATATTAAATACTTATTGCAGTTGTTGAGGAAGGATATAACTATAGATAAATTGGTATTGTCATAGAGGATCACATAATGAAAGCTGATTCCCTAAAGGGTTGGGAGCTTTGTTTCAATGGTAGAACACCTTCCTAACAATCCCAAGGCTTTGACTTTAAATCCCAGAATCATAAAACTCCAAAAGAATAAAGCTCTTTTCTCCTTCAGATATTTCATTGTATTGAAACAGAATTTCTTTTATGAATGAAACAATAATTAACTCATCTTCCTTAGACTAGGAAAGAATTGAAAACAGTCCATGTTTTATTCAACTTTGTATCTTTAGTCCCTTGAATATCAATAGGTTATCAACAAATATGTAGGAGGGATGGATGAACTGGTTAATGGATATATCAGTTAGATAGCTGAATGGTTTGGTTTATTGAATTATTGTTTTATCAATAAAATAAATATAATTGATTCCAAAGTTCTACATTAATTCACTATCATGTTCCAAGAAAAGTATGTAATTTCCATGACTTATTATTAATTCTTATAACTTCTGACAGTAATTGGTCTTGAGTATTTTTCTGTGATGGCTAAAAATTCGCTTTGTGGGCAAATCCATTTGGAATGTCTCATTTTCTAAAGTTTCAAGTATCAGAGAGAAGAAAATTACAAATCTGTTCCACATTTGTTTCATTAATTCAAGCCTGAAATACTTTAACTAGGAGCCACTTAGTCACATCATTTTGTTTTGTTAATCCATTGATCCATCTATTCATTGAATATATATTCATTGGGTACCTTCTTTTAGGTACTTTTCGTATTCTATCAGTGAACAACACAGACAAAACTCCTGCCTTCATAGACATGAAGCTTATATTCCAGTAAAGAAGATAATAAATAAGACAACTACTTTATACATATGTTATATATCTTTTATATTTTGTATATCATATATTAGTATGTAATATATAATATGTATTATATATTATATATGGAATGTAAGCATATATAGTATATAAAATCAAAGAAAAAACACAGGAAGGGCTTGTATTAGTTTAGGTTAGGTAGCTTCTATAAACCATTTCCAAATCCCACTTAGCACATTAAAAGCTAGTTTCTCATTAGTATAAACTTCAGGGACTCTGAGAAGATTTAGGAAGGGCTCAGTGAAGTAGAGCTTCAGTTACCATCCATACTCACCGGCAAATAAAGTGGTGGCAAAAACCATGAGCCCCTGGGGTCTTGTGTTAAAAAGTATACTTTAGCAGTCACAAATAGCATTTACAACTTAAAGACAAAATTCTTCTCATATTGGAGTGTAGACTCCTTTGAACTTAAACTTACTGGCTTTTGGTTCATAGTCCCTAGCTACTGTTGTGTCAAAGTGAATGAGGTTCCAAGGTATAAAGAAGAGAACAGAACCAAATAAAAATAGAAAAGAATGAATAGTAAGCATCAAATAAAATAGTATTGCACAAAATTGGATAAATAGTTATTTGGATATCTCCTATCAGACCTGAGACTATGCAAATGGAACATCAGTTGTTTCTTTTCACTTCCTTCTTATCCTAAAACATCAAATATAAACTTGACATAGTCTTGTGGAAAAAAGCTGAAGAAAACAAACTTTGATATTGCATCTTGCATGGTAGTACACACCTACAATTTAATTACTTAGGAGGAACATGAGTTTGAGGCCAGTGTGCTCAATATAGAAAGACTCTTTTCCAAAATTACCAAGGACTACAGATGTAGCTCAGGGGTAGAGCACTTGCCTAGCATGTTCAAGCCTTAGGTTTGACCTTTAGCAATACACACAAAAGGTAGATACAACCCCAGCTCTATGAATATACATTCACCTACTGTTTTTATTTCCACTATCTATATAATGGAAAACCAGTTGTCTTCCTTACCTGATAAGTATGCTATGAGACCCTAAAGGACTATTGCCTAGGAATAAATGTTATGCAGAAACAGATCAACTCTTGTGGGGATTGAGACCCCCGTTTTGAAATTTGTTCAGTTTCTGACTTGATTAATGTAATTATGAATACATTCACCATAGATAAATGTTTTAACGTATAACTGATATTTATTATTTTTATAAGTTTTGACAGTCAGTCAAAACTATCAGGATTATGGGGAGAAAGCATGAGCAAAAACAAGAGAAATAACTAAAAATCCAAGCAGTTTGAAAGGGACTCAAATAACGAACCAAAATTCCTCTATTTAAGAATAATTGTAAATAATTTAGTGAGGAAAATGTAAGAAAAGGATGAGGAGAACATCAGCAGAGATGCAGCATAACATGGAAATTCCAAAACTGCAAACCAAACAACTGAATTTAAGGATTAAATTGATGGATTTAACAGCAAATTGGACATATCCAACGACAGATTCATGGACTTGAAGATAGGCAAAAATGTTTATGCAAATTGAAGTTAAACATATAAAAAGATAGAAAATATAGAACAGAGAACAAGAGATACACAAAAGATATTGAATATGACTAACATATATTTGGGATAGCTGAGTAAAGGAGATAATAGAGGAGAAGAAATGAAGAGCTACTTTGTAAGAAATTGTCACATAGGACAAAAGACATTAAGGCACATATATAAGATGTTTTAGGAACATCAAGATGGAGAAATACAAAGAAAACCAGATTGAGGCATGCTATAGAAACTGTTAAAAAAAAAACCAGTAGAAAATGGTGAAATAGTAAAAACAACAACAACAAAAAACCCATTGAAGAAGTAACACTGCACTGCTATCTGCTAGCATAACAGAAATATTAGGAAGCAGAAGCAAATGGAATCTGCAACCTACTGAAAGTTAATAACTTTCCACCTAGTATCATCAGTGAAATTTGTGTAAAAGAATACAGAGGTTCTCCATAATATTCAAAATAGAACTACCACATGATCTAGAAATCCCCCTACCAGGCATGTATCCAAAGGAGATGAAATCAGCATATCAAAGAGATCTCTGAACTCATTGCAGCACATTCACATGTTCATTACAGCACATCCATAACAGCCAATAAATGGAATCTACCTAAGTATACACAAGTTAGTGAGTACAGAAAGTGTGGGTCCCTATACATAATGGAATACTATTTAGATATAAAGAGAATGAAATACTGTCATTCACAACATAGAAGAAACTGGAGATCATAATGTAAAATAAGTCAGTCACAGAAAGACAGGTACTGCATGATTTGTCTTATGTGGTATTGAAAAAAGGCTAGAGTCACAGTTGAGAGTGGAATGGTAGTTATAGAGATTGGGGAGAGTACTGAGGAGGAGGGAGGGGGAAAATTTGATCAATGACAGTTGATAAGCCAGGTGCTGGTGGCTCATGCCTGTAATCTTAGCTACCCAGGAGGCTGAGATCTGAAGATCACAGTTCAAAGCCATCCCAGACAGGAAAGCCCATGAGATTCTTATCTCCAATTAGCCACCAGTAAACCGGAAGTGGTGCTGTGGCTCAAAGTGGTAGAGTGCTAGTCTTGAGGGAAAAAGCTCAGGAATAGTGCCCCAGATCCTGAGTTCAAAGTCATGATGGACGTGTTCCCCCACCCCCTGCAAAAAAGAAGTCAGTTGATTAGTAACAGTTTGGTAGGAACAAGAAGCTCTGGGGAATTTTTTTTATAGTTTATTTTTTATGCTTGGGAGGCAGAGAGAGAGAGAAAGACAGAGAGAGACAGAGAGAGAGGGAGGGAGGAAGAGGGAGAGGAAGGGGGAGGGGGAGGGAGGGGGAGGGAGAGGGAGGGAGAGGGAGAGAGAGGGAGGGAGAGGGAGAGAAAGGAGAGAGGGAGAGAGGGAGAGGAGAGAGACAGAGAGAGATGAGAGAGAGGGAGAGAGAGGGAGAGAGGGAAAAACAGAGAGAGAGGGAGAGAGAGGGAGAGAGGGAAAGAGGGAAAGAGGGAGGGAGAGGGAGAGAGAGGGGCTAGGGAATTGTTATACAGTATAGACAACAATAATGTACTATACATTTTTCAATGTTACAGGATTTTGAGGGTTTTTACTATAAGGAACTAATAAGTGTTTGAGGAAGTAGATAGGTTTAAAATTATTTAAACATTATACAATAAATATATACCTTGAAACATTTACATAGTACCCCATCTATTATGATTTTAGATATCATTTAAAACAAATTTAAGTTTTAAAATGCTGAATACAATAACCTATGAAAATGTTTAAAAACTAAGAACAAAATATAACTGTATTAAGAAAAAAACTTTATTTATTTATTTTTGGTTGGTCATGGGGCTTGAACTCTGGGCCTGGGTGCTGTCCTTCAGCTCTTCAGCTCAAAGCAAGCGCTCTACCACTTAGCCACAGCGCCACTTCTGGTTTTCTCGTGGTTTATTGGAGATAAGAGTCTCACAGCCTTTCCTGCCCGGGCTGGCTTTGAACCGTGATCCTCAAATCTCAGCCTCCTGAGTAGCTAGGATTACAGGCGTGAGCCACTGGCATCTGGCTGAGAAAAAAACTTTATAGAGTATTCATCACTAGTAGAACTATACCTAAGCAAATACTATCAAGATGAATTTTATACATAAACTATTCTGTTAAATGGCAAAAAAGCATTGCATAACCTAAAAATTAAGAAAAGTGAGGGAAGGGATAGGTTAGAAGGGACCCTTGAGTATTGAAATGGGTGACTGATCAACACACATTGTTTTCATAAGCTGCTTTGTTGGATGGCAACTCCTTTCTACAACTACTTAAAGATAATAAAAATATTAAAAAAAATGCTAAAGGGTACTCTTGAGAGTGGAAGAAAAAATATCCAAATTGAAACATACAGGTATAGCAAAGTATACAGAGCATAAAAAGGATGGCTATGTAGTAAATCTAAATATATGGGCAAAAGTAATCAGAATTGAATGGATAAATTAAAAGTCCAGTTATTTTTGATAGAATTTAGCATATCTCTCAATATCTGAGTGAATATTTAATTTAAAAAATGAACAAAAAGATAAAACCGTTGAACAACATAATTAACCAAAAACAGTAGCTACTAAAACAACTACTGCATAACTTGCATTTAAAACACATAAATCAGTTCCTATACAGAAGTCAATTTGAGGTGGATTATAAATGTAAAGTTAAATAGTACAAGTGCAGATTGCATAGGAGATTATTTTATGATTTAAGTGTCACACTGTTCTTAACAGTATAAAGGAAAAATTCCATTAATGATATAGGAAATATAAATAAATTAAACTACTGAAAGAGATTTCTGTTCACCAAATGACACCATTAAAAGAGAAAAAGCCAAGTCAGAAGGTTAGAGAAGATACTTGCAACATAAGTAACCAACACGACTTGTATTTCAAATAAATAAAAAACTTTCAAATCAGTAAAAGGTTATGATGAACCTCATATGTCAATGATTTTGTCACCATTCAAGGATGTTTGCAAATGGGGCTGAGGGAGATACTAAAATGAAATTCGTTTATGTGGACCAAGAATTGAAGATAATCACTTACGTAAATCAAAGTGATATAGCCAAAGTAAGTAATAAAATAAATAAATAGGGATGGCAGGGGAAAAACAAAGGAGGAGTAACAATGCTCAATAGTAAGTGTACTCATTGCCTTACTTATGTAACTGTAACCCCTTTATACAGTATCTTTACAATAAAAAATATATATTAAAATAAATAAATAAATAAAATCCATTTATTCTGAACTGCTAATTCAATCCAGTGTTGAAACATAGTATGAATTGTCCTGTTCATGGTCACCTTTATGAAACAATACAGGAAAATTATCTGGTTAAGTAATGCAATCACAAAATACAGACGCCTTCAACAGAACAGTGTTCTTCATTCACATAAATCAGAAAAGGAAGGTCAATCCTACTATCACACTATTCAGTTTTCTTCCCAAGATAACCTTTTAAACACCAACAAAAGGAAGACAGTGAAGGGAAAAGAGATACCAAACAAACTTGATTTCAACACCCTCCACTTCAACCACAGGAAAAGATCAATGTCAAGCTCCCCTGAGAAGAGGAAACTGGGATGTCTGGAGGAGAATGACATGCTAGACAATATGCTTAGAAAACAATGATTGTGATCTATACCCAAGTTACTAGAATGAAATCCATGCCCCACTTCTCCCCCACCTGCGTCCCCCCTTACACCCCTGCCCCGCTTCAGCTAAGGCTCCCTCCCTTGGCCCTTTCTCAGAGACAGGTAGGTTTGAAGGAAATTCAGGAAATATTTTAGCTTTCTTCTTTCTTCTCTCTCTCTCTCTCTCTCTCTCTCTCTCTCTCTCTCTCTCTCTCTCTCTCTCTCTCTCTCTCTCCCCTCTCCCTGTCACACACACAAGACCCAAGCCTATAGTTAGATTATACTTTTAACTTTACTCTCTATCCTTACATTTTAAATATTACAAAAAATTAAATATTTCTTACAAATTCTTTCCTGTTTCCCCCATTCCAATCCCTTCAATCATCCAATTACAATTTTCCAGGAAAAAGGGCGAAACTCACGCGACTTTGGCACAGACAGTGCACTTCCAGCTGCCATCCAGTCCCACTACCCGACACTCATTGCACACCCTAAGGGAGCAGGACTGACATGGGTCTCCCCGGTCAAAGATTAGGCCCAGGTTTCTTTGACAGTGAACACAGACTCTGCTGGTTTCCTGCTGAGTCTTTCCACTTCTACGTTTTGCTTCTAAGAGCTCATTTTTCAGCTTCCTGGAATGAGAAAAAAATCACTTTATGAATAGGAGCAGAGCTATCTATATTTATGAAATGTTTTTTTTTTCATTTTGAAAGAATATTTGAATCAAGGAATCACTGCCAAATATATTTCTTTCTTTCTTTTTTGGAAATACAATTTCTCTCAACACCATCAACAATCCTTTGGTATGACCAATGAAAAAATAAGTTCGTGTTTTACTTTTGACATCCTCCACCAGCACTGTAACCCTGGAGCACTGGTGCAGTATGGAGGCATACAAAGGACCATGTTCTCTGTCTTCCTAGATATAATACTATATGAAATAACAGGGTCTGGAAGCACTGGAGTTTTTTTTTTTTTTTTGCAGATGAGCAGTAGATTTTATTTCTTTTTTTTTTTTAATTTAATTTAATTTTATTTGTGAACATACTGTACAGAGGAGTTACAGTTACATGGGCAGGATAATGTGTACATTTCTTACCAAGCATTGCAGCCTCCTCCTTTGTTTACCCTTCACATCCCTTCCCAGCCTCCCCCCTCCTCCCCTAATCCCAATCCTTCTCCTTCCTCTCCCCCCCAGCCCCCCCCCCCCCCCCCCCCCCCCCCCCGGCACCAACGTTGTAAAGCTCGTTTTGGACATGACAACTTGTACTTCTCATTGTTGCAACAGGTCCACCTGTATCCTTAAAGAACTGGTTTTTCCCCATCTCCTCCACAAGTTATACTGACATCAAATATAGTGAAAGCAAGGGTTATACTGTGGGGGAGGGACATACAAAGCAACAAAGAGATAATCTTATAAATGTGTTAGAAACACATGCATGAAAGAAAAAAACATTAAAATACACATCTAAGGGTTCATTTTCCTGACATCACATTATCTGACCTTTTCCGCTTGACTCATACATATACTAGATATTACAAATAAGGGAAACCACGGGACCTACGTTTCTTTGGGCCTGGCTTACTTCACTTAATATAATTTTTTCCAAGTTTTTCCATTTCCTAACAAATGGGGCAATGTCATTCTTTCTGATGGAGGCATAGAATTCCATTGGAAGCACTGGAGTTTTCCTTAAGCGATTCCATGAAGTTTGCCCCTACAAATATATTGCTTAGCATTTCAGAAAATGTAAACACTTTTGCTTTGCAGTTGATAATTGCCAGAAATTTCAATTCACCTATTAGTTCTGCTGTCAGACATGGTTATGTTTCAGTCCAGGTGTTAACACTTGAGCCATACCTGCAGCCTGGCTTTTTGCTGGTTATATTTGGAGATGGAGTGTCTCAGACTTTTTTCTCGGCTGGGCTGAGTTGGAATCTCAATCCCCTCATTTCAGCCTCTTGAGTAGCTAGGGTTTCAGGCATTAGCTACCAGTGTCTGACTTCTATGGTTGTGTGATAAGATTAAATGAGATATGAGATAATGTGTGCTCAATAAATGCCACGTCTAATGTCTACTTTTACTGTGTGATATGGAACCTACTTACTACTTTTAATGACTTGCTGCTCCATGTACACCCCCTGTTGCCACAACATCAGCACCCTATGGAAACTTGTTAGGATGCAGAATTTCTGGCCCTACCTCATACCCACTTGATCAGAATCTGTTTTTTAAAAATCTGATTTGAGTTTGAGAAGCACAGCTTTGGCATATTTCTTCTCGAGTTATACATTCTAAAGCTATATGTTGCAATGATCAGGGAAGATTTAAAAATGACCAATTCCCAGGTCTCATGCCCAAAGAATCCAGTATCATTGGTTTGGGATGTGGCTAAAGCAATGGTATTTTTAAAGCTTCTCTGTTTATTCTAATACAGTGCTGGATTTGGGAAACACTGTTCTAAAAGTTAAGTTTATTCCTATTTAAATACTTTAGATATGCTATTGATTGCCATTCCCTTCTTCAACACAAATGGCTCTATTATAGTAAAGAAGATTCCAGAATCACTTCACATATTTCATATCATGTCCTTTCTACATTTGTGATAGTAACTTTCTGTCCTACGCAACCAGATTAGCATGTTCCCAAGGGCAGAAATGATATTGTACATACTACTAAGGAAACAATTCCAGCTTTGGTCAGAAAGTCTGTTTGCCTCTCTGTCTGTCTGTCTTTGCATTTCTGTCATTCTGTTTGCCTATTAGTCTTACTATTTATATATCAATCACTCTGCCTTTCTATCTTTGTAGATTTTTTGTCAGCTTTTCTGTATGTCTTTGTATGTCTTTCTTTCCCTCTCTTTTCTTTTAGACTTCTGTCTGTCTCTCTTGTCCATCTGTCCTTCTCTCTGCCTTGTCTTTCTTCCTTTGTCTGCTTTTCTCTTTCTTCTTTTCTTTCTGTATTTTTTTTTTTTTTTTGGAGTTAGGTTGTGGGCCTGAACTCTGGGCCTGGGCGCTGTCCCTCAGCTCTTCACCTCAAGGCTAGCTGCTCTACCACTTGAGCCACAGCGCCACTTCCGGCTTTTTTTCTGCTTATGTGGTGCTGAGGAATCGAACCCAGGGCCTCATGCATGCAAGGCAAGTGCTCTACCACTAAGCCACCTTCCCACTGTCTGTCTTCCTGTATGTCTGTCATCCTGTCTGTCTGTCTTTACATTTGCCTATTTTTCTGCTAGTTTTTTTTCTATCCCTCTCTTTTCTTCCATACTTCCATCTCTGAACTTTGGTCCTTCTCTTTGCCTTTCTCTGTCTCTCTTCCTTTTTCTTTTCTTTCCTTCCTTCCTTCCTTCCTTTTCTTTTTCTTTCTTTCCTTCTCATTCTGTCTTTCCTTTCTTTCTTTCCTCCCTCCTTCCCATTTGTCCTTCCTTCCTTCCTTCCTTCCATCATTGTCTTTCTGTTAATCAGACAGAAAGGCTGATAGGACAGAAAGACAGAAAAAGAAAGGAAAGAGGAAGAGAACAAAAGAGAGAAAGGAACAAAAAAAGAAAGAAAAAGAAAAAGGACTGACACAAAGACCATAAAACAGAAAGGTAGTACTTGCTCTTTTCTCTCACAGACATACCATCCATATAAGCTAGAAATGTCTCTAGTTTGAAGTAACAGGCTTAACAACTGGATTTCTTTTTTTCTTTGATTCCACACAACAATAAACTCTAAGTTACAAACTAACATCAATAAGGACTCAGTGTCCTTTCATCCTAATGCATCCCTAAACTCAAAGTGTGGTTATCATTCCTATGCAAAAGGACTAGGCAGTTCCAGCACAGCTTCTTTTATTTAAGGAAGGAAGAATGAAGTGTGCGTGTGTGGGATGGGGTGAGGAGGGCATAAGCTGCATCTGTGCAGCTCTTCTGTCTGTAAGCTGGAAAACATAAGCTGACCTAGAAGTCCTCTCATCAGAATTCTTCTTAGGTTTCCTTGGCTAGACAAGGTCACATCATTGTCACCTTCTGTAAAAGAGACTGAGAAGGCGATACTCCACTCTCTCTAATAGAAAGAGACAAAAAGAGGATTGAGGAATGACTCATTTTTGAGGTATAATAATAATAATAGTTATTATTAGTAGTATTATTATTGTCAGTTTTGGGGCTTGAACTCTGGGCCTGGGTGCTGTCCTTCGGCTCTTTAGCTTAAGGCTAGCGCTCTACCACTTAGAACGTCACTTCTGGTTTTCTGGTGTTTTTTTTTCAAGATAAGAGTCTCACAGACTTTTTGGCCCAGGCTAGCTTTGAACCTTGATCCTCAGATTTCAGCCTCTTGAGTAGCTAGGATTACAGGTGTGAGCCACCAGCACTTTGCTGGGATTAGATTTACATCACATAAATTCTCCATTAAGCTGCAGTCCCTCCTTTCAGGCAATCTTATTTCATGGTTCACTTGAGGCTACAATGCTTGATAAGAAATGTAGTCATTATCTTGCCCAAGTAATTGTAACCCCTCTGTACAGTATTTTCACAATTAAAAAAAACCATATTCCCACTTGCTGTCTCCTCCTCTTTCTCCTTTTCCTGTTTCTCCTCTTCTTCCTTTTTACTTCTCCTTTTCCATTACTGGAACTTGGACTCCGGGTCTCATGCTTTCATTTGGCTTTCTTGGAGATAGATGGCTGCAACCCTCCACTGAGCCATACCACTAATCCAGCATGTTGCTGAGAATAGTTTTACAGGATTTTCTGACCAGGCTGGATTAGCACCCCAAACTTCCAGGTTGTAACCTTCTGAGTAGCTAGAATGATAGGTATGAACCCCTACTTCCCAGCTCCACTCCTTCTTAAGGGTCACAATCTACCACTCTCTTAGTAACTTTTCCTCATCTTTTGAATATTTTCACACAATTTATTCCCTTTGTAGTAGGCTGAATAATGGTCAGCCAAAGACACGGAGCTTGAAAATGTCAGTGTGCAGATATAGTAGTTAAAATCTGGTAGGCCAGATTTTATCCAGGTGGGCCAACCTACCATAAGTGTAGGTTAAGGATGAGATAGAGGAAGATTTGATATAGACAGAAGAGGAGAAGGTATGCAGAGGAGAAAGCAATGTGAGTATAGAAGCAGAAACTGGGGTGATGTGTTCCCAGTCCAAGAGTGCCAGGAACCACCAAGAGTTAGAAAGTCAAAGATCAGATTCTTATTTAGAACCTCTGGAGAGAGTGTGTTCCTCCAGGTATTATTGATATTTATTTTAGGCTTCTGATCTCTCGAAGTGTGAATATTTGCCTTGCCTTAAGCTACTTTGTTTGTGGTAATTTGATACAAGCACAGAAAACATTCTCTTCTTTTGGCATAAGTTCATGGTAACTATAACATCCTCAGGCAAAACACTCCCTGAGTTGTTTCTTTGGCCTGTTCAGATTGAACTTCTTCATTTCTTTCTATCCATATGCACCATCCAAACTCAAGGGTAAACCTTGGAACTTGTCATCTCTAGAAACTATGTCTTATTCAAAGTCATGAATTCAAGCATTGTACTTTCTGAGAACTAGATCATTTTCTCCTAGCTCTTTTTCTGAAGACCCTCACTGAAATCATTTTCAGTAGCCACCAACTCATCACTTCCTCATATCCATCAGTTTTCTTCTCAGCCTACTTTTCCTTAGAGCCAAGATAGAAGAAAGCTTGAAAATGTGCCTGTTTGGTGTCCTTACATTATTTTAACTTCTAATTAGTTCTCCATAAAATAATTGTGTTAATAGATAATATTTATTTACAAACATTTCCAATAACATGCTGTTCCTTTGCTTAATCTCTTACTTTTGGTGCTTATTTTTGTTCATGCGTTTCTTTTTTGAGATAGGCTATCCCTATATACCTCAGACTGAATTCACTGAGTTCTCCTGACTCAGCTTGCTAGAATGCTGAGATTACAGGCATAAAAATCTGCCTAATGTAGCTCCTTACTGTCTACTGCTTCCTCTGGTCATTTACATGGTTCTATTTTAAGTTTCCTAAATAACCAAGTTCTTCCCCACTACAAGACCTACTTTCATGCTCCTTCCTCAGCTGAGAAGGCCTCTCCCCACTCCATTCACAAGCAATGTAATCATTAGCATTTCTGCTAAATGGTTCCCAGTTCCCAGTTGGGATTGAGCATCCCTTCCCTCTTGAAGCTAGATGTGGTGATGTGACTTGCGCTGATACATGAAATGTGGTGTGCAATTTTACACGGAATTTTTAAGATCAAGTTAATAGTCAATTACACATTCTCTTATTTCTATGGAGAATGCAACAGCTAAAACAGTATCTGTTATTACAAATCTGGTTTGTGGTCTGAGGATGCTCTGAAATATAATCCCCAGCCCATCCTCTCATAGCATGTAGCCTGATTAAGAAACTTTCATTGTTTCTAGCCAATGGTACTCTTGTTGAGGTGTGACTTGGTGACTGATAAGCAAATAATCTAATTCTCAGTTTTGTTGGCTCACACACATCTTTTCTATTTCTGCTTTTCTATTGTTGATTCTTCAGAGAGGCTTCTCTGACCACCAGATCTATAGTTGAGTTGGTTCTCATCTTATTTTCACTTGTTTTCTGTTTCTTTGCATCACTCACTACATTTTTTAGTTGCACATATTTGGCTGCTTGTTGCTGGTTTCCTTTATCTCTCTCATTCCTCTTTAATCTTTGCGTTTATATAGGGGACAGACTACAGGAAGGAAGACTCTAGACATAGGCATAAAGGGAAAATTGATATCCCTTTTGTATAGCTTTATATTTTTTAGCACATGACTCAGTGCCTGAACACAATAGATATGACTGAGTAAAACAAAGTCTAAACAAAATCAAGTGAACAACAGAGAGAAATAGAGAAGCGAGTGGGAAGGTAGAAAAGGAAGGAAGAAAGGAAGGGAGGAAGGAAGGAAGGAAGGAAAGAAGATGTGATTGTGCTGATTACTAGTTATCACTGCACATTCTACTTAACCTCTTTGGGTCCCAGTAACTCTAATTTCAAAATAAAGATAATATCTCCATTCCTGGCTTCTTTCAAGAATGTTTGTGCAACCTGTAAAAAGTCTATTAGTATGTTTTGTGAATTATAGTGGCTTTATAATATGAATTAATTTTTTATTAAAAATGAAGAAGAGAGCCAAGTACCAGGGGCTCATGCTTGAAATCCTATCTACTCAGAAGACTGAGATCTGGGGTATTGTTTTCTGATAGGCATAAAAGTCTATGAGAATCCAACTCCAGTTAACCAACAAAATGCTGGACTAGAGATATTACTCAAGTTGTAGAGAACCAGCCATGTCAAGTGAGGGCTTAATGCCCTTGAAGGGCACAAAAAAAGAGAACAATGTATAATGTTGGCTTTGTTAATAAAATGGCCTAAAATTCAGATCAAACATACTTCAAAAATTATACACTCAAAAATTACAGAATTTTCTCAGTTCCTTTCTAATGGTTTCCATAGCTTTTCTGTCTTCCTTAATTCCATATTCTTTTATTCAGAAAGCAAGAATATTTGGATTCCTCAAAATATTAAAAATTCTAATTATTCCTGTTATTTGTTCTTATCAAAAGAAAAGCAAAGAATATGGGAAGTGGGAGAAAGAATGTAATAGAGATAAAAATAATTTCAATGTTAAAAATCTGGTCAAAGACAGGAAAGGTAAAAATGAAAAAGCAAAACATCTGCTGAAGAAATTTAATTCGTGAATACCCATTCCTTATTTGGACTGATCCAAGGTACTCATGAATTTTCAATTATCAGTTTACTCTCTAATTTTCCTTTTTTCCATACAGATGCATTCATATTAATATATAAATTGATGAACTTTATGTAGTTGAAATCTTAAAGACCAAATAAATAGACTATCTTGACTATGATTTCATGTTGAAATCTTTGCATCTCTATATTATGGTAATACATTGAATTTCTTTTCCTCCTGTACCATCATCAAAACAGCTCAATGTGTTAAAAAGACTTCTGGTTTTATCATCCATTAGACGCATTCCTTTCAGATCAGGAATTGCTTTCATTAAAATTCCAGTCAGATTTATATGCTACTATTTTTCCTTTTGTTGCCTCAACTAGGCCACATTGTACAGAACACTACTTTTCACCAAACAAGCTAGAAATTTATTCTATCCAAGCAATTAGCTGCCTGGAAGAGGAAGTCATGAATAAACAATTTATAAAGCATCCTCTATTCCTTGATGCTTTTAAACAATGTTATGGAGTAGAACACACATCAAGGCCAAAGGGAAATAATGAGCAAGTGAGAATTCTGTAAAAGTCTAGACCACAGAACTGCAGTGGCAGATAGCCTGGGGTCAAATTGTTATACAATTCATTTTTCTGAGATTTTTTTAAAGTTTTTTGAATTGTTAAGGTGATGTACAGTTAAATAAACAAGGTAGTGACTACCTTTCTGGTTGAACTTGTTACCCCCTTCCCTCATTTTTCTCCACTTTCCCTCCTCCCTATTCTACCCCCCCCTCAAGTTGTAAAGTTCATTTCCAACATATTGTCTTGTGAATATCGCTGTTGCATTTGTCCTTTGTCTCATCGTATGTGTGTGTGTGTGTGTGTGTGTGTGTGTGTGTGTGTGTGTGTGTGTCCAATCTTATGGGGAGTTACCTTATCTGTGTCTCAAAATATGCTGTCTATACAGCAACCTCACAGGCTTGTTGTGAGCATTAAACGGGATGATATTTATAAGCATTTAGCATAGCATGATGCATAGTAATCCTAGTATAGACAACTCTGCTTTTTGAAATATCTATTCTCCTTTTTGTCTCTATTAGTGGAATGTTTAGTTCATCACTACTCAAAGTAAAAACTAGATTTGTAAATAATCCTGAATCTCATATGGAAGCAAAAATTCTCTCAAATATTAAAAAAGATCAAACAAAACAAATAAAGCTGGAGGCATCATATTAGCTGATTTCAAGACATAGTATGGAACCAAAGTAACTAATACAGAAGAATACTGGCATAAAAGATGGACACAGAATAGAGATTCCCAGAAGTAAACTACTGCATCTATAATCAACTTACTCTTCACAAAGGTGTGAAAACATATACTGGAGAAAAGACAGTCTCCTATATAAAAGATACTGGAAAAAATGGGTATTCATATGCAAACTATTGAAATATTACCTGTCTTTTATCCTGTATAAAAATCAACTCAAAGTGGGTAAAATACCTGAATATAAGACCTGAAACTGTGAAACTACTAGAATAAACCACGGGAAAGACATTCTTATACACAATGAATTTTTGGTTAAGACCCTCCAAAACCAAGAAACAAAAGCAAAAATAGACAAATGTAGACAAAAGTAGTTCAAATGGGGTGACACTGTTCAAAAGGAAATGTACTCATTACCTGACTTATGTAACTGCAACCCCTCTGTACATCACTTTTACAATAAAGATGAATTAAATATATATACATATTTGAAAATAGTAAAAATAGAAAAATTAAGGAGACAAAATTAAGAAACACCTGTACAACAAAGAAAACAATTAACAGTGAAGATACAATTTTCTGACTAGTATAAAATATTTTCCAATTATTCATCTGACCAAAAAAATGTAGCAAACATACAGGGAACTCAAAAGACTTAACAAAAATAAACTGCCAGATGTGGTGGCATGAGCCTTTAATCCCAACTATATAGGAGGCTGAGTCAGAATGATCACTGGAGCTCAGGAGTTTAAGAATATCCAGGTAACACAGCAAAACCTGACAAGTAATTTATTTAAACGTGGACACATGATCTGCATACTCAATGGTGCATGAAAAATGTGCTCCGTAGTATTACTAATCAGAGAAATGCAAATCAAAACCACAGTGGAATATCACCTCAACTCAGAATGGCTATTATCAAAGACAAAGGTAGCACATGTCTTTAAGGATATGTAGAAAAGGGACCAGGTGCACTGTTGGTAAAGATGTAGATTAGTACAGTTATTATGTCAAATAATAGAAAGGTTCCTCAAAAAATTAAAAATAGATCTATCCACCATATGATCTACCAATCCTATTTCTTGGTATATATCCCAAAGGAACAAAATTTGCAAGCTAAAAGACACCTCATGTACACTCTAAATGTACACACTCAATGTACGTTCATTGTGTACATTATTGTATCACTATTTGCAATAGCTAAGATATGGAATCAACTTAGGTGGCTATCAACTGATATGTATAAGGGAAGCAGAGTCCTGAGTGATAAGAAATAGATACAAGATATTGTGGGGATTCTGAGGAAGAATCACAATAGTTGGATGAATAAAGAAAATATGGACTATAGATACGGTGAAATATTGTCCAGATGTCAAGGATAATGAAATCTTGTTATTTGCAGCAAAATGATAAGTGAAAGAAGATATAGACACACAAACACAAGTATCACATAGTCTCATATGGTGGACTGAAAAAAGGCTGACCTGAATGTAGAATAGTGATTACTAGAGGCTGAGAAGGTAGGGAGAAGGGGAAATAATTGGAGGTTAGATAACAAGTACCCAAATGCAGTAAAGTAGAGGGAACAAATTCTAATGTTTCACAGCATAATGGAGGTGACAAGAGTTCACAATATCTTAGTATATAGTTTATGAAAACTAAAAGAGAGAAACTCAATGTCTCCAAAGGAAATGATAAAGAGAAGAAATGTTAACCTGATTTAGTCAGTTCATGCTGTAGACAGATGTTGAAATATTACACTGTGCCCATTAATATATATATATAGATATTTATAGCATGTTACTCAGAATAAAAATAGCTATGAACATACTAGATTTCCCAGTGTTTATTTCAGTGAGCTTTTGTCAGGAGAGTAAACATTGGCCAATGGACTATGATCAGAAATGACACATACAACATGTAATTCATGTCCCTAAAAGGAAAGAGAAGACTCTTTTCCTCAACCTTTTATCCCAGGGTCTGAGCTGAGAACCTATAGCTGAATCAGTATAGAACAAGTAGGGAACTCTCAAGATGCAGGAGGAATAAGGCAAGGAGACCAGACTCTTGCTTTAAAAGTCAAAACAGCAATGCTGCTAACCAACCCAGATTTTCACATTAGACCGAAATATATTTGGAATGAATATGCAACTTGTTTAAGTCATCATAACATATCTGATATCTACAGCCAAATCTCTTTCCTAACAAATGCAATAAGAAATCAGAAAGGTTTGAGGTGTAGCTTAACTGGTAGAATACTTGCCGAACAAGCATCAGAACCCTAGTGGAATTCCTAGTATCACACAAAAAAGAGCTTAATAAATATTAGCTCCAATATTGTCCCCTTGCTCTGAGGTTTTGCTTCAGGCTCTAGTGCAATACGAATAAACTATATCCTTGTCTAGAGCTAGAATTTCATATTCCATTAGGAGAGCAAAATGACAGGGATTGATGAAATGTTCTGTCAAACCAGAAACAATGAAACAAACATCACTGAAATAATATATGCAGACAGAATAATGTCCCAACAGCTAGATGCTGATGTCTGTACAGCTCCTAACACTCCTATCACTCACACCCAAAAGGCAATGCCATCAAGTCTGGTTCTATTTCACATCTGCTTGAGGATATTTCAGGTCTGACCATATCTTTTTTCAGTATTCTGAATACAAAAATGTTGCCTTTTTAGGATGGGAGTATAACTCACTGGCAGAGCTCTTGCCTAGTATTGCAAGGCCCAGGATTCCATCCCCCAAACTGCAAAACGACATTTGAAAAAAATACATACATTATCTTTTTGTTTTGACTATAGTTTCCATGTGCAGAATCTAATATTGAAGCTTAAAGGTCATACTACAATAATGACATGTGCTCTTATTTACTCATTGTGACCTTAAACTTTGACAACCCATGAAAAAAGGCATTATGATTCCCACTTCAGTTTCAAAAGAAAAGGAGAAAGGAGAGAGATTGAGGAAAGGGTGATGGAGTACATCGAATGCATGTACAAAAATTTAACAATGTATGTTATATAACAATATGTGCAAATAAAAAAGTATGAAAATACCTGAGCAATCGTGATTAATGTTTGTAATTTTAGTTATTCAGGAAGCTGAGATCTGAGGATCATCGTTCAAAGCCATCCTGGGCAGGAAAGTCCATGAGATTCTTAATCTCTAATTAACCACCAAAAAGCCAGAAGTGCAGGTGTGGCTCAAGCGGTACAGCACTAGCCTTAAGCACAAAAGTTCAGTGACAGTGTCTAGGCCCTGAGTTCAAGCACTATGACCAGTACAAAAAAAGGAAGAGCTGAATGCTAGTGACTTATGTAGTATGTAATCCAAGCTATTCTGGAGGTTGAGAGCTAGAAGACTGAGGTTCTATGCTAGTGCAGGTAGAAAGGTTTTAAGTCTTCATATTGAAAATAGCTAGCAAAAATGGGCTAGAATGGCTCAAGCAGTAGAGTACCAGCCTACCAGGCAAGCAGAGCATGAGGCTCTGAATTCAAATCCTAGTATCACCAAAAAAAGAAAAAGAAAGGAGCTCCTCAGAAGCAAGTTGCTGTGGGTTCTAAGGCCACTAGGTGGTGTAGTGATGATTCAGATTCAGAATTTCCTATTTCCAATTTCTCCACTCTTCTGTGAACTATTGATTCTCCATCTATCCAAATGTTTTTTGTTTTGTTTTGTTTTGTTTGCTGAGAAGGGACATTGTAGTTATTAGGGGTTGCTGTGCCCCTTCTAGGTGCACAATGCTTACTGAAAGTTAATCTTTGGTAAACAAGAAAACTTTCTTCTGCTTGCACTACTTCACCTACCATATGGTATCTGCCCATATTGAATCTCATCATGAAGTCTCTCATGACAGACAGTCCCTCCATGGAGCTGCAACTCAACAAGCTCCACTCTGATTCTAATAAACTTCATAAAGACTTTGATTAGTTTTCCAATCAAAGCCTATTAAAAAGCACCAACATCCTCTAAGAATTGGGGAAAGGTTTTGTCTCAATTAAAAAAATGATTTCAGAGAGAGTAACAGAAATCTGATTAAAAGAGCACTTGTCTAGATAAAGAAGTCTTGTGAATTCTGTGAACTTGATGTAAGAAAAGAAAGAATTATGAAGTTCTCATGTTGGTAAATGAATCTAATTGCTTCCTGGCAGGAAATAGCTTGGCTCTTAGAAATGTACTGGTGTAAGGTAAATGGTCCCAGAAGCCACATTTTGAAGTGCCCACCCCTACCTCCAAGGATCTAGGCACGCCCATCACCTCGCAGGTAGGTGATGGGCAGAGGGTTTCTTCTCCCAGCATGAAGAAAAGATGCCAGACCCTAATATTCACCATGTGGCCAGACCTGGCCTCCTTACTTCAGTACCAGGAGCTCTCACCCAAACCATTTGAATAGGTAGTTGACAAGAGCATAAACCAACCAAACACAAAAAGAGCAACACTACTAGAAAAGTAATACACTTGAGGGAGATCATTAAAACCTCAGAAACACAAAAAAAGATCCTCACACATCTCTTACTATCCTTGAGAGAAATCAGAGAATCATTACGAGTGTTTCAGCGACATTGAACATGCTCATACATACTGCAAATGGACAATGACATTCTCACCACTTAGAGGAGATAAGGAAGGCAGAGCAGTAAATATTATCTGCCCCCAGGAAGCTATGCTGAAATTCCCTTTGTTAGACTCTCTCTAACATTTCATCCTTGCTGGACTTCTCCTCCTCCTCAGTCTTGCTTTCGCTACTACTGTAAGACTGGTTGTATTTTTAAAAATACTGCTTAAAAATCCTGAGTGGAGGGTCTCCTTTCAGTGAAGCTGGCCTAAGACAAGGATATAATAGGTCATATGACAGAAACAAGTTATTACAACTGCAAAATAGTGAGGAATCTGTTATTTAACACCATACTGTTTATTAATGATCAGTTTCAATCATATCAGAAATTGATCTTGTATGTGACTAGCAAAGCAAGTTTGCCTTCCGGAAATAACCTAGGACAACCACTATCTCAATATCCTGGCACAAGAAATAAGGAAGTCTTTTTAACAATCAGAAACCCCAAGAATATCCTACCCAACTATCACAAATAGCAGAACATTCTGTGATGTCCTGATTTATCCTATGATAAATTACTCAGAAAATGTGGAGGTAGACACTGAACCAGTATAACAAAAAAGTAGCAAAGCCACATGTCTTTAAGAAACAAGGGTAAAATACGGGGCTTTTAAAGATAATTGCTTTGACAATAAAATTGAGTTGATGGAAAGAAATTGGACATTTAAATACACACAAAAGGTATTTTAAAGAGGATCCATCACTTTTGAAAATGTCTTTAAAACCACTTCTGTTGCTGAATTTAGGCACATATTAGAGGGTTTGGGTTTTAGTTTTTAATAAATACATTGCTGAAGTTATATCTATAGTGTCTCTCAATTGGATCTATATAATGTAGATTATTTTAAGTACTTCAAGGAAGGGGTATATGCTCAGCTATCAGTATTTAATTTTTCCCACTTTGCCTTTTTAGGTGATATTTATGTGGATTTTTGTTTTCATTGATGTTGGTTATTTTAACAAATGCTTGTGGCATCTTTCCTAGTTGCCAATGTCAGTATTTGGCACAAGGAAATTCAAGTCATCATTTATTTGAAATTCATTGTGTATAAATACATACATTTCCTTTTCTGTTGTTTTTTTAATATGCTTCCTTTCAAAACAACATTACTTTTTCTGTGTGTGTGTGTGTGTGTGTGTGTGTGTGTGTGTGTGTGTGTGTGTGTGCGCGTGCGTGCGTGCGTGCGTGCGCGCGCATTTACTCATGCACATGCGCGCTGCTAAAAGGGTTTGAACTCAGGGCCTTGACACTGTCCCTTAGCTTTTTCTAAATGACTTTTAAGCTCCTAACTAAACCCATTTTTAAACATTTTTTTTATTTTATCCTTTTGTTTGTTTCATCAGTCGTGAGACTGGGTGCTACCCTAAGTTCTTTTGCTCAAAGTTAGCACTCTACCACTTCGTGCTGCACAACTCCACTATGGTTTTCTCGTGCTGCTAACTGGAGATATGAGACTCACGCACCTTCTTGACTGGGCTGGCTTTGAACCCTGATCCTCTGATCTTAGCCTTCTAAGAGCTAGGATTATAGACGAGAACCACCAGTGCTTGGCTTTGCTCATTTTATCTATCATATGGGGTCTTATTGTAGTTGCCCAAGCTGGCCTTGAATTCATGATCTTCCTGCCCCAGCTTTCCAAATAGCTGTGGGGGATGATTCTTCTACTATTTTATACCAATAAACACAATCATTAATTTGTCATATGATCATGAAGAATAAGAGCTCTATTTTCCTGTTAAATATACATGCTCTCTTGAAGTTAAATATGACTACGTCACCACATTCTTGCCAAAGTGATATATACACATTTGAACATGAAACTTCCCAGAAACAAACAGAAAAAAATAGAACAGGGCCCTTCTTCCTTGTCTACTGGCCTCACTTGATATACTGGAATGAAGATAAGATGACTCCATCTATAATGGCCACTTTGGACTATGAGATGTGTGTATCAAATGCTCTCACTGACCAAATATTAGACAGATTCCTCTGAAACCTCTTTTCAACTAGACCTTTTCCTGGGGCCCTAAATTAGTCTTGCATAACATAGTTTTAGCAAGAATCCTGCTGAGACAGTGTAGTAAGAATCTCTTTACTTTTAATATCTCCTTTTAATAATTTTCTATCCACTGACTTGTTCATTTGTCTCACTGGCTATAAATTCCCAAGAGTCTTCTGCTTTCCGCTTCATGGGCACCATCATGTGAGCTGCTTTGCTCTGACACAGCCTCCCCACCATAATGGGCTGAAACCTTTGCAACTGTGAGCTAAATAAATCTTTCTTCCCTTTAAGTTTGTTTTCTCAGGTATCTGGTTTCAGGGGCAATAAACAATATAATTCTATATACAATATAGTTCCAATTACATGAAGACTATATGAACACACATAAAACTGCCACAAAGGAATTTAACATAAATAAAAATTATCTGTTTGAAGGAGAATTATACCTGAGATTTTAAGGTTCACATTATATACACTTCGTGATTTTCCATAATAAGCCTGGTAGTTCTAAGAAGAAAAGAGTTATCAGAAGATATTAAATGCTTATTTAATAGAGTTGAGGGGTCAGCATAGTAAAATTACTATAGAGATTTTACAGACATAATAGATCTTTGCTCTTTACAGATTTTAGTGCATTATTGAGTTTTAAGAACTTTCAAATATCCTTGTGTGAATGTTTTATTTCAGTTATCTGCATTAAATGTTCACCAGTTATAGTTAATCATTCTGCAATTATTACAAAAATTATTAAGTGCCTGTTAGCTTAATCTTTTACAGTTTTAAATGGGCTAAGCCACAACTTCTAATTAGTATGGGGAAAAATCCTGGAATATTACCATGGAGATAAGATGGTCATATGCCTAAAATCTAAAACAAAAGGTGACATTGTTAAAAGTGAAAATTTCATTTACTTAGAAATAAAATATTTATTTTTCCCAAGAAAAATTAATACTAAACATGTTCTTATGAATTGACCTATATTAGAGGAAAAGTTATTTCCCAGACTCAGCCCCAACATTCAGTCATATTCTAGATTACATGCACTTTATTGTTCTCTGTCACTGCAATTTACAGTAAAAGGGAATTGTATTTTCTTGGATGTATATAAACTCTACTCCAATTTTTGCTAGAGATATTACACAAAGAAGATTCCCAAATGGAAATATAGGGGAAGAGCAACAATACAGAGATAGAGTCTCTCTTACCTCTCTTGCTCTTTTTCTCGCTTCTCTATCTCTTATATGTATTTATCTTGAAAGATATAAAGTCTATTTTCTCTGTTTCTATATTCTTTTATCTCTGATATAATATGTGACATGTACATAAAAGAACAGATCTTTATAGATACAAGTACATATTTTTATTTGTATGTGTATATATATATTATATAATATATATGTGTGTTTATCTAGATATATATGGATTCTAGACAGGTAACTAACTTATTTGTGACTATTTCAAACAAAATGGTCTGGAAAATATATGTTTACTTACTTGGACAATCTGATATTTTACATGTCTCCAAATATCAGGTATTTATGGCCTTATGCTTATAAATTCTATAATGAGAACTACTTGGAGAAAATGCTACAGAATCAAAATGTCAGTTATTTCCCACTTGCCCTATATTATGCCTTTTTATATGGAAATCAGTAAGATCTTGGTATGAAAGCACCACAAAGTTTTAAATTCATTTAAGGAAGAGCTGGGTCATTCTTCGTTACTCTAACTCACTAAGAGTTTGAGTTCTATTAGGAAACCAGCTTGTTCATGCTGAGAATGTCTGCTAATTCATTAAGAAGCTTTGTGGCAATTTTATTAGGACTGAAACAAAATGTTTACCAAACTAGAAGTCCCATCCACTACCTCTCCTGGTGTTTTATGAAGACAGTGGGCATTCAGGCTTTTGAGAAGGTCAATCTAATTTGTTTCTTATTGGTAGAGTGCTAGGATTTGGAAAAACAAATGGCCTTGAAGATCAAACATTTGTGGAGTATTAAGAAGATCATATTGCTTGGCACTTACTGGTCTCCCTAACTTTCAGGCTAAATAAGTAACTCTTGAAATAACAGCTCATCCCCTCTGAACCAAATATTTAGCTTATGTGTTGGCTTCCAAATAGCCAATCTGACTATACTTTCTCCTTTTATTTCTCTTTCCTTCCCATCCCCCAGGACTGAGCTGAAGGAATATGCTATATAAAGAAAAACCCATAAACAGAATGGCAATTTCCAAGCTGCAGTGTATGGTCTTTTGATATTACTAAGCTCTGGCTTGTTTAGTTGTCCATTTCTGTGGAGCCAGCTATGTAGAACAAAATCTGATACATTTGCACTTTGGCTTTTAGTCAGAATGAAGAAGAGTAGAACCACCTCAAGAACTCTTGTCAGTTTTCATATTTAATACAAATTATAATAACTTTAGATAATGCTATATAGCTTATAGGTCAGACCTGACAGTAAATACCAGGCTAAAGCAATGTTTTCTGTTTTGTTTCATTTTCTATGAAACTTATTAGTAAGGCTGTGGGTAGGGTTTCAACAGGGTCAAGAAGAAGGCATAATAATTATTGCAGAAGCATAGAAGAAAGGATGAAATGAAAGAATTTCAGCTCTATTTATTGGCTGAACAAAAAGATTAATCGCTTTTAAGTTTCACTTGCCATAGCCATCATGCATTATAATACACACTGTTGGAATAACAAGAAGATGGAATGAGGACATATTTGTGAATTGAGCAGTATACTCACTAATGTGAGGTAGACATTAGATAGTTTACTCTCTCTCTCTCTCTCTCGCTCTCTTTTCTTTCTAGTCTGCTGAGAGGTCAGATAAATCATCCAGAAGTTCCAAGTGGCACATGATTGGAGTATGGGCACTGGAGCCAGACTGCAAGGTGGTAAATTTCAGTTCTGCCACTCCTAAAGTTCACTTTACATGCTATTTTCCTTATCTGTTAACTCTAAATAAATCTTACCTCACTTAGAAAATGAATTCGCAATTCTTCCCTTGCAATTTTGCAGACTCTTAGTATTTTCTAGATCTCTTATCATTCTTCTACCACAGGAAATAAGTTATGTAAGCTGCTGCTTACTGATTGGGTAAGGCATAATATGAAGATAAGGTCATCCTATAAAACCATTTGGTCTCACACACAGGAGCACATGCTTGGATAGCTGTTTTTAATCCAACTCTATGGAATGATTCTCTTGAAAAATAGCTGTCCCTGCTTCTCCCTGAGATTGGTATCAAGTCTTTTAGATGTATGTAGCTGTATGGTAAAACTTACAACCAGGGTGTTGGCATCAATACCAAAAGTCACCCTTCTGCTTGCCTTCATAAATAAAATTTTATTAGAATAGAATGATAAAAACTAGGAGAAATTGTTTTAAAAGGACAAGGGAAATAAGGAAGAGTAATAGAGTCAATTTGACCAAATACGGATGTATATACATGTATATACAATGAAACCCCTTTATATGATTAATATACACTGATGAAAAAGAGAAAAAGATTATACTAGAATCCAGGTATATCTATTTGCTTGTATATTATCTATGGTTGTTTTCCTATTACAATGGTAAAGCACTTGGAGCACAAAACTAGAAGATATGGCTTGTGAAGCCTAAAATATTTACTCTCTGGTCCTTTACAGAAAAAGAATGCTTCCCCTGGTCTATACCATGGATTAAGCCTTTTCTATAACTGGTCCTATCTATAATTTTTGTGAATCCAGCAATAAAAATGGCCACTTGGGGTGAGAGTGGCTCAATAGCATAAACATGGCCCTGAGCTTAATCCCCAGAACCTCTATCTACAACTGTAGTTGGTCTATAGAAGGCCAAAAAATATAGAAATGTCCTCAAGAAATGCTCATTCATTCTGGCTCTTGGAAATTATACTATAACTTTTGTTACATATAACATAAAATCTGACTCAAACTATTATAAGCAATTAGAAAATACATTATATTGTTTAAGTAAGAACTTCAGAGTCAGGTTCTAGTACATTAGGATGTTTACCATAATTTTCAGCATTCTTTTGTGTGTGGGATGGGGTGAGTACTGGGGCTTAAAATCAGGACTTGGGCACTGGTCCCTTAGCTTTTTCATTGAAGGTTGGAACTGTATCATTTGAGCCACACCTCTATTTCTGGCATTTTCCTGGTACCTGGGCTAGCTTAGGACCTGATTCTCAGATCTCAGTCTCTTGAGTAGCTAGGATCACAGGTGTGAGCCATTGATGCTTAGCTAATTTTCAGCTATTCTTTTGGCTTAGCTTCATCAATGTGCTGGCCTTTATCCTCCCAAACTAGGAAATCATGATTCATTAGAAATGTCCAGTGGGGGAATAAAACCTTACACAAACTCTAGGCTACATGTCTGAGTGGGCCATTTTTGACTTCATGTCCATCTGCAAACCAATGATAATGTCCTTAAGAATCCTAGTCCTAGAGGTTAATTATTTTAAAAATCTGCTACAACTGAGAAAAGCACATTTATATATGGAGGAAGAAAGGAGAAATGTACACTCTATGGCATCTAATAGGATCTACCATTTAGGTAAGGTGAAGATTAGGTATCAAAGGGAATATCAAAGGCAGCAGCTAATGTTTTCTTGTATGGTAGTCAAATGGAACTGGCATCCCCTCATGAGACTACTGCTGATAAATGAACTGCTGCAGTTCATTTGGAAAACTTTTATTATAGATCAGTATCAAAAGGTAGACATTTGACATAATGTATATATATATATATGCATATAGATATATACATATATACATATACAGGTATATGTATATATATACGCATATAGATATGTACATATATACATATACCTGTATATGTATGTATATATATATATATATATATATATATATATATATATATATATATTCTCTTTCAGACCAAGCAGGAAACATCTAGACACAGATAAGGAAGTAAGAGGAAGTAGCGCTATGGCTCAAGTGGTAGAGTGCTAGCTTTGAGCTGAAGAGCTGAGGGACAGGGCCCTGGCTCAGAGTTCAAGTCCCATGACCAACAACAAAAGAAAAGGAAGTAAGAGAGGTTGAAATGCTCTCTGGGGAGAACAAATCGCTCAGTTTATTGATGGCTCTAATGCAGTGAGGAAAAGGGGAAGAACTGTTGTGAAGGAAATTGAGCTATCAATAGTAATTGCAAGTGGAAAAAATACCGAGTTTGTGACCACAGACAGAACTTATTCTGTATCTTAGATGTTTTTCTAACTTTATCTGTGATTAAGATAAGATATAAATGGGTCAAAATATTAATCTAAAACAGTTCATTAATGAATTCTTACTCCACTCTATCTCCTGCACCTAAAAAATTCTATCAAATGTCAGGTCATTTTTTTCTTTCTTTTTCTTTTTTGTTTGTTTGTTATGGGTCTTGAACTCTGGGCCTGGGAGCTGTCCCTCAGCTCTTCAGCTCAAGGCTAGCAATCTTCCACCTAAGCCATAGCACCACTTCCGGTTTTCTGGTGGTTATTTGGAGATAAGAGCCTCACGGACTCTTCTGCCCTGGCTGGCTTTGTACTACGATCCTCAGATCTCAGCCTCCTGAGATTACAGGCTTGAGCCACAGGCACCCAGCTCAGGTTATTTTCTTTATAATTCTTGTAATTCTTAAAAATTTGAGCTGGGATATAGGTCAGTGGCAAAGTGCTTGTCTAGCAAGTGAAATGTCCTGGGTTCAATCCCCAGTACCAAAAGAGAAAAGAAAAAAGGTACAGTTAAAAATTATTTGGCTTTTATTTTCTTTTGAATCTGATCTAAAAGCAATTTTGTAGCACATCATGAAGAACTGAAACCCAGCTGACCTATATTGAATAATCTTGAAATCCTTTTCTGTTTTCAAAGACAATATAAAAGCATCCCTCAAATTTCTATTTTATTTATAATTATTTCATCCTTTAGACTCTTACAAAATATCAATTTACATCTCTGTATCATACTGATGCTTAGGGGAGGTATTAAAGTAAAAGAACTAAGTTCCCTGTCTGATCTGGCACAAATTGAGTAAGGGATAGCCATAAAGGGTTAGATGCAAAGAGGGAGAGTTAGTTCTACACAAACAGGAATACAAAGACAGCATTAGCTATAAAATTCACAAAATTATGGCACAGGGGCAATAACTAATATAAGTCTCCAAGATAGAGATTACTTAACTGAACCACTGGGTGACAAGAGAAATTAGCTAAATATTGTTTCTGATTGGTTTGGTATCCAGGTTTCTAAATGAGATTAATGTTTGAATCAGTAGACTATATAAAATGGATTGCCTGCCCCACTACAGTTGATCTTTATCTGATCTGTTGAAGATCTGAAAAGAACACAAAAATGACTGAATAATAAAGAATTGTATTTCTCTTATGGCTTGACTGTCTTCAAGTGGAGGCAATCACACTTTTCTCCCTCACTAGACTGTGCATGTTTGTATTAGACACCTTAATGGTTTTAGATCCCATTGCCAATCTGGTGAAGCTTAAGGACCTCCCTCTCAGAATTAGGTTTTGTCTGTATATTATTACATATTATATATGTTTACAAAGAAAATTGGCTGCTCTGAATTATACTTACTAAAATCTTAGAAATGTTATTTACATATTAAATAATAAAAGCCAGTGGCTGATATAAATACCATACTTTTAAAGTACTAATGACCATAAACAATATTTTGAAATTGTGTTACAACATGAATTTGATGTGGTAATTCCTGTAACGTCTCTTGGTGACAAAGCCACAGGTCCATTTAATACTACTGTAGTTTACTGCCTACAGATAACTGGAGTTGTTAAAACATAGTTTAAATCTTAGTTTAACTTTTTATATAAAGATAAAGATATAATGTTTCCTCAATTCATGGTCATAGAATCCTTGAATTCTATACTAGAATACTTGTAGGGTCTTCTTTCATATCTTTCTGTCTTTCTCCTACAGTCCATAATATTAGCTAGTAAAGCAGGTCATCAAAAATATTTGCAAGCCGGGCACTGGTGTCTCACGCCTGTAATCCTAGCTACTCACGAGGCTGAGATCTGAGGATCACGGTTCAAAGCCAGCCCGGGCAGGAGAGACCGTGAGACTCCTATCTCCAATAAACCACCAGAAAACCGGAAGTGGTGCTGTAGTTCAAGTGGTAGAACGCTCGCCTTGAGCTGAAGAGCTGAGGGACAGCACCCAGGCCCAGAGTTCAAGCCCCACGGCCGACAAAAAAAAAAAAAAAAAAAAAAAAAAAAAAAAAAATATATATATATATATATATATATATATATATATATATATATATATATATATATATATATATATGCAGAACTCAGTTATCATGAGGATCTGATGAGTCAGAGTTAAGCTATTCTGAACTGAATTCAAGTTGTATTTAAACTCATAGTTAAAGGAGGGAGAATCAGAAGAGTTTAGATGGTAAAAGGCAACAGAAAATTATACTATCTGACCAATATGGTTAATCTGGGCTGTACTGCCTCACCTATTTCTTTATCTTAAACCTTGATAACTATGATCAAAATTGCTGGGACCATCTTAACTTCTTTTTTTTTAATTTTAATTTTTATTTTTTGTGAACATACTGTACAGAGGGGTTACAATTACATGGGCAAGATAATGAGTACATTTCAATATTGAGTAAATGTTCACTTCTAGACTTAGGATAGTTTTCTCATGAAACAAAATTTGTTCAATAGCAAAAGTTTCAGTAATAAAAAGCTTTACATTGTCTCAAGCTGGACTTTGCAGAATCCAATTCTGAGATGTACACTAGTGTGCAAGTGATTTATCTGAAGTACTCTCGGGGAAAATCTGTAAAGGAGCAAAGGAGGTAGGAAAGGAAAGGGGATGGGCCAAGCAAGGTTATGTTCTTTAGGTCCAGCCTCAGTATGATACCGTAGGATGCTCTGGAGTGAAAGTTGCAATGCAGAAAATGCTGTCTTGGGACAAGTGATTTTTCTGTTAGTCATTGTTTTTGTGCTATCCAGATTAGAGTTTCATTTATCTGTCACTTATGGCTCTCTAATTCTGTGGGAAATTCCTGTGAGATTTTCCCTTAATAAAGTAGAAAGTATAAGTTCTCTAGAAGTATAAGTCCTTTAGAAGTAAAGCATATGAAACTAGGAAATAAGAACACAGATCCAACAAAGGGACCCCAGAGTATCTAAACAAAGCACTGTTAGTGTCTAGTGCACAAGGAAACAGCCAACAACAGGGATCATGATCATAACAAGAGCTTTCCAAGTGCTTATGTTTGTCTTTATAATATAAGCTTTAATCCTGACAACAAGCTTATTTGGTAGCTAATATTATGATTTCTATTTTGTCAAATAAGGAAACTAGGTTCATCTATGAAAACATCTCTCAAGTGTCTCATGGTACATCTAAGATTTGAATTGTGGGTTATGATTCAACAGTTTGTACTCTAAACATCATGCCACCCACGGTGGCATGATTTCTCAAAATACAAAGAGTAACCGGGCCTGAGTCATCTAGCTTGCTCTCTTATCCTGGGGACTCAGGACAAAATGAAACTATACCTAATACATTTATGCTCAGTAAATAATAGCCATGGTGTTATGAAATGAGGGGAAAACCATAGCTTTAAAAATGTGAATTTTCCTATGAAAGGATCTCTTGGATTTTTTTAAGAGTCTTTCTTCTGTTATTCTCAAAAAGAGATCTAAAATCCAAGAAATTATTATTGTTATTGTTTTTAACATCTCTGTTGTTTACTATACAACTTGATTGAATACCATTATAGCAAATAAAAAGACAGAAAAATAGAACAGGAAAGGAAATTGGGAATATAACAGAATATTTCTAAAAAGTTAATGCAAATGACAGAAGCAAATATTCTGAACAAATCCTATTTACTACTTTTCAATGCTTCTTGAGATCTGGTTATTAAATTATTTCTCCCTAAAGAGAGTGCTTTTCAATTTCCCTTAGAATGTCATCAATAAGTAGCTAATATACAATTGCCCTTAAACAATGTAACTTTTTGTGGTGCATTAGAAAATTCAGTAACTTTCATGATTGGACTAGTAATGCAAAATTTTAAAATGATTTTAAAATGATTCTTTAAAATGATTTGTTTGTCGTTACATAAATTCTAGGCACATAAAATACCACAATTTTTTTTTTTTTTTGGTCAGTCGTGGGGCTTGAACTCGGCCTGGATGCTGTCCCTGTGCTCTTCAGTTCAAGGCTAGCGCTCTACCGCTTGAGCCACAGCGCCACTTCCGGTTTTCTGGTGGTTTTTGGAGACAAGAGTTCTCAGACTTTCCTGCCCGGGCTGGCTTTGAACTGCGATCCTCACATCTCAGTCTCCTGAGTAGCTAGGATTACAGGCGTGAGCTACTGGCGCCTGGCTTAAATACCACAATTTTAATACAAATTTTTGTTTCTTCAAAACTTGGCTACATGTGTAGCAAAAGTAGAAATAAAGCCTCTAGGGTATATTTCAATGTAGTTCCAGTTCTAAGGGTCCTAGTTGAGGTGCACTGAGTATTTTTGCAACATGATAAGATAATATTATGACAATGTTTTTCCTCAAGCAAATAGAGGATTCATGGGCTAGTAATATGGCTCAGTAGTAGAGTGCATACTAATTATGTATGAGGCCTAGATATAATTTCCAGACTCCCCTCCCTTCAATTTTTAAAAATTAAAGACTACACATGAGCTTCAGACTATAGTTTGGGAAGTTTTAGAAGACACAAGAGCTTCACATTACACAGTTACAGTGACCAAGGGGGTAACATTCTTTATATTTATTTATGTGTATCCTATCTTTGGGGACAAAATGTAATATACGAATACATTTTAAAACTGAATAGTACAGGCGGTGCAGGCAGCAACCAATATGATGTAATTCAGAGCAGATCATGCAGCCAATCAGCATGGATATTGGCTGAAATATGGGTGAGATCATACCCAAGGAGCCAGATAAATGTAAGTACTGTACAAAGTCAATGTGAATCTCAACTTTGCCCATGACACTCATATTTCTTAAAAATACTACAACCTTCCAATAGTTCCTTAGGCTGTGGAACAAGCCTTTAAAATGGGACTTGGGGGAACAGTCTAGATCTAAACTATAATAATTAACTTTCTCTAAATCACACAGATAATATGTGCCTGGGTTGGGACTCAAACATAGGTAGTCCTCAAGTACTACTTATGATATTGTTAGGAAATGTGTTTTTTTCCCTCAATATCCTATTACTAGTTCAAATCCATCCTCTTAATTGGCTAAATGATATAGTAATAACAATATTTTCTAATACTTACAATACATCTGAAAAGTGATAATAATCCCAGACCAACATCTTGTCTCCAGTGTAGTTGAGTTTATCATATTTCTGATCTAAATTGTTTAAAACAAGCTGAAAGCAGTTAAGGAGGGCTAAAACAATAAAATAATATTACCTTATTCTCTTGTCTTCTACTTTTTTCAAATATTCATCTCTCTTTAGGACTCCCAGGATCATTTCCTTCTCATGATCTAATAAAAATGACAGATTGATGAACTCCGAGTTCGTAGACATGATACTTCAGCAGCAGCTCTGAAGAGCAGTGGTTGAATCTTCCAGAAGATAAATTGATCTGTATAAATGTTAAGGTTTCCAATGCAAACCCCAAGTCACTTAGATGTTATGTTAAAAGTGGTTTTTATAAGGTATTTGTAGAATTGCTGACAATGGCTAGGTATTCTTTCAGGCTAGACAGAAAATAGGCTTTCTTGGGAGTGCATTCCAAGAAAGTCATTATTGTTTTAACTGAAAAAGGTCTTGGAAGTCTTTGCTGTGGTGTACAGTCAAGCAGCAGTTGGGTTTCACTAATGATGCTCAACTTCAATCATTCAAATCTCCAGAGAAGGAATCACATTCCCTGGGAGTGAATGCAGAAAACACTGAAAGGTAGAAAAAGCAAAAGAGAGAAAAAACTAATTAGGCGATTTTTCCCACCTCACTTGTAAAACTACCTAGCTTTTTTTTTTTTAATACTAAAGCACCTAATTTAGAAAAAAAACCCAAAATTTAAATCAGTAAACATGTACTTACTAAGTACTTGTTTTATGTTTTTCTTACTACAAAGTGATACTTACATTGAAGTGAGACCAGATTCTCTGGGTAAATCTCCTCCATTACAATTAAATACAGCTGCCAGCCAGATTCTATCACCTCTCTAGCAATTGAAGGGTCATTATTTTGGAACCCTCTATCTCTCCTTCCCTACAGCATAAATGTAAATGCTAGCGAGTCAATTATGAACTAGCGGCATAGGTATCAACTTACACCCCTAAAAATGCTAAATGCAAAAAGTTACAGAAAAATTCATACAGAATGCCCATAATATATGAAAGATATAACTTGTAAAATATATTTATGAATACATATACTTATTGTATATGTATTGCATAATTCATGGAAGACTTAGGTCATGATTGCCTATAGGGGAACAGAGAGCCATATAATCAGAGAGGAGACCAAAAGGGCTTCATATATGTGGGGTAATAATTTACTCTTAAAAAGGTGTTTATATCCCATGGTTTATGTTGCTGTTTCTGAATTATTTTAGGTATTATAGACAACAGTACCCTGTCACCTGAAGTTTTACTTTGTAGTTTCAGTTACCTACAATCAACTTTGGTCTAAAAATATTAAATAGAAACCCCAGAAAAAAACTTGTAAGTTTTAAATTACTTATCCTTCTAAGTAATGTGATAAAATCTTGTGGCATTCTATTTTATCCTATATGGAACTTCTGCCTCTGTTCAGTGTATCCACACTGTATAGACTACCCACCAATTACTCATTTTATAGCCATCTTATTTGTGCATAGTACTTGTGCATTCAAGCAACCAAATGGCCCCCAAATGCAAAAGTATTGATATATATCATATATTATATATATATATATATATGTCACTAGAACATAAAACATCAGAATATACATAAATTCTGGCAGTGACACTGCAGCACAGTACACATAGGAATATTATAATAGTTTGGTAATATCCAGAGTTTCAGATAGCTATTGAACATTATCCTCCACAGATAAGGCAGGACTACTGTAATGCAAACAGAAATGTTTAAAGTATCCTCTTATCAATATAAGAAACTCATTTGACCTTCTCTCATTCTTATTTTTTGAGCATATTCCATTGGTTTGGTGTCTAGATTCTCTCTCTGTAGAGCCTCTTTTTTTCTGTTGGTTGTGAGACTTGAACTCAGGGCCTGAGCACTGTTCCTGAGCTCTTTTGCTCAAGGCTTGTGCTCTACTGCTTTGAGTCACAGCACCACTTCCAGTTTTCTAATGGTTAACTGGAGATGAGAGTCTCATGGACTTTCCTGTTGGGGCTTGCTTCAAACCCGATCCTGAGGTCTTAGTCTCTTGAGTAACTAGAGTTCCAGGCATGAGCCAGCCACCAGTGCCTGCCTTTCTGTATAGCTTCTTGAGAGCAGTGATTCTTAGGGTGATCTATCACAGCTTTTGTGATTGGGCTTCATACCAAGAAATTTTCCCTTAGCTTCCCTTTAGCAAAATGAATTACAGGCCTAAAGTCAGCCTGATCCCCAAACCCTCAGGAGACCTAAAAGGACAGAATATTATCTACAGCCTCCCTGACTTTCCAAATCCCCTGTGAGTTTGTTCTGTATCATGTGCACCAAATCAGAACTTTACAGAAATAATGAAAAACTGAACTGCTTCCTACAGACTCAGTGGTAGCCCCCTTTAAGGAAAGTGCCCAGGTCACTGTCACTGTAGTCCACCTGGATTCCCTCCAAGTCTTTTCTTCCATCTCTAAAGCCTCATAGGCAGCAGGGATCAGAGGGTTTCAAGGTTAAAATGATCAGGAAGCAATAATGTTTAAAGCAAAAGGAGTACTGCAGACAATTTAATGGTTTGGTTTTGGCATCACTGTCAGTTGCTTCCTCTCCTAAGATAAAAAACACAATTGTTTTTTCCAGCCCTTGCATTGTCTCATCTGGTTTTATAATGAAATGGGAAAAATAATTAAAAACTCAGAGACTGAAGGTGTTATCATTATGAACCAGGTTCACATAAGACCTATGTATAAAATGTGAGATTTAGAATATCTTACAGGATAGTCTACAGATATTCTACAGTATATTCTACAGGATCACATTTAGAAACTACTCAAGGAGTTGAGAGCTATAAAAATATTTGAACCAAAGCCAATGGTTATCCATGTTCTCAGATGTAAATATAGGCCTTTATAAGATCTTTACACTGAGGAGAATAAAGGAAGGGAAGTGACAACACAGGCAGTACATAAAAGTGATAGAGAAGTTGGGAGTGGTGGCCCACACTTGTAATCCAAGCATTCAGGAGGTCAGGGCATAAAGATTGTGAGTTAAAGGCCAGGCTTGGCTATGTAGTAAACAACAACAACAACAACAAAACCCCCTGACTCCAAAAGAATAAGGACTAGGGATGCACTTTGGGTGATCTCAAGCAGCATGGAAAAAAAGGAGAAAGTAAGAAATGGAGGCAGAGAAGGAGACAAGGAAGGAGGGAGGGAAGGAAGGAAGGAAGGAAAGAAGGAAGGAACGAATGAACGAAGGAAGGAAGGAAGGAAGGAACGAAGGAAAGAAGGAACGAAGGAAAGAAGGAAAGAGGAAAGGAAGTTAGGTAAAAAGGAAAGAAGGAGAAAGACAAGATGAGAATCCAAACAAAAGTATAATAATTAAAATTGTACTATGGGAGTTTAACAAATAAGCTCTAAATGGATTTTTTGCTCAACTGTACCTGGGCTAGTATGTAAGTGAGTGGCCAAGAAGATCAGAAATAGCAAAACCTTTTTCAAGAAAATAAGGATGTTTTCTCCAGAAAGCACTATTGAACTGTGATTATAATTTTGTAAGACAGAATTGAATTGATGACAATACAATCCTTCAGGATAAACAGTGGATAGAGGAAAGAAAACTGTGTCTGGAAATAGTTAAGTAGATAAATCACTAGGTACCTATGCAGACTGTGGTCAGAGAAGGAGTACCTAGGCCCTACAAATGAAAACAGCTTAGTTTCCTGGTACACATGTTCCATGTTGAATGATAAAGCTTTCATCTTACAAAATTTCATGTCATTAATCACTAAAATCATACAACTAATTCCTGTTCCAGATTCACTCCAAGAATGAAACTTTTAGTCCTGCCTATAGATCACTTTGTTTGATTTTGAGTACAGCTGTGTTTCAACTATTGCTGATCATATGCCAAACAAATTAAATTACTGAGTCCTTTGCACTGAGGACTGATCTGGATTGCAATTAATCTATCTAAACATGCTCCATCCTTTGATTGCTCTTCAGCTTGTACATTGCACTGCTTGGAGGACCCTTTACCCACTAGACACTTTAATCAAGTGCAAAACAAAATGAGTAGACCTCATTCTCTCAAATGGGCACAGTAAACATTAGTCCAATTAGGAGGAAGAAATCCATTTTTATTTTATTCTTCAACTCCTTGCCATACATATGTGTGCATATATATATATGTATACATGTATATATACACATGAGTATATCTGTATATATACATATACATATACATATACATATACGTATATATGCATACTTTTTTTTTTTGGCACCGGCTTGAACTCAGTTCCTAGGCTCTGTCCTAAGCTTTTATGCTTGTGGTCAAGGCTAGCACTCTAACACTTGAGCCACAGCTTCAGTTCGGCCTTTCTGGTGATTAAGTGGAGTTAAGAGTCTTACAGTCGGGTCTGGGAAGGTGGCTCAGTGGTAGAGTGCTTGCCTTGTATGCATGAGGTCCTGGGTTTGATTCCTCAGCACCACATAAGCAGAAAAAGCTGGAAGTGGTGCTCTGGCTCAAGTGGTAATGTGCTAGCTTTGAGCTGAAGAGTTGAGCGACAGCGCCCAGGCCCAGAGTTCAGGCCCCACAACTGGCAAAAAAAAAAAAAAAAGAGTCTTACAGATTTCCCTGTCCAGGCTGGCTTTGAAAGGTGAAAGGTGATCCTCAGATCTCAACCTCCTAAGTAGCTAGGATTACAGGCATAAACCATGGGTGCCTAGCACTGTATATATTTTGTATGTGAACTCTGACCTCTTTGAGTAGTAGTAGCCTTGCTGAACTGGGCTAAGCTGTTTGCAAAAATGACACAGTTTATATGTTTTTCTGCTGTCTTTGTGCATTATATATGTTCATCATTAAACATAATACAGTAATAAAATATTCTCACAGTATCACACAGAGAAGTAAGATTTAAAATGTATCTGTTTTCAGTAATGCATATTTAAAACAATAGGGCTCAACATTTGAGTCAGAAGAAAGAGTAGATACTAGATACTTGAAATGGAGCTTTATAAATGAAAAGGTTTATGGGAGTGCTCTTCTGAAATGAATACAAATAAAGCTAATCTTTTGTTTGAATGTTAATGTGTGACAAAGGCAGAGTTAGACGGATTTTCAGCATATGTTTAGAATGCAAGGTAAATGGAATGTGCACAGTTCACTTGAGGAGAACTTTCAAATAGATAAGCAGTCATCTTGCAAGGAAGTGGTAATTGGAGTACCACAAGAATCAGCAAGACTCTTAGAAAAGTAAAAACTTCCATTGAAGTGCTGTGGAGAGAGAAAAGAAAAAAGCCACGCTTTTATTATGAAAGACTCAGGGCAAATGGTGCTGTGCCTCAAGTGGTAGAGTACTCGCCTTGAGTTGAAGAGCTCAGGGACAGCGCCCAGGCCCAGAGTTCAAGCCCTACAACTGACAAAAAAAATAATAATAAAAAAGACTTCGGGCAGATGCTATGGAATTTCAGGCATTTAATTTAAATGAATCTATTTCTTTTTTATGTGGGCAACTCTGATACATTATATGTGAGTGAAATAGCTGAGATTAAAAAAAAACAAACTTCACAATGATATTGCTTCTCCAAGCAAAAAGAATGCTAACTACCAGTGTTAATCACCTTTGGATTTGTTTAGTTTGAAACAGGAGGTCACTATATATCCCAAGCAGGCCTCCAATTTGAGATCCTCCTGCTTAACCTTCTGAGTGCCAGGATTGTAGGCATGAGCCATGGTAGCTGGTCCCCTTAATCTTGTATTGATGCTTCAAGAGCAGAATTTTTATTATGTCCCAAAACTAATAACTAATCCTATAACCTCTCATGAAATAAATTCTATCACTTCTGTTTTGTAGATCAGTAAACTAAAGCATATAAAAGCTAAATGATTTTCTCCCCAGGGTAAACCAATTGGCAACCTAGAGTTGTCAGCCTGTAACTATCACATTTGACTGCCCCTCCATGACTCCACAGAATAATCAATAGTATGCCACAAGAGGTTATTACATATTTTATAACACTTTAAAAGTTCTGTATTATAATTAAACATAAGGATGGGGCTGGGAATATACCTCAGTGATATAGAACTTGCCTAGCATGTGCAAGGTTCTGGGCTCAATCTATAGTAAGCAATATTTTTTTTGTTGGTCATAGGGCTTGAACTCTGGGTCTGGGCGCTGTCCCTCAGCTCTTCAGCTCAAGGCAAGTGCCCTACCACTTGAGCCACAGGGCCACTTCTGGCTCAATCTATAGTACTTCATATAGGAAAAAAATAAGTGAAATACACAGGTTCTTATGTAGGCTTTAAAATGTACAAAGAGAAGGTAGCAGAGTTCTAAACTATTAAGAGATACAAATACAAAAGCTATTATTAAACATGAATAAAGAGGTACAAATTAGTGAAAAGGTAGCACAGTTAATAGAAATTCTATGAAACTCACATCAGACATCAAATGCAAAGCCAAAAAGCCATTATTATATACATGATTTTGTTTTGGAATGTACATTTATGGCTCCATTATTAGGTGTGTCTGATGTTCTTTTCCTTGTGGCCTATGGCAGTAATGAGAGTTAAAATTGCACATATTTAAAAGTGTCTGGCCCTGTTGTAAGGTAGAGAGGAATGAGATTGAAGGTGGTCAGATGCTCTTTGACTCCCATGAACATGGTGGGACTAGAAGCTAGGTTGGTGGAAGAGGAATTGATGGTTGAGGTTAGAGGAATGCTGATGGCGTCAATAGACCTGGGAGCCTTGAGTAATGATGAATGGCCTAGAGAATGTAAGACACCTTAACTAAAAGTCATTGAAAGGAAGCCAACAAGTAAGATGTTTGGGAACAAGGTCACAGTCAGTGACATTTTCAGATAACAGCATAGACTGTGTGAGCATGAGAACCAAGGAGAAAGGTAGACATTGAAGAATCAGGTAAAAACATCCCCAGGAATATGCCATAGACCAGTTGGGTGCCGGTGGCTCACGCCTGTAATCCTAGCTAATCCGGAGGCTGAGATCTGAGGATTGCAGTGCAAAGCCAGCCCAGGCAGGAAAGTCCCTGAGACTCATCTCCAACAAACCACCAGAAAACCAGAAGTGGCGCTGTATCTCAAGTGGTAGAGTGCTTGCCTTGAGCTGAAGAGCTGAGGGACAGCGCCCAGGCCCAGAGTTCAAGTCCCACAACCAACAACAACAACAAAAAGATGCCTTAGACATTATATAACTTGATCCACATGATTCTGAGCTAGGAACTCTGGCTTAAATCTAGGAATAAAATATGTTAGCCATGGTATCTTGAAGATATGTCTGGATCTCTTCATACCTTGGTTACAGGGAAAGCACCTGAATCATTCTTAAGAAATGGTAAATACTCAGAAATTGTGAGCAGTTACTATCATTTGTAGCAGTACGGGCCTACCTTTCACATTTGAAGATACAGATCAATATTTTGCCTAGTAGTATCAGTTTTTACTGAATTTAATCTTGTTATTCAGGGACTTACTCTGTGTATCTAAGAGGAATGAACACTGAGTTAAATCTTATTGTGTTTAAGTACAAAGCTAAACATATGATTATTAATCCCAAGAAAAATGGGAGTTAGGCAGGAATTCACTTGAAACAAAATCAGTAGCTGTTTGGTGCTCTTTGTCTAATTTAGCGATAACCTTCTTTGTGTTCAGAGTTCAGTCTCTGTAATAGCCAGTGTAGATTCCGTAGCTGAGAATGGTTTGAAACAAGTTATATTCTTCCTTTCTTACATGGCTAATGAAAACAGAACATCTTAATCTTTTTTTCCATTTCACTGACTAATAAACTACTTTTTAGTTAAGGGTAGTAACTTCCTTTGGTTTGTCTCTCAATTGTGTTAGTCTTTGTGTTAGTCTCTCAGTATACTGAGCTTATGAAATGAAAAATTTAGACATTTGTGGGCACAGAGATCTCTGGATATTCATTGTCTTCTGAAGTTGAATAAATACTTATTTTCACTTGGCTTTTACTACATCATTTGAAAATTCATCCATGATATATCATAACATTTTAATGAGTAGTCACTGATTAGGATTTTTCTCGTGTTAAATATAAAACACAAGAGATCAGAATGAAACAGGTACATGGCTTCTTTTATATTAAAAGGAACAATAACATCATGATTACTTAAAATATTCTGGCATATTTTGAAACCAAATATTAGAATTATGTAATCTAAACTCTTTTTAATAAGATTATAACTCAATCTGTATGTTTTCCTGCATATGATATTGTTTCATTTACTATGGCTCTAAAATATTCTAATACTTACAAGGAATACCTACAAATACTGTATTTAGTAAAAAAAATAGCTTCTGCATTTTATTAAGATCATATTCTAGTATATGATACATTGTATTAAGATTATATTCTAGAATACAGAATATTGTATTTTCATTTAATTTTACACATACTTAGATTTGTGTATGTCATGTTAGAATAGTCCTCACAGTTCAAATTTATCATTCATCATCCATGATATTTTTAACTTTATTTTCCCCTTTACTTAACAAAATTAACTTCAGAGATCTGATCATATACAAACTTCATTGTGATTTCATGCCATGAGATGAAAGCTATTGTCTATACATAGAGCTCTTGGGAGGAAATATTAATGGATTTCAGTATACTCTAAGTTAAAAAGCATATACGTTATCTCTTTTGGTAAACTTGCGTTTACCAAATGAGCTGCTGCTGAACTGTCATTTTTATAATCCAGATAAAATGTATGTTTAGATTTAAAGGTTATTTTTGAGTCCAAGTACATCATCATTATTATTATTTTTTTGCCGGTTGTGGGGCCTGAACTCGGGGCCTGGGCGCTGTCCCTCAGCTCTTCAGCTCAAGGCTAGCGCTCTACGACTTGAGCCACAGTGCCATTTCCGGCTTTTTCTGCTTATGTGGTGTTAAGGAATTGAACCCAGGGCCTCATGCATGCAAGGCAAGCATTCTATCACTGAGCCACCTTCCCAGCCCAAGTACATCATTATTGATGACTGTGTACCAAGTTATTTCTCACAGTCTCACTTATCCTCCTACTCCTGTCTTCTAACTCATCTCAAATCTATTTTCTGGTAAAGTCTACCACTCCCATTAGGAAACATTATCAATAGTAAATAATTTTAAACTGCAGTTTTAGTCTTCAGGATTTTACATGCTTTAAAATGATATGTACCTTTGAGTTGCTTTTATATTCACTTGCATGTTTTCCCCTCTAGTTCTGATACACTTTTGGAAATATTTTCTGACTGCACAACACCAAAATGAAAATGTCTGTGGTCTATTTACATGAACCACCACCCCTTAAATGAATTGAAAGCGTTCTTAATGTAGGAACAGTGTTTCCAGACATTCTGTTAGAAAGATTAAATCAAATTAGCCTGGATAAGTCAACTGTTACAAGGAACGGAAACTGCTAAATTAATCTTTAACAAGAGTTATAAATGGTTGTGTGCCTACTTGGAAATAAGGTTATTAAAGGTTCAGAGGAGATACATTTGATTTTAATATTTATATTCAGTGAGGAAGAAAATGAAGTACAAGCCTATTAATTTTTGTAGCTGATAATACTTAGAGAAAAACTTTAAAAATTTAAAATGAAAGAATGTTTTAATGTTCAAGATCTAATTAAAACAAGATGGATCATATTCCATAAATATGTACTGTCATTATGTCAATTAAAATATAATTTGAAAATGTTTAAAATACTGAAATAAAATAGAAGAAGGAAACAACAACTCCAATCACCAACTTGAGCTTTTCATGTATTTGAGATACTGTCTTGCTATGTTACCCAGGCAAGCTGCATTGTTTTCATTAGCTGACATGATGAGTTGAATCTCCTTTGTACATCTACTTAAATTAAAAAATTCAAACAGAGATCCTCCTGACCTAACCTCTTGAATGCTGAGATTACAGGTTTGTACCACTATGCTAGCCAACCTGAGCTTTTTTTTTTGGCCACGGGCCTGGGCACTGTCCCTCAGCTCTTTAGCTCAAGGCTAGCACTCTACCACTTGAGCCACAGCACCACTTCCAGCTTTTTCTGCTTATGTGGTGCTAAGGAATCAAACCCAGGGCCTCATGCATGCCAGGCAAACACTCTACCACTGAGCCATCTTCCCAGCCCACCTGAGCTTTTTTAAATATTAGAAAAGATAAAGATGGAAATGAACTCATGAAAATATTACCATGACCAGCAATATCAATTAAGCATTAGGCAAAGCATTATACCACATTGCTTTGTCTAAGAAATAAAAAGGATCAGTATTTGAGACATTTGATGCTCAAATATAGAATTATGGACAAGAAAAATTAGACCCTTCTTGCAAAACATTACTTGATATTGATATACTTAGTGCTATATTATTTCAGTAATTTTTATTTATTATGAAAGACTATTAAACACTTAAAGCTATATGCCAAGGGAAACTGAAGGTACAACTTACAAAAGTAACACAGATTCCAGAGCCTGCTTTCTTAACCAGATGCTAGAGCCCAAGGTGCTGAGATGCTCCAAAGGCCCTAGGGCTGGGCTTCCTAGATTTGATCCAATAAACTATTAGGAATAACTTTTATGATCTTCAAAACAAACCCTGGAATAGTCTAAATATGATTTTCCTTTCTTAATATGAAAATTAGAACAAAACAACTTCTTATCCAAACAAACAGCAATGTGTTAGTAAAAATACACACTCTGGGCAATGATCCTATAAATTGAGAATGTCATTTCTTGTACTCCGAAATGCCAGAAACTTATGCAGGTGTGTCTGCTTTCTTTCCTTTTCTTTTCTATTTTTGTCAGTTTTGGGGCTTGAACTCAGGGCTGGGTGCTGTCCCTGAACTTTTTGGCTCGAAGCTAGCACTCTACCACTTTAAGTCACAGCTCTACTTCCAGTTTTAGGTGGTTAATTGGACATAAGAGACTCATGGACTTTACTATCTGGGCTGGCTTTGAATAGTGATCCTCAGAACTCAGCCTCTTGAATAGCTAGGATCACAGGCATGATCATCAGCGCTCAGCCTGTCTGCTTTCTTCTTATTTGTGTATTTTGATTTAATGATATACTGACATAATTCATGATCCCAAAAGGCAAGTTGTTTAATATTCTTTTATCCTTAATCATAAAACAATGTGTCTGAATGAGCCTATCACATCATTGGGCCATCAGTGATTGTTCCAAATGTTCATGCCACCTTAGTGTGTTATCTTGGTTATACCCCAAATGACTAGATCATTATTGATCTAAATGAGAAAGGATTGAGTCAGGTACAGGTGTCCACCCTGTAGTTCTGTATTTCTATTCTTACTGCATTCACTCTCTCCTGCTTCTAATAGCTGTCTCCTATCTGTGCTCACACCAGACTCTCTAGCTCCCACAATCTCTTCCATTGAAGAACATCTACTATACACTAACTTTTAAGGTATTTTATATTTATTAACCCTTAGTCCTATAGTATTCCTATGATTTGAAACTATTATACTTCCAATTGTACACAAAAAGAAACCCAAGAGAAGGGAAGCTAACTAAATTTTCCCACCATTACATAGCTGGGATTCAAATTCAGGCCACTCCACACTATGTTACCTCAGTAATTAAGACTTGAGGCCTTACTCCCAGGCTCCTGAAATATTCTTCTCATTAAAAAATCTTACTTTAATATGTATATTATTTTTCATAGATCAAAACTATTCTTACTTGTTCCTTGTAACGTGTGGAATGAAGATAAACATGAAACTAAGAGAGGGTATAGGAAGCAGTGAGTAGTAGAATAGAATGTAGAGCTTTATCTCACCAGCTGCATAACAAAAATTTCAGGGTTTAGATATGGACTTTCTTTTGCAATCAGGGCCTGGACAAAAGATTGAATGAAAGTAAAAAATAACAGAAAAGGGAGATGGAATGGATGGCTTCTAGATATACTGTAAAGGAAGTAACAAATATAACTTGGTATTTAGAACAAAGGAAAAAGAAGCAAAATTGGCTTGAAATTCTCAAATGTGAGAAAATAAATTACTGTCAATGTCATTATGAGAAATGCAGATAAAAGGGGGATAAGTCTGACACAAAAGGCAATGAATTTGGCTGTAGCCATAATGAATATCAGGTGAGAGATATACAAGCCAGATGATACATGCAGACAAAGACATTGTCTGAAGATGGGAATCCACATAGCGATTATATCTAAAACTATAGATTTATGTCATTGGCAAAAGAAGAAAGGTCATGGGATAAATGCTAAACCAGTAGGAAAACCCACCTGAAACTAAATGGAAACAAAAAGAAAATGGTAGAAAATCAGTTGAATAAATAATATGGATTAATGACCAACAAGGAAGAAGAAAATTCAAGAAGTAGGAACAGATCATAAGCATATAAAGCAAAAAAAGGACAGATGTAATACAAATTTGGAAAATTATTCCTCAGCACTTAACACAAGTAATTACTTCAGTAATTTTATATCTTTCCTAACTAGACTGGAGGTACAGAAAGGTAGACCTAAATGTTCCCTACTCTGTAACTCCAGGGCCTAGAAGTCTCTGGATAGGTACTAGTAAATATCATTACATAGATGAATAAATAAATCCTATTGAACCCCCTAACAGGTGCTATATATAGATAACCTTTGGCAGTACAGTGTCAATAAGTTTGTCAAAATATATTTCATGTCTTCAGAGAATTTAAAAGAAAGTAAAACTTTTTAAAAAAAGAAAGGCAGTAGGGGGTTGATTTTATTAACTACCTCTTACAGAAATGTCACTGCTAAAAAACAGTGAATTTTCTTAGTGTACTATATATATGTCCATTTTGATTCTGTAAAAGTTCTACTTTCTTCTATATTATCTTCCAGAACATTAGGAGGCCACTACAGTTGTCAACTCTACAAGTGATAGAAGCAATGAATGAAATCTACTTGTTTTATTGTTGTCTGCAGTAAAATCAGAAATCTGTGGCAGGGCATGATGGGAAACGTGAAGAAAGTATCATCAGAAGATAGGGAGAAAGAGAGGGCAAAGGAAATGAAAGAATTAGGCACAGAAAGAGATAATCAGGAATGAAATCAGGATAGAGAGAAGTTGAAGAGTTCTGTGAAATCGTGTAAAATGTGTGAATGGGGGTGTGTGGCCAGTGAGACAGAACAAGCAACATATGGGTAGTACAAAAAGATAGTTATGAGCAAATCCAAAATAGAAAGTTTTAAAGATGATTAACTAAATGTTTACATATGCTGGCAGAATAGTCATAACATATGTCATTGTATAATAAAGCTTAGGTTAAACAAACTGCTCATTTCCCATATTTTAGAGCTCTATTTTTTCCTCTCCTTAACATACTAAATACTTGTAAACAGTAGTTTCAACAAAAATACTAAATGTGCTCCAAGACACAGTGAAAAGACACCAACAATTTTGTTCTTGAAACCTATTCGAAAACTGGACGCCAGTGTAATCCTAGCTACTCAGTGATGCTAAGATCTGAAGGATGAAAGATTGTTGTTGTAGTTTTGTTTTGTTTTGGTTATTTTTAGTGCTAGTATTAGGGCTTGAACTCTGGGTCATATGCTCTCTCTTGGCTTTTGCGCTTACGGTTGGTACTCTACCACTTGAGCCACAACTCCACTTCCAGATTTTTTTTTGCCAGTTAATTAGAGATGTTTCACAGACTGTTCTGCCCAGGTTAGCTTCAAACCTTGATCCTCATATCTCAAATTACTGAGTAGCTAGTGGAACAGGTATGAGATATCAGCACCCAACTTAGGATGGGGGTTTGAAACCAGCCTGGGCAGACAAATCCTTGAGACTTCAACTCCAAAATAATCAGGAAAAAGTTGGGTTGAAGTTATGGCTCAAGTGATAGACTGCCAACCAAGCAAGTGCGAGACTCTGAGACAAATTCTGCTGTGAGCCAAAAATAAAAATGAAATGAAACTTTAACATACCTGGATAAATTGAAAGACAATGTAAATAATAGGCAAGAGAGAATTTTAGAAATTCATAAATGTATAGAAAAAAACCCAAGTAAGTTACCAATAAGACATTTTCTCACTTTTTCTGACTCATTTTCCTGGTATTAATTGTCCATATATAAATATATACGGATATGTGGATATATATACTGAGGGATGTAGGGACCTACTTAAGGATTTCACTAAGTTGAATAGAATTACTTCATGAAGTTAAATATGGGTTATGAATTGTAACAGTCATGCATTTAAGGTTTGTTTCTCAGCATACAAACAACTCTTTATAAAATGAAAAGCATTTAATTGTGGTGTTTAAAGACTTTTAAGTGGTATTTGATCATTTATCATTATGTATGAATAATACCTTCTCACTAACTTGAGTATGTTAAACTTGTTAAACTCTTCATATTCTTGTGACTTATATACATATATGTATACATAATACGTATGTAAACACCTATGTATATATATTGAATATGTGTTCACATCTACATGGGACTGAAAACTAAAATAACTCAGTAATGCTAAAGGCAACCTCAGAATTTTCTAATAAATGAAAAAAAAATCAGAGGAAGAGGTCTTTATATCTTATGCATAGGAATGTGAGAAGTTTTTGGCATGACAATATTTCCACTGAAAACTTGATTTCTCTATTTCACTAAAGTATATTTGGTTCTAGAAACACTCCTAATGCTTTAATTTTTAGATTAAAGGAAGTGTTTTGCAACTAGAAAATACTCCCATTTTCTATCTCAATACATCAAACTTATAGAATTATAAAGGCCAAAATGTCCCTTCTGCATATATTCCTTCCTTTCCTCTTTTATGGTAAAATCTAACACAAATGATGGAAGGAATTATTTTCTGCGTGACAAGCAAACTCCACTCCTGGGCCCCTGTCCCTGTGCCACAAGCTCATAGAAAATACAAAACTCCAGAAAGCAGACACCACACTGGAGAGCCTAAATACTTCTTTCAGTCTTACCTTAATCTGAAGGCTAGACAGTTTTGTAGGCTCACTTTTCTTTCAGACACATAGACCAGAATCTTGAACTACTTGACCCTCATGAAGTACTCAGATCAGGAACCTGAAAAACCAGCCTCCCAATGTTCCCACAATCTATTTACACATTAAACACACCCTGTAGCACCCATTAATGTTTATCTGTGGTAGACAGCTATTTCAAGAAGCAGACAGTATCTACAGCACTAGGCTGAGATCAGGAGGGAAAAGGTAATTAATTTCATCCTGTAAAACACTTTCAAGAAGATTTTTGACATGACTTATTTCACCAATTTTTTTTTGGTGAAAATACCATACAGAGGGGTTACAATTACATGGGCAAGGTTCTTATCAAGCATTGTTGCCTCCTCTTCTGTTTCCTCTTCCCATCCCTTCGCATCTCCCCCCATCCCAGCCAAAGTTGTAATGTTTTGAAGGTGATTCATCTTTCAAAATTCCTTTATGTTCCTAAAAACTTATAAGATCTAAGGAAACATGTAATAGTAACAACACATACATATGTTCCAAGCACTTTTGTAAGTGCTTTGCATGTGTCATCTACAATATATTAGCATTATTTATCTATATTACAAATGAACAAAATGAATGCCCATAATCACCCAATTTGTAAATGTAGAGCCAGAAACTAAGCACCACAGTATATGTATGTAATATTTAACTATGACACTACATTGAAAGTGGTCCAATGAGTAAGTTTACCCAGTGTTCAGACTATATTGCATCATGTGTTAAAATGAAAATTCGGAAGACTTTTTCTCCAAGATGATTACTAATTTATACTACCACAGTCAGGTCCCTCTGGAGTGAGTGTGGTCCTACCAACACCTAGGCTTTTGCTTAGCCAAAATGATTTTACACTTCTAAAACCATAATAAATGTAGTTTTTTCTTTCCTTTCTTATCTTTCTTTCCTTTCTTTCTTTCTCTTTCTTTCTCCCTCTTCCTTTTCTCCCTCCCTCTTCCTCCCTACTTCCCTCCCTTTCTCCTTCCTTCCCTCTCTCTTTCCTTCCTTCTTTCTTTGTATCCTTCCTTCCTTTTTTCTTTCTTTCTTTCTTTTCTTTCTTTCTCTTTCTTTCTTTCTTTCCTTTCTTTCTTTTTCTTTCTCTCTCTCCCTCCCTCCCCTTCCCTCCCCTCCCCGTCTCTCCCCTCCCCTCCCTCCCCTTCCCTCCCTCTCTCCCTCCCTCCCTCCCCCCCCTCCCTTCCTTCCTTCCTTCCTTTCTTCCTTCCTTCCTTCTTGGCTTGAGTTTTTTTTTCTTTTGCACAAGGCTAACACTCTATCTCTTGAGCCACAGCTCGCCTTCCAGCTTTTTGGTGTTTGACAGAAGATAAGTCTCATGGACTTACCTTCATAAGCTGGTTTTGAACCACAGTCCTCAGATCTAAGCCTCCTGTGTAGCTAGGAGTACAGGCCTGAGCCATCAGCACCTGGCCAAATGTGTGTTGTTTAAAGTCACCAAGATTAACTTTCTCCAAAATAGACCATATCATAGTTCATTCAAGGAACTTAAGCAAATACAAAGGGATCGACATAATCCCCTGTATCCTATCTGACCACAGTGGAATCAAGCTAGCTCTCAATAACAAAGCATACCGCAGAAATTTCTCTAATACATGGAAATTGAACAGCACACTCCTTAACAAGGCCTGGGTAACAGAAGAGATCAGAGAAGAAATAAAGCATTTCCTACAACTCAATGAAAATGAAAACACCTCACAAAGAAACTTGTGGGACACAGCAAAAGCAGTCCTGAGGGGCAAATTTATTGCCCTCAGTGCCCACATCAAGAGAATGGAGACAGACCAAGTAAATAATCTCATGTTGCAACTAAAACAGCTAGAAAAACAAGAAAAAATGGGACCTAAAGCTACTAGACGAAGCCAGATAACCAAATTGAGAGCAGAGATTAACCAATTAGAAAATCAGAAAACCATAACCAAAATAAACCAAACAAAAAGCTGGTTCTTTGAAAAAATAAACAAAATTGATGGCCCGTTGGCAAGATTAATTAAAAAAAGAAGAGAGGAAACCCATATTAATAGGATTAGGGATGCCACGGGAAACATCACAACACATACCCAAGATATCCAAACAATTCTAACAGACTACTTTCAAAAGCTATACTCTCTAAAGGAAGAAAATCTGGCGGAAATGGATGCATTTTTAGAGAAATACAAGTTACCCAAACTGAGCAAAGAAGAAGTTAACCAATTAAATAAGCCAATATCCTATAATGAGATACAGGAAGCTATCAAAAGTCTTCCAACAAAAAAAAGCCCAGGACCAGATGGATTCACAGCAGAATTCTATAAGACCTTTAAAGAAGAACTAATACCCATACTCCGCAAGCTCTTCAGAGAAACAGAGAAGGAGGGAGCTATCCCAAACTCATTCTACGAAGCCAATATCACACTCATCCCCAAAACAGGCAAAGACCCAACCAAAAAGGAGAATTACAGGCCAATCTCCTTGATGAACACAGATGCAAAGATCCTTAACAAGATTCTAGCTAACAGAATCCAGAAACACATTAAAAAAATAATACACTATGATCAGGTAGGCTTCATCCCAGAGACACAGGGATGGTTTAACATACGTAAGTCAATAAATGTAATCCAGCATATCAACAGAGCCAAGGTCAAGAATCACATGATTATCGCCACAGATGCAGAAAAGGCCTTTGATAAAATTCAACATTCATTCATGCTAAAAGCTCTGGAGAAAATAGGAATAGAAGGAACATTTCTAAAAACAATAAAAGCCATTTATGACAGACCAATAGCCAATATTATACTTAATGGGGAAAAGCTACAACCAATCCTCCTAAAAACAGGAACAAGGCAAGGATGTCCACTGTCTCCACTCCTCTTCAACATAGTCCTAGAACCCTTAGCCAGGGCAATAAGGCAAGAAAAAGACATTAAAGGGATCCGCATAGGGAAAGAAGAAGTGAAACTATCCCTTTTTGCAGACGACATGATACTATACCTCCACGATCCCAAAAACTCCATCCCCAAACTTTTAGAAATCATAAGTCACTTCGGCAAAATAGCAGGATACAAAATAAACCCACAAAAATCAGTTGCCTTCCTATACACTGATAACGCACAGGAAGAGAGGGAAATAAAGGGAGCAACCCCATTCACAATAACCTCCCCAAAAATAAAATATTTAGGAATTAACCTAACCAAAGATGTAAAAGAACTATTTAATGAGAACTATAAAAAGTTAAAGAAAGAAATTGCAGAAGACACTAGGAAATGGAAAGACCTCCCATGCTCCTGGATAGGCCGACTTAATATAGTAAAGATGGTGATACTTCCAAAACTAATATACAAATTCAATGCAATTCCTATTAAAATCCCAATGACGTACATCACTGAAATACAGAAAACAGTCCAAAAATTTATATGGAACTACAAAAGACCTAGAATAGCCAAAACAATTCTAGGGGATAAAGACAATATGGGAGGGCTATCCATGCCGAACTTCAAACTCTACTACAGAGCTATAATCACAAAGACAGCATGGTACTGGCACAAAAACAGACCCGAAGACCAATGGAACAGAATAGAAGATCCAGATATAAATCCACAGGCCTACAGCCAGCTGATATTCGACAAAGGAGCCAAAGACATACAATGGAAGAAACACAGCCTCTTCAACCGCTGGTGCTGGGAAAACTGGGCAGCCACATGCAGAAAACTAAAAGTGGACCCCAGCCTATCACCATGCACCAACATCAACTCAAAATGGATTAAAGACCTTAACATTAAACCTGAATCTCTGAAACTACTGCAGGACAGAGTAGGAGAGACACTTGAACTAATAGGCACAGGAAGGAACTTCCTGAACAGAGTCCCAAGGTCACAACAAGTTGGAGAGAGACTCGACAAATGGGACTACCTTAAAATAAAAAGCTTCTGCACAGCTAAATCTATCGCAACTAAGCTAGAAAGACAACCAACTAATTGGGAAAAAATATTTACCAGCAATATATCAGACAAGGGGTTAACATCCTGTATATACAGGGAACTCAAGAAACTAATCCCTCCCAAACCTAACAAACCAATTACTAAATGGGCAAGGGAACTAAAGAGGGACTTCTCAAATGAAGAAATAAAAATGGCAAAGAAACACATGAGGAAATGTTCATCATCCCTGGTGGTGAAGGAAATGCAAATAAAGACAACCCTGAGATACCACCTTACCCCAGTCAGAATGTCCCACATCCACAAATCAGCCAACGACAAATGCTGGAGGGGATGTGGAGAAAGAGGAACCCTATTACACTGCTGGTGGGAATGTACACTTATACAACCACTTTGGAAAGCAGTCTGGAGGGTCCTTAGAAAGCTAAAGATTGACCTCCCTTACGACCCAGTCATACCACTTCTAGGCATCTACCCTGAACAACAGGAACCAATATACAAGGACACGTGCACCTCCATGTTTATTGCAGCACTGTTCGCAATAGCTAGGATATGGAAACAACCTAGGTGCCCCACCACAGATGAATGGATCCAAAAATTGTGGTATCTATACACAATGGAATATTATGCAGCCATTAGAAATGACAAAATAATGGCATTTGCAGGGAAATGGATGGAGCTAGAAGGAATCATGTTGAGCGAGGTAAGCCAAGAACGAAGAGACAAACGGTACATGGTCTCCCTCATAAGTGGATGCTAAATCCAAAAGGTTAGGTGATACGACAAAACTAACAGGACTTAAGAAACAAAGAACTCCCGCTCATCTGGTTGAACCACTACTAAATATCCTCATGCTGCTGATCACAAATATGGTATATAACATGTGAACACTGTTATATATTACAGACTGTGGTAGACAATTTGCTCCAGGGAAGTTAGAATGAACTTGTGACTTTGAAATTATGTAATCATTTAATCACAATCAAAAAAAAAAAAAAAAAAAAGAACCCTCGGGGAAGGGAGGGAGGGAGGGGATGGTAGGGGGAAAACAATGGAGGGGGTAACAATGTTCAAGAGGAAGTGTACTCATAACCTCACTCATGTAACTGTAACCCTCTGTATAGTAGCTTTACAATAAAAAAAAAAAAAAGAATTTAAAGGGTGTGTTTAAAAAAATAAATAAATAAAAAAAAAATAAAATAAAGTCACCAAGATTGATAATTTCTTACAAAAGGCATTGGAAATTAACATAGTTTCCAAACTACTTTCACCATTTTGAACATTTCTAAGGAAACTTAAACTAAGACATTTGGGGGTTTCTAAAGACAGGACACTGGGAAATTGAAGAGATGAGTCTAGCTTAAAGTACCAAGAGAGTTATCACTTTCTTGTGTCCAGAAAGAGATGTTTATTTGGTTTTATTTTTCTGTCTGCTTTTTACACTGCATAACTCCTACTGATCTGTCTTCCAATTCACTGAGTCTTCAGCCATTTTTGAACTGATGTTAAGCTCATCTAGTGTGATTTTTATTTTGATTATTGTAATTTATTATATTTGGTTATTTTTACAGTCTCCCTTTCTCTGTTAAAATTCAGTATCTGTTCATCAATCAAGGTAAGTTTCTCCAGGTGCACTGAGCTCTGATTTCTGCCTTCTCGGCTCAGCAGGACCACTGAGTACTGCCTGAAATTCAGCACATTGTTTTCCCTACATGATGCTTTTCAATGATTTAGGTTCTCGTGTATGTTTCCTTTTTCTTTAGAATTACTTCATTTTTTCTGCTTTCTAGTCATTTACACCAGACGGGCTAGTCCTGTACCAGTTATTCCATCTCAGAGTGTCATAAAAGCTCCAGCCTTGCCCTGCCCAGCCTTGCACAGACTTTTACAATTTAAATACCTTTAAGAGCATAACCGAAGTTTCATGTGACATGTAGTATTAACCAACTCAGGGATTAAAGCTTAAATATGTTTGGGATCATTATCTATTTTAGGGAAGTCCACGCTTTGGCCTCCCTGAAATTAATGTCAATCCCATGTACAAAATACATTCAGCCAATTCTACTAATCCCAAAAACCTCAATCAATTTTAGTACTGACTCAAAGTCCAAACTCTCATCATTTAATTAGGTCTGGGTGAGACTATCAATAGGACACATCTTGTGACAAAGTTCTTCATTTGTGGACCTGTTAAACTAGAATATAAGTCACCTACACTGAGGTAGAACTAGAGTCAATGGGCCCAAGATATTCTGCAATGACAACTAGTAACTTCTATTAATTAGCTTTTAATTCCTGAAAAGTATTCTCTACATCTATGGCTTAAAATTCTACCATCTGAGTCTATGCTTCAACCCTTTGGAATAGAGGCTCTACTCTAGGGCTTATTGCTCTGTCCTCTGGGCATAATCCAATTTAACTGATTAATATTCTTGTTTCTTCTTTGGCTTCACCTTTAAAATGGTTATAGCCTCATGAACAACAACAACAAACCCTCTTAATGTGCTCATTTCATGTCTATTTGAGTGTCATGATTTAAACGTGTTCTAAAAACGTTTTAATATATTTAGAGGTCAAACCAAATTGCTCAAATACATTCAGCAACAGACAAATACATTTTGTGCATGATTAAGTCCAGGTATATCCTTTCTAGGCTCTCCCAAGGGACTCTGAGTTACCTGCAAAATGATGTTAACTGTTTTCCTAGTTTTAATTTTCTGCACTACTAACTTCATGTTTGTTTTATTTTAGATATAAATTAATGTGCCATGTTTGCAGGGTTGGGCAGGATTTTGATTTTAGAGTCTGATGACTTCATGATCTCTCCAAACGGATTCATGATTTAAGAAGATCTACCCTCTGTTAGGTGAGAGAGAAAAGATGTTATGGTTTGTCAGTCTTTGTGCTTGTATGTTTCTGAGCTCAAATCAATGAAAACATTCACAGGGAAGAGAATAAATTTCTTCCAAAATATCTGGGCCTGTGTTTTCTGTTTCCATGTTTACTGTTGACTATGTCTGTGGCTATTTTTGCTTTTGTAATTCAAAAATGCTTGCACCTATGATTGTATGGCTAAGGCTTTTCTAGCTCTGGATTATATTAATAGTTAGTTCATAATATTGCTGAATAAAAGACTTCTGTTCAGATTCACCTAACATAAACGGTTTAAAGATTTAAACTCACACAAAAAATTTAAACACAATTTATGCAAATATTTGGCAAACTATTATTTTGCAGATTTTGATTGTTGTTTTTGTTGTCGGCTTGAGTAGACTAAGAGATCCCCTGACAGTAAACTATTATAACTGAGAGGTTATTTCTGGAAGAAACCAAATTTTAATTGGTAGACTGAGTTATGAGGATCACCCTTCACCCAGTTCCTTGAGGGCCTAAAAAGAACAAAAAGGTGGAAAATGGATAAATTTACTCTCTCTGAGCTAGTACATTGTCTTCTGCCTTTACATGTCAGCATTTCTGATTCTTGGATTCACAGATTCAGACTGGGGCTTATGCCATCTCTCTCTCTCTCTCTCTCTCTCTCTTTCTCTCTCTCTCTCTCTCTCTCTCTCTCTCTCCCTCCTCTCTCTCACACACTCACACATACACTTCCAGACTGAATTATACCTCCAGATTTCTTGTATATTAAGGCAAGCCACAGATTGTAAGACATTTTTGGCCTCCATGATTGAGGGAACTAATTCCAATAATAAGTCTTTACTTCTGCTTCTTTGGATAATTCTAATACATGTTTTATGGAAATGATTATGTCTTTAATTTATCAGTGTTAAATATCAAGTCATCATTCATTTTTATGCTTTTTCCATGCATTTTCCCTAAACTTAACCAATTATACTGACCAAATTATCTAGTATTATTTGGACTAGAAGTTAAAAATGCAAAAATGGTCAATTTGTTTGACAAACTAGTTACTTTCCTGACTAATTTGTATTTTACAGATATAAAGTTATGTCAAGTTGGTAATGTGTCTAAAATATTTAGAAAACTGAAAATCTGGTATGATTTTACAGTTAATGGACATTCAATAGATGGCTCCATGAGTTATAAGTGAGGTAAAATATTAATATATTGATTACTAAGGACTGCTTTATTTTCTATACTTTTGTTTCCTTTTTTTTTTTTTTGAGATAAGGTGTTGCTATGTAGCCCAGACTGGCCTCAAATTTGCAATCATTCCTCAACTTCTGATTCCTGAGATTACAGGTTGATGCCACTATGACCAGCTTTACCTTTGCTCATTAATTGTACATCTTGCCAAGAAGTTAATTCTTTTTTTTTTTGTTTTTTGTTTTTTGTCGGTTGTGGGGCTTGAACTCTGGGCTTGGGCACTGTCCCTGCAGTTTTCAGCTCAAGGCGAGCGCTCTACCACTTGAGCCACAGTGCCACTTCTGGTTTTCTAGTGGTTATTGGAGATAAGAGTCTCATGGACTTTCCTGCCCAGGCTGGCTTTGAACCGCGATCCTCAGATCTCAGCCTCCTGAGTAGCTAGGATTACAGACATGAGCCACCAGCGCTCGGCAAGAAGCTAATTCTTTAGCTCAATAAATGAATATGCCTATCTTTACACAAATGAGATGCTGTATAAGAGATGTGTGCAGCTGGATAAAGCTGAGCTAGCTACATCTGGAAGCTAATCTGATGAAATAGCAATGAACAATTGGTCACAGTGACATAATTGGAGGCTGAAGCCAGAGGACTGCAAGCTTGAGGCAAGCTACATAGTGAGACCTTGTCTCAAAACAAATTCACAAATAGTATACAATTAGCCAACCCCAAGTTTTCCTGGTAAAATAGAAGTGATTTTGCTTAAAAGGTACACTTTATACGAGTGAATGAAACTCTACTAGAGGTCTCAAAATAAGGCATTGTTCTGTTGATTTTTAAGAGAAAAAAAGAGATTACTTCTATTCAGAAAGAAAAAAAAAATCTTATTCCAGAATAGGAAGGAAAGTGATAAAAGACAAAGCTAAGCCGGGCACCGGTGGTTCACGCCTGTAATCCTAGCTACTCAGGAGGCTGAGATCTGAGGATCGAGGTTCAAAGCCAGTCTGGGCAGGAAAGTCCATGAGTCCCTTATCTCCAATGAACCACTTGAAAATTGGAAGTGGCGCTGTGGCTCAAGCGGTAGAGTGCTCACCTTGAGCTGAAGAGCACAGGGACAGCACCCAGGCCCAGAGTTCAAGCTCCACAACCGACCAAAAAAAAGACAAAGCTAAACAGGTACAGAAAACTTTGAAATGTCCATGGATATAGATTTCAATAGCTCTGGTTTTAACAAGACAGTGCAAATTGTCATTCTTCATAAGCATTCACTTCCCATGGTGCCAAAACATGTTGATAAAAATTGGGTGGCATAAACACATACACATTTATGGGCTTACAGGTCTGGATGCTGAGCAGTAGTCTTCCTGGCCCTAATATAGATAATATATGTATCATCAGACTAACTCTCGACCAATTAGTCTCATTTCATCATGCTCTGGATTAGTCTTTTTAAGATAAAAAGGAATATAACATTATATTTTCATTTTTAATCACTTGTTATATTGTCATTTTGTATATCAGGTAGCCAAGCTACAATCAATCATTCGTCTTTTGAGACTTCCATAATTCTATGTAAAGTGCTCCAATACCTGACAATTTTAATTTTACTTTTACCAAATAGAATATGAAATGTACAGTGAAGTTGTAATTTGACATATAGAGTCATAAGGTATAATTTTAGTTATTATTTCTAAACGTTTGGTTACAATCTATTTTAGTTAGCATGTAGCATCTTTTTAAGTCAGAGCTTTTCAATTAGACATGTATATCAAATTTATTTCTGGAGATTTATTAAAATAGATCCTTAGTCCCTATCCTTCAATAAAAATTAGCTAAATCCTTAGACATATATTTTCACAAAAGCTCTTCTTGTAACTTTATAATCTTCCTTTATACAACATAGAAAATGATTTAACCTTCAGTTACATTATACATGTTATGTTATCCCATAAGATTTTTATTTGTAAAAATTATATATTAATTTACTTGGGGTGAGTGAACTACAAGTATTATAAATTTCTGCCATTTTCAGATGTTTTTGGTATATACTGATAGTTCTACTGTCAGCTACAAAACAGCAGTTTTGCCTTCAATCAAATAGGACTGTCTGGGGCCCCTGTGAAGAAGCACATGACCTCAGGTACTTCAGAGGAGAGGTCCTTGAGCACAGATTGTTCATGTTCTTATGTAACCACAGTTGATACCTCAGTGGCAAGTCCAGAACAGCTGAATCCAGAAGCTGTACACAACATCCAGAAAAATAAGACTTTAAGTTACAAAGTTCAACTTAGTCCTTTTCCCTAATCTGTCTGGCTGGCTCAAAATAAAACACAAGTGAAAGCTCTTGAGAAGAAGTTAAATGTGTTGTTCAGAAATATTAGAGGCCTTCACACTTTTGTATTGACGAATTTCATTTTCCAAGGGGAGAAGATCAAACAATTTCTATCTCACAACTCCTTTTCAAGACAGGGTGAAAAGCTTCAAAAATTAGGAGGGCCAAGCTCTTATTCATGTTCTGCTACCCACTCAGGATTAGAACTTAAATAAGTTGATTTCCAATTGTGGGTCTCTGTGTCCTCATCTGTCAAGTGAAAATTTTTTCAAAAGAATCCTATTTGGGGGCTGGGAAGATGGCTCAGTGGTAGAGCGCTTGCCTTGCATGCCTGAGGCCCTGGGTTCGATTCCTCAGCACCACATAAGCAAAAAGAAAAAAGCCGGAAGTGGCGTTGTGGCTCAAGTGGTAGAGCGCTAGCCTTGAGCTGAAGAGCTGAGGGACAGCGCCCAGGCCCAGAGTTCAGGCCCCACGACCAGACCCCCCCCCCCAAAAAAAAGAATCCTATTTGGGCAAGTACAGTAGCTCATGCCTAAAATCCCAGCTACCAAGGGGGCAGATGGAAGGAGAATCTCAGTTACAGGCTAACCTGGGTAATAACTTAGTGAGACTATTCCCCCAATCTCAATCAATAAACCAGGTAGAGTGATATATGCCTGTGCTCCCTGCTACACAGAGGCTATGGGTAGAAGAATCATGGTCTGAGGCCATGGACAAAAACAGAAGATCTTACTGAGTTGTGTATAGGGCTGTGAAACTCACAAGCACAACCTAGGGTACAAAAAGAGACAATGTCCCTGTTAACCCCTGCAAGATCCTTCACTCTGAAGAAGACTCACCAGCAGGGGCTCATTTAAGTTCAAATTCTAAACTTCACCTCAGACACCAAACAGAGGCTGAAGAAGCCTAGGTAAAGCTGACTCCCTGTAGGACTCACAGTGGTTGTTGATGTTACTAGTGCATGGAGAATAAAGAGGTCACCTTACCACATAGAACTGCCTGCCCTACAAGGCAACCCATCTATTATGGCTCTCACCCTGAGTCAACGTCTCTGCCATGCTGTTCTGTGAAGTACCCAGGAGGCTATGTTTTAACCTACAAAAAGTCACAGACATAAGCCAAGAAACAACTTTGAAATATGAGTTATTTAACCAGCACGTGAGGGTCTGGGTATAATTCTCTCACTAATTGCCTGGCATTACCCATCATAGAGGCACTCTTATTTTACTGAAGGATATTGGAAAGGCAAAACACAAGCCCTGAACACTGGGACATAGTGATCTTGGTTAAGGTGTGTTTAATGGCTCTAGAAGGAATCACAGATATGTTGGATGGAAAGTATTGGCAATGAGGTTTCTATAACTACAAGGGTCAGTGGGCATTATATGGCAAGAAAGGTTTGAATTTCTACAGACGCATCTTCTAAAGAGCTGTAAACACAATCCTCATCCTATTCCTTCCAGTCTCAGGATATACCTGTGATTACTTATAGGCCAGTCAGGTTCTTCTTCTTACATAGAGGAAGGAGAATGGGTGAAGTCAACAAGCAGAAGGAATAGAGAAGAGATCAGAGAGGCCAACCACCCTGTCTGGTGTGTACTTCTCCCACAGGCTAATTGTAATAGCCTCTGTGATGACAGCAATTCTGGGGGGGGGGGGGGGAAGGTTGCAGTCCTGGCTGTAGCATGGGGAAGCACACCTAAGTGCGTGGGAATAGGGAAGGAAGCAAATGCCGGGTGCTGTGTGAAGAAGTTTAGAAGCACAAGTAGACTTACATTTGAGAGCACATTACATTGAGATATAGAGACTCCTCTTTCCTTGTCTTAAAGAAACACTGCTGAAGGGAAACAGATGAAATGTCCAAGATCAGAAAATAGTGCATGGGATGTGAAATTAGGTCTTTTGAGTCTGTTGAGAAAGCGGATTTGACATCCTCTGAGCTTCCCTCTGTGAAAGGCCAGCAGACAGCAGGAAAAGACCCTTGAGGACCTCAAACGTGAACCCTCACAAGCACGGGGACAGCTTACTATGACTCCATTTTTTATTTTTTGGTTGGTCCTGGGGCTTGAACTAAGGGCCTGGGCGCTGTCCCTGAGCAGCTCAAGGCTAGTACTCTACCACTTTGAGCCACAGTGCCACTTCCGGTTTTCTGGTGGTTAATTGGAGATAAGTCTCACAGACTTTCCTGGCTGGGCTGGCTTTGAACTGCGGTCCTCAGATCTCAGCCTCCCGAGTAGCTAGGATTGCAGGCGTGAGTCATGGGAACCTGGCTTTGCCATGCCTCTTGATGTGACTCCTAAACCACACCACACAGGATTTTTTTTTTTTTTTGGGTCCGGTCGTGGGCCTGAACTCTGGGCCTGGGCACTGTCCCTCAGCTCTTCAGCTCAAGGCTAGCGCTCTACCACTTGAGCCACAGTGCCACTTCTGGCTTTTTTCTTTTTGCTTATGTGGTGCTGAGGAATCGAACCAGGGCCTCATGCATGCAAGTGAAGCGCTCTACCCCTAAGCTACCTTCCCAGCCCGACACATGATTCTTATAAGCACCCTGTGTGCTGGTTTAAGAATCACGTGTACTTGATTTTTGTATTTGTAGTTTCACCATCACTCGAGTCTTCATGCCCATAGTGTGCCACCTTCTCCCCCAACACCCACGTCCATTTTCATTAAGTCTTCTCCACCCCTGTCAGGGTTGTTGGCATCTCCCTAGTTACCCAAATGCCCGGGAGTCTCTAGCCACTTTCCTCATCTCCTGAGGCCTTTCTTCCTCAAAGCCCAGGAAGACCTTTTCTGTCCTCTTCCTCGGCCACCTCCTCCAACCAGGACCACTGCCCACACAGCACCCCCCCCCATGAAAACTAGTCCCCTTTGCTGACCACAGCTTCCAATCCTCAACCCTCAATGGGGTAGCTCCTCCAGATGCCTATGGACCCCTCCCACTCAAAAGGACGAACTGAGGATTCAGAAACACTGGCATTGATTTAAACACTTTAATAAGCGTCAATGATGGGCTCCCCCCTCTATCCACACTTCAGAGGACCAATGAGGCTGTTGAAGTCCTGGCGATGCACCATTACTTCTTCGGTTTAGGCATCTCAACATTTAGAGTTTTCATTGTATCTTGAAAGAAGAGTCTCAGGTGTTTCTTTCTTTGAATTACCTTCTTCACATGCTCTGGGCGAATGTATTTCTTGCCATTGTTGCGGGCTTCTTTGCCAGCCAGGTCTAGGATGTTGGAGACCAGATACTCGAGGACGCCAGCCAGGAAAACAGGAGTTGAGGAGGTCAGACGCCGGGCGTAGTTACCCTTACGCAGGAACCGGTCCATACGGCTAACAGGAAACAGGAGCTCTGCTCTTGCAGAGCGAGACACTGGATGTTTCTTAGGCTTGAGGGCATTCACGCTTTGCTTCTTCTTTGCCATGTTGCTTAGTAAGTGTTCTGGTTAGCTCAGCTTGATTTTGCTTCTGGCCTAGGCCTCTTGATGCCCCCGCTTTTATACCTGCACCCCCACATTTCACCCAAGCACCTTCTTTGTGACAAGCTACACTTTGTGATGTCATCGGGGACCACTGAGCCACTGATCAAGCTTCAGTATGGAAATGGCCATGATAGGAGGCTGACCACCTTATTGACTTGTTCCTCGTTTGTTGAGGAAATTCTATGTCTAATACGCTTTAACATTCTAGCAAAAATTTGTGTTTCAATTAAAACATTGCCTTCTCACTAACATACTACTTTAGGTACCATTATTCTAGCTATATTTCTTCTTTGGACTCTCACATCACTTTACTTTCTAATAGACATGTACTTTGTCAAACTGACCATAATTCCTATTCTGTTGAAGGTTCACACAATGTGCTACACTCTCACTCACACTCATTGCCATCATTTTCTGACCTAAGACCTCGTCTACTCTAAATAAATTCTTCTCTACCATGAATAAAACCTTGCTCACCATAGTCATGGTGGTTAGGTTCTTCACAGTTACCAGCATCATGCTGGGAAATTTAATGTGCCTAAGAGGCCTTCAGCCAACTTTGTGGACTCACTCCCAAGGCCTGCCTTTCCAAAAACCCATGAAGGTATAACAGAAACAGATACTGAACTATGCTTACAATTGTAGCTTTAGCTTAATTATTAACAACTAGTTTTAGTGACAAATTTTTATATATAAGCCAGGCAATGATGGCTCAAGCCTATAATTCTAGCTACTCAACAGACTTACATCTGAGGATCTCAGTCTGAAGCCAGCCTGAGCAGACAATTCTGAGAGCCTTTTCTCTTTAAACCACCAAAAAGCCAGAAGTGGAGCTGTGGCTCAAGTGGTAGAACACTAGCCTTGTGTGAAAAAGCTAAGGGACAGATGGGCACTGATGGCTTATACCTGTAATCCTACCTACTCAGGAGGCTGAGAGGTGAGGATTGAGGTTTGAAGTCAGTCCAGGCAGGAAAGTCTGTGAGACTGTTATCTTGAATTAATCACCAAAAAAGCCAGAAGTGGCCACAGAGGCTCAAGTGGTAGAACACTAACCTTGAGCATAAAGTAGTAGAGTCCAGCTGGCTTTGAACTCTCAAGCCTGGGCTGGCTTTGAACTGCTCTCCTGAGTAGCTAGGGTTACAGGTGTGAGCCACTGGTGCCTGGCTTAGGAATATACTCCTAAAATAATGTGTAGTCCTCATTTTGCCTGGAAAAATAAACCAAAACCCTGCTCGTGTTTGTAAATTGGCGTTAAATTCAGGGGCTCAAATTTCTGGTATTAAGGTCACTTTCTCTGCTCTCTATCCCAGCCACTTCTCAAGGCCTTTGTTTCCCAGAGCCTTGAGGACACTTTTTCTTTTTCTTTTTTTTTTTTTGCGGGGGAGGGGGGGTCCGGCCGTGGGGCCTGAATTCTGGGCCTGGGCGCTGTCCCTCAGCTCTTCAGCTCAAGGCTAGCACTCTACAACTTGAGCCACAGTGCCACTTCAAGCTTTTTTCTTTTTTGCTTATGTGGTGCTGAGGAATCGAACTCAGGGCCTCATGCATGCAAGGCAAGCACTCTACCACTGAGCCACCTTCCCAGCCTGAGGACACTTTTTCTGTCCTTTTCTCTAGTCACTTCCTAAGACCTTCCTTCCCAGAGGTGATGCATTTTCTGTCTTCTTCCCGGGCCACTTCCCAAGGTATCCTTTTCCCAGAGTCCATCCAGAGGTGCTACATTTTCTCTCTTCTTCCCCAGCCACTTCCCAAGGTATCTTTTTTTTTTTTTGCCCAGAGCCCATTCAGAGGTGACACATTTTCTGTCTTCTTCCCCAGCCACCTCCCAAGGTATCCCTTTCCCAGAGTGCGAAGTACACATTTTCTGTCTTCTTCCCCAGCCATTTCCCAAGGCCTTCCTTCCCAGGGGTGACAGCACATTTTCTATCTTCTTCCCCAGCCACTTCCCAAGGTATCTCTTTCCCAGAGCCCATGAGGACATCTTTTCTGTCCTCTTTCCCCAGCCTCCTCCTCACACTAGGGCTACTGCCCTAGGCCTCCCCAATGGAAACCGCACCAGTGAAATCACTGACTCAAAAGCACCATGCTAACCAAAGCTTCACTTCCAACCCTCCTTCCAGTTACCTCAATGCCACTTCCAACTCAAAACATCAAACTAAGAGTCAAAACGACCGACATTCTTTTAAGCAGTTTAATATCATTTGTTGATGATAAGCATAGGGCCTCCTCTGCTATAAGACAATTGTCTTTAGCTGACTCCATGAGGATTCCCACCAGGCTCTGTAACCCAGGATTTCAGCCACTTCTTCTGGGTCCAGGTATGTTGTCAAACAGAGAGAACGATGTATCTTTGAAGATATCAGGGCGTTCATTGTTGTCACCATCTCCCCCACCATTCTGTACATTCATGTCCATTCTGATGCTATTGCTGGCCTCAGAGCCTACTAGTTCCAGGATGTAGTCAGTAACGTAGTCGAGCATGGCAAGGAGGAAATCTGAGGTGGTGGAACCAATGCACGGCATGTATTGTTCCTCCTGCAGAATGTCATAGATGTAGTTCACAGGTAACTGGATATCAGACCTTGAAGATGAATCTTGAGGGCGACTGCCATCTTTGGGAGAATTCTCTTGGCTCTTGTTCTCTGACATGATGGCTTCTGGGTTTTACTCTGGTCTGCTTTGCCTGATTTGTCAGCTGGACTGGTTACCTGAAGTTGGCAGCACCCAGGCCCTACCAGCTGCTTTTGTGACATCTTACACATTATGCTGTCATTGGTGTCCATGGAACTGTAGTTAGGCCTTAGCCTAACAATGTATGCCATGGCAACCTGGTAACAGGATCCTGATTTCGAGAAAACTTTAACTTTATACTTGAATTAACATTGTAAAACTAAATGTTCCATTTGAAAACTGCCCTGATTTTCACATCTACAGGTTATTCAGTCTTGTGCTTTCTTTTGAAGTCCTTCATATCATTTTGTTAGTTGCAGGTTACCGATTGCAAACAGTAGAGGTATGGTTATTCCCAACTTGTATTGAATTTTAACTTCATTTTACTCATTTAAATATACCTGATTTATATTTGTGTGTGTGTGTGTGTGTGTGTGTGTGTGTGTGTGTGTGTGTTGGTACTGAGGTTTAAACTCAGGGCCTAGGCACTGTCTCTTATCTTTCTCTACTCAAAGCTGGTGCTCTACCACTTGAGCCATGTTTCCACTTATGGTGTTTTCTGGTTAATTGGAGAAAATACTCTTGGTTTTGTCTCTCTAGGATTACATTGAACTAAAGTCCTCAGATCTAAGTTTTTTCTTTCTTTTTTTATGTACGTTTTTTATTGTAAAAATGCTGTACAAAGGGGTTACAGTTACATGAGCAAGGTAATGAGTACATTTCCTATTGAGCATTGTTGCCTCCTCCTTTGTCTTCCCCCTTCCATCCCTTCCCTCCCACCTTTACAACTATACCCCCCACCTAAGTTGTAAAGTTCATTTTCAGCATAGTTTTTTTATTGTGAAAATACTGTAAAGAGGGGTTACAATTACATGGGCAAGATAATGAGTACATTTCTTATCAAGCATTGTAGCCTCCTCCTTTGTTTCCCCTTCCCATCCCTTCTCTTCTTCCCATGGGTCAACCTGTATCTCTATTTAAGCATTTTGTTTTTTCCTTTCCCCTCCCCAAATGAGAGAAGTGTATATACAAGATGGAGGGCAACAACATCAAATACAGTGAAATCAGGGGGGAGAAACATACAAAGAAACAAAGAAATCACATGGTACATTCTAAATAACTTAGAAACAATAGCAAGAAAGAAAAAAGGTATTTGTGTCCCTATCTTGGGGTTCATTTTGCTTAACATCATCTTATATGGTCATATGTACACAGCTTTTGGCCTTTTCTGCTTGTCTTACACATGTACTAGTTATTGTAAATAAGGGAAACCATGGGACCTAGAATTGAGCCTGGCTTACTTCACTTAATATAATTTTTTCCAAGTATTTCCATTTCCTAACAAATAGGGCAACATCATTCTTTCTGATGGAGGCATAGAATTCCAGTGTGTATATATGTGTATGTGTGTGTGTGTGTGTGTGTGCGTGTGTGTGTGTGTGTGTGTGTGTGTGTGTGTGTGTATCACATTTTCTTGATCCATTCATCTACTGAGGGGCATCTGGGTTGGTTCCATATCTTAGCTATAGTAAATAATGCTACAATAAACATAGTTGTGCTGGTAGCCTTAGTGTGGCCTTGTTTGTGATTGTTTGGGTAAATGCCCAAAAGTGGGATTGTTGGGTCATAGGGGAGCTCTATGTGGAGTCTTTTGAGGAACCTCCATAATGCTTTCCAAAGTGGTTGAACAAGTTTACACTCCCACCAACAATGCAGTAAGGTTCCCTTCTGTCCACATCCCCTCCAGCATCTGTTGTTATTAGATTTCTTGATTATAGCCATTCTAATTGGGGTGAGGTGGAATCTCAATGGTGTTTTGATTTACATTTCTTTTATGACTAGAGCGGTTGAGCATTTCTTCATGTATCTATTGGCCATTCTTATTTCCTCTTTAGAGAAGTTTCTCTTTAAGTCTTTTTTAAATTAGTTTTTTATTATGAAAATAATGTACAGAGGGGTTACAGTTACATGAGCAAGGTAATGAGTACATTTCTTATCAAGCATTGTTGCCTCCTCCTTTGTTTTTCCCCTACCATCCCTTCTCTCCCACTTCCACAAATACACTCCCCCCCACCTTCCCTACCCCCTCCCACCTAAATTGTAAAGCTCATTGTTCAACAGTGTCTTGTACATTTCATTGTTACAATGGGTCAAACTGTATCCTTATTTTCTCTTTAAGTCCTTAGCCCACTTATTTAACGGGCAGTAGATCTAAATTTCTTGAGTAACAAGGATTATAAGCATTAGCCAGCAGCTTGTCTAATACAGCTGATTCATAAACTTGGATTTATTCTGGATAGTTAAAAAATAAGTCATAACATCTTTCTCATTTAACACGTTCATCCAATATCTGCATGAGTGTTTATGCTGTTTGCCTGTAATCCTAGGTACTCAAGTGGCTGAGAATAGAAGAAACATGGCTTAAGGCTAGCTGAAGCAGAAAATAGTCCATGAGAACCTATCTCAAAAATAACAAGCAAAAGCTGGGTGTAGATGGCTCAAGCCTATAATCCTAGCTACTCAGGATGTTGAGATGTGAAGATCACAGTTCAAAACCAGCTGAGGCAGGAAAATTCATGAGACTGTTTTCTCCAATTAGCCTTCAAAAAGCTGGAAGTGGTGCTCTGGTTTAAGTGGTAGAGTACTAGTGTTGAGCAAGAATGTTTAGGGACTGTATCCAGGGATCTGAGTTCAAGCCCCAGAAATGACACACACACCCACACAAATCAAAGAAATATCTTTCTTTAGTCTCACTGTGTAAATGTTTAGAGTCCTGTTTAATTTATCATGGCCAAGTGTAATTTTTTTGTCTTTTACGACCCATTGGGTTTACTTGTAGATTTATAGGCACATTCTATTATAAATGAGGGAAACTATGCAACATATTTCTTTGGGTCTGGCTTACTTTGCTTAATAAAAGTTTTTCAAAGATATTCTTAGAAGAGAATTACAAGGGCTCAATAGCTATGTGCATATGATCATATAAAATGATGCTTATTGAAATGATCTCCAAGAAATGAAAACAAGAGGATTTTTATTTTGCTTTTTGTGGGCTTATTTTGTTTCCCCCCCTTTCATTGCTGTTTTTGACCTCTGTACCTTTTGTCTTGTATATAAGTTTATCTAATTTGAGGAGTGGAAGGGGAAGCACAGAAATGGTGGGATAAAGGATGAGTTAATTCATAAAGGATGAGTTAATTCAGCAATGATACTCACTAGAAACTATGTTGAAAATGAACTATACAACTTGTGGGGGAGAGGGTTGGGAGGGAAAAAACTAGAAGAAAAGTAGGGAAGAGGTGACACTGTTCAAAAGGAAATGTACTCAATATCTAACTTGTCTAATTATAAGTCTTCTGTACATCACCTTTACAATAAAAAATATTTTAAAAAATCAAAGAACTAGAAGTGTGGTTCAAGTGGTAGGGTACCAGCCTAGCAAATATGAGGCCCTGAGTTTAAAAACACTGATCCCCCAAAAAGAGAAAAAAATATTAACTTTCACAATTAAAACTGAGATACTCAATATATTATCAAACTTACATAGACATTGTTAATAAAAAAGCACACCCTTAAGCCAGGTCTGTGGCTCATGCCTGTAATCCTAAGTACTCAGGAAGTTGAGATCTGAGGATCACAGTTCAAAGGCAGCCCAAGCAGGAAAGTCTGTGAGACTCTTATCTCCAATAAACCACCAGAAAACTGGGAGTGGCGCTGTGGCTCAAGTGGTAGAGTACTAGCCTTGAGCTGAAGAGCTGAGAGACAGTACCCAGACCCAGGAAAGGAGGAGAGGAGGGAGGGAGGGAGAAAGGAAGAAAGAAAAGCACACCCTTTGCTCAGTTTTAGCCCAGATGTATCATCATTGGTTCTCCTAAATTATGCCAAGGTCTCAAGATATAGTATTTAGCTTTTTTTCATGTTAATTTTCTTCTCTGCTATTCTTGTGTTTCTGCTTTTCTGTCTTATGGCTTGGTTCATTCACATAAAATAAATTTTCCTTTTCCAAAAGGAAGAAAAATAGAAGAAAGGAAGCTCCAATCTAAGCAATTTCAAGGAAGTGGAGCTGTGGCTCAAGTGATAGAACATTACTCTTAAGAGCACATAAGCTCAGGTACAGTGCCAAGGTCCTGAGTTCAAATCTCAGGACTCGCAAGGTAAAACTATGCAAAATCAAACTATGCAAAACTCTGTTAAGTGAGACTCCTCTCTAATACAGCTGATACTATGCTTTCACCTGGAGCCCTAGTTCTGTTCTTGGTGCTATAAGAGTTACCTCAGAGTCATTTGTCCTTTATTTTAAATAGTCTTATCAGCCTTTCTCCTTGTTGAATTTTGGAAGTTCTAGCACCATAATTTTCATTCTTAGTCATTTCAACCCATACAGGCATTACTGATGCTGATATAACAATCTCCAAAACTTGGAAGTCTTTCTCATGAGACAGGACTTTATGCCATTATACAAGAGGCTAATGTACAGATTCCTAATTGAAAAATCCCATTTGTATTTCCTGCTTCTGCTGAGAAGCTAGATCTATAATTACTATAATTACTTTGATCTTTTGATTCAAAGTGGTCAGGATTAAGCAACTCAATGTCACTGAAAAAATGGATAGACTACTAGAAAACATCTGCCCAGAGACCAGTAATGCTCCATCACTTTAGACCATCATATCCTTGAGCAGAGTGAGCTCTTGTTTACTAATACAAGGCATCACACAAAGAAATACAGGCTCCAACATCTGAAAGTAGGAAAAATATACACTTCAGCGGTATAGCAGATATAGACAGGACACTGGCAGTATCCTACACACCAAGAAAGTTTTATACCCTCCTTACAAAGGTTTTTTTTCCCTTTCTTCTAAACTACTATTCATTCCATACTTTATTATATATACACTTATTGGCACCAGACATTGAGCTATATGTAACATATTATAAATGTTAAATAAAACAGGCATTATTTCATCCTTAGGAGTTATCCAGTCTAGTAGGAAAGCTGTTTTAAACAGATATCCAAATAAACATGTACTTCCAAGTTGTTGTGTGTGATCTAAAGCACAGTTGGCCAACCTCAGCATTAGGATACGTCAGAATGGATAATTCTTTATTGTAAGATAGGTGGTTGTACTTACTATAATAGGATAGCAGTATTCCTGGCCAAATACTTTTTGGGATCATCCAGTTCTGATGAGCTACTTATCTACATTTTAAAAACTAATATTAAGAAAAAGAGAAGAAGTATAATTTACATGAAATAGTCAAGGAATATTCTCTGAGAAATTGACATTAAACCTGAGAACTGACCAAAGGATCAGGAATGAACCAGGAAAATAAATAGTAAGAGAACATTCCCTAAAGATAGCATGAAAAATATCCCTGAATTGGTAAGGTACTTTGGGTATGTAAGTGAACGTATGGCAAGAAAGGACTATGAATTTAGGATGACCTTATATCTACCACAAGTAATGGAGAACCTTGACTTTAATAGGTTTCTTGGCATTTGATATATCTCAAACCTAGATGGATGCAAATATAACTTTCATAATTTTATTAACTATGATAAGATAGAAAAAGACTCTAAGAGGGTATAGGTACAGAATGCATGGTTGCAATACTGTATGGTAGGTTGTAGAAGGGGCCACAATTATCCCAACCTCATAACTACTCTGTATCCAGACTTTAGAAAAGGTAATTTTGCAGCTTCTCTCATGAAGATACAGTGCCTTTGTGGCTGGCTCTTAAATCTTTGCTTGCCTCACTAGTTATTTGGGGAAATAAAATGAGAACAGAAGGGTGGTGCAGTAAACAGACTTGGTCCTTATGAGATTTTGTCTTTTTATATTCTGTCATGTAAACAAGCATTACCCAGAAAAGAGCCAAGTGTCTATGAGTATGTGTGTGTATCCTTTATTACTTCCATGACTAAATTATCTATATATTATACATGCATATATGTGCATATGTATATATGTGACACCATACATGTATGTGTAATTATAGACACATGTATAATACATACATACATATACGTGGAGAGGAGACTGAGAAGTCTCATGACATGTCATTAGAGATTCTGAGATGCTGGTGGTATAGCTGAGTTTAAGTCTAAAAGTCTCAGAACCAGGAAAACTGATGGTATAAACTCTCAATCTGAAGCCAAAGGTCTAAGAGTCTTTAAGGATTACTACTACAAATCCTAGAAATCCAAGACTGGAAATCTCAGTGTTCTGGTGTCTTAGGGCATGAAGAGGAGAGTATTCTGGCTCTAGAAGACAGAGAAAACACTTTTCTCTCTGCTTTCCTCTTTCTGAGTCCCTAGTTGACTAGAATGATGTCTATCCACATTGAGAGAAAATCTTCTGCACTCAGAATATATATACATATATATGGATATATATCCATATATATGGATATATATATGGATATATATCCATATATATATCCATATATATCCATATATGGATATATATCCATATATATGTATATATATCCATATATATATATATATATATATATATATCCCAATTTCCTCAAGAAATAACTTCACAGAAGCCAGAAATTATGCCTTGTTAGTTCTCTAGGTGTTTCTTAATTAAATCAACATCTCAAAATAGCCATCACAAGAGATCACATAGAGCTGTGCTTGGAAAAAACCAAATTAAGTGAAGTAACCCAGTCACAAATAAATTTAGGTCCCATGGTTTCCCTTATTTGCAATAATTAGTATACATATAGGACAATCTTATCAGATGAGCTGTAAAGCTCAAAAACCATGTACAAATGACCATATAAGATGATGCTAAGTAAAATGAGCCCCAAGATATGGATACAAAGGTCTGTCTGTCTTTATTGTTTTTGTTTTAAATGTACCATGTGATTTATTTTGTTGTTGTTTCCTTTGTATGTTCTTTCCCCTATGGTATATCCCCTGTTGTCACTGTACTTGATTTTGGTACCCTGCATCTTGTATATACACTTGTCTAATTTGGGGAGGGGAAGAGGAATAACAAAACACTGAAACAAGGGCACAGGATGACCCATTGAAACAAGGATACCCACAAGACAGTATATTGGAAATGAACTTTACAACTTCAGGGGGGGAGGGGAAGGAGAGAGGATGGAGGTGGGGTGGGGAGGAGGGTGGGAGGTGGGGGAGGAAAGGGATAGTGGGACAACAACAAGGAAGGGAAGGGTTAACAATGATTGACAAGAAATGTAGTCATTGCCTTACTCATGCAACTGTAACCCCTCTGTACAGCATCTTTACAATAAAATAAAATTAAAAAAAAAGAACTGTGCCAAATTAACCCAGCTCTCCTTTCTAAGGTTTTAGATAGGTAAGCCCAGGCAACCAGCAGTATACAAAGAATCCCAATTAGAACAAAACCATATTAAAATGAATCCAGTCCATGTTGTCAACTCACAGAAATGATATATAAATGCTATATAAAAATATGACATAGTGGCTGGGAATGTGGCTCAGTGGTAGAGCGCTTGCCTTGCATGCCTGAGGCCCTGGGTTTGATTCCTCACCACCACATAGGCAAATAGAAAAAAGCCGGAAGTGGCACTGTGGCTCAAGTGGTAGAGAGCTAGCCTTGAGCTGAAGAGCTGAGGGACAGCACCCAGGCCTAGAGTTCAGGCCCCACGACTGGACCCCCCCACCAAAAAAAATATGACATATAAATGGTTAAAGTTTTTTTTGTTTTATCAGGAAATTTTTGAAATATAACTCACATATCATATAATTCAACTATTTTAACTATAATTGGATGAATTCAACATATTCAGATATATGTAACGATTTCAGGTTGCTATGGGAATGAAACATTGTGACAAAGGGTGAACTAATTAGCAGTGATACTCATTAGACACCTTGTTGAAAATGAATTATACAACTTGTGGGGGAGAGGGATCAGAAGAGGAATAACTGGGAGAAAACAGAAGAAGTGACACAGTTGAAAAAGAAATATACTCAATACCTGACTTCTGTACCCCCTCTTTACATCACCTTTACAATAAAAAATTTAAAACCCATTGTATTCATGTGCCATCATCCTTCTATCACCACCTATCAGTAAGCTACTGTCTCCACTTGCTATTTGAAATGAAAAAACCATATAAAAATGCACTCTTTTGACTGGCTTTCACTCAGCATGGTTTGAAGTTAATCTGAGCAGAAAAGTCCACTAGACTCCTAAATCGCAAAAACAAGACTGGAAGTGTTGCTCAAGTAGCAGAGCTTCAGCTGAACAAACGAATTAAGCAAGCGCTAGGCTCAGTCTTCAGAAATAAGAGAGACACAAAACAATAAAGGCTGTATATGACAAACCTACAGCCAGCCAGCATTATACTTAATGGTGAAAAGCTAAAGCCATTTCCTCTTAACTCAGGAACAAGACAAGGATGTCCACTCTCTCCACTTCTCTTCAATCTAGTATTAGAATGCCTAGCTACAGCAATAAGACAAGATGCACACATAAAGGGGATCCAAATAGGGAAAGAAGAAGTAAAACTCTCCCTCTTTGCAGATGACATGATCTTGTATTTAAAGAATCCCATAGTCTCCACTCCCAAATTACTCAAGCTGATTCAAAACTTTGGCAAAGTAGCAGGGTATAAAATTAAACCTCAACACTCAATGGCTTTTCTGTATGCCAACAATGAGAAAAGTGTGGCTGAAATTAGGAAAGCAACTCCGTTCGTAATAGCCCCACAAAAAATAAAATACCTAGGAATTAACTTAACCAAAGAAGTGAAGGACCTCTATGATGAAAACTTTAAAAACTTGAAAAAGGAAATCAAAACAGAACTTAGAAAGTGGCAAAAACTCCCACGCTCCTGGATTGGAAAGATCAACATCGTGAAAATGGCAATACTTCCCAAGGCTATCTACAAATTCAATGCGATACCTATCAAAATTCCAACCTCATTCTTCAAGGAAATAGAAGAGGCAATCCAAAAATTCATATGGAACAATAAAAGACTCCGAATAGCAAAAACGATCCTCAACAGAAAGAACACTGCTGGAGGAATATCAATACCAAATTTCAAACTCTAGTATAAAGCCATAGTAATCAAAACAATTTGGTACTGGCATAAGAACATACCTCAGGACCAATGGAATAGAAATGAAAACCCAGAAATGAACCTACAGACCTATAGCCATCTAATCTTCGATAAGGGAGCTAAAACAATAGAATGGAAGAAAGACAGCCTCTTCAGTAAATGGTGCTGGCAAAATTGGTTAACTACTTGTAGAAAACTAAAGCTAGATCCTTATATATCACCCTGCACCAGAATCAACCCCAAATGGATCAAAGACCTCGAAGTCAAAGCAGACACTCTGAAAACATTACAGGATGGAATAGGAGAAACCCTAGGTCTCCTTGGCACAGGCCGAAATTTTCTTAATAGAGACCCAGAAACACAACAAATCAAAGAAAGGTTGGACAAATGGGATTGCGTGAAATTGCAGAGCTTCTGCATGGCAAAGACATAACTAGCAAGATCAATAGAAAGCCCACAGATTGGGAGAAGATGCTCACTAGCCATACAATGGACAAAGGTCTCATATCTAAAACATACCTGGAACTCAAAAAATTAAATCCCCCAACAACAAATCTTCAAAGAAACAACTGCCCAATAAATAAGTGAGCTAAAGACTTAAAGAAAAACTTCTCCGAAGAGGAAAGAAGGATGGCCAATAGACACATGAAGAAATGCTCAACCTCCTTAGCCATAAAAGAAATGCAAATCAAAACAACATTGAGATACCACCTCACTCCAGTTAGAATGGTTAAAATCAAGAACTCTAATAACAACAGATGCGCGAGGGGATGTGGACAGAAGGGAACCTTACTGCATTGTTGGTGGGAGTGTAAACTTGTTCAACCACTTTGGAAAGCATTATGGAAGTTCCTCAAAAGACTCCACATAGAGCTCCCCTATGACCCAGCAATCCCACTTTTGGGCATTTACCCAAATGTTCATAAACAAGACCACACTAAAGCTACCCACACAACTATGTTTATTGCAGCATTATTTACTATAGCTAAGATATGGAACCAACCCAGATGCCCCTCAGTACATGAATGGATCAAGAAAACGTGGTACATATACACAATGGAATTCTATGCCTCCATCAGAAAGAATGACATTGCCCCATTTGTTAGCAAATGGAAAGGCGTGGAATAAATTATATTAAGTGAAGTAAGCCAGGCCCAAAGAAACATAGGTCCCATGGTTTTCCTTATTTGCAATATCTAGTATATGTCTGAGTTAAGCAGAAAATGTCAGATAAGCTGATGTTAGGGAAATGAACCCTAAGATATCTATTCAAATGGTTTTTTTTTTCATGCGATTGTTTCTAACACATTTATAAGATGATTTCTTTGTTGCTTTGTATGTCCCTCCCCCACAGTATAACCCCTGCTTTCACTGTATTTGATGTCGGTATAATTTGTGGAGGGGGAAGGGGAAAAACAAATCGTTTAAACAGGGATACAGGTAGACCCATTGCAACAATGAGATGTACAAGTTGTTATGTCGATAACGAACTGTACAACTTTGGTGGGGGGTTGGGAGAGGTGGGGGGAGGATGAGATGGGAAGGGGAAACAAAGGAGGAGGCAACACTTGATAAGAAATGTACTCATTATCTTGCCAATGTAATTGCAACCCCTCTGTACAGTATTTTCACAATTAAAAAAAAGAAGAGAGAGAGAAAGGGAGGGAGGAAGGGAGGGAGAGATAGAGGGGGGGTCATTATTACTCCATTTCGAAAAGAGCACTTCATGAAAACTTAAATAGCTTGCAGAGTGCGATATCCCTTCAGACCTTCAGTCTGAAAGCCACACAAAAAGTAGCTATTGGCTAAAATCCTCCTTACTGTAATTCTAAACTCAGAAAATATAGACTACCTAGAATGATTTACCTATAGTACATGCAAAATGTCAAAATCACTAAACTGAAAATTAATCACATCTAACCACTAATAGCATTTACCAGTGAAGACTGCTAAATATTTTGACAGAACTTTGTATAAGATTTCTACCATTTTTTTCTTGACCTACAAGAGCAGCCATCCCTGGGGACATTTGGCTTGGCAGTTAGTGTCTTCAAATTGAATTTATTTAAAAAAAATTGCAACTAACCTTGTGTGCCCTAGGGAATTCTAAATTTAATTTTTGATTTACAAAGACTTTGTCTTTGTGGTAAATGAGAATATGTCAGGGAAAAATAATTTTCAAAGATGAGGGGAAAATAGCTATTTAAGTAAATCACACCTCTGGAGACTGGATCTGAAGGGAAACCAAGAAACCCATTCCTCAGAAATATCACTTTCAGTTGGTGACAACAGGCAGGTTAACATTTCTAAAACAGTAGTCTAGGAAAAGTCACTTCAAACATAACTACTCTGCTGTCTTCTAAAACCAAGTATATATTTCACTATCAAAATTTCACTGTAGGAAAGACCTCCCATGCTCCTGGATTGGGAGGATCAACATCATGAAAGTGGCAATACTGGCAAAGACTAACTACAAATTCAATGCAATACCCTTCAATATCCCAACCTCATTCTCTAATGAATTCGAAGAAGCAATCCAAATATTCATATGGAACAATAAAGGCCCCTGAATAGCAAAAACAGTCCTTAGCAGATAGAATAGTGCTGGAGGAATACCAATACCAAACTTCAAATTCTATTACAAAACCATAGTAATCAAAACAGAAAAGACATGAGGACCAATGGAATAGAACCAAAGACCCAAAAACCTGCAGACCTACAGCCACCTAATCTTCGAAAGGGAGCTAAAAATAGGATGGAAGAAAGACAGCCCCTTCAGTAAATGGTGCTGGCAAAATTGGTTAAACACCTGTAGAAAACTAAAGTGAGATCCTTATATGTCACCCTGCACCAGAATCAACTCCAAATGGATCAAAGACCTCAAAGTCAAAGCAGATAGCCTGAAAACATTACAAGAAGGAATAGGAGAAACTCTAGGGCTCCTTGGCACAGGCTGAAATTTTCTTTAAAAAGACCCAGAAACACAACAAATCAAAGGTTGGACAAATGAGATTGTATGAAATTGCAGAGCTTCTGCATGGCAAAGGACATAGATAGCTAGATCAATAGAAAGCCTACAGATTGGGAGAAGATTTTCACTAGCCATACAACAGACATATCTAAAACATACTTAGAACTCAAAAAATTAAATCCTCCCTGCCCTGGCCTGGGAAGGTGGTAGAGCGCTTGCCTTGCAATGCATGAGGCCCTGGGTTCGATTCCCCAGCACCACATAAGCAAGAAGAAAAAAGCCGGAAGTGGCGCTGTGGCTAACGTGGTAGAGCGCTAGCCTTGAGCTGAATTGCTGAGGGACAGCACCCAGGCCCAGAGTTCAGGCCCCACAACCGGACCCCCCCTCAAAAAAATTAAATCCCCCAACAATAAATCCTCAAAGAAATAAGTGCCCCATTAATAAGTGGGCTAAAGACTTAAAGAGAGACTTCTCTGAAGAGGAAATAAGAATGGCCAATAGACACATGAAGAAATGCTCAACATCTCTAGCCATAAAAGAAATGCAAATCAACAACATTGAGATTTGACCTCACCCCAGCTAGAATGGCTATAATCAAGAAATAACAACAGATACTGGAAGGGATGTGGCCAAAAGAGAATGCTATTGCACTGTTGGTGGGAGTGTAAACTTGTTCAACTACCCTGGAAAGCAGTATGGAGGTTCCTCAAAAGACTGCACATAGAGCTCTCCCATGACCCACTTCTGGGCATTTATCCAAATGATCACAAACAAGGCCATAGTAAAGCTACCAGCAGCAATAGTCACCATAGCTAAGACATGGAACCAACCCAGATGCCCCTCAGCAGATGAATGGAATGGATCAAGAGTGTGTGTGTGTGTGTGTGTGTGTGTGTGTGTGTGTGTGTGTGTGTGTGTGTGTGTGTTTGTGTGTGTGTGTGTGTGTGTGTGTGTGTGTATGCTTCCATAGAAAAGAATGGCACTGGTCCATTTGTAAGGAAATGGAAAGACTTAGAAAAAATCATATTAAGTGAAGAAAGCCAGACCCAAAGAAACATAGTTCCCATGGTTTCCCTTATTTGCAATAATTAGTATATGTCTAGAACAATCTTGGCAGATGAGCAGAGTAGCTCAATAGCTACATACATATGACCATATAAGATGATGAAAAGTGAAATGAACTCCAAGACAAGGACACAAGAGGTTATTCTTTGTTCTTGTTTTTAATGCACTATGTGATTTCGTGTTTCTTTTGTATGTTTTCCCCCCTATGGTATATCCTTCGTCATCACTGTATTTGATTTTGGTACCCTGGTATTGTATATACATTTATTTGGATTAAGGAAGGGAAGGGAAGGGAAGGGAAGCAACAGAATGGTGAGACAAAGGATAAGGGGGGAACCAATGCAACAGTGTTATTGACAAGACAATTTTTTGGAAATGATCTACACAACTTGTGGGGGTTGGGGGGTGGGAAAGCAGGAGAAAAATGAGGGAAGGGGTAACAAGTTTGATGAGAAATGTACTTATAATCTTATTTATGTAACTGTAACCCCTATGTACATCCCCTTGACAATAAAAAAGAAAACAGAAAAAAATAATCCACTACAGAACCAAAACAAATTCAGTGTATAACTTGTACATATAAAATATCAAGCTAAAACAATATGTTATAAAATAAAACACAATGCTGAGTACCAGTGGCTCACACCTGTAATCCTAGCTACTCAGGAGGCTGAGTAGCTTTCCTGCCAGCCCAGGTAGGAAATTCCATGAGATTTTTATTGCCAATCACCCACTGAAAAGTTAAAAATGGAGGTGCGGATCAAGTGCTAGAGTACTAGGCTGGAGTGAAATTAAAAAAAAAAGGAGAGCATCAGCTCTGAGTTCAAGCCCCAGTACTGAGACAAAAGAAAGGAAAGAAAAAATTTAATTATCTCAACTTTAAAAATGGATACCATTCCTTCTTATCCTGCCCCTCCACCTTCTCCCCCTGCATGGTCAAAAACATGTTCTCAAAGTCTGGAAGACCTGGGCCAACATCATTTTCTCTTTGAAGCCTTTTCTTGGAATTCTAAGCAAATTACTTCTTATAGTTGAGCTCCTATATGGCACTCTCTGATGATACTGTTCTTATGTGATATTAGTTATCATTACTGTGTAGCTGGACTATGGATGAATTTATATTTTCCTCTTTCCATTTGTCTATTGTATAATTGTTTATATGGAACATAGACTATTTTAGAATATGAAAAGAATAGAAAACCAAAAGTCAGCCATGCTCATTTGGATTTCACAGAGGTGTTTTAATTGTTGGCATTACAGTTGTGGCCATTTTCACTCAAGTTGATGTTGACAGAGTCTAGAAGCACACTTCTCAAAGAATGAGGTGGCTGTAGGCCATTTCAAATACAAGTTCAAAACAAAAATGACTCAGTCTCCCCCTCACCACCTGCCTCTCCTCCCACACCTACTATCTTAGTTGTCATTGCTTCTCCAGTGGTCCAAACCGAACCTCAGTTATTATGGGATATCTTTTTTTGTTGTTTATGTCGGTTGTGGGGCCTGAACTCTGGGCCTGGGCGCTTTCCCCCAGCTCTTCAGCTGTAGACCAATGCTCTATCACTTGAGCCTCAGTCCCACTTCCGGCTTTTTTCTGCTTATGTGGTGCTGAGGAATCAAACCGAGGGCCTCATGCACGCAAGGCAAGCACTCTACCACTGAGCCCCCTAAATCCCAATTCTTCCTCAGACATACACCCCAACCCATCCTCATTGTTGTCAGTATTATCATTTAGGGCCTAATTTTATTTTTTGCCTTTTTATTGACCAAGGCCGCATTTTATCAAAACAAAGTGAGGGCCAGGTGCTGGTGACTCACAACTGTAGTCCTAGCTACTCATGAAGCTGAGATTTTTACAATCATGATTAGAAGCCAGCTAGGGCAGGAAAGTTCATGTGACTCTTATCTCCAATTAATAACCAAAAAGCTAGAAGTGAAAGTGTGGTAGACATCAAGCCTTGAGTGAAAAAGCTGAGAGTGAGCTTTCTGGCTCTGAATTCAAGTCCCAGTAATTTCACTAATTATTGTTAACAATGAAAGGATGTCGATAAACAAAAGATTATGAGTTTTTTGAGATAGAGCAGGAACCTGAATTTTTCTGTCACTAATATTAGATACACAGTGAGTCATGCATTATTTTTCTTATTGTTTCTAGCTTATTTAAGCTAACATTAGGTATTTGATCAATTTGGTCTTTGGACATAGACACAAGTCTATGATAAATAAGTATGGTCTATATTGTGCCATCTAGTACTAAGCTATGCCAGGTATGTGGGATGTGGCTTTCATGGTTAGCACTGACTGAGCTGATGAGAATGGAAAGTAGTAAGTGTAAGTTAAATCTGTAGGAAGGCAGAAGGAAGAAGGAGACTAATAAATTCTAGGCTAACCTGAGCTAACAACATAGTGAAACCCTCAACAACAACAACAACAAACAGTTCTCTTACCAGACTTTCACAACTTCTTTCTTCATGAAATGCTTCTCATGTTGCTGTGACTTTTGAAATATGTTTCAAAATCCTGAAAAAGTTGATTTTGTTAGTTTATGTTTAATTGTTCATATAGTAAAGGATAGGGGTTTGGAGTACCCTAGACAATTTTGGTGGCTTTTTGATTATTTCTTGTTGGTAAAAATAAGAGCAATGTGGATGTGTAATACCTCATTTCTGATTTCCTTTTTTAAAAATGTGTTTTATCTTCAAGTAGTTGTACAAAGGGGTGTCAATTCAACGTATCAATTTATAAATACAAAGCATCATGCTTTGTATTGATATTTTTATTTATTTTTACGTATTTATATTTTCGTATTTATCACACAACTTCCATCTTTCTCCTCCGTGTCACTCAACCCCATTTCTGGTTTTCATTTGATTTTCCTTATGCCTCTTTAAAACAGTACTTGCTGACTAGACAATACATTTTATCAGGTTTTACATCTTAGTCATTTCTTGAAGGGCGGGTAGGATCCTTGTTGTTCCACTTGTACAGGATTTTTACAGATTTTTGCAAGGAATGTCAAAGTAAGTTTCTAAATATCAATAAAGTTAGCAAAAAGTATATAAAGTAATAGAATAGGATCAAATGATTTAAACTTTTCTAAAAAAAAACTATGGACATTTTTCTTCACTTTCTTACCAATTAGTCTTTCTTTGACTATCTGCCAATTATGAATAGCCAGTTTAATAACATAAACATTAACCATGTTCTCCACATAATATGTATATACATATATGACATTAATTACATTGACTATATATGTTTATGTCACAGACACTTTTTGACCATGTAGTATTTTGTATGGCGTTTTGGCAAGCTTAACCAGTGCATTGGCATAGTCACTGTGCCTCCCAGTGTGTTCGTATCAGCAATTGAACCAATGCTTTCCTACCACTTTCACTCATCCATACATTTTGATGACTATTCCAGCATTCTGTAGCACTTTGAAAAAATCTTTTTATCTTCTCTCCCATTTTGTAAGGTTGAGTTAAACTAGGCAAGACAAGGAATAAATGGTAGATAATTTGCCTAGCACGCACAAAGCCCTGGGTTTAATCATCAGCATCACAAAAATAAAACTAGGCCATACACAAATCTGTATAAACATGCCCTAAGAACTGCAGGACTTCAAAGAATGCTGAATCATAAAGACCCACTGAAAATGCAACTTTTCATTTTAGTATAATAGCTATTCTTTCCAATTCCTGTTTGTTAATTAGCCATTGGTCTTAGATCAAAGTTACGTGCTAAAGTCATTCTATCCATTATACAAGAATAAAGCTTGATATCTCCCTCTCCCTTCCCCATCTCGCTGTTACAAACACAGATGCTATAATATCAAAGTCTTGAACATGTTGACTGCATCTTACTTTATGCATTTTCACTTTGACATCTATGCTCTAGCAACACTTCTAAAACTCTGACAAAGGACCTTTAAAATGCATACAGATGGCAGAGGCTAATAATTCTGTAAAATACAATAAAAGTGAATCCTTAGAAAAACAACAATGTATTCATGGGAGGACAAAAGAGAGTGAATAATCTGGAAGCAGATTATTTGCAGCTATGAAACAAAACAAGGAAACCTGGCATGGATGATATTTTGAGGGCTGAAAGGGCAGAGAATGTGACAGAGTGGGTGAAATTGATTGGAATATAGGGTAAACATATGTTGAGATGTAACAATGAACTCCCTGATATAACTAACATAAAGCAACTCAAAAAAGGAAAGAAAGCAGTGTGCCAGTGGGTCTTACCTGTAACCCCAGCTACTCAGGAGGCGGAAATCTGAGTTCAAGCATCAGGACTGTACAAAAAAGGAAAGAAAAACAACTATGATGAAGGAAGAAGTACAAAATGCAAACTACATTTTTTAATATTTATATTAAGTAGTTATCAAATCATACTGCTTTAGCAATGTCTCAATTTCCATTTTAGTATCTATCACATCACAGACAAGTAACTCCTAATTCATGGGCTGGTAATGGGTTTGTTGACCACAGTTTGAGTATCAATGCCATCGATAACAACCTCATCATCAGTATTCCCATTTTCATGTCCTAACTCTTCCATTGCCCCTTCCATGTGCCCCACCTGAAAGGCCTTTTTTGCCCGTAATTGTGCTCAAATAATTTCCTTTTTTATGGCAGAACTGGAGTTTCAACTCAGGATCTTGTGCTAATTGCTAGGCAACAAGTCTACCACTTGAGCTATGTGCCCAACACTTTTTGCTGATGTTTGTTTTTAATAGGGTCTTGCTCCTTGGCCTACCTGGCCTCAGACTAGGATCCTATCTCCATCTCCCATGTAGCTGGTATTATAAGGATGCAGTACCATGCCCAGATTCTTCTTGTTGTTGTTACTTTTTTGTCAGCTGTGGGGCTTGAACTCTGGGCCTGGGCATTGTCCCTGAGCTCTTCAGCTCAAGGCAAGCACTTTACCACTTGAACCACTGCACCACTTCCCATTTTTTGAGCGGTTTAATGGAGATAAGAGTCTCAGGGACTTACCTGCCCACACTGGCTTTGGACTGTGACCCTCAGATATCATCCTCCTGAGTAGCTAGGATTACAGGCATGAGACACCAGTGCCCGGCTCCAGAATAATTTTACGATCTAGTCTTGCTAACATTTTTTTTATTTGCCCATACTAGACTTGAACTGTGTCCTCCTGTCTAACTCTTAAGCAGATGGAGTTACAAGGGTATGCTAGTACACTTGGCCTATTTTCCTTCAGTGTTCTTTTATTATTATTTTTATGTTATTGTAAAGATGCTGTACAGAGGGGTTACAGTTACATGAGTAAAGCAATGAGAACATTTCTTGTCAAGCACTGTTACTCGTTCCCTTGTTTTACCCCCACTATCCTTTCCCTCCCCTACCTCTCTCACTCCTCCCCACCTCCACCAAAGTTGTAAAGTTCATTTCCAATATACTGTCTTGTGGGTATCATTGTTGCTTCAGTGTTTTATTTTTGCCAGTGCCAGGGCTTAAACTCAGGACCTCATGCTCACTCAGCTTGCTTGCTCATAGCTGGTGCTCTACCATTTGAGCCATACCTCTAGCCTGTGTTTTCCTTTTTAAAACAACATTGACACCTCTGGGTAGCTCCTCTTTGGGTAATAATAATCTTCTTTTCGCTTCCTTATATCTTTTAATCTGACCCTATCCACATCTGTTCATAAAAGTACTTTTGCATAAAGACCCAGTAACTTTTAGTTGCTAAGTCCATGAAACCTATACATCATATTTAGTCCTTATTTCTGAAATCATATTTTATATCAGTGAAATATGGGCCACTCCATATCCTTCCTTAGCCACTGTTCTACCTTGCATCAGGGGACATGATACTTTTCTGGGCTTCCTCCTGCAAATGTTCTTCATATTTCAATGTCATCTCCAGGATTCTTTTCCACGGGCTTTTATAGTCATTCTATAATGTCTGGCGAACACTTCCATTCATGAGTTTCAGTAAACATCTTTTAACTAGTGATTTCAAAATCTGTAACTGAAGTGTAGATTGACTTTCTCCTAAAGCTAGAGTGAATGGCTTCTCCCACAATTTGACCCAAACTCACCTCAAACTTCTACCAAGAGACTTCACTTTGTTTAGTTGTTTTAACTTCTCTGATTTTCAGTTTTTACCTGTAAAATGAGAACTATATATATATATATATATATATATATATATATCTCACAGAGGACTATTGTATACATTAAATGATGCAATACAGGTAGAAATACATGAACAGTTCCTGAACACAAGTTGTCAATAACATCAAACATCATCTACTTTCATTAAGAATTTCTTCTCATACCACCTCTTTGTTATATTGTATTGAGTAATACTGCATTAGATCATTTTTCCATTCATCTTATGACAAATACTCACTGAGTACCTGCTAACATTCTAGACACTGAGTAAGACAAAAAAGCCTCTACCCTGACTAAGTTTGTACTCTACTGGTAATAATGATGTAATTATTCACTACAATACAGAAATTTGTGTGTGATATTTAACTTCTTTCTTTTCTTTATCTAATACTCAATCTAACCTCCCTTAATAATGAAATCCTTTCCAGTTGTTCTTATTATTTCTTTTTTTGTTTGCTAAATAAGTAACTGTATTCAAGTGGTGTATACCTGTCATTATTTAACATTAGCTCCAACTACTCTAATTTTCTTAATGTTCTCAAGTTAAATAAAATATTCCCAAACTTTGATTTAGCTTGTTTGTGCTGAATCATTTTTAAAAACTTTATATCTGAGGCATTTTATTACAAAAAAGTTGGAACTCATAAATTTATATGAACTTAAAATTAATCATACATGTACTTCATTTTTTTAGCTTGTCCTTCTAGTAAATCTTTAGCTTGATTTTGACTGCTACGTAAGGAGATCCTCCTTTGTCTGGGTGATTTAAGAGCATAATTCGATGAGTATCTCTTATCTTTCCTTTATTGGCAGTAGGGCTTACACCTAGTATTAATGCTGCTTCCCGTTTTGTCATTTTGGATTGAAATCCACCTCTGTAATAGTCACGGCTGAAGGCAGATTTTGGTAGGCTTTGAAAAACTTGTTTTACTTGAGGCTCCATATGCTTCGTGGCTTGTAAAACATAACAGCCTGCAAATCCTGCAACAGCAATGGTCAGTCCAACTGCTACCATGGCTCCGCAGGGCTCCCCTGTCTCCACTGGGAGTGTGTCTCATCCCTGCCCAGAGGGGTAGGTCTCTTCCTTATTATTTCTTAAATCCATTCCTTCTTCTAAGTTTGACACTACCAAATACAGGAATCATTAGCAACATAGTAATGTTATATAAAAGTTAAACTTCAGTTCCTCAGTTTCATTTGAATTGACTATAGTCTTGTGAGACTGAGCCTATGACCTACTGGGTCTGTGCTAATTCTAGATATAGCATTAGAAATTCTATAGAAAACCCAGTTGATTTCTAGAGATTTGGAAAACTGGTTGGTATGAGAAAATCATGAGCACTTGTTGTTAGAAGTTTGTGAGTTAAAACGGTTTAGACTCTCCATTCTACAGTTAATCCTGATGCTATTCCTCTGTAAACAATTCCTCAGTATATTGCTACTAATTTCAGGACAAAAAAGATGTAGCCTGACTAAAAATAATCTCATATTGCCTGGCCTTTGCCTATCACTCTTCATCTCCTCTGATTCCCTTTAAGTACCACCTATGCAAGTCTTGCAATAGACAAATGACTTTAAAGAGCAGTTGGAATACAAATACTATCTGCTTTTATGTCTCATTACAAAGATATAGTAATCAAAAGTGTACACACTGAGATCAACTGGATAGAACTAAAGGACTAGAAAAAAGTCTTGTGCCAGTGGCTCATGCCTTTAATATTAGTTTCTCAAGAGGCTAAGATCCAGAGGATCTCGGTTTGAAGCCCACTGGGTAGAAAAGCTGACAAGACTCTTTCTCCAGAATAAGCAGTAAAATGCAGGACTGGAGGTATGGTTTAAGTAATAGAGTGCCAGCCAAACAAGTAAGCTAAGCAAATGTGAGGCCTGCAGTTCAAGACCAGGTATTATTTCTGCCCTCCAAAAGGATAGGAAAAGAAAAAGACCCCAAATTAAAACCTACTGATTTTTTATAAAAGCAATTCAGTGGAGAGGAGACAATTTTGTTTTAAAAAATGAAAGTTTCTAGGAACCTCTATAGTGCTTTCCAGGGTGGTTGATCAAGTTTACATTCCCACCAACAGTGTAGTAGCTAGGGCTTCCTTTTTGGCCTCAAAAGACTAAACAGAGAACTCCTCTATAACTCAGCAATCAGACTCCTGGGCATTTACCATAATGGCCAGGACACACTAAAGGCCATGCTAAAGCTACCAGCGCTATTATGTTCACTGCAATATTATTTACCATAGCTAAGATATGGAATCAACCAAGATGCCGATTAGTAGATGAATGGATCAAGAAAATGTAGTAGATATACACAATGGAATTCTATGCTTCCATCAGAAAGAATGATATTGCCCCATTCATAAGGAAATGGAAAGACTTGGAAAAAAATCATATTAAGTGAAGTAATCCAGTCCCAAACAAACATAGGCTCTAGGGTTTCCCTCATTTGTAATAATTAATATATGCCTAGGACAGTCCTAGCAGAGGACCACTCAATAGCAGAGGATAGCTCAATAGCTATGTACATATGACCATATAAAACGATGCCAATCCAAATGGATGCCAAAATATGGAAACAAGAGGATTTTGGGGGTTTTTTTGGCTTTGTTTTGTTTTTGTGTACTGTTTGCAGTTATTTCTTTTTTCTTCCTTTTTTCTCTCTGTTTTATTCCTTGTGGTCACTGTTTTTGATTTTGGTACCCTTTGTCTTGTATATAATTTTATCTGATTTGGGGAAGGGAAGGGGAACTATAACAGTGGGACAAAGGGAGAACTAATGTAACCGTGATATTCACTAGATACTGTTGGAAATGAACTTTACAACTTGGGGGCAAAGGGAGTCGGTAGGGAGGAAAAGCAGAGAAAATGAAGGAGGGGGTAAAAAATGAAAGTTTTGCAAAGCACCAGTGGCTCACGCCTGTAATCCTAGCTATTCAAGAGGCTGAAATCTGATAGTCCTGGTTCAAAGCTAGCCTGGGCAAAAAACTCCGTGGGACTCTTACCTCCAATAATCACAGAAAATCAGAAGTAGCACTGTGGTAGAGAGCTAGACTTGAGTAAAAGGAGCTCAGAGACAGTCTCCAGGCCCAGAGTTCAAGCCCTAGGATTAGAAAAAAGAGACAGTTTCACAATTGTACACCCAGATGGGGAAAAAGGAAACTAAGCTCTTATTTCTCACACCTGTAATTGCAATTTAAAAGGCTGAGATCAAGAAGACTATACTTCAAAGTCACTCAAGGCAGAAACAACTACAAGAGCTCAAAATCAGCAGAAAGCTGGGCAGGGGAAGTGACTCAAGTAGTAGAATATCAGTCAAGCAAATAAGCCAAGCAAGTATCAGATCCTCAGTTCAAAGCCTAATGCTGCCAAAACAAACAAAAAAAAAACAGGCAAAATAACTGAATAGACACTTATGGAAAAGGTATTTAAGAGACAACTATATGAAAAGATATCTAATATCTTTTGGGATTAAAAAAAGAAAAATTTAAATATCACAGTTAAAAAGAACAAATTCTGGTGCTCTCTGGAACAGTATGGTGAATAGTTAAAAAATAACGCAGTTCATATGTTCAAACATTTAGAAGCCAGGATTTTGAAATAAATGCCAGAAGGAAATAAAATATTAAAGGTAATAGATATGCTCATTACCCTGAGTTGATTATTACCCAGTGTATACATCAATCAAAACATGACAGTGTATGTCACAAATAATTACAAACAGTATGTGCCAATCATAAAAACAACCAAAGTTAATTTTATTTTTTTTTCTAATTGGTGATGGGGCTTGAACTCAGGGCCTGGGTGCTGTCCCTGAGCTCTTCAGCTCAAGGCTAGCACTCTACTACTTTGAGCCATAACACCACTTCTGGTTTTCTGGTGGTTAATTGGAGATAAGAGTCTCACAGACTTTCCTGCCTGGGCTGGCTTTGAACAGTGATCCGCAGATCTCAGACTTCTGAGTAGCTAGGATTACAGGTATGAGCCACCAGTGCTCGGCCAAAGTAAATTTTAATTTAAAACAACTATAAACACATACCAGCACATGCTATCTAGGTTGTCCATAATAAAACACCACTACCACTACCATGTGTTAGAAGAGGATTTGGAAAAACTGGAAATTTTATACATTGCTCAAGATTAAGATGTATAGTCACTTTTTAAACATTTGACAGTTTTTTTTAAAAGGTAGATGCTCATCATGCTACCTAGCTATTCTACTTCTAAGTATCTCCCAAGAGAAATGAAAATGTATGTTCACACAAAGATTGTACACAGATATTTATATGAGTTTTATGTATTTATAATAGTCCAATACTACAAACGAACTGATTATCATTCAACAGGTGAATGGATAAATAAAATGTGGGACATCCACACAAGGGATTACAATCCATAAATAAAAGGAAGTAATTTCCTGGTATATACAATAATGTAAATACAGCTCCAAATCATCTTGCTGAATAAAAGAAACTAAATCCCCCAACAGTAAATCTCCAAGAAACAAATGCCCGATAAATAAGTGGGCTAAAGACTTAATTGGAAAAAATTATATTAAGTGAAGTAAGCCAGGCCCAAAGAAACATAGGTCCCATGATTTCCCTAATTTGCAATAATTAGTGTAAGTCTAAGGACAAGCAGAAAAGGTCAAAAGCTATGTACATAGGACCATATCAGATGATGCTAAGTAAAATGAACCCCAAGATAGGGGCACAATATCTTTTTGCTTTTTTGCTATTGTTTCTAATATATTTATAATATACCATGTGATTTTTTTTTGTTTCTTTTTATGTTCCTCCCCCACTGTATAAGCCCTGGTGCCCTGCATCTTGTATATACATTTCTCTAATTCAGGGAGGGAAGGGAAAAAACAAAATGCTTAAATAAGGATAAAGGCTGACCCATTGTAACAATGAGATGTACAAAACACTATGTTGAAAATGAACTTTACAACCTAGGCGGGGGTGGGGGAGGAGGGGGGTAGTTATGGAGGTGGGAAGGTAGGGATGGGAGGGGAAAAACAAAGGAGGAGGCAACAATGCTCACTAGGAAATGTACTCATTACCTTGCTTATGTAACTGTAACCCCTCTGTACCACGTTTTTACAATAAAAAATACAAAAAAAAGATGATATTAAGTGAAATGAACCCTAAGATAGGGACACAACTTGTTTTTTCTTTCTTGCTATTATTTTTAACATATCTAAAATGTACTGTATGATTTTTTTGTTTCTTTTGTATGTTCTTTCCCCATGGTTTTCACTGTATTTGATGGCAGGTGCCCTGCGTCTTGTATATACATGTTTCTAATTTGGGGAGGGGAAGGGAAATAACAAAATGCTGAAACAAGGATACAGATTGATCCATTGTAACAACGAGATGTACAAGACATTATGTTGAAAAGGAATTTTACAACCTGTGGGGGGGGAGGCGGGGGAGTTGGGTAGGTGGGGAGGGAAGGGATGGTAGGGGGAAAAAAAAGGAGGCAACCATGCTGGATAGGAAATGTACTCATTACCTTACCTTAATTGTAACCCCTCTGTACACTAATTTTACAATAAAAAAAGAACATTTAAAAAGTAAGAAAGCACAAATCTGTACATCCTCAATGATTTCATTTATATAAAACTCTAGAAAGGGCAAAGTAATCTATAGACACAGAACGCAGATCATTACTGTCCTCAAGCTAGAAATGGAGGGAAAGATGGGGTACAAGTGGTTCCAAAACAGCAAAACAATTCTGTTACCTTGACTGGGTTAGTTGTTTCTCAAGTAAATACATGAATCAAAGCTTATCAAATTATACACCTTGTTGTACATGAACTACAATTCAATAAGAATCCAAAATACCATACTGAATCTTTTGGACTTGATCCAATATGACATGCCCTCTCATCCCTCTGTTTCATCACATGTACATGACATGCCCTCTCATCCTTTTGTGTCATCACATGTAGTGCTCTTTCTCCCTGTACCCTAACCCCATACCTCCCCAACTTTGGTTGGGTAACCTTTCCTGTCTCTTTTAAAGTTTGTTCTGATATCTGCTGAGTCTGGTAAAATTTTCTCACCAAATCTGAGCTAATTGTACTCTTAATTCTTCCAACAGAATTCTATACATAAGTGGATCCACACATGGAAAGAGAACAGCGCACCGATGCTTGTAGTCCACGTAACAACTTTGGAATGGTGAGTTCCCACTTGTGTCACAATAGCTTGGCTTCCCGGAAGTCTCCCAGTGTAACAGTCATGTCTCTGATTTTTAAAAAGAGAAAAAGAAAACCTTAAATATTCCATGTTCTAGGCCAGGCACTGGTGGCTCATGTCTATAATCAAATCCTGGCTACTCAGGAGGCTCAGATCTGAGGATTGTGGTTGAAGCCAGCCCAGGCAAGAAAGTCCATGAGAATCTTATTTCCAATCAGTCACCAAAAAGCTAGAAGTGGAGCTGTGGTTCAAGTGGTAGAGTATTAGTCTTGAATGAAAAAGCTCAAGGAAAATTTCTAAACCCTGAGTTCGAGACCCAGGACCAGGACAGAAAAAATGATTCCATGCCCAGGAACATGATATGTGTTAGCACACAAAAAACAGATGCTCAGTCTACTGATAGTAACCAAGTTCACAAGACAGATAAAGCAAAAACTACTCCACAATATTTCAAGTCAGAAAACTAGCAATTTTCTTGATCTGGGAGTTAAATAATTTAGTATCATTCACACACGGGTCATGACCAAAAAGATCTGTTCAATTAATGAATTCTATATTGCTTCAGGGACAAAAGTAAGACATAACTAAAATCCATAAGTAAATATCACAAGTATTAGATCCTTATTTATTATCAGGAAGATATTTCTTACTGCCAAGCGTGGTAGGATCCCACATCTGAAATTCCAGAACTTTAGGAAGGTAGAGTACACAAATTGAGAATTATAGACTAGCCTGGACTATATGGTGGTCTTGTCTCAGAAAAAAATTCTTACCAAGAAATTTTATATGAATATGCTGTCACTAGAACTATTTGAAATAGTTGGATGGCCCTTTACCATGAAATTATAGATGATATAATCCTTCCTAATGTAAAAGGGTCTGATTTTCATTAATATTTCATCTTTCAGAGCCCATTTGTTTTCCAATCTTACATACTAGCACACGATAGTTCATAAAATGCCATGAGTGAATTTATGGTATATGATAGTCTTTTGTTCCATCAATCTCAGTATGTAATTTTAGTGAGTCATCTCTCTAATTCACTTTTTTCATCTGTTTGTTTGCTTAGGTATTTTTTTTCCTTTTTCTCATTAAGATTTTATTTCACAGTATGAAAAGCCAAAGTGAAATAATGGAAACATATTATGTTGTATATATAGAGGTGTACAACTGAAAGAGTTCAGACAATAAGGTTACACACATCTCTGCTCTACCCCAAGCTCTATGAAATTTGTAACTTTAAGCAAATTATTTAGCCTTTCTAAGTTTCCTCATATGTTAAAAGTGCCTATTATACTTTTCTTCAAAATTTGTGTCCAAATTAAATGAGATAATATACTCAAAATATTTATTTATATCAAATGTTTGATCACTGTTAATTCTCTTACACTTCAATTTATACACTTATTAAGTAGACCTCCAGGTATCAATTCCAATTAATTTCACAGAATTTCTCATAACTTCAAATGACCAAAACCACTTTAAGGTTGAGCTATGGTATTCATTTTTGAATATCTAATGCTAAGCTCAATGCTAAGATTTTTATTGGGCCCTCAACAGTGTTTTTTCAATAAGCAAATGACTCAAGAGACCTTGGGTGGGTGGGTTTGCTTTTCCTGAAAAGGTTTAGAGGGTTTTCAATTCAAGAGGATCATGGTTTCCTGTGGGTAGTTAAACAATAACCATAGGAAAAACAAAAGACATCCAGGAAGTCAGTTTAGTAATGTGGGTAGTGAAAATACTTATACAAACAAGGAGGAGGGAATCTTATCAAGGTTAAGGACTATAGGAAGAAGAAAGGAATGAATTAAAACCCAGAAACCAGGAGAAAGCATTGCTAATTGTAATCAGCTAGCGATGATACATCTGTGAAACATTAGTCACCTGTGAAAATAATATGTGTATGGTGAGTCATGCTACCCTAATCCTCCATCATGTACTCTCCGGTTATTATGGCAACGCCTGGAGTTTCAATTAGAGATAAGAGAGCCAACAGTGATTAAGTAAAAGCAGTACAGAAAGTCAGAAAAAAAATCAAGAGTTCCTGCCTTTTAAAATGTTCTTAAAAACCAGAAATGTTCGTTATAGCTAAAATAATATTCTTAGTACCTGAGCCCCATCAAAGCATAGAATTGCATGGTATAAATTTGTACATGGTTCAAGTGGTTGTTCAGGAAGTCATAATGACAGAGTTATTTGATAGGTGACATTGATAATAAGTGGTCTGCCTTAATTACAAGTCATTACAGCTCCATTTAAAAGTTAAATATAGAGTTTTAAAAAGATGATTGCTATTCCCTAGTGCATATACTTGACTTGGGAGGAATGTTAATGAAAATCATATTGCAGTTCATATTTTGAGACATTTAATAATGAACTATAGGGTTGTTTGATGTTGCTATTCATGTGTTAGGATCTAAAAAGCATATCAGGCTGTGTATTGGTAGCTCATGCCTGTGATCCTAGCTACTGAGGAGGCTGAGACCTGAGGATTAAGGTTCAAAGCCACCTGGGAAAGAAAGTCCATAAGAATCTTTTTTTAAATACATTTTTTCTTGTAAAAATACTGTACAGAGGGGCTACAGTTACATGAGCAAGGTCATGAGTACATTTCCTATCAAGCATTGTTACCTCCTCCTTTGTTTTTCCCCTACCTTCCCTTCCCTCCTCACCTCCACAACTACACTCTCCCCTTTCCCCCTCCCTCACCTCCCCACCTGAATTCTAAAGTTCGTTTTTCAACTTAGTGTGTTGTACATCCCATTGTTACAATGGGTCTAAAAGAATCTTATCTCTATTTAACTGCCAAAAGGGTGGGAAGTTGAGCCGTGATTCAAGTGGTAGAGTACCAGCCTTGAGCCAAAACAGCTCAGCAACAGCACCTGGTACCTGAGTTCAAGCTCCAGGACTCATACACACACACACACACACACACACACACACACACACACACACACGCACACACAAACACACACACACACAAACATACACACACACACACACACACACACACACACACACGCGCGCGCGCGCGCGCGCGCACGCGCGCACGCAAATCAGAAATCAGTCCTAATACAGGAATGAAATGGGTATTAATCAAGGAATGAAATATGGACATCTATGATAGCTATTCCATTCTTGGACTCATGGGAACTTATGGAGCTCATAGTCTACATGTACTCAGCAAAAAGGTAAGGTATCCTGCTATTGTTTAGATATGGTTTGAGTTTCATATGTAGGGTACGGTTCATGTATTAGTGCTTTGATTCTCAGTGTGGATGTATAGAGGTGATGGTGCCTTTAAGAGGTGTGGAGCCCAGTGGGCCGGTCCTGAGGTCATGGTACTGAGGTCATAGGAGATACTGCCCTCAGAAAGGATTAAGGTGGTTGTTTTGGTGGGATCCTAGGTTAGATCTTGCCAGAGGAGTGATTAAAAAGGGCAAACCTGGTTTCCTCGCTCTGGTTTTTTGTCTGACAAAGTGATTTCTCCTTATACACATTTTTCATGATGTTATAGTCCAGGAGGAGGACTTACCAGAGTCAGGGCATGATTTGTTTTTCCAGTCATGGGGCCTGAACTCTGGGCTTGGGCATTGTCCCTGAGCTCTTCAGTTCAAGGCGAGCACTCTACCACTTGAGCCACAGAACCACTTCCAGTTTTCTGGTGATTAATTGGAGATAAGTCTGCCATGGCTGGCTTTGAACCTTGATCCTCAAATCTCAGCCTCCTAAGTAGCTAAAATTACAGGCATGAGCCACAGGAGCCCAACTTTTAATCTCCCAAACTAGGAACTAAATAAACCTATTTGCTTTTAGTTCAAGGTCAGCTGGGACAGAAAGTTAGTGAGATCCCTCCCCATACCAACAAAAAACTGGGCAAGGTGGCATGTGTTTATTATCCTATGTGGGAAGCATAAATAGGAGAATCACCATCTAATCTGGTACAAGTCAAAAACCATTAAGACCCTATCTAAAAAAATAACAAGAGGAAAAAAAAGAGCCGTAGGTGTGACTCAAGACAGCCTGGGTTTGTATCTGAACTTTGCTATTCACTATCTGTGCAACTTGGAATAAATGACTTCCCTATACTTTAGTTTCTCAACAAAATATGGATAATTATGGGGTTATTATCTGTAGCAAATTTAGGACTGCATCTTGCATTTTTAGTTACTATTGTGTTTTATGGTAGAGATTCTATGGCCAAAGACTTAGAATGGTATAAATATTAAAAATTATTTTGGGCAAGTATAAATAAAATTATAATATAAATGATTTTATATTTACCTACCAGATAGCCAAGCTAAAGTATCAGGGTATTATGGAATTTTTGGAGTCGTCACCCACCAGACATTTGTGAGGTCTCACAACCATAATGGTTCATTTTCGACTCAGTAGGCAGAGTGATCTTAGAGAAAGGGCAGGAGAATGCAGTTATAACATTCCAAGTATATATGTGAAAATGGTAGTAGGAAAGTTGGAGAGATGGGTTGGTTGGGCGAGATGGGGAGAATTATACAAGGGGTGACATTGATCAAGATGCATTGTACTCACAAAATGACATGCTGGATTGAAAACCCTTTGTATAAGTACGTAAAGATAATTTTTAAAAATAAACCAACGCATGCTACTTCCCCAGATAAAACTTGCAATAACTCCCCATCACTCATTGCTATACCCATCCCACTCCAAATAACAAATTAAACATTAATTATATGTATATGCAATCATCCTTCTCTATATAAGTTCTTTTAATTTTCCCTATCCTGCTATACTTCTAGCACTGTTTTCCTTCTCTTCATTCGGCTCTGTAAATGAGTTTTTTTGAGCCATAGGTCTATTTATTCCACCTGAAATCCTCTTTCTGTGAAGTTCCAGACATATTTCAGCACTCTCTCCTCTTTCCTTCATAGTTAGGACACTTGTAGTTCCTTGTAAAGCATTCCTATTCTCACTAGTATGCAAACTGGATAAAGACAAGCACCATGGGGCTGGGACGGTGGCTCAGTGGTAGAGCACTTGCCTTGCATGCATGAGGCCCTGGGTTCAATTCCTCAGTACCACATAAGCAAAAAGAAAAAAGCCGGAAGTGGCGCTGTGGCTCAAGTGGTAGAGCACTAGCCTTGAGCTGAAGAGCTGAGGGACAGCGCCCAGGCCCAGAATTCAGGCCCCATGACCGGACCCCCCAAAAAAACAAAAAAACAAAAAACAAGACAAGCACCGTTTTGTTCAATATTGAACTCCAGTACCAAACAGCATTCCAGGCATCTTAAATACAACCTTAAATGCAATCCTAAATGAGTATTTTTTGAAGGAAGGAAAGGAGAGCAGACATACCACCTAATAAGAAATTATCCACATTTTCCTGAACCTAATCATATTTCCTATACCCTTAACATGATTCACCATTATCAGTGAACCTTAAAAAACAGATCATTTTTGTTGCCCATTAGATTCAAATACTGCTCCTTCTAAAGACTCCCTATTAGGCTTGTACAAACAAACAAACAAACACAACAAAATAAGAACAAAAACACACTGCTCCCTGGCATCTGTATCAATGGACAAAGAATCACAGAGATGGAACTTTTGGGCTTTGATAATTCTGTGATAGTGGACAGGACAGATCTCTTTCTCCCTATATCAGAATCCTCATCTACAAAATGAGGGACTCTGATTAGGTTATATTTATACTTGTATTATGACAAAATAAGACTTAGGAAGGGCCAAGATTTGGGTGTATAATAGGTTTGGAAAAATTGAGATGGAAACCATGGATACATTTGGGTTTTAATTATTATGAGACTTACCCTTTCCCCAAATGTACCATTTTCTACCCACTGTTTCTTTTAATAAAGTCAAGTATAAATTTGAAAAATGAAAAAAAGCACAGATAAAGAAGAACATGGCCCTGTGGCATTTGTATTTCAAATAAAAGTCCCAGAGGCACAAGTAGGTTACATGCCAAAAATGTCTTTATAAAAGAAAAAGGTCAGGGTAAATATCACACAATAACACCTTTTGTAATATTTTGGGGCAAGATGTAAAAGACACTTGAAAAATATATGATTAGTATGATACATATAAGCTATGTCTGAGAACATAACTTCATGTATACAAAGTGACAATGTATTTAGCACCTTGCTTCATCAAAGATGTGTCATATTTCAAACTCCTGGGACCACAATATTTAATCCAAGAGAAAGTTGACTTACAGTTTAAATTTCATGATGGAGACAGGCAGTAAGAGTATAATGTGATATTTAAATTAAGGTTCATATATTCTGTCTGCCATGAACCACACACACACACACACACACACACACACACACACACAACATTGAGGTGGAAAAGGAAAGGAAGAATAGAGGGCAAATAATTTTGAAATACAGTGCAACTATGTTTGAAGATTGCACCAGAGACCTTAATAAAAGCCAGACACCAGTGGCTCACACCTGTAATCCTAACTATTCAGGAGACTGAGCTCTAAGGATCCCAGTTCAAAGTTAGCCCAGGCGGGAAAGTATGTGAGACTCTTATCTCTAATAAACTACAAAAAAGTGGAAGAGGAGCTGTGGATCAAGTGGTAGAGAGCTAGTCTTCAGCAAAAGAAACTTAGGGACAATGCTTAGGACCTGAGTTCAAGCCCTAGGACTGGCATTAAAAGATGTTGTTGATCACCAGAGGAAAGAGAAAGCAATACAGAGGGCTATTCTGAGAAAAATAGAATATATGCATGCCTGAAACATCATAGTAAAGGCCTCAGTATAATTAATATACTCTTAAGCAATGAATTTCAGAAAAGCAAAACAGACTCTGATGGGGAATGGACACCAGCAGGAATGGGAAGCGCTAACAAACAGGGTGAATGAGAATGAATATCGTCAAAGTAGTTGATTTGCCTGTATGAAAATATTACTATTGAAATCTGCTGAAATTGTTTTTAAGAAGCTGGAATGAGATGGTGGAGAGTAATAGAGGCCATGAAGTTGACTGGGTTAATATTCCATACATGTATGGAAATATCACAAGAAATTCCTTTATATAACTAATGTATGCTAATAAATACATTGATAAGATGTGCCACATCAGTATATAAATTTTTCAATTCTTGGGAAATACTCTCAAGAATATGAAAAGGCAAATAAAACAAAGAAAATATTTTCAAAACAGAATTGGTAAAAGATTTGTGTCCAGCATATATATGTATGTGTGTGCTACAATTCACTAATAGGAAATGAACAAAAGATTTGAGCAGGGGCTGGGAAGGTGGCTCAGTGGTAGAGCTCTTGCCTTGCATGCCTGAGGCCCTGGGTTCAATTCCTCAGCACCACATAAGCAAAAAGAAAAAAGCCGGAAGTGGCACTGTGCCTCAAGTGGTAGAGTGCTAGCCTTGAGCTGAAGAGCTGAGGGACAGCGCCCAGGCCCAGAGTTCAGGCCCCATGACCAGACCCCCCCCCCAAAAAAAAAAAGATTTGAGCAAATGCTTCTCCAAGAAAACATATATGATCAATATGTATATGAAAGATGCTTAAATTATTATTCACTTTGGAAAAGTAAATTAAAATATTAATGTTAATCATTTGGGTTTAATGTGGGGTAGTGAATTTAGAGGGTTAGTAGGAGTTTAATTATCTGGATCAACTAAGAGGTCTGGGGGGAACAGGACTAATAATAAGAGAAGGAGAGTAAGGAATAATAAACCTAAAATGTTATTGACAGTATAGTATAGGTGAAATGGAATTTTATCACAACAGAATAGATTCCTAATGGATTATTATATCCTGTTTTGTGGAGAAAAAGAAGATGAATGATAGCTAGGGATGTATTAATAAACGGCACGATAAAGTAGAATTCGGAAATGATGTTAATGTGGCTTTATCTACTGAGAAGCCTCCTCAGATTCATTCAGATGAGATTAGTAACCATGGTAGTACCCAGAAAGGTGTTTGGCCTCATCGGAGAACATATTCTATAAGTTCTGTAACTATATCTATAAATAGAAGAGTCTAATATATCATGTTTCTATAAAACTGTATGAACCATAATAAATGCCTCATGCGACATGCATAAATAAGGAGATAAAGAATATTGAGCCTCTGTTAGCATGAAGATAGTCTGCCATAGTTAACATCATGGCAAATATGGGTTACAGATGAGAATGCAGTTATTGTATCTGATGTATTGGATATAGCTAGGATGAGACCAGTGAGGATTTGGATTATTTAAGCACACTCTTAGAAGGGAACCAAAGTTTCATCATGCTGAGATGTTTGATGGAAAAGGAAGGTCATTAAATAAATGGTTAACATTTTGATTAAAAAGTGAGATCTTTGGGTGTTATTAGTAATTTCTATAGTTGAAAATGTAACCGTTTTTCATGTCACTAGTCATGGTTGAAATCCATGTGGAAATTATGACATATACTATTACTTATTAAGTACATTATTAGAATTAGCTTTCATTGAAGTACCTTCAAAACTTCACCTGTTTGTAAAAGATTTATGCTAATTATTAGTGGTCCAATTGGGTGCCACTATTATGTTGAGTTTTGAACACTATATACCTATTGGAATGGCTAAAATAAAAAAGATCTATTATACTGTGTTAATAAATGAATTCCCTTATATTGCCGTTGGGAATGAAAAATGGTCAGTCTCTTTAGAAAAGACTTTAGCTACTGTTTTCATTTTAAGCCTTATAATTATCTTGTAGACACTAGAATTCCACCAAAGAGAAATCAAAATATATGCCTATACTTGTATCCAATTGTTTATAATTACCTATACTAGCCTCAACATTGAAACAATCCAAAGGTGTATCAACTGGCTAGTGACAAAACAAATTGTGATGTGTCTATTCAGTAGAATACCATACCATAGACAAAAGAACAAACTTCATGAAAAGAATAACATAGATTAATCTAAAATGTATTATGCAAATTGAAAGAAGCCAGATGCAAGGGATTGCATACAATTATGAGTCCAAATACATCAAATTCTAGAGAACAAAAGGCTAAAATGAAAGAGAGCAAATCAGTAGCTACCTAAGGCTAGGGGAAAATAATTGATGGCAAATTGGCAAGAGACAAGTTTTTGGAGTAATGCAAGTATTCCTTGTTCTGATTACAATGATTAAATAACTTCATACATTTGAAAAAAATCTTGTCAAATTATACAGTTTAACTTTGAAAATTTTGTAAAGTTAATTTTTTAATGATCATTTTCTCCAAAAATGCAAATTTTAGACAGTTCTTTTAGCAAGAAAATACTCAAAATTACCATAATGCTACTTGAATATATTATATGTAGATGCCCTTCCTTCAACATAGTCCTACACTGAGAATCTATTGTTAGAATAATGACTCTATGAGCATTATTTCATTCTAATTTACATAATGGGCCATTCTTTAGATAAAAGAAATTCTTCCCTACTCAAATATAATAATAGATGTACCTTAACTTAAAATTCTACATCTGAATGCAAAATAGATTCTAGCTTAAGAAAATATGGCATAGAAAATTTGGAAAAGCACATGAAGTGATTATGTACTCTATACAAACACTTCACACTCAATTTATTTTAATAGTCACTTCTCTACTACATATGAAGTGTGATAATTTAGATCAACAAGGTGGTGGAATAGAAAGCCCTGGGCCCTTTCATTTCTGGACCTAACCAATACATGGATAAATTATCTTTTTAAGAACTTTAGCTATTAGTTAAAAAGTCACTAAACCCAGGAGAAATGAAATGATCACATCAAAGTCAATAGGAATATTTGAGACACTTTATCATCATAATCCCTACCCCTAGAACAAAATGAGAGAATGGAAAAGAAAACTCCAGGTCCCATTTTTCTCTCAGGGAGGAAAAACACTGGACATTGCATTTGATATTCCAACTTCTATGCATATTGCTCAAGGGGCATTTTTATTAGAGCTCTGACAATACCGAGTATATGATAGGATAACTGTGTTGGGGGGGGTGGGTTCCCTTCTTCAGGCAGATCCTGAAACAAGGATCCATAGAGCAGATGACTATTTGTGAGGTGTTCCAAGAAACAAACATAAGGAATAAAGAATGTGAAGGGGAATCAAATTCATAATAATATTCTCTTTTTTTTTGGGGGGGGGGGTCCGGTAGTGGGGCTTGAACTCTGGGCCTGGGCGCTGTCCCTCAGCTCTTCAGCTCAAGGCTAGCGCTCTACCACTTGAGCCACAGTGCCACTTCCGGCTTTTTTCTTTTTGCTTATGTGGTGCTAAGGAATCGAACCCAGGGCCTCGAGCATACAAGGCAAGCGCTTTACCACTGAGCCACCTTCCCAGCCCCATAATAATATTCTCTACTCACTGTGTTATCTTCTTTTGATTTTTGGTTTAATTTTGTTAATAATTTGGAACTTCAATGTCTACTTTGGGGAATTTGAGATCTTTCCAAACTTGCTCTTCTAAGATGTTTTCCCTTCCATTATATAGGTTTCTCCTTCCTCCTCTTCCCTTCTTCAATCTTGTCTTAGTTACCTTGAATTTTCACATGCCTCTTCACCCCCAGTCCTCTATCTAGTCCTCTATCTCTTTCAGACTATTTCCCTTCCCATTCTAGCTCCTCAGTCACTTGAATTTAGGTCCATTCTTGTAGATTGGAAGATGTCAAGGAACTCCAGGACCCCTAGAAGCAACCTTCTGAGTCTAAAAAGGGAGAAAACACCTATTTGGAAATAGAACTGTAACATGTACTTAGAACTGCTTTTCCTAAAAGGCACTGACTACTTACCTGGGTTTATAAGCTAATTAAAAGCAAGATAAAAACCTAACATCCGAGACAAAGTGTGTTAATGCACACTTGTAATTTTAGCTCCTGAGAAAGTTAAGGTAGGAGGATCATAGTCTATGTCTGTCCTGGGCAGAAGAATGAGACCTTGCCTTAAAAATAAACTGAAGCCAAGAGGGCTGAGGCCCTGGCCTTGAGTTCAAACCTATTTACAAAAACAGGATTCAGAAAGTAAAAACAGGAACAGGAAAAAAAAAAAAACCAACCCTTGATATCCCCATCTTGGTTTGCATGTCTCTTTGTTCTGTATCTCTCCTACAGTCACCATGGATACCCAGAATGAAAGGTCTGATTAAGAACAACAACGGGCTGAAACTACCCTCAAGTAGCAGCAGAGTCTGGGGCGGGATAGACTACTCCCTAACCCCACCACATTTTGCCTGGATCTGCTTAATTATGCACACCTCTCATCCAGGACCTGTTTTAACTAGTATAAGTAGCCCTAATGTTAAGAGCTCTGGACATGCACCTTAATGTTCTCTCTACACCTCAGTGTGCCCTATTCCTTCCTATATGCTCAAGGCTTGCCTGTGAGACACATTTGTCCTGCTTAATTTGCTGAATTAAATCTCTGATTTTTTCCCTTTGCCTCCACTTAAAATTCTTTTTATTTTATTTTTTAAATTTTTTTATTGTGAAAATACCGTACAGAGGGGTTACAATTACATGAGCAAGGTAATGAGTACATTTCTTATCAAGCATTGTTGCCTCCTCCTTTGTTTACCCTTCCCATCCCTTCCCATCTCCCTGACCCTGCACACACACACACACACACACACACACACACACACACACACACACACACACACACACACACACACACACACACCCGCGGCGCTCCCCCCTCTGCCAAAGTTGTAAAGTTCGTTTTTTGACATAAAGTCTTGTACATCTCATTGTTGCAATGGGTCCACCTTGTTTTTTTCCCTTCCCCTCCACAAATGATACCAACAACAAATACAGTGTAAGCAGGGGTTACACCGTGAGGGAGGGACATACAAAGCAACAAAGAAATAATCTTATAAATATGTTAGAAAAAATTGCAAGAAAGAATCATTTGAATCCTTATCTTGGGGTTCATTTTGCCTAACATCAACTTATCTGACCATTTCTGCTTGTCTCAGACATATACTAGCTATTGCAAATAAGGGAAACCATGGGACCTATGTTTCTTTGGGCCTGGCTTACTTCACTTAATCTTACTGTGCATTCAGAAGCAAGAATCTAAAGAATCCTAATACCACAAAAGATCCCAGAACACTAGTAAAAAGAACTTCACAAAACTGCTAATCCAAAATAACTAGAATTAGTTACAAATGACTAAGTGTGTTGATGAAGATGATTATATTTTTATGTCCTTGTTCCAAGCTTTGCTGGTCCTTTAAGGTTTAATTTTGCAGATTAAAAAAACAACAACCTTTCCCTTAAGCTGTCTATATAGTTCACAGATTTTTTTTTTTTTTTGGGGTCCAGTCATGGGGCCTGAACTCTGGGCCTGGGCGCTGTCCCTCAGCTCTTCAGCTCAAGGCTAGCGCTCTACCACTTGAGCCACAGCACTACTTCTGGCTTTTTTCTTTTTGCTTATGTGGTGCTGAGGAATCAAACCCAGGGCCTCTGGCATGCAAGGCATGCGCTCTACCACTGAGCCACCTTCCCAGCCCCAGTTCACAGACTTTTTAAAGCATACCTTTGTAAACAAAAATTAAATCACCTTTTTTCTCCTTCCTTAATCATCCAGAATTTTAAATTCTTATTTGATTTTTATTTTCATATTTATTTTTTGTTGGTTATGGGGCTTGAAATTGGGCCTGAGTGTTGTCCCTGAGCCTCTCTGTGCTCAAAGCTAGTGCTCTACCACTTGAGCTACTTCTGGTTTTTGAGTGATTAGGTGGAGATAAGAGTCTCATGGGGAGTTTTCTGCCTGGGCTGGCTTGGAGCTGTGCTCCACAGATCTCAGCCTCTTGAGTAGCTAGAATTACAAATGTGAGCCATCAGTGCCTGTACATATTTAATTCTTATTCTTATCTTATTTTCATGATGATATAACTGCTTGTATAAAATCAAAAAGAATCTGCTCATTAATAACATGACACAATTGAACACACGATTATATTATCAAGACTTTAACTGGATGCCATATTTGAAAAGGATGAGTACAGAATCAGATATGAAAGACACACCTAAGGAACTAAAGTTGACTTTATGCAGTTAATAATTACAAAGCCATCTTGGAATACTGGCTTGGTACTTGATTTACAGAGCTCCTGATCTTTCACTTCTTGGCAAGGCCATGAGGCTTAAAATTTATAGAGAGCCTGAAAAAGAAAAAAATCACCTAACTCTATAGGTAGTATATCAAAAGTCTTCTGGCAAGTCCTTAGGCTTAAGAGATTTTTAAAAATCGAATCTGATATTTTATATAAGTTTTAGTGGCAAGATGATATGGTAGTGACTCATGTCTATAATCCCAGCACTCAGGAGACTAAAGTAGGACAATCTTGAGTTTGAGGTCAATCTGGGATATTTAGCAAGACACTGCCTCAGAAAAAAGGTTCAGCAAAACCAACTTTAAAAATATGTGGCCAATTATCATTCTTGCTGTATTTATGTAAGTAATCAGGCCCAAATCTAATAAGATCAGGCTTAATTTGTAAACAAGAATCAAAAGTTTTGTGACTGTATGGAAGATTTTGTTTCAATGGAAAACTAGAGCACAGTCTTGTGGGATTTAAAATTTTTTTTTAGCCTCCTCTGATATATGCCTAGAATTCTCCAAACTAACACTTTCAATTACTCTTTCCTTTGTAGCTTAGCATTACTATGTCCTAAAACTGTACTTTCCCCAAACTGTGCAAATCAAAGCTGGATAATTTGAGATAAATGTCAAGGAAATCAGCACACCAATAATGTATGGGCAAACTTCACATCTGTAGCTGTGTGGACACTTAGAAAAGTCACTAGAACGCCTCCTGATAGCCCAGAAGATATTCACAAACTGCAAAGTAGAAAATTTGTCAGTTTGACACTGCCATCCTCACTCTAATATCTAAAGATGGTTTGTACTCAAGTCTAGAAATCTTGACTACTTTTCCTCTGGCCTGGGAAACTGGGTTTCCAATTATTAACCTTTATTTTATTTTGCTTTCATATAAATTCCCCTAAGTATACCCATGTCTGCTTGCACACACTAGGCTGCTTGCACACACTATCCAGAAAATATCTCCTACTAATAAACCTAAACAATAGGTTGCAGCTAACCTTTAGTGAACAGAAAGTTCCTTAACAAGAACTGGGTCTATAATGGCCAAAAGAAGGAAGAATGTCGTTTCTTCTTCCTTCAACAAGTATTGACAGCCTTGACCAAATAGGCTCTTTAGAGCCCTCAGCTTACCTAGGCCTAAACTTGGCCTTCCCTCTCTAATCTGTATAATCCAGTTTAATGAAAAATTCTTCTAAATCAGTTTACAGAGACTCTCCCACCCTCAATATCTGACCACTCTCAACACAGGATCAAATTCATCAGAAGTCTGCCACATATAAATGCCTTAAGGTAATATCTAATTAATCCTTTTCTTCCTCCAGCAAAAAGTTTGTTTAGTTGAGTTAGCAGAACAAAAAAGGTCACCTTTATCCTTGAAGCTTCTTTCTCCTTAGTAATTTTCTGACTATTCATCCTGCTTACTAGTTTTAAATCTCCACTTTTCTTATTTGAGATGGAATGAACATTCCCTCAAATAGTCCTCCTTCTTGTCTTTGATGGATATCATTGACCATTTTTTCTTTAATATACGTCAACAATTTCTAATTCACCATACTCTTCCCTTACAAATCGTGTCAACCATGAAAATACTCAGTTTTAGGATTCCTATTGTCTTTAACAAAGAGATGATAAATGATACTTAGTATAATACTGACAGCAGCCACTTTTTCCTCTCTCTGGAAATGATCCACATCATCTCAGAGTTAGGCAGCTCTTTGTTTTTAATTTTTTCTTGTTATTATAAAAGTGATGCACAGAGAGGTTACAGTTACATAAGCCAGGTAAAGAGTACATTCCTTTTTGAGCAATGTCACTTCTTCCCTTGTTCTTTTGTTTAGAAAAAAATACCATACTTTGATGACGGATCTTGACAAACTTTTGAATGGAATAAGATGAGTATACTCATTCAAAGTTTAAGTAGATGAGGGCCAAGAATGAAAGTTGAATTGCATTGTGAGGAAGTGGCGTTGTGGCTCAAGTGGTAGAGCGCTCACCTTGGGCTGAATTGCTGAGGTACAGTGCCCAGGCCCAGAGTTCAAGCCCCACGACTAAAAAAAAATTGAAATTGTATTGTGAAACAGTAAGAGAGATGAATGTAGCAAAGCAAGAGTCAGAGACAAGAGCAGGGAAGGGAATGAGGGAGAAGTTCCTGGGACAGGAACTGAGTGCAAGATGATGTGAAATTCAGTAGTCAGTTTGTGGTACTAGGCTTGGTTCTCATCATCTTTTTTCTTCCCTGTTATATATAAGACTTACAAGTCTGACACTTTCAAAAAAATCTTATGTTAGTTTTAGCTGAGGGAAAAGATAAATTGAATTAGAGCCACAATGAAGAGTATAGAAGAACCCAGAAGTGACAGAAAGCTCTGAATGTAAACTGGTAGGCTGGTGTTCAAGAATTTGGAGAATGGCACTACATATAAACTGGCTCAGGACAATATAAGTGATCTGTAGGAGATTCTCTGAGATGCAGAGGTGAAGGTCAAGAATAAGGATATTTGGTTTGAACATACTCCCACAAACTCACTAGTCTTGTCAGTCAATGTAATTTTGTGCTCATAATTCATCAAAGAGCTATAAAGGAAGAATCTGATAGAAGGTGTGAAAATTGCTTTAACTCACAGCTAACTGTCAGGAGAAGTGGCATGTGATACTTGACATGACTCATTCAGGTAGGAGGTAGCAGCAGGTAAAATGAAGGGAAGTTTGAAGTGATGTGGCACTTTGTCTAAAGAGATACATTATCACAAAGGGAAAAAAAGAATAATGGAACTTAAAAATGTACTTTATTTAAAATACTAATATATTGCTAGCAGGAAGAACATATTAATAAAATAATACATGTTTGTATTTATGAAAAACCTATAGTGATACAGGTTATGTGGAGAAATCACAGTCAGTCCACTGAAATTTATGGATAATATAATTGGATTTGTCTAAACTATTAGAAAAAAATTATAGCATAAACTAATTTTAATGATAGATTAGCCTACCAAAACAGTGATCCTTAACATCAAAAAGAGAAAAAGGATAGTATAAAAGTGACTAAGATAAAGTACAAATGAATTCTTCTCAAGTAATTTTCTTGTGTACGAGACACAAATGAAAATGTGTTTTAGAAAATGATTTTACTAGTCACAAGTTAATAGTTTTAAATGGTTTGGTCCTTGATGTTATTCAATATCATTTTTGCTTTGTTTATTGTTGTTGTTGTAATTTTGGGATCTGAATTCAGAGCCTTGCACTTGCTAAGAAATTGTTCTATTTCTTGAAACGTATCCCCAATCTTTTTACTTTTAGCTTAATTTTTAGATAGGGTAGTGCATTTTTTTGCCTAGTCTGGCCTCAGACTATGATCCTTCTACCTCTGCCTCCCAAGTAGCTAGCATTACTGTGCTCACCTGTTTTTGAGGTAAGGGCTTGCCATCTTTTACCTGGGCTGCCCTGAAACTGTGATCCTATCACTACATTCTCAGTAGCTCAATATCTTTAGTACAGGATAAAGGCTGGATGTGCAAACTTATAATTTTAGAGACACTTCAGCTGAGTAACAAAGAAGTTGGGTAGAATTTTTCTCTACTGACTTGTTACCAGGCATTGGTTAAAGACTATTTCTGAAGACCTTTCCCTGAATACAAGGGGAGCCTGCCTCCTTGGCCACAAAAACAAAACAAAGCCCTCATACAGAGTAGCAGTAGCAGGTGTTTGCAGTAAGCGAACATATTTTTAAAAATTTCAGTACTTGAAATATGTTCCCATCCCTGCAATAAACAGAATTTTGAATGTCCAAGTGAGCAATAAAGGGATATGTGTATTACTCAGTTTTGCCCTGCTGTGACAAAATCCCTGAAACAACTTTAAAGTAGGATTTATTTTGGCTTATGGTTTCAGAAGATAAGTCCATAGTCAGCTAACTCCATTGTTGTGGGGTCTGAGGTAAGGTAGAACATCATGCTGACTGATCATCACAGAGTGACTAATGGAGTAGAGCTGTTCACCTCATGGCACCCAGAAAGAAAATAAAGACAGGAAGAAACCATTATAATAATAATGATATACCCTTCAAATGCACACTCCCAATAATGTACTTCCTCTAATTGGTCTTCACTTTTCAGTTCTAACACTCTTGATTCAATGTTGACTTGAAACCCTTTTGTGCAACTACCAAAAGATAATAAAAAAAACAAAGAAAAACTTTTCTAGTTAATTTTTTATTTAGTCAATGGATTAAACCATTGACTCAGGATTTAATCCTCTGGAAAACTCATAGACAATGCTTGTGATGGGCTTTAGTAATCACCAAGGGGAAGGGCTGGGGTCATAGCTCAAGTGATAGATCACTTGCTTAGAGAGCTCAAGGCCCTAACTTTAAACCTCAGTATGGCAGAAAGAAAGGAAAGAAGAAAGGAGGGAAAGAAGGAGGGCGAGAGGGAAAGAGAGAGAGAGAGAGAAAAGAAGGAAGGAAGGAAGGAAGGAAGGTAGGTAGGAAGGAAGGGAGGTTGGGAGGGAGGGAAGGAGAAGCCAAGCTTCTGGAAATCTCAGTCCAATCAAGATGACAATCTAGATCAACTATCACTATATGGCACAGCAACAAAAAGCTTCTGCTATGAACCTTCCCTGAACTTTTTATGAGAAAAATCTAGGCGTTATTAGCCCCACTATTATATTAATGTAAATGATGTATTCCATGATAAGAAAGTAGTAAGGAGTCTCATTATATTAGTATCAATGATAGATTCCATGATGAGAAAGTAGTAAGGAGTCTCAGGTAATACACTTTAAAATGATAACCAGCCACTTTCTATTTCTGGAATTGCCCCAACATAAGCTGAGTGTAGTACACAGTTCTTTAAACCTTTAAAATAGTCTTTAAAATAGTCTTAGTTCTTGTTGTACAATGAATCTAATAAGCAGAATATCCTAGCAGGGAATCCCTGAAGATAATAAACGTTACTGGTACCTCTAACACATTTGATATCCCAATGATTTAAAAGCTCTGTTTTTGTTATTGTTGTTGTTGGCCGTGCAGCTTAAACTCAGGGCCTGGGCTCTGTCCCTGAGTTATTTTGCTCAAGGCTAGCACACTACCACTTTGAGCTACTGCACCACTTCTGGTTTTCTGATGATTAATTGGAGATAAGAGACTCACAGAATTTCCTGCTAGGGCTGCCTTTGAACTTGAGACCCTTTGAACTGTCACCAGATCGCAGCTTAAAACTTCTATTTGAATGTCACTGCAGAGCATGATGTGTTGTACATCTGATTTAAAACAAACAGAAACTCCAATTAATTCAGTGAACAAATTCATCTAAATCTACTACTTACTCATAGCAACCACATAAACTTAACAGCAGTAATAAGAAAATCACTCCGCACCCTTCCCTAAAGCATTGTTCTGAGAAACAGCCTTAAAATATGGATACAAATGGCTCTTGGAATGACTTCTTTCTCCACCTCTATCACTTACCTCCTCTTTGTGTTTAACTACACTTCCTAAGTCTTCTCCCATGGTTCCAGTATGGCTTATTGGGCCATTTCCCCCAATCATCACAAAATATAATCAAATGATAGCAAAATAAATACCATGGTCATACATATTTATTAGTGACATTTCATAAATTTCCCTAGCCAAATTCATATAAAAAAGGTGATAGCTTTCTATAAATTACATAATCAACTTTGTACCTACCCCTCACTCAAAACAATTTGCTTGTGTATTCAACATGCGTACTTTCTAATAGGCATATCTAATAAAGAAAATGAAATCACAAGAAAGTCATTTCAGAGGTTGAATCAAATGGTTACATCCGGCCTATAGGAGGCTTTTGTTTATCCTGCCCATGGTGTTTAGTTTGTATAAAATAATACCACAGGACAGGTGCTGGTGACTCATGCCTATAACCCTAGCTACTCAGTTGGCTGAGATCTGAGGATTATGGTTCAAAGTCAGCCAGGGTAGGAAAGTCCGTGAGACCTTTACCTCCAATAAACCGTAAGTGGCACTGTGGCTCAAGTGGTAGAGTGCTACCCTTAAGCACAAAATGGTTCAGGGACAGCACCTAGGCCCTGAGTTCAAGCTCCAGTACTGGCAAAATAATAGTAATAATAATAATAATAATAATACACAACAGATGGGGAATTTTCATGTAAAACAAACTACTTTTTAAAAAATTAGAGAACCTACTGGTCTCAAAATCTGTATGGCAACATTAGGTAGAGGATTGGGAATGGCTGTGCCCTTAACATATGGCACAGATGCCCAGCTTTCTGTACAGAACCTGATATTTTATACCTACTCTGTGTTCGGAAGCACTGAACAGGATTTAGAACACTCACTTGGGAAAGGTAGCACCCCTCACATTGTACACAGCTGCCTTTCACTTTGGGAACTTTTAACTGAATCACAGGCTTCTCTGACTTGAGTAAATTAATGTATACACTTGATGGAATTCAGCCAGTGCAGCTAGTATGACAAGGAACAGCACACAAAAACAACATAAGGATGTTTATCCATTTCCTACTGCACTCTTAGCATCCTCCAGATAACTCTCCACTAGCGCCAGCAACACCATAGCAGAGGAAGGCTGGAGAAATAAAGATGAGTCTAAACTGAAACATGGAAAGAAGTTAAGCCTGAGGAATAAACTTGCATATAAGAGATACAAGTTTATCATATCCATGAATCTCCTTGGAACTGTAGAAAGGAAACAGCTAAGCAGTGGGTCACATCTGTAATCTTAGCTACTTGGGAGGCTGAAAACAGGGGGATCAAGTTTGAGGTCAGCCCAGGCAGAAAAGTTCACTAGCCCCCAGTGGACTCTGGGTTGTTAACAAACGTGAGACAGGTAGAAGCTTGCATAGGTCCAAGGTTTTTCACAACTCACCTACTGCCATGAAACCATGCCTGGGTTTCACTTGGGACTTGACTGCTTGGTATATGTGTAGGAAAGTTACGATGTATCATTGAGATTCTGTGGTTGTTATACAACATTACAGCAGCAATAGATAACTAATACAAGCTTTATCTTTTTTCTACATGTTACATGGATAGACAATATACTTACCAACTAAGACAAACGTGTTCAAGTGACTTATGAGTGCTGCTTTTAAATGAATCATGATTACATTCACTTGCAAAAGTAGCTGAAAAAGAAAAATGCATTTCCCCCAATGTAAGAGTCTATATAAAGAAGAAAGGTTAGTATAGCAATTCTACAGTGTCAAGGATCTAGGCACCTTTTATCTTGTTGCTCTGCTATGGGTTACCTAATTATCAAAGATGACTATACCAGCCATCATACCTATATTCCAGCCAGCAGGAAGTACAGCAGAAAATATAACTAGAAGGTTTCTCTCTCTTCAAAAATAGATTCTGTGAGCCTTGTGTAGTACTACATGCCTATAATGCCAGCACTCAAAAAGCTGACGTGGGAGGAGGTAAGTTTGAAGTGAACCTGGGCTACATAGTGAGACCTTGTTCCAAAAAATTCATTTCTGAATGTTGAATAATACTTTTGCTTCTTTTTTGTGTTCTGGGTCTTGAACTCTGGGTCTGGGCACTGTCCCTGAGCTCTTCAGCTCAGGGCTAGCACTCTACCACTTGAGCCACAGCACCACTTATGGTTTTCTGGTGGTTAACTGGACTTTCCTGCCCCAGCTGGATTTGAGCCGTGATCCTCAGATCTCAGCCTCCTGAGTAACTAGGATTACAGGCGTGAGCCCCGGGTGTCCGGCTACAATACTTCTTAATATCCTTTTGCCCAAATGTATTCATGCAGTCAAATTTAGTTATATACAAGGTGAAATAACATCTTTATTCTGAACACCTACATGCCAAGAAAAACTCTGGAGTTCTATCAACAGGAAAAAGACAAGAGGGGGGAAAAAGAGAAGGAGGAGTAGGAGGAGGAGGGGGAGAAGGAGGAGGGATGTTACTAGCTATCTCAATACCAAAATCACAATGATTAAGCAAATTGGGATTAACAAATAGTTAAACTGGGGTTACCACCTTACAGGACATCCAGACAAGGTTGTCAGGGCACAGGATCTGCTCAGAGCGAGGTCCTAATAGATACCCTTAGCCTTTTAACACTTGTTGTGGAAACCATTTTTGAGGGGTATTAAGTTTTCTTGGTCCCAAGTTTTATCCCAAAGTAATTTACATATCTGACTTAACTAAAATCGACTCTGAATTCCAATTAAATTTGTAGCTAATATCCTTCAGTAAATCTCTGTACAGCCTGACTTCTCAATTCTTGTGATGAGTTTCTCCTTAGAAGCATCAAAACCAAATCAGCAATATTTTCCATGCCTCAGTCATAAACAGTAAAGTCATCTAAGTAACTACATGCAAAAGTGGTTTATGTATATAGCTCCAGTTTTCTAGGTTCCTGAGTTTCCTCTTTTGATTAAACCAAAGAAATTAACTGTCACATATTTCTGAGTCCTTAGAGGTGAATGCCATTGCTCTTCATACCAGCTGTGTCCACTTTGTGCCTACTCCCGCAGTTTTCTATGCTGCCCTCCCTTCCACATAATCTCAACAACACTTGATCCAATTCACTGACACACACCAAGCCAGGATAAACACTAAGCTATTGTTTTATTACTTTTATTGAACTCTGTGGTAAACAGAGTACTGGTCCTGTCTACACAAATTCAGAAAACTTTCGAATGTGTTTATAGACACCTTCTAGAGCCCAAAAGTCACAGGCAATTCCAGGTTTTCATACCAGCTGACTGTATTCCTCTTTAGCCTCTCCTGCTGCTGAGAAGAAAAGCCCTTCTCCTCAGATTAAAAGCCTCTGTTTTATGCTTGCTCTCATAAATTCCTAGGCTTGTAATACATTCCCTTTAAAGGGAGCAAAAACAGGAAAAATCCAGTAATACAATAATAATTCTTCAGAGGTACAGCTTCAAAGAACACAGCATCTTGTTTGTTTGTTTTTTTTTATGTATGATTGGATCTGGGACTTGCCTCTGCATAACTAAAACATGCATCAAAGTGGGATTTTTTTCATATGCACAAGAGCATTGATTCAAAATAATTCTGTCTTCTACCAGAGAGTTACAAGCACAAACTGCAGATAGCTTTTTTTATAATTCTTTTTTAGTGGCACTAGCATTTGAACTCAGGGCTTTGAACTTGGTAGGCAGGTGCTCTAGCACTTGAACTATACCCCCAATTCTTCTTCCTTTTAGTTAGTCTTGCAGTTTTGCTTGTGCTAGCCTGAACCTAGATCCCCCTATTTGTACCTCCCACATATCTGGGGTGACAGGTATATGCCACCTGCTTATTTGTAGAGCTGGGGTCTTGCTAACTATCTGCAGGAGCTAGTCTTATACCCCAATCCTCCAAATATCTGCCTTTCAAATAACTGAAATTACAAGTGTGAGATACTTCATCTGGTCCTATTTTAGTCCTATCTTATTTTGGTCCTACTTAAAACATTTTGAAATTTATATAATGGACAAAAAGCATAAAAACATTTTATCATGTTAACTTATCATTTAAAATCTACCTGCTTAATGATAAATTGCTTTCAAAATTAAAAAGAATCACTTCCACTAAGATAAAGACAAAAATCAGAAATTTAAAATAAATGTGCTAATGACCAAGGATGAGTATAATATAAAGTACTAAATTGGATTTTGGACTTTTTAGAAGAGGATGGATGTGGTGTACACAGGAGGATCATAAGTTCAAGGCCAACATGAGCCATGTAACCAGACCTTGTCTCAAAAAAAAATCAGAAGACAGTAAAGCACTCATGTCTCACACTGGAAATCTTAGCTACTCAGGAAGCTGAGATCTGAGGATCAGGGTTCAGAGCCAGCAGGGGCAGGAAAGTCCGTGAGATTCTTATCTCCAATTAACCACCAGAAAACCGGAAGTGGTGCTGTGGCTCATGTGGTAGAGTGTTTGCCTTCAGCTGAAGAGCTCAGGGACAGCGCCCAGGCCCACAGTTCAAGCCCCACGACTAAAAACATCAACAAAAATCAGAAGAGAAAGAACACAGGCTCAGCACAGTGGCTCACACCTGTAATTCCAGCTATTTGGGAGGCATTTGTCTGACATGTAAAGCCCTAGGTTCTATCTCCAGCACCAATACACCCACCCATCCCCACACATCACTACCAATCCCCCCTCCCCACATGGACAGTTGTGAACTCACTGACACATCATAGCCAGATGCATCAAAGGATTCTTTGAATATTTGATTTTTTTTTTTTTTTTTTTTGCCGATCCTGGAGCTTGAACTCAGGGCCTAGGCACTGTCCCTGAGCTTCTATTTTGCTAAAGGCTAGCACTCTACCACTTGAGCCACAGCACCACTTCTGGCCTTTTCTGTGTATGTGGTACTGAGGAATCGAACTCAGGGCTTCATGCATGCTAGGCAAACACTCTACCACTAAGCCATGTTCCTAGCCCCTATTTGAATGTTTGAAGAATCAAATGGCCTAATTGTCCCTTAGGTTGTTTTAAACTTACCTTTTAAAGCTTTTTATTTACAGACATAGCCATCAATAGAATTCCATAAACAATTTGCATTCATTTATGTGAAAAATGACGTTAGAATCATCTGTTCACCCCAAATCATGTTATCTTTTTTTAAAAACAGGAAAATAAGATTCAACATAGGTTTCCTATAAGCCGAAGAATGGTTTGCTCTTTCTGAGTTCATGAGAGACCAGTTCCCTAAGAGAATCCTCCATAAGAGGTAGTTTTGTGCCTGAGAGTTGGGTTACTTACTGGCACCTGCTGGTCAAAACAGGACAGAGCAGCTATTACACAGAAACCACTGAGTCAGATAGAAGAAAGATTCAAAGATAGAAAATGGAGAAATCCCTCTCCGGAAGAGATTATGCGGTGATAGAAATTGATAAGGCTCAAGTGTAGACAGTATTTTTTGATGACAAGCAAATAATACACAGGTAAAAATTTTAAATGAAAACATTGATAATGAAACAACTGTAACTGATCTGATGTAGTTGTCAAAAATCTCAGTATCCAATGCACCAGACTACCAATCCGCTTGCCCAGAGTTTTGTTACAAAAGCCAGTAGGAAAGAAAAAAAGTTTATGCTAGAGGCTGGTGGTTCACATCTGTAATCATAGCTATTCAGAAGGCTGATATCTCAGGACCCAAGTTCTAAGCCAGCCTGGGCAGGAAAGTTCACAAGACTCTAATCTCAAATTAACCATTAAAAACTAGAAGTGGATCTGTGGCTCAAGTGGTAAAGTGACAATCTTGAGAAAAAATAAAGCTAAGGGACAGTGCCCAGGCCTTGAGTTCAAGCTCTAGTACCTTCATATGAAGGGAAAAAAAGAAGAGCCAGGCACCAGTGGGTCATGCCTGTAATCCTAGCTATTCAGGAGGCTGAGGTCTGAGGATCTTGGTTCAAAGTCAGCTCAGCAGAAATGTCTATGAGACTCTTATCTCCAATTAACTTCCAAATATAATGAAGTGATACTGTGGCTCAAGTGGTTGAGTCCAGGGACAGTGTTCAGGCCCTGAATTCAAGCCTCAGTACCGGGAAAAAAAAAAAAAAGCGTCAGGGACATTGGCCAGGCCTTGAGTTCAAGCCCCAGAACAGGTACACACAAAAAAAGAAAAAGAGTGAAATCAGAAGCAGTCAACATTAGAAATAAGATTTGAAGATAAGATTCATAGTACTGATTAAACAAGCTTAAGTATTCTTTAACACAAAGACTGATTGATGAAGGTGGTAGTGGTTTTCTAACACAAGTAGCCCCACCTACTAGAGTCATGAATCTATCAAATCTGGGGCTGGGAATGTGGCATAGTGGTAGAGTGCTTGCTTAGCATGCATGAAGCTCTGGGTTCAATTCCTCAGTACCACATACACAGAAAAGGCTGGAAAGTGGCGCAGTGGCTCAAGTGGTAGAGTGCTAGCCTTGAGCAAACAAATGAAGGTCAAGGACAGAGCCTAGGCCTTGAGTTCAAGCCCCAGGACTGGCAAAAAAATCCAAATAATGAATCTATAAAATCTTTCCATGTATTCTCAACTAAGTACAGAAGTTTTTAAAAATATATTTTAACTGTCTTCTAGATTCCATGTCATTGTAGCCTTTAAACCTTACAATATTGAAACTCATGTCATTCTGTTTCTTTTTGCTTTGTTTTGTTTCCTTTTTGTTTGAGGTAGGTTCTCACTAAGTAGCCCAGGTTGGCCTTGAACCTGACCTCCTTCTGTTTCTACTTTCCAGAGTACTGGGAGCATCTGCCACCCTCACCTCACCCAGCCCCTCAGAGGCACTACCCTCGGAGCTTTTGCAGCTAAGCAGGTAAGAGGTGACTTCACACATGAAACTGCACTATTGAAAAAGGAGAAACAAACTATGAACAGACCTTTCTACATGAGAAGCAATGGGTTCTGTAGAACTCATTGTTCTACAGAATGTTATGCCCAGGGTCCATTTGGCAATGCTTACGACGACTCTGAAGAGCTTTTATCTCCACTAGCATGGAGTGTATAAAAGAAAGGAGAGTCTAAAAAGAACAACCCTTACAGATGGGAACAGATGGGCTTTTGCCTTCTTATTTCGAGCCAAGAGATAAGGAAAATGAAGAGGTTGACCTGTTTGCAAAGGGACAGGACCAATGAAGCAAATGCATAATGTATATGATATAAAGTTTAATATTTCCTATCTGCATTGTGATTACCCAACATTAATTATCCACAAGTCTTAAACAATACAGCTCTGTCTCTTTCTCTGTCTCTCCGTGTGTGTGTGTGTGTGTGTGTGTATGTGTGTGTGTATGTGACAGAGCTTAAATACCTCCCCTTCCGACTTCTTTGTGATTAACTGGAGACAAGAATTTCATGGGCTGGCTTAGAACTGAAATCCTTAGTTCTCCCAAATCTTAGCCTTCTGAGAAGCTAAGATTACAGGCATGAGCCAGTGATGCACAGCTTAAGACAGTTTTCTATTGGCTGGACATTGAGAAAGAGGCCCTTGCCCACAGTTTGGGGATGAAATGGGTCAGAAAGTCATTTAGTAAGAAACAGAGGTGACAGAGAAAAGCTGCTGTGTATGTAATTAGCTAAATGAGGGAACATGAGATAATCACGATGAACTTGTGACACATGGCAGAGTACCCAGGGCTCCTCAAATATACTGATGGAGGAATGTAATTCCTAGCTTACACACATAACCTGTTCCTGGCTTTTGAAAGGGAGAAGTAATATAGCCTTTCCACTAGATCTCTGAGGGCAAAAGAATTAAACATATTTTAATTGTACTATAGAGGTGCCTTTGTTTCTAAGGGCAATAAACACCATCACCAGAAGCCACATGTGAGAACAAATGTGCACAAATGAAAAATTCCAAGTCACAGCACAAAATGAAATGAAAAGTTCTATTTAAGTACTCCAAAAATTACATCTACCTTTCCTCTATATTAATATTTACTTACTTTATTAATTACTTCAACTTCCCTCTTTAGAATGGATCATTAGCTGTTAAGTCCTAGAATTTTATTTTAGGGCCATCCAGGCTTTTTCTTCAATACTTGAATATTAAGTCAGAAAAATTTAAACTAGAAAATTCAAGTACTGGATTCTAAAAATCTTTCCATTAGAGGCCTTCCCCAAACATAATCCTAAGGGAAGTAAGGTGATATTGCCACAGATACTCATCTACTCTTCATTCTGAACCTGTTGCAGGAAGTACTCCAAAAGAGAAAGTACGTAGCAACAATATATATATATATTTTTAATGTTGTTGGTACTAGGGTTTGGACTCAGAAGCCTGTGTTTGCTAAGTAGACACTCTACTGCCTGACCTATGTTCCTATCCCTTTTTTGCTTTGTTTAGTTTGAAGGGTGGGAGCATTATTGGTGTTTGAACTCCCTGCATCAAATTTGTTCAGCTTCCTTGTTCAGCCAGTGTTCTATAATTTAAGCCATTTCTCAATCCCTTCTTTTTGCTGTTTGTTTTTTTTTGATCCAGAGTTTCACAGGCCTCTGTCTAGGCTGTTTCTGAACTGTAGTCCTTTGGATCTCAGCCTCTTAAGTAGCTTATAGTACAGCTTTGAGCTATTGGTCTTCTACTTGCTTTGCTTACTTTTGAGATAGGGTATCACATTTTTTTGCTGAGTCGCCCTCGATGTCAATCCTTCTATTTTATTTCTCTTACACAGGTAGGATGACAAACACGCGCCATCAGGCCTAGTTCTTTTCCTTAAGATTGGGTCTCACTTTTTGCCTATGCTGGCCTTAAACTGTGATTCTCCCAACACATGCCCCCCAAGTGCTGGGGTTATAGGTGTGAGCCACTATACTTTGCTCCAACAACAGTTTTTGCACGCTAAACTTTCAGGAATCATTGGAAATTTGATTTGTGATGTCTGACACAACGGTGAAGTAGTAGGGGTAACATCTGGCTGTAGTGTTCAAAGAGGATGTATCAGCTAGGAAACTAACAAAGCCAAAAACAGACTGCTATTTCCCTCAATGAGTAAGAGATAAATAATAGGAATCAAGCCACAGTCATAAAACAATACATTAAATCCTCAGTTGGTAGCATTTCATTGTCTAGAGTGACTCACTCCTTTTTTTCCCCAACTCATTCTTCCATTAACAAAGCAAAGTCTTCCTGATAATCCACACTTCTTGGTTATCCATTATTTCTCTATCACTATTCCCTCATGTCATATTTACTGACAGGTTTATGCTAATCCATTGAGAGACAGGCAGGCAGCTTTCTAAGACGTGTTAAAGCTAGTGAGACTATACTTTGTCATAAGGAAAGTCAGAGAGCTAAAGGAATATTTGTGGCATACAAATAATAGTTACCACTTAGTATTTGTAAGTGTTAGGTTAGAGACCAAGTAACAATCCCTTCCTATAGCCAGTAAGTGGAAATGGCAGCATTCCAACTAGTACACTTTCCTTGGCATCGTTTCACATTCTGGCTCTGTATTTGCTTATGCACCAGCTGTGATCTAATGACAGTGATGGTTCTGAATTCTTCTATTTTGTAGTGGGGTAAAGTAATACACTTAATTCCCACTCATTTAGTTCTTTCACTAAGAGGGTGTTCTGGGATCTTTGGCAGCCCAATGGAAGTAACTGAGCAGGTTCTTGGATTAGCAATCACTTTTATTTGTTTAAACTTACTGACCCAGGAAACACAGGGTTCAAGGATCGTCTAAAGGACATTATCTGGGCCTCAACAAAAGCAGGTTAACAGCACAGATGTGGGAGCCAGATTCTTCATATGGATCCTGGCTCCTTTGCTTAATAGCTTAAAACATTAAGGTACTTAACTTCTTTATACTTCACAAAGAGGACTTATAATGACCTCTACTTTAAGGTTGTTCAGGGTTAGGTGAGATGTTCAGTCAATTCTACAGGCCAAAGGCCATGTAGCTTCAGCACATCATGCACATAAAGCAAAAAAAAACCTGAGGCAAGACTTTTCCTTTCTATTAATGGAGAAAAGCAGTAAAGGAATTTTATGACCCATTATAACAAAGGAATCATGAAGCTCTTTACAAAGCGAGAGTAAGTCATATGTTAGTACTGCCTGTGCAAGAAACTCCTGAGAAATGCAGAAAATGTTGCTGCCCAAACTCTATAGTGACATACTGGAGGTTTCCTGCAACACACCTCATTAACTTGAGACCTGATTGTACCTATATGGCATTGATATAAGGGTTGGGGATATATGGAGAGTTAGTCTATTTGTATTGTCAGAAACTGTTTAGCCATGAGTAGACCTCAAGAAGAGACAAAAAGTACAGATATACTGGAAATTTAGCCAGGCACTGGTGGATTACACCTGTAATCCTAGCTACTCAGGAACTGTTCAGGAGGCTGAAATCTGAGGATTGCAGTTTGATTCAAAACCAGACCAGGCAGAAAAGTCCCCATGAGACTCCTATCTCCAATTAACCACTCAAAAACTGGTGGTAGAACTGTGGCTCAAAGTGGGAGCTCAGGGGCAGCAACCAGGCCTTGAGATCAAGCTCCATGACCAACAAAATAAAAACAAAAGGAAGTTCAGAGGAGGGAGCAGTTGGCAAAGATAATAAATCAGGAGAATTCTGGATTTATAGCTAAGTTTTTCCTTGGTCTAGGTCAGACCAAGTTTTAGATAGTATATGATAGATACCCAGAGAATGCTAGGGAGCAAAGAAAGGTAGAAATGTGTATGATTTATCAGAGGACCATGATTACAACAGTTGGCTGTGGGCGAAGAGTATATGGGGGAAGTGGTGGGAGAGATGAGAGAGGTAGAGTTGGAGGCTCATCTGTGGAGGAAGCTGTCCCATGAACAAAGTCCTCATCTAGTCTCACACATCGTTGAGCAGATGGTTCAGACCTTGTCACAAATATTATTCATAACATAGGAGGAGGGGAAAACTACTTTAGAAAATAACAAAATAATGAGTGGTTGCCACAAATTCCTAGTTATCTGAGTAGATCATCATTCTTTATTTAGATTTTTCAACAATACACAGGGGATATTAAACCCAATGACTGAGTGCACAAAGCCATCTGGGACAAGTCAGTATCTTGGCAATACCACAATACCTTTTGATCATCCAAGTAAATGTTCTGATCACATTGCCACTGTTGGGAATGTTCATACACCATATGATCATGAAGCTATACATATTCCAAAGGTTTCCTCCTTTTACCAGTCAAGGGTCCAGATAATAGTTATACAGCTAAATACTTAATTTTTTTTTCAGCAAAATGTAATAAATCACCCCTTAAAATTCTGCAGCAGTTTTTTTTTCGGGTTTTTTTAGTGCTGGTCGAAGTATGGTTTTACCTATTAAATTAAAACACAAAAAGGTCACCAAAATCTTTCAGCAAATATTTAACTGGAATAAAATCTTCAGAGAGGGAAAAAAGAACAAATAAAGGTTTCATGTGTCCAATCAATAAATACACCTACACCCAATGATTTTCATTTGGTGGAAATGTCTTGTATCAACAATTACCATCATGGGTTCCAGAACAGGCAAGGCAGGATCTTCTATCATGTGGAGCAAAGGGGGTTGAAGAGCAAGGGTAAGGCTAATCCAGGCAAAAATAGAGCCCCTCATCTCAATCAACAAGCTGATTCATGTCTATAATCCCAGCTATGAGGGAGATGAAGCTAAAAGAAGGATCCTGGACCAACTTTGGCCTTGGACAAAAAGTACAGGAACCTCTGGACACCAGTGGCTCACACCTGTAATCCTAGTTATTCAGGAGGCTGAGATTTGAGGATCACAGTTCAAAGTCATCCAGGACAGGAAGATTCATGAGACTTTTATATCCAATAAAGCCAGACATGGAGTTGTGGTTCAAGTGGTAGAACACTAGTTGAGCAAAATATGCTATGGACAGTGCCGAGGTCCTGAGTTCAAGTCATAGGACCAGCACAAAACAAAACAAAACAAAAGTAACAAAAAAAACCCACAAGAACCTACCTGAAAAATAACTCAAGCAAAAGAGCTGGAAGTGTGGCTCAAATGGTGGAGCATCTGCCTAGTAAGTACAACGCCCTGAGTTCAAACCCAAGTGCTGCTAAAATGTAAATAATGTTGACAGTATATCCTCTTGGTACAATGTATTGAGTATAGCACTTCACTTTGGTGATTGTTCTCCCCACAGCATACAACCCCAAGTTTATCTAAATAAACAGCATCAGAAAAGTCCTAGCTGAGAGACATTCTACAAAGCACCTGATCAGTAGTTCTTAAACCCATCAAGATTATTGCAAATAAGGAAAGTCTGAATTATGTCATAGCCAAGGAGATCCTAAGAAGGCCCTAAGAAAATATATAGACTGAATATATTGTGCATGTGACCCTGGGGCGGGGGGAGACTATTAAGTAAAACTTCAGGAAATCTGAATAAAGCATAAGCTTTAGTGAATGATGATATAATCATTATTGCTTGGGCAACTGTGATGAATGTGCCATGCCAATGTAAGATGTTGATAAAGGGTAAATTTGATATAGGTATATTCAACTCTCTGTTCTATCTTTACATTTTTTTCTATAAGCCAAAACTTCCCAAAGTAAATATATTACATATCCACTATTAATTCTGAAATAATTAGAAAAATGAATCAATCAGTGAATTTGTCTATCAGTATGTATTTTGGAAGATACAAATGACACTGTCTAAATACCTCATCAGTCTCAACCAAGCAGAAATTTCAAACAGGAGCCAGTGTCTGTAGCTCAGTAAACAGCCAAGTAATGAGCCCATTTGACAGAGGCTGTGGGATAAATAAGGAACTAGTATACCTGAACTGCTTAATAAATGTACACTATTCACATATGGGCCATTCGGTACTTTCATTTCTTCATATTTTAGGATTGTACTATCTCTGAGAATAAGTATTCTTAGTGGAGAATTAGAACAGGTTGCATGGACTCTGCTCATGATAACTCTCACCAGTTGAGAAGGTTTTAAAGGAGACAACATTCAGGGAACCGAAGTTCACCTTTGCTGTCATGTGAGACTCACCAGAGAGTTATTCTGTAGCAGATGACTCCAGTGGGGAAATCAAGTGGAAAAGGGAGACTGGTGAATGTAATGAGAATATCAATTCCTTTGGGAAGAGGCAAGATTTCCCAAAGGAAGTATAGAGTATTGCTTCCAAAGAAGTGACATATAAGGTCCTCAGAGGCTGCACCCATGTCTTTGCCTTATTCCATGAAGGAATAAAGTACCTTTCTTGTGGTACATGGTTAACATATTATTTCATAGTCATTTTACAATTATTTCTCTCATCTCTTATAATTTCATTTGCTTTGCTTAGAACAAATCTCCACCTGGGATCTGTAGACACTCACTTGACCCCCTAGGATATAAGGACAGAATTTAGAGTCCATGAACTTGAATAGGAAAATAATTACATCTTTATGTTCATAATTTGAAACTGAAATTCAGCATTTCTTTCAAGTAAAAATATAGGCAAGAAGCTGGTGTCAGAGGCTCACACTTGGGAGACTCTAGGCTAGTCCAGAGAGGAAAATCCAATACAGTCAATCTCAGTAGAGAGAATCTGGACAAGGTGGCATGCATGTGTCATCTGAGCAATGACAAGAAATCTAAAATAGACAGATCTCAGTGCAAGCATGCTACTATCATAAAAATAATGTGCAAAATATAGAGTTGGAGGAGTGGCTCCGCAGTAGATCACCTGCCTAGAAAATGTCAGGCCCTGAATCCAAACCCAAAAATGGCAAGCAACTAACTACAACAATATTAGAAATATTTGTGACTTTGTCACCAAAAGAAATTAGGTATTTTTCACATAATATGATCATCACTATGATGGTTAACATTCATTTCCATTATGCTAATTTCAACTTTAAATTTGAAAATTTGGGTTGTCATTAGACCCACTGTTAGACTCTGCCATTTAATAATTAAATGGAGAAGAACAGATACACACACACACATATATATATATATACATACATAGATAAATATATAGTGAATATATAGTGACTATATGTATATACACATATGTAATTACAAACTCAATTTTTGAAATAATATGATAACTTATTTCAATACGTTTCCTTTGTAATTTAATGTGTTTGGTTTATTTGCACTAGTACTGGGGCTTAAACTCAGAGTTTGGGTACCACCCCTTAGGAATTTTTGCTTACAGCTAGCTCTCTACCACATGAGGCACAGTTCCACTTCCCGATTTTTGGTGGTAAATTAGAGATAAGAGTCTCAGGGGCTTTCATGCCTGGCCTAGCTTCAAACTGTTCCTCGGATGTTCACCTCCTGAGTAGCTATGATTATAGATATGAGCCACCAGCACTTGGCTCTGTTTGATTTTAATAATTTTAAGCCACTATCATTATAAGAGAGTCATAAGCTTCATCAAAGGTAACATTACACAAAAGATTTTAATGTTTATAAACCCTTGCCTAGAGTTCAAAATCTGGCATAATCGTATTTTGTATGGCAGCATTGTTAATAAACTCTAAAAGAATCATGCCAATAGACTCCCTACTCATTACCACTGTTCCACCCTCAAAACACACACACATACACACACACACACACACACACACACACACACACACACACAAACACACAAACACACCGTGAAAACAAGGAAAACTGTAATCTATGAATGTTGTGCTGATACCAACAGTGAAATTGTGTGCAACAGAGCATTGGACAGCCTGGGGTCACACAGAAACCAGAGGCAAGGGGACACAGGGCAGCACAGCTACAACAGACTGTTTCTTTCTGCATTAATAGAGAACATAGTCCTTAAGGGCAATAAGGAAAACTGGATCTTGTACCTTGCCACTCTTGTTGTCTACTATATACCTGGTAACAAAAAGGAGAAGTGCATTACCTGATGGGAAGCACTGTATCTAAGAGCCATTAGTTCAGAGTAAAGCTACAAAAGACTTTCACCAAGGCAGTCCTTTGTTAGTCAAGCATATTTGTCAGTGGTGATTTCATTTTTTAAAATTTTATTTTACCGTAAAGATGCTCTACAGAGGGGTTACAGTTACATGAGAAAGGTAATGAGTCCATTTTTTGTTGAGCATTGTTTTTCTCCCTCCTTTGTTTTTCTCTTTAAATTATGTAATACACACAAAAGAATCAATATTATATTTACTAAGTTATAAATGAAAATAATAAAAGCCTTTATGAGCCCATCATCTACTCCAAGACATAGATCATTACTAATGCCAGTGCTTTACTGTTTGTTCCTATGTGTCCCATCCATCTTTCCAGCACTCTCTTCTGGGTTTGCCATAATTTATCATGCATATAAGATTCCTCATGAGGTACTGTTCAGTAGTACTCATTCTTGAACTACAAAAAATTAATACTTAACTGCATTAAATCTTTGGTGATTTGGTTTTTCACTATTTTATTTATAATATGAATCTCTGTTTTTGACTAAAGCAATGATTAATTCATTTTAGTCTGCTGAGAAATAATAAGTTCATGTTTCAAATTTATTTATTTTTATAATAACAGAAAATTTTCCAAGATTTTTCTCTTAAGAATCATGTTTCTGTGAACATTCCTAAGGAGAGTTACTGGTTCACAAGCAGGAGAATTTCTCCATTAGTCATAACTAAAGTTACTGAGTCATAGGATTTGCAGATATTAACTTCATAAGATAATGTCTGTATTAGTCTGTTTTTATTGCTATAACAAAATACCCAAGGCCACGTACTTTATAAAGTACTCACAGTGTTGAAAGTATAAGATCAGGTGCCAAATACATTCAGTCTCTCACGAGGGTGGTCTTGACTCTATCACAACATAGTGAAGAAACAGAAAAGATACTAGCTACATGCAGAAAGAGCCAAGTGTGAGAGATGGCATCTCTTTATTAATCTACTCTCATTATAACTTGGGTCCAATGAGAATCATGTGAATCTTTTCCAAGATCAGTGCCTCCCAATGATCTAATCACCTCCCACTAGGCCAATATTTTATCAGTACAGAATAATTAAAGATTGGGGCTGGGAAGGTGGCTCAGTGGAAGAGCACTTGCCTTGCATGCTCAAGGCCCTGGGTTCGATTCCTCAGCACCACATAAGCAGAAAAAAAAAAGCCAGAAGTGACGCTGTGGCTCAAGTGGTAGAGTGCTAGCCTTGAGCTGAAGAGCTGAGAGACAGTGCCCAGGCTCAGAGTTAGGCCCCACAACCGGACCTCCCCCCCCAAAAAAAGAAGAATTAAAGATTATCCACTATCTGAACCTGTGCTGGCCTGCAATACAGAATCTGAGAAAAAGACTGCATGCTTTATATTTAGAAAATTATTCCAGAACGAAGTGGGGAAGTGGGAAAAAGGGAAAATAAAATAGAAAACCGGTAGATGAAGATATTTGTGACTTGGCCACCACTGTAGACAAATGTAGCTAAATCTTGCTTAGATATCTGAGAACCTCTTGGAAACAACATACTGAAATACAGATGAGAATTATCTGGCCAAAGATAGAAGGAAAAATTTATCTCTACCTCTTACCTTATATTATACAAGGGTTGACACTTAGGCCTTTCATGCCTTTACATTCTGTAATTCACATGTGCGAGAGCCAAGGCATTCCACAGGTCTCCATACTAAAACATCAAAGAAGTCCTGGAATGAAAAGTGGTAGTGCACTAGCCTTGAGCAAAAAAGCTCAGAGACAGCCCTCAAACCCTGAGTTCAAACTCTATGACTGGAAAAAAAACCATAAAAGTTTCTGCCACTGTGTTCATTTGGGGCAAGGTTTGTAACTACATATGAGTCTACATATTTGTAAAATGAAAATACCAAAACTAACTCCCAAAGTTAATATGAGGACTAAATGAAATAGTGTAAAGAAAATTACACAGTGCCTTGTATGCAGAAAATGCTTAATAAATACTATTTAGTTTTAATGCTTTGGTGAGTCATCAGCATCTGGGCCTGGCATGGAGATAACTGTCTCAGAAAACTGATCCTATCAGCATCCCTGAATTGATCATGCTTGAGAGTTCTGGATGCTGACTCACACTTGTAACACTCATAAGTGTTAAGGCCAAAGTGATGGCTTAGTAATTTGCAGTGAAAAATATAACTGTCAGGCAGACCAGACACCCTGACCAGGTTATCCATTCCCCGAAGGCATTGAACATGTGGCATCATACGGTTGATTGCTGAGCATGAAATCAGGAGGAACAGAATTTGTTACCCAATTTAAATGCCTAATAGCACTGGGCTCTCATAGCCTGTTGCATCCATCTGCACAACTGAGTTGATCTTACCGTGTGGGTCACATGATTGGCAGATGAATACAACAGACAACTTCTTCTCCTAGACAGAGCTAGGAGGTGCACTACTAATTGCTGGCCAAACCCACCAAGAATGTGGGAAACAATGGCCAAATCTTGAGGGTAAACTCAAAACATTCATGGTATCAGTAAATGTATTCAGAAGCTAGGCTGTAAACATCTGGCACAACTTTGGAGAAGTTAAGAAGAAAACACTTCAGTAAGACTCATTCTTTAATATAGCTCCAGAGTAAATAGAATATCAGAGAACAGATTATATCTTTGCTTAAAACGTGCACTGAATTACAAATTGAATAAACATAAATACAGAGAACACAGCAAATATTACATATGTATGTATACTGGTATAATATATGGAATATAGATATAGATGTAGATATATAATCTTTATATCTCATAAGTGAGTAATAACATCCACAGATGTGGATTTTACTAATTTAACTCTAAAAGGGCAAGTAACATCTTTTTCTCATCTCCAGTTATTTTGGAGTGGGGATACTATTTGATATAGTTTACCATTGGATTCATGTAGAAATAATGTCAATGAACTGGAAAAAATGAAATTAAGGTGCTTTAAGAAATTTTATATCCTTTGTGAAATACAATTTTTAGAATAATTAATTCTTTAAGAAATCACATATAGCAAGCATGCAAGCTTCTTTGAACTGGTAGAACAACAAGCTGCAAATCAGTTTTGTGACTGGAGAACAGACACAGAGACAAATGGGCTAGTGTGTAGCCTCTATATCCATCTATCTCTATTTTGGGGAAAGATTTAAAGAAATCCCAATACTACATCACCCACATCTTCCCATCCTCTGTCCTATGGGCAGAAAAAGTATTCACTTGATTGCAGATAGTATCAGCAACTAAGATTGGGGCTGTCACAGATAAACTTCTCATACAATCATGTATCTAAGGACCTTGACTTGTCCAATGCCATAAAGTCTCAAAATGTCAGAGATCTGTTGCCTGTGAAGTATCTTCCCTAGTCAAGCTGTACCATCATCATCTGGGAACTTATTACAAATGCAGTATCTGTAGCTGTGTCCCAAATCTATGAAGCCAAAATCCTGACACTGAACCCCAGTAATCTGGCTCTAACAATTTCTCCATGGTGATTCTGAAGTTTGAGCACTGATCTAGACAGATCATGCTACTTAATCTGCCTGAAACTATGCACCCCAGTTCTGGCTAATGTGCTAAAAGAGAGATCTGTTAGGGAACTTTGAAGAAAGGTATTTGCTTTCTAAAAAGAGAAAATTTCACAAGAGAAAATATTCCTTCTCTTTCTCCCTCCTATTTCTTATCTTTGAACATGGGTTAAAGACACAATGCCTGGAGCTGTTGAAGCCATTCTGAAACCCTAAGGGGAAAGCATTGACCCCAGGACTCTGACATTGTTGAGCCAAAGCTATCACCTGTTACACTTGTATCAGATTTATCTATTTGCTAAATCCACTTTAAGTCAACTTTTCTGTTATATTCAGAGTAATATATGTACATATGTGTACATACACATATGTACATTTGTATTTATACATATATACATATACATATATGTATGTAGTATATGTACATGTATGTGTATATATGTACATATATGTATACATATTCTTAGTTACTAAATCAATGTGTTCATTTATTTATTTAGGATATCATATAGTCTGATGATTCGCATTTGTGTACCTGTTGAATTAAAAGAATTCAAGCTGTGAAGGAAAAGCTTCTCTAGTTGGTATTCAATGAATGATAAAACCAATATGGACTGTCCAATTCATTCATTCATTCATTCCCTTATCTTTTCAACACATCCTACTTCACTGAGAACCAATAATTCAAATATGAGTAAGACTCACACCTGCCTTCAAAGAAATTTTACTAACCTGAAAAAACTTAGCATATAAAGCAAGAGTCACGAGGTGGTAAGAGCTATGATAGGGGTATGCAAAGAAGAGAATGGTTATCAGAGAGGAGACAAACATAATTTGGGGGGCTCTCTAGAAAGGTCATTAGAAGAGGATCATGAGAGACATCACCCAAATCTAAAATAGCATCCTACTACAATCCTAGCTATTCAGGAGAGTGAGGTATGAGGATCGTGGTTCAAAACCAGTCTGGGAAGGAAAGTCCATGAGACTCTTATCTCCAATTAACCACCAGAAAACTGGAAGTGGAGCTGTGGCTCAAAGTGGTAGAGCACTAGTCTTGAGCAAATAAGAGCTCTGGGACAGCACCCAGGCCCTGAGTTCAAGACTCACTACTGACAAAATAAAATAAAATAAAATAGCATCCCTGTGACTTGATTAAACACTTAAAGTTCAGTACTGTTTTTCAAGGGTGTTTCTTTTCTATTATCACAGACTATAGAGAGAATGGTAATTCAGGAAAAAGCAATTTGTGATTAGGGATCAATCAACTGCCAGTTAAGATTGCCTCACCCATCTTCCTCTGTTCCAGAAAGCAGGATAAAAGACATGGGGGGCATGCTGTGCTCTGCATATAATTCGGGATGTTTTCAACAACCAAATCATTTTGTGTTTGAAATTAAAACCACCTGTTAACACTGCATCAAACCAAACAATACTGAGGATAAAACGATCAGTTGCCAACATGGGCCACAAACTCAGCATTCCAGAAGAATCTCTGTTACTTCTAAGCAAAAACGACAGCAATAATTAATACCTATTTAACAGTTACAGAACCGCTTTCCCAGCTTCATCATAAAGAAAGGAAGAACAAGGGAGCTGCAAAGGTGGCTCAGTGGTAGAGCGCTTGCCTTGCATACATGAGGCTCTGGGTTCGACTCCTCAGCCCCACATAAGCAGAAATAAGCCAAAAGTGGCGCTGTGGCTCAAGTGGTAGAGTGCTAGGCTTGAGCTGAACAGCTGAGGGACAGCGCTCAGGCTCAGAGTTCAGGCCCCATGACTGAGAAAAAAATTTTTAAAAAGAAAAAAAAATTGGAAGAACAGTTCCTCCCCTTGATTTTTTAAAGCAGTTTTTAATGTTAGCAACCACCCCCCCCCCCCATACACAGACACATTGCTGGAAGAAAAAACTAACATGTAGCTTAGCATTATTAAATCCTCACAAGAAACAGAATAGATTTTCATTGATTTTCTTGGAAGAGAAATAGGATTTGAAGCCTCTCGAAGAAGAAGAAAGAAGAAAAAGAAAGAAGAAGGAAGAAGAAGGAAGAAGAAGAAGGAAGAAGAAGGAAGAAGAAGAAGAAAGAAGAAGAAAGAAGAGCAGCATTAGCCTTCTAAATTTTTCTGGGATATGGTACATTAACAATGTAATATTCTAAAACAGACTAAGACCAGCAATGGTCTAATAAAATTTTCCTGAGGCACGATATATTCACAATATAATATTCAATCGAGTCCTTCACAGAATTGATTCAACATTGTGGTGGCATTTACATGGATTTCTATTCTGTCCACGACTAGATAGGTATGCAATTGCAATTACCTTCCAATTCTGGTATGTCCTGCACTGGGTGGGAAAGGTGGTTCCAAGATCTCAACTCAAGCTGCCGTAAAACATCTGCCACCTTCCCAAGAACGAAGAACTCAACTCACCCTGGAAGAGGATCCCGGCTCAGCCTTCGAGCTCTCCTATCCCCACCTCTAAGAATCCCCCAGAAAGAAAGTGTTGCGGGGGGGGAGGGAAACACTAAAGAAATTAAACATGCCTATCCCCATGAACGCCGCATCCAGACATTTGTAGGTACCCGGGAAATTAAGAATATGGCTCCAGAGTTCGGTTTGACTGAGGTCTACCTGGATTTGACAATTCTCTGCTGCGTTTTTAAAATCGAACTTTCCGTCTCCAATGGAGAGGAGTGGAAAGCAAAGGCTGAGACACAGACTGGAAAACAACCCCCTCCCCACAACAAAAGGCATCAAAAGACAAGAAACTTACCTGATCCTCACTTAGAACGAAAGGCGGCTGCTCTCGCCTCCACAGGGGGCAATCTGTTGGAGTGGGGGGGAGAGTCGAAGAACCGGAGCTGAAATGCGACCGGGGGAAGGAGGCAAGTCCCGCTCACACCCCAGGGAAGAGGAGTGACTCACTGGTTCGCTCGGAGCCCGCCTCTCGTCTCGCGGCGCCCCTCTCACTCCCCGCCTCCGGGAGGTATCTGGACTGCGCGCCGGGAGGCGGGCTCCTGCCGCCCCTGATCTCGCGGCTCAGTGCCCCACGCCCCCAAGCGGCGACTTTTGAGGCGCGCTACGCACAGCCCGCCTTTCCAGTTAACCGCGTGCCGACACAGGACCCGAGCCTTCCCCCGCCCCTCCCCCTCCCTCTGTGTGGTACCCGCCACTCCAGGTCCCGCTGCCCTCAGACTGGCAATCTGAGCGCCACACGCGTGCCTTCCACAAGGGAACCCTATAAGGTACTGTGAAAGCCTTTCCGCAAGCTGTGCCAAACCAGCTCCAGGATACTGGACTTCTGAACAGCCCTCCCGCCGGACCCCATGATCCTCGGTCTCCCCCTTGTGGTAGCACCAGATCCTCCTCAGCCCAGGGACGCGTGAAGACTCCTCAAGATTCCAGAGGTTTTCTTTTCTGTATACTATCTCTCTCCTCCAGCCCTACCTTTAAGCAATCCTCCTCTTTACTCTCCTTTGCCCATCTGACTTGCTTGCCACTGGCCCATGTCCAGACGCTTCCACATTTAGTGTCTGTACTTGGGATATTCAAACTCTCAAGTTATTCCCACCTCCTGGAAGACCTCTTCTAGAGTTCTTCGAGTTCTTCCTCTTTCAGATCTCCTTGGGTACTAGAAAAGTACTATTGGGAAATGATAAGACCAGTAGACAACTGCTAAATCTGACTTACAGTGGAAAGAGCAGTCAAGTCTCTACCCAAGCTAGGTTTGGTGGTGATATCTCATTGGGACAGACTAGATGCCACAGGTTGTCAGGACTTGTTGAAGCGATACTTCCAAGCACGGTGCTGGTGTCTCACACCTGTAATATTAAGTACTTAGGAAGCTTGGTTCTAAGAAGATGCTTGTGTGGAGCTAGCCAGGACAAAAATTCAGGAGAACCTATCTCAACCAACTGCTGACCAAGGTGCACCTGTCATCCCTTCTAATCCAGTAGGCTGAGATTGGAAGGATTGCCACAAAAGGCCAGCTCAAGCTAAAAACTTTGCAAGACTCCATCTCAACAACAACAACAAAGATTGGCATGAGGCTAAACTATCACACCAGCTAGGGCAGGGAATATAAAATAGGAAGATCTTATCTAGACTCTGGCCAGGCAAAAGCCAAGAAGCTATCTTAAAATAGCTATATAAAAAAAGAGCTGGAGGTGTGGTTCAATAGTAGAGCCCCTGCCTAGTAAGATTGAGACCTTGAGTTCAAACCACAGCACCACCACAAAAAAATAAAGTCACAGACCAAAGGATAGGGAAAGGGAAAAAGTAACCAGAAAAACAAAGTGAAACAACAATGCTGTAAGAAGGATGTGTCAGAGTTTTATAGGAATGAAAAGGAAGGTCACATCCCTTTTTGCAGTGCAGGGCCATTAAAAATTTCACCAGAAAATGACTTACTGAACTAAGTCTTGAAAAACAATTATGAGTTTTCCAAGGAAACAAGAATGGGAGAAATACATGGAAGATAATTTACTTGAGTTTTTAAAATTCAGTTCTGCCTTCTCTTGTAATGACATCGTTTTTTAAGGCACATAGTGTCTAAGGTAGCACCGCAGTTACGAGTAACAGTTCTAGGAATAATTCTAATTGGCTCTCCAGGATCACACGTACATGGCTGAAAATATTACGGCAAGACTGTCTAGCTTGGACCCATACCCATATCTAGTCTTTTGTTCGTTGCTTTTTTTGTTTTAATTTAACAGTTTTTTAATTTAACCTGACATCTGATTGGAAAAGTAAAACTCATAAAAGTTAAAAGTCCCAAATGATGTAGACAAAAATAACATGTGAAACATTCACGATGTAAAACAATGCGCCTAACTCTGAAAATTCTCTCATTCTGTAAAAATCACATACTAAAACTAACAAGATTTTTAGAATAAAAAATCCTAGAGTTAGGATACGACACTCAAAACGTATGCAAAATTTAAAAATTAATATAACAGGTAATGCTTTGAAGAGCTTAGATACATAGTTTAGTGTGTCTAGAAGACACCCCCCAGGGATATTTAAAAATGCAAGAAACTAACAGAGAAGAAATTGTGGCATTGACACAGTGCAGATGGAAGCAGAACTCTTTTTTCTTGTTGTTGTTTTTGGTTGGTCGTGGGGCTTGAACTCTGGGCCTGGGTGCTGTCCCTCAGCTCTTCAGCTCAAGGCTAGCACTCTACCACTTTTGGCTTTTTCTGCTTATGTGGTGCTGAGGAATTGAACCCAGGGCCTCATGCATGCAAGGCAAGCGCTCTACCACTGAGCCACCTTCCCAGCCCCAAGGAAGCAGTGAGACAGCCATCAAGGTGGGCTGTGTCTGGAAGTAGTGGAATGTGATAAGAATCATCCTTGGTTGAGGGTAATCTCTTTGGAGAGAAAGCCCAAGGAGATTACCACCCTACACACAGGATGCAGAACCATACTTCTAATTCTTTAAAAAATAATGGTAAAAGCGTTCCATGCACAAATAAGCTAAAGGCAATTCTTTTTATGCTCAATGTTCTATTTCTCTATCAGAGCTTCTGCATTATGTTGACATTGTCCCCCCCCTTACTTACAAGTTCACATGTTATTTTTATATAAAGTATGTTAGAAGAGAAGAAACTGTATATCCATGATTGTGATCAAATATTTAGCAAGCACCTACTCCTGTCTCATATCTTAAAATTCCAATTATTTGATAATAACTCTCACATTTGTATTTGATTCAAATATTTTCTCTGGACTCCAGACATCTATTTAGCAGCACCTGGGTGATTAATAGTAATTTCAAACTTACCTTGATTTTTTTATCTGGGCTTAATAGAACCCAAATCTTGGTAATTTCTCTAGCTTCATGTCTTTTGAGGTCTTCCCTATCTTGTTTAATGGCAACTGAATTGGATAAATGCTCAAGCTAAAAATGTCCCTAAGTCATGTTTTAATTGACCCTCAATCACATTCTGTACCCAACCCATCAGCAAATATTATCCAGTCTGCCTTCAAAATGAATCTAAGCTGGGTGCCAGTAGCTCACACCTGTAATTCTAGCTACTCAGGAGGCTAAAATCTGAGGCTTAACGTTCAAAGCCAGCCTGGGCAGGAAAGTCATTGCGACTTGTATCTCCAATTAACTACAAAAAGCTGGGCATTCTATTCATAGAGCCTTAGCCTTGAGCTAAAAAGCTGAGGGACAGCTCCCAGGCCTTGAGTTTGAGCCTTGGGACTGGCATACACACAAAAAAGAATCTAGAACTTGATCAATTCTTACAGACAGCACTGCTACCATCCTGTCCAGTTGCTATCATCTATGTGTTACTATAAATTTGGCCAAACCGCTCACTTTGTTTCTGCCCTTCATTCCATATTCTCCCACAGATGCTGGAAAAATCCCTAGAATGTAATTCCAACCATCATTTATTTATTTAAAAATCATTGTCCTTCTGTCTTTCTTAGAGTAAAATCTTTCTTCTAGTGGGGCACCTGTAGCTAATATTTGTAATCCTAGCTACTCAGGAGGCTGAGACTTGATGGATCATAGTTCAGCAGAAAAATTTGTGACTCCAGCTTCATCTGTTAGACTTCAGCAGCAAAATGCTGGATTCCAGGCATATCTCAAGTGGTTACAGCACAAGCTATGCACGTGAAAACTAAGCAAAAGTGAGAGGTCCTGAGTTCATATCCCAGTGCCAACATATATACACACACTTCTCATTTTCACAGTGGTCAATAGCCCTGCATAATCTAGTTCCTGTCATCTTTCTTTTTTTTCATCTTTCTTAATTTGCTTTCTTTCACTGTCTTCCTAGTTTATCCCACTATACTGTTAGTGGTTTCTTTGCCATCCCTTAACACACAAGGTTGGGATGTGTGTGTGTGTGTGTGTGTGTGTGTGTGTGTGTGTGTGTGTGTGTGTGTGTGTAAGAGAGAGAGGGAGAGAAAGAGAAAGAGAAAAGAAAGAAGGGTAGAAAGGAGGGAGGGAAGTAGATGAAAAAGGAAAACGGTCTATAGAAAGCAATACCTGATTTAGTTTCATTCCATATGGACAAACAAAGCTGTTGTGCTTATGAGAAAAAGATTCCTCTGCATTTACCAAAATACCACTAATATTTACAAATCATATAAACCCTTCCTGATGTGTTACTTAATGTTTTTAATCAGAAAAGCCCATTTAATCATTAAGTTTGATTCCATTCAACCCTTTCTTCATTGGAAGATAGTTCTAAAATATAATGACATTAAACTGTCAAAAGCTGACTACAAATCTGTTTTGTCACAGAAATATTCCATTCTTATCAGTACTTGACACAAAGGACTAGGTGTAAAGAGTCAAAATACAACGAAGCTGCATAACACTGAAATAACCTGCTAGTAATTGTGGAGCAGTACACCATTGTGGGGAGCGGGGCAGCACATAATGAAATGGCAAATGAAATAAGGAGAGCAGATGTATTGTGAGCTCAGAAGTAGGGGGAATGACTGGTAGTTAGAGTGTCTGGGTTAAGAGTTGGGCATAAGGGTTGGGCATTTTACCTTTAAGGTTGGCAGTTACCTTAGGACAAATAATTTAGATTTCGGAGCCTCAGCCCCTTTGTTGGTGACATGGGTATGGTAAAGGATTTCTTAAATGAATGTCTAAGACAGACATGTAATTCTTCAGCAACGAATGATAAATTAATGCTTTTTCTTTATTACTGAAGACAACTGGTTCTCTGTGTAATACTACTTATATTTCCTTCCTTGGTGTATCATAGGGTTCCTATTTAAAATTTTATTTCTGTTACTCAGGTTTGAGCTCAGAGGCTTGAGCTTGCTCAGCAATTGTGCCATGCCTTCAAAAATCTGTTTTGCTTGTTTTGGAAATGGAGTTGCTAGGAGTTTTCTGCCCAGGCTGCCCTTAAGGTCTGATCCTTTGATCTCAGCTTTCTGAGCAGCTGGGATAACAAGTATGAGCCACCAGTGCCTAGTAGAAAAATTTTAGTGTAGAATACATGGACCTCTAGATATATAGTGGTGGGTACAGCTGGACGAAAGAAATATTTCCTGAGCAGAAATGGTTCTCTGCAGTTTGGTCAGTCATGATCAAACTTTTCACAGATAGCAAGTTCCTAGAATAAAAATGTTGTGTATATATCCATTCATCTATGCCTCCATCAGAAAGAATGACATTGCCCCATTTGTTAGAAAATGGAAAGACTTGGAAAAAATTATACGAAGTGAAGTAAGCCAGGTCCAAACAAACATAGGTCCCATGGTTTCCCTTATTTGCAATTACTAGTTTATGTCAGAGACCAGAAGAAACGGTCAGATAAGCTGATGTTAGGCGAAATGAACCCCAAGATAAGGATTCAAAGATTTTTTTTTCTTTCATATGAGGGTTTCTAACACATTTATAAGATGATTTCTTTGTTGCTTTGTATGTCCCTCCCCCACGGCATAACCCTTGCTTTCACTTTATTTGATGTTGGTATAAGTTGTGGAGGGGAAGGGAAAAAACAAATTGTTTAACTAGGATACAGGTGGACCCATTGCAACAATGAAATGTACAAGTTGTTATGTTGAAAAACCTACTTTACAACTTAGGGGGGGGAGATAGGAAGGGATGGAAAACTGTTGTACTCATAGGTGAGGAATATTGGAGCAACCCTTCTTGAATGGTGGACAACAGCTGTTTATCCCAGGAGATGCTTTGGTGAAAACTTAATCAATACACAAATATTTTGAGTACCTGTTGAGTATTTGGTCTTGAGAGACTTTGGGCTGCTAGGTGACACTGCCTGGGTTTGAGTCCCAATTCCATTAGCCATATCACCTCTGTTACCTCTGCTTCCTCATCTGTAAAAATTGGAGATAATCAAGTAATTATTCTCAGAATTATTGTGAAATTTAAATAAGGTAATCTACATTAGCACTTAGCACAGTATTTGACACATTATAGTCATGAAATGAATGTTTAGCTGGTATTATCTTGTGTTTTAAGTACAGCTGGGTAGAGAAAGGATGCAAAATAAGTTGAAAGAATTATTCCTGTCTTTAAGAAACTAATAATCTATTTCAGAAAAGAGGAATATATTAAAGGACTAGAAAGAAACCACAAGGTAATTATGTTAGTTAAGGCTCTTTTATTTGCAAGCAATAGAAATTAACTTTGCCTTATTTAAGAAAAAAAATGAATGTGGGAGCAAATGCATGTTATAATTCAACACTATTCTACAGGAAGTGGCACTGTTGCTCAAGCGGTAGAGCGCTCGCCTTGAGCTGAAGAGCTGAGGAATAGTGCCCAAGCCTAGAGTTCAAGCCCCACGACTGACAAAAAAAAAAGACTATTCTACAGACTAAAAAAAAAAACTAGGTTCAACTCTCAAGTCTTACCAAATACAAAAAGTAGGCCAGCTTCTGGAATTTAGTAACTCGAGGTGGGTATGAATTCTCATTCCTTGAGCACAGCCAGTATTGAGATCTGAATATTTGTTCCACGCAAAATTTAATCTCTTTAGGAGATGATTGGATCATTAGTGAGATCACTGCCTCTCATAAAAGAAACCTCGGAGAGCTCATTGTCTCCTCTGCCAAGTGAAGACACAGGAAAACATGGCTCCACAAACCAGCAAGCAGACCCTTGCAATTCATTTCTGTTGTTTATAAACAGCTGGTTAATAGTATTTTATAGTTGCAGCATGAACAGACTGGGTCTCTGTACCTGAGTTTCTCATTTCTAAGAGTGAGAAACTGATTGGTCTGGTTTTTGTGCACTTTCTACCTCTGGAAGGATTAATTAGCATTGTCTCCTCTGAGATATGGCAAGCCAGGGGTATACTGCCACTTATAGAGAAATCGTCCCAAAAAATCGTCCCAAATGTGACCAGGAAATCCTAGAATATTTGATTCCTTTTATCCTCTCTGTCTTCATCTCCAATAATGCCCCACCATTCTGACCTTGCTTTTCTTCAACAACCATATTTTCCTCTTGCTCTTTCCTTTGCTGGGCATGTTCATCTCTTAAATAACCATATGAATCACTTCCTCATCTACTTCAAATGTTTATTCAAATGTTATCCTCTCAAAAAAGGCTTTACTGACAAAGTTATTTAAGATTTTAAAGCCCCATACATAAAAAGCATACATATTGCTACTCTCTTCTCTGCACAAGCTTTCTGTACCATAATTACAGGGTTCAGAATATCTACATAACAAAAGACCACAAACTTAAATTTGGCTTAAAAGGGACAATCGTTTTGCTTAGTTCGTGATACTGTGGGTTGACTAAGCAGTTCTTCTAATCTGGACTTTTCCAGGTTTGCTTATGGATCTGTGACCAGTTGGCAGGCCAGATGCTGACTGGATTATCCACAATGTACTCATTCAAACTTGCAATGGTGTTTGGCAGGCTTTCAGCTGGGGAACCTCTCTTCTCTTCTATTTAAATTCCTCATCTTCTAGAAGGATTCCTTGAATTCATTTGCAGTATCATCTCAGGGATCCAAGAGTACTTTTCAAACGTTTACTTGTACTTAACATTTTATTGGCTAACCACTTACTAAACAAAGTAAGTCCCTTAAAGGAGTTGAGAAATAGGTTCAAATTTTTGGTGCGGAGGAAAACAAAGTAACTGGATACTGATGGCATATGCCTGTAATTCTAGCTACCAAGGAGGTTCAAAAACAGCTCAAGAAGAAAAATATGTGAGATTCTATTTCCAATTAAGCAGCAAAAAGCAGGTTTGGAGGCATGTCACAAGAAGAAAAGTTCCAGCAGGGCAAGTAAGCCATGCAAGCACAAGCAAGAGCCTGGGGAAAAAGTTCAAACACCATACTGGCCAAAAAAAGAAGGAAAGAAAGAGAGAAAGCAAGAAAGCAAGGAAGGAAGGAAGGGAGGGAGGGAGGGAGGGAGGGAGGGAAGGAGGAAAGAAGGAAGGAAGGAAGGAAGGAAGGAAGGAAGGAAGGAAGGAAGGAAGGAAGGAAGGAAGGAAGGAAGGCAGGCAGGCAGGCAGGCAAAGAAACCAAGCAAGCAAGCTCAGAAGAGAGGGAAGGAGGGATGGGGAAAGAATGAAAAATTATGCTGCAAAATGACATAGTAAAGCTTCTAACATACTGTGTAACCTAATAATTTATTTTGCTCATTGTAAAAATAATTCTTCATTCGTTCCTGAATCTAGACCACAAGATCAATACTAGATGAAGAAGGATTTGTGTGAAATGATCAGTTTCAGTTCATTTGCCCACACTAAAGAAATGGTGGCTGTTTATGTGAGAAGCTTTCCTTCTAAGCATCCCATCAGCTACCATATTTACATGGTACAGATTTTGTGTGGTAATTTACCTGCTTTAATAACACAATATATTAACTACCCTCATAATAGCACAGACAAAATCAACATCCCACATGAACATTCAAATGAATGCAAATCAACCTAATGGCCTCTCCTAGAGGGAGCATTATCATGCAATAAACGTTTTACTCTGACATTATATATGCAAATGAGATTTTAATTTTGAATACTTTTTCATGGACATATCTTCAATTCCATGCAATTCTACTTAAAATATATCATGAAGGCTAAATCAGTCTATTTCTAGTCTGTTTAATGTTGCTACAGATAGTGAGGCATAATTTACACAATATCAGGTATTCTATACTACTCACCATTTCTCCACTCCCATAGAGAACTTAAAAAATGGGGATCAGATGTGTTGGCTTCCTACATATTTTATTTTTTCTTCTTACCCACCCATTTCTCCTCCCTCTTTCCCCAGTGTTTCCATAGAATTTTTTGGTTTGGTAAGATTATAAGAGTTCAATGCTGTCATTACTTTTTATCAACTCTCTTTTGACCTCTGAGAGACAGACAGACGACAGAGAGACAGAGACGCAGAGAGCTAGAATTTTCTGTTTCTGTGTCAGACATTAAAACCTGTCCTGTGAGTATCTTTGAAGTAGATATAATTGTTCACATCTTACAGCAAAGAAAAGAGAAATTAAGTAATTTACCAATGATCATACAATTATTGAATGGTATAATTAGCATTGACTTTAGGTCTAAAGGAACAGAAATTTTCAAATATTTACAAGGGTGGATGGAACAGGGTTTTGGGTTTCTTTTTTCCTTTGCAAAGGGTCTCTATGGAGTCAGCACCCAGAACTCTGACAGAGCTACACGGGTCCCTTCTTCCCAAGGCTGACTATGAAGTCCCCCAGTAACAAGGGGGACAAACACCAACCAGAGGCTGGTTTAGGGGTCTTTTTTGGTTTCTTTTTTTTTCTTTTTCTTTTTGGTGGTATTAAGGTTTAACTCAGAGCCTTGGTCTGGGAATATGGCTTAGGGGAAGAGTGCTTATCTAGCATGCATGAAGCCCTAGTCTTGGTTCCTCAGTACCACATACACAGAAAAAGCCAGAAGTAGCACTGTGGCTCAAGTGGTATAGTGCTAGCCTTGAGCAAAAAAAGCTTAGGGACAGCACCCAGGCCTTGAGTTCAAGCCCCAGGACTAGCAAAAAAAAAATCCAAAAAACCAAAACAAAACACAACTCAGAGCGTTGTGGTTGTTCAGGTAAGCACTGTACTACTTGTGCTGCAACCTCAGCTTTTTTTCCTTTATGTTGTTTTTCAGATAGGGTCTTCTTTTTATTTACCTGCAGCTGGCCTCCCACCTACATCCTAGTAGCTGGGACAACATGCAAAAGCCGCTACTGCCTGGCTTATTGGTTGAGATGGGGTTCTTCTAAACTTTTTGCCGAGGCTGGCATTGAAATATTACCCTCTCAATTTCCATCTCTCCAACAGATGAGATTGCAAGGATAAGCCACCAAGCCCAGCCCTGGAGCAGACACTTTCAAAGATGTAATTTACAACCTCTCCAGTAGAGTAGTTAACATTTCTGATTTTAAAAAATACTGAGTATTTTTCTGGTAAGTCCAGTATTAGGGTTGTCCAGAGAATAAGAACTCATGTAGGGGCTGGGAAGTTGGCTCAGTGGTAGAGCGCTTGCCTTGCATGCCAGAGGCCCTGGGTTCGATTCCTCAGCACCACATAAGCAAAAAGAAAAAAGTCGGAAGTGGCGCTGTGGCTCAAGTGGTAGAGCGCTAGCCTTGAGCTGAAGAGCTGAGGGACAGCACCCAGGCCCAGAGTTCAGGCCCCACGACCGGACCCAAAAAAAAAAAAAAAAGAACTCATGTAGAGAGAAGCATATATAAACACAGAAATTGATTTATTGAGAACTGACTTACTGAATTATGGAGACCAAGAACTCTGATGATCTATTTCTCTTTAAGCTCAACAAATAAAGCCCATAAATAAATTGTGTCATACTTATGACAAAAATGCTACACAACAATAAAAAGAAGGGAACTATTGCTACATGCAAAATTTTGGGTGATACCCACTGGCACTTGTTTTGCAGAGCCAAAAAAGGCCAGGAAGGAAGAAGACTTATGAGGTGATTTCATTTATGTGATGTTCAAGAGCAGTTAAAACTCATCAATGGTTACCTGGGTAGTACTGATTGGGAAGGGGCAGGAAGAAGCTTTTTATAATGAGGGGAATACATCTGGCTTGTGATTACATAGGTATAAAAAAATCCATCGAGCTGTACATTTAAGATAAATGTATCTAATTAAATACATATCAGACTTCAAAAAATTAAATTCCGTTTTTAAGAAATATGCACCATCTTTATTTGCTGTAAGCTTAAATAACACATTCCAAAACATACTAGAAACAATTTACCTGAGAGATTGCTTTAGCATGTGTCTGGCTTATGTGCTATATGCTTTACATTCCCAGAATGAAATTATATCTTTTTGCTCTTTGCTTTCTAGGTGGAATGCAATCTAGTCTTTACTGCTGTGCTGTAATGTCCTCTTCCTTCAGCCTAGGTTTATCTGTGTGGCTTGTATTTCAGATTCGTACTGACCTTCCATTTATGTATGCACCATCAACCAGTTCACCAGTCATCTCTGTCCCATATGTTTTTGTTTTCCCATAGTTATGCCTCAATTCGATGCTAATTAAGAGATGCAAACACACTTGAGTTAAACCATAGTGTGTTACTTACATATTTTAATCACAGGGGTGATATTTTATGCTAGTTTTCTCCTCCACTAAAAGAGAAAACTACATGATATATTTCAGAAAAAATACTTGACACTTCCACTATATATCTCCTTGTCTTTTTTTGTTGTTGTTATTTTGGGTTTTTTTTTTTTTTTTGGTCCGGTTGTGGGGTCTGAACTCTGGGCCTGGGCACTGTCCCTCAGCTCTTCAGCTCAAGGCTAGTGCTCTACCACTTGAGCCACAGCACCACTTCCGGCTTTTTTCTTTTTGCTTATGTGGTGCTGAGGAATCCAACCCAGGGCCTCATGCATGCAAGGCAAGCACTCTACCACTGAGCCACCTTCCCAGCCCTCCCCTTGTCTTTTTATGATGGAAAGTTCTACCATTCCTGTGGACTCTGGAGCATATTTAATAGGAGGGCACGTCGGGGGAGGAGGGGGAACACAGTGGTGTTCCCAGTTATGTAGGAGCTAAAATGGGAAGAGTGAAAATTGGAGAGCAGTACAATGACTATATAATGAGACCCTATCTTGAGTGAAAATCTTCAGAAATTCTTTATGTAAAGATGTAAGTATCTATTGAAAGGAAGGACAGAGTTGTGGCAGCTGATAACACTGGGAACATACTGTTAAAGCAACACTCTCAGGAAGTGGAGATAATAGTGTTAGTAGTCACATTTTGCAAGGAGGTTTCACACTCTGGACTTACACAGTGCTGTGAGAAAAGTGGAGCCTTTTTGTTAAATCATTTATGAGGAAGCTGAGGCCCGGAAAGATGAAGTGAGTTGTCCTGTGGCCTAATAAGTAGAAGCTAAGGCTCCAACTCCAAGTCACTTGAGCCCTGATCTACAGCACTTTTATTATCCCAACTATAAAACCCAGACAGTGAAAGGATATTGGAAGGATACTGAAAGGAAGAGAGAGAGAGAGAGAGAGAGAGAGAGAGGAGAAAGAGAGAGGAGAGAGGGAGCAAGCGATTAAGGGCTTACTCGTGGTTAGTATGTAATAGTATTCTGTCTGAAAATGGACAGAATACATTCCCCTTTATCTTCAGCTAAGACAGCCACTCTTGCCTTTTGTTTAAGGTCCATAGTGGAGTAGAGTGGCATCCACCCCCCCCCCCCACACACACACAGAGTCTACCCAGATTCTTCCCTTCTGGAACTAGCTTTCTATATACTATTTCATATGCAAATCAACGTTATATTTCTGCATTCTCTCTCTCTTGTTTTCTTCTCTATATTAAATGCCTTCACACCAGATGTCAATAACCTGAAATTTTTCAAAAAGTGAGAAAAAAGCTGGGAATGCAGATACGTTACTAAACTGGCTCCTGTTGCAGTTGAAAGTAGAGTTACAAAGTGTTTTTGGAAACTGATTAACTCAGTCAGTCATAGATGCTCTTCCTCATCTAATTCAGCCTCTGGGGGGGGGCATAAAACTGGTTTATTATAAGCAATTGATCTTTTCCTTAAACAAAGGCATATAGATTATATTCTTTCAATATTAAAAAAGTAGAGGATTATCAATCTCCTGCCTAGTATTACCAATTTCTTACCTTAGACATCCCCAGCTTATTAATAAGGATGAAACAGCCAATATATACTTAGCCTCAACATTTTTCTAGACCTTTAAGGTATCTTTTTATACTTACCTAAATTACAAGTTCCTTCAAGGCATTACTGTGCTCATTTTACAGTTTAGTGGTACTTAACTTACAGTAGATACCTAATAGTGTTTCATAAAATTTGTCCAAAGACCCAAATCGACAAATAATTAAAAAATGAACTTGTAACCTAGGCACCAGTGGTTCATGCCTATAATCCTAGCTACTCAGGTGTGGCTGAAATCTGAGGATTGCAGTTCAAAGCCAGCTTGAACAGGAAGGTCCAAGACTCATATCACCAATTAACTAGCCAAAAGCCAGAAGTAGAGCTGTGGTAGAGCATTAGCCTTGAGCAACAAAAAAGCTCAGGGACAGTGCTTTGGCCCAGAGTTCAAGCCCCAGAACTAGCACAAAAATAAGTTGTAATTGTATTTTTCTTCCTTCAATAACCCAAATGTCCCTAAACCTAAAGCATTGTTTATCTGTACAGTATTTTCCAGCTCTCTTAAATCCATATATACAGTAGTCATTCTTATCATGCAACACCAAGAATTCATCCATAACTTTGTAATGGCTTTTCTGATCTCCTAAAGGAAAAGGTAGCTAAAAATAGACACCACAATTTGGGATTTTTAGGGAGGAAGTAAGCAATTCAATATCTTTGCTTCTTGAAATAATCTTTTACTTCTGGCTTTTTCTACTATAATTTTAAAATGTTTGACTATAATGGTCATTTAATATAAGTCCTATTAGATAAGTCTCTGACCATCTTATGTAATACAAACCCCCTTATTAATACACAGCTTACATGGATATTTGCACTACAAACATATTGAAGGTCAGCATTGCATCTACTCACTGGTCATATATTTTACTTGTCATATTAATCTCTATTAAGCAGTAAATTGTAGAACTTCCTACATCCGTTGGAGAAAATAGATGGAAATGTGTAAAACTATCTTTTATAAGACTAACGTTGGGGAAGGTAGAAGGAGCAAGGTGCTATGTACCTGATCATTCAAGCTCCTTAGTAAATGAAAAGTACAGACTTTACTTTATATCCAAGTATATTCAATATCTTCATTTAAATATCCCTGAAAGTGGAGCCACATATGGAGTTTTCTGTGCATGACTCTCACTTTTCAAAGCCTTGGCTTCTTGTAGCAAAGCACTATCAACAATATTAAATAGAGGCAAGAATGGGAAAGTTTACAGTGTTCCTTAATATAATTCTACTAAGGGAACCTCTCAGCCTACAGTTTATGATCTAAATTGATACACTGATTAAGATTCTACTGCTTGAGTCACATCTCTTGTTACCTTTTTGTTTTTGTTAGCTTTTTTTTCCAGATAGGTTCTCCAGTCTGGGTGGCCTCAAACTATCACCATTTACCTCTCTGTGCTACCACTGCAGGCTGTTTTGAAGCTAGTGTTTTGCTAATATTTGCTTGGGCTGGCCTAGACCTGTAATCCTCCATTCATTCCCTGAGTAGCTGGTTGGGTCACATTCTTAAAACAGAAATACATCAGATATATTTACTTTCCCTTTTCTCCCGTATGTATTAATGAGTCACTTTTGACTCCTACTACAAGGAGAATAATCAAGGGAAGGCAAAGAAGACGGAAAGAAAGAAATGTCAATGCCATGTTGGTGTAGGGGTTCAGAATGCCTTTATCCTTATGTTATCAGCTTGGGCTTTTGTATAGAAGAGGAAGAAATTTTCCTTCATCTTAAAGCCATTTTTACTCAGTCTTTGCTATAACCACTTTAACTGTTGTACACAGCCTGCTTGCTTAATACTGCCAATAGTGTTGAATAATATACTAATACCTTTGCTCAAAACCATTTCTTTTTCTTGAAGTGATTCTAAATAATCAACTTATTGAAACATTTTACAGACCAATATGGATATTCAATTTTAAAATTGCCCACATACAATCTCGTGTTTCTTCTAAAAACATACTTTAATTATTTGGTAAGTATAATTTGGGTAAAATTACTACTTTATATGTTGTTGAAGGTATATAAACAATATTATACCTCTGCATTTCATTTTAAAATGTTCCAATCAACTTATCTTACAGCTCACTGATTCTTTCCTCAGCCTTGTCCAATACACTGGTGTGCCTTTCAAGTGTTTTTCATTTATGTTACAGTCTTAAAAAAAATCTAGTAGCTGGGTACTGGTGGCTCACACCTGTAATCCTAGCTACTCAGGAGGCTGAGATCTGAGGATCATGGTTCAAAGCCAGCCCAGGCAGGAAAGTCTGTGAGACTCTTATCTCCAATTCACTACCAGAAAACGAAGTGGCGATGTGGTTCAAAGTGTAGATGCTAGCCTTGAGCTGAAGAGCTCAGTGACAACGCCCAGGCCCAGTGTTCAAGCCCCACAACTGACAAAAAAAAATTCTAGTGTTTCTTTTCTATTGTTTCTTAGAATTTCCACCTCTCTGTTTATATTACCCCATCTGTTGTTCTTGCATGTTCTCTGCTCTGTTTTGTCTAGTGGAGCCCTTAATGCATTATTATAGATACTTTAAATCTGCTGTCTGATAGATAATTCCTAAATATGTACCAGAACCATATCTGGTCCTGATGTTTGTTTAACCTTTTCATACTATGAACTTTAAGTGTATTTTAGAATGGTTTGAATTTTTATTAAAAACTAGGTAACAGATAATAGGAACTTAGGCCTCTTATATAAGGCTTCATGTTAATCTGGCTAGGAGTTGGATTGTACTTAATGTTTTCAGAAACTATAGGTGCCAGAGGTTTGAATTCCTCTAGTGTCGTCGTTTATGGATTCTTTTTGGTTTACAGTTGTGGTGCTGGTGATTGAATATGGGGCCCCATGCATGGTAGATACTCACTGTACCTCTAGAAGAGGTACAGCCTGAGTATCTTCATTTTTGCCTCATTTTTTGACTTTGGACTTCCCTAATACTCATCAGAGACAGTCTTCATCTTGCTGCGGTTTCAACTGAAATCCACTGTTATTGCTTGGAGTCCTGTGGTGGAGGTGGTAAAAGGTTAGGGAAAACATTCCAGGAGCACATAATTAAATCTTTGTCTTTTAATGGGCATGTATCTTTGACTTGGGTTCTTCACAGATGTCTACTGGTTTAACTTTTCCTAACTTAAGTGAATGGAGTGGGCTGAACTAGAGAAATACTTTTCCTTTATGTGGAATAAGATACCAGTGAAGTCTTTCTACTGATAGGTAAGCTTTGACTATGAAGAATGTTCTAGGCCTATTTCATAATAAGTCATCTTACTTTCACCCTGACAGGGTCATCATAGTATACTTGTCAGCAGTTTACTGTATGCAGTCAGGTTCCTGAACATAAATCCCAAGAAAATACATTCATTCAGATTTCAGACTGGTGTTTTACCCTGAATCTTAGTCCTCTCATTTGATCAAAAGAAAAAAAAAACGGTGACTTTTCAGTTTAACTTTTCTTGTCATGAGGATGATACTGATAACTTTCAAGTTCCTTATTTGTTGGACCTAATATCAGAAGTACAAGCTGGGCACCAGTAGCTCATACCTGTAATCCTAACTACTCAAGAGGCTGAGATCTGAAGATCATGGTTCGAAACCATCCAGGGCAGAAAAGTCTGTGAGACTCTTATCTCTAACAAATTAGTCAAAAAAGCTGGAAGTGGGCCCAAAGAAACATAGGTCTCATGGTTTCCCTTATTTGCAATAACTAGTATATGTCTGGGACAAGTAGAAAAGCTCAAAAGCTATGTACATATGACCAGAGAAAATGAAGTTAAGCGAAATGAATCCCAAGATAGGGACACAAGTGTATTTTTCCTTCTTGCTATTGTTTCTAACATATTTATAAGGTACCATGTGATTTTTTTGTTGCTTTGTATGTTCCTCCCACACAGTATAACCCCTGTTTTCACTGTATTTGATGTCAGTCTAATTTGGGGAGGGGAAGGGAAAAAACAAGATATTTAAATAGGGATGCAGGTTGACCTGTTGTAACAATGAGATGTACAAGACACAATGTTGAAAAATAAACTTTACAATTTAGGTGGGGTTGGGGGTTGGGGGGGGAGTGTAGTTGAGGAGGTGAGAGGGAAGGCATGGTAGGGGAAAAACAAAGAAGGAGGCAACAATGCTTGATAAGAAATGTACTTATTACCGTGCTCATGTAACTGTAACCCCTCTGTACAGTATTTTCACAATATAAGCTTATTTAGGAAAACAAAACAAAAAAAGAATTTAGTGATTTAAAATTTTTTTTAAAAGCTGGAATTGGCACTGTGGCTCAAGTGGTAGAGTGCTTGCTTTGTGCAAAAGCAGCTCAGGGACAGTGCACAAGCCTAGAGCTCAAGCCCCAGGACTGGCAAAAAAGAAAAAAGAAGTCTAAAAGCATGCTTATGATCCAATTTCTGTGCCAGGTTGAATTTAAATAGAAATTGAAAATTAATTTTATTTTCTTTTTTAACGTAACTAGTAGGAACTCTTCATTCCCTGTCAAACTATTCATATATACATCTGGATTATATGTAGGATCTACTATCTTAAATCATACTACATAGATGAGAACATAATGGCCAATCCTGTAGGTTCTTGGCCTGTTTTAGGGATGTCCAATAAATATAAATCATACCTTAGGATGGGTTGTGGATATTTAATGGTATCAATATAGATTCATGGTCCCCTAGAAATCTGAGTGTATTGTGATGGAGATACAGATAGGAAACTGAATGAGTATCTAGAGTTTTGGTTCATAAAAAATAGTGGAGGAAATAGGAGGAGAATGAAGCTATAATATTAAATGTATACCATATGAAACCATAAAAATTGAGAGGAAGAGTAGAGCTGGGAGAGATTGATAAAGAAGGTAATATTGATTAATGTGCATTATATTTCTAAAGTGATTTGTTGAATGAAATGAATTTGTAAAACCACTTAAAGATAATAAAAATACAATTAAAATCAACTGAGGAAATAAGTAAATAAAATCGAGGAAGAAGGTGTATGGTGGAGACAACCTAGAAATCGATGAACTTTTAACCAGCCAAGACATCTAGGGCAGCCAAATGGTGATGCTACGGTTCTCAGAACAGGCTCAGACCACTACAATGTACACTGAGATGGCTCTAAGATAGAGAAACTCTCACTCTAAAATATTGCAGTTCTTTTAGAATAAGCACCTTATGTTATTGCTTCAATCCACTCTTCACTTGGACTTGTATGGTTTCACTGCCTGCAACCTATTTCTTCAATATTCCCTTTATAGCCATAAGGTTCTTAGCACTGTTGGCTTCCTTTTCCATATCTAGCAAATGATCCAAATCTCTTTCCACCCACCTGCTCCCTTTTGTTCTCTGAGAATGGGAATATTTCCACTAAAGAGAACCTGTCAGTGTTAATTAGGGAAGAAAGCCTATGCAGCATTGTGTAGGCATAAAAGACAAGAAAACCCCCGAAGGAAGTTCCATGGAACACTTTGGATACATGACAAGTTAATAAAAAGCTTCGTTCAGTGACATTTTTAACACATTGCTATGGAAAGTTCCACTGGAAATAAAGTGACTTCCAAGGGAAAATTGTTTTATTAAACTGTGTAAAGAGCTATGATTGATCTTAGAGTCTCTTCTGTTTCATAGCTTCTGTAGTGATTCATCAAAGAACAACTGGTAAGGGAGTTGTGCTCTCCCTCAGGTCCCACAACCTAACAGCTTCTCAGTGGCATTTGGGAGCATCATTGTTGGAGAAATTCACTCATCCAGAGAACATAGATTGAGTGCTATCTTGAAGAGAGGAAAAGAAGAGAGAGAGAATGAGCCCTGCTACACATATGGATGAGTGTGCTCTAGATAGGAGTGAGCAATCAGCACAGTTGGTAGTCACAGTTTTGAGAGCACCAGGCTTGATGTTGTTTATTTCAGATGTGGGAAGGACCATTGGGCTTACAATTGTCTTTTTTCTCTTTTGTCACTCTCATGGACATTAACTCATGTTCTTGAGTTTCATTTGTGCTTCATAAGCCAGGCACATGATAAAAAAGAAATAGAAATTCAGTGATGAATTTGTACTTTATTATATTGTTGGAAAGATAGTAGAAAGTATTGTTAAATAGGTACAAAGAATTCAATATGCATACCAGCTACTAGGGTGAGTAGTCCAGCCTGAAAAATGAATTATACAAAATTATAAGTGGCATTTGTCCATCCATATTTATGACTGCCATCCCCTGACATTTCACACCACCCAATTTAACTAAGAGAAGGCACTTGATCAAGCTCTAAGCATTTATGCCTGTCTGTGTGAGATAGATACAGTCAGAGTTCTCATGGTTATGAATTTCAATAATGACTCAAAATAAGCAATGTGATGGATAACAAAAATGGCTTCAATTTCCCCTCCTTTTAGCTACACACTATTTTCTCCTCTTGTATCTATTTGTACTGTGATATCTGAGCTCCTTCCATCAACTTCTTGAATTCTGGCCTAGCTGTGTAACTTTTCTCCCCAATAAAAGGCAGAAAAATTATATTCTTCCCATTCCGATGCCAAGGGGAGAATCTTTCCATAATCTTCTTTTTCCCTTGGATTCCTTTGTGTGTGAGAGAATAAATCCAGAACAGCTTGTTGGAAAATGAGAAACTATGAGGAGCAGCGCCTAGCATTCCAGCTGAGGCTATCTATTCTAAACTAGCCACCAGAGAACTAGCTAGCTGACCACAAACATATGAATGGCCAAATTGAAGTCAGAAGAACCCAGCACAAATGAGCAAAACCCAAATCACCCAGGCAGCCAACAGAATCCTGAAAAAAATGTAGATGTGAATTGCTTTAAGACATGGCATTTCAAATTGGCTTATGATAAAACAAAGTAAATGATGAGTTGGTGAATATTGACTTTCTCATGGACTTGCTATCTAATTATTTTTGGAATCCTCCTGATTTCTTTTCCAGTTTAAGTATAAACAAAAGGACTTGTTCCTATTACTGATGCAATCTATGGAAACTGACAGTTTCCTTTTCTAACAATTTTGGGCAGTACTGAGGTTTGAACTCAGGTCCTTGTACTTGGTATTACAATGGTAGGCAAGAGCTCTACCACTTGAATAGCCTCTTGCTTTTTATCCAGAGTGATTTTTTTTTGTCCGTTGTGGGGCTTGAACTCTGGGCCTGAGTGCTGTCCCTCAGCTCTTCAGCTCAAGGCCAGCGTTCTACCACTTGAGCCAGTGCCCCTTCTGGTTTTCTGGTGGTTAATTGGAGATAAGAGTCTCATGGAGTTTCCTGCCCTGGCTGGCATTGAACTATGATCCTCAGATCTCATCCTCTTGAGTAGCTAGGATTACAGGTGTGAGCCATCGGCACCGGGTTTATCCAGAGTGATCTTAATCCACAATCCTCCCACCTCCGCCTTCTTCATAGTTGGTATTAAATGCATACACTACCTTATAATTCCTTTAAAAATTAACTTCTTATGTTACTAAAGCTTCAAATCAATACAACATTGTGAGAAGTAGTCATAAACACATGTGAAATCCTTTCTCATCTGATTTTTTAATTTTCTTTATTATCATTATTTATATTTTATTTATTGCTATTTATTTATTTATTGCCGATCTTAGGGCTTGAACTCTGGGCTTGGGTACTGTCCCTAAGCTCCCTTTGCTTAGGCTAGCACTCTACCACTTGAGCAACACTTCCGGGTTTTTCTCACACTTTCCTGCCAAGGCTACCTTTGAACTGTGAACCTCAGATCTCAGCCTTTTGAGGAGCTAGGATTACAGGCATGAGCCACTGGAGTTCAGCTTTATTTTTATTTTTGACAGTACTGTGGCCTACAGGCAGAGACTCAAGCTTAGTCCTCTTGCTTGCTGGGTCGGTACTCTACCATTTTAGCCATGCCTTCGGCTCTGCTTTCTGCTGGCTATTTTGGAGACAGTCTCATGGACTTCTTCTACCTAAACTGACCTCAAACTGTTATTACTTGAACATCAGCCTCCTAAATAGAGAGGATTACCAGTGCCTAGCTTGATTTTTTTCTTGAGCTTCCCAGTTCCAAGAAATCTCACTTCTGTGCTTCTTCAACAACAATCTCTAATTGCCAAAATTGCCCCACATCAGAATTGGCACTGTCAGTATTACTTAACCTCTTCTTATGTCTCATCACATCACATCTGATTCTCACACTCATCAGAAGTTTTTGGGTTTGTTTTTTTTTTTTGTGTGTGTGTGTAATTTGTCAGCTCCTTCTTGGTTTCACTTCTGGGACAGACATTATACATTGGCTCACCTAATTGTATTATCAAACTTCTTTTCCTGAGTCTTTCTCTATTAGAGTAGTTGGGAAGTTAAAGCCTTAAATTTCTGTTTGCTTTTGCCACAAGACAGGTGATATGACACAGTTCTGTCTCAAGTTAGCGGAAGTGACAGTAGAAGGGCTCCTTTCCCAAAGGATGATGTTATTAAGAGAAAGTATCTGTGTCCTTTCTGCTCTTCCCTACCTGGAATTCAGATGAAATGATGCTCTTATTCAGCAGCTATATTGTAACAAGAAAGCTCAAAGCCAAGTAACAAGGAGGAGGAAGAAGTATGCTATATTGATGTAATAGTCTGGAGTTGCTGTGTAACAATAGACCCCTTCTTCAGAATTTTTCCCCCACCCCAGGGATTTTTACTATATGAGAAAAAATTCTTTCCCTCTCTCTCTCTCTCTCTCTCTCTCTCTCTCTCTCTCTCTCTCTAACTATATATATATATATATGTTATCTATTTATCAACACTATCTATATATATGGTAATGTTTTCTGTTGCCTTTGGCTATATGGAACTTTTGTCTATTGTAACTTCTTTCCCTATTTAATCTTTCTATGTTGTCTTTTGCCATCTATCAGAGTAGAAATATTCCAATAAATATTTCAAAATCAGAACCCTTCCACTTTCAGACAGAATTAGAAAACCTTTCTAGATAAATCATGTAAACATATATTTTGTAAGTATAAACTTAGCAGTCTCAGGTCTTATTGGTCCTCAATAGTAGAGAAAAATATCCTATCTCACTATCTCATAGCTGTTATTAATGTTTAACAGCTCTTTTTCCTTTGTGAAATGGCTTTACAGAGTTAGTCTCTGACCCAAATTATATTTTTATTTTAGAAGCCATAGTATTGGAACACTGGTAATCTTAGTTACTCAGGAGGCTGAGAACTGAAGGGTCAAAGTTCAAGGCCATCACAGATAGAAAAGTCCTGGAAACTCTATCACTAAGATAACCAGAAAAAAAAAAAAAAAACTATACTGGAATTGTGACTAAAGTGGTAGAACATGAGCTGAGCAAGCAAGCAAAGTGGGTTCAAGATCCTGAGTTCAAACTGCAGCACTGAGCAAGAAAATAAAAGAGAAGAAGAAAGGAAAGGAAAGGGAAAGGAAAGGAAAAAGGAAAGCAAGGGAGGGGAGGGAAAAGGGAGAAAAAGAAAGGAAAAGAAGGAAGGAAAGAAGGAAGGAAGGAAAAGAAAGAAAGAAAGAAGAGAGAAAAGAAAGAAGGGAAGGAAGGAAAGAAAGAAAAGGAAAGAAGGAGGGAGAGAAGGAAGGAAAGAATCAACAGCACAGCAGCTTTGCTGATTAAATACTAGTTATCAATACAATCATAAAGAACTCCAAAAAGAAGAAAAAAATATTGAAAGTGAGCAGTGATATATTTGTTTTCAAAACAACATTCTGCCTCAGTAATACTCTTCTTAGCCTTCATTTATTAGTTAAAAAAAAAACAGTTGCATCAGGTGTTGATATACTTGCTTTGATGAACAAGATATACCAGTGTCCCCCCGTCATAGAGTTACACTTGAATATAAGATAGAAGACAGTGTGGCAGTTAAACCCTACAAAGAGTGAGATTAAAAATAAATGAGGAAGAAGTAAATAATGTCTTTCCTTAGTCTAAGAAGGAAGGGAGATGTGAAAAAAATCGTAGAAGGACTGTGACTTTTATTGTAAAAGAGGTAAAGAAATAGCCATGTATGTACTTTCACTCAATAGTAAGAAATTAAGGAAGCGCTCCCATGATGGCACCCATTTATTGGTTTAGAGGAAACTTATATGTTGATAGTAACAGGAATGTCCTGCAGTGAGAGTGTTGGACAGTAGGTAAATATTTGAAATGGCTATAGTAAACCCGATCTGAGCAGACCTAAGAGTCCTCCAGTTTCCCTGTTTCTTTGAGACCTCCATTGTGCTCTAAAGACAATAAAGTTAAAGAGGTTTGGGGCTTATTCCTTGAGGGGTTTTATTAGAATCGGAGAAAAACTATTGCTTTCTTCATTTTGTGATGATTCCTTAAAGAATGAACCAAAACCCAAATGCCAAAATGAATCAACTCCAGGGAGAATGCTCTTAGTGAAAAGCACTCCACTTCCCATGAGTATTTCTGTACCTGAACAGCATTCTTGTCCCTATCCATATACACACACATGATGTCCACACTACAATCACTGGCAATCTCTGGGTGCCAAATCTTCTGTTCAATCAAACATTAATCAGGAGCAAAACAGAGATATAACTATTTCAGCTTATTAAAAAAACTGGATTAACCACATCTTTAACTAAAAATGATGAAATATGATGAATGTTACAATAGGAAATCTACTATAATCTCTAAATATCAACTGAGATCAATTTATATATGTCAATATTTGATTATATATTTAAAAACCAATGCTGCAGCCTGTGTTGAATAAACATATACAATTGGTGCCAATGCTTAGCAGGTTCTCTATTTTTTGAAAACGATCGCACAAATGCTCCTTTTGTTCATATTCAGTGCTTTTTATCCTTAAAAAAGTCACTTTGTTTTAAAATTAACCACCTTATAAGTTCTCATCTGGCCTATGAATAAATATTTTAAATGTGCTTTGACTATGAAGAGGATCATTAGCATCTAGACTTTGACAATGAATGATTTCCTCTTATAAAGCTGCAGATTTTCTGATGAGCAAGATGACTAAACTTAATGAAGCCATTTTATGCTTGTAAATACATTACTCTAGCTCTTCAAAAGCACCACGAGAAGTCCTCCATGAGACATAGTTAGAAGAATCACAAAAATTAAGAGCCAAGTGAGAGTAAATGGCTCTCTTTGCACCTGTTCTTTCTCTGAAACAGTACACAGCTGATTCATGCAGCACATTTATGTTTCTATTGGCTTATAGTTCTCTTCAGGATACCAAAGAACTATCATTGACAAATGGGACCAGATTATATACCTTGAGTCAAAAGGTCAGTGCTTCTTTCCACTAAAAGAAAAACACTAAATAAGAAACAGATTTTTTCTCTTGAGGAAAGGAAATATTCTGAGTTTTTATAGTTGTTTCAAATTTGTAATATGTAGATGAAGTACAATATAAAGTATAATTTTTGTTTCAGATGTAACACAAATTTTAATTTCACACAGGTTCAAAAGTTATGGTCTTTGCTTGGAATAACAGAAAACAAGAAGGGCCAAAACACCCACAAAATGGAGGTTTGACTAAAACTGAAAACCTTGGTTAAAAATGCTCTTATTTTTTATGCAAGTAATTGCCAGACCTATAAATGTAATTCACCTTCCCTTATTATTAGGAAGACAAAAATCCCTCCAACAAATGCTAGTTGCTAGAGAGGATTCTGGGACATGGAAAAGGAATCTTTATATGTTGTTGGTAAATTAATACAATGTAAATAGCCTTATGCAATGTAAAATAGCCCAGCCAATAAGGAATCAGTATGGGGGTGGTTCAAGAAATTAAAAATAGAACTACCATATAGCCTATCTATATAACCCAAATAAACAGTCATATTGCTGTTGAGATACCTTACATTCCTGCTCAACACGACAATATTCATCATAGCTAAATTATAGAATCAGCCTGTCTACCAATCAGCAGATGACTGGTAATGAAAATTTGGCATCATATATAAAATGGAGCTTTTGTTTCTCTTTGAGATACTAGAGTTTGATCTCAGGGCTTCATGGTTGTTAGGTAGGTGCATGTCTCCAGCTATTTTTTTCTGAGCTGTGTGTGTGTGTGTGTGTGAGAGAGAGAGAGAGAGAGAGAGACAGAGACAGAGACAGAGACAGAGAAAGAGAGAGATGGAGAGAGAGACAGAGAGAGACAGAGAAAGAGAGAGAGAGAGAGAGAGAGAGAGAGAGGTGGGGGGGGGAATGCGCATACACACCGGTCATTGGGCTTGAACTCAGGGCCTGGGCACTGTCCCTAAGCTTTCTTGCTCAAGTCAAGCACTCTCATGCTTGAATCCTGGCTTTTTAATTTTTGGTTTTTAGTTGATGATTACAGTCTCATGGACTTTCCTGTCTGGGCTAGCTTTGAACTGATCCATAAATCTCAGCCTCCTGAGTCACTAAGATTACAGGTGTGAGCCACCGGCACCTGACTTCTGTGTTATTTTTTAAGATAGTGTTTGCTATCTCAATCCTGCACTTGAAATGCAATCATTTTATAGTATTTCCCTACCTAGCTGAGATGGATGCTTGGCAGCAAGACCAGATTTTTCCATTAAGATGCATTCTTGTGAACTTTTATATGCAACATGGCCTAGGATGATAGGTGAATATCATCATGCTGAGCTATTGGTTGAGAAGGGGTCTCAAAAACTTTTTGCCCAAGCTGTCCTCAAATCACAATCTTCCTGATCTCTGCCTTCAAGTAGCTAGGATCAAAAGCATGAGACATCATGCCCAGTTAATAATGATGTAGTTTTATTCAGCCATCAAAACGATCACAGTTATGATGTTTGCAGGAATGGATATTAAGCAAAGAAAGTCAATTTCACAAAGACACATGCTACAAATTTTTTCTCATGTGAGATTTAGTAGAAAATAAAGGACAGGAAAGTGAAAGAGGGCCTATTAGGGATGTGGAAAAGGAAGAGAAAGAAGGGAAGGAGGGTAACAAATGGTAATGGAGGATCTGAGTGAAGGTGCCTGTCTGTAATCCCAGTACTCTAGAGACTGAGGCACAGGAGGATCACATGTGTGAGACCAGACTGGGCTACATAGCAATAACCTGTCATAGCATAGAAAGAGCAATAGAGTGCCCAAATATAATCAAAATGTATTATATGTCTGTATGGTGATGAAACCTATTACATTATAGAGTTAATACACGACTGAACATTAATAAAAGTTTCACCCAAGTATCGCTCTTCATTTTAATACACATACATGAATATACATACAGATTATAAGTGTATATTATGTATACATCATATATGTGTATATTTACATATAGGCAAAAGCAAATTTACTTCATTTTAATAACATCTGGAAGACAAAAATGGCACCATGAGTTCTCAACCATGCCTGCATGTTATAATCATACATCTAGGGAAGCTTTTGAAAAAACAAGTTATGAGAATGGGAATGTAGCATAGGTACTTTGGGAATCATAGGAAATGGGTTGAGCATAGAAGTTTTTAAAACCTCCTTCTCTGATTCTGATATTGTAGCCATGATTACAATCCTGGATTTCTCTCTCTCTCTCTCTCTCTCTCTCTCTCTCTCTCTCTGTGTGTGTGTGTGTGTGTGTGTGTTTTGCAGTACTCCAGAGATTAATTCTAAAGCATATTAATCTTCATCATCAAGCCATTTTTCCTAAATCTACATTAGCAATTAGTGTTTTAGAAACCAAAGAAAGCGTAGCTCAGTATAGTAACTTGCGGCTCCATTTATAGCTTCTATTCCCAGCCCCATTGTTGATTCATGTTCATTCTAAGTAAGGTGATTTAAAAATTAGTGTTTTACTCTTGATAATTAATTCTGGTAATTAGAAAAATTATATGACTTTGCAATTTCCCTTTGTAACAATGGCATGTACTGTTTAAGAGAACTCCTCCTGTCATACTAGGATCAGTTATTACAAAGGCCTTGTATGAGTCTTGACTACAGTAACTAATGCCTTAAAAATAGGATTATGGAAGCCAATAACCTGTAGGAAAGCAGAGCTATCATTAACAATTGGAGAATTCTATTATTATTATTATTATTTATGTAACATATGCTGATTTACTAGTGATAACACTACTAAAACTTGATTGGATTCTCAAATACATGAAGTTTGCATTCACAGAGTTGTACTTTGTAATGCAATAAATAAACTTATTCTGAAAGATGAATAGAAGCAAAATAAATACTTTCAATATTAGAAAAGGTTTTTTAAGGGAGTACTGTTTGAGAATGGACTGTCTTCTATCAAATAGCTTATTTCTCATTAATTACTTTCATTGTTGATATAAACAAATCTGGTTAAATTCCTTAGCAAGATAATCCAGTTAACATAAACTTTTCTTGTATTCCAAAAAAATGTGATCTGTAGTTGCTACCTTCAGAGTTTTGCACATTTTAGGTAGACAAAATGTGATGATCACAACGATCATATCTCCTATATCCTTTCTGTGTATTTTGCTTGCTGACTGTTGAGGGAATGTCACTGAAATCAAAGTGCTATGAATCTATCTATTTCATCTTTTTAGGTAAACTTTTACTTGTCATGTTTTGAAGTGACTTAAGTACCTACAATGGAGACAAATGCTTTCTGCAAGAAAATTGGCTCTTTTATCATTACAAAAATGTCTCCTTGTCCTAAACATATACTTGTTATTGCAAATAAGGGAAACCATGGGACCTATGTAAGATGATGCTAAGCAAAATGAACCCCAATAGGGACACAAGAGGTTTTATCTTTCTTGCTGTTGTTTTTAATATACTTACAATGTACTATGATTTATTTTGTTTCTTTGTATGTTCTTCCCCCATGGTACAAACTCTGTTGTCACTGTATTTGACATTGGTGTCCTGCATCTTGTATATACATTTTTCTAATTTGAGGAAGAGAAGGGAAATAACAAAATGCTGAAATAAGGATACAGGTTGACCCATTGTAACAATGAGATGTACAAGACACTATGTTGAAAATGAACTTACAACTTGAGGGGGGCGGGGGGGGGGGATTTGGGGAAGTGGAGAGGGAAGGGATGGTAGGGGAAAAACAAAGGAGGTGATAACAATGCTTGATAGGAAATGTACTCAGTACCTTGTTCATGTAACTGTAACCCCTCTGTACAGTATCTTTACAATACAAATATATATTAATAAAAATGTCTCCTTTCTTCTAGTAATATCTTTTGCCTTAGAGTTTGAACAGACAACTATATGTATACATATTGGGGACAGTGGTTAGCATACATTTTTAATATGAGGTGGTTTCAGTGTGATGTTTGTATATCATATTTTCTTTAATCCATTCATTGGTTGTTGGGTACCATGGCTGATTCTAGTTTGGCTATTGTGAACAGATATATTTTTTTACATTCTGCTACTTTAAAATTCTCTACAATCTAAACTTTTGTGGGCTTCTTGTAAGTTGCATATGAATAAGGTATATTTTGTTCTGTCTTTGGTCTTACAAGTGGTACTTATGATTTATTTTTATTAATTATAATCACGATATATAATTGTTACATTAAATCTGGTATCTTACTAATTTTACCCACTTGTATCTATTCTTCCTCTGCCCTTTCTTGTTTTCTTTTGAGTGAACATAATTTTTATGATATCCTATTCATTCTTTCAGTTAGCTAAGTAGTAATATAATTCAAAGTATTTTCTTTTAGTGCTTACCTGTACAAAAGTGCATCTTCCACAGCCTAGAAACTAAAGGATTCTCTTAATGGTTTAGCTCATCCTCCTACCAATTTGTATGCTATACTATATTTGGCATATATTATAAACTTCGTAAGATATTTTTGCCATTGTTTTTAAGAGTTGACAGCCATTACATTTATCCACGTTTTAACCTCGTTTCTTCCCATATTGCCCAAGTTTCTACTTAGAATCATTTGCCTGTTGCCAAAAGAACACATTTTCGTACTCTTTGAAGAGTACTTTTCCTAGTGACTCAATTTCTCCTTTGTCTAAATTTTTCATTTCATATTTTAAGGAATTTTTGGAAGGTAAACATTGTAAGTTTGTAGTACTTTCAATATTCTGAAGGTGTCAGAATATATTGTCTCTGCAGACAAATACATTGTCTTTGGGTTTTCTTTTTTAATTCAATTTTATTTTATTTAAATTTTATTGTTAAAGTGATATACAGAGGAATTACAGTTACATAAGTCAGGTAATGAGTACATTTCTTCTTGAACAGTGTCACCCCTTCCCTCATTTTCTCCCAGTGTCCCCCCCACCTTCCTGTCTTTGAGTTTTCATTGTCTTTCTGGGAAGTCAGATGACAGTCTTCTTGCTTTTTGTTTCTTTTTGGCTTGGAGCTCTTACTAGGCTTTCTTTCTCACAGCTTAGCCACTTGAGTCATGTCTCCAGTCTGTCATTTTTTAGCCCAGTTTCTTGATTTTTCTTTTTCTTTCTTTCCTTCTTTAAATTTTATTTTTGTGCTGGTATTGAGTATTGAACTCAGGCCTTAGATGCTGTCCTTGTGGTGTTTTTTTTTTCCTCCACAAAGCTAGGCCTCTATTTGAGTAACAGGTCCACTTTCAGCTTTTGGTGGTTACTTGGTGATGAGTCTCACAGGCTTTCCTGCCTGGGCTGACTTTGAGCCGTGATCCCCAGATCTCAGCCTCTAGAGTAGCTAGGACTATTGGTGTGAGCCAATAATTTTAAAAAATAATTTAGTATATGACAGTTTTAAGGGTGCTATTTTCAATTTTTATGCCTTTTGTTTTTCAGAGTTTGTTTTGATGTGCTAAATTATGTTTTTTGAATAAAATACATTCCATTCCCTTGAGGCTTGTAGGGATTTTTGGATCTGTGACTTAAGATCTGTACTATCAACTACCTCTCTATATTTGCATTTCACCATACTCTCTGCCTTGGGATGCATTTTTGTAGCCCTGGGGATGGAACGCCAGGCCTCGTATATGCTAGTAAGTGCTCTACCACTGCTCTACACCTCAGATACCAGACTTATATGAATTCTAGTGGCTCCATGTCCTACAGCAACCAGTTGTATTCATCCAGTGTGGAATGTGGGTAAAATACTGAAGGAAAGGATAAGTGTTAGCTGTAATTACTTTCCTGATTCATTTTGAGGAAGGCACCTTGAGTTCACTCTTTTCCTTGGCAAAGGTCACTGTTCCACCATCATGTTGATTCTGTTTCTCTGGAAAATTCTGATTAGTGCAGGATATTAGGAATTAGCTCCTCACTATGAAATTCTGAGGATAGGTTACTAATATACTCAAGGAGAACATGGGCAATATTCTTGTAGAAAAGAAAGGAGACACAAGTAATTTCATTGTATGAAGTGATATCACATTTACTCAGCAAAGGATGAAATGCAGTTTTAGGGCAAGACACTGGAGGTTGAGTAGCTATAGCACTTAGTCTCTATGACAACAAGGTTTCTAATAAAGCTCATGAAGTCTTTTTCCAATAACTTCAGAAAGCACATACAAGGAAAATACAAAGTAAGAGATATGAATATAAAATGAAGAATGTGAATTTAAGAACAAGATAGCTACAATAGATTTAAAGGAGTTGTCTCATATTTGTGCATGGACTTGCTACTGTAGTCCCTGCCTCTGTATCTGAGAAAGATAATTGATACTGAAAGGGCATTGGGATCAAGGTCCTGAACTATTCCTTGAACATTGCCTACATCTACCACCACAACATACAGCACTGTAAGTAATTCTTGAATGTGTTATTTCAGGAGGGTTCATCATCTTCCCATAGAGATTTTGATTATTAAAATTCTTTAATCAATTTTGGAAGATTTCCAGCTATTATCTCCACTTAATGCTTCTGTCTCGTGCCTCTCATCTGCTTCTGGAAATCCAATTACATATGTTAAAGTTTTTCATGATATTCTTTTTATCCCTATGCTCTTTTTATATATTTTACATTCATTTACATCTCTATGCTTCCTTTTGAATATTTCATTTCTCACCAATTTTCTACATGTCACAATTAAATATTTAGTTTTGTCTTAGCTACTATAGAACCTTCCTTTAAAGGTTCTTTGTTGTTATTCATGAATAAATTCTTTTTTTCTGTTACTGGGTTTGAACTCAGGCTCTTGCACTTGCTAAGCAGGTATATACCACTTGAGCCATGCCCCCAGCCTTTGTATGAAATTATTAGCCTTGTCTTTGTTTCCTTGATTATTATTATTTTAAAGTCTATTTGTAACAACTATGCCATCTAGATCACTAGTTGATCTATTTCCATTGTCTGTTGATTATTATGATGTTGTTTTGTCTGTTTATGTGCTTAGTAATGTTTTATTGGGCATTTAATGTGTGTGTGTATATATATATATATATATATATATATATATATATATAATTTGAAGCCTAAAATAATGTTTTCTTCCTCCAGAAAGAATCTACATTTGTTTTTGAAAGCTGAGCAGAGGCATGACCGATGCTAGAGTGTTTAAATTTAATTTCAGGGATTGAAGTAACTTAAAACTGAGCATTAGTGCCTGGATGATCAAGTTTTGGTGTTTTGCTCCTAGGGCTTAATCCTTGGAGTTTCTACTTAAAGGGTGATTGTTTACCAGAATTTTCCTCCATGGCAGGCCATGTAATCTGATTATTATATCCCTGGGCTCACAAGCAAAGGCCTTTCTTAGTCTTTTTTCACCCCCCAAACTGAAAACTTGTCCCAAATTCCATGCTGAATTATTTTTTTTTAATTTTATTTTATTTGTGAACATACTGTACAGAGGGGTTACAATTACATGGGCAGGATAATGCATACATTTCTTACCAAGCATTGCAGCCTCCTCCTTTGTTTACCCTTCACCTCCCTTCTCAGCCTCCCCCCTCCCCACCCACCCAATCCTTCCCCCCCTCCCCCCCCCCACCGACATTGTAAAGCTCGTTTTTGACATGACAATTTGTACTTCTCATTGTTGCAACAGGTCCACCTGAATCCTTAAACGACTTGTTTTTCCCCATCTCCTCCACAAGTTATTCTGACATCAAATATATTGAAAGCAGGGGTTATACTGTGGGGGAGGGACATACAAAGCAACAAAGAAATAATCTTATAAATGCCTTAGAAACACATGCATGAAAGAAAAAAAAACATTAAAATACCTATCTAAGGGTTCATTTTCCTAACATCACATTATCTGACTTTTTCCGCTTGACTCATACATATACTAGATATTGCAAATAAGGGAAACCATGGGACCTGTGTTTCTTTGTGCCTGGCTTACTTCACTTAATATAATTTTTTCCAAGTTTTTCCATTTCCTAACAAATGGGGCAATGTCATTCTTTCTGATGGAGGCATAGAATTCCATTGTGTATATATACCACATTTTCTTGATCCATTCATCTACTGAAGGGCATCTGGGTTGGTTCCATATCTTAGCTATGGTAAATAGTGCTGCAATAAACATAGTTGTGCTGGTAGCTTTAGTGTGGTCTTGTTTGTAAACATTTGGGTAAATGCCCAAAAGTGGGATTTCCATGCTGAATTCTTTAGGTTTCATTCTAAAACCAAATCAAAAGAAAACAAAAATCTCTCGAGATTGTTGGATTGTTCAGAACTATTTAAAGAATGAGGCCAGTTATAAAATTTTATATTCATGAAAAGTGGAGGGTTTTTCTAAGATATTTGAAAATACTTCATTTGGAAATTTTTATAAATTTAAAGTTCTTTTTTTTTGTTTGTTTGTTTTGGCCGGTCATGGGGCCTGACCTCTGGGCCTGGGCACTGTCCCTCAGCTCTTTAGCTCAAGGCTAGTGCTCTAGCACTCGAGTCATAGTGCCATTTCTGGCTTTTTCTGCTTATGTGGTGATGAGGAATTGAACCCAGGGCCTCATGCATGCAAGGCAAGCACTCTACCACTGAGCCACCTTCCCAGCCCAATTTTTATAAATTTAATGTTCATACCTTTCCTACTTAATTTTTTCTTGTAATCATGTGCAAAAAGTGTTTTTTAGGCAAACTCTAACAAAGTAGGCAAACCCACAAAGTCCCTCTAATTTATTTCAATGGACCATGTGACTACTAACTTCTCTGGAACATAAAATGAGAAAGATTAGATAGGACTGACCTATCATACCAGCATTTATTTCATATTCATTGTTTTTCTTGTTAGCAGAACACTCTTCTTCTTTTTTTTTTTTTTTTTTTTTTGGGTCCGGTCGTGGGGCCTGAACTCTGGGCCTGGGCACTGTCCCTCAGCTCTTCAGCTCAAGGCTAGCGCTCTACCACTTGAGCCACATCGCCACTTCCGGCTTTTTTCTTTTTGCTTATGTGGTGCTGAGGAATCGAACCCAGGGCCTGAAGCATGCAAGGCAAGCGCTCCACCACTGAGCCACCTTCCCAGCCCAGCAGAACACTCTTATCACAAGAAAAGATAAAACCACCAAATATATTTTTATGTTATTATTATTTTTTTTTGCCAAAGGGAGAATTACATGTCCAATGGGACATGAGGAGAAAACTTCCAGGGACTTGGAAGATTTTTTTTTAAGTCATCAAAGAAAGCATTCATCTTCCTGGGTGGATTTGATGTCTTTATTCTTGTGATACTAAACTTCAAGAGTTGTGCATACAGAATCTTATTTGATCCCTTGAACCAGTTATGAAAACGGATGATTATATTTTAATATGGGAAAACTGAATTGTGGGGGATCATTTTTTTTTCAAGTAAGATCATGAGTAAGGGGACAAAACAAACATGCTTGTTCAATATTACGTTAACTACTGTTATTTGGTAGATGATGGTCAAAGTCCAAATTACATGTAATCAATCACAGCAGCGATCTCCAAACGAGTTGTGCAGAAACTAGATGGGTTGGCACTAGGTCACCCCATCTGATCTACACTGGTACCATTCCTCGCTCCTTAATATCGGTCCTTTACTTTCAGAAAGCTCTGAAATGGGCAGCCAGGAAAAAGCACCTGGTCGGAAGTGCATTCAACGACCCGAGTCTCCCGTTGCTAGCCAGAACACTCGTCACTCGGAGCCCCTCCCAGCGCCGCCCTTCCCCGCCCAGCGTCTTTTGGACGTTGTCAGAGTTCCACTTCTAGGCGGAGCCAGTTTAGAGAGAGGCTCTAAGCCACAAATAGGGGCGGGGCCTCCCTAGAGGCCAGTGCGCGGCCGCGGCGATCCACTCGCGTTGCTCCGCCCTTAGGGAGACTCACAGGCACCATGGAGGAGTACCACCGCCACTGCGACGAGGTACCGCCCCTCGGGCACCCAGGAGTGCCCCCTTAGTCTGGCCCGCCTGGTTGCGGGGTCTCTGTTGGGTGGTTTTCTAGTTCAGGGTGTCAGGAAGAATTAGAATTCGTTGTCTTCTGTATCCAGGTTCTCTGCGCGGTCGAGGATCCTCTTTGCACGTCCCAGTCCCTCCCCCACCCTCCCTCATCACCTCCCTTTTTCCCATGGTCCTGAGGGTGGGCTGCTTGTTTCCGTGGGCCAGATGGTTAGAAACTCTGGAGTCTGACACCTAGAGGCAGTTGAGGATGGGAAGGAAAGAGGCCTGACTCGTGAGGCGGGTAGGTGGGACGGCATTAGTTGGTGGGCCCCGCCCGTCTGCCAGGCAGGCTTTGGACCTGTCTTGCAGCTTCCTGCCTCCCTTGGTGTGCTCTGGAGCAAGTGCTGCACAGCTCCTAGGTCTGGGGCCCTGGCGGCACTGCCTCTCCAGCTCTTGGGAACTGTGGTCTGAATAGGTTGGAAGGATGTGCTTTATGGATTATAAGCCCGGTGTTCACAGATTCAGGCTTCCCTAAGCCTTACAAGAATCACAGGATGTCAGTTACCTTCCTGATGGGGACTGGTGACTTTTCATGGAGATTAAGTGACATGCCCCACGTTAAAACTGTCAGAGATGGCAGGTGCTCAATTTGAACCCAGGCCTTTGGTTTAACGCTACAGCTCTTGCTTTACAGTAATTTGGTGGATGAGGCCTGTTGGATTGAAGTGCAACTTGGGACAGTTTGCAATAGCAGAATAGACAAAAATGGTTTTTATCCAGTGTAGCCACTCGCGTATGGTGCAGGGAAATAAAATTGGATAGATAGCGGAGGTGCAGCATAAAAGTATACATTAATAGACCTTTGGAAGGGGCTTCTGACCCAGTGGTAATCTTTAGAATATGCACTTTTACGTAGGTTAAAACACACTTAAATGGGTTCTTTGTTGTTGATGGCCTTCATAAGGTATTCTAATGTTAGAAAAGTGTAGGGGCACAAAAAAATCATGTTTGATTCCTCCATATATCTCCAACAAGGCTGTAAAGAGTTTTTTTTTTCTACAGTACTTCTTAAAAGTGTATATATTTATTAAAAAAGAAAAAATATACGTGTACCTATGCATTTCCCTCCCTCCATGATTCTCAAGTATTAGGTGACTTTCTAAATTGAACTGACATGGCCTTTAAGTCCTAGGCTAATTTTGATAGTAAAGACCTGATTTTAATGTAAAATGATAATTTTCTAAGACCAAAATGTGAGACCTCTTATCATACTCCTAAATAATTAGATTATATTATACATTGGATGTTGGGGAATTTTGTAGGGTAATTAAACCAGTTAAGAAAAACCAACAAATCTTTCTTCAATACTGTAAGTTCAGAATTTACTTGTTTGAAGTAATTTTAAGTTATATAGTGGCTTTTACAAAAATACTAATGTCATAAAGCACCTAAATATGTCTCCATGAAAACAGTCCTGTATTATCTAAACTGTATTGGTTTAGGTTTCAGTCTTATCACATAACCTAGTTCTATACTTGAGAACACTTGGATCTCATTGATAGTTATTGTTAATTCAAGATTCTAACAGGCTACTCCAAAAAAAAAGAAATTTATTGTCAGGCCAATTTAAAGAATTTAAGCGCTACTAATTTCAAATGATCAAGTTATTGTTATAATCTTTAATCTGAAAAGAACATAGTTTGCCAGGGTAAGTTGAAAATACAATGGAAAAGAATTAAGCATTTTTTTTTCTCATGGACCACTTTAGTCCCTCTTGTAGGTGAAACCATTTCCTGTATACTTATGGCACATCTCCACAGCCATCTCATGCTTATTTCCTGAGCTTTACAATACAATGATTCTCAATCTAGGATGTTCATCAGAATCATTAGTGTAAGGCACGTTTCCAAAAAAAGATGTAATTGCCTAGATTCTGTCCTCATCTAATGACTCAGAATCTTCAGGGAGGAAAGTAGAGAACACATTCTGTATTTTATTTTTATTGTTTTGTAAAGTTGAGGACCAAACTTAGGGCCTTGCCAGGCAAGTGTTCTACTGAGCTCAATTCCTAACCCCCACATTTTGTATTTTTAAGGAGTATGATTTGCAGCCTCAATAGACCTGAGTTCCCTTACCAGGATAGTCTCCTATCACTAACACCTGCGTAGTCCAGCTGAGAATATTCTATGTATTGTCATAACTTCAGATAAAAGGAAGCTTAGAATGAAAACAATTTTATCTTGTGTTTTCTGTTTAGGTTGGCTTCAATGCTGATGAAGCACACAATATTGTCAAAGAGGTGAGTTATACATGATCATCTCGAAGCTTGTTACGTTGATGGAAATTTTAAAATTTGATGTTTTGATTTTTCAGTACAAAATTAGAATTAGTATTAAAAAATGAGGTTCAAAATGTTTATTTACTAATCTTTTCCAGGAGTACATCTATGGTTTGTTGTAGGTGGTCCTGAAATAGATGCTTAAGGACTGTGTTAGTCTAGAAAACTGGCTTGTTGATTCCTCAAGTGTTAATACTGTAAAGGTTTATGTGTGCACATGTATAGTATTTTATATAATGCAAAGTATACATAATACATGTATATTAAATGGATAAAAAGATGTAGAAGTGTCTGCCTTGGGACAGTGTGTGCTTATCTAAGCCTAATAAAATAAAAAAAATGATCATTTAGCATCTTTTATATGCTGATATGATAGTAAACAAAATCTTCAGAAAACTATCTGAAACATGAAATGTAGTCCTTTGTCAACGCTAATAGAAAAGAAATTCTTTCTGGAAAGCATTTGTGGCAAAGGAACTTTCATTATTCCAGTGGTATCAATATTGCACTGTGGGTGAGGTAGTTACAAATACTTTAATAGTCCTGAATCATCTTTAATTCTGCCAAGCCCTAGAAAATTTCTGAGCTGGCCCAGAAGACAGACTCAAGTTATGGGTATGACTGTTGGAGCCTGTGTTCTAGCAGGCCCTGACTGCATTAAGTCTAGGCTAGATCAGCTCCACCCTCTGGGCATTGTTCATGTCATCAGTCCTCTATGAGGCAGTACTTCATTTGCCTGAACACTCTTCAGGGTATCAGCTTACCCAGAGCTCATGCAGCTCTGGCCTTGTACACTAGCATCAGTGTCTGAAAGGGCTACACAAGCACCCAAGAATCCTTCTGTATTTTAATAGTTTTGAATCATATATCAGAGCTATGTAGTCCTGGTATATTAAATTAATAGTGCAAATGGTTTCAATACATTGCCAATGTAAGCACACAAATTAGGGAGGTGGAGGTAATGAGAAGAGCAGGAGTGATAACAATCTCATTTTCCAAAGTGACAAGTTGAGAGAATTTCCCTAGTGAGTGGAATATGAAAGAAAGGATACTGGTGTTTTGGCAGAGTATATTTAATTAGTGTGTTATTTCTTTTTAATTAATAGGCTGTTCCTTATCCAAGTTGAGAGCCAGATAAAAAGATAAAGGAGTCATTAGAAAGAGAACACATCACCTTTATTGTCAGTAAGAACTAGGTTGATAGTTGTGGCTAGTTTTACTAACTCCTGTTCAGTTCATTCCTTGGAAGAGGCATTCAAGGGCAAGTCTGAGTCAGCAGAGAGAAACACCTAGGCTTATGTCTGTCATTTGTCTGGATGAAAATGGAAGAAGAGAAGAGAGACCAAGTCCAACATGTTGGGGAAATTGGCTTTTCCAGACAAAAATGATAGAACAATGCTTGTTACCCACCAACCAGGTATCTCATTCTCTATCAAAAGGAATAATTGATGAAGAGGCCAGGAATGTTACAGAAAAGAATATATTGAAGTTGAAATAGTGGGTTCGCTATCATGAGAAAAGAGGGTAGGTTGAAGTTGGCAGGTAGCCTGAGGGAATTAAATTTTCATGTATTATAGAAGCTCTAGCTCTATGCATGTTTCCTATAATTATGAAGTGCTTCATGAATCAGTAAATGGCAATACGAATATTATTTGATGATATGTGAGTAACCCTGAAGGTGTTCTCCTTGGGGAATAGAAAAGGAAAGGGTAGGGTGGCAACTCTCATGTATATGTTAATGTTTCAGTAAGTTGGTATGTGAATTTTAAATATTTGTGAGAACATCTTAAGCAATATAAGTAACCCAATTGAAAATATTTTTGATATAATCTCTTAGAACTTGTCAAAAGAAAGCTTAGCTTAGTTTTTGACAATAATATATGAAAGATGAAACATCAAGAAATCTCAGGCTCCTATGGGTTATTTTGAACTACTTTCCTATAAGCCAACTTGTTTTCCAGCATTGAAACATTTCCATGGAGGCTTTGGAAAGTCTTAAGAACCTGTGCACTATTTTGGAACATTTCAGCCTTTCTTAGACAATAGTTTCAGCAGTGTTCTTGTTTTCCTTATGTCTCATTTTTTTCTGATCTTATGTTTATCTCATTTCTTTTCTGATCTTATGTTTATCTCATTTCTTTACTGAATCCCTCCTCTGAACTCACATGCTAATATATTTATCCTGCTGAACTTTTATGGCCACTCATTTATTGGTAATAGTCATATATTTTAGTTATTGTTAGTAATTGAATTTTCCCAACTCCTAAAATCCCTGTATGAAAAAAAATATGAATCACAAATGAAATTAACTTAGAATTTACCTGAAGTATGTTTTATTTAGGATGCCCTGAGTGTATATCAAAGCCAGTTTCCTTCACAAACAAACTATTGCATAAACAAACTATTGCATATTTACTATGTGCCCATGCCCTGAGTGTGGCCCGGGAAATACATTGTATAGTGGCCTACTGATTAATGCCAATCTGTTAAATTAATATTAGTTAATAGTAATTATCAAGGCTATTCATAATGGGACCACATTCTGACAGTAAGTGCAAGACTTAGAGTGTCCCTATTAGATGACTTGAAAAACAAAATTAAACCATGTGGGCTTTTACATTCTCAGAAAAACCAACTGGAGAGAGGGAAAGGCTGTGGAAAGGTCACCAACTTTATAATGTTAAATCCAGAATGAAAACCCTGTTCCCCAGATTTTTAGGCTACTTTCCCTTCTCTGTCACATTATTGAATTTTCTAAAGCAATTTGAGCCATACAACTTAACATCAACCCCTTTAAATGATTTAAATTCTTTTTTGTTGTTGTTGTTGGTTGTGGGGCTTGAACTCTGGGCCTGGGTGTTGTCCCTCAGCTCTTCAACTCAAGGGGAGTGCTCTACCACTTGAGCCACAGCAACACTTCCGGTTTTCTGGTGGTTTATTGGAGATTAGAGTCTCATTGGCTTTCCTGCCCATGCTGGCTTTGAACTTTGATCTTCAGATCTCAGCCTCCTGAGTAGCTAGGATTACAGGTGTGGGCCACCAACGCCCATCTTGGTATTTTATTGTTATTAAAGATTTTAGGGGCTGGGAAGGTGGCTCAGTGTTAGAGCACTAGCCTAGAGCTGAAGAGCTGAGGGACAGTGCCCAGGTCCAGAGTTCAGGCCCTCCCGACTGGCAAAAAAAGTAAAAATAAGAAAAGTAAAGGTCACACAGTAGATATAGGCAGAGCTGGCCTGGAGACCTGGGACTGTGATACCAAAGCCAGTTGAACAGGGATGCAAATAATCACTATAGGACATCATTTGGCTCTCTTTTTCAAGAGCTTTTAAAAAAAATTTACTTTAATTGGCAGGTGTGCTAGTTGTTTTATAGCAAAGTCATCATGTAGTATGAATAGTAATAAACTTATATATGATAATTATGTTTTAAAATTACTCCTTTGTAGAAACAAGTGAGTAATCTGAGCCCCACTTCAAATCCCAGCTGTTTCAATACCACCACTCTTTAAGCAATTATCACCATTTTTAAATCCCTTCCCTGTTTTGTAATCCTTTTATGATATGACTTATCCTATGATTAGTCTTTCTTATGTTATAAATAGTAGAGTTCCTTTATTCATCTCTCTGATTAAGTTCTTTACCATGGGGACCTTGGCATATTTATCTTTATATGATCCGTAGTAGTTCATAGAGTGAGGTAATAGTTGTGGAAAGGCTTTGAAAACACATAAACAATTATAAATGAAACAATACTTACTTAGAAGGTGCTTGTTTTCTGGGATCTCATATTGGGGTGTACTTTGAATAAATTATTGGTCATATTTGTTCATTTTGGCTGAAGGTCTTATAATCTGCTCTTTTCTAGTGTATAGATGGGGTTTTAGGCGGTGAAGACTACAATTACAACAATATCAACCAGTGGACTGCAAGCATAGTGGAGCAGTCACTAACTCATTTGGTTAAGTTGGGGAAAGCTTACAAGTACATTGGTAAGTCAGCATCTTTGGCATTAGTTCACATATTTTCTCCTTGTGGTTTTCTCTGAATTTTAAGAATGTATATGAATGATAGATATTATATGTGGCTATTAATAAAGTAGAAAGAACTTCTGACTTATTAATCTAAAAATAATATATGTAGCCCAAAGTGTGGCTCAACTGACAGAATATCAGCAGTGAGCCAAAGTAACAAGCAAGAATGCAAGGCTCTGAGTTCAAGCCCATGTATACAATACACATTTGTGTATGTGTATATGTATGTCATATATATGCTTATATATGTGCATATATACATACACAAATATATCTGCTAATACATGTATACATATGTATATAATATGTATGTACCTATGCTATTACCTAAAAGATGGAGGTGTTTCACTTCTCAAAAGCAGTTTGAGCTACTAGTGCTCAGTAGCAAGACCCTAAGTCCAATCATCTGCCTGGTAGGAATTCCATGCTTCTGTATAAGACTGTGAACTTCAAAGAGTGGCTGAAAAACTAAAATATTTCCCTTTAATATAGTTACCAATGATTATACTGGAGTTCTTCAAATTGATTGGATCCTGCAGTGTTAGAATCATGGTGATCGATAATCAAGATGATCAACTGGATGAATTTTTTCCTGTTTTTTTTGTCCACTGTTAGAGATCTGAACACAAAGCCTTCCATCTTGACTATTTATAAATGGCCTCATTTCTGTGACTTTATTTGCAGTGACTTGTGCTGTGGTCCAGCGAAGTGCATACGGCTTTCACACAGCCAGCTCATGTTTTTGGGATACCACTTCTGACGGTAAGTCAGGTCACACAGAATCAATATTTCAGCAAAGACAAATAGTACTTTTTGTGTGTATGTGCCAGTCCTGGGGCTTGACATCAGGGCTTAGGTGCTGTCTCTGAGCTTTTGTGTTCAAGGTTAGTGCTCCACTTCTGACTTCTGGTAGTTTATCAGAGGTAAGAGTCTCACAGACTTTACTGCCTGGACTGCCTTGGAACTGTGATTGTCAGATCTCAGCCTCCTGAATAGCTAGTATTTCATGCATGAGTCACTGGCACCTGGCAAGAAATATGTCTTTTTTTATCAAAAGCTCATTTAACATTGATTAAATTCTGAAAAGACTTTTATCAATAGTATTGCTTGGTATCTAATTGAGTTATGACATCATACAAGTATGCAATGTGAACAAAAGACACTTGAAGAGATGGATTAAAATAAGATAGGTAGGGGATGGGGAAGAATGATGGGAGGAGTAACACTGATCACAAAGCATTGTACACATAACTGGACAGGTCAAACTGAAACCCCTTTGTACAACTAAAGATAAAAATAAAAAGAAATAAAAACACCACCCCCACCATAAAAAATGTGTATATATATTCCCCACCCCATTGTAATTTTAAGGTTTTACTGATCTTTCAAAGTCCTTCTCTTGTATATTTTCAGGAACCTGTACTGTAAGATGGGAGAACCGAACCATGAACTGCATTGTTAATGTTTTTGCCATTGCAATTGTCCTGTAACCAACTAAACAGGATGGGCTAAAGCCAGAAATTTAAGAATTTGTCAGTGTATCCTTTCTAAACAGCTTAATAGTTACTTATTCATGTGCTAGGTGATAAGTGTGCAACATGCTTCAAAGCTGTAACAAAACTGAATATTCTAAGCAAGTTAGAGGATTAGCTCATTCCACATGGTGTCATTTAAATATGAAATTAATGAATGTTAGCAAAAAATAAGTGCAGAAATGTGGCATGACATAAAAACAAAATCTTATATTTACACCAGTTTTTACTAACATCATTAATGTCCCTAAAGAACTGGGAAAATACATTCAGCTAATACAGTTATCTTTTAGCTAGAGAATTCAACAGGGATATAAATATGTGAACAAAAAGCTGCAAGGATAAATGTGCAAAAGATAAATTAGTTATTAACTTTTTAATTTCTTTCTTCATTTAGTTGCACACAATACAAAATGGGAAGTAGTTTTGTTCTTTTTTTCTATCAACAAAGTTTACTGTAGCCCTTATGGTACATCTATTTTTTTTAAAAAAGCATTCAGTTTCTTGCATTTAAACTTGAAGTTGAATTAAAACTGATAAACCCAAATTTCTCAGTTAAGCAAAATTATAGTATATGATGAACCATGATTCAGACAACTGCCTTACAATCCACTCATTCCATGTGGAACAAACATTTGTTGAATGCCTGTTGTGAGCATATTTCTCTGCTAGGCAATACAGTTATCAACATGCTGTTGGAATGTTAAGTTTCTTTTGGCAGCTGTTCAGTTGGAGAACTAGTGTTTATGTTTGAAGAAGAAAAATTGAGTTGTTTGACAAGAGGGAGAAAACGTGAAGTGTGGTTATTCATGTAGATGGAAGCAAAATGAAAAGCACTTATTGATGACAGAATTGTAGATAGAATTTTAAGAGTTGCTCTTAGTAAGTTTCAGTGCACAACACATGCAGCTCTTAGTTAAAGGCCTTATTATTCTTAACCATCTATGTGGTAAATTTTATCATGGCTTTAATTTAAACTCATCTGTAAATAACTTAATAAGAGACTTATTGTGTGGGGCTCAAACTGAGTGGAGTAAGTGTGAATGAAAAGTATACAATCATTAGCAGGTTATCTAATATCTCAGGGCTTATGAAACATATTTAAATTTATTAAGAAAATAAAAGATAAAAAATCAGGGTACACCACTGATCACCAAATGCGAAATCAATCTGCTATTTAACCTTGAAGACAAAATCGATCTCTCCTATTACCACCAACACCAATACATGTAGAAACTGGAGTCATGATTCACTGACATTTTAGGGAAAAAGTAACGCTTATTATTAGTATTGACAGTGTTAAGACAGTATCCTTGTAGGAAGACTATATGCATGGTTGATACTTTGCTGAATAACAAAAATTGTTCCGTGTTTAAGAAGATGAAGACAATGCAAGGATATGGTTTAATGAATCTGTGGTTTTGACATATCAGAAATTTTAAGTCATTATCTTTATGTTACTTTATGCTGCTGGTTTTTGTGCCCCTGGAGATTATAATAATGACCAAAATATCTGTGCAGTAAAGGCTTATTTTTTATTATTGTTGTTGATGCCTGATTTAAAAAATTTAATCATATCTCATGAGCTTGCTATCTACTCTGTTTCTAGTTAAGATATAATAAAGATTATCTTCCTGTGCTATACTTTTGCCTCTGGTTGATCATTTAATAGCTAAATAAATTTCATTGTGCTTACTCTTAATTTATTTTTCAGGCTGAGTGCTGGTGGCTAATAATCCCTATAATCCTGCTACTTAAGAGGCTGAGATCTGAGGATCAAGGTATGAAGCCAGCTTAGGCAGGAAAGTCCATGAGACTCTTATCTCCAATTAACTACCCCAAAAGCTGTAAGTGGAGGTATGGCTCAAGTGGTAGATCACTAGCCTTGAGCAAAAAAGCTCAGGAACAGAGCTCAGGCCCTAAATACAAGCCTCAGCACACACACAAAAAAGAATTCATTTTTCTTTTTTATCCAGAGTCTCACTATATATCTTAAGATAACTTGAAATTTGTGATACTCCCAGAGTGCCCAGATTCCAGGCATGTGCCACCATACTCAGCTTCTATAACAAATTATAAACAGAAGAAATGGGGGGAAATAAATATGGAACCAAATAAATATATTGTTGCAAACTAAGCACTGTAAAACAGCAACCTGTGGGAAGGCTGAGGTAGAAATATTCCAAGTTCGAGGCTAATCTTGCCACACAAAGACTTCAAGGCTAGCCTGAGCTACATAGCAAGACCTTGTCTCAAAAAAATAAAATAGCAGTCCAAGTCCACTATTAATAATTAACACCTTCTGTTTTATGAGTTTTAAGACAAAATGTCCTGTTAAAAAAGTCAGTGTAAACATATTCTATAATTTTTAGCTTTTAATAATTATTTTTGGAAAAAATGTTGTCCTACTTATCAACTTGCAATTGAGTTGTTGCTGTTTTTTTTTTTTTTTTAAATTAAAGACTTTACCCATGTAAAATTAGGGTATTCACATGTAAGTACTAATGCAAATCTTTGTAAAGCTATAATTTCATGTTTGTAAAGTACTGGAATACCGCCTAAATGATGGCAACATCTTATTACATTTTCTCTTGTTAAAAAGTGCTTTTCTGCTGTTTTTCCCAAATTGAGTGTTATCTAATTATGAGTCACTGAGTTTATTTTCACTACCTGCATTCATCTTTACATTTTAAGAGTAAGATAATTAGGATTGTATTTTCAAAGTTTGAGCAAAAATATTTGTCTAAAAAAGTGTGAGAAAAAAAAAATCAGTGACTTTGTATAGAAAGGTATTTATAGCAGATCCCAAAGCAAAGGAGAGATGAATTGGAAAATCCTCTCCATGTGTTAAAAATCTTTCAAGAGGAATTTGTTTTGTAAACAAGACTAAAGATAATGATGAGTCTAATGTTGAGCAATTCTGTAAAGTTCGCTTTCCCTATTCGTGAAATTCTTGGTGCAAGGATCTTAAACATTGATCCCTTTATACCACATTTAGATGGCCAGATTCGAAATGAGTTAACCAGAAATTCTAGCCCACCCTGACTATTTGTAAACTCTGGTCTGACTTAATGTCACTCCTTGGATATGTACAACATATTAACAATTTAACCCTGGCTAGAAATACCTCTAATTGCTTCCTGATGAATGTCTCTTCCCCAAGTGGTTTCTAAGGTTCTTGAGGATAATAAAACTGAGACTGCATATGGACCCTTGGAACACCACTAGCATCATATATATGTTCCATAAAAGTGGTGAGAAGTGGGTGACCACCCCCTTTCAGCATCCTTAAAAGATGAAAACCCTATGAGAAATGCCTTCAAAGTTCTCCCTATCCAGGTCAAGCAATATGCCCTGATAAAAATCAGGTCATATGTCCAGCACTGTCACTGTCATAATCTAGAAAATTCAATACATTGATTCTCTTAAATAAGGATGGCCAAATGATTAATTGTAGCAAGGATATAAATATACTTAGATTGGAAGAGTTTTCTTGAAAGTACATCAGATGTAGAGGAAAGTGCTTTCTATTTCAAACAAAAATGAATACATTAATGAAAGGTGGAATGAGTACTGGATACTTGGGTAAACAATAATCAACTATATCAACTGCTATTTTACAAATAAATGCTCTGTCACATTATTGAAATATAGAGTCTCCTTAATCTAGTTTCCAGTTTTTTCTTCTTTCAATAGAGAGATGGGTAAGAAATGTTTGACTTTCTCCTGCACTTTTGGGAAGCAACAGTTTCCTGTTGCTGCTGTAATTTGGTGCCCCCCCAAACCACATACATCTGCTTACAGTTTTGGAGGTCAAAATTCCAAATAGTTTTAGTAGATTAGAGTCAAGGTGGTATTCTTGAGACTCTGTCCTACTAGTTTCTAGAGGCTACTTGGATTCCTTGGCAGGTGATTACTTCCTGCATCTTCAAAGCCATCAATTTACCATCTTCAGATCTTTTCTCTGATCTCTGATTCCTGTTCTGTCTCTGAACCTCATGCCTCCACTTTTTTTCCTTATTAAGAACCTGGTGATTATATGCGCACACCCAGGATTTTATCCTATTCTCAAGATCTTTAATTACATCTGGAAAATTCTTTTTGCCAATAACATTGGCACATTCCAATGATCATGATGTAGACAGATGTTACTCTGTCTCTTATAACTTAATCACCACATGCTACTGAATATTGGCACACTTGTACATCATGTGTCAGTAAAATTAGTGAATAGATAAGACATTAATGAGTTGGGTAGTACATGCTCTTTCCAAAAAGGAAGCTATGTCTCAGTACCAACCATTGTCATCGTTTAGAAACAATTACTCAGAGGTATCCAGTGTTCTAGCTATTAAAATATCAAATATGAAGATGTGAATAATTCTTCCATGTTGAAATCACAGTATTATTCAACACTGATGTTTGTTTAAGGAAGCTCCATCAATAGTATAATCCTTTTAGATTTTAGTTTTATTGGTTGGTTGTGTTGGGTTGGGTTGAAGCAGAGTTTAGTCATGTAATCCAGGCTGGCCTCAAACTCCCAATCTTCTTGCCTATGCCTCCTGAGTACTCAGATTATGTATATGTCCTACTACTTCTGGCTGTCTTTAGTTCAGCATCAAGTAGGAGTCACGAAAAAAATAAATTAATATCAATATATTATCATTCTGTTCCCTGGGGACAACTGTTTATTCTCATATTAAACTCCAAAATTAGAATTGTCTCCTAGTTGAAGGCAGAAACATTCTCTTGGGAGCTTACTACAAAGGGGAAGGGAAGAAGCCCCACCACCTCCCATAGAAAGTGTGAATGAAAGAGAAAAACATACCAGGAATGTTCTATTAATTGAGGCTGCACATGGAAAGAAAATATGAGTGGGGGTTAGGGACTTTTTAATATTTAATACCGATTCAGACTTTTGAAAACACTGTACTCAGCATTATATGTACCAAAGTAAACATGTCTGTGGGTCAAATGCAGCATTTAGGTGATTAGCTTGTCTCAGTTACATTGTTTCTTCATATCTAAGTGTCTTGTAGTTTCTCCCACATCACAGCTCCTTCCATAGATTGGATAATTTAGTGAGACATTGTATTTGGTCCAGTAATGGTCAATAAGCGCAGGGTAGGAAATGAAGTCAGCTATGGTCTGGGCTTACGGCCAAGTCAGTATATCTGGGTGTAGCTGCTATTGTTGCAACTCTGATAATGTAGACTAGGGAGTTCGCACAGAAATAATGTTCTATGACTCATTTGTTTGCTCTTTTTGGAGGCAATTTTGCAGCATCTTGATCTATACAACAGAAATAACATGAGTAGGAAAAGGAAAAAGCAAATGAGAACTTTCCAGATTGTTTGTAATAGCAAATTAAAAATCAACAACACAGTGGCTGAAACTTGTAATCCTAGCTACTTAAGAGGCAGAAATGGAGGAATCTTGGTTCAAGGCTGGCTCTAAGTCATAAGTGTTCATCTTAGCCAGTTGCCAGTGGCTCATTCTTGTAATCCTAACTACTGAGGACACTGAGATCTGAGCATAATGGTTTGGAGCCAGTCTGGGCAGGAGAGTTTGTAAGACTCTTATCTCCAATTAAGCACCAAAGAAAGAAGTTGGAAGTAGAGCTGTGGCTCAAGTGGTAGAGCACTAGTCTTGTGCAAGAAAGCTCAAGGACAATGCCTAGGCTCTGAGTTCAAACCCTAGGACTGGCACACATATAAACAGTTTCCATCTTAGTGGCTGGGCACAGGGGCTTTTCATGTTCTACCAGATATGGGAGAAGCTCAGTGACTGGGTACATTGGCATATACCTGTTGTCCCTAGTCAGGAGAACCACAAAAAGACCTTTATCTTCAAAAAATCAAGGCATAAAAGAGCTAGCAGCACAGTGTGGCTCAAGTGATAGAATACCTGCCTAGGAAGTATATGGTGCTGAATTTAATCCTTACTACTATCAGAATGGAGCAAAACTTCATACTTTATTTGTCACATGTTTTGAAATAAAACAATTGTATGTATTTTGTCAGTCATGGGGCTTGAACTTAGGGCCTGGATGTTGTCTCTTCTGTGCTTAAGGCTAACACTCTACCACTTTGAGCCACTGCTCCACTTCTGGTTTCCCAGTGGTTAGAGATAAGAGTCATGCAGACTTTCCTGCCTAGGCTAGCTTTTAAACCTCATGAGTAACTAGGATTACAGGCATGAGGCATCAATACCCAGCACAATTCTATGTTTTTAAAACAATTTAAATTATATAATATGTGAATAGCTTTCTCATGTAAAACATTACCATATAATGGAAATATAATATTTTTTGCTCTCTATCTTGCCTTTTCTTGGTCTTCCACATCCACATCCCCATCCTCTCCCAAGAGACAAAAACATCTACTGTCATTGTGATATGCCTGATCCCAGACTTTAGTTTTTCATCTATATAAACATAGGTATCAACATTTTACAGTTATATAATACATACTATTCTACCAATTTGTCCTTTTATGCAACAATATACCTTGCTACTTTTTTTCATGTTAGTAGATGCAATCACCTTGTTGGATTTAGCAGATATATCATATGGTACACATAGTACTATTCATTAATTTTCTTGTTGGACTCTTACATGGTTTCCCATGTTCCACTCAATGCCACTATTAAAAAATTCTGCACAAACACTCTGTTATCCATATATAAAATACAAACACTTCAGAGGTGGAATTACTGGGTTATATCTGAATATCTTTTACATCTTAATTGTTCTACTTCTAGGACTTAACAATATTTTGTTTTGATAAGAGAGAAAATTAAATGCTTAAAAACAAATTGCAGTTAGGCACTGGTGGCCTTGCCTATAATCCTACCTACTCCGGAGGCAGAGAGTCAAGATTTGAATCCATCCCTGGCAGAAAAGTCTATGAAACCCTCTCCAAAATAACCATGAAAAAGCTGGGCTGGGGCTGGGAAGGTGGCTCAGTGGTAGAGCGCTTGCCTTGCATGCATGAGGCCCTGGGTTCGATTCCTCAGCACCACATAAACAAAAAGAAAAAAGCTGGAAGTGGCGATGTGGCTCAAGTGGTAGAGCGCTAGCCTTGAGCTGAAGAGCTGAAGGACAGCGCCCAGGCCCAGAGTTCAGGCCCCATGACTAGACCCCCCCCCCCCCAAAAAAAAAAAAAGCTGGGCTAGCTGGGTGCTGGTAGCTCACCTCTGTAATCCTATCTACTCAGAAGCCTGAGATCTGAAGATTGTGGTTCAAAGCCAATCTGGCAGAAAAGTCTGAGTGTCTCAAGTGGAGCTGTGGCTCAAGTGGTAGAGCACTAGCCTTGAGCTGAAGAGCTGAGGGACAGCGCTCAGGCCCAGAGTTCAAGCCCCAGAACCAGTACCAAAACAATGCTGGACTGAAGATGTGGGTTAAATAGTAGAGCACCAGCAAAGCAAGTGCAAAGCAGAGTTCAAATGTCCCCCCAAATAACAAATTGCTCTCTGTGATAGTCAATTTTTCTTCCCTCTTTTATTATCATAAATTAATTGTACAAAGGAATTTCATTACCATATGGTGATTAACCTTGATCGTTAACTTGATTGTGTTTAGGAACACAAGGAAGTTATTAAAGATGCCTGTGCTAGGCTTTTAAAGTTATCAGTCTGAAACGGAATTCATTGTGAATCAGAGCAGAACGTCTCTAAAACATACAACAATATTGTGGTCATAGTTATATGCTTGGAATATCCTATCTCCCCTTCTTGTTATATATAATTGTGTATATGTGTGTGTATATATGTGCTACTATGTTCTGTGTAGAACTTGAAAGAAGGGGCATTATTAGGGATATCACCATGTTTCTCATTTGTTATGTTGAATAAAGTTTGTTGAAGGATTTAAAATCATAAGAGGCATGTTTGCTGAGATCATTTTTTTTTTTTTTTTTGAGTCCGGTCATGGGCCTGAACGCTGGGCCTGGGCCCTGTCCCTCAGCTCTTCAGCTCAAGGCTAGCGCTCTACCACTTGAGCCACAGCACCACTTCTGTTTTTTTTTCTCCTGCTTATGTGGTGCTGAGGAATGGAACCCAGGGCCTCATACATGCAAGGCAAGCGCTCTACCACTGAGCTACCTTCCCAGCCCTAGGATCAGTTTCTTGATACTCTTTATTTTTGCGTCTGTGCTCAGTAGTAGCTCTTTTTTTTAAATTTAATTTAATTTTATTTGTGAACATACTGTACAGAGGGGTTACAATTACATGGGCAGGATAATGCATACATTTCTTACAGTAGTAGCTCTTGAAAGTATAAGAAGGCCTGAATTTTAGCTGTGGCTCCACTTCCAATTGATTATATAATTTTGCAAGAATCATCTCACTTGTCTATGCTGTACTTAATTCATTTATGAAACAAAGAGGACAGATATGGCGCTTTTAAACATTCATGTTATACAATAAAAAATCTGAACCAAAAACCTAATAAATATTTAGATATGTGTTATGTCATATCCTAATCTGTACAGCTAATGTCCAATAGATACTTGATGCTAAATTAACATTTTGCATCTGTTTAGAAGCCTCCCTAGCATCTTTTTTCCCTTATGTTATATGTTTTGGGGCATTTTTAGAACTAAGTTGAGTCAGATTTAAAAATCCTGTAGTTGCTGGATGCTGGTGGCTTGCACCTGTAATCTTAGTTAGTTATTCTGGAAGCTGAGATCTGAGGATTTCAGTTCAAAGCAGGCCCAGACAGGAGAGTCCTTGAGACTCATCTCCAGTTAACCAACAAAAAGCCTTAAGTGGAACTGTAGCTCAAGTGGTAGTCTTGCTAAAAGAAAAAAAAAAGCTAATGAACAGCTCCCAGGCCCAGAGTTTGAGCCCTAGTACTGCTACCAACAGATCCTCTGCTAAGTAGTTTCAACAAAAAGCTTGGCCAATGTTTTCCATGGTCCTGAAGTGAGAAAGACAAAACAAAAATGATCAGCAACTTCAGTCAGATGCATTTGCCACATTGGGTCATATTCTCCATATCAATATATGGGAACATATCTGATGAGCAAGCTCAGTTCTACATATGGCACTTGCAAATTCTCAAATGCTTGTATTTTTAGGGTTAAGGACAGTTTCAGAGTCGAGACTTTAGTTATCCTCTTCTGTTATCCTACCAGTACTTCCAAAATATACTAGTTACATTTGTCACTGTGACTAAATACCCAAGAATGACTTAATGGAGGAAAGATTTTAGTATATAGATTTTGAGATTTCAGTCCACAGTTTTTGGCTTACCTGATTCTGGAACCATAAGGAGATAGAGCTGTTCAGCTCATGGCAGCAAGAATCAGCAGGGCATCCTGCCGCATGCCAGACAGGAAGCAGAGTGAAGAAGGGAATAGTGTCCAGGTAAAAGCTTTAAAGCTGTACCTCCAGTGACCTACATTCTGCATTTGGGCCCAACTTTACAATTGGGGTCCAAGTGTTTAACACATGAGCCTGTGTGTGTGTGGGGGGGGGGGGAATGCATATTCAAACCAGAACACCAGTCTGCAGATCACCTACAATGGGGAGACACACAATGCAAGCTAAAGTGAAAATGCCAAGATTGTCTGTCCTTGATATGCTGAATCAGAGTCAGACAGTGAGTTGGCAGATTGGAAATTTCCACTTTGAACATTTTCCTCCAGTGATTCACATGTTGGAAAACCATTTCCTTAGGGAGTTAATTATGGCCAGTACTTGAGGAGTAAAATTTGAATCACTAACTCAGGAGCAAAATCTGTGTTGCTAGGTAGAAGTTAACCATATACAATGAAGAGTGCAAGGAGGATGTGGAATGCCTTCAGTAAGTGAAAGTCAAGATGAAGAAATTTGGTATTTCAAGGTCATAGACTAGAAGGACATAGACTAAGAATGGCTCACCATAAAGTAGTACAGTCTTAGATTGGGAGGAGACTTTAAGATTGCCCATGTCAACCTCCTAGCCAGAAAAGAGAGTTTACTTGCAAACACTTAACACAGGAGTAGAAGAGGATTAGGGCTATGTTTTATGGTTAAGCATAGCTGCCAGGGTATTGTATTCTATCCCCTTGATACTGAACTCAAAGGAGTAAAGAAGCATTGTCAGATTTCTGGAGGATAAACATTGGATGGTATTTATCACAAGGAACATACACACACACACACACACACACACACACACACACACACACACACGATTAGAATAGGCTTTGAAAGATACTACCTGGAATTTTTTGTTTTGCTTTCTCATCTTCAAGGAATTTGTTTCTCCATGCAGTTCTGCTGTGCTGCCACCAGGGGACAGTAGGAGGTCATTGATTATGTACTAGATATACTAAAGTTGGTACTCGGAGATTTTGAAATGATGGCTTTCTGCCCACTTTGGCTCCTTACCTGAAATGGATGGTCATGGGTCTTCAGCTCTACTTAGTACCCTTTGTCTTGTATATAAGTTTATCTGACTTGGGGAAGTGAAGGAGAATCACAGAAATGGTAGGACAAAGGGTGAACCAATGCAACAGAGATACTCACTAGACACTATGTTGGAAATCAACTTTACAACTTGGTGGGGAGAGGGAGAGTGGGAGAAAACAAGGAAGGTGATAACACTGTTTAACAAACAATGTACTCAGTACTTCACTTATGTAACTGTAACCCCTCTGTACATCACCTTTACAATAAAAAAATACTCCTTTATTAAAGGAGTAGAAGCATGTAAGACATGGCACTACTTAGCAGAGGATCTGTTGGTCTAGCAGTACTAGGGCTCAAACTCTGGGCCTGGGAGCTGTTCATTAGCATTTTTTTCTTTTCTTTTAGCAAGACTACCACTTGAGCTACAGTTCCACTTAAGGCTTTTTGCTGGTTAACTGGAGATGAGTCTCAAGGACTCTCCTGTCTGGGCCTGCTTTGAAGTGAAATCCTCAGATCTCAGCTTCCAGAATAACTAAGATTACAGGTGCGAGCCACCAGCATCCAGCAACTACAAGGTTTTTAAATATGACTCATTGCCCTGTAATCACATTTCCCAATCCCTTAAGTACATATATGTACACATATACACACAAACACACATATACACGTATATATACTGTTTCTATATTTTTCATTTGTGATTCATTTGTAAGTCTTTCCAGGTCTCCTCAGCCTTCCATGACCCATTTTCTATTCCTGGTCTCTTTTTACATGCTGTACATAGTTAAGGCAGCAATTCATGCAGTATTTGCTTCATGTTCACTATGTGCCAGACAATAATGATTCCAGTGAAGAAACATCCTCACCATAGACACAGTGACCATGACACTTCTCTACTCAAAACCATTGTTGCTTCATGATCTCATCAAGACAGCCTGTCTTAGTTACCTTCATGAAGTTGTGGCCAAAATACTTGAGAGAGCAACATAAGGAAGGATTTATTTTGATTCATGATTTCAAAGGGTTCAGTCTATGTTTGCTAGGCTCCAAGCTCTTGATAGTAACCTGTGGAGAAGGGGATTCTGCACCTCATGGTAGACAGGAAGAAGAAACAAAAAAAGATACTACCAAGGATCTGCCTCCAGCATCCTACCTGATCTAGCCCTATCTCCTAAAGTTACCAGAATTCTTAAGAAAACAAATGAACAAAGCTATTTCCTTCATGAAGCTTATATTCGAATGAAGTAAATAATATGTTCAGATGGTAATGAGGTCCATAAAAAATAAGAACACATAATAAATCCAGGGAGGAGGCTAGAGAAAGATTAAGGAGAGGAAAGGGTTAAGGAAAGGATGATAAGACATACTGTTATGTGATATGGGATCATCAGAACAGACCTCTCTAAGATGAAATTTCAACTGAAATGTAAAAGATATGTAGGAATAGACCACACAAATATGTGAGAGAGAAGAGCTATACAGGCAAAGGAGGCATAAATGTAAAGATCTTGAGATTGGACTAATGTATGTTTGAAGGGCATCAAGATGGTCAATGTCACTGAGCTTGGCAAGAAAGAGTTTGATACAAAATAGAACCAAATAGGTAATAAGGGTTCTATTTTATCGTTTGAAAATGAAATGGAATGTGTTGAATACTTTATCCCTAGCTAGTGTTGTTGTTTTGGGAGTTTCTGGGGTTGACCATCTATCTTAGCTGTCCACCCACCCATTAGGGCTTTTGTATCCAATCCATACAGATAATCCAAGGCATTCCAGGATTCACTACAGGACTAGAACTGGAAAGCATGCTGCAGTATATTTAAGGACTATGCTTTAAGTATCTTTTCAAGTAAATGGACTTACTAAAATAAGTGCATGTTATTCACACTCAATTTTAACTGTTTATTTAACGTCATGACCTAATTTTGTTTCTAAATACTGTCACTAATTAAAATTCTAGGTTTAAAATTAGAGTTTTCGTCTAAGATTAGATTTTTTTTGTTTCAGTTCTGGTGCTTGAATTTAGGGCCTGGGTACTGTTCCATGAGCTTTTTTGTTCAAGGCTAGCACTCTACCCTTGAGCCACAGCTCCATTAATGGTTTTTTGTTTGTGAATTGGAAGATAAGTCTCACGAGCTTTCTTGCCTGGGCTGGATTTGAATTAGAATCCACAAATCTTAGCCTCTTGAGTAGCTAGGATTATAGGCATGAGCCACTGGCACCTGGCTCCAAGATTAAAATTTTAGATAAACTCTGACCTCTTCTCATACCAGTGAGTTTTGGCATCTCCAGTTATTTTCTTTGAGACTTTTTGTCATTATTCAAAGGATGTATTAAGGGTATGGGGAACACAGTTCAGATCCCAGATGCATGATATTGAAGAAATTGCCTAGGATCTCGGTGCCTTGGATTTTCTCCTTCAACAAACTGAGATATTAACTGTTCTGAAAATTATTAGATAAAGCATGCAGAGTTCTTGATATACAATAACAGCAAGGAGATGGAGCATACCTTAGCCTGGGTACTTAGGGGAGGAAAATGCTAAAGAAGCCAACATGCAATAACCATGTCATATAGTAATAAATAAAATTTTGTTGCTTTCAGCCATTGAGATTTTGGAGTTGCTTGTTGTTGCAGGATAACCTGATTGTGACTGATTAAAACAGAGATCAAGACTATATATTAGGGCTTACTTTGCACAATCATCTCTACATAAACAGATGGCACAAATACAAAATCTCATATTCTGAAAGGCTATCTTGCAGCTTCCTTTGTGAGGAGATGGTAGTCAAAATTACTGTTGCCTTTGAGGGCAGTAAAGTCATAAGCACACTGGTCACAAGTGTGATTTTTTTTAGCCATGATTGTTGCAGTTCTCCCAACTGCACAATAGGGTGATGAGATAGCTATGCTGCTCCTCTAATTACCTCAGTCCATTCCTCAGTGTTTTCAGCCAATACAGAAACATTCACCGCCCCTGGGAAAATGTTTGTTTAGATAACGTGTTTTCTCCTTATCAACCTACACAAGGCTGAGATTTGTTCAGAAGATTCTTGGTAAAGACCAAGGTGATTCATTCCTTCTCCCTTATGTTGTCCTCATCTGACCACAGTAGACAGATGCTTACATTTTTCCATGGCATGCATGTGTTAGTGAATTGACTTTTACTTAATTGAGAATTGTATAAATGAAAATAATGTTTGGCAATCAAGTGATCTAATGTGGTGGTAAACTTGATTCATAATTTAATGTAATTTTAAGAATTATGAAGATCTTTGGACTTAAATTTTTATATAAATCATGCTGTCTGTTCTTTAGAGCAAAACTGGTATTTTGGACTTTTTCCAAAGCACATGCAGAGTCTTCCTGTGGTTAGTTCCCAGTGGCTTCACCCCATGTGCTACCTTTCCTAGTGCTTCTTTTACCCATAGAACTGAATTTTGGAATTAGTTTCTTCATAAAATTTGGAGGAATTCCTTGAAAATTTCTAATCATAATTCATTGAAATTTCCTCTTTTTTTTTGCATTTCAATAGTTTTATTGAAAGGTACCAAACAACGGTTGGTTAACTGCCAACTCAAGGTTAACACTGATGTTTTCAAAATGTTGAAATGTATCAGCCCTTTGGGGAAACCAAAAGGTCACCCATAAAGCATGGTCTACAAAAGTTAAGGATAACATACACTGTGGGTGTGGGTCTTTGGTTTGTTTCTTCAGCACTGGTCAGAATTGCTAATGGCCATTCAGGAGGGACTATGGCTACTTGTACTGTCCACATCTTGTACTTGTACTTCCTACATCTTAGATCCACCGGCTGACCAGAGCAACCCTCGCTACTACTACCTCTGCTATCTCGTAATTATGCTGGTGCCGACCATGCATAAGACACTGTGGTGTTTGTGAAAGTAGTCTTTCTTTAAAAACAAAATTCTGCATGAGAAGCAATTGCAGTAATAACTGGAATGGGTTATCTAGCTTACTTACCTACCAGCTTATTCAGCTTACTTTAGTGGAGGCAAAGCAAGTTATCAGAGTGACAATTTAGTTTTGAGTTTCTAACAACCGACACTAGTTTCTTCAGTGGAACTAGAATAAGGCAGTAGATTATAAAAATTCACCATGGATGCAAACATCACCTGTTTCTAGGAGAAATATTAAAGATATCAAACTTGCAAGGTCTTTTGTTTTTTGCTTTATATAAAATAGCTGCAAATTCAAATTAATTTCTTATGTAGCAGTAAAATCCTCTTCGAATTAACTGCTACCTGCGTTGTGAGTTCAAGAAGCCATTTACTGTCTAGAGTATATTAACTCTGATGCCTTAAGTGCATTTGTGAAATGTTGGTTTTCATGTAAACTTCATAATTTAAAATATAATGTTTAAATTAAGAAGTTTACCATTGTCAATACCACTTAAAAACAATAGCTCCAATATAGAAAATTAGATCAAAGTTAGAAATGAAGATTCACAGTTTACCTTCTTAGGTTTGTTATTAATACTTCACTTTGGTGCCTTTAGTTTTGACTTGACTGCTTTACAGATGAATTCAAATCTTAACACAGTTCTACTAAGCATTAATTAGCCAGCTTGCCCAGATCTGAGGTTATATAGTGCTAACCTAGTGGTGGTGTTTTCATGTACCATAGCTTAACAGCCATTACAACATGGAATCCATACTTAGGGTCGTGGAGAAAGATTCCAGAGCGCTTTGTTTTCTTGCTTCAGTAACAGAAATTTAAGTTAACAAAAATCCCAGTTGCATAGAAGTTTTCTTCTAAGATTCATAATTATATGTATATTAAATAATACTGAGTTTTGCCTGCAGAAAGATGATTTACTGAGTTATGAAATTTAGAGGGCAAATATGTAGAGAACATGGCCAACTCTACATTTTTATTTTTTATTTTGTCGGTTGTGAGGCTTGAACTCTGGGCCTAGCTGCTGTCCCTGTGCTCTTCATCTCAAAGCAAGCGCTCTACTTCTTGAGCCACAGCGCCACTTCCGGTTTTCTGGTGGTTATTGGAGATAAGTCTCAGAGACTTTTCCTGCCAGGGCTGGCTTTGAACCAAATTCATTGAAATTTTCTAATCTACTACTAGTCATTTTACCTGGAACATCCACTTGCTTAGACTATTTCATCACCACCATTAACGTAAGAGACTACAGTTTTGAAAAGACTTCCAGGTGCTGGTTGATCATTTCCCCACGTTTTAGAAATCTCCAGTGCTTAGACTTCTTGCACTTTGTCAGCAGTTTATGTTTTGCAGAACAGCGTTTTATAGTTGAGAAATTCTGTCCTCCCATAATTTTCCTCTTACAATTTTCAAATACATATGCATACACACATATATACACATGTACACTGCATACAAACACAGCAAACTAACTGGTAATTTCCTGAAATTCTTTATAAGTAGTATATATATATATATGTATGTATGTATATATATATATATATAAAATAAATTTAAATTGAATCACTAGGGTCATCTTTCCTCCAAGCAAATAATTCAATAATTCAACTTAATCCAATAATTCAATAGATGCTAGTTTATCTTAATTTAAAAGATAAACTTAGCCAGGCTCTAATGGCTCACGCTTGAAATCATAGCTACTCAGGAGGTTTAGATAGTAGGATCGTGGTTCAAAGTCATGTTTGGCTGGAAAGTCTGTGAGACTCTGATCTCAAATTAACCACGCAAAAAAAGCAGGAAATGAGTGGGGCTGTGGGTCAAGTGGCAGAGCACAAAAAGCTCAGAGACAACTCCCAGGCCCTGAGTTCATATCCCTTGACCAGCACCAAAAACAAAAGCAAAATTGTCACCAATTGGGTTATTCAGTGTTTCTAAACTAAGATACCAGGAACTTTGGTTTGTACTTCCACTGTTAGCCAATTGTTCTTACTGCATGATTTTCACCTTGTACATTGATGATGCTAGCAGAAAAAAAAAGGGGGGATTAAATGTTAACAAATTGTGGGACCTTTGCTTATCATTTATCTTCTCTTGGACAGGGTTTTCTTTTCAACAAAATTGGGATTAAATGGCTATCTGGTGGTGTTACTGAAATATTAGCTGAAATATATGTAACTGTTTGGCATAGTGAAACATATTTGTTAATATTTTTCTTTCTGTTATTTCTCTTGGGTAATACCAGTTCTGTCCAAGAAAACATTTGCAGACTACTGCAGGAACATATAGCCACAGCTTCATGCATTTCCTAAATAGTTAGGATTATAACTGGTTGACTCATTTAGAACAATGGCTCACACAGAACTATGAACATATGTCCACAATCTGACTCGATAACATTCAACTATGCAGTTAAAAGATGAAAGATTAGTAGAATTGAAAAAAAGATATTATACTGGGAAGTCTATGTCTTCAAATTGTTTTCTGTATGTGGAGCGACACTCCCTTGTATCAGTACTCTGAGGAACATTAAGATATTGACATAGATCTTAGTCCCCCATTTTTCCTTCCTTACCCATAGTTATCCAGTGTTTGGCATGACATGTTACTACAAGGACACAAAGAATCTCAGCACTACCATGGCAGAGAAAAGTATTTCTTGGCTGATTTCACCCTTATATACCAAGGTCAATAACACAGACACAGAAGAATTTACTGATTTTAGTAGTTAAGCACAATTTTAATAGCATTTCCTAAGAATTATCACTCAGATCACCTTTCCTTCCAAATTGATTCATACATAGTGCCTACAAGTATTGACATTTTATACACACAGTATTTCAAAAGCAGAAGAATTAAGAAAAATATTTGTAGCCTTGAGATGAAAAACACTGCTTTAATCATTCTCTCAATACCTGTTACCAAATGCAAAATACTAAATGCTAAAATAGCCATGCTCACAGGTGCCAGCTGATAGCTGGTGGCTGGGGTTTGAGGTTTGGGGTTTGGGGGAACACTAAAGAAAGAAGTTCTCAAAATGCCATTTTTAATCTTATAACCAAAGTAACACAGGGAAGAGCTCTCTATTTTGATAACTAATTTGTGTCAAACATAGAGAACTCTGGAGAAACATTCTCAGAAAAACAGATGGAGCAGGTTTTACTCATGTGCCTAAGTTAGAAAGGGCTGAATCTCATTATTTGTTTATTATCCACTTACTTTCTTTTTTTGAGGGTACTAGGGTTTGAACACAGAGCTTTTATCTTTCAAGGCAAATGTTCTACTATTTAAGCTACTTATCCTGACCTTTTTGCTTTAGTTGTTCCTCAGACAGGGTCTTAAACTTTTGCTCAGGGCCTACCATGATCTGAGCTAGGTTTATAGCAAGGAACCACCATGCCTAGCTCTGCTCAAATTTCTTTGAACTTGAATCTGTTTCAAGGTCATAGTTTGGTAAAAAGGATTGAAAGTAAATACACAGCACCTGGTCATAGTTATAACACAATATATGTTGAATGAATGAATGAATGAATACCTGGCATGCAATATAAAGAGGCCAAACCTCTTTCTCCAAGCATTAACCTTCCTGCACATTTCTGAGATGCACTTCTATGTGCACCCAAATAATAAGGCCTTATTTGTCAGAACCAGCTATCCCTGGCTTAAGGATAGTAGGAGACCAAAAAACCATAAGGGCCAACTGCGTTCTTAATTCATCCTAGTACCATGAAAATGCCAAGCCACCTTCACGATTTGTGATCAAAATAAAATGAAATTTCCCTGCCTTCTTTGATTAGAAGCAGTACATACAAATTGAGAAATCTGGGATTGGAAGTGACCAATTTGAGAACTGCTCTCCCCTCCCCCCTTGCTTTCTCTTCTCTACTTTGCTTTCTCTCATTCTTCTCCTTTCCCTCACTTTTCTTCCCTTTCCCCTTACAAGTCTTCTGATCTTACCAAGGCTGAATATTTCTAAGTACCTGTGGCCCCAATGGATAGGGCAAATAAAGTGGTAGTGATTTAGTCATGTTCTGTTGAATTCCTAGATATCCAGAACATTATTTTGGGTGTGAGTTTAATATGTACATGCTTATCTGGGAAGGTTCATCTAGGATATATGTTTCAGGAGAAATGATGAGGATGAGGGCAATGATGATAAAAATCAAACCATCAGCCATACATACACAAACCACTTGTGTTGATATCTAAGTTAAACTAGAGATGGACTCTCAGCCTGATGTAGATCATCAGATACATATTTGTTAAGATTCTTAAATCCAAAACTTTCAAGGGCTGGCAGGATACCATTTCTAGCAGCACACAGTGTGCTCTTCTTTCATAGCTCAGAGAATAGGATTAGAAGAGCCAGTGTTAAGGGAGGAGGTCCTTCCTCTGCTTTCATCCTTCATTTCTTCATCCCTCATGTAAAAATGTGAGGAACCTTCCTGGCTTTCATATTGATTAATATTCTAAACATTTTCTGTACGTTTGATGAAATCACCAGCCTTTGGTCTCCATGCATAGCAGACATTATTACTTTAGGAAATTCTCACTAAGGCTTTAAATTAACTCTATTCTAGAATTGTATAGTTCTACATGTTATTCTTCATTCATTCATTAATTCATTCATTCAACAAACTCCTTCAGTAGCCACTCTACCAAGCACCATGGTAAATGCTGAGTACTACAGTAACTCCAATAAGTCTAGTATTCTTTGGTAGATATTTTCTCTAACTCAGTTAGGCCCACTATATGGGTAAGCTAGAATATGGTGATATGTGAATATTGTCACTAGTAGATATTAAGGTCACCTTCAGCACGTATTATCTCCTGTCTGAAAAAAAAAATCTTCAAAAAGCCAATAACAAGAACAAAGATGACATCAAATGGAAAATGATAAACTCCTCTTTTGGGGTGTTAGGATTCTAAAAACTGAAATTTAAGGTAGCCTGGTGTTGTGGACAGATTACCAAACCTGGAGTCAAGTGACCTAAATCTAGTCTTGGCTTCATAATCTTAAGGAAGCCACAGAACGTTTGGAACACCCCCTTTTATTATCCTAAAAATGAGTCCAGGATTCCTCGCCATATGGTCTTCTGGCATAGGAGAGAGTTAAAATGAAATAATGTTTGTACAAGTGCTCTAAAAACTAAAAAGCATATACATGTAACTGATCACTAGCGGACAATCTTTGGCATCCCTTTCAATGCAACATTTATGTTTCCTTTCCTGCCTTTTTTTCTCCCTTAGGGGCAGGAACTTGTGTTAACAACCAGCATTATTTAGTAATTTGGCAGCACAACTTGTATTTATTTCCTTGTGGAAGAGACAAGTTAGAAGTTTTCCTTGTTGAAAATGAAATGTACTCCTCGAGAGCCAGACTCAGAGTTGGAGATGCTCTGTTTACTGAGTGTGTCAGCCAATGCTTCAGGTCCACAGAGGAAAACTCCTATTCTGGTACTTTGAGAAAGAAAGAAAAAAAAATAGTTTCAGACTTTGGGATGTGCTAGTTAACAAAGTAGGTGGGAGGGGGTGGACTTATTGCTTAGAGGCTCCAGGGCCAAGTTCCCTCTGTTCCTTTGTTTTTTCCACAAATGGCCAAAGAGTTCAGATTACTCTGTAGAAGCAGGGCTTCCGTTCTGACTGTGGAGACATCTAGATAATTCAAAAGGCACTTAACTTCCTTGGAAAATGAAATGCAAACAAAATGTTTAGAAACTTCTACCACAAAGAAAATGGTGGTTAATTTTGTAGTCTGTGGACTACTTTCCTTTAGGGCTCTATACCCCAAAACCTTCCTGCTCTCTTGAGATCAGGGATATGATCTTTCCTAGGAACCCTAACTCTGATAGCAGCTAGGTTTGCTTCCTTCCATTCCTCTCAATCTTATAGTTGCAAACCTTCCTTTTCAATGTATGCTCCCATATTAGTAGCCTTGGCATTAGCTTTTTAAGAATGCAAATCCCCCCCCCCCCATGGGGCTGCAAATGTGGCTTAGTGGTAGAGTGCTTGCCTCCTATGCATGAAGCTCTGGGTTCGTGGATTCCTCAGGACCACATAAACAGAAAAGGCCAGAAGTGGTGTTATAGCTCAAATGTTAGAAAGCTAGCCTTGAGCAAAAGAAACTCAGGAACAGTGCCCAGGCCCTGAATTCAAGCCCAAGGACTGGCCAAAAAAAAAATGCAGATCTCTGTGTCCCACTCTAGAACAAAAATCTGTATTTTAAACACAGATGAATGTTTAAAAGTAGGAATACAATTTAAGTTACAAAAGGAAAGAGCCCAACTATGGCACTACTTGAGGCAAATGACCGAGAAAGACTGAGAGAGGGAGCTGGGAAACTTTGATTTTTAAATAACTCTCCAGATGGTTTTCCTGTGATTTAAAGATTGCTTCTTGAAGTCATAAATATCTGGTATTTTTTATTGGACATGAATTCAACCTCATCATAGTAATAAATGTATCTTAAGGTCTAGAATGTAAAAGTCTAGTCATGTTTGAGAATTGCTGCTTAGGCAAACAATAAGCCTCAAGAACTTCCTGGTGGGGATTTCTTACTTAGGGTGTTGACCAGCAATTGTCTTGAACTCATTATCCCAGTTGGGCCGCCCATACAAAGTCTTCTGTTTCAGGCCTGTGATCACATCTTTCTCCTCATCATGATGTACAGCGAAGTGATTAGCCTGCAGCAAGAAGACATGAATTCAGAAAAAAAGAGATATAATGTTAAAACATATGCAGATACAGTCACCCATTTCATAAACCAAGATTTTACTCTCGTGTGTGTGTGTGTGTGTGTGTGTGTGTGTGTGTGTGTGTGTGTGTGTGTGTAAGGTACCATGCTGAAGACTAGAAGGTAAACAAAGACAAACCAACTGGGTCTCAAATCATTTCCATTTTAGAAGAGAAGAAGAGAACGTGAGTATAAATTTAAACAAAACTTTGTAGAATGTGGTGTGGTGACTGCTATGGAAAAGACTTAAACATCATAATGAGAACAGAGAAAAAGATGGAATGGCAGGATACGGGAAGGTTTAAGGCCATGGCATGTAAGTCAGGCATTACAGTGTAGACACATCTCTTGTTTCTCTTTCTATGCTTGAATTTTTCTCCTCAGCTGACTAATTTTCATTCTTGGGGAAAATCACTAAGAATTGCAATAACAATAAACAAAATGCACTCAACAAACTAGTAACCAGTAAGATATTAAATCAAACCTAAAGCTGTGTGAGTGTGTGCATATGTGTGCCTGTGCATGTGTGTGTACGTGTATGTACATACATACTGTTTTTCTGCTGCCATTCTAGAAGCTCTCACTTTGAACAGTTGGTACTTTTCATAAAATCAGTTAATTAAATGTATTTTAAAAATAAATTACATTCTAAATTCATTAAACCAAGGATAGATGATGGGGATAATTGATGTTAAGAAAAATGGTCACTCTGGCTTAATAATTCTTACAGGAACTAGTTTTATAAAGCAAAGTTATTATTTTCTCATTATTTTCCCATTTTACTAGCATTTTTTTGAAATAATACCATAAGGCAGTTTATGAGTTATAGCTTTTTTCTTGGATTTCTTTTTTTGTTGTTGTTGTTGGTTGTGGGGCTTGAACTCTGGGCCTGAGCGCTGTCCCTCAGCTCTACCACTTGAGCTACAGCACCACTTCTGGTTTTATGGTGGTTTATTGGAGATAAGAGTTTCATAGACTTTCCTGCCCGGTCTGGCTTTGAACCGCGATCCTCAGATCTCAGTCTCCAGAGTAGCTAGGATTACAGACATGAGCCACTGGTGCCTGGCTTGGATTTCATTTTGTACAGTGTTTTTAATATTTTGTTTTCAAATTATAGACATAGCAGCTATTAAGTTTTAGAGCAGCAGTTCTCATAGTCAAAATGTCCTGGACCTATGACACCTGTTATAAGGGTCCTCTGTGGGCTGGGAAGGTGGCTCAGTGGTAGAGCGCTTGCCTTGCATGCCTGAGGTTCGATTTCTCAGCACCACATAAGCAAAAAGTAAAAAGTCAGAAATGGTGTTGTGGCTCAAGTGGTAGAGCACTAGCCTTGAGCTGAAGATCTGAGGGACAGTGCCCAGGCCCAGAGTTCAGGCCCCACGACCAGACCGCCCCCCCAAATAAAAGGGCCCTCTGTAACCTGTAGACTCTATGATAGGCTGGGAATGTGGCAGAGTTCTTGCCTAGCATGCATGAAGCCCTGGGTTCGATTCCTCAGTACCACATAAGCAAAAAAAAGCCAGAAGTGGCACTGTGGCCCAAGTAGTAGAATGCTAGTCTTGAGCAAAAGAAGCTCAGGGATAGTGCCCAGGCCCTGAGTTCAAGCTCCAGGATGGTAAAAAAAGACTCTCCGATAGACCACAATTGCAAAATCCAAATGAGAAATTAATCGCCACAATGACAGGTTGCAAGTGAGAGATAGCCAGGCTGAGAATAAGCAACATCTAGGTACAGCCTACTGCTGTAACTTGAATGGATCCTCCCCCAAAAGTGCAGATGTTGCAAGCATGATAGTATATAGGTGGGGCCTTTAAGGGGTGATTAGGCCTTGGAGGCACTTTCTTCCTGATGGGGTTAAGGCCTTTAGCCTTAAAGCACAGTATTTCTCAAATTTGTCAACTATAATGCATTTATATTGCCAAATGTCCCTGGTGGAGGCCAGGGAGGGAGGCAAAATCTTCAGTTTAGGACAGTCCCATTTTATTGTAGTGGTCTCCTAACATTTTTGAAAGAACACATTTATTTAATAGACACATACACAACATACTCATGCATACACATTAATACTACACACCCATATATCAGTGTGTGTACTGTACCTTTATTACACATACACACATGGATCTCCTCAGTAGTAAATATGGATCTGCTCAGTAGTAATAATCACAACTACTGGGGAACACTCAGTGTAGACTCTGAACATTTGGACACTGCCATTTACTTGTTGGCCAGGTGTTCTTAGGCAAATGACCTAATTTATTCTAGACCTTGGTTTCATCATTATTGAAATGTGTCTAATAATAATAGTTACCTCATAAGGTTGTTGGCAACATAAAACTAAACAATCTATTAAACACTAAACAATACTGAGCACATTTTTTCAGAAATCTTGTGGTCTCTGTGAGGAATTAGTTTCTAGGATACTTCCCTCTCACATATCAAAATCCATAGATGATTTAGTTCCCTACAGAACCTGTGTATAGCCTCATGTATACTTTAATTCATGTCGAGATCACTTATAAGACCTAATGCAATATACATACTATTTTCTTAGTTGTAATGCTATATGACTTAGGAAACAATGACAAGAAAAACAGTAAACATACTCAATGTGGATGCAGTTTTTTTCCAAATATGTTTGATCCATGGTCATTTGAATAAATATATGAAGAGCCATAGATATGGAAGGTGACTGTACATGCTTAATAAATGCAACTGTATTAAGTAGCTCATGAAATGTGCATAGATACTTAAAGGAACACATATACACATGTATGTGGATGTGAATAGATAGAGGATAGATAATATTTTCCCTGTTACCCATAATGCTCTTGTCCATCTTGTTTGAGAAGCCCGGGTGGGACAATTCCTCTAATGCCTTTATTCCCTCCTCATAGGCCCCTTGGCTTTGAATCTAGTCCCAAGAGCCCAAACATTATGTAGTGATACTGAGTTAGAATGAATGATCTGGATCACGAGACTCTATTAACTGTTCTTGAAATAAAGTCAGTATATAGGACATATCAACATCCAATGGAAAGTCAGCAATCTCTAAGCCCTTGGGAAGGACCTAAGACCTGAACCCTGGCCCTCACCTGAGATTCATCCCAGCCTGTCAGATAAATGTTGTAGCTGAGAAAGTCAGCATTGTTCCTTTCTTGCATCTGGGTTTCCAAAAGTTGGAGCAGATCTGCAAACCATTCAAAAGCATGTGTGTCCCGACACAACCAGTAGAAATAGATCTGAAAAAGAAATGGACCACAAAGCAGATTGGGATAGGCTTGATCAGCATAATCAGCACTAGAAAATTGATTTCCTCTCTTACACACTTCACCCTTCCAATGCTCAGAATGCCCAGAAACACGGGTTTTAAGAAAGCTCTTGACATTTCAAATAATATATATATATGTATATATACGTAGTATATTATTATATATATCTTAAAAAATCTACTGGCCCACCAGCTTTCTTTCTTGGCCTTCTCTTTCTCCCTTGGAATCCCTAGCTGTTTTACGCCACATCCCAGATTGGCCAAAGGAATCCAGACTAACAGTGACTACTGAAGGATTTCTTTGCTGCCTGCTAATCCTAGACATTGATGAGTTCTCAGGGAAAAAATACTTTTATCCATATTTCTCCCACACAGAAAAGAAGCTAAAGGAGAGAATTTAAAACATTAAATCTGGGAGAGGGAAAGCAATGAGGGGGAGTACATGAGGGCGGAAAGGTAAGCAAATGTGGTCATTATATTCAATGTACACTATGGAAAAACTGAATCATGTAACTTAAGGGTAGGGATGAGATGGGGGAAATGTAGGGGAGAATGATGGAAGGGGTAACATTGATCAAGATGCAGTATACTCATAATCTGACTCCTGGAATTGAGACCCCTTTGTACAACTACTTAATAAAAATAAACACTTTTAAAAACTTTGTCATAATTACCTTTTAAAACTTTACATTTAATCAGCTATTCATATTTATTTAAATTGTACTTATTAATGCAAATAAAACAATGTAAAATGTAAAAAAATCCTTCATGTCTCATCTTCAACGTTGCTAACTAAAGAAAAATCATGAGAAAAAACTTTAAAATTCAAGTTTTAATGTCCATATTAGAATTTAGTTTAACAATTACTAGAATGACTGAAGGTTTATGGAAGATATCCTTAATAAGGTAATTCCATGTAATAGTCTCCTGAGAATTAATCTTAAGGAGACTTCCATAAGATGTTGTTTCTGCCCTTTCCTTACAAAAATATATTGAAGACCTGAAAATTGAATAAATGGCAATATATAAAGAAAAATTATTCTATTGTAGCAATAGAATATGAAGGAATCATTTCAGATGATCATTATTATGCCTATGATGACACTGAAAATGTTTTCTATCTTTTTTTAAAAAAAAAGGATCAAGGCTGGGAATGTAGCCCAGTGATAGAGCACTTGTGTTGCATATGTTCTCTGGGTTCCTTCCACAACAATGCAACAAATTAAAAAAATTAAAATGCAAAAAGGGATATAAAGTTGTACATATTTGCTACTCAGAGATTTCTAAAAATGTGGAAGCTTAAGAGGGAAAATTAGAACATATCCAGGGACTGAGGATGTAGCTGAATAGCAAAATGTTTGTTTGCCTAGCACATACAAGGTTCTGGCTTCCATACCTAAAACTAAAAACACAAAAAACCCAAACTGAAAACATCACCATGCAAAAAGCATAAAAGAATATCTCTTGGGCTGGAATTAGGAATACTTTCTTTTCCAATATTTTTCATCTGAATTTTCATAACACTAAATACATAACATAAATAGAGTATATAACTTTTATTAATAGGCCTGTTTATATAAAAGCACATATAACAAATAATCCTTTGAAGAGAACTCTGGAACCACCCAAAGCTTTTCTTCACTCCCCATAGTCTCTGCCAACCTTAGCCCTTAAGGAACTTTCAGATTTTACTTGGAAGGAAGTAAGGACCATTCTAGTCCCTCTAAAAAATAAAGGAACTCACCTTCTTTAGTCTCAGATTGGTGGCATTATTGCAATATTTATACCAGACTGACTTGAGAATGGACGCAAAGGGTGTGACCCCAATCCCAGCTCCCACTAGCATCACCACCTCATAGCTGAACACATCTTCACTGGCTGTCCCAAAGGGCCCATCAACTGCAATCCTAGATGGAAATGTGCAAAAGATGATTTCAGAGCTATCTGGCTATTTACAGTAAGACGAAACATCCATTATTACTGGAGATATGCAATGTGTCAATTCTGACCAGGGCAATGTATCTATGGGGCATTTTCTTCTAGAAGAGGACTTTCAATTAGCCAACCTAATACCAAACTGGGATTGGAAATAAGAGGAATGCTTAGCTAACTGGAAACATTTGGTAACTCACCATTGGTATGTTTTCATTTCTTTATCCTTCTTTGCTTCTCTCTCTCTCTCTCTCTCTCTCTCTCTCACACACACACACACACGCACACACACACACACACACACACAAACACACCTGCATATCTGTGTGTTTTGCCAGAAAATCCTACACTTGAAATTCTTCGTACATAGCACATTCAATAAGAATTTTCTACAGCATAACACCTTGTAGATTTAATATCCCTTTTCAATTGTTTGTTTATGTACCATTCAAGAAACTTTTTTCTTCAGCATTGCTAAGTGCTTAATATTATGTTGACATATGAGCAGATACAAAGCAAGTAACATATAACATTCATCCTCAAAAATGATGCTAATTAAAATTAAGAGTATGTTTGACATACTACAGTTTTGTTTGATAGAAGAAGTTAATATGACTTGGCTTTGGCCCTCATATATTTTAAGAAATGTGACTATTCATTACTAATGTTTGATCCAATTATATATTTCATATACAATTTATAAAAAAATGTATAAATACCACATGCATGCAATGGGGAATACAGTGAAAGCTATGTATATTTATCTATATATTAGAGCCACTGTTTTTTTTTTTGTCAGAGAATCAAGAGCTACTACTATGCTGAGAGTATCTTTTTAGTTCAGTTTTTCCTAAAGTTATGCACTTTGTAATGTGTTCTTTATACTCACTTAGGTAGTTTCCAGGCATCTTGAAATTCTTTCTTATCACAGCCACAAGCATTGAACAGCCCCTCTGTCCAGTCCCCAACAATGCGAATATGGATGCTAAAGAAGTCTTCCTCTGGGGCAGAAGTCAGTGTGAAAGGATGCCACTCCAGCTTGGACACATCAGGGCACTTGACGAAAATGTACTGTCCCACCTCCATCTTGAATCCCTTTTTCTTCATCTGCAGCTCAATGGTTTTGAAAGGGTGGGTGACAACCTGTAAAATAAAACATGTCTCTAGAAATGACAGATTCCCCAAATATTTGCTTTTGCAAATGACATTGAAAGAATAAAAGGCAGAGCGAAGTAGACCAGCCAAGGTTTTCATTTCAGGACCAACAAAGAAAGTCCTCCAGATGTGTTTGCCATTGGATTTTCCCTCAGCCATAAGCCATAGCCAGTGATTTGTGATGAAAAGAGACCAAATCTTGGTCATCTGGCTTCAAGTTGTGGGCTTTCCAAGGAGCCACTTAAATTCAAGTATTCCTTGTAGGACCAGGTCAGGCTGATATAGCAACCAAATTTTGGGTAAGTGTCTTTCTTTCTTTTCTTTTGAGACAGTATTTTGCTATATGGCCTAGATTAGCCTGCAACTTAGTATGTAGCCCAGACCAACTTTGGTCTTTTTGTTTTGTTTTTTTTTTTGAGGGGTCCAGTCGTGGGGCCTGAACTCTGGGCCTGGACACTGTCCCTCAGCACTTTGCCTCAAGGCTAGCACTCTACCACTTGAGCCACAGCACCACTTCTGGCTTTTTCCGCTTACGTGGTACTGGGGAATCGAACCCAGGGCCTCATGCATGCAAGGCAAGCACTCTACCACTGAGTCACCTTCCCAGCCCCACCAATTTTGATCTTGTAATTCTTCTGCCTCAGCTTCCTCATTGCTAGAATTACAGGCATGTGCTGCCATGCCCTGCGTTATTTTCTTTACAAGTTCAGTTCATACATTTTATCTGTTCCTGAGAATATGCCCTATACTCCTTTCACATTCAGTTCTCTGTTACATGGCATTTACAAAGGAATTCAACCTAACTTGTCAGCCTATTGCAATTTTTTTTCTCTCAGAACACAAAAAAGTTACAAAAAATAGAAAACAAATGCCATTCAGTTCATCCATCTTCTCTCTCCAGGAGATGAGAGATCTTGGTAGCTAAACAAAAGAAGAAGGAGATCACATTGGCTATTTATATGGCAACAGCCTCTACACCAAGTTAACTCTGCTATCCATCCTAGTCCTGAATCACATCTCAAACTTGTCCTATTCTTCATACATTGTTTCTATTTGAAAATATTCCACCCATCTCTCCTCAAGTCAAGTAGTAACCACTGTTACCATTCATTCTCATCTACACATGTGTTTATACCAGCTTTACTCACAATAGCAAAACAGGAAACAATCCAAATGTCCATTAAGTAGTGACCAGGTAAGTATTTAAAAATAGAAAATGAGCCAGGGTGCTGAAGGCTCATGCCTGTAATCCTAGCTGTTCAAGAGACTGAGAACTGAGGATCACAGTTCAAAGCCAGCCTGGGCAGGAAAGACTGTGAGACTGTTATCTCCAATAAACCACCAAAAAACTGGAAGTGGTGCTGTGGCTCAATTGGTAGAGTGCTAGCCTTGAGCTGAAGAGCTGAGGAACAGCATCCAGACTCAGAGTTCCAGCCCCACAACTGACAAAAAACAAATACATAAATAAAATAGAGCACAATAACCAGGTTCACATTTGTAATCCTAGCAACTCAAGAGGCTGCGATCTAAGGATTGCTCTTGAAAACCAGTCCTGGCAGAAAAGTCCACTAGACTCTTATTTGCAATTAAGCAACAAAAAAGCCAGAAATGGAACTGTGGTTTAAGTGGTAGTGTCACCCTTAGTGACAAAATCAAGTGAGAGCACAAAGCTGAGTTCAATCCTCAGCACCCGCAAACACTAAAAAAAGAACACAGCAAACAGCAATATAGAAATATACTTTCTATTGTCAAAGGAACACTGGAGCTCCTATAAGTTGTTGTAGCTCTACTTATAATAGCCATCAATATATAAGTGGTTAAGCAAAAACGGGGTCCATATACATAGTGGGATACTATTCAGCTGTTTTTATTTATTTATTTATTTTTGGGTCCGGTCGTGGGGCCTGAACTCTGGGCCTGGGCACTGTCCCTCTGCTCTTCGGCTCAAGGCTAGCGCTCTACCACTTGAGCCACAGCGTCACTTCCGGCTTTTTGCTTATGTGGTACTGAGGAATCGAATCCAGGGCCTCTAGCATGCAAGGCAAGCGCTCTACCACTGAGCCACTTTCCCAGCCCCTATTCAGCTGTTTTTAAAAAGGGGTAAAATTTTGTCTTCTACAAAAGATGGGTAAACCTGTACAACATTATGTTAAGTGCACTATACCAGGCACAAAAAGACAAATTCAGCATGATTTCACTCATATGTGGAATCTAAGATTTAATCTAACTGAATTTGGGAATAGAATGGTGGCTACAAGATGCTGAGGAGAGAGGGAAGGATAGTTGAAGAAGACTGATTAATTTGTACTGACTTGTACTTCGATAGGAGTAAGAAGTTCTGATGGTCTGTTGTACCATTGGGAGACTATGGACAACAATGATACATTTCATATTTCAAAACTGCTAGTTATGAGTTTCAGTGTTCTCAGCACCTTGAAATGATAAATATTCAAGGTGAAGAATATTTCAATTATCTTCATTTGATCATTGCACAAAGTATAATGTAATGAAGCATTTCACTATGTTTTTTGAATGAGTAGAGAATTATGGAAGAATGAGAAATCCTTTCAATAAGAATTGTTGGAGTTCATTTCGTAAAATATTATTTTATATGATCATATGCTCATAGCTCTGGAGCCTCTGTGATCCACTTCTATGTGTATCCTCCTTTGGTCTCACTATGTGAATGTCTAGAGAAAAGAAAACCAGATTTTTGTTATTATTGTTGCTGTTGTTGTTGTCTTCTCCTTTTCTCTTATTTGCTACTTTGTCTTTGGTAGGGTAATGAGGGCACAGAAAAAGTGGAACAAAGGGGTACTCACTAGACACGATGTGGAAAATGAACTACACATTAAAAAATTATTGTAAAGATGATGTACAGAGGAGTTACAGTTACATAAGTAAGGTAATGAGTACATTTCTTTGTAAACAGTGTTACTCTCTCCCTCATTTTCTCTCCCTCCCTCTCCCCCATTCCACTCCCCCACAAGTTATAAGGTTCATTTCCAACATAGTGTCCAGAGAGTATGGCTGTTGTATTGATTCCTCTTCCTATCCCAAATCAGATAAATTTATATACACAAGTACAATGACAATGGGGAATAAACCAAAGGGGAAAAAAGAAAGAAAGAAAAAGAAACAATTGCAAACAGTACAATTAAAAAAAAAATCTTGCTTGTATTTCTTGGGTTTTATGGGTGGGAATGGGAAAGAAAAACTGGGAGAGAGCAAGGGAAGGGGAGACATTGTTGAAAAAGAAATGTACTCATTACCGGACTCATGTAACTGGAAGCCCAGTGTGTGTGTGTGTGTGTGTGTGTGTGTGTGTGTGTGTGTGTGTGTGTGTGTGTGTGTGTGTGTGTGTGTGTGTGTGTGTGTGTGTGTGTGTGTGTGTGTGTGTGTGGCTGGGATCTAGGTGCTGGTGGTTTATGCATGCAATCGTAGGCTGAGATTCCAGTGGATTGAGGTTCAAAGCCAGCCTGGGGGAAAAAGGCAGAACTGGAGGCATGAATCAAGTGGTAAAGCATTAACAGAATGAGGATGAGGCTCTGAGTTCAAACTACTACCAGAAATAAAATTGCTGTCTGGGGATGTAGCATAGTGGTAAATTATGTGTTTAACATGTGTAAACACTGGATTTTACAATAGAATGGAAGAAAGACAACCTCTTCAGTAAATGGTGCTGGCAAAATTGGTTAACTACATGTAGAAAATTTAAGCTAGATCCTTATATATCACCCTGCACCAGAATCAACTCCAAATGGATCAAAGACCTTGAACTCAAAGCAGACACTCTGAAAACATTACAGGATGGAATAGGAGAAACCCTAGGTCTCCTTGGCTCAGGCCGAAATTTTCTGAATAGAGACCCGGAAACACAACAAATCAAAGAAAGGTTGGACAAATGGGATTGCATAAAGTTGCAGAGCTTCTGCAGGGCAAATGACATAGCTAGCAAGATCAATAGAAAGCCCACGGATTGGGAGAAGATCTTTACTAGCCATACAACCGACAAGGGTCTCATATCTAAAATATACTTGGAACTCAAAAAATTAAACCCCCCAACAACAAATCCTCAAAGAAACAACTGCCCAATAAATAAGTGGGCTAAAGACTTAAAGAGAAACTTCTCTGAAGAAGAAAGAAGGATGGCCAATAGACACATGAAGAAATGTTCAACATCCCTAGCCATAAAAGAAATGCAAATCAAAACAACATTGAGATATCACCTCACTCCAGTTAGAACGGCAAAAATCAAGAACTCTAACAACAACAGATGCTGGAGGGGATGTGGACAGAAAGGAACCTTACTTCATTGTTGGTGGGAATGTAAACTTGTTCAACCACTTTGGAAAGCAGTATGGAGGTTCCTCAAAAGACTTCACATAGAGCTCCCCTATGACCCAGCAATCCCACTTTTGGGCATTTACCCTAATGTTTACAAACAAGACCACACTAAAGCTACCAGCACAACTATGTTTATTGCAGCATTATTTACCATAGCTAAGATATGGAACCAACCCAGATGCCCCTCAGTAGATGAATGGATCAAGAAAATGTGGTATATATACACAATGGAATTCTATGCCTCCATCAGAAAGAATGACATTGCCCCATTTGTTAGGAAATGGAAAAACTTGGAAAAAATTATATTAAGTGAAGTAAGCCAGGCCCAAAGAAACGTAGGTCCCATGGTTTCCTTTATTTGTAATATCTAGTATATGTATGAGTCAAGCGGAAAAGGTCAGATAATGTGATGTCAGGAAAATGAACCCTTAGATGTGTATTTTAATGTTTTTTTCTTTCATGCATGTGTTTCTAACACATTTATAAGATTATCTCTTTGTTGCTTTGTATGTCCCTCCCCCACAGTATAACCCCTGCTTTCACTATATTTGATGTCAGTATAACTTGTGGAGGAGATGGGGAAAAACCAGTTGTTTAAGGATACAGGTGGACCTGTTGCAACAATGAGAAGTACAAGTTGTCATGTCCAAAACGAGCTTTACAACGTTGGTGTGGGGGGGCGGGAGGGGAAAGGGGGGGGAAGGGGGGGAAGGAGAAGGATTGGGATTAGGGGGGGAGGGGGGAGGCTGGGAAGGGATGTGAAGGGTAAACAAAGGAGGAGGCTGCAATGCTTGGTAAGAAATGTACGCATTATCCTGCCCATGTAACTGTAACTCCTCTGTACAGTATGTTCACAAATAAAATTAAATTAAATTTAAAAAAAAAAACAAAACACTGGATTTTACCCCCAGCATCACAAGTCAAACATTTCAAAATTTGTGACTGTATAAATGTGGGATATTTTAAGTATACTTTTTTTATTGTAAAGATACTGTACAGAGGGGTCACAGTTAAATGAGTGCATTTCCTATCGAGCATTGTTACCTCCTTCTTTGTTTTTCTCTATCATCCCTTCCCTCCCCACCTCCCCAACTCCTCCCTCCCCATACTCTGAAGTTGTACAGTTCACTTTCAACATAGTGTTTTATATGAGGAAATTGTTACCAACTTCCCCATGCTTTGAAATAAGGAGTTGGAAAGCATCATTTTGAAAGTATTTTGAAAATTGTTTATCATGTTGCAATTTTGTGTGATGAAAATAATTTTCTCTCACATTGCAATTCTATTACCACAGGCATAAAGAAGATTTAACTTAATAGGATGCACTAGTAGACAGCATTTTCCCTGGAAATTTTTTTGATAAAATCTTGTTTCTTGTTTCTTATGTTTGTATGAGAGGAAAGTTATCTCTTTATCACAAGGAAACATGTTTACCATAATTATATATATATATATATATATATATATATTGTGTGTATGTATTTCAGAGAAATATTTGTCTAGTTTAGTCACCTCTTTTAAGGGGAATTTTGTGGCACCCCATTTTACTGATCTATGGGTTTTTTTCTTTTTTTTTTTCTGGGGCTGAGAACCAAACCCAGGGCCTTGCGTGTGCCAGGCGGGCACCCTTCCGCTGGGCTAAACCCCCAGACCCTGGGTTTTTTTCTTATAATACAAGATAACATACATAAAAAGGGAACTTTTGTGACTTCCTGTGTTGCATAACTGCCAATGTCAGCAGGACAAGTTTTACCATGACCATTATAGATATCAAAAAAAAAAGCTAGAAATGACTACTTTCTACTTCCATTTTTGTGTTTTGAAAAAGTAACCCATAGAAGATTTTTGGTAAATAATTTTTCAACTGAGTTATATTAAATTTCATTTGAAGAAAATGGTCTTATCTAGTGTTTCTTGATATTCTAACAAAGTTCATATATATGAGTTTATATTTATATATATGAATATATATGAGTTCATATATATGTATGGATGGATATCCACCTATTTGTTTTATGATGGATAAAACCATAGAAGAGAGAAGAAATGCCTCTTGAGACTTGGAGATAGGAGACCAAGTTGAAGATGCAGCTTAGTTACTACCTTGCTTGACACTTCAGGCATTTCAGTTCTGATATTCTATGATTCTTTTTTTTTTTTTTTTTTGGGTCCGGTCGTGGGGCCTGAACTCTGGGCCTGGGCGCTGTCCCTCAGCTCTTCAGCTCAAGGCTAGCGCTCTACCACTTGAGCCACAGCGCCACTTCTGGCTTTTTTCTTTTTGCTTATGTGGTGCTGAGGAATCGAACCCAGGGCCTCAGGCATGCAAGGCAAGTGCTCTACCACTGAGCCACCTTCCCAGCCCCTATTCTATGATTCTAAAGGACAGAAATGATGGCTTAGAAAAGTCTTTTCATTTTGGTGACACTTACTCTTGATTAGTTGGACCTTTTGGCATCTGAAAACTTTGTCTCTCTTGTTTTCCTTCTTGGTTCATGACTAAATGGCTTAATGCATCTTTGCCCTTCTCCTTTATACTCTCTCTCTCTCTCTCTCTCTCTCTCTCTCTCTCTCTCTCTCTCTCTTCTCTCTCTCTCTCTTTCACACACACAGAGAGAGAGAGAGAGAGAAAGGGGGGGGGATGTGGGGATGAAGAGAAAGATACTGGCCTCATTTTAATAGAGGAAGTGGTACCTTCTACCTTTTATACTTGGCTTAGCCAAGAGGCCAAGAAGATAGAAAGTGGAGCATGTTGTACTCACACTATTGCTGTGGGCTGGTGGCTCACACCTATAATCTTACCCACTTAGGAAGCTGAAATCGAATTTGAAAGCCAACCCAGGCAGACTAAATGTAGAAAATTTTATCTTGAATTAATTGACATAAACTGGAATGGATATATGGTTTAAATAGTAGAGCACCAGTTGTGAGCAGAAAAGCCAAGTAAAAGTAAAAGGCCCCCAATTCAAATACCCCACTATTTATTTGTAAACTAAGTACAGTGTAGTAATCTTACTTCTTCTACCTGCTTTAAGCTTATTGAAAAAAACTGAATACAAATCAGGGAACTTAGGGAGAGTTCCTGATATGCTTACACACAGATTACTAGTAATCACTAAGCCATCCAATACCTTGGTGATGACCACCTTCTGTTGAGATCGCCAGAACCGCACCAACCTCTCACAGAAATACAGGAACATGGGGCCCACTATCCATTTCCAAGTCTGTAATCAAAGCAAAACTACAATGAGATGTATTAAGGATAGTAGGTAATAAAATATTTAGGAAAAAATTTTTACAAGTCAGATGCATCTTTGTAGGTTTTTTTTTTTTGTTGGGGGGGGAGGGGGGGAATCAGTCACGGGGCTGAACTCTGGGCCTGGGTGCTATGTCCCTCAGCTCTTCAGCTCAAGGCTAGCGCTCTACCACTTGAGCCACAAGGCTAGTGCTCTACCATGTGAGTCACAACACCACTTCCGGCTTTTTTTCTGCTTATGGGGTGCTGAGGAATCGAACCCAGGGCCTCATGCATACAAGGCAAACACTCTACCACTGAGCCACCTTCCCAGCCCCCTTTGTAGGTTTTTAAAAAATATTTGACACTGGCTGGGCACAGGTGGCTCATGCCTGTACTCCTAGCTACTCAGGAGGCTGAGGTCTGAGGATGTCAGTTTGGAGCCAGCATTGGCAGGAAAGTCTGTAAGACTAATCTTCATTCAATTAAACACCAAAAAAGCAAGAAGTAGAGCTGTATTTCAAGTGTTAGAGAGCTAGCCTTGACCCAAAGAAGCTCAGAGATAGTGCTCAGGCCCCAAGTTTAAGCCCCAGGACCACCACCCCCTCACACACAAATTTGACACTAGAGAAGTAGATTTCTTGTAAAACAATGTATAAAAAGCTCAAGTTATGACAAATTGTTGAGCTAGTAAAAATTAGTTTTCTCCTTAGCCTCATTGGGGAACTGTATCTGAAGTATGAAAGTTTCCAAAGAGGAACTGCCTACAAGAATAAGATTTTCTCTCAATGTCATAACCGCAATTGCAACACCCTACAATAGACTGTGGTTGGTTTCAGAATTAATGTCTCTAAAGGATACCATTTCAGCGACATGGTGTTTTTAATGCAACACTGTTATTGCTTTCTCTTAACTATGGAGTCAGATGAATCTTTTGAAAGATCACACATTTTGTGTAAGAGTTTAGCTGTTTCTCCAGTATTCTGGTAAAGTTGTAAAGCTATGCAACGCTCTTGCCAAAAGAACAGATAGAAAGCTTTTTAGACTTCTGGAGCTAACCATCTGGTTAGAATACACAGTGCTTCATTGTGTCTGTGTAAAAGCACATTTAGACAGATTCACCCTGAGACTTGGCTAGTGGAGTTCCAAAGCATTAAAACATGTTTAGAAGGCAACATTATCTAAAAGATGATTTTTCCTTAATGGATTCTAAAAAAGAAAGAAATCAGGCAATGCTTACCATAGTTTCACAAATGATCTTTCTAGTGAATTATATATTTGAGAAACATTTTGTTGGAAGCTAAGACCACTTGAATATCCACATTTCCATCCAAAGTAGAATAATACTGACACCAGACATCAGAAATGTTCTGCTGCTGTATATCATGTTTATAGGAAGGTATTTCAAATAGTCTCATATCACCCATCTCTTTCCTGGGTGCCACACTGAGGTACTATTAAAGGAGCCAGATTTGGCCACTGCCCCTAATAGTTCCAGAAATTGTGCAGCTCTTTTGAGGTAGATCCCTATAAAGGTATTTGAACTCTAATGCCATCTGTCATTGACAAAATGGGCTTTCCCTGTCCTAGAAAAAGACCAACAAAATGGTTCCCTTTTCAGTTTTTTCTACTGACACTTTCATGTAGTGGAGACAGTCCAATGACATGCCTAATGCTTTCATTAATGAATAAACCTAGGTCTCAAAGATGGATCTTCATATCCTGATATATCTAGAAGAGTCCTCTCACACCAAGAAAGTAGGAAGATAGAAAGGAATAAATGAATGATAAATTTGCCTTTTAAAAAATAATATATCATATTATACTGAAGAAAGCATAATCCTATTCAGAATCTTCATACAAATGTTGGCATTTTATTTAGTTTTACATCTACAGTTAGGACAATAACCAATAAAGTATACTTTATGCCAACAGAGAAAGAGATAGGAAGATTACAGGTCCTACTTCTTACTTTTTTGGAGAAACCATATTGAGGATAAACAAAACGGAGCCTTTTACAACTCCATCTAGGACAGTTTCACTATCTTTCCCCTTCCTTACTTTTGTCAAATTCCTGCACCATCACAAGGTGTTATAAGTCTGGTGGTGTGAACATGGCTGTCCGGCTTCCTTCATGCCTAGTAGAATGGATTTTCTGATGCCAGCAAAGAGTAAGTACATTTCCCTGATTTTCCTCCTAATTCTTGAGCCATATAGAAAGATGCTCCTCATAGTGATTTGAGCTATTCACCTCAGTGTAGGATGGAATAACAAAGTGTCCCGTTGGAAATTGACTAGTTTTACCGTGGTCTTTGCATTCAGAAGAAAAAATGATGGAATCTCTTGAATCAAACACTGCTTTACCAGGTTTTATGTCAGGACATTGACCAGTGCAAAGTTTGTATTGCAAGAAAAATTCTAGGCATTAAATAGAGAAAATCAGATACAACATCCTCGAAATTCCATGACATTTGTAACAGACAACTCTAGGATATAGGTACATGCTTTACAGACACATTTGAAAGATTTCCAGTAATAAAACTATAGTAGTAATGATAATTTATACGTACCATAGGAGGATTCCCAGAGAACTTTGGTATTGGACAGTCCTTTATTTTTCCCCACTGGGAGATACTTTGATTACATTGTACTAGTTTGTGCTCATTCAAACTTTCTACAGTCTGCCCACGTACAATTCGTCTGAGAAAAAAAAAAGTTAAGTTCAGACAACTTTTGGATTCTTAAAATTTTTTGTAGTACTTGAAATAGAACCCAGGTCCTACGTGTGCTAGGTTAGTACCTGACTACCAAGCTACATCCTCAGCCCTGACTCTGGACATACTTTAAAAACCTTAATGTGTGTCCTATACTTTTCACTAAAAGGACTATCTTATGTTATCTCTGAACAAATTAGAGGAAGGGAAAGAAAATACATGATCTTGTATAGTAGGAAAAATTGTGTAATGGCATGAAGAATATCAATATCTATATTATTACAGAGGTTAAGTCTATTTTTAAAATTTTATTGTCAGGGTGATGTAAAGGTTAAGTCTTAGATCATCCATACAATACATATGCTTTCTTAAAGGGAAACCATGTCTCAGCTATTTTGATTTATAAACAAACACAAGAAACCAGATAAAATGCAAATGTTACATGCTGAATGCTAGTCCATACTGTGCCTTTGTACAAACTAGATAAAAGTTTGTCTTCTGTGAGGACAACGTTCTAGGTAAAGGGTGTAACTAGCAGTAGGATAACCCATACAGTCATCAACAGTGGCCTTGAGAATTAGAATTGAATTAAAATTAGAATTGAATAAAAATTAGAATAAAAATTGTCTAGAGTGGGAGTCATGGTACACACATATAATCCTACACTCAGAATGCTGAAGGAGGAAGATTATTAATTTGAGGCCAGACTGGGTTACATAATGGATTTGAGGAATACCTGTGCTACACAGTGAGACCTTGTCTAAAAAAATGAAATAGTAAAGAAAATGAAACTATCTAAATTAACCTAAGAGGTTGAATTGTTTGAGAAGACTTAACCTTATGGGGATCATGCCATCGTTACAGGCACTAGTGCCAACAGTATGTTCAGATATTATTCACTTAAACTCAGTAAATACTAATGGAGCAACCATGAAAAGATAGTTCTGGATTAGTGATGATGGGAAGATGGAGACACCAAGTTAAGTAAGTCATGTCCTTGACTTCAAGGAAAATAAACATACTCTTCAAAATATACGGGAAAAAAGCCCAAGAAACCAAGCCAGTCCCAGTGGTTCATATCTGTAATCCTAGCTACTCAAGAGGCTGAGATCTGAGAATCATGGTTCAAAGCCAACCTGGGCAGGAAAGGCCCTGAGACTCTCATCTCCAATTAACCAGCAAAATGCTGGAACTGGAGCTGTGGCCCAAGTGGTAGAGTGCTAGCCTTGAACACAAATGCTCAGGGACAGCACCCTGGCCCAGAGTTCAAGCTACAGGACTAGAAAAAGTCCTTTTCAAAATTTGTCTTAGAGAGAGACCTAAAATGTATCATTCCATATAGTATATTCTGATGATGTTTTAATTCAAATTAATTAACCCCCTCTTTTTGTTCCCAGGAAGAATCACCATACATGCAGCAATTACTATGGATAGACATGGAAAAGTGTTGTTCACCAATTATCTTAGTTAATGATCATAACAAGCTTTAGAGGCAAGTATTATCATTCTCATTTTACATGAGGGTAATAACCCAAGCCAGGTAGCATTGGGTTCAAATCTCAGATCAAACCCTTGGAAAAAAATATGAAGTAAAATAATTTAGCCATAAAATAGGTATAATAATACCTCATTAAAGTACTTCATATAATAGTACCTCATCATACCAATTGATATGATGTATAAAAATGTCAGCTATAAACTGGGCACTAGTGGCTCAGGCCGTAATCCTAGCTACTCAGGAAGCTGGGATCTGAGGATTGCAATTTGAAGCCAGTCCTGGCAGGAAAGTCCATGACTCTTTTATCTAATAAACTACCAAAAAGTTTGAAGTAGAACTGTGGCTCAAGTTGTAGAGTGCTAGGATAGCACCCAGGCCCTGAGTTCAAGCCCCAGAACCAGCACAATACTAGGATCCACTATAAATCAAGGGTTAAAACAATGATAGCTATTAAAGTTCTTGATTCTGATGCTCACATAGGGAGTAAATGATAGAAAAAAATCCAATTTTGTATTTCTCAAGTTTAGTACCAGAAATCTGGAAACCTGAATTTTAATTCTAGTTCAACTGTTACACTGTCGACTGGGAACAATACCTAACCAGTGTAAGTAACAGATGCTCCTCCAATGGACAGCAGAGTAAAGAAATCTCTGTCTGCTCCATAGGAAGATGGATATCTGTGACACTATCCAAATAGACAGTGTCTAGAACTGCTAAATTAGAGAGGGGAAGGAATTCTTTGTGTTCCCTAGAATTCACTGAAAGAGCATGTTTATGATGAAGCTCTGTTTAAAGATATTCAATTAGTTTAGGAGAGTCAAGAGATTTTTCTACCCTGTTGATTTCTTAGCACTTAGAAAGAGTTTATCAGGTGTCAGAGTCAGGAAATACATTAGAACATATGCAGAAGTTACCAAAGCTGTTCTCTTTACCCTTCCCCTTTTTATTCTCGACTTGACTACACTAGCCTAATCAGCTTGGTTCTGAGAAGAGTGTTTGAGTTTTGAATATCTACTTTCCCAACCCTTAGTTTCCTGGAAATCTGTACCTACCAGGGAACTTTCCTGGGCCTGCAGGTGGTAGGAAACAGTAGAAAAAGGAAATCAAGTATTAAAGCTGATTCCTTCCAAGTGCACGTGAAGGCTCTGTGTATTTCTGTGAGAACATTCATGTAATTTGTTTTAGACCATCTGTACTCTGGGTCACTCTTCAGCTGCGAGGGGCCTAGTCTACATATTTTCACCATTTTTATTTTTAAGTCACTAGGAATAGTAAGAGTATTTATACAGTTCAGAGATTAAAAGAAACATTTAACATCAAACTCTAAATATAGACCTTGAGGCAGAACAGTGCTCAACAGATGTTAGCTGCTACTTTAATTATATGTTTCAAAGCAATATCCATGTATTTTTCTTGCTAACATTTCCCACAGTGCCCAAGGTAGGTCTTGATACACAGTAGGCATCCAATAAATAACTGGTGGTTTCAGTCAAAACCAGCTGAACCACAGAAAACCTCAATTGATTAATCATTAACTCTTCTTGTTTGGGAGTTCATCCAATTCACTAAGTGATTAGGTCACAGGAGGCAAGTTTGTAGACATGCAAGGTCCTACCAGTGTTATATACTTGCAGAGATAATCAGACTATGATGTATTTTCCTTGGAGTGATTGCTATAAATAACTACATTGCAAGCAGTAGTTAGTTGGGTAGAGGAAACTGTAACAGTTGTTTAACAGTTGCTTTTGCTGAGAAACACTGACTTCTTATTTGGACTCATAAATTAACGAAAGGCAGGATAAAAGTGACGCCATCTTGGAATCCAGAAAGAAGTGGAAAGCTTACCAGGCATCTTACTATAATAAGGCTCTCTGGACCAATCCTGAGAAAATGTGCTACCAAGATCACTTGTGACTGTCACCAGTCACTCATAGCCATCAAAACATTTCTGTGACTGAGACTATGTAACAATTACATATGCCTTTTACCCTATCTCCAATTCTTCCTCCTATTTAAAGCTAAAGAAAATGTCTGTTCCAGGAAAAGTACAGAGGTTGGATTGAAATGTTACTTTTTCTCTCTTCAAGGAAAGTGGCCAGACCTGACCAGGGAATTTTGTCCTGGATCCTAAAATCTCCTGCAACAAAATTTACAGTGTTGCTGACTGGTCTCCACTAAAGTGATCTCTGCTGTTCTTTTACATCCCCTCAGTAGACAAGTTGACCACATATAAGTAAGAAAGTAACTGTGCTTCTCCCAGGGCAACACACATAAAGTCCTTGGCTATGGGACTAAAAACTCACTCAGCTCCATGGATGGCAAGACCAATGAAGAAGATCACAAAGAGGTGATGTGTGTACCAAAACACTTCAAAGTAAGACCTCCGGATGGTTTTGGTGGAAGAGGTAATAATTAATATGAGACACAATGTGATCACAATTCCAGTGATTCCTGCCAACCGAGTCACAGCCACATATAGGCCCCCTTCAGGGTTCTGTAAAATAGAAAAAAAAACACACGCACATATTATCATAAGTTCTCAAATGCAGGTATTTATGAAAGTATTTAAACTTAGACTCATGTCCCCTTAGGAGTAGTCCTACTTACTCCTCATGGAGAGATATAGACTTGGAGCAACTATTTCTTAATTTGAAAGTTTACACAATTGAGGAGTCATAGAAAATACAAATTTGTATGTAAAAAATGATGAACGATGTCCTAAAAGTGTTGGAAACTCTTTCTCCCTTTAGTTCAGAAAGGGCAACAGTGATTGCTTTCCCAGTGTATTCTGGAAATTCCTACCACCTGAGGCTGGGTTCACCAGGAGTGGATCCTGAGATGAGAATTCATAGACCAGTGATTTAGAGAATGTTCTCTGAGAGAAACTAGTAAGCAAATGAGGAATACAACAAAAGAAAAGGGAAAAAGCCAAGCAAGCGCATGAGCTCAAAGTCTCACAGAGGATAGCTTTGGCATGACCCTGCAGGGGAACTCTGGAGGATAAGATATACCTCAGAGTTTATCCCAACTGGAGGCAAAGAAGATGATAATTAAAGGCCTACACTCATCACTTACTGGATAAAGGATGCCAAGAGAGAGGTTACTGTCTAGGCCCTTCCAATTTCCAGCAAGGTCAGTCCTTGGAAAAGCAAAGAGGCACATGTAACCAAGGAATAAAAGCACTCTGGGAGATCTCAGATAAAATAAAAATGACCCCCCAAATCTGGGCAAAGTATGATAGTGTCAGCTCAGCTAGTGTGTTCATATTGCCTCCCTTATACATCACTAAGCCAAAAATGAACAATGTAAAGAAAACTTACCCAAGAAATGATAGAATAAAACAAGGAGATACTGCAAAGTTCCTCCTGTCAGTTCAAGGATAACAGAAATATTAAGAATGTTCTCGGGCGCTGGGAAGGTGGCTCAGTGGTAGAGTGCTTGCCTTGCATGCCTAAGGCCCTGGGTTCGATTCCTCAACACCACATAAGCAAAAAGAAAAAAACCGGAAGTGGCGCTGTGGCTCAAGTGGTAGAGCGCTAGCCTTGAGCTGAGGAGCTGAGGGACAGCACCCAGGCCCAGAGCTCAGGACCCACGACCGGACCCCCCTCCCCCAAAGAAAAGAATGTTCTCGTGATTTTTTCCTAAATATAAGGAATATGTGATTGAAATTTAATGGGTAGTCATGTGATTTAGCCTCTACCATTGGGCATATGAAAATAGCCGGGAGTAAGAAGCTTCAACAATGTATGAGATGAAAGAAGTCCTTGACTCTGAACATTCTTACGTCTGCCCCTGAAAAGCTGCCAAGTTACTCTCAGTGCACCAAAGGATAACAATTAGCAGCTAAGAGCCACTCCCAGCTGTTGTAGGCAAGGAAGAACACAAGCATCACTGACAACTGTCAGCTAATGGTTGATCTGACACTAACAACTAGGCCAAGCGCTCCCTAATTTACACAAGTCACTTCATATAACATCAACATCAAACAAGGTTACTTTGTAACTGATGAAGTGAGATGCTTTGAAATTGTGTTTGAGCCCATACAAAACATGAGTGATGCTACTTGTATACCTATTATATATTTAAACACCTTGGGTTCTTTCTGCCTTTTGGGAGAAAAAAATAAGATAGTGATCTCAGAACCATCGCTCATTCCTGACCATCCCCAATTCAAAGCAAACCCTTGTTTTTGTTTTTTTTTTGTTTTTGTTTTTTGTTTTTTTTTGTTTTTGTCGGTCATGGGGCTTGACCTCTAGGCGATGTCCTTCAGTTCTTCAGCTCAAGGCTACTGCTTTACCACTTGAGCCACAGCACCACTTCTGGTTTTCTGGTGGTTTATTGGCACCAAAGCAAAGGCGGGCTTTGAGCTGAGATTCTCAGATCTCAGCCTCCTGAGTAGCTAGGATTACAGGCATGAGCCACCAGTGCCTGGCAACCTTTGCTTTTTAAAACCATCCTCAATACCATCTAACACAAGTTTTAATTCCTATCATGGATCTCTTCTAACAACTCCCTGAGATTTCTTTATGGCATGGAATTCCTGTGGCAAGTGGCAAACCCAATTTGTTTGATTAGCTATGCCTTCCTTGCTTTATTCAACTCATGGCAAACTCATTGGTGAGCCTGAGTTACCTTAGTCACCATGTATACACATTTTCAAAGGATCTGGAAAACAGTTGGACAGCCTCTACACATGGGATCAGATGTGTGGGAGACATTTACTCTGTACTCACATTCTTTTTCTTTTTTTGGGGGGGGGGTCCGGTCGTGGGGCCTGAACTCTAGGCCTGGGCGCTGTCCCTCAGCTCTTCAGCTCAAGGCTAGCACTCTACCACTTGAGCCACAGCGCCACTTCCGCCTTTTTTTTTCCCTGCTTATGTGGTGCTGAGGAATCGAACCCAGGGCCTCATGCATGCAAGGCAAGCACTCTACCACTGATCCACCTTCCCAGCCCTGTACTCACATTCTTTTTTTTTTTGGTACTCACATTCTTATAACATATATACAAGTATCTCTCACAATCAGCCAATTTCTGTTATTATTCTAGCTAGGTCGAGTTCTTCAGTCACTAAAACAAAGTCTTCTGTTTTGATAGCCTATGAAGCATCTCAGTTGGGAAATGAGAGGTTTACCTTGATTCTTTCTCGAGCAAAGTTGAGATAAGTTTCATTCTCTTTGTCTCCAATGTTAGACAGTGCTATGGAATAATAATCAGAATTGTTGACTCGGGCATTCACACACCACTCCACATTGAATAGATGTGCAATGGTATGAATTGCTAAAAGGGCAAAGAAGAGAAACAAGGAAAGTTAAAGTATGCACAAATTTATCATAATCTGGGCTTCTAGCCACAGCCTCTTACTCTATGATAAGTCAAAGGAACACAAAGATGGTCTAGGAGGCTTATAAACAAGATCAGGGTCCCCAAAGCAAAGGAATCTTTTTTTTAGATATTTTTATTGTGAAAATACTATACAGAGGAGTTACAATTACATGGACAAGATAATGAAGCAAAAGAATCTTAGTGGTTAAGCTCTTTTCCTCTGTAGGGTTGTGGAAATCTCTTAACATCTATGGTGTTGAGGTAAAAATTTTGAGCTAACGTTTCTAAAGATTCAACCAATTTCTGAACTTCTAGATTAGCCTCTGTCTCCGGGGAAGTTAGCTGTGTTCTCCTTATCTCTCTCTTTCCCTACTGTGTCTGTTTTTGGATAAGAAAATTCTATATATGCCATATGTCATATAAACTTATGTAACTTATGTAACTCTGCAATTATCTCTGAGAAAGATTAAAGAATGATTGATACAATCCAATGGCTGTATGAATATCTTTAAAATGAATTTTCTATATTTGACAATCATTCGTATAGGGTTTACTTGATACCAAGTACCGTTATCAGTGCTTTATAATTTCTTAAGCCTTAATCATTGATGTAGGTACAATTAATATGAGCTTTTCATACAGATGAGGAAACTAGGGCATAGTAACTTTAAAATCTTGCTCATGGTCACCTAGTCAGGAAGTAGCAGAGCTACTATGATTGTCTTAGGCATGTTCCTTCTTCTTCTTTTTTTTTTTTTTGGTTGGTCGTGGGCCTTGAACGCTGGGCTTGGGCGCTGTCCCTGCACTCTTCAGCTCAAGGCGAGTGCTCTACCACTTGAGCCACAGCACCACTTCCAGCATGTTCCTTCTTGTACCAACACTCTCACCCTAATAATTATGATAATTGTATAGTAGATATACCTATTACATGCATACATATAATGTGTTATTTATTATTTATCAATGCATGTTTATTAACATGCATGCATATTATTTATTATACATATTATTATTATTATAAAGTAACTATAGTAATAATGAAGGTGATAAGTACTTTCTTAAGGGAGTCTCAGTTTATGGACCGATGCTCTTAGATGTTTACTGAAAAAAGTTCACACGTCTATATGTGTAGCCAGGTAATTTTGTAAAATCCATGAATAGAGGCTCTTATATGTGGATTAACAAACATCTTTGGAAAAGGATGAGCTTCACTTTTCCCATGGCATACTTTCATTTTTACAGAAAGATCTTCAGATGATAAAGCTTTAAAGATTAAAGAAATAAATCTTATTTTTTATTTTTTTAAATCTTAATATTATGTAACAGAGTTGTAAATGATTTTGAACAGAACTCATTTTAAAACAATGGCACATCTGACTTTACCCAATGAAACCATAAAGTCTGATCTCTTACACATATGTATCTAAGAAAAGAATAAACTGTCTGGGTACTATTTTTCTTTGCAATTTCAAATGTCTTAATAAAATTACCAGAGTGAAGTGCTATCATCCATGCTACCATTTTATGAAAGGTAAGGTTCCTGTCCAGTTGTCTTCTAATTCTTGTTGAGCAGCACTTTGGATTAAGAAAGAATAGAATAGAAATAGTTAACAAAAAAGGTTTCTAATTTTCACAACTATTCTACAAATGACATCTTTCTATGCATTTGATGGATGAGAAAATGTAGATCCAGAGATGTAGTTGTTTTTCCTCAGGTCAAACATCTAGTAAGTGACACAGTTCTCATAACAGTGAATTTGGACAGATAGCATATACATCTATACTGTTGTTATTCCTAAGTAATTTACGTACTAGACAGAGAGGAGCTATAGAAATTAACAAAGAGCAGTCTTTTCTTCACATACCTGGTAGTCTAGTAGGGACAAAGACAAGCAAATAGTTCGAGTACAAGTGATTAGTGCTCCAACAACACTCTACTATATACACATTATGGGAGGTCAGAGACACGACAAGAAAACATCCCTGACTATATAATAGCAGCAAAAAAGAAAGACAATCACATTTACCAAGAGCCTGTTCAAGGATCTACTGTAAGCACTTATATGCATTGATTCACTTAATTCTTACATGAGTCTTATTATGGAAGCACCATTGTTATTTTATATACCAGAAACAAAGACAGAGAGAGATTATTCTACCTTTATTCACATAAGAGCAAAGCTGTGATTTAAACCCATGCCATCTGATAACAATATACATCAATATTTTGCTCTTTTGTATCCTACCTGATTACCTTGACAATAAAAATAGTATTTTAGCCCATATTTCAGTGAATTTATCCTACCTGTGTATGTTAGTGGACTTGGGTTTGAATGTGGATTCAGGCCAATATTCAAAGCAGAAAGAAAAACACTAGTTGATAGATGAAATAGAAATTTTGCTCTTCTGAAAATTGGACAATTTCTGGTTCTGACTGCTTTGTTCCAGAATCTAAGTATACTATCACACAGAAGACTTTTAAGAAGGCAAGAATTTAATTTCAAAAATATCTTAGATATTTAAATGTATTCATTTACAAAACCATTCATAATGGTCTTACAATATTTTTAATAAAACATTTTGATTTTTATAGAAAAAGCAATCGTGAAGAAAACTGTGTTTGCTACACTATTTCTAAGTTGACCAAAGCTAGGTTGTTTAAATCATGACTTCTGATACTTAGAATTGCAGAAATACTGTTGACGAAAACACTGAAGATTCCAGGTATATGTAAAAAAATGACTCAGGCTTTGTTAAGTCTTAGAAGGTGAACCAAAGAGTTGACCCATCATGTAATGTAGTAAAATAAGTATTATTCCCCCTCAATCTAGGAAAGAAAATCAAAACTAAAATCTTCCAGTGGCTGGAATCTAAATCTATTTATCTATCAAAGTTTCATGGCAATTTTCATCAAATAAAATGAAAAGATATAGTCACTATTATTCTAAGTGACTAAATATTGAGTGATATTGCCCCATTCATAAGTGAAGAAAGCCAGACCCAAAGAAACATAGGCTCCATGGTTTCCTTCACTTGTAATAATTATATTATAAGTCTAAGGTAGTCCTAGCAGAGGATCACAATAGCTCAACAGCTTTGTACCTATGACCATATAAAAATGATGCTAATTGAAATGAACTCCAAGATATGGAAACAAGAGTTTTTCAAATGTACTGTGTGAAGCTATTTTTTCTTTCATTTTTCCCTTTGGTTTACTCCCTGTTGTCCCTGTTTTTAATTTGGGTACCCTGTGTCTTGTATATACATTTATCTGATTTGGGGAAGGGAAGGGGAGTAACAAAATGGTGAGACAAAGGACTAAGGGTGAACCAATGCAAACTTTACAACTTGTGGGGGTGGAGTGGGAGAGGAGTTGAGGGTAGGGTGGGAAGGGAAAGTGGGAGAAAATGAGGGAGAGGGAAACACTCGTAGGCAAGAAATATACTCACTACCTTACTTAGGTAACTATACCCCTCTGTGCATCACCTTTACAATAAAATAAAATATTATTTTAAACAAGAATTTAAATATTCTCTCTGGAAGGTGGTCACCAAAATTAAGAGTGGCAGTAGTAATATTTAGAATAGATGGCAGTTAATAAAAGGTGTTTTATCATATGAATTACCATGATCATCTATCAGTGGGCTCAGTCTATACTAGAGAAATATGTGAGATTTTGATTTTTAGTTTGTTTTATGTCAGTTTCTGCCCAATGGGTTGGAAAGCTTGGATGGATATCTAACAACTTCTAGTCATCATTGACTGATGGGTATTCCTAAGGCATTAACTTCCTGACATATAAGTCTAGCCCTAGAAAAGTTATTTTACTAATTGTATCGTTAATAATTTTAAGGAAACAAATTTTTCTGTTCCCAAACCCATAGTTTTGTTTTGTTTTGTTTTCTGGTCGTAGGGCTTGAACTCTGGGCCTGGGCGCTGTCCCTCAGCTCTTCAGCTCAAGGCTAGCGCTCTACCACTTGAGCCACAGCACTACTTCTGTTGTATGAGTGCTTTATTGGAGATAAGAGTCTCACGGACTTTCCTGTCTGGGCTGGCTTTGAACCGAAATCCTAAGACTTTAGCCTCCTGCGTAGCTAGGATTACAGGCGTGAGCCACTGGCACCCGGCCAAACCCATAGTTTTTAAGAGTCCTTAGGGGAGGCAGTGCAATTAGGGGTTGTGTTCTAACCAGGATTTCTTAACTAACAATCCTAGTGAAAACTGCCTGTTTCTCAGGCTTTACTTCCTCTAAAGAGCAAACATTTGTTACTTATGTGGCAAAAAGAATTTTGCAAAAGTAAAGTCCAAAATTGACTTTAAGAGGCATATTATAGGGTAGGTTTGACCCAATAACATCAACTCTTTGAACTGGACTCTATAAGTCTACGATGAAGGAAGTCTTGCTTGCTTAAGGATGTAGGGAAACACATGAAGGGAGTGGAAGGGCTCTAGGGTCTACAAGCTGCCCCTGTGTGGCTGCAAACAAGGAAAAAGACACCTTTTGTCTGCAACTGAATCTGCTAAGTAGCAAGACATGCTTAGCAGAAAAGCTAGTAACAAGGTGCTGCACTTCTGACTCACACAATTGTAAATTCATAAATAAGGGCTATGTTAAGCCATTAAATTTGTGGTAATTTGTTATGTAACTATAGATAAACTAATATAAACCCTACTAAAGTGGTGACACTGGGTTGGAATTCTAAGAATCAGAGAATGGGAATTAGCAGAGTTGGAAAGGAATATTGAATTACATTTGAAAGCAAGTTTTAACTTCAGATATGCCCTGCTGGGACCCTGGAGTACTACTTAGCCTGGAACATTGAGTAATGGACTGGAGTCTCTTGTTTCCTCATCTGGATAATCACTATAGGTCTTTTCTCCTAAGCCTGCTGCATAGACTCATTGAGAAGGATATAATAAGAATTAGCTGTAGCTTGGCTCCCCGGCTAGAAGGCAAGCTTACTATATGAAAATCTGTATACTATATACTCTTAAAAATTCTTTGATAACTCTTTGGCTGAATAAATGGATTGTACTTTCACTGTCTCAAAACACAGATTACTCTAAACCAACAGAGATGTCATTACTCTCTTTTTATTTATTTATTTTTATTATCTTGGTAGTTGTACAAAAGTTTCCATTTAACAAAGTAGTTTATGAATACACATTTGCCCCTGTTTTATCTTCAACTTCTTGACAAATTCTTTTGATGGGAGAGGATTTACTAGATCTTACATGGTAAATTTGAAGAGGCAAAATATGGTTTTGTTGTGGGCCCCATAATCTTATGTTTATCATAATAATCAGTATGGATGATCAAAGAGGTGAAACAATAAATATTAATACCCCTTAACAGCTTTTGTCATAATCTCTTAGAGAAAGATAAATGGAATTCCAGAGCAAAGGATAGAAGTGATTGAGAAATACAACTAAGAAAAACAGCAACACGACTTTATATTAATAGAGATTTTTAACAAGCTAACTAAGGGCTGGGAAGTTGGCTCAGTGGTAGAGCACTTGCCTCATGCATGAGGCTTTGGATTTGATTCCTCAGCACCACATATGCAGAAAAAAGCTGGCTCAAGTGGTAGAGAGCTAGCCTTGAACTGAAGAGCTGAGGGGCAGCGCCCAGGTCCAGAGTTCAGGCCCTATGACCATCAAAGAAATAAGTAGATAGATAGATAAATAAATAAATAAAATGTTAGTTAAAATAAACTTTATTAAAAGGAAAAATTGAAGCTACTTGCCACTAATGATCCAGTGGAGTGGCAATGGGTCCCACTAGGGCACTTCAGTGTGGTCAATGATAAACAAACCCAAGGGGAAGCCACAAGTCCTGCTGAAACTGGGCTTCCAAGAAAATGATCTTACCACTTCCTGATTGGGGGCAAGACAGATCATTGGTAGAGTGGGAGGAAAAGCTTTGCTGCTTTTGGTTGTCCAAGACCTTTCTGTTCCTCCTCACCATGAAGATATTATTTTTGTTTTTTTTGAGTCATTTCAGAATTATTGTCAGCCACCAAAAATTACCCAAGCTGCCATCTATCCCATAGCTTCCCCACTGAACTACCTCTATGCTTTCTACAATTGACTTGGAAAGGGGAAGTGCTTCTGAAAGCCTTGCCCAATTTTAATAAACTCTTGTTTGAATGCAAGGTCAATTATTGAGACACCTTGGCAAACTTCTATGCTCTATTGAAACTATGGCTTTTGAAAAATGAGAAATGGAACTAAAAAGAAACGTAGTTAATGGTGTGTAGTATGAATTTCTGTAGCTCTATTTTATGTACATTTGGTCTCGTCACATGCAGTATTAATGTATCTGAAGGAGATATTTACATACAATTTGGGAGAAATGGCAAAGTGCAACCACCTACCAAACTCAAGATAAGGAGTTGACCCTGTCCATACCTACTGATGGTAGAATGTGGGAAGAATATTAAAGAGTAGCATCTTATTTACATAGTACTTTTATAATTTTGAAATCCCCAGTTTATTCTCTGTCTTCTTCATAAGACCCTAAGCTTCTTTAATCTTGTGGAAATTCATTCATACTCTAATTCAACATTTGTCCCTAGTACAATTGCCTAGTAGACTTAATTGTATACTTTCACTACAAGTAAATACTCTCTCTCTCTCTCTCTCTCTCTCTCTCTCTCTCTCTCTCTCTCTCTCTCCACGTCTATCTCTCTCTCTCTGTATGTCTCTGCTGGGGATGGAACTTAGGACCTTATATATGTTTGGCAAGTTTTATCACTGCACTAACCACTTAGAATGGCATATTCATCTTTACAATTTCATTGTTCAGAATGTTTCTCAGCTAAAATATCTGACACAGAAAGCCCAAAGAACTCAACGTGTTAGAAGGGTACATGATTAGACACAGAGCCATGTTAAGGTCACCACTGAAAACTGGCAGCTGTACAAAATTCAATTAACAACACCACTTGGTATTGAGAATTGATTATAATTTTCTCAATGTAAGAAACCACAGAGATGAAATTCTATTGGATTAAAAGTTTGACTAAAAGTTGGATCAATGAGACCCTTACTGTAAAATACTTTCTTAAAATTATTTTTTGTTGGGTTGGGAATGTGGCTCAGTGGTAGAGTGCTTGCCAAGCATGCCTGAAGCCCTGGGTTGGATTCCTCAGTATCACATAAGCGGAAAAAAGCCTGAAGTGGCACTGTGGCTCAAGTGGTAAAGTGCTAGCCTTGAGCTGAAGAGCTGAGGGACAGTGCCCAGGCCCAGAGTTCAGGCCTCATGACAGGCAAAAAATAAAATATATTTTTGTCAAAAAGATGTTCAAAGGGCTTTCTATTTAACACAACAATTTATGTGCACCATGCATCTTGATAACTGCTTCATTCTTTCTTCCCACCATCTATTCCATACCATCTTTTTTTTTTTTTTTGGTCATGGGGCTTGAACTCTGTTCCTGGGCGCTGTCCCTCAGCTCTTCAGCTCAAGGCTAGCACTCTACCACTTGAGCCAGAGTGCCACTTCCAGTTTTCTGGTGGTTTATTAGAGATAAGAGTCTCACAGACTTTCCTGCTTGGGCTGGCTTTGAACCATGATCCTAAGATCTCAGCCTCTCTTGTAGCTAGGATTACAAGCGTGAGCCACCGGTGTCCAGCTATATTCCATACCATCTTTGCTGTGGCATAGGTGACTGATGAATATTTACAAATGAAGCCAATGCACTATAGAGTTTGTTGTTGTCATTTTGTTTTTACAGAAATGACATTCTTTTTACAAAAAATCTTCTCTATCCCCATTCTAATGTTTTCTCTTTAGAGTAAGTAAAGCCTAAGAAACAGACAATGTTTTCACTAGAATTGTTAGTTAAGAAATCCTGGTTAGCACACAATCCCAAATTGCACTGCTTTGAAGCAGCACATGTTGTAATAGCAGCATTTAGACTTGTGACCTGACATCAAAGAGCCTCATGAGAAGAGTTTCAAGACAGAGGTAAAACGAGGCTATTTTTCAACATGGGAGCTCAGTTCTATATCCAGATAAAAGAATATATTAAATAAAAACTGGCAGCAAGCGATATTTTGTTTTACAGACATATGATGTTGTTCCTTCTAGGATTCTTAACATGAAGTGTGAACTTTGCATATGAATCTGCTTTTTTTCTATTAAAATTAAGATGATTGAATGTGCTATAAATTACACTGAAAATTGTAATTGCTGTTGCTCATTGAAGTGCCATAGAACACATCTCATAAAATCTCCATGTCAAGTGAGTGAGGTGGGAGCAAAATTAAATGGGAGTGTTGGGATTCAAAACCCAGGTGACTGTGCCTCAAGAGACAGTTTGCTGTTCTACATGCCACCAACACATTTTCAAACTATCCTGTGACTGTGATTTGGTCTTAAAATTCCTCTATACAAATGAGTATTCAAATAACCTAGGCTAAATAATCTCAGCTAGAAATGACAAGGATGTTGTAACTTCAGAAACTTGTTAGTGGGGACACTGTGAGCGCAAATTGGGCAGAAAACCTTCAGTCCTCTGGCCTTTGCCTCCCCAGTTGTAATTTTTAGGCCCTCACCACCATTCCCAGCATTGATTGGTGCCTTGTCACAAACAAATTTTCTTTGTCCAGAGTAGATGGTTGCCTCTGGGAGCTTCATCCACTAATATAGGAAAAAGAAAAGCCTATTCATGAGCATGGCGTGGCTCATGAATATTCTGTAGTAGCCAAGGGCTTGCTTTTCCTAAGAAACAACATTTGGATATTGGCTTTGAGAATGAGAGGAACTGTCAAATTCTTGCTCTTACCGCACTGGAACCCCGGAGGAAGGATAGCAGATTTCGACAGACTGGCAGCAGGATCAGCATACAGTTGAAATTCAGGCAGGCTGCAGGGGCCCTGGCCAGGGCCAGTGCTGACTAGAGGAAGCAGGATAAGGGATAGTACAGTGACACCAGATGAGCACAGAAAGCCCCACTCTCACTTCTTGTTCCCAGCCCGAGCCCACACACCAGACCCTCTAAGAGATCTGGAAACCAAGGTTGTGCAAAGCAAAAGTTTTTCTTTCAGGGCCTCTTTTATTTTCATTTAAAACTGGACCCTTAATCCAATCCAATATTTGCTAATGAACACTTCTATATATAAAGAGAAACAGAAAGAATTTTACGATACATTTTGCATGTCTATGTTGTCATCCCTCTATGCGTGCATCAACTACTATTTTTGGTTGTTTGTACAGTCAATTGTGGCTATCAGTTTACTTCCTCCTAAATACTGAAGCATGCATGTCATGAACTTGAGTTCCGTACCCATATTGGACCATTTTAAGATTTGAAACAAAGTTTTCTTAATGCTTAGACTGATCTTCATAGTAACTCTTTGGTAGACTGTAATGTTTTATCATTTTAACTACAAGCTATGTAATGTTTAAAGAAGTTGGATATTATGGATAAGTTGCAGATATCAATAATAATAACAATACAATTATTTTTGTATTTACACATGATTTATAAAGTATATTAAAATTAATATATTAATTCATAGTTTCGGCAGGGTGTAATAGAGTTCTAGTGCAGTAGAGATTTTAATTATTTTTGGCAGTGTTATGATTTAAACTCAGGCACTTACACTTGCTAGGCAGGTGTACTACCACTTGAGGCACATCCCCATAACTTTTTGCTTTAGTTGTTGATATGTCACCATGCTCAGCTTTTTGTTCAGATGGGGTTTCACTAATTTTTTGCCTCACTTGCTTTGAACTGCTTTTGTACTGATCTCCACCCTAACCCTAGGGTAGCTGACATTACAGTCCTGAGCCACTGCACCTGGCCTATAATTATATATATATATATATATATATATATATATATATGATGAAGAGGCCTGATAGTTCATGGAAACTAAGATTACTATTAGAAGAAAGAAAGAAAGAAACTCAAGGGTCTCCATTACAAGTTCCTTAAAGTTTTCAGATGTAGAGAGGTTGATTTTTCTGAAGATCATTTCACTAAGAGGAGGGTTCTCCATGGACAAAAGTAGTAGGAATTAGGTGACTTAGAAAATATGCATGGGCTGGGAAGGTGGCTCAGTGGTAGAGCACTTGCTTTGCATGCATGAAGCCCTGGGTTCCATTCCTCAGCATCACATAAGCAGAAAAAAGCCAGAAGTGGCACTGTGGCTCAAGTGGTAGAGTGCTAGCCTTGAGCTGAAGAGCTGAGGGACAGCGCCCAGGCCCAGAGCTCAGGTCCATGATCGGAACCCTCCCCCCCTCAAAAAAAGAAAATATGCAAAATTAGCTGGGCTCTAGTGGCTAACACTTGTAAATTTAGCTACTCAACGAGGTTGGGATCTGTGGATTAAAGTTCAAAGCCAGCCTGAGCAGGAAAACCTGTGAGACTCTTAACTCCATTTAACCACCAAAAAAAGCTGGAAGTGGAGCTGTGTCACAAGTGGTAGAGAACCTTGATAAAAAAAATAAATCTCAAAGACAGCACCCAGCCATGAGTTTAAGTCTGAGGACCAGCACAAAATACAAGGAAAAAAATATAAAAGCACATTTATTCCAGAGATTTCTTCTTTAAGCTAAACAATGACACATGGCTTGGGGGAGGGAAGGGATGCTTCTTGGTCTCTGCCTTGCTTTTGTTTCTTACACTGGTAGGCCTTAAATGATTCTTAAAGAATTTACAATGGAGGGCTGGGAATGTGGCTTAGTGGTTGATAGAGAATTTTAGACTTTGCCAGAAAACCACCCAGACATCCAGGTGCAGAGAACAAAGAAAGGTTTATTGCCAGGAAAGTGGCTGGCAAGACCCCTTCTCACAAGGGAGAAGTGAGAAGAAGCACTGGCTATTGTCTGAAGTGACCTATATAAGCTAGGAGGTTTAGGAAGGGCTAGAAGGGGCTAGGAGGCGGAGACCCTGGTGTTGACATGAGGTCCAGGGGCTTCATCATGGCAGACTAGATAAGGGGTCCTGCAGCTGCCCAGACCTGAAGGTCACTCTAAGGGGCTCTTGTTGCCTTATATGGTGGTAGCTGCCCCAGAGAAGTGCCATCCCAAGGTAATGGTGGTTGGAGGCTGATTATTTACTGCCTTTACTAAATAGGCCTAGTGTTGTCTAGGAAAGGAGCATGCTAAGCTGTGGAGAAGGGAAGGAAAGTCTAAGCTATGGGAAGGGAGCTCATTGGGCTAAGAGGGGTAGAGTGTTTGCCTAGCATGCATGAAGCCCTAGGTTCGATTCCTCAGTGCCACATCAACAGAAAAAGCCAGAAGTGTCACTGTGGCTTAAGTGGTAGAGTGCTAGCCTTGAGCAAAAGAAGCTCAGAGACAGTGCCTAGGCCCTGAGTTCAAAAACCAGGAATGGAAAAAAGTAATTGTAATGGAGGGAGTGAGGCTGATAGTGCTGTTTTGGTTGATAATGTAAACTTACTTAAAATATTAAAAGAAATAATAAGGTCAGGCTAAAAATGTGAACCAGTCAATATTGCCTGGGAACAAATTGTACTTACCCCAAGGAGTTTTCTAGTGTAAAAGTATTTATCTTGACCATCATAAATTCGGTAGTACCAGACAAAGAGGAAGACATTCATCCCCAGCCACATCAGCTGCATAAACAGAAAAGAATTGCATCATGTTTTTGTATCTCAATAGGTAGATTCCATGCAAGATAAGAGTCAGATGAAGGTCAGGACTTCCCCAAGTTCATCTTTTGACAAGACGGCTACAAAGCTGGGTGCAACCAGCTTAAAGCCATTTCTTTCCTATAACAAAGTCACTATTCGTTTCTATAATTAAACTTACCACCCTGTCATGATTACTTTACTCCTTAGCCAAATAAAAATTAACACTCTTGTTTCATTTCATTTCTTTTTCTTCCTTACTTCTTGACATTAGAGAGGTAGATCACACTGATTGGCCAGCAAAATGAGAAGAGAAGGAAATATATCAGTATTCCTATCTCCCTACCAACAAGACATCGAGTTCTGCTTTGAAGAATCAGTCACCTCCCTGTACCACACATCATCTCTCTCCAACTAGAGGGAGTCACATGAGCTAACATGACAAGCTTTCCATCCTACTTGATAAAATTTTCTTAACTCTTGAGGGAGGTGATGTTGATCATAACGGAGCAGGTGAGTGGAATGGGATTTAAAGACAAAGCAAACTTTCTAGATTGTGTTTGTTTTTTCATTGTATCCCAAGCATAATATTTCTTTGAGTGATGATGCTCTCAGTCTTCTACCTCTGGCTCCATAGTGATTTTCTCTTAAATATTAAATGACTAGTCATTGGTATTAACTATGAAACACCCATAGATACTTGCAAAAAGTTAATCTTTACAAAGAAGTTGCTCAAACAACTTCTCCATTTCTTGATCTTGTCATGCTTCACAAGAGGCTTGCGAAGCTGTGTCCTCATTTTCTTTCTTTCTTTTTTTTTTTTTTTTTTTTTTGGGTCCAGTCGTGGGGCCTGAACTCTGGGCCTGGGCGCTGTCCCTCAGCTCTTCAGCTCAGGGCTAGCACTCTACCACTTGAGCCACAGCGCCACTTCCGGCTTTTTTTTTCTGCTTATATGGTGCTGAGGAATCGAACCCAGGGCCTCATGCATGCAAGGCAAGCACTCTACCAATGAGCCACCTTCCCAGCCCTGTGTTCTCATTTTCAAGTAGCTGAGTGGATATTTTAAAAGAAGATCATTTCTTAGGGAAAATTGTGATAAGAGCTAAAAGTATAATACAACTGTTTTTCATAGGATTAATAGTCTCTTAAATGGTACTAAGAAATCAAGTTGACAGTTTCAAATCCTCAGACATTTATACTGCACTAGAATGCTGGTTTGGTATGAAATATCTTTAATAACAAAATATTTGCTGGTTTATTTTATTTATGTAATTTCTTTCTATCTCTACAATTGAACAATCCCATATACTCCATGATACAATCCTTACAAAAGTTCTAATTTGTAAGTGTTGTTTTTACTAGCATGCTTCTATTATTGGATGTTTGGAAAGGCAATTTAGAAATCACATTTCTTTCTAATCAATTGGTCCATAATGGCTTTGTTGAGAGTATCATCTTAGTAGCATAGTTATATCCTTTCTGTTCAAAAGCACAGAAACCAATATCTAGTTGAAATATAGCCAATCTTTTTTTTTGGCGGAGGGGTGGGGGGGTCCAGTCGTGGGGCCTGAACTCTGGGCCTGGGCACTGTCCCTTTGCTCCTCAACTCAAGGCTAGCACTCTACCACTTGAGCCACAGCGCCACGTCCGGCTTTTTTCTTTTGCTTATGTGGTGCTGAGGAATCGAACCTAGGGTCTCAGGCATGCAAGGCAAGCACTCTACCACTGAGCCACCTTCCCAGCCCATAGCCAATCTTTACTTACATTTTTCTCAAAATAGATTATATTACTAAATATGATTGCATATTATATATATGTGAGTCTAGATAGTTAATTTTAATTATGTTATCTTGGATTTTGGTAAACTTCAAAAATAACTGGTATAGACCTCAGAGAATAGATGAAACTTGTTTTTAACTTGGTTATTTTTAGTGTTGTTACTAAAATAAAGGTCAATTTCCTTCTATCTTCTCTTTGTTATTTAAAAATGATAAAAAAAAATTAGTTGACCATTTTAAGTAGTTTAAACACATGGAAAAATATAGAAGTTTCCCTCTGAGTAATTAATGAACTCAAACTTTGGGATAATTAACATGGAATGCCTTATAGTCTGTCTATGAAATGCGAACTTATTACTCCTAGAAACTCAGAACTAAACTAAGAGAATTGAGTACCCAATTATATTTTTTCCATTAAGAAACTTAGAAGAATAAATTCATTCTGTATACAAATAGATGTTTGTTCATATAGCAAGTCAATTTCTCACACAATAACAAAAATCTCATTTTTGCCCTATTTTAGCTTCAAGGAGAAACTAAACATGTAAAAGAATTCATAATTAATTCATTCATTAATAATGCTGGTACTTACAATGACAAAGATGGAGAGCCCCTCATTCACAGCCCAGTTCCCCATTGTGACAGAGGTTCAGTGTGCTCTGTCTGACTTTATTCTATACTGTGCTGCTTCTTCTTATGAGGAAATGAAAACAGTGGCCTTGGGACAATAGGTTTCCTTTTCTAGTATCAGATATTAGCTAATCATTGGTCCATTGCAAAAGCCTGTTTCCACAACAAATTTAAATATTTAAACCATCACACTACAGAAAAACAGGTTGGAAAATGAATGCAATGTATACAACTGAAAAATGATGGAGTTCAAGGGATGTTTTTCAGTCAGGGGGCTTATTTTTTTAAACCTAACCAATTATCTGCTTGCCACTGTCAAGTCACTCAACTGGCCATGTCTTGGTGTGGGATAAAACACATTAAGCAAGTGGGACATTTTTACCAGGCTTTTATGGCAGCATTTATATTTTCATTGAGAAAAGTAACAACAACAATAATAGATGCTATAGAAAGCCTATTACACACTAATTTATTTGGTGTGTGTGTGTATATATATATGTGTGTGTGTGTGTGTGTGTGTCTATGAATGTGCATTTGAGCTGAAATATACACATTTATATGCATGCACACAGCATACTAGCGTACACATACACACCAATTCATTTCATTCTCACAACTCAATTACTATAAAGTGGTTTCTATTATTATAATTACATTTGAAGATGAGGAAACTGAAACTCAAAGATGGTAAGTTGCTTGGCCACAGTCACAGAAACAGAAAATAACAGTTGAGATTTGAAACCCAAATTCTGTAGCTCCTCAGTCTGTATTTTTTGTCAGTTGTGGGGCTTGAACTCTGGGCCTGGGTACTGTCCCTTAGCTCTTCAACTCAAGGCTAGAGCTCTACCACTTGAACCATAGCACCACCTCAGGCTTTTTTCTGTTTATCTGGTGCTGAGGAATCAAACCCAGGGCCTCATGCTTGCAAGGTGAGCACTCTACCACTGAGCCACCTTAACTATGATATCAGAAGAAAATCCTGGCTGTAATATCCATCCTGTATCAACTACCTACTGCTACAGAAAATGAAAATATAACGAAGTATCAAATACTCAAGTGACTGTCAAATTCCCAGGCAGACAACATTTCTTTATAGTGTGTGCAAACAAGTCAGACCATAGGTATGTCGGATATGGTTGGTGCCAAAGCCACATGTAGTAACCCTTTCCCCAGACTACTTCCCAGTCTTTCAGAAATATAAACAGAAGGGTAAGAGGGCAACTTCACTATGAGATCAAAATTGATTAACAAAAGAAAAATAAGAGAGAAGATGTATGCATTCCTTTGACTCTTATGAACAAACCACATGGGTCAGCTTCAGAAATTATAAGAAATAGTAAAAATAGGGGTTCACTTCATAATATTCAAGGAAAGATTCTGAGCTCTCACCTCCATGGCTCTTGGAGCACATATAAAGGAAAGTCACTCTCCTGGTTCAATTTCCTGAAGAGACGACTTCAGAGAAAAACAGTTGGATGGTAAAAACATGAGTAAGTTACATGTTTGTTTGCTCTCTAATCTATGCTCATTTCTTTGTCCTGCTGTATTTCAGAAAGAATTATAGTTGCCAGCCTCCTTGCCTTCTAACATCTGATATATTTAGCTAAGCAGGAAAATACAAAGCGGGGAAAAACCAGCGTTCCTTCCCTCGGCTTTTTGTTTTAAATGGTGTTCATAAGCTGTGTGCATCTCCACTGAGGCTGCAACCCCCAACTGATTGGGCTTCCCTCAATGTCACGAGCTTCTGTTAGCTAACACCATGGAGTTCAAGCTTTTGCCAGATGGTCCTGGCTGTTTCACTGGAGTTACACCACCTCCTCCCAGTTCCCCAATAACTCTGAGGGTGGCAACCACTTCCTGCACTTGGAAATCTTTATATTGCTTCTGCACTCCCTATTGGGATTCTCCACTTTTCCATCATCCATGCACTAACTTCCTGGTATGAAATCCCCTCTGTTGAAACATGGTGGTTTTTAAAATTTTTTCTAATTGGGACTCTGAAACAAAAAGTAATTCAGATGTATACTTATTTTCTTATGTAACTAAGGAAGTGAGGCATACATGCCTAAAGAGCTATTAAAAATCCCTTCAAAACCTGTTTTCTCTCCTCATCTTAGCCACTGTCAATCTCCTCCTCAGAGATAACTCCCACTTTGTGGAACTCTTTGAAACTCAACAGTGCTCTTCGGTGCCTCTTTCCTCTTTTCTCTTTCCACATCCAATTCTATTTCACTCTTCAAGTCTTTCCCACCATTTTCCATCTACCTCCTGAAGCTTGTGCTCTGCTGGGGAGGCAAGGGGACTGTGAATTTCATACACTAAGAAATTATGTTCACTGTCTCATAGAAGCTTTTTTCTTATATATTTTCCCACTCCCTTTCCTTGCTTCTACAATTTCACAAGAAAATCACAAATAAAAGCACATTTTCTGTAGGTAGTGGACCATTCTCTCCTATTGATTTTTTCCCCCTACCTTGTGAAAGTAATCACAGAGCTGATGAATAGTGATTTCTTGAGGTCTTTAAGTACCTCAATCAGTTTCACAGCTGGAGGAAGAAAAATCAGTTGTGAGTTCTGTGTATTTCAGCAGATTCTGTGGAAAGGAACTTCTGTTTTGAGAATGCTGGTTAAGAAAACTGCCATGTCTTAGCTATGGTAAATAATGCTGCAATAAACATAGTTGTGCTGGTAGCTTTAGTGTGGTCTTGTTTGTGATCATTTGGGAAAATGCACAAAAGTGGGATTGCTGGGTCACAGGGGAGTTCTATGTGGAGTCTTTTGAGGAACCTCCATACTGCTTTCCAAAGTGGTTGAACAAGTTTACACTCCCACCAATGCAGTAGAGTTCCCTTCTGTCTACATCCCCTCAAGCATCTGTTGTTATTAGATTTCTTGATTATAGCCATTCTAATTGGGGTGAGGTAGAATCTCAATGTTGTTTTGATTTGCATTTCTTTTATGGCTAGAGATTTTGAGCATTTCTTCATATGTCTATTGGCCATTCTTATTTCCTCCCCAGAGAAGTTTCTCTTTAAGTCTTTAGCCCACTTATTTATTGGGCAGTTGTTTCTTTGAGGATTTGTTGTTGGGGGATCCAAACAATCACAAACAAAGCTATACTAAAGCTACCAACACAACTATGTTTATTGCAGCATTATTTACCATAGCTAAGATATGGAACCAACCCAGATGCCCCTCAGTAGATGAATAAATCAAGAAAATGTGATATATATATATATATATATATATATATATATATATATATATATATATATATATATATATATATATATATATATATATATATATATATATGGAATTCTATGCCTCGATCAGAAAGAATGACATTGCCCCATTTTTTAGGAAATGGAAAGACTTGTAAAAATTCATACCAAGTACCGTAAGCCAGCCCAAAGAAATTTAGGTCCCATGGTTTCCCTTATTTGCAATAATTAGTATAAGTCGAGGGCAGGTAGAAAAGGTCAAAAGCTATGTACATATGACCATATAAAATGATGTTAAGTGAAATGAACCGAAGATAGGGACACAAGTGGTTTTTTTCTTGCTTGCTATTGTTTTTAACATATTTATAATGCCCCATGTGTTCTTTTTGTTTCTTAGTATGTTCCTCCCCCATGGTGTAACCTTATTTTCACTGTATTTGATGTTGGTGCCCTGCATCTTATATATACATTTTTATTTTTCTTTTTCTTTTTTTGGGTCCGGTCCTGGGGCCTGAACTCTGGGCCTGGGTGCTGTCCCTCAGCTCTTCAGCTCAAGGCTAGTGCTCTACCACTTGAGCCACAGCGCCACTTCCGGCTTTTTCTGCTTATGTGGTGCTGAGGAATCGAACCCAGGGCCTCAGGCATGCAAGGCAAGCACTCTACCACTGAGCTACCTTCCCAGCCCGTATATATACATTTTTCTAATTTGGGGAGGGGAAGGGAAAAAACAAAATGCTTAAATAGTGATACAGGTTGGCCCATTGTAACAATGAGATATACAAGACACTATGTTGAAAAATGAACTGTACAATTTAGGTCAGGGGAGGGGGGAAGGAGTGTAGTTGTGGAGGTGGGAGGGAAGGCATGGTAGGGGAAAAAGCAAA